>NC_092824.1:2531250-3796875 GCF_023375885.2 Dermacentor andersoni | reverse complement strand
CATTAAGGGTTCTGCTCTCAAGTGCTTATACACGTCTATTGCTCCGCAGCCGACTGTTGTTGACCCGCTATCCTGTTCTCTTTCCACATCGTCAAGCACGCAGCCCCGTAACAAAGCTCTTCCGCCAGCCTTAGCACATGAGTTCAGTTCACTTTTCAGTCCAGAGTTGGGTCTTGCTAAGGGGTTCACGCATCGCATCAAGAGACGGCAAGGCCTGCCGCCTGTAACTTCGAAGCTTCGCCGTCTGCCATATTCTCTCCGGTCACCAGTATCAAATGAGCTTCAGAGGTTGCTGAGCCTTGACATCATCGAGCGGATCGATGCTTCTGAATGGGTGTCCCCCATTGTTGTTGTTAACAAGAAAGATGGTAGCGTCAGGATATGCGTCGACCTTCGAGAGCCGAACAAAGCTATTGTTCCAGACAGTTTCCCATTGGCCCATACAGAGGAGCTGCTTCACGCTTTGGTAGGCGCTACACACTTCTCCAAACTTGACTTGGCTTCCGCTTACCATCAGGTTCTCTTGCACCCTGGCAGCAGGGATCTGACAGCTTTCATCACTCATGAAGGCCTTTTCCGTTTTAAAAGAGTTTGCTTTGGGTTGCTTTCTGCTCCAGCGGCATTTCAGAAGATGATGGCGAAAATCCTTGACCGCAGCCCTGGGGTGTTGTTCTACACTGATGATGTCATCATTTTCGGCAAGACCGCAGAAGAACACC
The DNA here is from genome assembly GCF_023375885.2 of Dermacentor andersoni. Classification (NCBI taxonomy): domain Eukaryota; kingdom Metazoa; phylum Arthropoda; class Arachnida; order Ixodida; family Ixodidae; genus Dermacentor; species Dermacentor andersoni. Next base: position 3,796,156 of record NC_092824.1, on the reverse strand, counting down.
TTTCAAACTTGAAGACCGTGCTGCAAAAGATCAAGAACGCAGGTCTGAAACTGAACAAATTCCTTTTCGACGTTCCAGAACTTGCCTTTCTAGGGCACAAGGTCACTGCACTTGGTATCTCGCCACTTCCAGAGAAAGTAGACTCCATAGTTAACACACCAGTGCCAACTGATGTGGCCACCCTTCGTTCGTTCCTGGGTCTCGTAGAATACTACTCCAAGTTTGTTCCACACTTGGCACAAGTGGTTGAGCCTATGAGAGTCTTACTTCTCAAAAATGAGCCATTCATCTGGTCTGCCGAAGCAGACAGCAGTTTCCGGAGGGTCAAGGAAATGCTTTCGTCGAGTACAGTCCTCCAGATGTTCGATCCGTCATTGCCAGTCATTGTGTCGACCGACGCGTCCGACTGTGGGCTGGGTGCAGTCCTGCAGCAACAAAGTGGCCACGAGCTCCGCACAGTCGCTTTCGCATCTCGTACACTGTCGCCTGCAGACAGAAAATATTCAGTCGGTGAACGAGAAGCTCTTGCGTGCATTTGGGCGTGTGAGCGATGGCACACGTACCTGTGGGGTCGCCATTTCACAATTCGAACAGACCACCAGGCACTCGTATCCTTGCTGTCGTCACAAAGACATAGAAGACGCCCACTCCGAATGGCACGCTGGAGTGCACGACTGCTTTGCTACAATTTCACTGTTGAATACCGCAAGGGGTCCACAAACACTGTAGCAGATGCACTTTCTCGGCTACCAGCACCTACCTCGGGGCAGAGATTGCTGAGGAAGAAATTGTCTCGTTCATTGAGCCAGCCTGCGTGACTAAGGAGAAGTTCTCGACAACATTTGCCTGGAAACAGTCAAGTCATTCGTGCTGAGTTCCTGGCCGCCAAAGAAGTCCATACCAGAAGAGGCGAAACCATTCTACGCCATTCGGGAAGAACTTTCTGTTGTCGATAACCTGCTACTGCGTGGAGAGCGCCTCGTTGTTCCGTCCTCCCGCACGGCTCAGATCATCGCCACCGCGCACGAGACACATCCGGGTATCACGAGCACGAAGGCGCGACTTCGTGAGCGGTTCTGGTGGCTACGAATGGATAATCAAGTGGAAACGGCAGTAAAAAACTGCCATATCTGCCTGGAGGCAGATACGTCTGCCAAAACATCACCAGCACCGTTGCAACCTGTTGAATGGCCTGAGCGACCGTGGCAAACGTTTGGCCTAGACATTGTTGGTCCTTTGGAGTATGTAGATTACAATAGAAGATTTACTGTAACGCTTGTTGACTACCATTCTAAATGGCCAGAGGTGTATTTTTGCAGCGAAGTGTCCACGAGCATCGTGAAAGACTTTTTAACAAGTGTTTTTGCCCGTGAAGGCTACCCGGAAGAGATCGTTTGCGACAATGGACCTCAGTTCACTTCGCGTGAATTCATCACTTTCCTGCAAAACAGAGGCATCAGTCTTTCACATTCTTCAGTATACTACCCCCAAGCCAATGGGAAAATAGAACGTTTCAATCGCACATTGAAAAACTTCATTCAAGTATCACTCCTCGAAAGACGACCACTCCGGCAAGCTGTCACAGAATAACTTGCCATTTACCGCTGTACACCGCACGCCACCACCGGGGTCGCCCCAGCAGTCCTGCTGCATGGTAGAATGCCCCGAACGAGGCTGGATGTCGTGGGTTTCTCAGCACCAGCATTAGCTGAAGACCCAGCCAAGGAGTTGGCGCGACTTCGTCAAAGGGTTAGGCGTCAGCAGCAAAGCAGCAAGCACTACACGGACAAAAGGGGAGCCGCCAAGAAGACTAAGATAGCCGTAAGCAATTTTGTCCGCATAAAAAAACCGTCCGTTCGGTTCAAGGGAGACTGCGCCTTTTCTTCACCAACTGAGGTGATCAAGAGGAGGGGACCAGCCTCTTTCCGACTTGGAGACGGCCGTACGTCGAATGCCTCCAAGCTTTTCAGGGTACGGGAGAGGGTCACCTGGGAACCAGGCCCACCTACCACGCCGCAGCCGCGGTCTCCTGATGCGCTGCAGCCCACCACGTCGCAGCTTCCTGATGCGCTGCAGCCTACCACGCCGCAGCCGCTGTCTCCCGATGTGCTGCAGCCTGCCGTGCTACAGCCTCCTTCTCCCAGGGCGCAGGCACTGTCTCCTGGCATACCGCAGCAGCAGTCAACGAGCCCGTCGCCAGTGCGACGTCCAACGCGGCCGACCCGAGAGCGCCGGCCGCCAGCCTGGCTCCAACACTATCAGACCAATTAGTTGGCGGTCTGACATTGTGTACATAGGTTGTAAATATGTGTAAATAAGTACAGTGTGCATGCTTTGGGCTTTTCCTTACTAATACTTACTAACAACTAACCACTAAAAATAAGGGAGGGAGTATGTTATATTCAGTTTCGTTATTCATTTCAGTTATTTATTCCCTAGGGGGCGCTTCTGTTCTTCATTATATATATTGGTTGTATATGTTAAATAAACGGCTTTTTACTTCGGGACGGCTAGAGTCTGACTTCCACCTTCGGTCAACACCACAGTGTCCTCTGGACCCTGCGGTGCGTTTTAAACGATGCGGCTCTGCTTCTGCGCGCCCTGCATAAGTTGCCCGCTTGACATATTTGCATGGCGTTTATTTTTCAGAAATAGCAGCAACGTAATGCACCGTACCTTGAACTTAAGCTTATCCTGTGTCCCCGCAACCGTTGTGTTATAGTAGTGGGCTTTCCTTGCCTTCTTACGTCACCTCCCCCCTCTCTTGTATGGGAACTGCCACTTCTCCTTCCTCTCCTTCTCTTCTCTACAGTTCTATCAGCGTCCCTTCTGGCCTCGCACGTTAGCAGAAAGGGAAGCGCTGCAGTTTCTGCAATGCTTCTGATGGAAGTCACGGATAAATACAGCGGTCAAGCGGTTAATGTGGCGACGGCCAGGGACCTCCAGGGGGTATTGCACATTCGACGCGGTGAGGTGAAGATGAGTTTCTCCCGTCACCTTTCCTCTCTTACTCGCGCCAGTCATCTATATAAACGCTCTGAACCACCACCTGATGAGATGTGCGCGACAGCAGCAGCCACAGCAACCCACAGCAGCAGCAGGAGAGGGAAAGTCGAATGAAGAGGCAAAGAAAACTTCGCTTTAAAAGCAACTGGCAGCAGGTGGGGTACGAACTCGCGTCTTCGCATTACGCGTGCGATGCTCTTACCAACTGATTTACTCCGGCGCCGTTTTTCTATCCTATTTCTGGGGTATTTATGTTTTTTTTTTTTGCTACTAGACCTCACCCTGGTAGTGTAGTCAGCACCACCACTCACAATCCTTGGCGGCGGATGTGAAACATTCTTTCTACCGTAGGCGTCATGAGTACGTGATCTATGTGGGTGACGGCAGCAGTTCAATAAAGCAGTGAACTCATGCTACCTGAAGGCATCAATGTTGCCGAATTCGGGACCCTTGTACCGTAATGAACGAGAAGAAAGGGAACCGAGGGGCCTGGTTCTTATTAATTACAAGAAGCTAACAAACAGACACCAAGGACAACATAGGCGAAATTACTTGTGCTTATTCAGTTCATTGAGTTGGCTTCTTGTTTTCAGCCATGCTTTGATGAAAGCGTTGTTCAAACGCATCAATAGGAAAGGGCCAGGAGGAACATACTTCTTGTGGCAGCCGAAACCCAGCCACTGCATTTTTGGCATTCACTTCAATAAGACGGCACGGAAATCACACAACAAAATATCACGCTCCTTCCCCAACAAGACCTTGCCAGAATGGCCACAGGAGCCTTCACCTATGTTCACATATAACACCTTGTAAATCTGCACGATGCTTACACTCTTGATACACATGTGCACGTTATCACAAGTAACATGCCTTCGGTCTTATTTGCTCCTTCAGCTAGAGCATTATAGCACTTTAACAAGTTGGCATTCCTTTGATGTTCCATGTCCCTGCGCATGCACGTCTCATGTTTTGTCTGGATGTGGTGTTGAAATATTGACTATTATTCATCAGGCTGGTTACGTTATATTTATATGAGTGAGATTATCTTGCGTGTATTAACTGATGCTAGTCTCATTTTGATGTTTCAGTTGAACGTCGCATATCCTTCCACCAATTTCATACTTTCTACATTTACTTCTTGCCCACTATATTAACCAATGGCTAAATATGTTTAAAATTTTATCCGTACAGATGAACAAGCCGCCCTTGATGAGATCTGGAATCTTGGTGATAACATGCGCAGCGCTGATGTTTCTACTATGTGTAAATGACTCCAACAGTGTGTGTTAGAAATTGTCTGGGAAGGCAAGGACACCTAGAGCGTGCCCGTAGATTAATAGACATATTGTCACGGGGTAGTGTCGGTGAAGAAAGCAGCCAAACTGGGAAAGACGGAACTAGCGTTTTATTGGGTCAACTTGTGCCCTCAAAAACAAGCTACACTCAAAGAACGGCGACAGCGGCGAACACAGTTGGCGATCGTCGAAAGTCTGATCAGCGGGTCAAGCGCGTCGGCTTTTATACAGCAATTCGTCGAATGTTCCAGAGTAATCGCTGGGACCCGCGTGCCTTCCACAAAGTTCTACATTATTCGCGTGGCGCACACATGCAATCGGATTGCACAAGGTTCAGTCACAGACAGCGGATGGAAGCATCGATAACATTCCAGAAACTTCCGATACATGCAGGCGCGTCCTGCGCTGTGCGATAACATTTGTTAGGCGGTGAAACGTGTCGCCCGATAGAGACAAACAAGTACACGTGTCAATATAATACACTCGAAGCGGAAACTAAGGTGTATTTGATTTGCAATGGCTCTATCAATATTCATTGCCACACGCGCACCGTACGCAATCGTCATGAATACAATATTCGCCCCTACAAGGCACGCACTTGTTTCTTTCCAGAAGTCATCATTTCCGCGTTCGATAAGTGAATGGAGTTCTGTTCAGTGATATCGTTTTATTAGATAGTGCAATGAGTTCACAATGGACCTTGTAATTTGCATTTCAAGCTTAGGCTCGTTTTAAGCGTTTCCTTTTCGTTTTCTGCGAGCATGTTTGAGCCTATTGAAATGTTTTTTTCTGCTATTCGCTTTTTTGTTTATTTGTTGGTTTTTTAGTATTGTGCTTTCCATATAGTGTTTAGTGGTTGCTATTTGTGGTTGTCTTGTTCTTATTTACTACTACAGGTTCACAATTGAAACGTTTAACTTGTATAACATGTGCTCCTGTGTGACCGCAGTACATCGTAAATAAAGAATAGGTAAAATGAGGAGAGCAATTTTTGTTTTGTTTTTATCAGGCTGTGAACCAATTTTCGTACATAATGCTGCGTGTGACACTAAACAAGGTTTGTGCGTTATGTGGCGCTTTGTGACATGTCCGATCTTATAGGTAATGTGCAGTCTTATGGGTAAATGTATAAATGCATTATAAATTTCATGGATGCAAAAACTGACAAATCACCTTTCAGTGCCACCAGTACAGTCACAGGTTCTGCGCATCGTTCCTGATAAAAGCTCTGTAACTATGCAACATGTGGGTAAGAACATATTAGGCTTCTACTTGAAGGAAGGAGAGCTTTCTTCAATTGCAGTCAGAAACTCGTGCTTGTAAAGATGGCTCTGTTTGTACATTGCTGCCAATGGCATTGTGCTTTAACTTTTTATTCGTTATCTGCATTGCCCATACATTCTTGTGCAATGCCTACAACACATTATAAACAGCCAACAAACACTGACACCAAGGACAACATAGGGGAAATTACTTGTTAATGGAAATTAAAGTGGATGAAAAAAACAACTTGCTGCAGGTGGGAACCGAACCCAGAACCTTCAACACCTACAACACACTGTCATTCGTAATTCATCGTAAAAGCTCTTCACAAATCAATTGATGCCCAGATCACTCCTACAGTGTAAGCCAAGGAAAACCAAGAAAGGCAGTGACAGAAAAGAAGAAACAAGTGCGTGCTCATTTCGAGATTGTGAGCCAGCTTAAAGTTGAACACAACCTTTTACAAGAGAAGAATAGGCAGTTATAAGACCTAACAAGACTATTTGCCAGTAACCTTGCTAAGTGACAGCTGCGGAGTATGGAAAAGCCTATTCCTAGTAATTACAAATCACTTGAATTTTCGCAAAATGCAAGAAAACTGATGTTTTACACAAGATTTCGGAACTCACAGCAATTCATATTATTTTACATTTGTTCACAATGGCCTCACATTTATTGAAAATGCTGCCGATGGTACATACAATGGACCAACCAGCTGATGTGCATACTCAAGCGGCTGCGGCTGTAATAAAGTGGAAAGTTGGGCACGTTGGCATGCATTCAAAATGGTACCAGAGCGAATATAACGAAGACAGTGAAAGGACGCAGGACGAGCGCTGTCCTGTGTCCTCTCACTGCGTCGTCCTCCAGTTTTTTTTTTTTTTTTTTTTTACTCTCGCGCTGGGTTCCGGCTGTTACCATTATAGCTGCTGCTAGGCCTGCTTGAAATGGCCTTGACTCACAGATTCGACATAGGTGAAAGCAGTGTCAGCCATAGTTAAAGTTTTTGGGTTAAATTCCTAGCTGCATACTTAGAACAGGTTCCCAGGTGACCAAGCCGCGAGGTCATTGATCATTTCCTGTCAGAAGCATTCAGATAAGAATACCCCAAAACAACAATTTTAGATGACACCGAGCTTTGCAGTGAACTGCCAAATGACTGTGGTACGCACAGTCACTTAACACCAACCTAATGTCACCAACCCGAACGGGTTGGTGACATTAGCGGCCAATCTAGCACCTGGTAGGTTATCAGACAAAGAGTTCACGCGACGAACTGGCCTGTATAATCTGCTAGAAGCCGGGGACTCGCTCATGGCAGAGCGTCGGTTCCTGATCGAGGATGAGTTAGTCGAAGTAGGTGCTAAATTGAACATTCCACTTTTCTCAAAGGCTGCTCACAGTTAACACGTGAGGAAGAGAAAAAGAACGCAAATAGCCAAGGTAAGAACACGTTTATCACGCCATTGGCCAGACGAAAACATTCCGGCTGCTAAAGCACACATTTGCAAATAAGATGGCTCCAAGACTAAATGCTGTCTGGAAAACTTGCACATTCATCTTCAACTGTCCAAATAAACGCTTGGTTGACCATTACTTTCAAAACAAGAGTACATGCAATGCACGTGCAAATCACGTTAAGGCCTCTAACTTATCTCACTCTAGTATTCGAGTACTTTTTAAGTACCGTCGAGATACTTGTGACTCGACCGTAATGGGAAGTAGGTTTTTCGGTAATTTATGTATGCTCCATGGTATCTATAATGATTGACTATGAGTATGGGCTTGCTGTTGTATTGATACCATATCGTTACTCGTCTCTTGGTTAAACATCCTAATTAAGAATTATTCCGTGCTGAACTTAAGGCCTAGATCTGTCGCTGCATTGCCGCGTATCGCGTCTGCGTAAATCCCTCACATTTGTAGTTCCCACTATATTGTTACGCCCACAAAAGGCGTTACTTTGAAGCCGGGTAGAGTTAGAAGCGATGGCCTTGGTCAACTGAGCGCCTGTCGAGACTCAGCCAGCCAGCCACACGTCGTCGTCCTCGTTCACTACCCTTCGGTGCCCCCACATACTGTTTGTTGAGGCGTGAACCCACTATGCACCTAAGCGCGTCACATTCGTGAACCCACTATGCACCTAAGAGCGTCACATTTCCCTCCGCGCAGACGAAGCCCGCCGGGCAAGTCAAACAGGCTGTCGAGAAATAAAGGGCTTTAAACGGGCGACATGCGAAAGTTCAGTCTTTGCTGACCGTCGGCCATTTGATGTGAGACGTGCTATGCGGTAGGTTAATTCGCTGATGCGCTCCGTAATAACATAGGGTCCAACATAGTGGGCCAGCAGTTTTTCACATAGTCCACGTTTCCTGGTTGGTTTCCAGAGCAACACTAAATCACCAGGGTCATATATCACGTGTCGGCGTCGGCGGTCGCAGCGTGCCTTCGAGCGGTCTTGTGAAACAAGAGTGCGTAACGAAGCAAGTCGTCGGGCTTCTTCAGCAAGACAGACTGTCTCTGATATACAAAGATTATCGTGGCTGGAAAACGGGAAGATAGTGTCTAGTGTATAACGAGGCGGACGAGCGTAGAGAAGAAAGAAGGGACTGTAGCCCGTAACTTCATGCTTTGAGGTGTTAAATGCGTACGTAATGAAAGGTAGCACGCTGTCGCAGTTCTTATGATCTGACTCGACATACATGGACAGCATGTTAGTAAGAGTTCTGTTCGTGCGTTCCGTAAGGCCATTTGTTTGGGGATGATACGGGGTGGAATGTCGAAACCTTGAAGCACATAGACGAAGCATCTCTTCGACCACGTCTGCAGTGAACTGCCGCCCACGATCGCTGATGATGACTCTGGGAGGTCCATGTCGGAGAATGTCAAAACGCAGCAGAAAAATACACACTTCGGTTGCAGTAGCCGATGGTATTGCAGCTGTCTCACAGTAGCGTGTCAAGTGATCGGCACACACGATAATCCAGCGATTCCCATCGGATGAACGCGGGAAAGGACCGAGGAGGTCGATGCCAACTTGCTCAAAGGGAGAGCTGGGGGGTGGCACTGGATGGAGTTGACCAGGAGGAGCACTCGTCGGACGCTCATAACGTTGACACTCGCTGCAGCTGGACACATACTGGGCGGTCGTCTGGCGCATTTTAGGCCAGTAGAACCTTTCTTGGAGGCGGTAGAGAGTTCGCGCAGAACCCAAATGTCCAGATGTTGGATCGTCATGCATAGCGCGCAAGACGGTGACACGGAGACTCTCCGGGACCACCAGAAGATATCGTGGGCCTGTGGTAGAATAGTTCTTTTTGTAAAGAACCCCATCACGAACACAGAAACGAGTGGATGGTGCTGATTGCCTTGCAGTAATGAGCAGTGGTTCTAAAGTTCTGTCTTTTTGTTGCTCGACCTTGAAGGTATTTATATCAGGAAATCCCGGCTCCAGTGATGCGATATAGCAGTCGAAGTTGTCCGCGTCGCAGTCCGTCGTTGGAAGCGGCATGCGCGAGAGGCAGTCAGCGTCGGCGTGTCGGCGGCCGCTTTTATAAGAAACGGTAAAGTTATATTCCTGTAAACGGAGTGTCCAACGCGCAAGCCGGCCCGACGGATCACGGAGATTAACCAGCCAGCAGAGAGAATGATGGTCTGTCACCACAGTGAAGGGGCGTCCGTACAGGTACGACCGGAAGCGCTGTACTGCGAAAATAACTGCAAGACATTCTTGCTCTGTAACGGTGTAGTTACGCTCGGACTTACTTAAAGAACGACTCGCATAGGCGACGACGTGTTCTTTGGTGTCGACGCGTTGAATAAGGACGGCGCCGATGCCAATACCGCTAGCGTCCGTATGAACTTCTGTGGGAGCCGCATGGTCGAAGTGTCGGAGAATGGGATGAGACGTCAGACGAGACTTCAGCTCACGAAAACTAGCTTCACATTCAGGAGTCCACTCAAAGGGAACGCCCTTCTGGAGGAGGCATGTCAGCGGATACGCGATGTTGGCAAATCCACGAATAAACCGGCGGAAGTACGAGCAAAGCCCTAGGAAACTGCGTAGCTCTTTTACATGGCGAGGTTGCTTGAAGGCTTCCACCGTAGCAGTCTTCGCTGGATCAGGCCGTATACCGTCCTTATCCACTAGGTGTCCCAGAACGAGTGTTTGGCGCTCTCCAAAATGACACTTCTTCGAGTTGAGCACCAAACCCGCTTTGTCCAAGCAGTCTAGCACAAGATCGAGACGTGCGTTGTGCTCACTGAACGTGCGCCCGAAAATCACTACATCATCTAGATAGCACATGCATACTTCCCACTTCAAACCACGCAGGATGTTGTCCATGAAGCGCTCGAAAGTTGCAGGCGCATTACAGAGCCCGAACGGCATCACATTAAATTCAAAAAGTCCATCTGGTGTTACAAATGCCGTTTTCTCCTTGTCTGCCTCGTGCATAGGAATCTGCCAGTACCCCGACCTCAAGTCAACAGACGAAAAGTAAGACGCTGATGAGAGGCAGTCGATAGCATCATCAATACGCGGAAGAGGATATACGTCCTTTTTAGTGATGGTGTTGAGGCGGCGGTAGTCAACACAAAATCGCCATGTACCATCTTTCTTTCTAACCAGGATCACTGGCGCTTCCCACGGACTACAGGATTCTTGGATTACATTCTTATTTAGCATTTCGTGGACTTGGTCATTGATCACCTTGCGTTCCGACGGTGAGACTCTGTATGGTTTCTGTCGCAGCGGTTGGGCAGATCCCGTATCGATGCGATGGTGTATACGAGAAGGAGGAAACAATGGTGGTCCCTCTTGCTGGAAGAAGTCAAACAGTCGGGCATGTTTTAGCAGAATATTCGCCACTTCGTGACGCTGCTTAGTGCTGAGCGACTTGTTTACCATAGTCAGAAATGAGGAGTGCGCCGCAGGGCAGACATTAGCGAAATGGCGCTCATCCGCAGAATCAAGGGCCTCTGTAAGAATGGCGAGCGATAGCACGTGATCTTCATGGTAGGCGGCAAGTTTCAGACCCTGTGGTAGTATTGCAGGTTCACTCGAACAGTTTACGGCCCATAAGTTGGTGCGTCCCTGAACAACTGACAGCGTGCAATACGGTATCAGTACATTCCTCTTGATGCAACTCAGGTGAACGGGCTCCACGGTAGCGTCAAACGTTCCGTCGGTGGTGGGGAAACAGGCGACTGAAACACACGTTGCGGATAACGGAGGCACAACTGTATCCCGGGATACACAAAGCACACTTTCACGACACGGTGGGGCTTCCATAAACGCCGCAGCAAAGCTCGTACCTACACTGATTTCACCCGTTTTGCAGTCGACGGTGGCACCACACAGTTTCAAAAAATCAAGACCCAGGATTACGTCATGCGTAGAATGAGGTAGAACAGCGAACTCCGCGTTAAATATTTGACCACCCAAGGTAACGTCTACATTACACACGCCCACAGGATACAACAACTCCCCACTCACTCCGCGAAACGTATCGGCACGGTCCCAGCGAAACATCACCTTTCGTCCTAGGAGGCTTTTAAACGCAAGACTCATCACTGAAACGGTTGCTCCCGTGTCCACTAAGGCCATGGATGAAACCCCGTCAATTAATACGAACACCTTATTCTTAAACATACAAATGGTTGGAGGTATCTCTGTCGATATCGAAGATTGTCCAGCGACCTCACCTCCAACGGCCGCGCTGGCTAGTTTTCCGGGGGTGGCGACGGGTATCGACGCCGCGGAGAGGGCGACCGGCTTACACGAGGAGCGGGTGGTGGTGTCAAGCTGCGATCGGATGCTGGAGAACGGTTCCGTAGCGGCTCCGGGTGCTGGTGAGGCAAGCTTCCTAAATATGTGTGCGAGGGCGGATATGTTTCGCCCAGAGGAGCGCGGTACCGCCTAGACATCGTCGATCGGTCGAACCTCGGTGGTTGGCGGCGATTGCAGTACCTGGCAATGTGACCCAAGTCGCCACAGCTATAGCACACAGGTAAACGACGATCGATGAACTGCCCTTCGAAGCGCTCAGCCGTGGGGGGTCGTGTAGCAGAGCGGAGCGGCTGAGCCTGCTGCACAGGAGGAACGGTCGGTCTGCGTGCAAACCTGCTGGGGCGAGGGTGTTCTGCTGGTCGTTGTTCGGGCGTAAATGTGTCCTCACGTGGCCATGGAGCACCTCTGTGGTTGACGTCTGTGACACATACCGCCGGTTGCCAGGAAGCGCAGGGTGCGGCAGGCGCCATGTGTTGCGGGTAATAAGCGTCAGGTTGTCGTATGACGTCGCGCGCAAGTTCCTGGTGCCGCAGCAGTTCTTCGCGCACGATCTGCCGTATAGTAGACGAAAGATCGGCAGACGGGCTCTCATCGACGCTGGCAATGGTTGTCACATTAGCCAGGCGTCCAAACTTTGGCACAATGCGACGTGTTTTCAACGTCTCAAACGTACGGCAATGACGCACGACATCTGAGACGGAATCAACGTGTTCCCGACTTATGAGGAAATTGTACACATCTTCTGCAATTCCTTTGAGGAGATGTCCGACTCGGTCTTCCTCGGACATCTGCGGATTTACGATTTTGCACAGCTTGAGGATTTCCTCTATGTATATAGTGCATGTTTCTCCAGGAGCTTGAGCTCTTTGAGCAAGTGTTCTCTCGGCGCGTTTCTGTTTGGCGTGGGTGTCGCCAAAACACTTCTTAATTTCCTCAACAAAGTGCTCCCACGTTGTTAGGGAGTCTTCGTGGTTTTCATACCACATCAACGCTGTCTCACTCAGAAAGAGTGCAACATATTCAAGCTGAGTGACAGAATCCCAACGGTTGTAGCGGCTCACCCTTGCGTAGTGCGTCAGCCACTCGTGGACGTCTTCGCCCACTTTTCCTGCGAACGAGCGTGGTTCCATGTAGTGCCGCAAAGGTCCAACTGGCGCTGACCTTTGAGAAGGTGAAACTATAGCTGGCATTTGTCCACCTCCGTCCTGAGCCATAGGGAAGGTCGTTGGCAAGAGACCGGCAAGACGACGGCTCCGGCGAAGTTCTAGATGTTGCGACTCCGTGGTACGTTCTGTCGTGCCCAGCACCTCCACCACTCTGTTACGCCCACAAAAGGCGTTACTTTGAAGCCGGGTAGAGTTAGAAGCGATGGCCTTGGTCAACTGAGCGCCTGTCGAGACTCAGCCAGCCAGCCACACGTCGTCGTCCTCGTTCACTACCCTTCGGTGCCCCCACATACTGTTTGTTGAGGCGTGAACCCACTATGCACCTAAGCGCGTCACATTCGTGAACCCACTATGCACCTAAGAGCGTCACAATATATATATATATATATATATATATATATATATATATATATATATATATATATATATATATATATATATAATTCTAAAGGTACAGCTCTAATTTTATAGCATGCATTGCTATTTACATATGTCACAGAAGTAACCTTACTTGTGTGTACGAGCTCGTGCTTACCTGATATATGGCTAGAATCCTAGAATTCTTTGGTGTCCGTCGACAGGAAACTGTAGTCATCAATGGCTTATACCACGTCAGCGCTCATACCCCCCGTAAGCAAGCTTATCTCTCAAAGTCTTTTTTTTCTGCATCGGGCTGATTCTGCACTATGCTTTCTTTCTCGCTCAACTTAAAAAATTTGACACTGTAGCACCATCTCGTAGCTATTACATAAAGTTAGCGTGATGATATTTGTGTGAGGAACGTTCACGAGACAAATTCCCAGTCAAGTATGGCATGAAACACATTCGTGCTAAAATATGCTCAGAGTACTTACTCTTTTCGGAAGTACGTCTCGACGAAATAAAATGTAGGATTCAGAAACCCAAACTGTATAAAGTCATCCGGTTCAATGGCCACGCTGCTCAGGTGAGGCTCCGTCAACAATATATTCAGTATATGGTCACGCTGAAAAATAAGAAGATCGACACTAATATTTTGGTATGTATCTTTTTTCTCTTTAGCTCTTACACGCATTTTCGCTCAACCATTGTGAAGCGAAGGCCGAAACCCTGTAACAATATGTGATGTGAGTAGTTTACTGTCATACTTGTTCGAATGAACCAGTTTCGGTACCCAGCAAATGAATGCGTCGTGATACCAAGGCTGGGCAAGGGAAAAAAACACAGGTGCCATAGATACTATTTCAGGATGCCAACGCCGCCAAGTCGCCGCCTGACAAGATGACACTTGCCGGCGCCGACTTGTGCACCCGGAGCGCGGGTGGGACACCATGACGAGGAATGCGCAGAGCTGCCTAAAACCGAGCGCGAAAGTTTTGCATAGCCAGAGGCGTCGGCTTCAAGCTGGCGCGACGCTGCTGTCCGATCATATCGGACGCCAACGCCAGCTACTCGGCGCCTAGAAAGATTACGCCTGCCAGTGCTCGCTTGTGCGCCTCGTGCGCGCTGGAGGGGATGGGCATGAGGGGCAATGCGCAGGGCTGCATAAAACCGAGCGCGCAAGTTTTGGATCGCCAGAGCCATCGACTTCAATCTGGCACGACGCTGCTGTCGGATCCTATAGGAATTGAACGCCGCGTAGTCGGCGCCTGAATATATGACGCTTCACGGCGCCCACTTCTTGTGGGGCTGGAGCGCGTGGGCGGGGGGGGGGGGAGTGTTTGGGGGACAAGCGCAGGGCTGAAAAATGCCGAGCGCGAAATTTTTGCATAGCCAGAGCCGTCGGCTTCAAGCTAGCGTGACGCTGCTGTACGATCGTATAGGATGCCGCCTAGTGGGTGCCTGAAAAGATGACGCTTGTCCGTGCCGAACTCTTGTGCGCCTGCAGCACGCGCGGGGGGGGGGGGGGGGGGGGGTCTTTGAGAGGCAATGCGCAGAGCTGCATAATGCCAAGCGCGAAAGATTTGGATGGCCAGAGCCGCCGGCTTGAAGCTGGCGCGATGCTGCTGTCGGGTCATATTGGATGTCAACGCCTCCTAGTCGGCGCCTGAAAAGATGACGCTTGCCAGCACCGACTTTGCTCCTAGAGCACGCGAGGGGTGATATGAGGGGCAATGCGCTGAGCGGCGTAAAACCAAGTGCGAAAGTTTTGGCTGGTTACACACGTCGGTTTCAATTTGTCGCGGCGCTGCTGTCCGATCATATAGGATGCCAACGCCGCCAAGTCGGCGCCTGAAAAGGTTACGCTTCCCGGAACCGACTTGTGCACCTGGAGCGCGCGGGAGGGAGGTCATGAAGGGCAATGCGCAGAGCGGCACTAAACCGAACGCGAAAGCTTTGGCTGGCCAGACACGTCGGCTTCAAGCTGGCAGGACACTGCTGCCCGATCATATAGAATGCCAACGCCGCCTCGTCGGCGCCTGAAGAAATGATGCTGGCCTACGCCAATTTGTGCGCCTAAAGCGCATGGGGGGGGGGGGGGGGGCGAGGAGGTCTTGAGGGGCTATGGCTAGAGCGGCATTAAACCGAGCGCAAATTTTTCGCTGGCCAGAAACGTCGGCTTCAACCTGGCGCAATGATACTGTCCGATCATGTAAGACGCAAGCGCCGCCTAGTCGGCGCTTGAAAGATGACGCTTGCGTGCACAGACTTGTGCCCTTGGAGCTCGCGATAGGGGGGGGGGGGGGGGGAGGCTTCAGGAGCAATGCGCAGAGCTGCATACAACCGAGCGCGAAAGTTTTGGATAGCCAGAGAGGTCGGTTTCAAGCTGGCCCGACGCTGCTGTCCGATCATATGGGATGCCGCGGCTGCCTAGTCGGCTGCTGAAAAGATGACTCTTGCCAGCACCGACTTGTGCGCCCAGAGTGCGCGAGTGGGGATATGAGGGGCAACGCGCTGAGCTGCATAAAACCAAGCGCGAAAGTTTAGGCTGGCCAGACACGTCGGTTTCCAGCTGGCGCAACGCAGCTGTCTGATCATATAGGATGCGAATGCCACCTAGTCGGCGCCTGAAAGAATGATGCTTGCCGGCACCGACTTGTGCACCCAGAGCGCGCGGGGGGGGGGGGGGGGGGGGGGGAGGTCATGAGGGGCAATGCGCAGGGCTGCATAAAACCGAGCGCGAAAGTTTTAGATCGCCAGAGACGTCGGCCTAAAGCTGGCGCGAGGCTGCTGTCCGATCATATAATAATAATAATAATAATAATAATAATAATAATAATAATAATAATCTTTATTTCACTCATGAAGTGAGGGAGTGCGGGAAAAAAAGCTGACAAGTAAGCTTGACTAGTTGCCAGCTCCCCGGAGTACAATATAGAAGAAACAGAACACTTTTCGCATGGTAACATAAAAACCACAAACAAATAGTAATAGTAATGCAGCAATAACTTGTCGATAACAGCGAGAATAAATAACTATAGAAATAAAGAGTTTGTTACCTGCCTTATAGACCAATGTTAAAGGAAACGTACAAACATGAAAGAACTGTAAGTAAAAAGCGCTACATAATGAAGGAAAAGACGAAAAATAAAACGGCACACATTTGTGTAGTATGAAACAGTACATTGGTACATTGCAATGCGTATAGCGTACACGCGCAGAGATGAAAAAACCACATGAAATTCTGTCATAGGAAAGGAACCTTGCCACAGAAGAACAATTTTAGTTTCTGGTTCGATGCTCTTTCAGGAGTGAAACCGTTGTTACTGAAGGAATTTAGCAAATGTGGTTGCGTTCTGTTTACCATTTGTTGTCCCTATCCGGTTCTGCACGTTTTGATTAGCCATGACTGTGTGTTTCGATTCTCACAAGGTGTGGTCCTTTAAGAAAGCAATGTGAACCGTAGTAGGGAATAGCTCTTATTTTTTACTTCAAGCTTATAACGTGAACACAAGCAATGCGGATATAGCTCGTCTATTTTCATTATACAGTACTTCAAGAACAGAGGGTGAGAAGGGTGACTCATGGGGACGTTTTCAATATTTCGTAACATTTTTTTTTTCTGTAATATCATGCCAACGCTGCCTAGTCGGCGCCTGAAAAGACGCTTGCCGGCATCGACTCGTGCGCCCGGAGCGCGGGGGAGGCGGCGGGGGAGGGGGGTATGGTGATGAGGGACAATGCGCAGAGCTGCATAAATCCGAGCGCAAAAGTTTTGGATAGCCAGAGCCATCGGCTACAAGCTCGCTGCTGTCTGATCGCTTAGAATGAAGCCGCCGCCTATTCGCCGCTGGAAAAGGTGACACTTGCCAGCGCCGACTTATGCGCCTATAGCATGCGCGGGGGGAGGGGGGCAGGGCAATGCGCAGGGCTGCATAATCCCGCGCGCGAAAGATTTTGATGGCCACAGCCGTCGGCTTCAAGTTGGCGCGACGCTGCAGTGTGATCTCATAGGAAGCCACCTAGTAGAAGCCTGAAAAGATGACGCCTGCCGGCGCCGACCTCTTGTGCGCCTGGAGCACGCGTGGGCGGTCGGGGGGGAGGGGGGGGGTGTATGAGGGGCAATGCGCTAGGCTGCATAATGCCGAGCGCGAAAGTTTTGGATGGCCAGAAGCGCCGGCTTCAAGCTGGCGCGACGCTGCTGTCCGATCATATATGATGCCAACGCCGCCTAGTCGACGCCTGAAAAGATGACACCTGCCGGCACCGACTTGTGCGCCCGGGGAGCGCGGGGGGGAGATCATGAGGGACAATGCGCAGAGCTGCATAAAACCGAGCGCGAAAGCTTTGGCTGGCCAGACGGGTCCGCTTCAAGCTGGCGCGACTCTTGTGTCCGACTTATAGGATGCCAACCCTCCTAGCCGGCGCCTGGAAAGATGACGCATGCCGGCGCCGAATTCTCGTGGGGCTGGAGCGCGCGGGGGGGGGGGGGGGGGGGGGGGCGGGTGCTTGGGGGCAATGTGCAAGGCTGAAGAATGTTGAGCGCGAAAATTTTGGATAGCTAGAGTCGTCGCCTACAAGCTAGTGCGACGCTTCTGTCCGATCGTATAGGATGCCGCGTAGTAGGTGCCTGAAAAAATTACGCGTGCCGGTGCCGACTTCTTGTGCACATGGAGCACGCGCGGGGGGCGTGGAGGTGTTGAAGGGACTATGCGCACGGCGGTATATGCCGAGCGCGAAAGTATTGGATGGCCAGAGCCGTCGACTTCAAGCTGGCGCGACGCTGCTTTCCGATCGAATAGGAAGCCGCCGCCGCACACTCGGCGCCTGAAAAGATGACGCTCCAGTCGCCGACTTCTTGTGTGCCCAAAGAGCGCGGGACGGAGGTCAAGAGGGCCAATGCGCAGAGCTGCATTAAACCTAGCGCGAGAGTTTCGAATGGCCAGACTCGTCGGCTTCAAGCTGGCGCGTAGCTGCTGTCCGATCATATAGGATGCCAACGCCGCCTAGTCGGCGCCTGAAAAGACGACGGCAACTTGTGCGCGTGGGGGCGAGTTCATGAGGGACAATGCTCAGGGCGGCATAAAACCAAGCGCCAAAGTTCTGGCTGACCGGACACAACGGCTAAAAGCTGGCGCGACGCTGCTGTCCGATCATATAGGATGCCAACGCCGCCTACTCGGCGCCAGAAAAGATGACGCTTGCCGGCACGGACTTGTGCCCCTGGATTGCACCAGTGGGGAGGGGCCATGAGGGCCAATATGTGCAGGACTACATAATGCCGAGCGCGAAAATTTTGGACGGCCAGAGAGCCGGATTAAAGATGGCGCGACGCTGCTGTCCGATCATATAGGATGCCAACGCCACCTAGTCGGTGCCTGGAAAGATGACGCTTGCCGGCGCCGACTTGTGCGCCCGGTACACGCGGGGGCGAAGGTAATGAGGAACAATGCGCATAGCTGCATAAAACCGAGCGCGAAAGTTCTGTATAGCCAGAGTCGTGCACTTCAAGCTGGCACCACGCTGCTGTTCGTCATATAGGATGCCAATGCCGCCTAGTCGGCGCCTGAAAAAATGACATTTGCCCGTCCCGATTTGTGTTCCAGGAGCGCACGGGGGGTGGGGGGGGGATGAGAGGCAATAAGCAGTGTGCATAAAAACGAGCGCGAAACATTTAAAAGGCCAAGACACGTCGGCTTCAAGCTGGCACCACGCTGCTGTCCGATCATATAGGATACCAACGGCGCCTAGTCGGCGCCTGAAAAGACGCTTGCCGACAGCGCCTTGTGCGCCCTGAGCGCGCAGGAGGGAAGGTAAGGAGGGACAATGCGCATAGCTGCATAAAACGGATCGCGAAAGTTTTGTATAGCCAGAGATCGTCGACTTCAAGCTGGCGCTACGCTACTGTCCGATCATATAGGATACCAACGGCGCCTAGTCGGCGCCTGAAAAGACGCTTGCCGACAGCGCCTTGTGCGCCCTGAGCGCGCAGGAGGGAAGGTAAGGAGGGACAATGCGCATAGCTGCATAAAACGGATCGCGAAAGTTTTGTATAGCCAGAGATCGTCGACTTCAAGCTGGCGCTACGCTACTGTCCGATCATATAGGATGCTAACACCGCCAAGTCGGCGCCTGACAAGATGACGCTGGCCGCCGCCGACTCGTGCGCCCGGAGCGCGCGTGGGGGACGTCATGATGGGCAATGCGAACAGTGGCATTAAACCGACCGCGAAAGATTTCGCTGGCCAGACACGTCGGCTTCAAGCTGCGTGACGCTGCTGTCCGATCACACAGGATGCCAACGCCGCCTAGTCTGCGCTTGGTGAGATGACGCTTGCCGGCACACACTCATGCTCCTGGACCGCGCGAGTGGGGTGTGGGGGCCTCAGGAGCAATGCGTAGAGCTGCATAAAACAAAGGGCGAAAGTTTTTGATAGCCAAAGCCGTCGGCTTCAAGCTTGTGCTACGCTGCTGTCCGTTCATGCAGGACGCCAACGTCGCCTATTCGGCGCCTGAAAAGATTACGCTTGCCGGCTCAAATTTGCGCGCCCGGTGCGCACATGGGACATCCTGAGGGGCAATGTGCAGTGCTGCACAAAACTGAGTGCGAAAGTTTTCGATGGCCAAAAACGTCGGCTTCAAGCGTGCGCGAAGCTGCTCTCCGATAATATAGGATGCCAACGCTGCCAAGTCGCCGCCTGAAAAGATGACGCTTGCCAGCGCCGACTTGTGCCCTTGCAGCGCAGGAGAGGAGAGGGAGCATGAGGGGCAATGTGCAGGGCTGCATAATGCCGAGCGCGAAAGTTTTGCCAAGCTACACAAATCGGTTTCAAACTGGCGCGACGCAGTCGTCCGATCATTAGGATGCCAACGCCGCCTAGTCGGCGCCTGAAAAGACGTTTACCGGCGCCGACTTGTGCGCCCAGAGCGCGCGGAGGGGAACGTAATGAGGGACAATGCGCAGAGCTACATAAAACCTAGCGCGAAAATTTTCTACAGGCAGAGAAGTCGGCTTCAAGCTGGCACCACGCTGCTGTCCGAGCATATAGGATGCCAACGCCGCCTAGTCATCGCCCGAAAAGCTGACGCTTGCTGGCACCGATTTGTGCTCCAGGAGGACGCAGGGGGGGGGGGGGGGGTGTCAGGCATGAGGGCCAATGCGCAGGGCTCCATCGAACCCAACGCGAAAGTTTTGGATGACCAGAGTCGTCGACCTAAAACTGGCGCTACGCTGCTGTCCGTTTCATATAGCATGCCAACACTGCCTAGTCGGCGCCTGAAAAGACGCTTGCCGGCACCGACTTGTGCGCTCGGAGGGTGGGGGAGGGGATGGTGATGAGGGACAATGCGCAGAGCAGCCTAAGTCCAAGCGCGAAAGTTTTGAATAGCTAGAGCCGTCGGCTTCAAGCTGCCGTGACGCTGCTGTCCGATCGTTTAGAATGAAGCCGCCGCCTATTCGCCACCGGAAATGGTGACACTTGCCAGCGCGGACTCGTGCGCCTGTAGCGTGCGCGGGGGTGTTTGAGGAGCAATGAGCAGGGCTGCACAATGCCGAGCGCAAAAGATTTGGATGGCCAGATTCGTCGGCTTCAAGCTGGGGCGACGCTGCTTTCCGTTCATATAGGATGCCAACGCCGCCTAGTCAGCGCCTGAAAAGACGCTTGCCAGCGCAGACTTGTGCGCCCGGAGCACGCGTGGGACATTATGACGGGCAATGCGCAGGGTTGCATAAAACCGAGCGCTAAAGTTTTGGATAGCCAAAGACGTCGGCTCCATGCTGGCGCTACGCTGCTGTCCAATCATACAGAATGCTAACGCCGCCGAGTCGGCGCCTTCAAGATGACCCTTGTGCGACTGGAGGACGTGGGGGTGGTCATGAGTGGCAATGCGTAGGGCTTCATAAAACCACGCGTGAAAGTTTTGGATCGCCAGACACGTCGGCATAAAGCTGGCGTGACGCTGCTGTCCGATCATATAGGATACCAACACTGCCTAGTCGGCGCTTGAAAAGACGCTTGCCGGCACCGACTTATGCGCCCAGAGGGGGGGCGTGTGATGAGGCACAATGCGCAGAGCTGCATCAATCCTAGGGCGAACGTTTTCGATAGCCAGAGAAGTCGGCTTCAAGCCGCCGCGACGCTGCTGTCCGATCGTTTGGAATGAAGCCGCCTTTCCGCCGCCGGAAAAGGTGGCACTTGCCAGCGCCGAATTGTGCGCCTGTAGCATGCGCGAGATGGAGGGGGGGGGGGGGGGGGGGGGGCTTGAGGGGCAATGGCAATGCGCAGGGCAGCATAATGCCGAGCGCGAAAATTTTGGATGGCCGCAGACGTCGGCTTCAAGTTGGCGCGACGCTGCTGTCTGAACTTATAGGATGCCACCTAGTAGATGGCTGAAAAGATGACGCTTGCCGGCACCTATTTGCGCGCCTGGAGCGCGCGGAGGGGGTGCGGGCTTTAGGAGCAATGCGCAGAGCTGCACAAAACTAAGTGCGAAAGTTTTGAATAGCCAGAGAGGTAGGCTTCAAGCGTGCGCGTCGCTGCTGTCCGATAATATAGGATGCCAACGCCGCCAAGTCGCCGCCTGACATGATCACGCTTGCCGGCGCCGACTTCTGCGCCCGGAGCGCGCGTTGTACATCATGACGGGCAATGCACAGGGCTGCATAAAACCGAGCGATAAAGTTTTCGATAGACAAAGACGTCGGATTCAACATGGTGCGATGCTGCTGTCTGATCATATGATGCCAACGCTGCCCAGTCGGCGCCAGAAAAGACGACACTTGCCGACGCGGACTTGTGCCCCTGGAGCGCACGAGTGGGGAGGGGGCATGAGGGGAAATATGAGGGATAGGATGAGGGATAGGATGCCAACGGCGCCGTGGGCGCCTGAAAAGATGACGCGTGCCGGCGCCGACTTGTGCGCCCGGAGCGCGCGTGGTACATCATGACGGCCAATGCGCTGGGCTTTTAAAACCCAGCGCAAAAGTTTTGGATAGCCAAAGGCGTCGGCTTCAAGTTAGCGCGACGCTACTGTCCGATCGTATAGGATGCCGTCTATTAGGTGCCTGAAAAGATGACGCTTCCCGGTCCCGACATCTTGTGCGGCTGGAACACGCGCCGTAGGGGAGGGGTGTTTGGGGGGCAATGTGCAGAGCTGCATAATGCCGAGCGCGAAAGTTTTGGATTGCCATGGACATCGGCTTCAAGCAGGTGCAACGCTGCTGTCCGATCGTACGGGATGCAGCGGCTGTCTAGTCGGCTGCTGAAAAGATGGCGCTTCCCGGCGCCGACTTCTTGTGCACCTGGAGCATGTGGTGGGAGGGGGCAATGCGCAGGGCTGCATAATGCCGAGCGCGAAAGTTTTGGATGGCCATAGCCGTCGGCTTAAATTTGGCGCGACGCTGCTGTCGGATCATACAGGATGCCAACGCCGACTATTCGGCTCCTGAAAATATGACGCTTGCCGGCGCCGATTTACGCGCCTGACGCGCGGGGGAGGGGGCGTTTGAGGGGAAATGCGCAGGGCTGCCTAATGGCGAGCGCGAAATTTTGGATAGCTAGAGTCGTCGGCTTCAAGCTGGCGCGACGCTGCTGTCCCATCGTATAGGACGCCACCGCCGCCTAGTCGGCGCCTGACGATATGACGCTTACCAGCGCCAACTGCTTGTGCGCCTGGAGTACGCGAGAATGGGTAGGTTGAGGGGCAATGCGCAGGGCTGCATAATGCCGAGCACCAAAGCTTTAGATAGCCATAGACGTCGGCTTCAAGCTGGAGCGATGCTGCTGTCCGATTGTATAGGATGCCGCCGCCGCGTAGTTGGCGCCTGAAAATATGACGCTTGCCGGCGCCTAGTTCTTGTGTGCCTGGGGCGCGTGGGGGGAGGGGGGCAATCGGGGAGCGAAGGCTGTCAGCTCAACCATCTGTGGCAGTCGGATAAGGTAGCATTCACTAGGAAGGAACCGGCAAAAGGCGGTTGTGTGGATGGTGGAGCTTTTGGCGAGAAGCGTTCAGTGGCTGCTTGATCGGCCCAGCTGCGTATGGTTTCTATGGTGGTGCGGTTCTTCTTCGCGAGAAATTGATATTTCCAGCCTCGGGTCTTCATCTACGAACCTCTACATTTACACGTAAGTCGCACCTATTATTTACGCTATCAGTACCTAGTCTTTGTAGCGTTGTAGAAGGAGAGCGCTTACGGCCGCGTTTCTTTGTTTCGAGAGGCCGTCTCCGCATTTCAATATGTTGAAATTGAAGGCCCCTCGCCTTCGCTCAAGGGGTCCGCGAGCCGCTACCAGCACGACAAAGGACCAGTGGCGCAAAGAAGAAAAACCGCTTTAATTTACAATATAATGAAACACTCAAACAATTACCGCAGCCTCGCGGCCAAAGAAGCAAAGAAACAAAGCAGCAAAAAGCAGCAAAAGCAAAGAAGCAAGCAGCAAAACAGCGAGGCAACAAATTATACAAGCCAGAGAGAGCGACGAAAGAACGGCCGTTACAAACCATCAACCAACACAATCTTTCGGTCGATAACAGAATGCATAAAGCGCAGAAAGCAAGCAAGCACCGAACCAGGCGCGCAGACACAGTTCCAAAAGCGAACAAGAGCACTCTTTTCGCGGACACAATGCAAAAACGCTTTTTTCCCCTGCTCTGCAGCACGCTCGGAAAGAAACCTAGACGGGCCACGCCCCACCAGCGCCTCCCCAGGCCCGCGCCCCGGAAAAAAGTCACGGCTGCCGTCTCAGCTGCCTTCTTATCGGGCAGCCGCCTTCCCGGCATTCCCCGCGCGAGTTCTCACGATACGCGATCGGTGCGCATGCTCCATGCGACGAGTGCCGTTGTGGTGCGCGTTTCAAAGGCTTCCCCCGTGCGCGCTGCAGGGAGGGCCCAAGGGCCCGACACTCCCCCCCGTACAAGACCGGACACCCGCCTGGGTGTCCAACAACACTATGTAACAACATTATGTAACAACAGCACCATGCATCGTTCTAGTCGAGTACATCACGGGTGTTGGGAAGCAAAAGGTTCGGGGCAGTTGGCACGCTATGGGCTGGAATGGTGTCTCGCGTCGTTTGGAGCTGCACGTGACGGCTCCAATTGGTATGCGCTCGAGGCGTGCGCTCTTTGAGAGACAATGCAGTTTTCGCCCAACCGACGCTTGCGCACATCGGTCGCCTCGTTGAGAGGCCGACGACGTAAGGGATGTTTCGATGGGCCGCCGTGGCAGCCAGGCTAGTCACGGCCGTTGGAGTGGTAGCGTGGCATTCTGCGTAAGGTGAAGATATCCAAGGACAGCATATGTAAAAACGTCGCGATTAACAGATAATGGATGTAGGGCACAGCCGCGTTAACTGCTGAACTCGTATAATGAGTGAAGCACGGTTAGGTGTCTGATGGGCGCTCGTAGTACGGTTTGAGGTCGTGCAAGCTTACGGGCCCTATTACTCTGCTGCCGTGTTTTTCCCGCAGGAGGTACACCAAGCTAGAAATACGTTTCGCGATCACGTAAGGGCCATCCCATCTAGGCGCGAGGGAGGCAGCAAACCCTTTTGCAGCATCGCTGAGTGGGTGCGTGCGGCGGAGCACTTCGTCGCCGACCGCGAACTCCAGGGGCCGCCTTGCCTTTGTTGTATTGGTTCCCATATTCTAGGCGGGCAAGGTCCAAGTTTTCCCTGGCCTCCTTCAGAGTGTGGGTCAGGCGGCTAAAAAGATTTTGTGTGGACGTGGAGTAATTACAAATTGGTAATTCAGAGCCGTTGGTGAATGCATGCTCAATAGGAAAACGGAGCTCGCGACCGAGAATAGCCGCTGGCGTAAACCCTGTCGACCGGTTTACTGTGGTCCTTGTGGCGAAGGCCATCTCCTAGATACGAACGTCCCAGTCCTTGTGCCGCTCGGTGAAAGCCACCAGCATTGCCTTAAGGTTTCTGTTGACACGCTCCGTGATGTTGGCTTTTGGGTGGTAGGGTGTCGTCCTTTTGTGCTGCACGCCAAGAGCTTTGCAAGTGTCAACGAATATCCTGCCTGTGAAATATGGGGCATTGTCTGTGATAAGCTGCGCTGGGAAACCGAAACGGGTGAATGCTTCCAACAGCCTATCCCAGATTATCTTAGAATCCAGCTTGCGTAGCGGGTACAGCTCCACCCATTTGGAGAAATGGTCAGTGACCACTAACAAGTATCGATTCCCTTTAGCTGACCTGGGGTATGGGCCCATAACATCACATGCCACAATTTCCCATGGGTATCGGCTCTCAACTAGTTGCATGAAGCCCGGTGGCTTCCCTCCCCTCGGTTTTACGGTCTGGCAGGTAGGACATGTGCGAACGTATTTGAAGACATACTTTCTCATGTGCGGCCATGTCGCGACGCGACACAACTTCTCAAAGGTTTTCTTGCCGTCGCTATGACCGGCAAGGTGGGTGTCATGAAAGTACTCTAGGAAAGGCTTGCGCAGCTTCCTAGGCACAACGACACGGAATGGGGACTCACCGCAATCCGTATCGGCAGCAGGTATATACCGCAAGAGCAGGCCGTCGTCTGCTTGCATGTAGCAGTCGTAGTTGCCGCTACCGGCAGGGTTGGCGCCGTCCAGTACCTTGCGTATCAAGTTGCACTGGTCGTCGCTTAGCTGGGCGTCGAGTAGCTGCTGGCGGGAGATCAGTGTTCCCCAGGCGTCCACAGGCACTGCCACAGCCAGGACTTCGGATGCCGGCTCGCCATCCCCGGAGAGTGGTGCTCGGGACAGGGCGTCAGCTACCTTGTTGAAGGTGCCTTTCCTGTATTCTACTCTGTAATTATACTTCTGAAGAGCGAGGGCCCAACGGGCTAAACGGCCGGCTGGGTTTTGTAGCTTTGACAGCCACGTCAGCACCTGGTGGTCAGTCTGAATAGTGAACTCAGCTCCATCCAGATACATTTCAAATTTCTTTAGTGCAATTACAATTGCTAGGCACTCTTTCTCTGTCGGTATAGTTCCGCTCTGCTCCTGTGAGAGTGTGACTTGCAAAAGCCAGAGGGTGAAGCTTCCCTTGGTACTTCTGAAGCAAAACTGCGCGGATGCCATGCTCACTTGCATCGGTCTGCACGGTGAATGGCAGGTTGAGGTCGGGAAGCCGCAGACGTGCGGTATCGGCGATAGCCGATGACAGAGCCCGAAATGATCCCTGCTCCACATCAGTCCAGTACCAACTGGCACCTTTCCGTAGGAGCTGGTGAAGAGGCCTTCCCAGGTCAGCGCAGTTGGGGATAAAGTGGCGGTAGAAGCCCACCATGCCCAAATACCGCTGCAGGCTCTTGGCGTCTGTTGGTGGTGGAAGCTGCAGTATGGCCTGGAGTTTCTCCTCGTCAGGCCGGAATGTGCCTTGCTCGACAATGAAACCTAGGAGGTTGATTCTGGTCGAAACCAGTTGAACCTTCCGGGGGTTAATGGTGATGCCTGCGTCCTGCATTCGTTGTAAAACGGTGGTTAGGTGTAGGAGATGCTCATCCAGGGTTTTAGAGAACACTACCACGTCATCCATGTAAGCCATCGCATAATTGAATTTGGCGTCTTGAAGCACAATATCTATTACACGCTGAAAGGTCGCCGGTGAATTGCACGAACCGAAAGGCAATCGGACAAATTCGAACAGTCCCCAATTGCAAGTGAATGCAGTCTTTGCAATATCGCAGGGGGCGATCGGAATTTGCAGGAAGCCCCTGCTGCAGTCTAAAGCAGTAAAGAACTTTGCGGACCCAAGTGAATACATCACTGAATTGATTGATGGGAAGGGGTACGAGTCTCGAACTGTGACAGCGTTCAACCGACGGTAGTCGACACACAACCGCGCCGTGCCATCTTTCTCAGGTTCTAGTACAACTGGAAACGCCCAGGGGCTCCTAGACGGTCTTACTGCACCGGTAGCGATCATTTCGTCTAGCGCACTATCAAGAAGTGCTCGCTTGTGGATGCTCAGGGGCCGCGGGTTGAAACGAATTGGGCGGGCGCATCCGGTGTCGATCCTATGAGTCAGCACATTAATGCTGCCAGGAGCTTCCGTGAACATTGCGGCAAATGGTTTAAGCGCTGTCTCGATTTTGGTCTTCTCCGCTGGAGATCTTGTGAAAGACCAGAACAGTGAGAATACCACTACCAGTCTCGGAGACCGCAGATATATTGGCGGTAAAGCGATTTGACTGTGGGTCTCCTGGCTTAGTCATGAACTTGAGTGGATGTGCATGCATGCCGTACTGGTAGGTGCCTTTAGAGAGATCGAGAACGATTCCTGCTTTGGCTATGAAGTGACGGCCCAAAATCACAGGAAAAGAAAGTCCTGGAAGGTGTAGGAAGCGTTGCCTGAATTTTTATCATTGATGGTAACCGTTAACCGGGCTGCTGACGTAGCGGACGCAACGTGAGTGGATGCCATGCGAAGGGTCGTGTTCACACTTCGTAACTGTACACGTTTCGTCTCGCAGGCGCTTTTGACACGATCGACCAAAACGGAAACAGCAGAGCCGGTGTCTAAAATAGCAGGTACTTCTATTCCGGCCATTCTGACCGCTACCAATGGTGTTTTCTCAAGGTGGTCGTCAAGAAGACTGAACGTGGACGGCAAAGACCTCACCATTTGTCCGAGATCCTGGGCCTTCGATCTGGGGGGGTGACACCTTTCCGGTACAGCTACTACCGTTGATGCCGGTAGTGATTCGAGTGTGAGGAGCCGTTTCTTTCCCCCTCTCCGCTGCCGAGGTTGTCCGCGGCACAGCGCCGTGACAGCAGGATGGTGAGACGACCAAAACACCCGGCTTTTCGTAGTCTTGGAAACGCCTGCCCCCGCTCGGTGCTTGACGGCCGCTGCAAGATGTTTCGATGTTGCGAGTGACACCGCGTGAGGGTCGGCTGCTGCCGGAGAGGTCGTTCCGGAGCCTGCATGTTGCGAGGGGACGTCGAGGCGCGGTAGGTCGTTGGCCGGCGACTGGTAGTTGCTCACCACCGCCGGCCCTCGTCGTTTCCCTGCTGGCGGGAGCCAGAGGGGCTCGGGCACTGGCTCTTGTAGTGGCCTCGTCCCCCGCACTGGAAGCAGACTGGAATGTTCCTGCGTGTATCTTCTGCGCCTGATTGGGCGGCAGCCGCTACAGGCCTGCTGCGGCCCAGAGTGCCTCGCAACGTTGTTGCAGGTTCCCGGACCGGAGGCCGGAAAGGTACCTGGGTGGCAAAGGTGCGGTGAATGAACGGATCCAGCGCCCTTGGAGGCGGTACCATATTCCCCGGGCTTGCAATTAGAGAACCGCGCCACGCGCAAGACGGCTCGAGGGAGGCTTGAGGCGGGGGTGGAGGCTGGAAGGTGAGCTCTGCCAACATCGCTGCCTGAATATCGGACGCCACTTTAGCGAGATCGTCAAGCGAAGAGAAGGTACGGCCCCTTAGATAAGCCTGAAAGCGTGGGTGAGATTGCCGGATTGCCCGGGTGACTCTTTCCGTTTCGGGTGTTGAAGGGTCTGCGCGTTCATAAAGCTCCTGAAAGGATCGTATGTATTCTTGGAGGCTTTCGTCCTCCGCCTCACTACGGGCGCGAAGCTCGTCTTTCATGCGGACAAGGTAGTCGGGGGGGGAGGAATTCTGCTCGCAGTAGCTGCTAAAAGTGCGTCCAACTTTGGAATGACTGGCGACGACGCCAGCGGGCGGCGGACCCAGTCAGGGCGACGGGCAAAACGCGCTGTAGAAGAACGCTATCAGTAATGGCTTCCGCATCGCGGTAATCTTGCATTTCCTGGAGGAAGTCTGCCACCAATTTCTTATCTGTGTGGCCTTCATATGTAGGCACAGAGAGCTGTAAACGGAAACTGGCTGCTGGAGTTATGTTTGTCTGATGCTCGAGCAGTGGGGTCAGCTGGGAAATAATGCTGGACATATCATGTGCTGGCGCGCCCTGGTCCTTTTTATCAGGCATCGTACTAGTTGTTTCGCGAGTATGATTTTCAACCGCGCCCTTCTTGACTTAACCCGAACGTAGCTGAATTAAAATGCCGGCGGTGCATCTTTGGTGATGAAATTGGACGAGCAAAGCGGTCCGACGGAATGGTCAAGCAATGTCAAGCGGTTCTGAGGAGGCCGGATGGCGCGGAATAGCGGTACGCAATGAGAGCGAGAGGTAGAACAAAAACGCTCAGTGAGCTTACGCGGGTCAGAGCGCTTGGGTACAGATGCGTGAGGTGTGGGACCCGATGTCAGAGCGAAACAAGTAGGCCTAGCGGGGATTGCCAGCTGCCTCGAGATGGGGGCGGTTCCCTTGTTCCTGTGCTCGTGGTCCCTGCGGTGCGGAAGCGTACTCGAGAAAAAAAAAAGGAAAAAACGAGAAAGAAGAAAAGCACGTTGGGCGCCAGATGAAGGCCCCTCGCCTTCGCTCAGGGGGTCCGCGAGCCGCTACCAGCACGACTAAGGACCAGTGGCGCAAAGAAGAAAAACCGCTTTAATTTACGATATAATGAAACACTCAAACAATTACCGCAGCCTCGCGGCCAAAGCAGCAAAGCAGCAAAAAGCAGCAAAAGCAAAGAAGCAAGCAACAAAACAGCGAGGCAACAAAATATACAAGCCAGAGAGAGCGACGAAAGAACGGCCGTTACAAACCATCAACCAACACAATCTTTCAGTCGATAACAGAATGCATAAAGCGCAGAAAGCAAGCAAGCACCGAACCAGGCGCGCAGACACAGTTCCAAAAGCGAACAACAAGAGCACTCTTTTCGCGGACACAATGCAAAAACGCTTTTTTCCCCTGCTCTGCAGCACGCTCGGAAAGAAACCTAGACGGGCCACGCCCCACCACCGCCTCCCCAGGCCCGCGCCCCGAAAAAAAGCCACGACTGCCGTCTCAGCTGCCTTCTTATCGGGCAGCCGCCTTCCCGGCATTCCCCGCGCGAGTTCTGACGATACGCGATCGGCGTGCACGCTCCATGCGACGAGTGCCGTTGTGGCGCGCGTTTCAAAGTCTTCCCCCGTGCGCGCTGCAGAGAGGG
This sequence comes from Dermacentor andersoni, assembly GCF_023375885.2. NCBI lineage: Eukaryota > Metazoa > Arthropoda > Arachnida > Ixodida > Ixodidae > Dermacentor > Dermacentor andersoni. The sequence goes on along the minus strand of NC_092824.1, from coordinate 3,766,271 downwards.
CCCAAGGGCCCGACAAAATTGACATGTTAATTTTAATAGCGCGGCCTAAATTCGATGTCTTGTGGTTTTTGTAGCTGCATTTAATGTGCAAGGGATCGCATATGTCAAAGCTCGTGGAAGCGTATTCAGAGACTGTGGGTGCATCACGATATGCATGGAACGCCGACGTGTTCATGCAGTATCCGTAGCGTGCTATACAGGGTGCCCCAGCTTATTTTAGCTGGAGTTTAAAAATATGCAAGCGCTACATAGTTAGACAGAACAAAGGTAATGTTTGCCATTGCTTGGAGATACACAAAATCTCTTTTTCATTCCGCCTAATTGGACAATTAGTCTTAATTAATTTATCAACTTCTGAATTGATATAGTTAGGTGAAAAGCTTAAATGATAAAATTGTACAGCGACATGAACAATTCCCGATACAACTTTCTGTTCCTCAATACGTGCTACGTATTAGTGTTTTTCGGAGCGTGAAAGAAGCCCGACAATGCACGCAAAATGCCGCGAGCGGCCAGTCGCGCGGTAATATTGCGTGCATTTATGTTCAAGGGAACCTTAGTTTACAGAGCATTCCGATATGTTGATGATTTGTTTTTGTTTCTTGACTGCATTTCTCATTGTTTTCGAAAAGAATGTGAAGGTGTTACAAGCACAATTTGTGAACATCTTGGTCCCCTTGATGTGACCTTCGAAATGCCAATAGATAGGAGTATCCGCTTTCTCGATCTACAAATTGTGTTGTCTGACGATCACATCTGCTCGTGTTACCAACCTAAAGCTAATAAGCCTCTTTTATCGTACAGTTATGCTTATTCCAAGCCTATTAAAAAGGGCATAGCGAAAATGTGTTTGAACAGCGCACTAAAGAAGTCGCGCCCTCATTTAATTTCTTGCAGGTTTCAACAAGCGATTCACTGAGGCTGTTTCCTAAACAATTTTGTTGTGTCATTTGCTGAAGCGCTGCTCAAACCAACGTAGTCAGTATAGGCTGGTTTGGCGACGTCAGCCAGCACTGGGCCTCTTAAAAATAAAAAATTTCGCCTAATTCTTTATATCCACCGCTTGTTCCATAACCTGAAGAAGATAGGACTACGTGAAAAGGTTGACGTAGCATTCACTGCTCCAAACAAGCTTATCAGCTTGTGTGCAAAAATAAGACCATATAGTTACACAAAGGACGCGTGCAAAAAGCAGTACAGAAAAAGGTACGTCAACTGCAGGACCTGTGGTATTTACCGAATTCCATTTGCCTGTGGAAAGACTTATATCGGACAAACCGACAGATACATTAATGAGAGGCTTAGGGAGCACTCCAATAAAGTTAACAAGACTTCGCCGGGTGGCTTCCTCGCAGTTCATGGTCATAAGTGCGGGTGCGTGCCGCGATTTGAAGATACAGTTATTATCGGGAGAAGCAAATGTGAATTAACTCGTCTGATCATTGAAAGCGCTCGCACTGAAGAGTTTGGGAATGCTTGTGTTAGCCAACCATCCATGTCGCTATTAAAAAAGGAGTTGGGATAGTTCCGCATGCGTTAAACATGTTGAACCAACACCATCTGTTGAATTTTGTGAGCATACTTATTATGCTCACAAAATTCACAACCTATCCAGATAATTAATTATTCATATCTGTAATAGTAGACACTTGAAATCCCATTTGCAATTTTGCAGTTTTCCTTGCAGCGCAATAAGCGCAATGTCGTAGCAGAGAAAACAGACACACACAGGCGCTAACTTCCAGCAACAATTTATTTCCATTACGGACGCTACTTTTATACCCTCATTTTTTCTCGCTTTTTTTCAAGCACGTGTCCACTGGCAAGGTAACAGAGGAAGCGATTGTACAACTCACTGACTGACTAGACACAAACTACTAAGTATTTAGAAGAATTCTAACATGCAATTTGTTTTGTCTCACGCAGAAAGGTGCAGAGGGCTTCACAAGCGTTCCTGTGGCTGTGACCTAGTACGGTATCCCCAAAGGAAAGAGCTACAGGAAGAGTCAAATTCAAGCCAATAATTTGAAAGGGTTCTTCCAGAAATCTTTTCCATTGAATAATGAATCGGTGGCACGTGAAAAAGAAGTGTTCCAGAGATTTACTCTCATTACATAAAGGGCACAAAGGCGATATAGCCAGACCAGACCTGTGGAGGTAAAAGTTCATTGGTGTTGGACTCGGTACCGTAGTCTTGTAATCGTTACTGTAATTTTTCTAGAGGGGCATCATTTGTTGTTCCAAGGAAAACTGAAATGTTGGAAATCAGATGTTCTCAATGATCATTGTGAGAAGTTATCTGTAGTAGAATATTTTCTAAATCGCGCCGTAGTGATGAAAGCTGGCTAAGCTAAAATGGGTATTATAGGACCATTGTGGAATGCTACTGCGAATTTATCGGCACATTCGTTTAATTCTAGACCTTTGTGGCCTGGGCACCCACACCAAACGAACAAGAATTAAGCGTCTTAAGAGAAAAAAAAAGAAAGTTTTTAATGAATCTGACAATTTCGGTTTGGTTCATGAAGAACAGGCAGACAGGCAATGAGTTAAGATAATGGCTGATGGCAGAGATGTTGGTAATTTCCGTAAAGCTAAGACAATTGCCAGTTTTTCCACCTGAAGTATAAGTGTGAAGTCAGGTAGCCGAATCGAAAAAGACCAATTTAGATGTACAGGGAGAACAATGGGAAAGCGGGAGATGGGAATTCAAGATGATGAGCATAACGAGAACAAGGTGAAAGCGTGAGCCTACGTTTTGACAAGTGGGCTTCTCTTTCTCAAGGCGACATATGCTTTCCTCAGCAGTGTATATATAGGTAGGGGTATTCTAAAGGGAAGAGGGTGTAAGGCTTGTGGGTGCAACAACGAGCGAAGGTGTGTTACCGGCGAGTGTGTAGAATTGACAATAAAGAAGGGCTGTGCACGAGGCCCGTGACACGGCCGTCTGTCAGCCACGTGTCAGCAGCCGTGTGTCAGCCGGCGTGTCAACGGCGTGTGCAGCACGCCTATATTACCTGCTTCGCTGGTGGTCGTGGGTTACCGTGTCTCTCAAAGAGATAATAGAATAAATAATTGGTATGACATGATATTCGGTCCGCGTTACGATTTCGATTCGAGTTGAATGCGCCGTGTTGGTTCAGGAAGTCCGTGTCGACATGACATTCTGTGAACACTGTAGGAGGATAACGAAGGTGACAAGGTAGGTTGGGTCATGAACTTGGTTAAAACACGTTGGCGGGCTAGTTGGTTAGAATCCATGGCAGAGTGTATAAGCGCGACTGGACGAGGACGAAGAAAGAAACAGATACACAAACAGAAGCGCTGTGTCTGTGTATCTGTTTCTTTCTTCGTCCTCGTCCAGTCGCGCTTATACACTCTACCTTGGGTCATGAACCGTAATCCTTGTCGTGCAGATATCAGTTGGCGTTACAAGTCTCCTCCAGCGGCTGTGATTTGAGGGCCTTCCCATGGAGTCTTAACTTTTTCCAACTGGGCAGCGATGGGCCCTCTCATAACATAGTAGTGGGCTCCCATGACCACTAAAGCGGTGACGGCGTTGGTGTCGAGGTGCGCGTCGAGCTTGGTGGTTTTTCACTTTTGCGTTGCAGTTTGGTCTTGGCGTTGGATCACGGCTGCGTCGTGTTTACCTTTGGCTGGGACGTCCCATCGTCCGGTCTCCTTTTATTTTCGTATGCGTATTCTTTGCTTCCAAGTTCCAAGTTCCATGTCGACGTCTCCTAGATATTGCCACATGTAGGTAGTGGTCGAGGTCAAGAGTGGGTCAAGCCCAGAAGAACAAAGACCGCGCGTCTCTTCCCTGCTCGCGAGCCAAGCCCGACGGACGCGTTTTCCAGGAGGCAGCTGCTCTGGGGTTTATTAAACCCCCTAGAGTACTTCTGAAGGCTCTTGACAAACCGGTGGAAGTGCGTGTAGCCCTCACGGATGTTGCAAGCCCCTCCAAGGATCTGCACTGCAAATCCAGGGCCAGTCGACACTCCCATTAATTGGACCAGCCGCATGATCAGGCGACTAGCCCCAGAAGTCGTCGACGCTAGGGTTCCCACCACTTCAAACGGTATCACCAGCGCTTCCGCTCAACCCGTCCCAACTGGTACGGAGATTTAATAAAACTTGTTGCTGAGCCAGTTGGTTCATGACTTAAAAACAAAGGTTACGGCGCTAAGCAGCGGAGGACGAAGTGAGAAACAAACGACACATACAGGCGCCAAAATTGAGTGCATGATGTTGAATTGTATACACTTGAGAGCCCACGGGTCTCGACAACGTTCCATGGCGCAGTGTTCTAAGACGTTGGAGACTGGATGGTCGAATTCGAGTGCGTGGCCGCCTTGAACAATTGGAACTACGGGGCAAAACAGATACGTCTGCTTCTATCTGGAGGACGGTGCGCGTACATGGTTTCCTAGCCGTGAGGAGCAACTAACGTCGTGGCGCGAATTTTGCCGTCAGCTTCTGGAGACCTACACCAGTGCTGATCACCACAAACGAGCGCAACGATCGATTCCGACCCATTTTACAGACGAAACTGTGGCCACATACATCGACATGACGCGCCTCTTCAGACGAGCTGACCCAGGTATGACGGAGAAGTTATGTCATTTTATGCGTGGGGTTAAGGAGCAGCTCTTTACTGGTCTCGTGCGGAGCCCTCCGAAGACGCTCGCGGTGTTCTTGTCCCAGGCCGTGACCATGGAAAAGGTGCTTCTATATCCGTCCAACCTGTATGAGCGGCAAGTGAACAGCATGTCGGCTGCTCACATTTTCACGACCATCTGAAGTAAGAGTGACTCATCCGCTCTGTAGTGCGTGAAGAGTTGCAAACGGCCGACGTCACACCAACATCACACCCTATGGTAAGCTCCCTTACAAGTGTTATCAAGGACGAGATGCACCAGGGCCTCCGTTGTACCTTGCCTCCTGATAATGGCGCGGCAGGACCTAGTGAATACTGCCGTGCGACCTACGCGGAAGTCTTAAGGCACCCTGCTTCCTCTCCGCCGCAGTTCGTTCGTGCTCATACTACAGTGCCACTTCAGTCGGCGCAGCCGATATCGCATTGCGAAGCTCGGTACACGCCGTCGCCCTTTGCTCATGCTGCTTCAGTTGCCCATCCTCCGGAGTAAGCGGTCCACTACATGGACGATAGACGCACGTCCCCTCAGAAGTAGGATGTTTGGTTCACACCCGATTACCAGCATCTGTGCTTCCACTGCGGTGAAGCTGACCACCTGTACCGGTGAAGCTGCGGTGAAGCTGACCACCTGTACCTGTGCCGGCGCTTCGGACTTCGCCTCTTTTCCGCATACTCGCCGCCGCCCCGATACGGTCAGCGACCCTGGGACACCGAAGACACCGCCTGCCGGGTGGTATTCGTGGTCACCATCTCCGAGACGATTTTCACTTCCTCGCCAGCGGTATTCTACCGCGCGGTCACCCAGTCCCCGCCGGGGAAGCTAACTAAAGTGATCTCTGGGGTCGAGGCCACTGACGGCCAGCTGAAGACCTCCGATCGGAGCTGACACGAGCAGATCCCGATCCGACTACACGTGCAGTTGAACAGGACGACCGGCTTTCGCTCGATATAGCAGTGACTATCGACGGTTACGCTGTTAGTGCTTTAGTAGACACCGGTGCAGACAACTCTATAATAAGTGCGAAAATGGCTACGCAGCTGAAGACAGTAATCACGCCCTGGTATAACTCGCAGATTCGGACCGCCGGTAGCCACGTCGTTACCCCACTGGGCGCATGGACGACTAGACTTAAGATTCAAGGATCTACATTCGTAGCGTGTTACCTTGTCTAACGCGAATGATCCCACGACGTTATTCTTAGCATTGACTTCCTGAAGGAGTATGGCGCTATTATCATCTTCAAGAGCGTTCTATCATATTCTCAGCAGACATATCAAATGACGTGCAGGGCGATCAACGGCGTGCTGACGTACTTCGTGTTTCTGCAGACAGTGCAACGCTTCCTCCATGAGCCAGTATCCTCGTCGACGTCACATGTGGCTCACGCGATGGCTAAGCGGTGGCCGAAACTAATTTGGAACACCTACTCTAGCAAGGCGTTTGTGTGGCTAGAAGTGTTGTACAGCTTCGTGATGGTCAATCGCGATTGCTTGTTGCGAACTTTAGCAACGAGCGCTGACACCTTTTCCGCAGCACTTCGATAACGTTTGCAGATGAAGTAGGCAACGTTAACAACTGTTTCACGTCGGAAGTAAATGAGACAGCAGACACGTCTCTGGCCCATATCGACATCAATTCTGAACCGTCCACCGATAGCCAGACAGCACTGCGCAAGCACTTGGATGAATTCCGGACCTGCTTCGCGAGTGCTTTAAAGGTACGCCAGAGTCTCATCACCAAACACAGGATCACCACTTACGAGGACGCACGTCCCATAAACCAGCAGCCTCACTGCTTGTCGGCAAAATAACGCGAAGCCATACGTACGCAGATCCGGAATATGCTTGATGATGGGGTCATCAAATCTTCCAACAGCCCCTCGTCATCTTCGGTCATTCTTGCCAAAAAGAAAGACGGAACGCGCCACTTGTGAGTCAACTACCGGAAGCTTCACAACGTGCCGCGTATCGACGACTCGTTAGACAGGCTACGGCGGGCCCACTATTTTTCTTCTCTCGATTTAAAAAGTGGCTACTGGCAAATCGAGGTAGACGAAAGAGACCGCACGAAAACAGCCTTTGTAACTCCAGATAGTCTCTACAAAATTTCGTGTCCTTCCTTTTGGCTTGTATTCAGCCCCGGCTACTTTCCAGCTAATGATGGACACTGTGCTCACTGGACTGAAGTCGCAGACTTGTCTTGTGAACCTTGATGATGTGGTCGTATCTTGCGAAACGTTCGAACGGCACCTTCACTGCCTGCGGAGTGTTCTAGAAGCCATCCGATCGGCAGTCCTCACACATAAGCCGGAAATGTGCCACTTCGTGGGCACTTGGGAAGCTCCCAAGTTCCTCGGGCATGTAGTAAGCGTCAAAGGGGTCCGACCCGATCGAGACAAGCTTGCCGACGTGGCCACATTTCCAGCTCCTTCCAATAAGAAGGCCGTCCGACGCTTCCAGGGTTTGTACGCCTATTATCGCCGATTTATTAAGGGCTTTTCGAAAATGGCGAGGCCTCTGAGTCGTCTTACAAGGGACGACACGCCATTTGTCTGGCATAATGAGCAACAGGCAGCTTTTTCTGAATTGCGAGAGTGCCTGCAGTCAGCACCCGTTCTTGCACATTCTGATGATGATGCCGAGACAGAGGTGCGTACCGACGCCAGTAGCATTGGCCTTGGCGCAGTGCTCGTCCATCGTCAAGATGGAGTCGAAAGAGTAATAGCCTATGCCAGCTGCTCACTCTCCCGTTCGGAGGTGATTTATTCGACTACGGAGAAAGAGTGCCTCGCAGTCGCATGGGCGATTATCAAGTTTCGCCCCTACCTCTATGGTCGTCCCTTCAAAGTAGTGACGGCCCACCATGCCCTCTGTTGATCGGCAAGCATACGCGGCCCTTCAGGATGACTGGCACGGTGGAGCTTGCGGCTACAGGAATTTGACGTGACTATCGTTTATAAGTCTGGCCGCAAGCACGAGGACGCTGATACACTGTCCCACGCACCCATTGATCCTGCCAGTCAGGAAACAGAGGACGATGACGACTTCCTGGACGCCGTCAAGTTGGAACAACCTGCCCCAACAAATCGCCGCCACCATTTGCCCTTGTACGTTCATGAAGAGTGTTACTGCGCACTTTTCACAATGAAAATGACTTGTGTTAACAGACTTATTAACTCGTGCAACTTTAGTTTGTATTATTTAGGTCTATGTTTCTTGCGCTAACGTATGTAACACTTTAGCTCATGTAGTTTTTGTTGTTGTTTGCGTGCTCAGTTATGTATTATGCAAATTATGTTCTAATGTATTCCCACCCCTTATGTAACACCCTATCAAGGGTTTTTAAGGTAATAAAATGAAATGAAATGAAATCAGTCCGTCGGACTTATCGGACAGCAGCGTGACGACGCTGAGGTTCGACCGATTATCGATCATGTAGAGGGCCGCGGTACAACCAGAAACACGCTCCAATGCTAATCACAGCGTGTTTACAGGAGGTATTCAGAGACCTGGATTATCCAGAGACCTGGTGGTGGTGGTGGTTGTGGTGGTGGTGGTGGTGGTGGTGGTACAACCACACCACACCATCTGTCCCGCTCATTGACGTCCTTCTGTCTACGAGACAACGTACTGTATAGGAAGAATGCCCGTTTGAACAGCCGTACTTACCTCCTGGTAGTTCCACGTGACATGCGAGACGACGTTCTCTTAGCTTGCCATAATGAACCCCCATCTGGCCTTTTAGGCGTCTCACGAACACTCGTTAGAGTAAGCGATATGTGCTATTTACCCACCCAGCCATCCGGCAAACGTCAAACAGTACGTTAAAAGCTGTCGTGAATGCCAGCGCCGAGACACCATCCGTTAAGCCGGCTGGCTTCCTTCCGCCAACTTAAGCACCTCACACGCCTTTCAAGCAAGTCGGCATGGACATTCTCGGACAGTTTCTTCTTTCTGCCGACGGCAACAAATGCGTGATCGTCGCGACTGATTATTTAACACGCTATGCTGAGACGCAGGTGAACCCACGAGCCAGGGCTTCAGAGGTAGCGCAATTTTTCATGCGCCCATCGTACTGCGTCACGGTGCTCCCTGACAGAGGGACAGCATTCACAGCCCAGCTTATGGATAAGGTTTTTGAATTAAGCAACACCAGGCACCGAACTACCACCGCGTATCATCCACAGACCAACGGACTTACCACGCGACTGAATAAGATGATTACAGTCATGATCACCATGTACATCGACGCCGACCACAAAACAAGGGATAGGATCTTGCCTTACGTGACCTTCGCTTATAACGCCACCGTGCAAGAGACGACGCGATTCCCACCATTTCGCCTTCTCTAAGGACACGAAATCCAGACAATGCTGGATGCTATGCTGACGTGTCACGACGCTGATCAACTGACCACTGACGCCGAGGAATTTGCTGAGCGTACCAAGGAACCTCGGCAGCTCGCGCGGCTGCACATCGGCCAGGAGCAGCAGGAGACGCACGACGCTTCAACATCCGTCACAGGGACAGGTCCTAAAACACCAGAGCCCAAGTTTGGGTATGGTCCCCTGTTCGCCGCCATGGCCTCTCGGAAAAGTTGCTGAGCCAGCATTTTGGTCGGTATAAAATACTACGCCCTGTCAGTGACGTTAACTACGAAGTGGTCCCTGACACAACATCGCATACACGGATCCGGACACAAAGACAACCACGCTCGGACATAGTTCATGTTGTGCGCACGAAACCGTAGACTGCGCGTTCATAATTTTCTTTCTATCATTCACCCGTCATTGTTTCTGCTTTTCGTTTATCTCCGCGTTCATTTATTTTCGTTCATCTTCGTTTTTGTTCGTTGGCTGTGCCAGCGGAACGTTTCTTTTTTTGTACTTTCGCTTTGCTTTGTGTTAGCTTTCTTGTTTTTTTTTGTTTTTTCTTGCGCCTATTTTACAGCATCGAGACGATGCCTTCGCTCGGAAAATGGGTTAATGCCACATGTAAATAATGGGTCGAGGGCAAGAGTGGGTCGAGCCCAAAAGAACAAATACCATGCGTCTCTTCCCTGCTTGCGAGCCAACCCCGACGGACGCGTTTTCGAGGAGTAAGCGGCTCTGCGGTTTATTAAACACGCAATAGCACTTCTGAAGGCTCGTGACGATATGTCGTCGAGTTAGACTTTTGGGCATCTTCGTCTACGGTGGAGGATCTCCGTCAGTTTGACGAACACGCACCTCAATCGGTTGCTGCTTTTAGTTTTCCGGATGTGGGCTGATGGACAGGTTCCGGGCTGGGCCACACCAGTCTATGGTCGGCGCTGCGGCGACAGGTGACAGCCTGGTGACAGCGAAAAGAAAGGTCTTCGAGGGCTCCTCTGAGTGGCGGCAAGGTAGTCAGCGATATAGCGAGGCAGTTCCCCTTGCTGTAGGCGCGGTGCGTTCGCAGCGAACCCTCGTAGTCGCAAGTCGCGGTATGGGCACCGGTGGTAGACGTAACCGGCTTCTCAGCCGTGATAGCAGAGCGGGCGGTTGTCTGGAGCGCGCGATGCGTGTGTCTTCCTTGGATAGTTGCGCTGGGCGACGGACTGGCGAGCTGGCTGCGGCGGCAGCGGTACGGGGTTCAGGCACGGATACGTAGAGGGACCTTGACGGCGGGCGACGCCGGCGTAGCTCATCGCTTCCGGCACGGAAGGTGGCGATTCCAGCTGCATTTCGGAATCTCCTAGCGACCGTCGTAGTTCATCCTTTACCATGCCAGTGACCGAGGCTACCTGAAGTTGCAATGAAGGCAAGAGCTTGCGTAGTTCTTCACGCACAATGGCCCTGATGGTCTTTCGTGGTTCGTCGGAGCCGATCGCTACAATTTCGCGCTGCAGCGTGAGCACTTGGCGATTATATTGCCTAGCGCGCATTTTCAAAGTTTTCTCGATCGTCGTTGCCTCTGTCACAAAATTAACTATAGTCTTCGGCGGATTACGGATCAGTCCGGTGAAAAGTTCTTGCTTTACGCCCCGCATCAGGAACCGGAGCATTTAGGGCACCGTAAACAAGTATGTTAATTTTGCATACTGTTTTGAAGCAAAACGAAACCCGTAGATTGTGGAGAGCGCTAATTAAAAGGAAATCGAGAGGACGATTGTTGAGCGTTATTCCTCAAAAAACATCAAGACCCAAACAGGGACCAGCTCAGTAACCGGACTAGGTCGCAACCCACGTTAAGTAACAGCGCATTAACAATCGGAAGATAAAAAGAAGATTGACACATGCAATTGTGTCCTTGTTGCCAGCTAGGGCACTGCCGTTTACAACGCGTACCGCTCGCTAAAATTACGCTGCGCAAATAAAGTTTGAACACGCTCACAACACATTAGCTCAACATAGAAGACTTTCTACGTCGCAACTTACCCAATTTGGATCCGAGAAGTTGCAGGCCGTCTCGTACTTGTCACAAAACTTCTCCTTGCTCACCCTACAGGCATGAAAAAAGAATGTCGCAAAAATTTAACCAACATTGCTCAGTATCTCCGCTATTTGCAATTTGCCCACAACGTTCATAAAAGGCGAACGAGAAAATATTTATCCGCCCGACACCAGCGCAAAGCTAAATCAAAACCCATGCAAATGTCTGAGACCGAAAGCTTCGCAGTTGAAACATTTGTCCTGGCACGCGGATTGAACCTCCCTGCAGCGCTCACTGTACCATCTGAGTGGACGAGACGGCTTGCAAAACAAAACCGAATTAATCGACATCTAGAAAAACAGGGACACTGAATATGACAAATCAGTTCAGTGGAAGGCTTCAAGTGGAATAGGGTTCACAAAAAAGAAATCTGTGGTCCACCCGACTGTAGCAAGAAGGTACAAAGTAAAATGCAAACGGCTTGCATGGTCGGGTGGATGACAATTTTCCTCTCTTTATGGCTAGTCTACAGAATCTCGCTAGAATGTATTCGGCATCCACTAAGTGGTTACTTGCTCGGTAGTATAAATTAAGAAAATTGCTCGAGAGAAAGGAAAGAGCTGCCTATTGCTGATTATAAACGTTCGGCTCGCATGTGTGCTGCCATTCATTCTTTGCTTCTTTACTCTCCCCGCCCCTCACACACACAAGAATATTAAGTCTTTACCAGAACCCACCTACCCATGCTTTTGACGCTAAGGGCTTATGTTCCTTCGACCCTTTTCATATTGACACGTGTTGTTGTCTTCATCGGGCGACACGTTTCACCGCCTAACAAATGTTATCGCACAGCGCGGGACGCGGTTGCATATGTCGGAAGTTTCTGGAATGTTATCGATAGTTCCATCCACTGTCTGTGACCGAACCTTGTGTAATCTGATTGCATGTGTGCGCGACGCGAATAATGTAGAACTTTGTGGAAGGCGCGCGGGTCCCAGCGATTAGTCTGGAACATTCGACGATTGATGTATAAAGGCGACGCGCTTGACCCGTTGATCAGATTTAGACAACCGCCGATCGTGTTCGCCGCTACCGTTGTTGAGTGTAGCCTGTCTTGAGCGCACAAGTTCGCCCAAGAAAATGCTCGTTTCGTTAATCACAGTTTTGCTGCCTTCTTAACCGTATACTACTTGACATCTGACCACGTGATCGTATACCACGTGACTTACATCTGCGGCATGTATACTTTGCCTTAGAAGACGCCGCCAGAACGTGGTTTGAGAACCGGGAGTCGACCTTGACAACATGGGACCTGTTCCGTAGCGACTTCCTGCGCACCTTTACGAGTGTCATGCGCAAGGAAAGGGCCGAAGCCATGCTGGACGCCCGAGTGCAGCTACCTAACGAAAACGTTGCCATATTCACGGAAAAAATAAACCGTCTGTTCCGCCACGCCGATCCGGATATGCCCGAGGAGAAGAAAGTCCGCCTTCTCAAGCGTGGTGTGAAGGAAGAACTTTTCGGCGCAATGATACGAAGCCCATCGAAGACCGTAGAAGAGTTTCTTCGCGAGGCCACCTGCATCGAGAAGACACTCGAAATGCGGAACCGGCAATTCAACCGCCGCACGCGCTCTACCAACTACACAGGAATTCAATCGCTGGCCACCGACGATCTGCGTGAGTCTATCAGAGCGGTCGTGCGGGAAGAGCTGCAGCAGTTGTACCCTAGGTAGCAGCCTCAAGTAGCCTCAATCGCCGAAATCATCAAAGATGAGCTTGAGCGATCCCTTGAAGTTCCTGAGGCGCAACCAGAATCACCGCAGCCACAGGCGGAAGCGATGACCTACGCCGCCGTCGCCCGCCGCCAAGGCCCCCCTGCACGACCGCGCCCGGGACCTTTAACGCCACACTTCCGTCATCCACCGCCGCCGCCGCCAGCATGCCTGCGCGTCACCCAGCACCGCTACGCGAAAAAGACGGACATTTGGCCAGCTCCTGACCACCACCAACTCTGCTACCACTGCGGAGAAGCGGGTCACGTCTACCGCCGATGCCCATACCGGGAAATGGGAATGTGAGGGTTCGCCGTTTACGCGCCGCGACCACAGCTTGACGAACGACCTCGCCATATCGCCCACTACCTCGCCGCCACTGACAAACTGCTGCTGACAGTTTGCTGACAAACTTCAGGCAAGAGTTCAAGCACATCAACAAGGGCACGGCGATCGCGTACATCGAGGAAATTCTGGAAACCAGTAATGCGTTTGTCCTATGGGATTCCGCCGCATCTACCCCGAGGACCATGGTTCCTGAACCAGACTACGACATTAATCCAAGTTTCCCCATGATTAAGCAACAACAGCTCTGAAGCCTGCTCCGAAAATACGAAGGCTGCTTTTCGACGTCATCGAGGATTCGACAAACACCAGTCGCAAAGCATCGCATAATTAATCACCGAGGAGTGCGCTCGACCACTCCGCCAGAGTCCTTAGCGAGTTTCGGCGCGAGAACGTGAAGCTATAAGAGAACAAGTTGACGAAATGCTGCGCGACGACATCATCCAGCCGTCGAAAAGCCCGTGGGCATCCCCTGTTGTCTTGGTGAAGAAAATGGGTGGAACCCTGCGCTTCTGCGCCGATTATCGTCGACCAAACAAGATGAGCAAAAAGGACGTGTACCCCCTTCCACGGATAGACGACGCATTGGATCGGCTCTGCAATGCTAAATACTTCTCGACGATGGACCTCAAGTCTGGCTGTGACAAATCGAAGTCGATGAGAGAGATCGCGAAAAGACCGCCTTCATCACGCCAGGCGGCCTCTACGAGTTCAAGGTCATGCTATTTGGACTGTGCTCGGCGCCTGCAACGTTCCAGCGCGTCATGGACACGGTATTAGCAGGATTGAAGTGGCCGACCTGTCTTGTTTACTTGGATGACGTCGTCGTCTTCGCCGGAAATTTCGACGATCACCTTAGGCGGCTTGCGACAGTACTAGAGGCCATCAAGTCATCAGGGTTCACTCTGAAGCCAGAAAAGTGCGCTTCGCTTACGATGACCTTCTCTTCCTAGGCCACGTCATCAGCAAGTCTGGAGTCCGCCCCGACCCGCAGAAGACAGCTGCCATCATAAAGTTTCTGCAGCCCATCGACAAGAAGGCAGTGCGTAGATTCCTCGGCATGTGTGCCTACTACAGGCGTTTTGTCAAGGACCTTTCAAGCATTGCTGAGCCGCTGACACAGCTAACTAAATGTGACGTCGAGTTCAAGCGGGAACCGCCGCAGACCGACGCATTTCAAGAACTCGAACGACGCATGCAGTCACCGCCCGTACTTGTGCACTTCAACGAGTTCGCCAATACCGAAATCCACACTGACGCCAGTAGCCTAGGCCTCGGTGCCGTCCTAGTCCAGAGAAAAGATGTACATGAACACGTGATAGCTTACGCTAGCCTGTCGTTGTCGAAAGCGGAAGGCAATTATTCTACAACCGAAAAGGAATGCCTCGCCATCGTTTGTGTTACAGCTAAATGTCGCCCTTACCTACATGGCAGGCCTTTCAAAGTCATCAGCGACCATCATGCCTTGTGTTGGCTAGCGAATTTTAAGGATCCTTCACGAAGGCTGGCACGGTGCAGCCTAAGACTGCAAGAATATGATGTCACTCTAACCTATAAGTCCGGACGAAAACACTCTGATGCCGATTGCCTATCACGCGCCCCATTGACTCGCCGCCGCAAGATGACGAAGAAGACGACGCCTTCCTTGGCATTTTAAGCGCGGAAGACTCCGCTGAACAGCAGCGAGCAGACCCGGAGTTGAAAAACCTCGTCGAGTATTTGGAAGGGCATACCGACGTTGTCCCTAGGGCATTTAAGCGAGGATTGTCTTCGTTCTCCCTTCAAAGCAACCTACACGTAAAGAAAAACTTCTCACCAGTGCGAGCCAACTACCTTCTTGTTGTCCCGTCAGGACTGCGTCCTATTATTGTATTGTATTGTATTGCACGCCCTACATGACGATCCGACCACTGGACACCTCGGATTTTCCCGGACACTATCGAGGATACAGGAAAGGTATTATGGGGCGCGCCTGACCACCGACGTCGCCCGTTATGTAAGAACATGCCGAGACTGTCAGCGACGCAAGACACCACCGACCAGACCAGCCGGATTACTACAGCCAATCGAGCCTCCTTGCCGACCATTCCAGCAGATCGGGGTGGACTTGTTGGGACCCTTTACGACGTCAACAGCCGGAAATAAGTGGATCGTCGTGACGACGGACTACCTCACCCGCTTCGCTGAAACTAAAGCACTACGGAAAGGTAGCGCAGCCGAAGTGGCGAAATTCTTTGTCGAAAACATCCTGCTGCGACATGGCGCCTCAGAAGTTCTCATCACCGACAGAGGAACGGCCTTTACAGCGGAGCTCACCCAAGCCATTCTGCAATACAATCAGACAAGGCACAGGAGGACAACGGCCTACCACCCACAGACGAATGCTCTTACGGAGCGGCTGAATAAGACGCTCGCCGACATGCTAGCAATGTACGTCGACGTCGAACACAAGACCTGGGATGCCGTCCTGCCGTACTTAACATTCGCTTACAACACGGCGGTGCAAAAAACAACACAGATCACGCCGTTCAAGGTGGTCTACGGCAGGAACCCGACGACGACGCTCGACGCCATGCTGCCGCACGTCACTGACGAGGAGAATCTTGACGTGGCTACCTATCTCCAGCGCGCCGAAGAAACCCGACAGCCGACACTACAACCTCCGACGACGATTCGTCGAGTACCAGCCCGGCGACCGTGTTAGGGTATGGACCCCGATACGCCGACGAGGACTGAGTGAGAAACTATTGCGACGCTATTTCGGACCGTACAAGGTAATCCGACGTATTGGCGCACTGCACTATGAGGTCGTGCCACACGGTATTTCGCATTCACAGCGGCGCCGCGCACTATCTGAAGTGGTCCACGTGGTGCGTCTTAAACCTTTTTACGGACGCTGACCAACTTCCTTATTTTGTTGTTTCGTTGCTACGAGTGCTTTGCTTTATTACTTTCGTTTGTTTTGCAGCATCGGGTCGATGCTTTCTTTTAAGAAGTGTGGGGGGGGGGGAGGTATTGCCACGTGTACTTGGCTTCATCGGGCGACACATTTCACCGCCTAACAAATGTTATCGCACAGCGCGGGGCGCGCTTGCATGTGTCGGAAGTTTCTGGAATGTTATCGATGGTTCCATCCACTGTCTGACCGATCCTTGTGTAATCTGATTGCATGTGTGCGCGACGCGAATAATGTAGAACTTTGTGGAACGCGCGCGGGTCCCAGCGATTAGTCTGGAACATTCGACGATTGATGTATAAAATCCGACACGCTTGACCAGTTGACCAGATTTCGACGACCGCCGATCGTGTTCACCGCTACCGTTGTTCTTTCAGTGTAGCCTGTTTTTGAGGGCACAAGTTCGGCCAATAAAACGCTCGTTTCGTTAATCACAGCTTTGCTGCCTTCTTAACCATCACTACCACGTGACAATATAGTATGGGTCCGTCAATATTCTTCAGCTCATGAAGCTACGGGCCCTATAACGTAAAACTATTCCAATATGTTTTTATTCCAATATCCTGACGTCAAAGTTGCGTAACCGCCGACGCAAGCATCGGGCGGTCACCCGCAGGGTTCTCTCAACAGACCAATCAAACGCTCTCCTCGTTCATAGGAGGTCACTTTTGTTTGCAGGAAAAACAAATAACATTGCCTACACTGAGCGGATTGCCTTATCTAATTGGCTCACAAGAGGCAAGGAGCACGCTCAAGTGGAGAGGGATTCTATGGAGCCAAGCCACTGCACTGAAAATAGATAACCGAATGAGGAGGGTGTAGCCGGCGTCTGTGATTGGTCCGTTTTCCCTGACTTAGCTTACGGTGGCTCGTCAACCGCGGCGGTATACAAAGGAAGCTTAAGAATGACGCTAAATCGCATACTCAGCAAAGAATAGTAGGCAGAACGACGTCGTAAACGTGCCGAAAGTGCTCGAAAACGTTACGCAGCCACGCAAAAATTTTAATGCACGCATATAAACCCATGCTCTCTCGCAGATGCTAGTAGCCAGTGCCTGAGCTATCGGCGGCAGCCATCTTTTATTCCTTTCGGAACGGGGCAGTCTGCGGCTATTCAGAATAAAATTCAGTTTTGTTCGGCATATTAATGCATCTTTAATGCGTACACGTCACTTTGACGCGGCGAGTTTTTGAGGTTTTGTGACGTTGCGTGACAGGCAGGTGAAGGGGGTGCAGCCCGAAAACTTTTGACCAATAGCCGAGGGCTAATGGCGAAAAGGCGCCGAATCAGAAATAACTATTTTTCTTCTGTTCAGTCAAATCATGCATAATGAGTCTGTAGACATCATATCAGATGGGGAGCTATCGCGGTTTTCGTGACGTCGCGTGACAGACAGGTGTAAGGGGGGTGATCCAAAAAGTTTTTCACCAATCGCAGAGGGCTGATTGCGGAATTGGAATAGCAAAGTTTGGAATAATTTTACGTTATAGCGCCCTACCACTTAACTCTAAAGGAGCGTTTCATATACTGCCGGCTGTGACGCATCGCGCCGCCGGTGCTGATAGAAGGGCATCAAAGCGGACGGCGGCCTGTGCGTTCGCCGAAGGTCGACTGCCATGAGCGGTGTGTGAACATTCTCGACGTAACGTTTGCTGCTTCTTTTCTTTGCGCGTGGTGACAGTGATGTTTCGTGACAAGGCCTATATAGTGTGTGCTTGCTCGTAGGTCCGATTTCAAGGGTGCCTACAAAAATGTATCCTTTTATTGTTTCCCTAATGACGAGCATCTACGAGACAAATATAGGTGAGCTATTCCGCGGTGAGAAACTCTAGGCTTCACATATGACTGGAAGCGCATGTGTCAAAAATATGGGAAGAAAAAAGAGCAGCTCCAAAAAAAAAAAACACCGATTGGACGATTGTACGAGAATAGCGCTTACTCGTCTTGTCCTCTTTTTCTTTCAGCTACTTTTGTTGCCCCAGAAAATGTTTTACTTAGTTGATTTTACTTAGTGCTGAAGCTGATTTTACTTAGTGCTTAGACATAGTGATGCCAAAAAAGGTATTCCTGCACGCGAGGGCGCAGTGAACGGGAATGTAGGCATTCTGAAGCACCCGTAATCAAGCTCACAGCAGACGTTATCCGGATCAGTTTTCAACGCCTGCTTGTCTACCGTAAGAAAAGCTACGTCTAGCCAAAGTTTGTTCTTAACTGTCATCTCATGTACCACTTGGGCGTGTCTAATCTCTGACGCGACCGCCTGGCCCATCACATCCCCGACGTGGCCGACTAGTGCTCCAGACCTGCTCGGGGGAACGCGCTCTTAAGTGGGTGACCCTCCTCCCCGCGGGGCACAGGAACAAGTCGGTTTTCGCTGGGCGCTCACTGTGACTTCCTCCCTAAATGGTGCCCCACACAATAAAAAAGGATTTAACTGCTCTCTCCTGTCTACGCCTTCTGTTTCTGCACTACGCAGCGCTTTTGACAAGTCATGGCTATGCACAGGCTTTCGAGCTGGCTTTTAGGAAGTAACGGTTCAACCTGGACATCGTGGTTCAGATGTCTTGACTCTCCTTTTTCAAGCTAATGGGGTCACGGATCCAGCTTCGAGGTGAGCCAACTTCCTAATACTTTGCGGGGAGCGGACGTACAACACTGTCTTTGGGCTCGTCCAGCCAAGTACTTCAACGGCCTTTGACTACGACGACAGCATAGCAGCACTCCAGAAACAATACGATCCCCGGCCATTCCAGGTCTCAGGTAAAACCACTGGGTGAGGGCTGCAGAAAACTAACAACTGCTACCATTCAAAGAAAGGCTTCGCATTTCACATCCGGCCTCGTCAACGACGTCGGGGCCAACTAGAAGCAGAAACAGTGAGCGACTATGCAGCCACTCTCGAGACACTTGTCGCCGACTGCAATTTCCGGACTCTGACATCGAGCATATCAGCTACTGAGCTGATGTGCCAGCTGTGATAATACATAGTACGCGGGAGTGGGAAGTATAAACATATGAAGGCAGTGTGTCGCGCGGGGGCGAAGAGGACATCGACTCTTTACAAATGCCAGCGAGAGAGCCATCATCATCATCGACGCCGATTTGGGAGCGTCGACAGTGGCGCCTCGAAAAGCGTGGCGCGAGAGAGTGTGGCCCGTGGCGTGAGCAGCGAGCGAGGTTCGGCGTTCGACGGAAAAGAGCTTCCTCGCTGGGCGTCTGGCCCATAGGAGCTATCGCCGCCCGCGCCACTACGCCACACCCCAGTCAACGCTGTCGCCCGCTGAAAGGTTACCTCGCCCCGCTCTTCCGCTGGGCAACTGATCCTGTAGGGCTGGTGGTCCCGAACCGGGGCGATCGAGCGTTCGGGTGAGTGGCCACCGGGCTACCCCGCTAGCTGTGGACGCGACCCGGTGACTGCGGCCGTGGGCTCCCGAGCGCAAACCTTGCCGGAGGGAAATCGGGCACGCGGAGGCTCCCGTATATCGACTGTTGCGCAGGGCCCCCTGAGCCTCTCGAGGTGGTCCGACCCTGTTTTCTGGCCCGGCTGTCCGACCCGGCCGTCCGACACGGCTGTCCGACCCAGCCGTCCGGCACGGCTGTCCGACCCCACTGGCCGACATCGGTTCCACGAGGTCTCCGACACGGCGACATGCGCTTCCGCCTCAACTGTAGGCCGATTATAATTGACTGATACATGTATATAGCTGCATGTCGTCTGAGGTATTTTGGGGAACTGTCACGTGTGTGTGCCGTTTTCTATATGTTATGTGCGTCAATACATGTCTGATGTGTGTTTGTGCTTCTGCCTCTTTCTGGAGTGATCCTGCACCCAATAACATCACACCAGCTACCTCAACTGGTAAGACCTCTACGCTACCCTTGGATGTTATGTTGTGAGGCCGGTTTGTGTGCAGACTGCGTGACAATGCATCACATCACAATGCATCAAATTACCGCAAGAATTAGTTAACGCTGATACCACACAATCTTTGGTTGATCTTGTGAATGGTTTTTCTTTTGATTAATAGCATCCTGCGCATAGGGAAGGAAATTAATTCATTATCGTCTGTATTCTGTAATAAAATTAGGTAAAAATTCTGAATTGAGTGATCTTTTGTGTGTCCATGGTTTATCACTGCTTTGTTGTTGAGTCGCGAACTTCAACTCTTGTTCCTAACTCGTATTTATTGTTGATAAATCTAAATTGCAAAAACTGATGTTCCTGTATATTATATTATCATATACGTTTACTATTGTTCTGTATTATATTTTTAATTTCCAGCCTTGTTTATTACTATTGATGTAATCACTCCTGCTTGGGCCCGAATAGGGCCTGCAGTATTTGTAAATAAATAAAAAGAAGGCCTGCAGCAGTGCCTGTTCTCGGAGACCGGTCTAACTTTTACCAGAACATACGACATCCCCGCACGAGCGGAGAGCGCCAGTCACCTGGGGGGTATTCTGTGTGTGTCCACCTAGTGTACATGGCCATTTCGCCTGCTACTGAAGTACGGCTTAGCCGTCTCCTTTTGACGTATACCCCAGTCCAGCCAATCACAGCTTCAGCAGCACACAAAATGAACATGTTCACTAGGTGGACACTTACAGAATAATGCCCCCCCAGCAGAGGGATATTCGACGAAACCTTTAGCTTGTGCATTAGATTTAGAACGACAGAAAGCTCAGCTAGTTCGTAAGGATTCATTATGCAAAAAAAGGGGTGAGGCGTGCAGAAAGGACACAAAAGAAGAAAAGTGGACAACACGTACGAACGCCGTTCGTGTTGTCCACTTCTCTTTTCTTGTGTTTTGTCTGCACGCCTCACCCCTTTTTTTTGCATAATGTACATTAGAGCAGTCAGCAGGCACGCAACTCCACTACAAGGGCAAAAGCAAGTACAAAGGCACAGCGCTGTTGGCCATGCGACCAACACCATAATCCACAGAGCTGTCTGTTCTAGATAGCAATTTGCACATTTGGCTGTAAACATCGACACAATGAAAAGCATGCATCGCGAAGCACAAGCAGCTCAGATCGCAGACCACACCTGAGCTGAATAACATCATCGACCTTCAAGTTTGTCAGATGCAAAGTGATACAATTACGACATCACCAACATCATCTAAACTTTATGGCTTGAACAGAGTGGTGAACCTCGGTATGAAACAGAAGATTTTTACAAAGATGCCTCTGCACCAGCAGCCGATCAAGATTGAGAGGGACTATGGAGCGGTATGCACGCTAATCAGCGAGGACACTTTTCACGATAGCTCGCATGACGATGCACCAGCTCTCCAGAAAGACCGCACGCAGTGGAGAACGTGGTGCAGTCACTCCCGGCCAACACTGGGCTTTGCCAATGTAGACGACTATTACAACGTTTAGGCACAACAGCTGCTCTTGCTCGTCGTGTGTGTTCTTCTGGATCAAATTTGCTACGCAGTAAAGGGTTCACCCCACTTGTGGTGGTTTGCGGGGTACACCAAAAACCCAGCCACCCGGCAGTGAAACAGCTACAAGAGAAATACGAGCCAGTGTTCTCAGAATACATTCCTGGGAATAATAGACCTCCCATCACCCTGGACCTGCATCAAGATATATCACCTAATTTTTTAATGGACAGGCCAGTACCCTTCACCATGCGAACATCATTTGAAAATGAGTTCCATTGATTGTAGGAACAATGTATCATCGAGCCAATGCAACATTCAGAATGACCTACACCATTCGTTCGCGCCCAGAAGAAGAACACGGCCCTAAGTTTCTGCGGGGACTACCGGAGTGCCGCTAATAAAGTGACGAAAGCATCCTGGGATCCACTACCGATGCCCCAAGAATTCTTCAGCATGCTTCATGCGGGGAAAATCTTCAGCACGTTGGACTTGAATCAAGCCTACCAGCAGTTAAAGCTGAGCGAACAAACTTCAGAATTGCTCACTGTCACCACCATCAAAGGTCTCTACAAGGCCAACAGACTGCCATTTGGCGAACCTCTAACACCAGCAATCATCCAGAAATTCACTGAATCAAGAATTATTAGAATTCCGGCCGCTTGCGTCTATCTCGATGATGTTATCATCAGTGGCACCTCCGATGAAGAGCACGCAGTGCGCTTAGAGAAAGTTCTTCAAAAGCCTGCAAGTGCTAACTTGCGCATCAGCAGAAAACAATGTTATCTTGTGCAGTGCTAGAAGTAAAATTTTTTACACACAACACTGATGCTAAGGTTCTCCATCCTAATGAAGACCATTGAACTGGTAACTTAGCGCAATAAAAAACCACAAAGATAAGAAAGGTGGACAAAGACAAGCGCTACTCACGACTGCTTAATGGAAGTATAGAATCGTACATATTGTCAAGCGAACGATGGATTGAGACTGGAGACCATTTACAAAGTATACAACAATGCCTCTACACCAGCAGCCGATCAAGCTTGAGAAGGACTCTGGAGCGGTATGCATGCTAATCAGCGAGGACACTTCTCACGATAGCTGGCATTACAATGCACCAGCTCTTCAGCAAGTCAAACGAAGGGTAACTGCAGCGCTGGCCAGTTCAGCCGACAGCTCGAGAGCCAGAGAGCGTTCGTCGTCTTCGTCGTGGCGCCCGCGTGCATCGGTCACAAGAAACACGAAATATGCATGCATCAATATGCATGCCGATGACGATCGCCGAGTGCCCTATGTGCCACCTGATGCAAATGCGCCTTACGAACCCTTCGACCCATCACCAGCTCGCTCCCAGACTGATCGCCGTCCTCGCTTCGAACGCCTCCGGTCACCCTCCCGACGTCGTCGATCGCTTTCCCCTATGCGTCGACGACCCGTCTCTAACGAAAAGGGAAACTAGACGACGCAGTTCCTGAGGCAAGAACTGCGCAAGTGTCGACATGCCGAAGTCCTCCTCCTTTACCTGCCAATGTCATTGATGTGTTTATCGAAGATGTCGCTACAGTCGCCTTAGTCGATACCGGTGCCGCTATTTCAGTTATGGACGCCAGGTTTTGCCGTTCGCTTCGTAAAGTGACGACGTCTCTGTCTGGATTGTCGCTCAACCCATTCGCCCTACCGCTGCTTGTACTGCCCGTGTGATCATACAGGACGTTTTGTACACGATTGAATTCATAGTTCTTTCGTCGTGCTCCCACGCCGTTATTCTAGGATGGGATTTTCTCTCACGCCACAATGCCATCATCAATTGCGCTCGGGCTGAGATTTAACTTTTCCACCTTGGTGACCTGGCCTCGGTCGATGCCCATCCTGCCGCTAAAATTGTCGTGAAAGAAGACACCCGTATCCCCCCGTGCTCTTCAGCATTCGTACCAGTCTTCTGTAGTACCATATCCGATGGGACGGTCTTCTTCATGCCCTCTCCTCACTTTCTTACCCGAAAAGCGCTTCCTTTGCCCTTTGCAGCTCTTGACCTTGCCGCCGGTGTGAGCACGATGCCCATTTACAATAATCTTTCATCGCCGCTATCACTGCTCCGCGCGAACGCCTTGGTTACGTCGAGTCGGTCGATTCAACATGAATTGTCTCCGTCCTCGACGAAGTGTCTTCTACTGCCGCCCATGAACTGAGTGCCCTCTTCGTACCAGACTCAACATCGACTAGTGTGTTCAGCTCATTCATCGCCGAAGATCTGACGCCTTCGCAGCGATCTCAACTTGTCGCAATCCTTCAGCACTTCCGCCTTTCTTTCGACGCTGCGCAAACCTCTCTTGGCCGTGCATCAACAGTCAAGCATTACATCGACACTGGCACTCACTCACCCCTGCGACAAAGACCATATCGCGTGTCCGCTACGGAACGTCGCGTCATTGCAGGCCAGGTCGATGACATGCTCCGTCGAGGCGTCATTCAACCTTCCCAAAGCCCATGGGCCTCTCCTGTGGTCCTCGTCACAAAGAAAGACGGTTGCATCCGCTTCTGAGTTGACTTTCGACGGTTGAAGAAGATCACGCTGAAGGACGTCTACCCATTACCACGCATCGATGATGCTCTGGACTGTTTGCAGGGAGCCGAGTTCTTTTCTTCGCTGGATTTGCGGTCAGGCTACTGGCAGGTTCCGATGGCAGAGGCCCATCGCCCGAAAACTGCCTTTGTTACACCAGACGGCTTGTATGAATTCACCGTCATGCCTGTCGGACTTTGCAGCGCACCTGCTATGTTCGAAAGAATGATAGATAATGCTCTGCATGGCCTCAAATGGAAAATATGTCTTTGCTATCTTGACGACATTGTGGTGTTCGCCCTTGATTTCGCAACGCACCTGCTCCGCCTCCAGCACGTGCTCACTTGGTTGACCAACACTGGGTTGCAACTTAACTTGAAGAAGTGTCGATTTGCTGTTCGTCAGCTAACAATTTTAGGCCATGTCGTGTCAAAGGAGGGCATTCGCCTGGATCCCGAGAAGCTACGTGCTGTTACTGCGTTCCCAAAACATACTACTATGAAAGAGCTACGCAGTTTTATCGGCCTCTGCTCTTACTTCCGGCGATTCGTTGGAAACTTTGCGTCAATTATATCGCCTCTCACGCAGCTCCTTTGTAGCGCTAGAGATCTCTCATCATGGTCTCCAGAGTGTGACGACGCCTTCACAACCTTGCGCCGTCTTCTCACGACGCCACCCATTCTTCGCCATTTTGACCCACAAGCGCCAACCGAAATCCATACCGATGCAAGCGGTGCAGGCCTTGGCGCTGTGTTGGCACAGCGTCAACCTGGCCACCCAGAATACGTCGTCGCATACGCTAGTCGCACGTTAAACAAGGCGGAGACCAATTACTGCGTTACAGAAAAGGAGTGTTTGGCCATTGTGTGGGCGCTTGGGAAGTTTCGCCCATATTTATACGGCCGATCTTTTGACGTAGTGACCGACCACCACGCACTATGTTGGCTGTCGACGCTCAAAGATCCATCGTGCCGCCTTGCCCGCTGGGCATTGCGAATCCAAGAATACGACATCCGCGTGGTGTACCGTTCCGGGCGAAAGCACTCCGACGCTGACGTGCTATCCCGATCACCGCTTCCCCCGAAGGCCAGTCACGACTCCCCCTGCGAGTGCACATTATCCTCTCTGGACGTTGACACTATCGCTGCTGCACAGCGTAATGATCCCTGGACTGCATCTCTGCTCCACCTTCTCTCGGATACGTCGAAAATTCCAGCGTCACGTACGCTTCGGCGCCAAGTGCCTCATTTTGCGATTCGCGACCAGCTACAATATCAACGCAACTATGCCCTAGAGAGACGCACCTGGTTACTCGTCATTCCGAGAATCTTGCGATCAGAGCTCTGCTCCTCGTTCCATGTCGACCCTCAGTGAGGCCATGCGGGAGCCTTCAAGACCTACGAAAGACTTCGACACCGCTATTACTGGCGGGGAATGTATAATTTCGTTCGAAAGTTCGTCCGCTCTTGTCATGAGTGCCAACGCGGGAGAGCGCCACCGCACAACTCTGCCGGTGAACTCCAGCCTTTACAATGGCCATCCCGACCCTTTGATCGCGTGGGCATAGATCTCTACGGGCCACTTCCGTTGACTCCTGCCGGCAACAGGTGGAGAATCGTTGCGGTAGAGCACTTAACCCGTTATTCGGAGACTGCTGCTCTACCAAATGCTACAGCGCAAGAGGTCGCCAATTTCCTACTTCGCCGTTTTCTCCTTCGTCATGGAGGTCCGCGTGAACTTTTAAGCGATAGAGGCCGCCCCTTTTTATCTGAAGTCATCGAACAACTGCTTGCTAAATGCGCTATTGTTCATCGTAAATGCACTGCTTATCCCCCACAGACCAACAGTACCACGGAACGCTTTAATCGAACTCTTGGTGACATGCTCGCCATGTATGTCTCACCTGATCACTCTAATTGGGACCTAGTTCTTCCGTTTGTAACCTACGCCTACAACGCCGCGACTCAGGCCACTACCGGATTCTCACCCTTTTACCTTCTTTACGGCCGTCATCCTTCGCACACCATCGACACCATTCTGCCCTACCGACCGGACCCATCCGAATGCCTGCCGATCTCGGAAGCCGCCAGACAAGCAGACGAATGTCGCCAGCTTGCCCAACGATTCACCTCGGACGACCAGAACCGCCAAAAAGCCGTTCACGATGCCCAGAACTCGACTTCCACTTTTCTCCCGGGCGCTCTCGTCTGGTTGTTAGTGCCACACCGCACGCCTGGGCTCGCTTCAAAACTCCTTCCGAATTACGATGGTCCATACCGCGTTCTCGAGAGAACATCACCCGTCAATTACCTGGTTGAGCCGCTAACGCCACCGTCCGACATGCGACGTCGTAACCGCGAAGTCGTTCACGTTCAGCATCTCAAGCCGTATCACAATTCTACCTTCGTTCCAGAAAACTAAGTCGCCAGGATGGCTCCTTTATTTCCGCGGGGCCATTGTAAGGAAAATGACGAACGTGCGCGCAGTCAGCAGCATCGACAGCATCAAGCGCGCAGCAGAGGCTCGAGCTCGGGAACTGTGCTCGGTGCATCGTAGAACCGGCGGTCGCTACGAACCCCAATAAACCTCCTTTATAATATCCTCTTGCCACGCATGCGCATACCATGCAAAAAGAACTGGCACATGCACTTCAAAAGCGGTTGCGCAAGAAGTCACATTTACCTTCAAGTAACAGACGGCTCATTTATACACATACCTCTGTTCTTCTTGTTAAAGAGGGCCTTCAGTGCAAGTCTAGATGTCTTGGCGCTCCTGCCCAAATTGATGGTATCAGAAACTCGAGCGTCACACGCACACGCGGTACCATGAGCCACCATATGTGATCATTTATCCTCGTTTTTCTTTATTTTTGCGCATGTTCCCTTAAACAGTCGTTCACGCAACGCTCGGTTTGTCCAATGTTGAGCTGCCCACAAGGGTACAAGGAAATTGCATATACAAGTTACAACCCCTCTGGAGTGCGGCAGCCCCGCCTGCTCTCACAGCTAACTTGAGAGCAGAGCTTCAAAAGCTTGTTGGGAGCAGAAAAAACAAGAGGAATAACATGACGGCTAGCAACCTTTTTAGGGTTGTGGGACACCTTGTGCACGTAGGGTACAACCTGCCATCTTACATTCGGTCGTAGGACCTCTGCTCTTGTTCTTCGTGCTCCAGGCTTTCCTTTTTGCAATAGAGACTCTGCTATGGCGTTGACAACCGTCAAAGGCAGACCAGCTGCCAAAAGGCCTCCAACTTGGTTTGAGAAACTAGACTGCATTTGGTGCACGCACGATTCTCGCAGAGGTGATTCCAAGCAGACACTACCTACTGCTCGCTTCACCATCCGCGTGGAGTCGTACGGCAGTAATTGCTTCAAGGCTCGCGGATGATATGCCCAGCAGACGTGACCAACTTCGAAAGACAGCTGTAAATCTCAGAACGGCACTGCTGCGGCGTCAGGAAGTTCATGCGTAAAAACGAACCCTTGACCTTGGTTGTTAAAAGCTTCAAAAATGATAGTAGGGGACGTAAAGTCACCCTTATCGTTTAAAAGCACTAAAAGAATTATCAACATACCTAAAACCCTTTAAAACCTACCCGCCATAAGAAAGTCCAATGACCTATCAGCAAAAGACAAGAAAATGTAACACAAGACAGGAGCGACACATGAACTCCCCTGCGTTTCAGATATGCCTGCTCGTTCAGAATGACATGTTCCAGAAGCTTGCCTAGGCATGTTCCAGAAGCTTACCAAGAATCCAGCGGCCTCTTTCCTGAAACAATGTTCGGATTCAGGCCCCACCTTTCTACCCACGACATCCTTCTTCAGCTGAAGGAACAAGTCCTTCCACACATCTCACCGCACAACACCGGAGCGATTTTAGCACTCGATCTCAAAGGCGCTTTCGACAATGTGGCTTACTATACCATCCTTACAAACCTAAGCCTCACGAACTGGGGTCGTAATACTTACAATTATGTGCGCGCCTTTCTAAGCAACCACACGGCCACAATAGCCATTGGCGAGCTCACTCAGAACCCCGACGTTACCTACCCGCAACAAAAAAACCCCACAAGGTGCTGTTCTATCACCCACCCTTTTCAATATTGCGATGATGAAATTACCTGACAAACTCAACGCAATACCAGGAATCAGCCATGTAATATACGCCGATGACATCACTATCTGGACCACCACTGGTTCCGAAGGAGAGAAACAAGACGCCCTTCAACAACCGACCGACGTCGTCCAGCAATATGCAAAAACAAGTGGTCGCCGGTGCTCCCCCGAGAAGTCAGAACTATTAGTCGTTCGACAGAAATCACGAAGAAAACACAATGAACTACCCCACATCACACTCACCCTCGACGACAAAGAAATACCCACAGTAAACCGCGTCCGCATTCTCGGACTCCACATACAACAGGACGGCGGAGGCGCATACACCATCCAACGTCTCAAGCAGACCACTTTCCAAATCATGCGAATGGTCAGCCGTATCACCACCATACAATACGGACTGAAAGAAGACGACATAATGCAGCTCGTCCAGGCCCTGATAATGAGCCGCACTGCCTACGCTGCCCCGTACTTGACCCTCACTCCCAAGGAGATAGATCAATTAGACGTACTTCTTCGGAAACTACAAGCAAGCGCTCGGCCTACCACTGGAAACAACTACACTCAAGCTTGAAGCCCTAGGAGTCCTTAATACTATAAGAGAAATTATAGACGCCCACCGCGCAAGCCACCGAAAACGACTAGCCCTCACACCAACAGGAAGAACAGTCCTAGCGCGCCTAGGCTACCCTATACACGGCAAAGGCCACGAACAAGCAATCCATCTGGCCCCCAACTTCCGGGACCACATCAAGGTAGCCCCTATCCCCAGAAGCATGCACCCGGAACATCATGCCGATCGTCGCCAAGCTCGCGCAAAAACTCTACAGACAAAATATGGCAGTCTCCCCACCACACTATACACAGCTGCCGCGCAGTACCCCCAAAGAGCAGCCATGACGGCCAGAGTTGTCGACTACAACCTGCAAGAGGTGGTCTCGATGACGGTCCGCAGTGCCAGCGCCCTCGTAGCGGAGAAGACAGCCATCGCCTTGGCCATCACCTCCAGCCTGACCAACGAGTACGTCACAATTATTACTTACTCCCAGACAGCTTGCCGTAGCTACGCGAGAGGCAGAATATCTTCAATCGCTCACCGACTCCTCAAACAGGCCTCCCAATTCCCGGACCTTTAAATAGTGCGGGCTCCAGGACAGTCCCTCCGTGGAAATCAGCGTGCGCACGCTGTAGCCCGAGCTCATGCCTCCCGGGAGCCACAAGAGAGGGATACGGCTGCATCCATGGAGCCCGTACCTTTACAATACAACGCCATACTACAACACCACAGATTGAACAGACGACAATACCCACCTCCACACAAGACCCTCTCACGTGAAGACGCCGTAACATGGCCACAACTACAAACCAATACATACCCCCATTTAAGCAGACTACACGCAATACACCCTACACTATATTCATACAAATGTCCCCTTTGTAATGATTACGCCTCCCTATATCACCCCACATGGGCGTGCGCCAACGTGAAGGTGGCCCCGCAAATACCCACCCACATACGTCGAACATGCAAAGACACTTGATGCATGCCCACAAACTACAAGACGACTGCAAGAAGGGGGCAGCTAGGGCTGCCGCGACGGTGAAGCATTTTCTCCAGACGATTCCCAGGCGCAAGACGACAACGTCGTCAAAAAAGAGCTTGCTCGCCAGAGACCTGGTCCTCTTGATCGCCAGAGACCTGCTGCCGTTTAACATTCTGAATGGCGAAGGATAACAGGTGGGTGACAGCTATAACGCAGTTTATACGCTTTTCTTTTATAATATTACTGTAGGTGTGAACGAATAGTGACTATTTCTTTTCTGTAGGACTTCTTCATAAAATATGAAGTCATCAGAGAGCTCCAAGAACTCCCTGACATGAACGACGCTGTCGAGGGCAGCGCTGGATGATGTGCACCGTGCCATGCACGGACAGATGAAGAAAATGGTGACTGAGGGGTTAAGATTCTGTGCCGTCACGTACGATCTTTGGACCGACAGTTAGAGGCGGCGAGCCTACATCACGTTCACTCGTCATCATATTGATGGTATGTCCAGCCTGTTGTTTTCGGACTCCTGATACCAATAACCGCGTGCCTCAACCCATGTATTCGATTTCGGCGCGTGCTTCCAAAGTACTTCTCTGAAGTTTTCATTTACAGTAAACTGACTTGAGCTTTCAGACAAGGCAAAAGAAAAAGCTTCGTTTGTGCTTCTATGTCTTAAGACATATTTATTATATCACGAAAGCATTAAATGATTGCATTAATACTGGGCGAGTGTAGCGAACACACTTGAAGTGTGTTCAATTCTGTGTTCCTCTCCAGCTGGTTGCACGCAGTGACAGGGCGCTCTGCGCGTGCTACCTCGGACGATCGCATACAGCCGGGCGCCCCCGCTCTGGCTGTCGCACAGTATACCACGGCCGTACAGTGCAACAGCCGCTCGATCCGCGGCGGATCGGGCACCCGTTACAGTATAGTGTACCTCGCGCGTTGCTTATTTTTCTTGATAGGACACGCCGCGCGCGCGGCTTGTAAATGTATTGTGCGTGAGTGCGATGCGTGGCTGCGTGTTTGTGCGCGCGTCCCCACGCGCCGATTGACGGCATCGCGTGCGTGCTTCGGCGCCCACCACCTGCAAGCGGACTCTGTGTGCGCCGCTCGAGCGACTTGTGAATATCATGTATTGCCGAGCCCGGGCGAGCGCTCGTAACAGTGTGTGTTTGGCCCGCGCGCCGTGAAATCTCGGACATGCGCGCGCGCGCGCTATGCAGTCAGGGGACTCCCGCCTGCAGTCTAAGCTATCTCGGTGCTCGGACAATCGCGGGCGGGCGTCGCGTTCTTTGTACAGTGTTTTATAACTATACCTATACCCCTGTCCTCTCTCCCTATCGCTCCCCTATTTTATTTCCTCTCCACTCACTGACCTTTTAATTAAGCTGGCCGCACCTCAGGTGCTTCATAGGTCGATAAAAGATGCCGCGGCTGGCACACATCTTTTCCTTTTTTTTTACTATAAATTACCAAGAAGTGTTTTGTTGGCGAGGGAAGCGGCGTACCACGCTGTTTCAGACTGTAATGGTTGTTGTTTTTATTTCAGAGAACTTCGACGTCGTGTCATTGACTCTGAGCAGGAGGCACATGACCGAGAGACATACAGGCGCTGCCATCATGAATGAGATTCAGTGGTGCCTGGAAGAATTCGACATGGTGGGAAAGGAAGTGTGTGCAGTCACTGACGCCGGCTCGAACATGAGGCGCGCAGCGAGTCTCGCGCACACGGAACGCCACCTGTGTGCTGGCCACGGCCTACACAACCTCGTCATCAAAGATGGATTTGGAAGTGTCCCGAAACTCGACAGTTTGCTATTCAACTGCCGTGACATTGTGAAAACTGTGTACTGCCGGGCCTCCGACCTGGAGGAGATCGTGGACTCGGAACGGAATACGGCAGTGCAATCGTTGGTCAGCACAGCCGAAGCGCTTGAACCTGACGAAAATGATCCTGTACTTGATGAAGGCTGTCAAAACAGCGGCCACGCATACAAAGCCGCTCCAGCAGCACGGGGGGGGGGGGGGGGGGGGGGCGTCACAGTTAAACTGGACACACCAACCAGGTGGCATAGCGTATTAGCTATGTTTGAGAGCCTCGTCGCGAATAAGACTGCGCTCAGGAAGTTGTTGGCTCGGATAGGGCGCCCGTTCCCTGGTGTCGAAGACAGGCGCCTGATTGAAGAGATTGCGCAGTTCCTAAGCCAGTTTAAATGCGCGGTGGAGCTGCTATCCCAGTTAAAATCGAGCACGTTTAATGTGCTCATCGCTATTCGAAGCGAGCTTCTCGCCTCACTGCAAGACATGTCCGGAAGCAGCGTAGTTCAAGAAATCAAAAGAGAGATGCTGAAGAGATTTGAACACAGGTTTCCTCTGACAGATCTCATGGTCACGGCATCGCTTCTCGATCCTAGATTTCAAAATCTAAAAGCTGTTGAAGAGTACGTGACAGAAAGGGGTACATCCAAACTTGAGTTTCTAGCGAAGCAGGTGCGTCGCTATATCAAGGAATGAGACGTGGCAAAGCCGAGTGAATGTGACACGCGCCCTAACGACGTTTTGACGTCCTTAGCACGACGCCATTATAGTGCGCCACAGCAGTGGACCAATGAAATAAATGCGGAGTGCCACGCACTTTTAAGTAAACCTTGTGCCTGAACGACGTGTTAAAATTTTGGAAAGGGGCTCAGAACGAGCTACCATGGCTTTCATGTCGGGCTAAAAAGATTCTACGCATCCCAGCCACGAGCACCCCGAGCGAGCGAGTGTTCTCGGTGGCTGGTATGGTCCTCCGATCTCGAAGAGCCAATTTGCACCCACTCACGGTAGATAAACTCTTGTTTATTCATGACAACTACAGTCTTTGCAAATCGTGCCTTTGAACGAAATTGTTTCTTCTAGTTATTGTTTTGTTGCCAGTTTGTTAGTTTCTGATGCGTTTATGGTGTGTTCGGCATGCAGCCTTTTATCTACTTTCTCCCTCTACTTTCATGGACCGTAGAGTGTTGGTTTGTCAGTTCTAACAATTCCAGACTGCGGTCAAATATTCCACGCATTGTGATGATTGTGGTTGTGTTTCTTTTTATCGTTTGCATGCTAAACTCTGGCTGGCGCTTTTCTTGAGCTTGAATATATGCTGTCACGCGGCTCATTATGTTAAAACTATGTGAAAACATTCAATTTGTGTGTCTGTGAATTTATTTCTGCACAAATTTGAAACGACCATTGGGTTTCGCAAACAAGAACATTTCTACTGCATAATGCAGTTCTTCGTAACAGTTTATATATATATATATATATATATATATATATATATATATATATATATATATATATATATATATATATATATATATATATATATATATAATGTGTGGAAATTCGAATGCAACTGACACCGACAGCTCTACTGAACTATAGAACAGTTTCGATATGCAGGTTAAAAAGTTTTTTTCGGAAATAGTGTATATGAGGAATGACTAATCCGCACTTAGTTTATCCAACTTAGCTGTTCATGCGCTAACAAAGCGGTCAAATTTGTTTTATACCCTCAGCTGGAAAACTGTTCACCTGCTGCACAAAAAAGTACTTTAATTCTTTCATATTCCGGGAAAAGGCCGTGAAAAGAAAAGTTACTTGGAACCAATGGTGACTAATATTCAGGACAAGTGATTTTAGAAACTGTCCAATCGGAAATGTTTGTGTTATAGCATCAACTAATTATTTGACTGGTAAAGGGCTGAACCAAGCAAAAGGTGGGCTAGAAGAGGTCTCTTTCTTTTTTTCGTAAAGAATATTGTATGAACACAATTTCATTCAGAAAAAAGTGGAAGTACGATTAATATATAGAGTGTCTCGTGCGTCGGTGCCGGTTTTGCAATTCTAGATTAATTCACTGAATCCTTGCGCAATGGAAAAATATAACCGAGGCATAGCAAAAAAAAAAGAAAATAATTGCGACTACGGCGCAGAAAACAAGAAAGGTTCTGCACATTCGTGGAGCAAGAGATATATAAACACAACATACGCGCTTGAGATGTGTGCCTCATTTTTTTAATATGGCGCCAAAAAAGATTTACAGAACATTTTGCATTTCTCTCAACCTTCAACCCCTGCGTAATTGGTCATCTCATCCCTTAGTACGAAATGCCCTAAATTTTGAGCCAGTTTAGCATAGAAGGCTGTAGCGAAACCGCTTTTTAAGTTTATGGCTTAGCTTGTCACGCCGCCGGCGCCGCCGCCGAAACATGGCGTTGCGCCGCCGCCGATTAAATACCCGGCGCCGCGCCGCCGGCGCCGCCGCCACCGACTAGACACGACCGGCAAGCCGCCGCCGTTCGAAACCGACACGGCGCACACCTCTAACAATAGACTGTAGCCATGCTGCTCGAAAGGAACGAGACTTCATCTAAGCTTCATTTGCAGCTGTTGTTTGCGCTTCTTCGTATTTACCACATATTAAATCTCAAGCATAGATTCATAAATAGAGAATTTTAGAATAGGGGCACCAAACGTTTTGGGGCGCCAAAGAAATAGCGTCGAAGCCACTGCGCATGCGCTAGACGCTAACTGCGTTTGGGTTTTGCGACGGGAACGATATTTCACCGATTCAGCGGGAGCCCAAATAGCGGCCCAAAAAGCTTTGCGTCAGCAAACCTGGCGGCACCCATCGAAGCGGCGGCTTTAAGCTAGCACTAAACTGTGTCAGATTCGCGGTAACGTGTGAAGTTCTCAAGCTAGGAGAAGTGACTGCGGTTATCGCTTTCTCTCAACTAGCGTCTGTTATGATGATTAACTCCTTAGACGCCGCTGATTCCGAATTCGATTGTGAATTTGATGGCTTGTAGGCCTAACACGGCTAAGCTTGGCTGGTGAAGGCATGTAAAGTTGGTTTGCTCAAAACTAAGCGCAACTAGTTTGCTGCTTACAGAATAACCTCTAAATTATAATTAAACGTGAACACACGCACGTCAAAATTACTATTCCTATCATAAAGTGGTATATTTTATTTAATTATTTCCAATAGCTTTTTTTGACGCCGTAGTGGCGCTGTCAGCGCAAGACGCTATCCGCAAACGTAGAACTCTATTCGAAAACTATTCACTCCTGCGTGCCCCAACGCTAACACCCGCAAAGCTCTTTGGGGCCCCAAACTATAGGGGCCCCTATTCTAAAACTCTATAATATGCCTTGTTTGTCGTGTGATTTTTTACTGCCTTAGCATGCGAATACTGAAATCGACCCTCTGTGACAAAAGGGACTTTTTAGAAGTAAAAGGCGCAGTTCAAATTTGTGGTGTTCTTCTCCCGTACTCTTGGGACAAAGGAACGACAACACAGTAGTGCAAACAATCACAAGGGCATTTATTGCACCTTTCATAGATCAATACCAGCTAGCCGAGTTGCTATCCCCAAAACATGCCGATGGGCGCGCAACAAATCTAGAAGTCCGGCTCACCACGACTCACCGCGACCGGATAACGAGCGAATATGTTCGCCCCATGCTGGATCCCAACGCCTGGTCGTTCGCGCGTACGGTCACGCGAACGGTGGCGCGTTCGAAGGCAGGCCACGCGAGGCGGTCTCGCAGAAGCATGGGTCGGCGCGCGCGCGGGACGTCCACGCTGTTCGCCGATCCGCCGGGCAAGAGCAAGCGCCTTGTCTATCGGCGCCCAAGTAACCCTGCCTGTCGGCGGAGTTAGCAGCGCAACACTAGCGCCCTCTCTCCTACTGCGCCTCAACCACTCCGACCGCCGCGGGCGCCAGGCCACGCGAGCCGTGCGGGAAAAGAACATATCATGGGACGCGTGAGAGTCGCGCATCCCCACAAATTTTAGGTGTGCAGCGTGCCTGCGTGCTTTAATATTTGAGTTGTAATACTACCTGTTGACGCGCCATTGCTGACAGGTTTGTGTACTCCAAAGCACGCTCGCAATCTAGGTTTCGCCGCTCGCGGCGAAGTAGGAGGAACCGTAGCAGACGACGGGCAGCTACCTTCGCCTCCAGCACTGATTCCGCTTGCGCCGCAATACTTCGCGTGGCGCCCGCCGTGGCGCTCCGCGGAGCGCAGCCACCCACTCCGTGTTACCTCTAATGCCCCAACCACTGGCACGCGTCGGAAAGCTTCGGCACGCGCTGAAGCTTCAAAAGCGTCGGTCGGGAACACGGCGCAGCGTGACGACGCGCAGCGATTATGTCTACTGCCGATGCTAGAAGTTTGCCGACGCGAGGCGAAGCTGCGCCGGCGTGCACCAGTAAGAGGCTGAGACGCGTCGCAGTCGTCAACCAATCGGAGGCTGCGAAGCCTCCAGCTGCTATGCCTATGATGGCCGCCCATGCGAAGGCGAGTCTTCGGACGCACGAGGCGCGTGTCAGTGTTCCTGAAAGACGGTGTTGTATTAGTAGGCCGACAACGACACGACCGACGACCGTGGGTTGTGGCAGTGCGACGTGGATCCGAAGCGACTTCGAACGACGCCGACTAATCCAACCTGCCCACTGGGTT
This sequence comes from Dermacentor andersoni, assembly GCF_023375885.2. Lineage (NCBI taxonomy): Eukaryota > Metazoa > Arthropoda > Arachnida > Ixodida > Ixodidae > Dermacentor > Dermacentor andersoni. Next base: position 3,730,015 of record NC_092824.1, on the reverse strand, counting down.
CCGCCGGGGCTCAGTGCGATTGTCTGCTAAAACAGCCAACCTAATCACGATTTCCGCGACGTCTGTGATTATTGTATGTGTATTTTGTTGTGCTGAAAACGACTGGAAACACGTTTACAAGCTCCGAAGTCTGGATACTCCGCACTCGCCTATCGCCCATGTTCTTTACGTAACGCGTAAGCCTAGCGCATCCATCGAGTTCGTAACTGGCGAATGAACAAGCCCAGGTGAGAAACTCTGTCGAAAGGAATGAATTTTCAGTTCCGTTTGGTGCTGCAGTGATTTCAAATATGGCACTCCTGACTTCGTGTGATGTCTGATGTGGCGAATGAACCTTGTGGAACTTGGGGTGGTTGACCGCGGCGTGTTTCGTGTAGTGTCGGTGACTCAAGTTTAATGGGCAAGCTCTGTGCTGTTTCCAGTGGCAAAGATAACTAACGAAAGCGAAAGACCCTAGTATCCGAACTATGGGAAGTACTTACATAATCAGCCATGCCTCCCGTTTCAGCTGATAGTACGCTCTTCTATTAGGCATGTCAATACATTTCAGTACAATTTCGGCGTGGGAATCCAGTACAATTTCACTGTGCTCCTTCACTCACTTCTTTCAAGTGCATCCGTCTTTTGGGCTAGTTGGGGGTAAATCGCTCGTGCAGCACTCCAGAACACTGACACACCGAAGCATACGCGACAGCGCAGTCATGTTTGAATCAGTGTGTCCTTATGCTTGAGCACTGCAAAAAGAAATGATCTGTTTGCAACATGTGCATTGCATAGCAGGACCTGCATCATGCAAGACCTATGCATGTAGCACCGTATACCAGGATTCCTTCGATGCCTGCTTCAGAAGCAGCAAGTACTGAGTCAATGATACTGTAATTTATTTGTAATCTCACTTTTTGTTTATGGAAAGTGTAGATGGTGTGAGTGCATTGTGGAGAAGGTGAAAAGGTATCATCAGTGCTTTGTGCAGTCGGTATGCTTACACTGCTGGAATCCCTTCAGCTTCTACTAAAATGTTTCTTGCTGCGATACTATAAATTGTAGTCAGGACAAAGAGCTACCCAGACCAAGGTATTAATGCATCTGCGCAGAATGCGATTTATTAACAAGTTATAACTTCCACAGCAACATTACGCCGATGCACAGCGTATGTGCTTGAAATAAATACATTCCATAAAGGTGAACGACGGGGCCTACAATAACAATCTTCGTAGTAGCACTGGGAAAAGTGCTGCCATGCATATCAGCCACAACAAAAGTGTTGCGTGTCCAACCTACTTCCTCGGAGGCACCTCTATAAAGACTGTTCGGGCCCTTTCCATTCAGGGTGTAGCATTCAGCTTTTCTCTCAAGTTTTCGGCATATGTCACCAGCACTGTATCTAAGCACTGGCCCATTCTCGGGTTTGTGTCCCGTGTCTCCCTTCCCTGATGGCCTGAGGTTCTCCGAGCACTCAGCACTTCTATCATTCTATTGCGACTTGAGTACTGCTTATCAGATAGTCCCGTACCAAACTCGCAACGCTAACAAACTTAAGCTTGTTCAGCGCCGGACAACACGCACTCTCTACTCCCGTCTTTTCGGTTGTCGCAAGCTGATGCCAGCCTACGAGGCTTAACTCAAACCTCTCAAATGGCACACCCTGCAATACCAGTGCAACATTGCACTAGTCTATTCTGCATTGTGCTTGACGGCTCTCTGCACAGCACTCATCTTTCTTCTTCAGTGCGTCTGAACAAGTGGTCAGCACAGCCTGAGCTCCATCACGCTTGTATGGCCCGATAACACAACTCCATGATTATATCTGGCACACTGAGCTTTCTACCTCTCCCCCTGGCCATTTGGACTTCCCTTCTTTGCGACCAGACTGAACTGACTCTTCTGTGTGTTGTGCACCCATCGAGTGTGAGCGTGTGTGCCATGCTGTGTGATCGAGCAAGTGTGTGTGTGTGTGTGTGCATGTGCGTGCACGTGGAGGGGAAGGGGGTGCCTTCTGCACCCTGCAAATTCCTGTTGTTACGAACGGCCTGCAAGGGTACCGACCTACAAAATATTCCCAGCCAGCCGCAGCGGTGGGTGTGGCGATATTCCGAGAACCAGACCTTGGAAGGCGCCCTGCCCGCTGCGATGACTCGGTCTGGGAAAACAACAATACGCCGCGTCCCCAAGCGAGCGCGGCCGCTATGACTAAGCGCGGTCGGCGGACCAAGTATTGTTCGTGGATTCGCCGTGACCGCCAGGGCTTGTTCGAAACGGTGGAAAACCTGGGAGCTACTGGAAGATATTTTGCACTGCCGTCTCACGCAGCTTAGAAGTCATGGACAGACGAGGGGGCCATTGTCTGCAGAGTCAACATTGGGATGACGAGGCGCCTGCTCGGGGAAAAGCACCGTGTCTCCGAGAACCCACGCACCTCAGCGTGGTTAGTGAAACCTTTGCGGAAGTGTGCGTAACCCTCCTCCTTAAAAGCGGGTCACCTACGATGAATTTGAACGCTCCGAGTTTGTAGGTTGAACGGCCGTTTTTCCCTCACCTAAGAATCTAGGGAGGACAGAGTGTTTATAAGCAGCTGTTGTGCGGCTGCTGAGTGTGCATTCCTCTTGCAGGCATGTTAGACTGATGAACTGCAACGTTCTCATGTAAATACTGTAAATAAACCCATACTCCTCGTTCTCGGTGAGAACAAGTCTCCCCTTTCAACAACGTCCTCAGCGTAGATAAGTTGGACGACGGCATGGGCGAGCTACCATCTATTTCAAGCCCGACTCCAAACATTACAACTGGCGGCAGCGGTGAGATGGACTTCGCGACGTGGTGCTGTGTCTGCGGTGAGTGCTTGGTTCTTGCTTTGACTCTCTAGACTTCATATTGTAGTTGTTCTGTTAAAACAGTAGGGAAGCTAGATTGTTGATTGTGAGCTAGGTTGTGTTTTCCTGGGTAGGTTTAGCGAGCAGCATCAAGGCAGTAAGGCAGCAATCATGGAGTTAAGGACACAGCTGAGAGACGAATTGTTAATTATTGGTGAGGCACTGGGCGCAGAGGTACGCAAGGAAATGCCAAAATCGGAATTATTCCAGATAATTTCCGAACAGGCCAGTAAGGAACACACTGAAATTGGGTAACCTTTACGAAAAGAGAAGAACGGGAGAGAGAACAACGGGACAGAAAGGAACGCAAGCAAGATGGCGAGTTAAGAAAAATGCAATTTGAACTTGAAAGCTAACGTTTAGAGAGGTCTCAAGGAAGTGAAGGGGTTCTGGGACGATCAAGTGAGGCAGGATCATATCGCATGGACAGGCTGTTAAAGCCATTTGAGGTCGGGAACGACATAGGCTTGTCCCTCGGAAATTTTGAAAAGACTTGGGAGAAAATGTACTTCGGTCCGAGTACATGGCCACAGCGTTTGTTGTCTATGTTGCCGTGTGAGGCTGCGGAAGTAATCGCCAGACTCGGTGCTTAGGATGCATATGATTATGCAAAGGTTAAGGCTAGTCTTTTGAAAAAGTGCCGCCTTTCAGCCGAAGCTTTTCGGCAGAGGTTTAGAAGCACAGGCGGAGTTTGCATATGACTTAAAAGTCAAACCTAGTCGAGTTGCTGAAAAGCGCGGAAGCGTAAGAGAGCAGAGACACGATTATTGAATGTTTGTTTTTAGAACAGTTTTACAGAAGCATCCCGCAATCTATGAAGCTGTGGGTGCAAGACAGAGGAAATGTAAACACTGTCGAAAAGGTGGCTGAATTAGCCGAAGAGTACGCAACGCGTAGAAAGCTGAACGCCGAGGACGGAAATTGGCATGGTTGAAATAGACCGCGGAAACCATTTCCGTTCAAAAAGGGTTCGCAGACTAGACGACCGGAGCCTGTAGACGTGGAGGAAAAGCCCTCAGAAAAGAGAGAGGAGAAATTAAACGAGGGAACTCCGTACAAAAAGAGCAGAAAAAAAAGTTCGAATCTTTCAGACTGATCCGCTGCTATAAGTGCCACAAACTGGGACATATCGCTGCAAACTGCGGGAAGCCTAGCGTAGCTTTCTCCTACGTGGACGAAAAAGACGAGAATATGGAACTTTTAAGCCCATATCTCCATGATCTGCAAGTTAATGGTAAACCATGCCGGTGCTGCGAGACAGTGCCGCCACTATGGACATTGTCTATCCGTCTTACGTGACGGTAGATGACTTCATGGGAGAAGTAGCATGGATCAAACAGGTTGTAGAGGAACACAGTGTGTGTCTGCCCATGGCCAAACTGAAAATCAGTGGACCGTTCGGGGAGCTCGTGACCGAGGCTACAGTTTCCAAATTTTTGTTGCTGTAGTAGCCTTACATTGTTTCGAATCGGTCGGATCAGTTACTACGTGACAAAGGACTTAAACTGGGAGAGGGCGTTGACGCGCGGCCAAGCTCGGAAAATCGAGTCGCTTTCGGCTGAAAATGCAAAAGCTGCTCCAGCGGAAGTAGCAAAAGAGGCAACTTCAGTAGCCTAATCCGAGCTATGCTCGAGGGAAGAAATACGATTGAGGAAAGCCTGCCAGCTCACCAGCTCCATGAGAGCGGATCACTAGGGTGTCAAAATTCACGCCTGCAGGAAGAGCCAGCTCACGCACCCGTAAGCGAGACAGGGCTGTTACTATCACCAGCCTCAAATATCTTTGATCAGCTCTTACATTTAGACAGAGAGTCACTGGCAGCCGACCAAAAGAAGGATGACAGCTTAGCTAAACTGCATCACACAGCTAAAGAAGGCATTGCTAGGCGCAACTTGACGATACAAGAGAGAGGAGGATTGTTGTATCGGCACTACAGAGACCGAAAGGGTAGTATTCTAGATCAGTTAGCGGTCCCTATTAAGTACAGGGAGAACCTTTTGAGTCTGTCATGGATATGGGTGGCCTGCCAACCTAGGCATAAACAAATAAAAGGAAAGTTTGCTTAAGGAATACTACTGGCTTGGCTGTTTCAAAGACGCAGAAAACTTTGTAAGATCATGCCACGTCTGCCAGCGCTCGGGAAAACCAGGGGAAACATGGAAAGCTCCACTAAAGGTAGTGCCCTTAATATCAGAACTTTTCAGACGACTTGTGATAGACACGGTAGGGCCTCTACCAAACACAAAGTCGGGTTACAGGTATTTGTTTACCATGCTGTGTCCGGCTACAAAGTTTCCAGAAGCAATCCCTCTGAAAGAGCTCAGCTCCACCGAGTAGTAGACGCGCTTTTGACAGTATTCGCACGAGTTGGGTTTCCAGCCGAAATTCAGGCGGATCAAGGGTCAGTATTCACCAGCGCACTGACTTCCACATTCTTGCAAAAGTGCTGAGTAAAGTTGGCACACAGTTCCGTCTATCACCCTCAGTCAAATAGTGTAGAGAGGTGGCATTCAGTGCTTAAGCGAGTAGTGCGGGCGCTCTGTTACGAACACAAGGAGGACTGAGAGAATTGTCTTCCGGCCACTTTGTTTGCATTGCGAACGGTTCCTCATGAGGCTAGAGGGTTCTCCCCAGCAGAACTGGGCGGACGGTATGGGCGGACACTCCGTTCTCCACTGAGAATGTTGAGAGATTTGGGAGGAAAGTGTAGAGAGTCCAACAGTGGTAGGATACGTGCTAAATCTACTGGAACGGCTAAGTGCAACCCAAGAACTAGCGGAAAAGAACGTGGCAGTAGCTCGAAAGAACGCAAACTTATATTACGACAAGAACTCGACGCTTCGTACGTTTAACGCCGGAGACCAGGTAATGATCCTCAAACCTTCAAGAAAGAACAAGCTTGCAGTTCACTGGGACGGGCCCGTTAAAGTGTTGCACAAACTTTCAGATACTAACTATGCTCAGAAAATGCCCGGTCGCAGGAAGTAGGTAAGGATATACCACTGCAATTTGATGAAGCCATACGTAAAGTGGAGCGGAGTCAACTGTACCATCAAAGAGCAGGATGACACTAGTACCAAGTTCAATGAGTATAAGGCGACCTCCAACCCTGAAACCAGCCTAGAAGAAGTAGTAAAACATTCGGTAAGCTCGCACGCTCTTAGACCCGAGCAGCTAGATGAGCTAAAAGGGGTGTTAGGGGAATATCTCAAGATTCTGCGATCGGCCAGCTAGAACTGAACTAATAACGCATGAAATAGAGCTATCAACAAAACCCGTAAGATCAAAGCCTTACAGGGTGTCTCCATGACAGAGAGAAATTATGGAGGCAGAGATACAGCGCATGCTGGAGTTGGGAGTTATTGAACCTGCTGAGAGGGACTACACATCACCGCTAATACTGGTAGAAATCCCTAACAAGGACCCTCGTCCGTGTATTGATTACAGGAAGTTACATGCCATCACTAGGGATCAGCTGTACCGATACCCAACATTGAGGAACGAATTAAAAGAGTTAGCGCTGCTACATACATTTCAACTATAGATCTCGTGCGGGGATACTGGAAAGTTCCCCTTTCAGAAAGTGCCAGCCGCTCTGCCGCATTTATCTCACCTGCAGGCACTTTTCACCCTCTCGCACTCAGCTTCGGGCTGAAGAACGCGCCATTTAGCTGCTCAAGTTAATGGATGTTGTCCTAAAAGACTTGCAGGAGTTCGCCTTGCCATATCTTGATGATGTAGCATTTTTTTCGGACAGCTGGAAAGAGCACGTATGGCCCCTCAAGCAGGTGTTCTCACGGTTGAGGAAAGCCGGCTTAACGATGAAAGCGGAAAAGTGTAGGTTTGGCTGATCGCAGGTTACTTATCTGGGCCATGTTGTTGGTCAGGGCACGAGACGGCCGGCCGAGCTGAAAATAGCTACGATTGGAGAATTTTCACAGCCGCGCACGAAAACAAAAATTCGTTTATTTTTGGGACTTGTGGGGTACCATCAACGGTACATTCCGAATTACTCGCAAATGACAAGTCCTTTAACGGACGCCCTCCGAAAGGGAGCACCGAATAGCGTGCACTGGGATAAGGACAAAGAGAAGGCTTTCCAAAATTTGAAAACGCTATTGGTTTCTCGTCCTGTGGTTCGTGCGCCAGACTACGCAAAGGAATTCATAGTTCAGTGTGACGCAAGCGACAGGGGTATGGGCGTGGTACTTAGGTCGGCGACGATAACGAGGAACATCCTATCCTCTATGCCAGCCGGAATCTTACAGAGCTTCAGAGAAAGAATATGCTTGCTTAGTTTGGGCAGCCCAGAAGTTGTCGTGTTACTTGTACGGAGCGAGGTTCATCTTCGAGACCGACCACTGTCTTCTGACGTGGCTCAATCAAATGTCACACAAAAACGGCTGCTTGCCCCGGTGGAGCCTCACTCTCCGAGAGTACAACTTCACCGTTAGATACAAGAAGGGGACTTTGCATAGCAATGCGTATGGTTTGAGCAGGCTAATTTGAATTCTGCGTTTAGGGATCCCGCCTAAATTTTGGGGTTGTTATTGTCAATTTTCTTAAGGCAAGAACACCGCCTCTCATTTAGCAGGTCTCCCTCCATGATTGCCCAATTTGTCAGCACGGAATTTCTTCCAAATTGTAGCGAAATGCAGCATCTTTGTTTCTGCACTTCTGTTTTCTTTAAAGCCTAGCGTGCCTAAAGTGAGATGCAAGATACGTAATCTCGGCGCAGAGCTGTGTTGTGGGGTTTGTTTTGCAGTTGCCTGTCCTTGTTGGATGTTTTGGGACGGTATCATAATTTCACAGCTGGTCGCTGCAAGCCAAGGCATCCCCCCCATGCCACCCGCCATTCTGTCCCAGCGGTTATCAGCACTGGCCAGTCGAGATTTTCCGGGCCATGGAGGAGCTGTTACGAACGGCCTGCAAGGGTACCGGCCTACGAAATTTTCCCAGCCAGCCGCAGCTGTGGCGAGCTTACCAGAAACGACCATGGAAGCCTTCCCCACCTGCCGCGGCGACACGTTTTGTAGGGACGACGGTGTGCCGCATCAACACCCCCTCGGCGCCGCTATGACTAAACGCGGTTGGTGAACCAAGTATTGTTCGCGGATTCGCCGTGGCCGCCGCGGCTTGTTAGAAGCGGTGGAACTCCTGGGAGAAGATGTCTCGCGGCCGTCTCACGGGGCTTAGAAGTCATGGACAGTCGTGGCGGCCATTGTCTGCGGAGTCAACACTGCGATGAAGAGGCGCCTGCTCGGGCCAAAACCCGTGTCTGCGGGAACCCACTCACCTCCGTGTGTTCAGTGAAACCTGTGCGGAAATGTGCGTAAACCCTCCCCCTCAAAGGCGGGTCGGCTACGATGACTTTGAACGCACCGAATTGGTAGCAGGCTGAACGGCCATTTTCCCTCACCTAGGGATCTAGGGAGGACATGGTGTATTTAAGGAGCCGTTGACGGCTCCTCAGTGTGCATTCCTCTTTCAGTCATGTTAGACTGATGAACTGTAACGTTCTCCTGTAGATACTGTAAATAAATTCCATATTCCTCGTTCTCGATGAGAACAAGTCTCTCCCTTCAACAATGTCCTCAGCGTGGATAAGTTGGACGACGGCACGGGCCAGCTACCATCTATTCCATGCCCTACACCAAGCATTACAGTCGGAATCTGCAGGCGTCTTGCGCTCCAAGCGCTCGATGCGTCCTATGATTTGAGCGAGCCGATTATAAAAGGAACGTTTGATTTGCCTGCAGCTGTGGGCCAGGAAGTCCCTTTGTAGCATCAACTTCTTTAGCAGCGTCGTGTTTCTCAGGAAACGTTGTTTCGAGTTCCTTAAGTCTTTAGGCACTTCCTTCGGGCACGGCTGACCTGAAGGCTTCCACTCGGGTGGCATCACCCAACTGCTTAAACGCGTGATGAAACACTGGGCATCCGCTATCTTAAGTGCGCGGTGAAGGCGCCGTTTTTAAATCAGTGGTTGAACCGAACAAGTGCGCAGCTAGCGATGCGAGCACATCCAAAAGAGGTAAACGTCGTCAGAGCTCAGGTCGATTCGTTGGGAGCCAAGTGTGACGTGTCATCATGTCCGTAGGTTGTACGTGGGTTACGGGGCTGCATAAGACCGTGAAGACCAGAAAGGGACAGCGCATTCTCTTTTATTCCTCGTGGTAGCCGTTGCGCACGCTAACTCGGCGCCAACCTTCGTCGTTCTGTTCTTCGCGCCAAAAGCGCGAGGCACGCGCAGAGCGTCGTTAAGTCTCATTCCTGAGATTAAAAACTACCTGTGTGTTATTTGCATGGGCTCTTATTGTGTTGCCCGAATGCTATAGAATATATTTTTAGCTTCTATTGACCGTGCCTTGGCATCCTCTATTGCCAATGGCTCAGTCATGCGAATGTTTAGGTGTGTTCACAATTTTTTTTTATTTTAGGAACTAAGCTTTGACACATGCCAGTTTGGTAGAAAGAATGTTATGTCTGTTTAAATACTAAGGAGAGGCTTTTCCCTGATCTACGATTTCCCGGTCAACAATTGTTTGCAGTTTTTGAATGTTAACAGTAAGTGTTTAGGTAAGTGTTCAGCTGGACGTATCTTTACCGAGCAATGAAAGAATTGTTTTCTTATGGTTCCACACATTCTAAGATTGGTAAAAGGGCTATCGCCTTTATTTGCTTAGGATCTACTTTGACTAAGTCCTGTGCTGACATGGTTAAGACTAGCTTCACCATTCAGATTGGCAGACTTCAAAGGGCGGGCTTCCCACGCTCTGTCATAACTGCGGTGGCAGAGATCCTACTACAAAAATTGAAAGGAAGAAAACCAGATCCAAGCCAGGACAACGGCGACCACAAGTTATCAACTTTACGCACCGCGTGGCGCATAGTCCGAAAAGTTTGCGGTCAGGTACGAAGTGCCTGTTGTTTTCTCAACCCCACGAAAGCTGAAGGGACTATGCGCGCGCATCGGAAGGAAGAAGCAGCTCCAGGTCGATAGGAAGCATGGTGAGCCTTTTGTGGACTGTCGTTGGTGTTGTGTATGAAATCCCACTGAAATGTGGACGGGTCTATATTGGCCAAACGGGCTAGTGTATCACCGATAAAGTGGGGGAACCATAAATTGTGAAAAAAGGAAACTAGGTCGAATTTGCCCCTTCAGTGCAATGAGTGCAAGTGTAAGCCGGTACTTGGTGATATCAGGATACTGGGCAGAAGTCCCGATAAGTTGGCACGTGAGGTACTCGACGCCTTTCTTATTGGTAAAAAAGGGGAAGCAGATTGCAGTGACTCGTCGGTTCCCCTGCGAAGAAAGAAAATTGACTTCATGGGATCTTTTTTGTAATCATAAAGACTTAACAGGAAACCCGCTAGGTGTGACATGATATTCAGTTCTGCTTAGTGTGTTTGGTCTGGTGGTTTCCTTAGGCACTATAAGTGATCCTGGGTGTTGTTTTACTGCTTTTTTGTACTGTTGAGTTTGTTTAGTTGTTACTTGGTTTTGACTCTACTTTTGCTATGATTTGTGACTCTGCTTTGCTACGATTATATAACATTGGTATTGCTAACATATTCTTCACTGGGCTCAGGCAAAAGTATATGTGAGATCCCTCGGCACACAGAAGGTGCATGCGGCCTTTCCAATTTATTGGCTTTTCCTTGACGGTTGGTTGTGATAAGCCGATTGTGCGATGGTCATGTCACAAAGTGCCCTTTATAAATTACAGCCCCTTTCTGTCGAATAAGCATCTGGTAGTCCAGCCTCTTACCTGTCTTCTTGTATGTTTCCTGTGTGCGTCTTTCTTGGCTGATTTTTTTCTTAATAAGTTAACTCGCTTAACACTGCCTCAGTGACAGTTCCGGCTTCACATGTTTTAATTACCCGCAAGAAAATTAGAAAAGTACTTATCATAAGAAGGTGGTAAGGTTAGGGTGGTTTTTAATAAACTGTTCATCAATAATGACGCTTACGTATGGCACACTGAAGGCAATCGGGCAACGCGCGTTTTATGAAGTGTTGCTGATTGACACACATCTGCACTCGTTACGTTAACCGAGCCCAAATATTCACGCGATAGCAGTATTTCCTTCCTATTTACGAATATTGGAAGCGTACTTCCTAAAGCTCTCGCCATATGATTTACACTCAATTGATGCTCAGCACCCCAAGTCATAATTACTGAAACCACGCTTTATGCCTTGGTGCCCGACAAGCTTATATTGTGTGGTTGGTGCGAGCTCACCCCTGCCCATGTATGGGAGCTGCAACTAAAGAGATGCAAGAGTGTTATTCATTCGTTCTGTAACGGCGTCTGTTCTACCTATTCTCTCCCTCCTCTCACTACCTCCTCTCTACCATTCTATCTAGGTCCCCTCTGTAATGTTGCACGTTAGTACAAAGTATGCTCCTGCCATGTATTGCATGCTCTGAAGCACTTCCCGACGCGGCGTGCAAGACAGCGGCGGCAGCAGCAGCAGCAGCAATGAAAAATTCGGAGGAAAAGGCAGAGAAAGCTTCGGTTCAAAAAGGATTGGATGCCGAGGTATTAAAGACGGAACTTACCAGTTGGTGACGCAGAAGCTGATACCAGGATATTTGAGCGTGCCTTGCCCCTCCATCTTGACATCTACGGCGGTTGGGTAGGCGAGGTACTCATCGGTGATACGCGACGCCTGGTACAAGAACATGCATGCCAGCAGCAAGAACGAGCAAAGCCGAAGCGTGCGCCACAGGATCTTGCTGCAAGTAGAAACAGTTCAACACAGATAGAAGACCGACTTGTTACAGTATTGTAGGAGAGCAACAGAAGAACAACATCTGCACAATTTGGACGAATTACCACACACGCTCTATGGGACTCGGTTTCTGTTGAACCGCGAGAAGTGCCAGTTTGGTCTCTCGAAGATTTCATACTACCTCTCCAAACGGCAACCAGCCGCTCGTTGAGAGAATTGTTGCTGTAGCAGAATATCCCACACCAACTTGTCTGAAACAAATTCAGTCGTTTGTGAGTATTCCTTCGTATTTACGCCGCTTTATTCCCCACTTCTCATCGACCGCTGGTTCCCTGACCGATTTACTTAAAAGGGAGTTTGTTTCAAATGGAGCGCCCCCCAAGAAATCGGTTTTCAAGCATTAAAACAGGATTTAACTGACTGTCCCGTAGTAAGTCACTCTAATGACGGCTGGACTACAGAAGTACACACTGATGTCAGCCACATGGATCTTGGGACAGTGCTAGTGCAACGTGACCCTGATGGCATCGAATTTATTGCCGCGTATGCGAGCGCCAAACTTTCAGATACTGAGCGCCACTACCGCTCCGATGTGCTGTAATGTCTATCGGTGGTATTGAGTGCCGATTAAAAATTCCGTCACTACCTCCTTGGGCTCAAGTTAACAGTCACGATCGATAATGCTGCAATAATATGGATGTTTCCCTAGCAGCAGCTAAAGCATGAGTTTGCAGTACAATTTTGGCGTGCGGCACCGTGTTGGGGGGTTAAACAACATCGCCAATGCTATCGTACGGAACCCTCTTGACAGCGTGTCCCAAAAATGAGGAAAATCGCTTTTTTTTCTCAACAAGGTCTCCCCAAAGCTCTTCAGGAGGACGACGACTTAGCACCAATCATCGCCTCAGTCTCTATAGAGGCAATAATTCGACATATCTAATACGGCATGGCACACTGTGTCGGTGTCAGTAGCACAAGGAACACCCACAAGCACGTCACCCCCTAGTGAATCCTTAATTGTTTTAGATCGGAACTATTTCGAGCCATTTATGAGCTAAAACGTCACATGTGTCATCAACTACAGCTGCAGAAAGGGAAGCTTGCGTGCGGCTCTTCATTTCATTCAGGAAGAAGCCTCCTATGCATGGTCAATATTCTGTGATTCCAAGGCAGCCCTACAGAGTTGTTACGTTTCGCCTACGACGCGCGGTATAGCCGGCGCGGATGCAACGGACGCCGGGGCTTCGTTCAAAGCGGCGGACATTTTGGCCCGTTCAGCGCTGCCGCAACGCCTCCCCGCCAAGCGCGTCCAGGCATGTTTCAATGCCACGTGTCTTCGTGTGCGCGCGTGTGTGTGTGTGTGTGTGCATGTTGGTGCCCACGCTTGTCAAAGCGCGGCAGCCGGGGAGAGGAGCTCCCCCAACTGTGAAGCGAGGAGGTCTGACCGGCGCCGGCCCGGCGGATGCGTCACCTTCTAGTCCCAACGTGCCCGAGCACCGCCGTCACGTGGCCTCATCCCAAGCCGTTCCTCCTTGCCCTCGACTCCGAGTGTGTAAAGCTGGAACCGCATGGCGCGTTTTTCGCGAGCGAAAAACGCGACGGGCGGCAAACACCCGCGTTGCCGCCGACGCGCGAGCACCCGTACGAAAAAAAGGAGCGGCGCTTTCGCGCCGCGTTTTCCGGGTTGCCAGACAACATAACTCTCAAAGACATGTATTGTCTCTGTTACCGCATATATAATATGCCCTTAAACTTACAGAACACTACAATAAAAATAATCTGAGTGTAACTAGACAGCGACATTTCTTTCCGAAGTGTATTTATCAAGCTTAATTTCAAGCAGCAATATTGTGTGCGAAACTGCGACTATGTACCTTCCGCATGCTGAGAAGCCGCTGCTTGTTTACAACTTCACATATAAAAGGGAGGGTCGGCCGCTTACTACCGAGCAGAAGAGGCGATTGCTACTATTAAGGGGGATGCTGATACTGAAGCAAGAAAAAATGCGGGTCAGGAGGTACATGTGCGTGCGGCCTGCTTGGTTGAGAAGAGAGCTAACACCATACACTGGTAATATTATTAGCAAATTGTCTTGCCAGTATTAGCGATGAGACGCGACGCTTCTCCACTTTAGTTATTAGGGCCTCGTTGAAGGTTGCTTTGTTCATTGTAGGTGAACACGATGCGCGAACGAAATCACGGTAGCACATGTTTTCCTTGACGCGCGCGCCAGTTCTGCCGAGAAAAAAAAAAAAGTTCCGCCGAGGAGGTTCCGTCGAGATGCGCAGAGAACAAGGCCATCTGGTGGCAAAAAAAGAACCAAAATGTCACGTGACCAAATGCCACGTGACTTACCTGAACTCTGATTGGTGGACGCGGCGCGCGACGCGTTTTTTTCTACTCCGAGCAGCAGCACGCGGCGGCGCGATTTCGTGGCGGATCATGCTGGGCACGCGTCAAAATGACGCGCGCGTCCCACCATCCGCGCGTCAATCGCGCCTGAAATCGCGCCATGCGGTTCCGCCTTAAAAGCAGCTGCCCCCGGACGCCGAGAGAGGCTCCGATTTCTTCCGTCGAGTTACGTGCTATCCTGTCTCTCCACTTCGGTCGACCTGACCGGCCACTCTTTTGCGATGCTAGAATAAACAAGTTGTTCTGTTAGCAGTCGACTCATGCTTTGCCAGGACCTTCGGATGCTTCCAGTTGTGCCCCAGGCCGCCAGGCCTACGCTACCCTTGGGGCTTGCGACCCGATTGCAACAACCGGTGCCAGCGCTGGGATTGCAACAGAGTATACTCTCAGCACTGCACCATGGATCACATGAGCAGCTCGTCGGTGAGATCAGAGAAGTCCACCATCGCATAGCTGACGAAGGACACGATATATCAGTGGTTTCCTAGTCACTGTGTCAAAAATGGCAATGATCAAGCAGACGCAGCTGCCCGATCTGCCCATGACGGCACCAACTGCGTTGCCATTCCTCTTTCGAGCACCGATGCGGTGAAAAAAAACTCCGCACTTACGCCTGACCTGACATTACCTCAATTGACTTCATCCGAGTTCACAGGTTCACGCCTTTATACCCTGCCCCTAATTTACAGCTCCGTATTCTGTCCCGACCTTCCACTACGAAACTGTAGCCTTCTAGTCCATCTATGGCTTGCAGTAGCATTTTCATATGCGTACTCCTTTCTTATCGGAATGGCCAACAGCCCACTTAGGGACATCTGCGGGTGCAATGAAACAATCGCGCACCTTCTTTGTGAGTGCCCTCATTTCAACCCGCAAAGACCAGCCCTCTCAGCCGCTCCAGACAAACTGGAAAAGCGCCCAATAACAGAAAACAACATCCTTCAAAACTGACCTACACGAACATCAGCGCGATCCGCTATGAAGGCGCTGCTGCGGTACTTAGTAGACACGGGACTTTCTGACAACTTGCGACTGTACACTGCGTGACGTAGGATTGTACGGTGACTGTTAGGCCGCTCATCTCCCGAGCATGCAGAATGGACGGTGTAGGGCTGCATGATTGTTTTGTATATACTTTCGCTGTGCCGCGAGTTGCCCATGCGTTTTGTGAATAGGGAGGCGTCCACCCCCCAGCGCGTCGGGCAGCAACCGTTTCTGTTTTTGAGGGGTCGGACGGCCCGCGTGGTGTCGGGTGACGAGCCGAGGCGCGCGCCGGGGGGGCGCGGTGCGAAGGCGGAAAACGGATTCGGAGAACTTGCTCTTACGCGCGCTGTGCTGACATTCCGCCGATGGTCATAATAGGGCCACGCGGACAAACCTCGAGCGGGACGGTGGTATACGCGACATTGTGGCGCCAGCTCCTGAGTGCCCTGCTGGTTAGAGACGCAGCTGCTAGCAATGTTGACCACGCGCTGCGCGTACGGAGCGGGGGGGTTCACGCCCCTACGCATTCGGGCGGCTCCCACGTGCATCTTGTTTTGAGCGCTGAGGAGAGCCCGCTTGGTGTCGTGTTACAACTTGCAGTGCGCGCCGTAGAGAGGGGCGCGGGGCGCATGCGGAGGCCGCGTTCGGAGAACTTCGTTTAAGAACACCGAGTCCGGATGCCGCCAGCGGTCATTATTTTTCTACGAGGAAAGACCTTGAGGGGGACTGCGGTACGCGGTGTTGGGACACCAGCGCCCGAGCCCCCTTGCTGGCTAGAAACGCCGCTGAGGTGCGAGATGGCCTCAATAAATCGTGCGTGCCTGACGTGTTTGCCGAGGCCGTCACTGACCACGTGTAAATAGGAGAGGGAAACGAAGCTGTGGGAGAGGGAAAACAGGGTGGTTTTCCAATACATTTACTTTTGAGAGTAAGCCCATCCCTTTGGGTTGTGGCTTAAGAAACTGTCAACTCTCATTGGCAACTGCTTCCGTGGGATGGGCTCACGACCCTACCGCCCTTTTTCTTTGTCTCTTCTGACTATAACAATCGAGACGAGGTGCTTGTTCCTCAGTCTAGGCTGTAATAACTAAACCTGATAGAACAGTAAGACTCCGTACGATGCAATGCTAGTCTGGGCCGTAACCACTTAGTGGTAGAACAGTGAGACTCGGTTGGTCGTATGTAGTGACAGCTGTCCTAGGCTCTAACTTAAGAAAAAGTAGAAGAGTAAGGCGCTGTTTACTTGTGTGTTTTGCATCAGTGTTCTTTTCTAACTCTGTATTTGACTGTAAATATTTCCGTTGCAATATATCTTCAAGTTTTGTTACCTCCAACCTGCCTCCTGCTTCATCAACGCCGATAATCACCTTGAAGAGACTTTGGTCGACTTCAAGGAGAAAAGAACACACGAAAACTTAACTGTGACACTGCGTAACACTAGGAATGCCTTTGCAGGCTGCGTGACAGTGCCCACAGATACAGTTCGTGTGCGTGTGTGTGTGTGTGTGTGTGTGTGTGTGTGTGTGTGTGTGTGTGTGTGTGTGTGTGTGTGTGTGTGTGTGTGTGTGTGTGTGTGAGAGAGAGAGAGAGCATGTGTGTGTGCGTGTGTGTGTGCGTGTACGTTTGCGTGTGCTTGCGTGTGTGTTGTTTTCTTTTTTTCACTCCTTTTACCCTCTTCTCTCTCTCACCTATCACATCCCTTTGCCCCTCCCCAGTACAGGGTAGCCAACCGGAGATGATCTCTGGTTGACTTCCCTGTCTTTCCTTTGCCTTTCTCTCTCTCTCTCTCTCCCGCTCTCTGTACGACACCCCCGGAAGGAGGGCATATCGGCCAGCGATGCGTGCTCCAGAAAACATAAGAACGCTTCTGGGGGCCGAAGATTAAAAGCAATGTCCGCTCCGACGTCGCCAATTGCGAAGCTTCCGCAATATTACTGGCGCTTATTCTGCTTGGCAGAAAATATTTTTCATAATGTTGGAATCGACTACATCGGACCTCTGCCAATCACTACTGCTAGAAACCGCTACAACATTGTGACCGTGGAATTTCTCGAATTACGTCGAAGTGGCCGCTGTGCCATCTCTCGCGTACGGTCACCTGATCGATTGCCTGAAGTTAAGATTTGAAAGTAGGCATGGCCTACCAAAACAATTAATATCAGATTGCGCTACGATATTCCACAGCCGCGAACTAAAAAATTACCTTAGTACGGCAGGGGTGCAGCACCATTTTACGTCCTCATTTCGTTTCCAGGCAAACGGCCTTACGGAATGAAAAAACCAAACCATAGGCACGACTCGCTCCGTTTACGAAAATAGGGGAAAGAAGAAAAGCCGACTGGGACGTTCAATTGCAGTCAACTGCTTATCCCGCTAGCACGGCGCTGCAGACATCTACCAGGACAACCCCGCATGGAACCGTCTACGGGAAGCTACCCCAGCTAAAAGCGACCATCAGCCTAAGCACTCCCGTTACCATCTCCAGCTCCGCTGACCGAGCGTCCGTGTTTAAAATGATCTGAACAGTGGCGATAAGGAGAGCTTCACAAACGCAAGAAACGCAGAAGCGTCACTATGACCGCCGACATCGACGTGCTCCGTTGTATAACGTCGGTTACAAAGTGTGGGTACAAAGGGGAGTCAGCTCACCAGGCCAGAAGTTACTAGAGAGGTTTGAAGGGCCCTTCACAATTACTGAGCGCATAGGAGAAAACGCCTGGCTCGTGAGCAGCTGCATTCCCGGCGTCAGCCTCGACAGGCGTAAAAAAAAAAAAAAAAAAAAACAGAACTTCTCCGCGCACGTGTCCCGCCTCAAGAAAAAGAAGTTCCGGTGGTTGAACTGAACTACCGATCCTTTTTTCAAGTCCGCAGCGAGGCCGAATTTTAATACAAACAGACGCATTTAGGCTTGAGAGTTCTCGGACCACGGGCGCTCTCTCTCTCTGTTGGCGTGGCGGACACCGCTTGGGGAAAAATCATTCCGAACCACAACCACGCAGGCCCTCCGTGTGGCGTCGAGGCGTTACTGAAATAATTACATTCCCCAAAGTAAACCACAAAAGAAAAAATATCTTTGGACACTTTGCTCAGCTAAGCTGCAATAGTCGATAGCCTATCTATTACTGCCTCTGTTGCTGTTGTCTGCACTGTTCTGTGAACGGACGCCACCGGGGCCGCGAGCATGAGATGCAATCAGGGGGGGATGGGGGGGGGAAACTCCGTATGGCTCCCATTGGCCGTTTTCGAGCAGACGCTCTTTCGACGCTAGCGCCAAGGTCCCCTTCAGTTGCGGCCCTAGCCAATGGGCGACGCAGAAGCAAAATGGCGGCGCACATGATTGTTTACGTTGTCACGGCAACAGCAACAGCAGCCGCGCGCGTGCGTCTATTTGTCGTACAAAAATCCCTCACGTGACCTGATCCTAGGTGCCTAGGGACAGCATCCTTTAGGGATTTTTGGGAAGGAGCGATGCTGGCGCCGAACGACGCCGTGGCGTGTTCGTCCTCGGCATGATCGTTCTCTGGACCGCGCGTTGTTCAACATTGCACATGTGATTGTACGTGCGTTGCTTGTGTGTTGGTTGTAGGTTCTGTGTTACTTGGCGGAAAGCCGTGAGTAGTGGTGGTGCGGCAGGGCGGCTTTGGCCTCGGTGAGCTCTGGCAGTACAGAATCTGCGTTGTGTGACCCGTGCTCTCTTGAGAACCCGGCGGTGGTGACAATTGAAATAATGAAGTGGCCTAGCGCCTTGGCAGCGAACCGCGATGTGGCGTCGCCGTGTCCGACTTTGCTTAACGGACATCGAGGGATGTGCTGCTCGCTGCAAGTCATGTAAATGCAACTGCGTCGACCGCCCACTGTTCAGCGCTGAATGTGTGTTTGGTGTGCTGTGCTTGAAACGAGTGGTGCAGCCGTGCAGAGGGGGTGGCGGAGTAGCAGAGTGGCTTAGGGGCTCCGTTTGCGCATTCACAGACATGTGCTCCCGTCTTGGTCTCATTAGCGGCTGTCGCGGGACTGTGGTGTGCTAGCTCATTGCCTAGTATGAAGTGATATGAAAGCACAATTTTTATTAAGGGGACAAGATGTTGCCGAGATGGTTGCAGCACAGCTTTTTTTTTCTTCCAGGCACCTTTTCTACTTGAAGCTTCCATTGCAGTGTTTCGAGCCTCTTTGAACCAGCACGTAGTGTACATAAAAATTGGACACTGATTGGGAACATCACCTAAGTTCATGCCTATCTATAGTAAAAAGCTGTAGCACGACCAGACAAAATAAAAGAAGGGGGTGGGCTGCAGCAATACTAAGTGTTAAATGGTGCTTTATCCTTTCTCTAAGTTTTCTGTTTTTGTGCTTTTTATGGATCCTCCGCAGTAACCACGCGAGTGCCGAACTTGAGCATATTGGTTTCAAGTCTCGTGGTTGTTACTAACAGAACAGTGTGATAAACAAACAAGGGCTTCGAGGCATCCGTTCACCTTGCTTGCCTCATGGTGCTGCTTCATAAGCACCGTGAGCATCCAGGCCAACTAGGAAGGGAGGTTTGTTGAAATTGCTTCTGAACTGTATTGCCACCAAACCAACAGTGCTCTCAATGACAGCTTTTGGACAGTAGAATGCTTGCACCCAGCAAAATCGTAAGAAGGAAGCATTCAGGATGTGCAAAGTGGGCTTTTGAAGCTGGCAGCATTACTGAAGGGGCTTTGCCCATCTGCCCTCTTTATGGATACACAAAGATGATTTCCTCTGTAACAGGGATTGTTTCAGAGGTCGTTACATGGCAACAGTGTTGGGTGTTTAGTAGCTTGTCTTTGCCCACTGTTAATAATCTGTTCCTTCTCCAGTGCCCCTGTGAAGTGCCTACTTTTTGGACACAATGTGCTCTCCATGCATGCATGCATGTTTAGCTTGTAAAGACTTCTATTACCCCTTGCCTCAAGCTGGTCCTTGCTGATGTCACCCAAGAAGGCATTGGGGAGTATGGCAATGTACACTTACAAAACACTGTTGATACCAGTGAAACCAAATTAATGGAGCTGCTGTTCTTTTTTTGTCCACTCCATCCTTGTTAGTTACAATGAGCAATGTCCGAACAGAAGGCATATGTAGTTGGTCGTGCATAGCCTGCGCACTAAGACTTGTTGGCATGTTATGGCCTTAGCACAGTGTTTAGATGTAAAAACCTTCTGATGTGTTGATGACTTCCTTCTCTTTATCATACTTTGCTTGATGGAGCCAGCCAGTGGGTCAACCAGATGTTCAACAGGCTTCCCACTAGTTTTCCCATAGTCTCCTTTACCATGGTGCTGCTCATAGATATCTGTTTTCTTGACCTTGCACCGCACTTCAACCATGGCCACACCTGCTAAACCTATGGCATGCGATCAAAAAAGTGCTATAAATCATGTTCCTCCGAACTCGTGACATGTGCTACAAGGCCTTGAGGAACACCCTTATTTATTTACGTGCTCATCATACTGTACGAAGCTTCGCATGATAAGTGCGACAATTAACATCTGCTGGTTTTTCAGTGTTATTCCTGTCCAGCTTGCTGAAAGCTATCCTGAGTGTTTCAAAAGCAAACGACCGCTGCTGGACAAGAAGTGCTTAAAACAAGGGTCGCTATAACCACATATGTCACACGAAATGAAGAAGGCCACTGAGTATATAGGTGGTTTACTTCATATCCAACAAGCTTGGTTTTACCTTTGCTAGTGAGTAAACTCAACTTGCCCCGAATACATGGCCTGTGACGAACTATGTGCCAGATGCTGTGTCCCCTGCAAACCTGAAGATGTGTATGAGATCCTGACACCCTGCAGCTGCTTCTACACTGGGCAACCAGGCTACTATAAAAACGACTGCCTTTACTAATATGCTAATAACATGAAAACGGGCAGAAATTTGGCTATTAATTGGACCCAACTGCAGGTGCAAGCCACTCTTCCACCAGATGTGTGTTGTTCATAGAAACTGGAGCTATATAAATGCAGATAAAAACAATGATGTTTGAAAGTAGCAGAGTTGAACTATATTCTGCACAAACAGTGCTACCTGCAGTGCTGGTACCTTATAGCCACAATTCATGGCTGCATCACCATGCAAAGGCACTATTCTTGAATTATTAACTTCTATTATATTTATGGTGGCCATATATAGCAATTACATATCATCCACATTGTGTGCAATATGGTTAAATGTCAATTACGATAGCCATTCCTAATCTGAAATGCAACAAAAGAGCAAATATAGGCAACAAATTGCAATTCAAAGAGAGAACCAGTGCACAGGATAAGTGACACTTCCTTTTATGGCAATTTTCTCATTGACACTTTTAATCTAACAACAATATTTGAGAAGCTGATTAATTAATTAGGACTAATTATGTATTTAGGTAGAACGAAAAAGAAGTAATGTGAGTATCTCCAAGTGTCGGCAACCAACATTACCTTGGTTCTGTCCAGCTGTGTGGCATTCGCATATATTTAAACTCTGTCCAAAGTTAGCTGGGACACCCTATATATCAGTGAAGGATTCAATCACAGGATTCAGCAGTGAATTGCAATTACAATAATTGGAGAGTTAGAATTGCCCCACGCAAGGCAATACTGATATAATAAATTCGGCAGGGACACTTATCACTGCTTATGTGTGGGAATGCGAAAGCATTAGTCCTTTTGCTGAAATGTTTTTTTTTTGTCCACATTCCTTGTCTGTGCAAGCTCTCGGCCGCTTTTCTGTGCCTTGGTGAGACCAAATGAAAATGTGCCAAGCATCTTAGTGTCCTCATATGCCCACAAGGAGTTCATAATTCAATAGACCACTCAGCGACATTTACTTGGACATTAATTCTTTTTATTATACGCACTCACTTTATACACTCGTGACGTGGCGTCACCTCCTACCCATTGGCTGCACTGCCACGTGCACAACGCACGCACTAGCGCTGCGACGTGACGAGCACAAGGATGCACACACTGGGCGCTCATTTAGCCCATCAGAACCGTGGAGCAACCGTGGCATTGGGGAAGTGTGCTTGTCTCACACTCCAGAGGCCCGGGTATGATTCCCACCCACACCAAAATTTACCTAATATTCTTTTCAAGAAATGTTACATGTGTCATGCCACCAGCAGTGGGTAGCAATCTTTCAAGCTTGGGTGACAGAGGCAAAACTTAGCAAAATGCTACAATCACGCTGTAAAATGGCCTTGGACACAACAAAAAACGACATCATATTGTACAGAATGAAAGGGCAAGACTCCATCTAAGAACAGTCTATGGCACCACATACTTGACATGGTGTAAAAAATGTTGACATGCCCTACCCATAAAGAAAAAGCAACAAACACAGAAAACATGCAATGTGCAGAGTCTGAAACCAAGAATAAACAACCTGAAAAAGGCTTCGTTAAGGCTTTCAGCGATTAAAATTGTCAAACTGTCTCATCACTTCTTAATGAATCTGCACAGGTGAAAATGAAGGAAGGAAAGCCCAATAGCAGGACTGCAGAAAATGTCACCGAATAAATATACTTTGCTTACCAACGATACCTGTGGTTTAGTTGTGGTCGGTGTATAAACTAATTGTGTATAAACTTTTCTTGTTTAGAATGGTTTAGCAGATGGGGAAAAAATGACCATAAGATCACCAGGTGTATGCATAGTCTACGCACGAAAAGCCACTGCTTTCTTACTTTTATTTTTTTTCTCTCTACTACTATGCATGAGTATTTAAGTGCCTTAATAGCACTGCTAACATCCTACTGCAAAACACAAGATTGGGCAAGTTGTGGCATAAAGAAAATTGCAGTTTCATAATGTGAAACAATGATGCAGTAGCTGGTGAAATATGTGCAGGAAGCTTACTTCATGCAGCATTTGTTAAACACTTGCCAATGCAAGTCGGTAATCTTAAAAGTAAAATAAGTAAGAGTCATTTATTTGTGGGAGTTGTGCCTCCCAGTGTTGAAGTGGAAAGACTCGGCTTTTCTTCCTCCTCTTTCATATCCAGACTTGGCCACTGCTCTACACCGAAACAACCCTTTAGCTTCTTACTGCTGAATTCGTTTTGGTGTTCTCAAATCTATATTTGGGCTACCCATTGCTAGGTCTCGCGCTTAATCAAAGAATGAATCAATGAAATGAATCATTTCTCAAAAAGCATGTGCAGTCCAGCCAAAAGCAGGGGCAAGAATCCACATTGTGCTCCTGCATTGAAGGTGAATAACACATACCATAATGGCGAATGTGCTTTAGTAAGCTTCCCTGCAATATTAATTTGTAATGTACAAAGAATTGTCAATGAAGCTTACCACGAGCACAGATGCACTTGCAAATTATGTCACAATTGAAAATAATGAGCACAGTGTAAACCTATGTGCCCTTTCCACTCTTAGTATGCTTTACTGCATGATGCTTATTTACACCCCTGTATTGCGGTGTAGCAAGGTACAAAAGAAACGTTGCATAATTAGGCTTTTTACGATTATCTTTCTCGCAATACACTAATATTTCGCGGTGAAGCCTAAGCAATGTACTGCGGTGAAACATACTAAAAGTGAAAGGGGGCCACTGTCACCGGACATAATAAGAGTTCTTTAATTATACACTCGCGCATCCGCCGCCTCTCAGGTCCCCTAAGTGGACATACTATGCTGGCTGATAGCGGCCCCCTCCCACTTTTAGTATGCTTCACCGCGTAATTAAAATGTACTGCGGCGAAGAAGCCGCACATTTTTATTGAGTGAATAAACAAATGGTTTTTACAACAGTACAGCAATAAACGCGCACCATGCATCAGTCTACCACACGGAAGAGCGTCGCAACATACGGTAGCTGATTCACACAGACATGTGTTTATGTTTACGTTCGCACTCCTTGCGTAATAAGACTCCCTGAACTTCCACAATAGAAAGTAATTTACAACACACAAACGCAAAGAACACAGACATACGTCTCGTTTTCAACTCGGCCGTCATGCAAATGACATATAGCGCGGAAAAACGTGAACATGCTGTGTGTTAGCGTCGTAAACTTCATACTAGGCAAGGAGCTAGCACACCACAATCCCGCGACAGCCGCTAATGAGACCAAGACGGGAGCACATTTTCTGTGAACACGCAAACGGAGCCCCTAAGCCACTCTGCTCCTTCGCCACCCCTTCTGCACGGCTGCATCAATCGTTTCAAGCACAGCACGCCAAACACACATTCAGCGCTGAACAGTGGGCGGTCGACGCAGTTGCATTTACATGACTTGCAGCGAGCAGCACATGCCTCGATGTCCGTTAAGCAAAGTCGGACACGGCGACGCCACATCGCGGTTCGCAGAACTTCGCTGCCGAGGTGCTAGGCCACTTCGATATTTCAATCGTCACCACCGCCGGTTCTCAAGAAAGCACGGGTCACACAACGCAGATTCTGTACTACCAGAGCTCACCGAGGCCAAAGCCGCACTGCCGCACCGCCACTACTCACGGCTTTCCGCCAAGTAACACAGAACCTACAACCAACACACAAGCAACGCACGTACAATCACATGTGCAATGTTGAACAACGCGCGGTCCAGAGAACGATCATGCCGAGGACGAACACGCCACGGCGTCGTTCGGCGCCAGCATCGCGCCTTCTCAAAAATCCTTAAACGATGCTGTCCCTAGGCACCTAGGATCAGGTCACGTGAGGGATTTTTGTACGACAAATGGGGAACCAGCGCTGGAGTTTTCACGGCGCCTGCAGCGCCGCCCTGGCGGTCAGAACGTGCACAATGCAGCCTCCCCCGCGGACGAAAATTGCGTTGCGTGCCCTTAAGGTCGAAGGAAAACAAAAGGGCGCCGACGATACTGTTGCGTATACAAGTGCCACAACTTAGTCGGGATGAGGGAGGATGTATCCTTCTGCGTCTTTCCATCTAAACCCTACGAACAAGAACGGAGGCGGCGTTGGATCCAAGCAGTCAGGCGAGCGGAGTAAGCTCCCGTCTTGTCGCCCTGTCAAGCGGTGTCGGGCTGGTTTCTAAATCAAATTTCGCGTGTATCCTTGGTTTATTCGATAGTGAAGACGGTCAGCCATGGCAGACAGTACCAAACAGCAAAATCTGCTGTCGGTATTTCGTCGGAAACAAAATGAGCAATAGCATGCACCATCCGGCATATGTACCATTTTTCCTTCGCAATGCCGCCGCGAAGCCCCTTCCAACGCCACCGCACCAAGTGAACGATACGAAAGGTAAAAATTATCCATTCATTGCCAAGAATTATGTGGGAGGGAAGCTGCCTTGTAATACGAGTTGTATGCGCATAGTGCCGGCGCACGCGCGACTAAGCCACCTATGTGTTTATAAAAATGCGCATGCGTATGAGGACTCGGCGCTGAGATGCATCCGGCAAATTAATGTAATTAGTGCTAAATGTAGCCAGGATTGTTACGGATCAAGCAGCCGAGCACTCAAACCTTTGCTTGCGCGAGTCAGCTGATGCGATAAAGCTTTCTTCTCCATTGACTGCTGTGGCGAAGTAACATCAGAATTTTTTATGTCTAGCCAGAGAAATATGGAATATCTTCAGGCCAACTAATACTTACGAAACTATAGCACAGCACGACCGGAGCCATAACTGCTAGATTTGCGATCTCGAGGCAGGCAGCCACGCAAGCATGGCATCGATACACGACGCAACCGTTAAAGAAACACACGTGCTCGCCGCGACGCACTGTGAAAAATGTATAAAGCTTAAAAAGCTTCTTTCGTCATTTCTTCACTTGATGGCGCTAGCTTCTTTACAAAAACTCCACTTGAAGCGGCGCGAAAACGGAAACATACGAACTATAATACGGCTGCGTATGTGTGTGTCGTCTGGTTGTGTGGCTGGAATATGCCGCGCTTCGTCGCCAGGGCGGCGTGCAACGCATTCTTTTCGACGCGCCGCCTACCCAGCGCTGGTTCCCCATTGACGCACGCCAGCCGCCTGGCACCTCCTCACCCAAACGGCTTTCTTTCCTTTTTGTTTTTATTATGCCGACCCGCTCCACTCCCAGTCTCTCTTTCCCCCATGCCGTGCGCGCCGCTCACTTTTTTTTTGTTTTTACCCGTAAGCGGCGCGCTCTTTTTTTTTTTTTTATATACCGCGCTTGTTACGGCGCGCCACGCGCCAGCTCGCAAGTAAAGCGCGCGCTACGCAGCGCATTGGCATTGCTTGCGAGCTGGCGCGTGCTGCGCCGTGGGCTATCCGTTGGCATGCACGCAGTCTTGCCCATACTTATATTATACCAGCATGTGCGGGGGCATAAAAAAATTACACTTCCAACACAACAGATGTTTAGTCTCGCTTTATTGACTTCGTTTTCGAAAACACATTTTGCTTACAATGTGGTGTGATAAACGCTCAAAAAATGAGCAAAAGTGAAAGGTGCATGACATATACAAGTGTACTAAAGACAAAAGTTCACAGACGGTGAAATAACAAAAGAAAGCGCTAGAAAACGCGAAGGCCGTTTCATGTACACACATAAAAAAAGATTATTATATAACGTCCTCAAGACCGAAATTTAGACGAGCTCCTGATATATGCACTAAGATATTGCACAAAATTGGACGACGTGTATGACATAGTCATGACAACTATAAAAAGGGAAAACTCACTGGTAATGGCAAAAACAGTGACACGCAAAATACCTGAAAAATAGAATAAAATGCTAGCATTGTTTGATTGAGAGCCCCCTCCCCCCATACCAAAAGAATGCTTACTTATAAATCTGCACGAAAGTATATGAAATGCGTGACATGTTCATTACTGCTGAACAAATTGAAAAAAAAACATGGCAGAAAGAAAATAACGTACTAAAAACTGAAACACACGTTATCACATTATTTTGCACTCGGCCACTGCTTGAGTAACAGTGGCAAGGGGAATAGAAGGTAGTCGGCTTTTGCAGCAGCACATAGAAAACATTCGCAGAAAGAAAGGCTTATTCCTCAGTCAAAGACCAGGTAAAATAAGCCAACAACACAACTTTTCTTTCGACCCGAATGCAATGCTTAGCAACAAAATTACGTCACTTAAGGCACTAAGTCGTACCTACTGGGCTCTAATTTGTATAATAAACACGAACTGCAAAAATCTGCATGTAGGACGCTTGCAATGCTCATGCTTTCCAGAAGAAAAAATACAGCGTATCATGCCTACACATGAAGGTTGTTCGCGCGGTTTTCCCATCGGGGGTTACTGAGATAGTACACAAACACTAACAGTAATTTTTCAGCTCTTAGTAGGTTTGTAGAACGTGACACACAGAAAAGGCAGTGAGGGCAGTATGGAAAGCTGTGCAAGTTACTTAAGTTGCAGAATGAGACTTGGCACAAAAAAACACAAGTCACAGACCAGGTGACAATGAGGAGGAACATCTATTTGTCAGCTTTCTCTACCGGGAAGAGGCAAGTGTAGCACAATCAAGGCGCAACGACGGCCGGAGCCTCATGGAGCACACAAATGGACAGGGCTGTGTTCGTGTACAGGGTGGTCCTTTATGAAAGGGAACACGCGAGCGCGTGGCCCGTGCTCTGCGGAGGCTGCTTACAGCGCCACCAACAGGCAGCAAGGGGAAGCACGTCTGCTTGTAGCGTCATCTGTTGGCTGCTAGAATAACCAGGCATGGCCGATAGGCAAGCGCCTGCTAGAATTACCAGGAACCCCCCCTCCCCGCATGACTATTGCGTAAAGAGCGGCGCCTGCAGCGCAACGTCTGCTGCTAGCAAACCACGTTGGATACGCAAGCGCAATGAAAACGTGGAAGCGGCAACATATGCCCTGTAGTTATTAGATACTCCTGGCGTACCTATATTAATGCGTAAGCGTTCTAGGGCTTATTCCCTCGGAACTTCGTCCATCCATTTCTCTGTCTGTAACGCGTGACACGATGCACTGCATGCATAGGTATACATATGTCCTATGGAGTTGTATATGAGAATGCCTTATAACTACGTAGAACTAATCAGACATGATTTTGAGTATATATCGTGAGTACTGAGAGCTATAAGTGTTAATAAGGTTAATAAACACTTATAAGATTAGTTACAATAAAAATATTTAAATGTAACAGCGACTATTTGAGGGTAATTAGGAATACCGAGGCTAATTAAAATCAACTTGTGCTAAATTATTAGACTAATAAACAGTTGCTAAGGCTAAATCAACGGAGCCTAATCAAGAATTAAGGGTTCCCTGAGAATAGACCTTAACAAGTAATATTAATCATTAATTACAGATATAAACGCCTTCGCCATAACATTAACTAAGGTTAATTAATTAATTAGCCAAATGTCATCATTAGAGAAATAACTAAGCCCGAATAATAAATAAAATATGTTTATTTGCGTAAGTTGAAGTTTCACTTTAGTGCCCACTTCTGTCCTAAACCGCTACAAATCTGGTAAGGTTTATTCAGGCTATGGGGGGGGGGGGGGGGGGAGTGGGCAGCCAGGGCTCCGTACTGCAAAAAAAGTACGCAGAAACTCTACTTTAGTTGTCAAAGCGTGTATAAGCATACCCCCAAATATAAGTTGGCCCACCCCCAAATTTCAACTTGGCCCACTACCAAATTTTAGGCTGGCTCAGCCCGAAATATGAATTGTCCCACCCCTAAATTTATATTGACCTACACCCAAATTTCAAGTTGGCCAACCTCCAAATTTCTCCAAATGTCAAGTTGGCGCATCCCCAAATTTTAAGTTGGCGCATCCCAAAATTTAATTTGGCCCACTCCCAAATTTATGTTGGCCTACTCCCAAATTTCAAGTTTGCCTACCTCTACCGTAGTTGGCTTCTCCATGCATATTCTGTGGCATTTCCTATGTCTAGGGTTATTCTTTCCAATCAATTTTTTTCAATTCTTCCTCATCGCTTATAAAGCTACCAATCATCTACATTTACATTATTATAATATTTAAATGTCGAAAGTTCGCACATTGAGCATTTTTGTGCAAATACAAGGCATTATACTGACACGTGTACTTATATTTATCGGGCGACCACGTTTCGCCGCCTAACAAATCTTATCGCACAGCGCGGGACGCGCTTGCATATATCCGAAGTTTCTGGAAAGTTATCGATGCTTCTATCCGCAGTCTGTTGTCGCCGAACCTCGTGTTATCTGATTTATTCGCCTGACGCGAATGGTGTAGAACTTTGTGGAAGGCGCGCGGGTCCCAACGATTAGTCTGGAACATTCGACTATTCTGTATAAAAGCCGACGCGCTTGACCCGCTGATCAGATTTTCAACGATCGCCGACTGTGTTCGCCGCTTTCGTTCTGCTATTATCGTAGCCTGTTTAGTGGGCACAGGTTCGCCCAATAAAATCTAGTTTTGCCTTTCATAGTATTGCTACTGTGTTCTTAACGTCACCAGCACGTGACAATACTTTTGGCGTGGCGGACAGATCTTGCTTCGGTACTCGCCAAAGAATGCTTCCGCATTAAAATACGCTGGGACTGCCTATTAACTAGCAGGCATATGTTGGTCCTTGCGCGCTTCCAATGTGCTAGCGTGCCTATAGTGCGGTTTGCTAGCAGCGTCTTGTTGCAGGCCCCGCCTGTTGCGCATCCGCCCTGCGTGAGAGGCAGTCAACAGCCGCTTGTCTATCAGCCGTGCCGGCTTATTCTGGCAGCCAAGAGATGGCGCTACAAGCACACGTGCTTCCCCTTGCTGCCTGTTGCTGGCGCTCTAAGCAGCCTCCGCAGAGCACCGGCCACGCGCTCGCGTGTTCCCTTTCATAAAGGACGACCCTGTACATGCGCCTTCTGATGTCCTTGGGCCTGAGCGCTCACCTGTTGTCTTTAGGCACCCGGAACAACCCTGCAGGGCTTGTTTTTGAGGTATTTGTGCACCACTGCACGATGCACGAGCGGTACGAGTCGTGAAACGGGTGAAACATCGCGGAGCACAAGCACACAGCTACCGAGGACCACGAAACTGACGAAACTAGCCACGCCGGTCAACGCACAGCAGCGCACGCTTCGCGATAACAGCAGATAACGAAACATGAAACGTCATGCAGCGGGCTGAGCCGGCTTCGGGCCGGCGGGGCCGCACGGCGCGCGCGCGGGGACAGTCGAAGGTGAGAGAGTTGCGAGGGTAGTAAAGAGGGAGAGCGATTGGAGAGGAGCTTGTCGGACCTGGATCGGCGCGCGTGCGCGCGATGACCTACGAGGCCATGCAAGGGAAACGGATTTTTGCGTTCGCCCATTACAGAGATGGCGCCAATTTCCTGTGCCACCGAAACCGGGGAGCGTCCCCCCCCCCCCCCCCTGATGCAATCACAGCCATATAGCCGC
The DNA here is from genome assembly GCF_023375885.2 of Dermacentor andersoni. Lineage (NCBI taxonomy): Eukaryota > Metazoa > Arthropoda > Arachnida > Ixodida > Ixodidae > Dermacentor > Dermacentor andersoni. The sequence continues at coordinate 3,699,691 of NC_092824.1, read as the reverse complement.
AAGGTTTGTCGCCGGTGCGCGCGCACCCCCACGCGTATGTCCGAGCTCTCCCACGCGCCCACTCACACAGCGCTACTGGCACGGCACCTCTAAAATCCCTCAATCAATTAAAGGTACCGACAGGCTTTTATCCAGCTGACAACGCCTGCGATAGGCTTATCGGTGACATGTGACCTTGCTCCGCCCCTTTGCCACCATGAAAGTTCCTGCGCGCCGGGCGAAGTGCGCGCGTTTCGCCTGTTGTGCTACGCACATCGCTGCGATAATTTCGTTCCGGGAGGGCCGAAATGCCTTGTTGCTGTGCGGTTGGGTGCCGAAACCGGACGAAGGATGGCAAGAAGTTATTTTGCATCGCTCGCGGCAACCAGAACCTAACCAGACGAAAAGTATGGTTACACAGAATTGCACGGACGGACTTTGAACCATCGGTAACAGCACGACTATGCGAGGCAAGTAACATACAACGATACAAAGGTGCGCCAGAAAGTATAAACGTGCGTGTGCCGAGCGGTGATAGTATTTCACTCGCATGCATGAATGTTGAGGGCTGAAGTTTGTGGAGATTATTTATTTTAGTTCGCTGTGAGCCCGCTGAATAGATCGGTATGACCTAGGATGCGAAGGACCGAAATGCCTTGTTGCTGTGCGGATGGGTGCCGAGATCAGACGGAGGGCGACAAGAAGTTATTTTGCATCCCGCGCAGCAAACAAAACCTAACCAGAAGGTAATTCTGGTTGCAGAAAAATGGACGGAATGACTGAACCGTCGGTAACTGCACGACTATGCGAGGAAAGTAACGTAGAGCGATACGAAGGTGCGAGAGAAAGTATACCCCTGTGTGTGCAGAGCTGCAGTATTATTTTATTCGCGCGCATGAATGTTGACGGCCGAAGTTTGTGGAGATTACTGATTTTAGTGCATTACGAGCCCGTTGACTTAGCAAGTGCAGTATGACCTAGCGTGCAAGTAAATAGTGGGGCAGAAACACATTAACTCGCTGACAAATATCCGCATTACGCTACGTGCGATAAAAAATAAAATTCAGCAGCGAATTCTACTTTTACACTTTCCTGTGTTTGTGCACGCGTTGTTAACTTCGCTTTACAACATGTCCAAAAAGTAATTTCCAATATCCTAATCGTATTTTGTGCATTGCATATGTGAATAAATATATTGCTAAGTGCCTGCATTACTCTGTATTTAAAAACGAATACCGCATAGCCACAGCTACTGGTCGTCAAATAATAAAGCGCAATACAGTATATCAAAGTACATTGCATACAGCTGCGAGCTCGTTCCTTCCAAGTTTCCCTTACACTCGAAGATGTTTCAGTAATCGGCAATGCCATTTTACTGATGAAAGACACACAACTGCAAATGACACGCGGATGACACGCGCAAATGACACGCGCAACTGCACAAGCGTTACACGGATTGCCAGCAAAACACAGTGCAGTAATAGCTGGGCCAATCCGCGTGTGTTTCGTATAAGGGCCCTCTAATTCTTACGGGGCTTTAGCGGTTCACGGAGGCGAAAACGGATAAACACAACAATGCGCGTCATGATTCGACTTTACGCGGCGACGTCGCACGGTTCACGAGAACAGTCAACCGCATTCACACACGCGCACACACTACGCTTGATATTGGTGTGCCGCGAGATCAGATCGCGCTGGCAGCCCGAACGCGATCGAGGAGACACGCTGGCACGATCCATACCGCCTCTTCATCATGTCACGACAGTTGCACTGGCTCGTAGCATTGAACAAGACACAGCAGTCGTCGTGTAATCGCTACACGACAGACACACTCAGCGGCAAGAAGAATGTTGGCGCACTCGTTTCCACACACACACAGGATGTTTAGTTGCCGTGAGGGTCGCGCGCTTTGAGAATAGCACGTTTGAGCAACGTTATGTCGAAAGTTTTTCGGTCCAAGCGACTGTCAGCCTTCATTTTTACACGAGTTCTTCGTTCAATGCAACCGCTATGTGTACGCAGCACACTTACATGCAAAAGATTTCACAGAGCATACGGGATTAAGCGCAAGCAATCACCAAGGCTCGCGCGGTGATTGAGCGCAAACGAACGAAATGTATACATGCGGAATCGAGGCGATCAAGCCCCCATTACGCTCTCTTGAGCTACTTTCTTGGAGCGCTCATTTGAAATTAAAGGACTAAATTTAGCAGTTCGGGTCCTTCTTTCGTTTTTCGCCACAGTCAGGCACCAGTAGGTTTTATTGTCGCGCGTATGCAGATACGCGGTTTAGCGGCATACGCTAAACCGCGTATGCCGCGGTTTAGCGTGGGCGCCGTCTGCTACAGGAACTTCCTAGGTGGCGCGCGCGGCAGATGTTGGTACGTTGAAAATTATAGAGCGACCTTAGGCGCCTCCTCTCCTTGCTCCCCTCGCCGGTGATCACCGATTTCTGCGTCCACCATGGACTGCGCCCGGACAATCATGAGCCACTAAAATCTTACGCCTTAAAATCGTAAAGTACGGCCTAAACACGACCTACAGGCATGATATCATCGGAGTTTTATTTGAATAAAGCAAAAAACACAATTCTGTTGCTGAGAAACCACAACAAACACAAACCCCTTTTCCGAGCGGCGTGGCCCGCTCGGATCCTTGCAACAACACCATCGCGCTCGCTTCTGCGCATCCGCAAGAAATCAGCGGTTGTCGGGGAGCATGACAAGCCGCCGGGGATCTTTGAAATCTATCGCGTTCCACTCTTAGATGCGAAACTTAAGCGTCCTCTAGTTTTTGTTTCGACTTTACTCAACACGGTTTTATAGATACAGACTATTTTTAAAAGGCGAACTTCAGCCCAGAACTCAAGATCACTCTGTCTCCTGCGCAGCGATGGCGATCGAAGAATTACTGAATCGTGCCGCCCTCTTCGAACGCCGCTTGCAATCTTCCTCGAGCGAGCCAAACGCGCTGGTTTCCCACTGGTGGGGCAGTTACTCCGTGGCAGCTCGTGCGTACGCAGAAAAATAGAGAGCGATTGTGAAGAGGAAGAGGCGCTAGTTTCACTTCTTCACAACCTCTCTGTCTGTCTCTCTCTCTCTTTGCGTGCACACGAGCTCCCACTGTTGCGTTCTCCAGGGTAGCGTACCCCACCGCTGCCGAGTTGCTGCGACGCCTGTTTCTCGAAGGTCGGCCAATGTTACTATTCGGTAGTGTGGCATTGTCGGCGGGCTGCAGGCATCCGGTATACCATGGTGACCAAGCAAGGACGAGACGATTTCTAGCGCGAAACTTGCACGGTTTATTCAATCGTTTCTGAACGATAAGAAGAGAATGAAGTGAAAAAGTACATTGTGGAGCCCCTTTAAATAGGCTCTCTAAAATCGTGGCGGGATCTTTCTTAAGTGAACGTCACGTGACAGGCACTGAGTCTGGTTTGTGGATGGCCGTTCTAACATTCGCGGTGCTGGTCGCATTGTACGTTGGAATCTGCACATAAGATTGCCCCGCTTGCGGCGATATCTTTCTTTTTTTGCCACCCCCTCATTGGCTGCTTAGCGCTCAAAAAGCGCGTCGCTGAAAGAATAAACGTCATTGTCTTCCTGGCGCTGTGTGGGTCGTCTGTTCCTTGGGCTGGTCATCCTGCCGCCCTCGGTGTCTAGCCGTCGAATATGTAACAGCGTCTCCCACTTTCAGTGAGCCGGTACGGGCCCAACTCCGCAGGTACCAAGCCCCCAGGTCCGGGATCGGAGGCGCTTATCCTTTCTTCTAGGCGACGTTGGTTCCCGGAAAGGGCGTCTGGTCCAATCTCCCAGTTGACGTGGTAAGCCCTCGTCGTGGCTGTGCAGCTGCTCTCCCTTTAAGTGAGCCTGTAGGTCCGGGAGGGCGGCTTCATCCTTTCTTCTAGGCGACGTTGGTTCGCGGAAGTTCTCCTGTCATCATCATCAGCCCTGTTACGCCCACTGCAGGGAAAAGGCCTTTCCCATACTTCTCCAACTACCCCGGTCATGTACTAATTGTGGCCATGCTGTCGCTCCAAACTTCTCAATCTCATCCGCCCGCCTAACTTTCTGCCGCCACCTGCTCCACTTCCCTTCTCTTGGAATCCAGTCCGTAACCCTTAATGGCCTTCGGTTGTTTTCCCTCCTCATTAAATGTCCTGCCCATGCCCATTTATTTTTCTTGATTTCAACTAAGATGTCATTAACTCGCATTTGTTCCCTCACCTAATCTGCTCTTTTGTTATCTTTTAACGTTACACCCATCATTCTTTCCATAGCTGGTTGCGTCGTCCTCACATTAAGTAGAACCCTTTTCGTAAGTCTCCAGGTTTCTGCCCAGTACGTGAGTACTGGTAAGACACAGCTATTTTACACTTTCCTCTTGAGTGATAATGGCAACCAGCTGCTTATGATCTGAGAATGCCTGCCAAACGCACCCCAACCCATTCTCATTCTTTCGATTATTTCCGTCTCATGATCCGGATCCGCGGTCACTACCTGCCCTAAGTAGATATATTCCCTTACCACTTCCAGTGCCTTGCTACCTATCATAAACTGCTGTTCCATTCCGAGAATGTTAAACATTAATTTAGATTTCTGCAGATTAATTTTTAGACCCATCCTTCTACTTTGCCTCTCCAGGTCAGTGAGCATGCATTGCAATTGGTCGCCTGAGTTACTAAGCAAGGCAATAGTTCTCCTGTAGAGCTTGACAGTTCGTGGAAAGGGCTTCTGGTTTTAGATAGGCGGCTAATCTATTGTCCCCGTTGACGTCTTCACGAGCGTGTCTCCGCTGGCGGCAGCCCGGAGGTCCTGTCTAGTTCGCGGAAAGGGTGCACACACAAAGGGGCCTGTGAACACTGCGCGGCGGCTGCCAGACCTGCCTCCACTCGAGATAACCATAGCGAATTAGGAATTCACCCTTCATTTCGATGAGGCATGGTGGTCGAGCATCCTTTTTTCACGGGGTGCTACACGCCAGCCGTAACAGCATCTCCGGCCGTGGGAGGAAGCTCCCGACGTGTAGGGGCCAGCAGCCACTGGGCGAGGGATCGGCGTTTAAGTAGCAGAATTTCCGTCAGGGGTGACGAACCTTTGGCTTGTAGCTGGTAGATTCCTGGGAGTCGTTCATCGGTCCTCATGGCGCTCTTGTGTCTTTTACAGCGAAAGCTTTACTGGCCGCGAACTTGCGATTTCGCCCTGGTGGTGCTCCGAGGAGGCACATGACGTCACAACGCACGCCTGGCCGCGGATATTTCTCTCTCTCTCGCTCCCTAGTCATTACTGCGCATGCGCCACTAGTAGCACCGAACCACAGGTGTTCCGCCGCTGCGCCGCGCCTTTCCGCCGTGAGCCGTTTGGTATGACGTCACATCGGGTGCCTCATCGTTGCGCTCGCCTCCGCTCGCTTCGCCAGCTGCGTCGCATGCCTGATAACATGTCGGACGATTGAAAAGGAGAGCTCGCGTGCGCCGCAACAACAGTTGCAAGGCGGCAGTGTGGACAGCGACTAAACTGGTAAGCAGGACGAGGCCTGGAATCGACATTGGAACGAGATGAAGAGGAAAGGAATCGCCCAGGAAACAGACCAACAGCGCGCCAAAAGACTGGCTAAAGGCCGCAACATAGCTAGACAACCAGAATAACCTGGACTGGCAATCAAGATTAACTAAGGGTAACTATGCTATGCCTTAGCTTTCGCTATGCATATCCTGGCATAGCCGAGCTAAGCCACGGCCAATTTTTTCTCCCTGGTCCTGTCCGGTGAACTGGACTTGCAAACCGGTCTCGCAACTTTGTCTCCTGTTTGGGCAAGCAATCACCCCAGAACAGTGCCGGACCCCCAACCACAAAGTGGCGAGCACAAGGCCACCCTCCCCCAAGACATACCAAGATTTACAAAAAAAGAAAAGTTTCTATGGCTTTCCCATTCCTTTCGCGCTTCCTCCCCCCCCCCCCCCTAAACACTAAAAACAGCGATTTCGTGAAAGCGTTAAGACGTGGTTAACAAATTCAGCTAACAAGTACAACTTCGCGAAAATAAAAAAAGAACGTATGAAAAAAATAGCAACGTAAAAATAACACGGAAACCACAGTGAGCGTGAGGCTTTCGCTACTCTAGAGGCAATGACTCAGACCGGCGGCATTGCCGTTAAGTTTACCCTTAATTGTAGCGAATATCAAAGGTGTACTGTGGAAAAGCCAAGCTCCAGCGCCAGAGATGGCCGTTTTTTGTAGACATGGACTGCAGCCAGGTGAGGGGACAGTGGTCAGTCTCTATGGTGAACCTTGAACCAGCGATACAGCAAGCTAGCTTCTGTACCGCCCCTACTACGCAGGCGCATTCCTTTTCTGATGCACTGTATGCTTCCTCATGAACTGAAAGCTTTCTACTGGCTTACAGTTCGTTCTCGTCATCTCTCTTTTCACAAAGCACCACCCCCATACCTCTGTCGCTGGCATCACGCTGAAGAATGAATGGCTCAGAGTAGTCGGGCGCGTTCAACACTGGCTGACCCGTTCGTGCTTCCTTCAGCATACTAAAAGCCTTTTCTTTTGCGTCATCCCACTTTATCGTTTGTGGTTCTGTTTTTGTGAGAGCATCTGCTAAAGAACTTGCAATCTCAGAATAACGCGGGATATATTTTTCGTAATAACCTGCCAAGCCAAGGAATGACTTGATGTGCCGCTTGGTGCGTGGTTGCGGGAGGTTGTCTATTGCAGCCAGTTTAACCTCGGGAGGCCGACGATGGCCTTGACATATTACATGACCTAGATAAGCTACCTCCGCGCGCCATAATTGGCATTTGGGAGCGTTGACAGTTAAGTTGGCCTATCGTAGACGACACAGCACGGTTCGGAGGTGTTGCATATGGTCCGCCCATGATGAAGAAAAGAATGCTATGTCATCGAGATACGGAAGTGCAAAGTCCTCCATTCCTGGTAGCACCTAGTCCATAAAACTAAAGAAACAATAGAGAGATAGAATAAACTTTATTATAAAGTGAAAGGATTTATGTGGTTGGGGCCCTCAGTCCAGGGCCCCAATTACTGTCGCTCCCGCTCGTGCTCGTCGTATCAGGGCCAGCCAGACCTGAGGCACTGAGCGACGGAGGATCGCCTCCCGCGGCGCATTTGTTGATTGGAGGGATTGTAGAACAGGATGTTGAACAGTTGCTTAGGTAGTTTTTATTACTCGATCGTGACGTGGGAACGTCGTCGGTGGTCCGCCACAGCCTGTACAGGTGGTGGGATATAAGGTTGGGGAGAACTTGGTGAGAAGGTGGAGGATCGGATATGAGTTGGTTTGAAGCTGTCTCAGGGATAAGGCTTCATTCCAGGAGAAGGATTTGGGTGGCGGGTGATATCGCAAGCGCCCTAGTTTGTAAAAGTGTCACGGTATGTGTTGGGCAAATTCTGGAAGGCTTGATATGGGTTGCTCGAATCACTGCCAGGTGCCCGGCAGGTTAGCTCTCGGGCAGCTGCATGAGCGCGGTCATTCCCCGATAGGGAGGCATGAGCAGGGGTCCAAATCAGCCTGATGCGTGGTATTGAGGAATCTGTAATGGCGGGGAGCTTACGTGAGCTAGTGAGAGAAACAATAGGGAGCATTCTCCAGTCCAAAGCTCAGGACTTTCGGCCGAAAGGTTCCCATCGGGGAAATAAACGCCGCAAACCACCTGGCCCTCTCGGTCAAGGGAACCTGCCAGTACCTTCTGACTAAATAGAGCGTAGAGATGACTTTAGCATTGCCCACTTTCTCAAGCCTTTCCTCGATATGTGGTATTGGGTAGGTCTGGTCCTTCGTGATTAAGTTGAGCCGGCGGTAGTCGATATACGGTCGCGGCTCCTTTCCTGGGACCTCAACCAAGATAAGAGGCGAGGTATAATCACTCTCCGGGCTCGATTACACCAAGCTCTAACATCTTGTTTATTTCTGCGGCCATGACTTGACGTCGACGAGGTGAAACGCGATAAGCTTTCGAACGAACTGGGTCCGATGAGGTTAACACGATATCGTGAACGATCACAGTGGCCCAGCCCGGTGTGTCTGAATATATGTCTTTAAATTCAAACATAAGCTCCCTCAGTTCGGCCCTTTGATTGGGATTCAACTCCGACTGCTCTACTAGCTTGTCAATGGTCTCGTGAATGTCTTTTGCCTCCGTTACTGATGTTAAATCCGGAAAGTCGACAGGCATCTCCTCAGGTTGGTTAAAGGACATGTTCACAATGGCCTCCCTCTGCCGGTAGGGTTTAAGTAGATTGCTGTGGTACACTTGTGGTGTACTTCGTTTTCCCGATACCGTGATCATGTAGTTTGTTTCAGTTAATTTCTTAATTATGTCAACCGGTCCTTCCCATTGAACCTCTAGTTTGTTTTTCAATAAGGGTTGCAGGATCATTAGCTATTCCCCAACTTCAAAGCGTCGCCTTCGAGCCGTCATGTCATAGTAATGCTTAGCATTGCTTTGCGATTTACGCATTTCCTGCCCTGCGAATTCTTGAGAAGTGTACAGACAGTCTAACAGCTCTATCACGTAGGCCACAAACTGAAGGATCGTCGGCCCGGCTTTCCCAGGTTTCTCGAACATGCGAAGAGGGGACCGAAGGTAGCGACTGTAAACGAGCTCTGAAGGGGAAAACCCTGTTGACCGGTGCGGTGCAGTTCGAAGCTCGAAAATTGCTGCAGGCAAGCAAACCTCTCAATCGACTTTGTGCTCATAACAAAGGGCCTGCAGAAGCCGTTTCATGACTTAGTGGACTTTCTCTACTGAGCTTGACTGCGGACGCTGCAGAGCTATGAATAATTTTAATACCGCACATTTACAGAAACGTGTAAAGTGCACTCGCAAAAACTGATCCTTGATCTGACTGCATTTCTGTGAGAAACCCTACTCGAGCGCAGATAAACAAAAGTGCGTTGACGATCTCCACCTAGCTTAGTTCTTTGAGGGGCACTGCCTCTGGGAATTTCGTTGCTGGGCATAGCACAGTGAGAATATGCCCATATCCAGACTGAGATGCAGGAAGTGGTCCCACTGTGTCTGTTATGAGCCTGCGAAACGGCTGCGTGATAATGGGAACAAGTTTCATTGGCGCTTTAGCCTTATCTCCGGGCTTGACTATGCGTTGACATGTGTCGCAGCTTCTTACAATGCTTCCACTTCCCGAAAGCTTACGATTGTCTTTATCTTACGATTGCCCAGATGCCCTGTCAAAAAGCCCCCGTGGACCAGGTGCAGGAGCGGCTCACGATAGGGATGCGGCACCACGAGATGGTCGAATTGAACTCCCTTTCGACTGGTGTACTTCCTGTAGAGGACCCCTGCCCTCTTGAGGAACATTACGTTCGGTTTGGCCACGCCTTCTTTCGCGTCTGGCCTTAGGTTGCGCAGGCAAGAATCTTTTTCCTGCTCAGCACTCAATGTGGCAGGGCTTATATTTAATAACTTTCTTCTACATTCTGCCTCACGAAACACTAAAGGCTCCGCTGCTTTCCTGACATCTTCATTAGCTGGTTTACTTTCCCCATTACCTCCTATAGGGCTGTGCTGTTTGGTGCTGGTTGACGAATCCTCCGTCAAACCTGTTTCCTCCACCACTGCACATTCGCACACTGCCTTGGCCGCGAGCTCCCTTGCCTTAGAACGAGTTAGGGCTTGCACTAGAGCTTGCGCTATCCCTTCACTAAACCCGATTCCCCTGCGCTGCAGTAAATCCCCCGATTTGTTAGAAAACAAATATGGATACTGAGGCGGGAGATGTGCCGAGACGGCGGCTTCAATGTCCAGTACTCGAAAAGGGCCTTCGATACGAATATTGGCCACAGGGAGACAAACACTGGAGGACTCTACGGCTTGCCTTATCCAAGCACATTCTCCCGTGAACTGGCCTTCCTCTACGTACGACGGATGCACCACGTTCATTGTGGCTGCCGAGTCGCGAAGCACCCTACATGGTTTGCCATTTACCACGAGGTCTCGAATGTATGGCTCTAGCAATTTGACATGTTCCTTGTTACTAGTTAGTGACATCAACATTAGTTTGGGATTTTTGCATCCCACGGAGATATGCCCCGTTTGCTGGCAGTTGTAGCAAACTATTGGTTTCTTGGCCTAGAAAGCTTTTTTCTTTTGCCTTTCTGCCCTCTGTTTGGGTGACTCCTCCTTTCCCCCGCTTTCCTCGTCACTATATTTCACCGAATCTGACCTTTCCTTGGATTTAGACCGACTGGACTTTGACCATCGCTTTGGCTTGTCGGGTCTGTATTTATTCATCTCCTTCTTAGGAGCTTCGTTGCCTTCGAGCGCACGGCGAGTTACGTACTCCTCAGCGAGGTCGGCCGCTCTCGTGATAGTGTCCACGCCTGGCCTATCCTGAACCCAATACTTGATGTTTTCTGGCAGCCGGCGGTAGAACTGCTCTAAAGCAACACACTGCATTGTCTTTTCGGCGTCGCCGAGCGCACCCTCTTCTCGGAGCCATTCTTTCAGGTTTACCTTCAAGGTGTATTCAAAATTTGAGCATGACTCACTTTTGGCTATTAGCGACTATTAGCTGAGCCAATCAACTGCGGCATCAGTGGCGACGTCACAGCGCCAAAGCTTCATAAACGAGTGCTTCGCAGGAGTTCGATTCACTTGGCAGCCGCGACGACGCATCTACTACAACGCTGAACGCCTGTCTGCATTTTTGCCGCAGGTTGGTGCTTTAAGATACTATTGTACTAATACTATTGCATACAATTTACCGTCGCTGCTGCCGGGTTTCTTTGTTTTCTTTGCTTTTCTTTGCTTTGTTCTTTGCTTTCTTCGCTTTGTGGAGTGCATATTTTGTGTTGATAAGGTATGGCTAAGGAAATAGCTAAACTAAAAGAGGAAATGAAAGCTGAACTCGCTCAACTGAAACAGGAATTTAGGGATCAACTAAAGCCGTATCGTGAGGCATTAGAAAGGGACATGCGCAATGAGATTCGAGAAATGAAAATAGAGCACAAAAATCGAATTCAGAGCATTGAGTTTGGTCACGCCTCAGTTGAACAACTGAAGACACGACTGAATGCTGAAGAAACTGCAAGACGAAAACTAGAAAATGAAAATATAGTGCTTCAAGAAAAATGCAACGCCCTCGAACGCAGGGCCCGAGAAATTGAAAAACGCTTTGTGCACTCGGAGCAGTACTCGAGAAACAAAAATCTCGAAATACAAGGCGTCGTAAAAAAAAGATAATGAGAATGTGCTAGACACCGTTCAGATGATCGGGATAGTTATCAAAGAAGAAATTGTCGAGACTGACATTGAAATATGTCATCGTGTACCCACCCGAGACCAATAAAAATTGAATATCACTGTGCAGTTTAAATCCAGGACCAAGCGCGATGCTGTGCTTAACAAGGCAAAGAGGGCACGTCTTTCTAACAAGGATATTGCAAATGATAACACTCACAAAATTTATGTGAACGAGCACCTATGCCCTACCCTAAAGCAACTACTTGGATTCGCTATCGGTAGAAAACGTGACCATGGATGGAAGTCTGTCTGGTCGTATAATGGCAAGATATTCGCGAGGCAGTCTGACGACACCCCCATTGTAAGAATACAGCATCACGAAGACCTTTCGAAGATATGCTAAGTGTTGTGCTAAATCTTGTACTTTCTCTTCAAAATGGAATATTTTGAATTTGCGCTACTACAAAACGTCCATGTACAAGATACCAAGCTTATCTCTGTTTTGCATTTCAATTCCCGTTCCGCTATTCACAAAAGTGACAGTATCTCTTGTCTTCTCAACCAATTTTCTTTCCGGTTCGACGTCATCATGGTTTCTGAAACTTGGTTTCAAAATAGCTACGATGTCGTCGGCCTGGATGGATATACTTCTTTTTACTTAAACCGTCAGAATAGGCGAGGGGGTGGCGTTGCCCTTTATACTAAATATAATTACCATTACGAACTGATGCCAGAATTTACATTCATAAGTCTTGACTGGGAGATGTTAGCTGTCAAGGACTAGAAAAGGGTCTTATCAGTAATATACCGCCCTCCGAGCGGAAGTATTGAGAATTTCATTGGTTGCTTTTGGTAAGCTTCTGGAGTTGTGTTCATTTAATAATGTTCATTTTGTCTGTGGACGCGCCTTCAACATAAATATTTTAGATAAAAAAAGCATGTGCAGGATTTAAACAATCTACTACTATCACTTTGCTTTACCAATCTGATCACTACACCAACGAGGGTGACTCAATCTACCTCATCTGCCCTCAACCTTCTTATTACGAATATAGAAACCTCAGTCTGCACCGCGGGTACACTTTCTAATGATATTAGTGATCACTGTCCAGTCTTTATAGTGTACGCACTAGATAACAGTATCAAACAAAACATTGAATTACTTACCTACCAACCCATTTCTAACGAAGCACTGGATTTATTCAGTCTAGCTGTAGGTACGCAAAACTGGGATTCTGTGTTTAGAGAAAAAAATGTTAACGAAGCATATAACAAGTTTCTTGAACTCCTTGTGCGCATCTACACTGCGCATTTCCTCTTCAAGCAAGTTAGGAAGTCAAAAACGATACGAAAACCGTGGATTATGAGTGAGCACATCAATATGATAAAAAAGAAGAACCGCCTTTATCATGCGTTCTTGCACTCCAGATCAGAAATTAAACTTAAGAAATTCAAGACCGAAAGAAATAAACTGAATAAAATACTAAGGCAGGCAAAAATAGATTACTATCAACGTCTGTTTTTGTTTAAATCAACAAGAAACGTCTGGATGGGGTTTGAAAAATAATAAATAACGTTTTTGGTCGTCAAACTAAAAGTAGTGCACCCAAGTCGATAAGCTACGCAAATTCTGAATTGATCGGTAAAGAACTGGCAGACCATTTCAATACTCATTTCGTGAATGCAAGCGTTACGCACACCCATGACTCCCAAGTCATGTATTCACTAGATAAATGTGTTTCGGAAACTATATTTATGGAGCCAACTGACGAACATGAGGTGTTTACAACAATAAAAAATCTTAATAACAGCAATGCATTGGATATTGACAATTTACAAATTAAGCCAATAAAATATGTCTTACATCACTTGCCATTTATCCGCACGTTGGTCCATATATTCAATTTAGCAATAGAATCGGCGACTTTCCCAGATGGCATGAAACGAGCTAAAGTATCTGTGCTATACAAACATGGCGACATAAATAATGTTTCTAATTATAGACCAATATCTGTCCTACCCATTTTTTCCAAAGTGCTAGAAAAAAATTATTTCTACGCGCCTAACAAAGTTTCTAGACAGACATGATGTAATAACAAACTCACAGTTTGGTTTTAGAAAAGGTAGATCTACGGAAGCCGCCCTTTTATCCTTGAAAGAAAGTATTGTGCAAAGCATAGACAACGGAGAATTCGCCCTCGGGCTCTTCATTGATTTTAGCAAGGCATTTGATTGCATCAGTCATGACATTCTTGAATATAAACTATCAATATATGGAGTACGCGGACATCCACTCACTTTAATGGAATCATATCTCAGAAATAGAACTCAGTGTGTATGTATTAACAACATCCTATCTTCTTTCTTAACACTTAAAAATGGAGTGCCGCAAGGGAGTGTTTTGGGCCCACTATTATTTAACTTATATATTAATAACTTAGTAAATATACATCCTACAGTTGATTTCTTTATATATGCGGATGATAGCACTATACTCTTCTGTGGAAAAGACGCAAACGAACTAATTATCAGGTATAATGCATTGCTAATGAAACTATCTGATTGGTCACATTCAAATGTGATCAGAATTAACCCCACTAAAACGAAAGCTATTCTTTTCAGAGCCAGAAACAAACCTTTTCAGTTGGAACATTCAATCACTTATTTAGGCAAACACATAGAACTAGTTAATGAACACAAAATACTTGGAGTAATATTTTCATGTCATTTGAGTTGGGATGCTCATTCTAATAACCTTGGAAACAAGTTTTCTGCAGTCGCCGGTGTACTATCTCGCTGTAGAGCTTACATGCCGACAAAAGCCAAGGTATACAAATTTATCATGCATTGTTCACCTCGCAATTTAATTATTGCAGTTTAGTATGGGCAACCACAACACGAACTAACATAAATAAAATAGTTACATTACAAAAGGCGCTTTTCTGACACATTACTAATATTGAAGCCCGATCAACAACAAAAACATGGTCACAAACATACCAAATCATATGGGTAGATCGATACTACGAATATCGTCTTTTACAAATATTTTATTTTCCAAGGAATGAATGGAGAGATTTTCTTACATCACTAGCGACCTTGCAACACCGTGTCATACCTCTGCATCTCAGAAACCCTGAACCGTGGCTTGTACCACGCTTTCGCACTGAGTATAAGTTACAATCTATTAAACACAATTCGCCGAAAATTCTAAATAATCATGTTCACGCTAATAAATTCTCTCGTAAAGAGTTGAAGACGTATTTCGTTTACCTATAACATATATATTCATGTATAACGATGCAAATAAATGACCATGTTTTCTTTTTTGCCTTTTTTGTTTTATTTGTACAAAAATGTCTTGTTGATTCTTACATATCCTGTGTATCTGAGTTTCTGTATTCTGTATCTGAGTTTTCACATTTATGTTTAGTTTACGTTTAGTAAATTTCTGCTTAAGTTTTTTTTGTACCAAAAAGGTTACTGTTATCGCGCTTCCATATATAACGCCTCCTGGGTCCAGTCAAGCTGCTGACGGCAGCTTTTAGCCCGGGAGGACGTTTCTAGTCTGTACAAGAAGAAGAATAAACTTGAACTGGTCTTCTCGACCTCCCTGAATTTTCGCCTGAATTCTTCGGCTGATAATCTATACTTCTTCAGCAGATTCGCTTTGACTTCATCCAAGTCCTCTGCTTCTTTCCCCATGCGGGCAATGATATCAGCTACCTCACGTGGCAGCAACGTAAGCAAGCGTTGCGGCCACGTGTTTCTCGCGAATTTTGCCTTCTCACACGTGCGCTCAAACTGCACCAGAAAAAGGCCTATGACCCCTCCTGCTGCGTAGGGTGCCATCAAGTCTTTCATTCTCCGCTCGCTTTCACGTGCCTCTGTGCTAGGTCTTTCAGTACTTTGAGCTTTCAGAAGCTCGATCTCTAAGCGCTTCATTTCGAGTGCGTCGCTTGCAATACGGTCGCGCTCTTCTTTGGCCTCACGTGCTGCCCGCTCGCGCTCTGCTTTTTCCTCGAGCCACTTACGCTCTTCTTCCTTCTCCGCAATGCTCTGCCACTATTTCTTCAGTCCATCGTCGTCTGCCCCGATCGCCTCAATGATCTCCGGCTTTCTCTTTGATTCTGCAATTTGGAGGCCCAAATCTCTGGCCAAGCTAAACAATTCCGGCTTCTTTAGTGCCTTCAAGTTCTTGGCTGTCCTTAGTGCTGCTAACTCTTCTCTCTATAACAACCTGGACGTAGTCAAAACTTCCGTCAACGGTTAAAGAAAAATCACTCCTCTGTACTTCTAAAAAAAATGCGTGAAGCCAAGTGATATCTTAGTGAAGAAAAGCCGTGCACTCACGATATGCAGTCATGAATCCTTACACCTTCCGTCCGAACGCTGTCACCAGGACGAAGAGGAGACGATCTCTTAGATGTCGTCCAAAGTTGGCGTCTCCAGGGTTGCGTATCCCAGTTGCTGCCAACCAGTTGTTGCGTTCTCCAGGGTAGCGTACCCCACCGCTGCCGAGTTTTTGCGACGCCTGTTACTCGAAGCTCGACCGACGTTACTATTGGGTAGCGTGGCCTTGTCGGTGGGCTGCAGGCATACGGTAGAACATGGCGACCAGGCAAGGACGAGACGATTTCTAGCGCAAAACTTGCGCGGTTTATTCAATGGTTGGTGAAAGATAAGAAGAGAATGAAGTAAAAATTACATCGTGGAGCCCCTTTAAATAGGCTCTCTAAAATCGTGGGCGGATCTTGCTTGCGTCAACGTCACGTGGCAGGCACTGAGTATGTTTGTGGATAGGCGTCTCCCATTTTCAGTGAGCCGGCACGAGCCCGCCTCCACAGGTACCAAGCCCCCAGGTCCAGGATCGGAGGCGCTTGTCCTTTCATCTAGGCGACGTTGGCTCGCGGAAAGGGAGCCTGGTCCATTATCCCAGTTGGCGTGGTAAGCCCTCGTCGTGGCTTTGCAGCTGCTCTCACTTTCACTGAGCCTGTAGGTCCGGGAAGGCCGGCTTGATCCTTTCTTCTAGGCAACGTCGGTTCGCGGAAGTTCTCCTGTAGAGCTTCACAGTTCGTGGAAAGGGCGTCTGGTTGTGGACAGGCGGCTAATCCATTGTCCCAGTTGACGTCTTCACAAGCGTGTCTCTGCTGGCGGCAGCACGGGGCTCCTGTCTAGTTCGCGGAAAGGGTGCACAAAAGGGGCCTGTGAACACTGCGGGGCGTCAGCCAGACCGGCCTCCACTCGAGATAGCCATAGCGAATTAGGAATTCACCCTTGGTTTTGATGAGGCATCATAGTCGAGCATCCATTTTTTACGGGGTGCTACACGCCAGCCGTAACACCACGGAGAAGCTGCCGCCCTAACGGTAAAGCATCGCGGCAGGCAGGCGCACTCCGCTTGTTGCGGTGGACGCTGTGTCTCCCTTTGCTGGAATGCTTGCGGTGTCCAAAGAGAAATGCGCGATACTTGAGTTCAGGCTACGTGGCACTATCCGCCCTCCTAATGCGCATCGTATTGATGCGCAAGACAAAGGTCACAGTTTCGCCCGAAACACGAAGCATCGATAGACGTCCGCACGCCAAGTTTCATCCTAGACTCCAGCGCTCGTTTTTCCCCTGGCGGAACGATTTCACCTCCAACAAGGAGCATTTCCGCCACTTCCCTTCAAGGTCGCGCCCGCGTTCAGTTCGCTCTGCGTGCGAAACGTCTCTTGTTTGCGATGGCGCCTCTTCGGACGACTGGAAATTATTATTGTGTTGTTAACTGTCGCGACAACAATGTAAACACGAAAGGGCTGATGCTACCAGTGAAATTCTGCCGATTCACGGGAAAATGGTACGAGAAAGCAACGACAGACCTTGATTACTGCGGTGCGCCGAACAAAGTAAGCAATTGGCGAACAAAGCGATCTCTTTCATTGATTACTCGTGAGTGTACGACGGTTTTTAGATGTAATCCACATGAATTCCATGTTTGCTGGGTATATAATCTTTTCATTCAAATAAAAACATTCAGTTGTTAGACCAGCGCTTTTCCTGTCTTCTTTCTCGTGTTTCGTTTCTGTGTGCGCTGCCCGTGAATGGGAACCACTTCTGATGCATGCGCTAGCAGTGGCCGAAGTTGACACATGCCGAGAAATTAAATATGTGCACGATGCAGTGGACATGGCCGGAGTTCATTCCTGCGTCACCACTGCACCGATCGATCGAGTTATTCGACGATACACGCCCGCGTCTTGGTCGCGCAGGCATTGCTGAAGCAGAATTGATTACTATTACTTTCAACTTCCGTCTCTTGAGCACTGTTAAAAAATAGCCAAGCTATTTGCACTGCTGCCTCTATTATATATTGTAGGGGACGTACCACTTAATGTTGTGTGCGCATGTCGTACTTGTGCTATATGTGGCGATATATTTTCTTTGTTTCCGCACAGTGTCGACGGAAGTCCGTTGTCGCCATCAGAAACAACACCGATTCGTAGCAAATATTTTGTGGGAAACTGCAAAAATGACTTTAGGTAATACGCATCGTATGTGCCGTCGATTTTTCCTGCGGCAAATACAATGCCGTTTCCAATTACCTGCTCAGTGTCACTTACATGGCTAAGCTGACGCTGCCCTTTCTTCAAGAGGTGTACAGTAGCGCGATTAAAAAACGGGACAAAAGAAGACACCCAGCGACACACACAGCGCTACACTGTGTGTCTTCTTTTGTCCCATCTTTTAATCGCGCTACCGTACTCCCCTTGAAGATGCATTACCAACAAGCCCACATTGCAACCCTCGTGCTGCCCTTTCGCCGAATTGCAGCCATGAAAACAATCTTCAAGCGTACCGATATTCTTAAAGGCAAATAGAAGCATGTACATCGTCCTTCGAGTAAAACGTCCACGCAATCACACGTAGGCACACACCGCACGCTGTACGAAACGTGCCCAAGCACGCGCAGTGCAAGAGGCAATCAAGCCGGTGTGAACGAGAGATGGGAGAGCTGTACACCCGCTTGTTGAATTTTGCCCTGCATGCAGCGCTCTCACGCCGGCGCGGCGTGAGAGATATTTTCGATCGGGCAATTACTAAATAATTTCATGCAGTTTTGTAATAATTTTCGTTCTCAAATCTGCCCTGTGCTACTATGACCACTAGCTTCAAAATGACCAGAAGAATTTTTAACATTGAATATATTGCACAGAGCGCTGCGCTGAAAAAAGCAACAAGATTGAATTAATGAACTTCATTTTTCATCCTTGCAATCTAGACATCTCGAAAACTGACAAAAATTTGTGAACCTAATTACACCCCAGTAGTCATCATCATCATCTTCATCATCATCATCAGCCTAGTTACGCCCACTGCAGGGCAAAGGCCTCTCCCATACTTCTCCAACTACCCCGGTCATGTACTAATTGTGGCCATGTTGTCCCTGCAAACGTCTTAATGTCATCCCCCCACCTAACTTTCTGCCGCCCCCTACTACGCTTCCCTTCCCTTGGAATCCAGTCTGTAACCCTTAATGACCATCGGTTATCTTCCCTCCTCATTACATGCCCGACCCATGCCCATTTCTTTTTCTTGATTTCAACTAAGATGTCGTTTACCCACGTTTGTTCCGTCACTCAATCTGCTCTTTTCTTATCCCTTAACGTTACAGCTATCATTCTTCTTTCCATAGCTCGTTGCGTCGTCCTCAATTTCAGCAGAACCCTTGTCGTAAGCCTCCAGGTTTCTGCCCCGTAGGTGAGTACTGGTAAGACACAGCTGTTATACACTTTCCTCTTGAGGGATAGTGGCAACCTGCTGTTCATGATTTGAGAATGCCTGCCAAACGCACCCCAGCCCATTCTTATTCTTCTGGTTATTTCAGTCTCATGATCCGGATCCGTGGTCACTACCTGTTCTAAGTAGATGTATTCCCTTACCACTTCCAGTGCCTCGCTACCTATCGTAAACTGCTGTTCTCTTCCGAGACTGTTAAACATTACTTTCGTTTTCTGTAGATTAATTTTCAGACCCACCTTTCTGCTTTGCCTCTCCAGGTCAGTGAGCATGCATTGCAATTGGTCTCCTGAGTTACTAAGCAAGGCAATATCATCAGCGAATCGCAAGTTGCTAAGGTATTCTCCATCAACTTTTATCCCCAATTCTTCCCACTCCAGGTCTCTGAATACCTCCTATAAACATGCTGTGAATAGCATTGGAGATATCGTATCTCCCTGTCTGACGCCTTTCTTTATTGGGATTTTCTTGCTTTTTTTGTGGAGGATTGCGGTGGCTGTGGAACCGCTATAGATATCTTCCAGTATCTTTACATATGGTTCATCTACACCCTGATTCCGTAGTGCCTTCATGACTGCTGAGGTTTCGACTGAAGCAAATGCTTTTTCGTAATCAATGAAGGCTATATATAAGGGTTGGTTATATTCCGCACATTTCTCTATCACCTGATTGATAGTGTGAATATGGTCTATTGTTGAGTAGCCTTTACGTAATCCTGCCTGGTCCTTTGGTTGACAGAAATCTAAGGTACTCCTGATTCTATTTGCGATTACCTTAGTAAATACTTTGTAGGCAACGGACAGTAAGCTGATCGGCCTATAATTTTTCAAGTCCTTGGCGTCCCCTTTCTTATGGATTAGGATTATGTTAGCGTTCTTCCAAGATTCCGGTACGTTCGAGGTCATGAGGCATTGTGTATATAGGGCGGCCAATCTTTCTAGGACAGTGTTCCCACCATCCTTCAATAAATCTGCTGTTACCTGATCCTCCCCAGCTGCCTTCCCCCTTTGCATAGCTCCCAAGGCGTTCTTTACCTCTTCCGGCGTTACTTGTGGGATTTCACGTTCCTCTAGCCTATTCTCTCTCTCCTTATCGTCGTGGCTGTTACTGGTACTGTATAAATCTCTATAAAACTCTTCAGCCACTTGAACTATCTCATCCATATTAGTAACGATATTGCCGGCTTTGTCTCTTAACGCACACATCTGATTCTTGCCTATTCCTAGTTTCTTCTTCACTGCTTTTAGGCTTCCTCCATTCCTGAGAGCCTGTTCAATTCTATTCATATTATAGTTCCTTATGTCCGCTGTCTTACGCTTGTTGATTAACTTAGAAAGTTCTGCCAGTTCTATTCTAGCTGTAGGGTTAGAGGCTTTCATACATTGGCGTTTCTTGATCAGATCTTTCGTCTCCTGCGATAGCTTACTGGTTTCCTGTTTAACGGCGTTACCACCGACTTCTATTGCGCACTCATTAATTATGCCCATAAGATTGTCGTTCATTGCTTCAACACTATGGTCCTCTTCCTGGGTTAAAGCCGAATACCTGTTCTGTAGCTTGATCCGGAATTCCTCTAGTTTCCCTCTTACCGCTAACTCATTGATTGGCTTCTTATGTGCCAGTTTCTTCCGTTCCCTCCTCGAGTCAAGGCTAATTCGAGTTCTTACCATCCTATGGTCACAGCAGCGCACCTTGCCGAGCACGTCTACATCTTGTATGATGCCAGGGTTCGCGCAGAGTATGAAGTCGATTTCATTTCTAGTCTCACCATTCGGGCTCCTCCACGTCCATTTTCGGCCAACCCGCTTGCGGAAAAAGGTATTCGTTATCCGCATATTATTCTGTTCTGCAAACTCTACTAATAACTCTCCTCTGCTATTCCTAGAGCCTATGCCATATTCCCCCACTGACTTGTCTCCGGCCTGCTTCTTGCCTACCCTGGCATTGAAATCGCCCATCAGTATACTGTATTTTGTTTTGACTTTACCCATCGCCGATTCCACGTCTTCATAGAAGCTTTCGACTTCCTGGTCATCATGACTAGATGTAGGGGCGTAGACCTGTACAACCTTCATTTTGTAATTAAGTTTCACAACAAGACATGCCACCTTCTCGTTAATGCTATAGAATTCCTGTATGTTACCAGCTATGTTCTGATTAATCAGGAATCCGACTCCTAGTTCTCGTCTCTCTGCTAAGCCCCGGTAGCACAGGACGTGCCCGCTTTTTAGCACTGTATATGCTTCTTTTGGCCTCCTAACTTCACTGAGCCCTATTATATCCCATTTACTGGCCTCTAATTCCTCCAATAGCACTGCTGGACTCGCCTCACTAGATAACGTTCTAGCGTTAAACGTTGCCAGGTTCATATTCCAATGGCGGCCTGTCCGGAGCCAGGGATTCTTAGCACCCTCTGCAGCGTCGCAGGTCTGACCGCCGCCGTGGTCAGTTGCTTCGCAGCTGCTGGGGACTGAGGGCCGGGGTTTGATTGTTGTGTTCATATAGGAGGTTCTGGCCAAGTACTGCACCAGGGTGGCCAATCCTGCTCTGGTGAGAGAGTGCGTTACCGGTTCTGGTCACCTGGATCAGGCCACACTTCAGGCCTGTTTGTGCAATTTTCTCAACACACGTTTTTTTAATGTATTTTCGGGTGGAGAATTGTGCGGCACCGGGATTTGAATCACGGTCCTCTTGCACGGGAGGCGGATACTCTACCGTCCCCGCAGGAGTTAAATTAAAAATTAAATTATGGGGTTTTACGTGACAAAACCACTTTCTGATTATGAGGCACGCCGTAGTGGAGGACTCCGGAAATTTCGACCACCTGGGGTTCTTTAACGTGCACCTAAATCTAAGTACACGGGTGTCCTCGCATTTCGCCCCCATCGAAATGCGGCCGCCGTGGCCGGGATCCGATCCCGCGACCTCGTGCTCAGCAGTCTAACACCATAGCTACTGAGTAACCACGGCGGGTCCCGCACGAGTTGTACGCCTCATTTAACCTACAACAGTGCCTTATTTGATCAGTCAAGGTGAACCAATCTGAGCTCGGTTATACCGCACGGATGGCACTCGTCTAGAGAACCTGGTATTTATGACATGCACATGTGTGGCCATACATAATTGAAGATATATATCTTTCTTCTTTTTTTATTTTAGGAGGG
Source organism: Dermacentor andersoni (assembly GCF_023375885.2). Lineage (NCBI taxonomy): Eukaryota > Metazoa > Arthropoda > Arachnida > Ixodida > Ixodidae > Dermacentor > Dermacentor andersoni. The sequence goes on along the minus strand of NC_092824.1, from coordinate 3,677,536 downwards.
TTCCCGTACAGTGATAAAATAAAGGAAAAGACATTAAAAAGAAAGAAAAAAAAGGAAGAAAAAGGGGGGAAAAGGAACATAACAGGTGATTTGAACTCGTGACCGTTGGAAGTTGCCCGGAAAGATAGCTCAGCCGGTTGGTTCGTCAGGTCCCAGGTTACTTTCAAGCGCCATAGCTCCTGCTCCGAGCCTCATACTTACGTGTAAAGGGACTGATGTTGTCCGCGATAGTCGACTGTCAAAGTGGTTGGAAGGCATAATTTCTTGAAAAAATGGCCGCCCGAGGAGAAGAGCGAACTCGAGCGGTTTTAGAGACTAGGAAAACTGCCTTAAAATATTTAGACTTGAGGGGAAGCTTCGTTAACAAACTATAACACGGCAATCAGCACTCGAATACGACGAGAGAAATTATTGAGACGTGGAAAATTCCCTTGAAATGAATATGGTTTGCGAGACAAATGCTTGTAAGTATTGAACCTCTTAAAAGATGAGGGGGGAATATGCGCTCTCCGAGAGGGCATCGTCGGCACGAGACCACCACCAGGCACCTTACTGAGACGTGGAGGGCTCTGCGGCCCCAGTAGTCAAGAGATAGGCAAATGTAACGTAGGGTAAAATTTTTTTGTACATCTTATACTCAACATTGACGTACATAAGTGGCATCTCAACAAGTGTTCAGTTGAGGCGTCCAGTTAGACTATTGCTTTGAGAATGATAGGCGGAAGTTTTCTTATGGTTGGTATGAGTCATCCTCATCAAGCATCGCATACATTCCGCTGTGAAGGCTGTCCGACGATCAGTAATGACGATAGATGGAGCTCCAGGCCGGAGGACTATGTTGTTTACGAATAGCTTGGCAACTTCAGCCGCCATTCCTCGGTGCAGGGAGTCTACTTCCGCGCACCTGTTTAAGTATTATGCATCACCCTCCTTAAATACATTTAATTAAACAAATTATCTTTCCACCGCGATACACTTATCCCCAAGTGAAGATGCAGACAAGGGTCCAAGAAGGTCCATTCCAACTTCTTCAAATGCTGGATGCCGGTTTCACAGACAGCTATTTTTGTCTATGATTCTCGCGGAAAGTCTTAACATAATTCTGTACTGTAGCTAGCAAGGTCGGCTAATAGTAATTCAAACTAATTCTGGCGAACGTTCGACTCGCACCCAAATGTCCAGTGTGGGTTCATGGTGACATGCTTGTACAATTTCTTGCCGCATATTTCTAGGCACTACAGGCAAAATCTTTTCACGATTTTGTTTAAAGGTATTCCTGCATAAGACACTTCCTCTGAGGCAGAACAACGACAGGCTTCTGGAAAAAATACGGGGTACGTGGATGTTCAATTCTCTGGGGTGTTTAATGAGTGATGGTTATTCTTCTTCAGCACGTTGACGTTCCGCGATTTCAGTCGTTTCGACAATGCCTAGAAACGGGGAATCATCTTCCTCTGATAGTGATTCGTCTGCTAGTGCGCGTGACAAGCAGTCGGCATCGGTGTGCTTTCTTCCAGATCTTTATAACACCATGATGTCATAATCTTGCAATCTGAGGCTCCATCTCGCTAGTCGTCCATATCGATCCTTGAGCTTCACCAGTCAGCAAAGTTAATGGCGATCGCGAACTTATTTTCATGGTCTACCGTATAGTTATGGATGACATTTATGTTCCATATCACGGCTTGACATTTTTGTTGCTTAATAGTTAGTCTCTGCTTTCGATAAGGTCCGGTCCGCGTGTGCTATAACCTTTTGTTTGTCATTTTGCTACTGGACAAGAATGGCACGGAGAGCTCGTCTGGTCGGGGTGATGCATACTTAAGAGGAAGTGGTCCGGACACGAACCAAAATGGTTTAAGTAGTTATTTACGTTTCGGCTCCTCCATGGGAGCCTTGTTCACAATGAAACAAGCGGCAAAGCTGGCGCCCCTTTCTTATGTGCAGCTCAAAACATGACTAAGGCATCTGGCATACATGGGCAACAGATTGATTTCGTTGCGATTAAGAGTGTGCGCCGTGGTTTCGATGACTCAAGATAAACACGCGAAGGATGATTTCGTTCCTTGGCAATCACGCGAGATTTCTCCCAGTAAATCGTATGTGCTGTGGTTGCGCAGTGTTCGGCCAAGGCATTCGATGCAACGTGTCGTTTCTGGACGTCATACGTGGCGTTTCTGTTCGTTTCTGGCTGCTTAAGTCTCGTTTTGAAGTTGCCGGTTTCTCTGACGTAGACATACCGACAGTCCGCACATGGAGTGACATGCACTACGCCTGGGAACTTGTCCTTTTACAAGGAGTGTTTCATATGCACGAGCTCATGTCTAAGTTTCCGGGAACGCACGTGCGCAGCCAGCACGTCATATGACCGCAGGACGCGTGAAAGAGTCTCACTTATGCCGGGGACATACGGAATCGAAACCCGTTTTGGGGGGTTCAGGCTGTGTGGGTACTGCACGAGCCAGCTGGCGCCCTACTGAGTCAATGAAGTACTCAGGGTATCCCCAAGCCGTCGATTCCCGCCGCACGAGTGCATTGTCCGCCATGTGGTCTTCCACTGTTGTGCACACGTATTTTGCCGGGCAAAAAGAGACAAACAGACCCCTTTTGCGAAGCAGAGTGCATCGATGTTTAGTTTAGGTAGCGACCAGTACGAGTTTGCTTCCTAAACACCTTGAATAACAAGTTTGGCCCTTCTCGCAGCCCAAGGGTGTCCAAGAACGGCAGTTGGCCTTCAGATTCCACTTCAATGATGAACTTGATTGCTAAAAATTTAATTATGGGGTTTTACGTGCCAAAACCACTTTCTGATTATGAGGCACGCCGTAGTGGCGGACTGCGGAAATTACGACCACCTGAGGTTCTTTAAGGTGAACCTAAATTTAAGTACCACAGGTGTTTTCGCATTTTGCCCCCATCGAACTGCGGCCGCCGTGGCCGGAATTCGATCCCGTGACCTCGTGCTCAGCTGCCCAAACCATAGTAACTGAGCAACCACGGCGGGTAACTTGATTGCTGCTTGCCTACTGTTTAGGTGAGCCGTAAGGAGATCAAGGATTTTTCTTTGCAAAATACTGAAACAGTCATCGACGTATCTGAAGAAGACATTAGGTGCCGGTGTAAGCGAGGACAACGCTTGAGCTGCGATAGGCTCCATTGGTAAGTTAGCTACTGTGACCGAAATCGACGCCCCCATTGCCGCTCCGTGGACTTGCCGATAAGATTTCTTCTGGACCGTGAAATACGTATTTGGCAACATTTTAATAGCCTGCCTAGATCATGCACATCGATGGGGGATCTGTCAGGCAACGTCGGGTCTTTGTCAAGGGCGGCGACGCAAACGTCCACGGCCATGTCTGTGGGTACGCTCGTAAACAGTGAGACCACGTCAAAAGAAACTAAGACTTCGTCGGCGTTGACGCTTGTCCCTTTAGCCTTTTCAATGAAGCCGTAGGTGTTGCGTACATGCGTAGCACTTTTTCCAACAAGTGGCAATATGATTCTGTGAAGATAATTTGATAGCTTGTAGAGCGACGAACGTCTGCAGTCCACAAAGGGGCGCACGGGGAACATCGGGCTCGTGTACTTTCGGCAGGCTATATATTGCTGGATCAGATACATTGTGGCAAAGAAATCTGTAGTACAACCGCTTTTGTTGAGGCGGAACCATACGGTAGACATCGGCCATTAGTTTCTGCAGGTCCATCTGAAGCTTTGGTGTCGGGTCTCTTGCGACGTTGGCGTACGTGTGAAAATCACTCAATAGCGAACACATTTTTAATGTATTAACTCCTGTCTAAAAGGACGGTAGCGTTCCCCTTGTTGGCGGGAAGCACGACAATATCGCTATTTTCCTGCAGCCTCTTGACGGCATCACGTTCTCGCTTGCACAAGGTGTCCACTGTGGGTTGGGCGCGCAATTTCGACAATACGTTTACAACGCGTGTGCGAGCCTCGTCACGCCGGGATTGGTCAGCGAAGTTTAAAGCGCGCTCAGCAGCGCATATTATTTTCTTCGTGTCCGTTGCAGGTCCCGTGTTGAAGTTGAGATCGAGATTTAGAAATGCCATCTCGTAGCCGTCAGGCTGGTATCAGGGCAACTTGTGCACAGTTTTTGAGGGCACTTGGCGGACATGCTGTGCGGCACTGCTTCAGCCTTTCGAATATTCTGTCGTGGCATTGCTCATCTTTCCGAGCGCTAAGATTTGCTTTAAAATTTGCATGCAATTCTGTGCGCGCCACCTCGTCTGGGCAGTGAGCCTTGAGACGCCGTCGAGAAAAGAATGCGTTATTCCTAAGTCTTTATGATCCTCACCTGCAACAGATGCCGTTCCACCTTAGAAACCACGCTTAGTCCAAATCTCGTCGACACGGGTCTGTGAAGAAGCAGAGAGCGCGGAATGAAACCCTAGGACTTGCAGGCAAGGTTGTATGTCAGATGCCCGTTGAATGCCAGAATGCGCGTAGTCAGTGAGACCAACCTGCGAATTTCAGTGATCACTTGCTGGCCGTACGCCTGTCGCAAATGGATGAAGTCGAGAGTATGACGGAAGCCCGTCAGGTCGGGATGGTGCATACTTAAAAGGAAGAGGACTGGACACCGACCAAAATAGTTTAAAATAGTTATTTATGTTTCGCCTCCTCCACGGGAGCCTCGTTCACAATGAAACTAGCGGCAGAGCTGGCGCCCCTTTCTTATGTGCAGCTCAAAACATGACTAAGACATCTGGCATACATGGGCGGCAGATTGCCTTCGTTGCGATTAAGACTGTGCGTCGTGGTTTGGATGATCAGGGACTCAAGATAAAGAGCAAACGAGCTCCCCGTTGAAGGGGAATCTGAAGGCCAACTGCCGTTCTTGGACACCCTTGTGGAGCGAGAAGGGCCAAGCCTGTTATTCAAGGTGTTTAGGAAGCAAACTCACACAGGTTGCTACCTAAACTAGACATTGGTGCACCCTGCTTCGCAAAAGAGGTCTGTTGTTGGCTCTCCTCTTCGTCGGGCGATAAACTTGTGCACAACAGCGGAAGACCACATGGCGGACCATGTACTTGTGCGGCGGGAATTGGCGGCTTGTGGATACACTGAGTACTTAATAGACTCAGTAGGGCGCCAGCTGGCTCGCGCAGTACCCACGCAGCCTGAACCCCCCAAAAAACAGGCTTCGATTCCGTACGTCCAGGGCATAAGCGAGACTCTTGCATGCGTCCTGTGGTCATATGACGTGCACGTAACCTCCAGGAAACTTAGACACGAGCTCGTGCATATGAATCACTCCTTGTAAAAGGACAAGTTCCCAGGCGTAGTGCATGTCATTCCATGTGCGGACTGTCGGTATGTCTACGTCGAAGAAACTACGTTCTCGTAACCAATCCTTAACGCACCTTCCTGTCTATCCGATGTATATTTTCCCACAAGACAGCGGGAGCTCACAAACAAGAGCTTCTACGCAACCCACTGGTGCTTTATAATGATTCGTAGAGCATCCGACAGCTGGCTTACGGTACGGGTCCGTTAATCGACATATTTTCGCGAGTTTTTCTGGCGCTGAAAAGACCACTTTTGTGTCCACCCTTTGATTGTTGTGTTCATATAGAGGTGTCAGGCAGGGAGATACGATCTCTCCAATGCTATTCACAGCGTGTTTACAGGAGGTATTCAGAGACCTGGATTGGGAAGAATTGGGGATAAACGTTAATGGAGAATACCTTAGTAACTTGCGATTCGCTGATGATATTGCCTTGCTTAGTAACTCATGGGACCAATTGCAATGCATGCTCACTGTACTGGAGAGGCAAAGCCAATGAGTGGGTCTAAAAATTATTCTGCAGAAAACAAAAGTAATGTTTAACAGTCTCGGAAGAGAACAGCAATTTACAATAGGTAGCGAGGCACTGGAAGTGGTAAAGGAATACATCTACTTAGGGCAGGTAGTGACGCCGGATCCGTATCATGAGAAGGAAATAATCAGAAGAATAAGAATGGGCTGGGGTGCGTTTGGCAGGCATTCTCAGATCATGAACAGCAGGTTGCCATTATCCCTCAAGAGAAAAGTGTATAATAGCTGTGTCTTACCAGTACTCACCTACGGGGCAGAAACCTGGAGGCTTACGAAAAGGGTTCTACCTAAATTGAGGACGACGCAACGAGCTATGGAAAGAAGAATGATGGGTGTAACGTTAAGGGATAAGAAAAGAGCAGATTGGGTGAGGGAACAAACGCGAGTTCATGACATCTTAGTAGAAATCAAGAAAAAGAAATTGGCATGGGCAGGACATGTAATGAAGAGGGAAGGTAACCGATGGTCATTAAGGGTTACGGACTGGATTCCAAGGGAAGGGAATCGTAGCAGGGGGCGGCAGAAAGTTAGGTGGGCGGATGAGATTAAGAAGTTTGCAGGGACGACATGGCCACAATTAGTAAATGACCGGGGTTGTTGGAGAAGTATGGAGAGGCCTTTGCCCTGCAGTGGGCGTAACCAGGCTGATGATGATGATGTGTCCACCGTGCTAGCTATTCTTTTAAGACTGTGTGCCATTCTATGCAGGTAGGGCACTACTGCTGCCTTCCCTCTGCGTTCCGTCCGTTGATATGCCGCGTCCCGAGTTCCGCAATCTGATCCGCACCTTTTTAGCAGCCCCTCTACGACCCAAACTAGCACCGATTCCTGAAACCCCGCTGTTGATAACCTTCCCGGCCGATCCATAAGAGAGAGAATGAAGAGGAAAGGCAGGGAGGTTCCGATCCATAAGACTCGTATAGATCTTATGGTGGCAAGATTTCTTTGAAAGATGCGTTTTCAAAGCACAAGTTGGCAATGCTCCTTTTGACGAGCTTCAAGTGGACGGACCCATACGGCAACAGGGGCTTATTAGGTCTAGGTTTATATTCCCAATGCGTATGCCGTTCTGTGAACTCGAGCTGACTGATTACGTGCTGCGTTTTTTAGATATTCAGCTCGAGTGCTTAGTTATTCAGCTGACTTTTTATTGTTGGACTTCGAGAACCTTGCGACGGCCACTGTCTTTTCGGGATCTAGTCGAACACCTTGACTGCTCATGACGTGGCCAAGGAAACGAAGTTGTTCAAATCCGAATTGACACTTCTACGGTTTAATGGTTAGGGTTGGCAAACCAATTGCCTTTAGCACTAACCGCAGTCGCTGTGTGTGCTTTTCAAATGTTGCGGGAAAGATTACTGCATCACGTAGGTATACTAAGCTACACTGCAACTTTAAGCCGGAAATTACGGTATGTGTTATGCACTGGAACGATGCTGGTGCAGAAAAGAGACCAAGTGGGCGAGGCTTAAATACATAACGGCCATCCGGTGTGACATTTAAATGCTCTTTTCGCGCGGTTATAATGTCTTCCTAACTTTAGCGTATAGTCTGGACCCGGCTATGAGCTAAAAGATGGTTGTTCTAATCTCAACTCGGTACGAAGTTTCGTTTTCATTGAAGAGGCCTGAAATCAGGTGGGACGGGAACCTGGCTACCGCAGTGTTCCGCAAAAGGGAAAATAATGTGCTGCATTAGAATTACAGGCCTATAACCGCCCCACCACGGATCACGCAACCGACGAAAAATATGGTGGTGTTAGCCTGTAGCGTGAGGCAGCGTATGAGCGTCAACGTAGTCGATCCGTGCCCCTCGTCAGCTCCACGCAGAACACTCAGTGGCACACAATTTCGTATAGGGCGCGGCTTCGAATCTCGGCCGCGGCGGCAGCATTTCAATGTGGGTGAAAGGGAAAAAGCTTGTGTACCGCCCATTGGGTGCACGTTAAAGTACTCGAAATTAATCTGGAGTCCCTCACTACGGCGCGCCTCATACTGAAATCGTGGTTCTCGTCCGTAAAACCCCAGAATTTAATTTTTAATTAATTGTAAATACCTTTTATACGAATGCATTTCGCTCATTTCTATGCCACTCTTATCATCTACCGTTCGTGGGCGGCTTTCTGCGTTGCTAACGCGGACGATCTGTCACTCCCGCGCGAGAAGTGCCAAAAGAATATTACGGAAAATGGAACGTTAGAATATTGCGGTCCAGATACTCCATCTCCTCCTGTCTGTGGGCGATCACCATTATTATTAGGAATGAATGGTTCGCGCTTTTTCCTGCCCTTAATTGGTTGCTCCGTCTTCAGCAAGAGGAGAAACCCCCTCCCGAAAGAGGAGGACCTCTGGCGGACGTCTCTACGGCTTAGATCCAAGTCAGAAGATCCAGCAGTATAGGTTATATTCACCGGTGCCACGCATCCGCCTAAATACATAGCGACTGCTCACGTCGCCATCATGTGCTACAACCTCCGAAAAACTGGTGCGCCGCATGGACCACAGCTGATCTTAAATGACCACAGCTAGCCAAACTAGGCTCCTTACACCAAGCGCGGAGAAAGCGACACACGCTACGTACAAGAAAGCACGCTTTCTATCGCCACACACGATAAAACGCCATGCTACTTGGACTGAAATTTCTATTGCGAAGCCTGGCGTGGCAAAATCAGTGACGTCAAAATCATCGCAATTTACCAACACTACCTAGATAGCGCAAGGCCTGTTCACTCCGATTCATGGCGTCATGCTACCTAGCTCGACCACTATAGAATCTAGTGGGGATGCTCCCGAGTAAGCCGTGGTGATGTTGATGTCACCGCTTTCGTGACGCCAGCCTTGGCAATGGAAATTTCAGGCCTGGTATTATGACGTTTTGGATCGTAGTGAACAGGCCTTGTGCTATCTATAGGTGGCGTTGGGCTTACTCGGGAGCATTCCGATTAGATTCTATGTCAGCCAGGCAAGACGTCATGGTTCGAAGCACACAGACTTCGAAGCACACAGGCTGCTTGGCGCGCAAATCAATTTTTCGACTATCGACGCATGTGCTCGTCACTGTTGTTTTTAGTTGACTGTAATTCACTTCGGGGGCACAAGTCTGCCTAATAAAGAGTTCGTTTCCTCACTTGCGGCTCTTGCTATGGTGTTGTTCATCGTCACAATAACATGACAATAATGTGCCCACTTTTTTCATGACACGCATATTAACCGTTCGTTTCCTCATAATGTATACATGATCGTGTTGGACCACCTACATTCCACTCACCTTCGGAGGCCTCTCTGCGTCCAAGCCTTAAGGGACGCCCCGCGGCCAGATCCGGAGATTGCGCGCCGCTGATAGCGCCGCAAGCCATGGCTTGGCCACAGCGCGTTGCCTGCGAAGTCATGCATTTTGATTTGGATAATTTCATGTCAACTGTTCCAGCCTTGGTGCTCGGCGATTCGAAATTTATTTTACTTGAGCGGAAACAACACCAAAGCAGGACGTCAGGAAAGGACAAGCAAGAGCGCTGGCTTACAACCAAATGTTTGTTTCGGGCAGCGTATATATATATATATATTATAATTCTAAAGGCACCGCTTTGCATGAACGAGTAAACACGTGAAGCGAGCAAGCGGTAATGTAAAAAGAACACGATCACTCCGACAGACAGACAGACAAGCAATGAACTTTTATTGAGGTCCTGAGGGACTAGCCGGCGGAGACCCGTTGGGGCCCCCGGCTCGCCGCTGGCTGCTCCCATGTCGGAATCGGGAGGCCAAGCCTCTCCGCTCTTTCACGGGCCCTCTGGACGCCCATGGACTGGAGCTTGAGTTCCGTACTTGATGTGGCCTCCTCGCTGTCCCATTCGTTGGTGAAGGACGTATCCCGTAATGCAGGACACTGCCAGAGCATATGAGATAGAGTGCTAACCTCCTCCCCACAATCTGGGCAATGTGGGTCAATTTCTGGGTAAATCCTGCTTAAGAAACCTCGCGAGGGATATGACCTCGTCTGAAGCATCCTAAGCGTGATCGATTGAGATCTGCATAGATTTGGATGTGGAGGCGGGAAGCGCCTGCGTTCCTCTTTATAATGGGAGACGATCCCATGAAAGGTTAATAAGGGGTCGCTGTGACCGAGCTCCTCCGGATCCAATGCAGCCCCCTCCGCCGTCGCGGCGCGTTAATTCTCGCGCACGGCAGTGAGCAATCTCATTGGGTTTCGGGCTGCCCGGCAGCACGTTGTCGCCCATGTAAGCAGGGAACCATATAATATAATGCACGGGGTAAAAATTAGTTCTGGACTTGTTTTTCAGAATCGCCTCCACCTGTCTCGCAACCATTCCTGAAGCGAAAGCCCTGACGGCCGCGCGTGAGTCAGTGTAGATATAGGGCCTTTTTGAATCCTGCATCGCCAGTGCCACCGCCACCTGTTCTGCCACGTCGGCCGTCACAGCGCCTACCGAGGCCGCATATAGGAGCTCGCCCTCTTCGCTGACCGCCGTGACCGTGAATTTACCGGAGCGCCCATATTGACCTGCGTCCACGAAGGCTTCCATGCCGACCGTTTTCTTCAATATCGCCCTGGAACGAGCTGCTCGCCTGCCCGCATTATGTTTTGGGTGAACGTTTCTAGGGAAGCGACTGACGACGTAGGTCCCTCTGGAGTTCTCGTCCAGCTGAACCGCCTCGCTGTGACTGTAACGCGGCTGCAAGCCCGCCGCCTCCAAGAGGCGCCTACCGGCGCTGGAGCCCGAAAGCCTTGTGATCTGCGCCGCTCGTTGCGCCTCTATGAGTTCGAGGATCGTGTTATGAACGCCGAGCTGCATTAGCCTGTCCGTGCTCGCCGTGATCGGAATACCCAGTACCTTCTTGACGCTTTTCCGCATCAACGTGTCAAGCTTGTCCCTTTCAGTCTTAGTCCACTGCAGGGCCGAGACCACATAGTTGATGTGGCTCATAAGAAAAGCGTGATGCACCCTAAGTAGGTTGTCCTCGCCTTTTAATGGAGACTCTCATGATTAATCTGAGAATATTCTCGGTTTTGGCCGTCAGATGCGCAATGGTTTTGGCATTACAGCCCCTGGCATCGAGCAACAACCCTAGAACTCTAATCGAATTCACCCTGGGGATCTTCTGGCCGTCCCGCGTGTATACATCTATGGGGATCTGCTCGAGCGGCACGAGCCCCCGAACCCCCTGCCTTGCCGGTCTGTATAACATGAGCTCTGACTTGGTCGGGGAGAGTTGGGGACCCGTGCCCTGCAGGAAGGACTGGGTCACGTCCAAGGCCTCCTGGAGCGCCTGTTCCACGGCCGCCTCCGAGCCTCCCGGACACCAGATCGTAATGTCGTCGGCGTAGAGCGCATGTCCCACGTTTGGCACGGCGGCCAGCCGCTTCGAGAGTCCGTGCATTGCAATGTTAAATAGGAGGGGGGAGATCACCGCCCCTTGTGGCGTGCCTCTGTTTCCAAGCGGGAATGGTTCTGATTTGGTCTGCCCCACCTTGACGACCGCCGTCATACCCCTCAGGAAGGACTCCACAAATGCAAAAAATCTACGTCCCAAGTTCAATGCCGAAATCTCATTTAAGATGAAGTCGTGCGACACGGTGTCGAAGGTTTTGGACAAGTCTAGTGTAAGAATGCCCCTGACGTCTCTAGTCCTGTTACCAATAACCTGTCTTTTTAGCAGTAGCATGACGTCCTGCGTGGAAAGAGATGGTCTAAACCCTACCATAGTGTACGAGAACAACCCCTCGCGCTCTATGTGTTTTGAGATCCTGTTATGTATAACGTGCTCGGCAACCTTACCTAAACATGACGTTAGCGAAATGGGCTGGAGGTTGTCCAGGCTTGGGGGCTTTCCAGGCTTAGGAATCAGTACCACCATCGCCTGCTTCCACGAGTCCGGAACACTACCTTCCTCCCATACCTTGTTGACTTCCTTTGTAATGGTGCTAATGGACCGGTCATCCAGGTTCCCCAAAACCCGATTGGTTATGCCATATATCCGGCCCAGGGGCCGACCTGCCGTTGAGATTGTGGAACACCTCCCTGATATCTGCCTCAGAAAACAGATCATCGAGCTTTGGGGCATCCTCCCCCACGTATTGAGGGCATTCCCGTAGTTTATCCTTTCCTACCGGAAGATACTTCCTTGCCAGGTCTCGGAGAAGGGACGTGTCGGAATGACCCCCCTGTTTTTGCTTATGCACAAGTCTATCTACGGCGAGTCTCTGATTACCCTTGGTCTGTTTATCATCGAGCAGGTGCTTAAGAAGGTTCCATTTTTCCCCCGTGCGCATTCGCCTGTCTGCTGCCGAGCACAGACCTCTTGGCCTCCAGGAGATGCGCCAGGCGCGCGTCCATCCTGGGGGTCTTAAGGTCCGTGGATATTTCCTTGGTGGCCCTTTCAACGTCTCTCTTGACCTGCGCAAGTAATCCTCCAGTGCGCCGTACTCCGACTCATCTTCGTCCCGTATCTTTCGGAAGAGATCCCAATCAACGTACTTAAATATTCTAAGCGGGGCCTCTCTGATCCTGATTGATAACGCCACAATGTGATGGTCGCTCCCTAAATTTCCTCGCAAGTTAGTCCAGGCTGCGTCAGTGTTTCTAACAAAAGCCAGATCTGGCATCGTGTCCCTCGAGACCGAGGTGCCTATCCTCGTGGGAAAGCGGAGTTCCGCCACTAGGGTCAACGCGCAGTCTTCTGCCGTGCTCACAAAGTTCACTCCTTTCGCCGTTTGTCTATTATAACCCCAGGATATGTGTGGGGCATTGAAGTCCCCTGCCACTATCAGAGGGCTGTCACCCGCTATGGCGACTGCCCTGCCTAGGAGTCCGCGAAAACTCTGCCTCTGATCTGTCGGAGGGCTGTACACATTGAGGACGAATATGCTCTGTTTGATCCTGCCACTAGGGATTATCTCAACCAGCTGCGCCTCCAATCTAGTGCTAGCATCAGCTCTGCCTCTTGTGATCTCGTGCTCCTGGAAGGAAATTGCCTTCTTAACCATAGTGATTACCCCTCTCCTACCGTCTCCTGTCGTCGAGACAACGCGGTAGCCCGAGAAGGTCGCCTCCTCACAAAGGGTCTCCTGTAGGAGCAGGACATGCGGTTTGTCCGCTTGTGCTTTCACAAACTGTTGTAGCGAGGCATTGCACCTCTTGAAGCTGGCGCAGTTCCATTGCCACACAAATAATTGGTCTGTGTTGTCCGCCACTGTGTCTCCATTTAGTTAGCATCCCCTTGAGCGCGGTGCACATGCCCGACGCCTCGGAATCCTGATGTGCTTTCTTAACCTTACCGGCCACCTTCAGTCTGCTTACGTCAATGAATTTAGCCTCCATTATCCCCATTCTGCGGTTGAGGGTAGCAATGGCCTCAGACTGTTTCTTGATGGTCTCGGATTGCTGCTCGATAGCTCCGGACTGTGTCTTAATTAATCGCCTCCGCTAATCGATCGAGAAGTTCCACAAGCGATCCTTTCGCGATGGTCGCGGCGGGCATGGAAGCCGATACGGACGCCTCCTCCATCAGCTCCACCGCAGCCTCGGTCGATTCGGGAGGGGGCGCCTTACGCTTTGCCTGACCCAGCATTGGTTTTAGTGCGGGTGCGGGCGACGTGCTGCCATGACCGTTCTGTGCTTTACGAATCAATTCGAGGTCTGCCCTCAACTTACGCATTTCCGCCTTGAGCTGCGCGTTCTCCTGCTTTAAAGCCGCAAGACGCGGATCCTCCATCTGCTCTGGCAGTGTACCATGCGTTACCTTCTTTCCAGTCGTCGTCTCAGTGACCTTGTCCACCCAGGTAGGCCCCTCCTGGATGCGTACACTGGACCGCGAGCGTCCCCTAGAACGGGAGCGCGCTCTGCTGACGGGGCGCCCGCTGGATCGGGAGTGCGCTCTGCTGTCGGTGTGCTCCCTTAGAGTTACTGTATATGCTACCAAAGGTAGCAGAGTTGCGCGTAGGTCCGCCATCTTGCCTGGGAAGCAACCAAATCTATGCGGCGAAGCCGCACTCCGTTATTGCAGGCGGCGTGCCTACCGTATTGTCGATCGACCGTGGGCGCTTTTGCATCGCTTGTGGACTGCTTTTCCGCCTAATCGCAAACAAAGCGCACCAAAACAGCTGACTGCATAAGATCGTCAAGAAAAAGGCGCTGAGATCGGTCCACACCGAAGCTTAGGCCTAGCGTGTCCGTCGAGTCCGTCTGCACGCTCTCGGCGCGCCTAGGCTCAGGAATCAAGAAGTCTAACAAGGATAAATCACTCTATATTTCAGCTTTTGTATCGGTGTTCTTAAATAAACCATTTTTTTATGTTTACAGTGCCAGCACAAGTAGCGATGAGCGCCGACGTGACGCGTCATAAACACAGGTATATATTTGCTGTCGCCGAAGGCTCCCGGCACAAGCCTGCGCTTCTCTGACGAAGATATATGACTAGACAGACGTGTCGACTGAAAGGCATCACTGAACTAAGAAAACGTTGCATATTCTTCGCGTGAAGAACAAGAAACGGCTATCCAAATCAGTAGTAACAGTCCATACAGCGTCCCGGGTCGGCGGTTCTTTTAGGACTTTTTTGAAGGTAAAATGCCAGTCGCAAGTGAAAATCGCTGTTGTGGCACTTCCGAGCATACTGAATACGGACAGCAAAATTTTCTTTGTGGTACAGGCGTGAGTTTTAGTTGCTGGGCGATAGCGCATCTAGCATGACTGAGTGAGACGTACCTCTGTGAAACTAAAACTGCTTCTCGATCCTTGACATGGTAAATTATCCGCTCGCGTTCGTCTCCTGGCGTGGCGTAGTGGTAAAGTACCGGGCTCGGGACCTGTGGGTCCGACGATTGAATCGTGGTGGGGGCTTTTTTATTTTTACGTTAGCTTTTTTTTATTGCACCAAGACGCTCTCTGTTGCTTTGTGTATTCCAAACAAATATATACGATGTCTATGCACCGCGTATTTAACGCACTAGAGCTATTATTCTCACCAGTACCCAGCGCCTCCGAGTACGCCGCGCCTGCCCAGCGCCCCAGCATCGAGCGCGCGACACTGGGCCCATAATCCGGCACTGGACTGAACACTGGGTACTGGGTTTTGCATTAGGGATACCAGCTTATGTGGCAAAGCTCTCAACGTGTAGGCAGTCTAAAATATTACTGGTGAATCAATGACAAACCATTAGCATTTCGACACTGGTACCCAATTAAAGCGTGGCTGATATCCAGCCACGCTGGATATCAATCACACCTGCAAGTGCCACTTTATTATGTGCCTTTTCACTGCAGGGATACCAAAAGTAAGAGTCTGTGGGAGTGTAGTGAAAGTTTTTCTCTCACAGATTTTGACATAGCTACATAGCTAGCTATCCGCAGCTAGCCGGCACGCGAACAGCGAACGCGAAGATCGGCCGGATTCGCTTTGAATTTGACTGGAGATAACTTGTGTCAATCCAGTTCGCTGCAGCGGTGGCGTCGGGAAATACAAAGATTGGCCCGAGCATCTGCTTCTCCGCAATGCACGGTTGCTTGACTACCACGTGATGACGCTGTGCCAATACAGGCGCTAGCAGCGTGATAACACAGACGTGCAACTCTGCTACTTTTGGTAGCATATACAGTAACTCTATGCTCCCTGGATCGGGAGCGCCATCTCGTTGCCGACAGGCCCCGGGAGCGTATTTCCAACTGCTCGTAGGTACAGCGGGGCGTGGGAATTGCGGAGACGACGGACGTTCGCACGCATGCGTGAGTGAGAGCGGGTGCGAGAGAGGAAATGTGGGAAGTTTTGCTCCTTGAAAATACGACTCTGCCTAGGTACTACGGAGGAGTTTCTTGGCGCGCGGTGTATACGCTTGTCCCTAAGCGTGCCAGCAGAAGTCGCGGGGCGCGATTGTGCTGAACTTAGCATCGCAAGTTGGCGGCTCGACGCAATCATATTTAATCGATCATGCTTTTACTAATGAAAACAACGTGTCATTATTTCGCATTACTGGCGGCGCCTCCAAGACACCAAAGCGGCAACGGGGATATCAACGCTAGAAGCCGGACTGGTCCGTGGGTTGGGGCTCGCAGAGGCCTGCGCGTGCCAGGGGAGTATAAGATAAGGCACGCTTCGGCCTCTGCGGCCCCAACCCCCGGGCCGCCCGGCTTCCAGCTTTGATCCCCCCGCTACCGCTTGGGTGCCCCGGAGATCCTGCGCCGCCTGCTTTAATATAACCTCAGGTGCTCTCCTGAGGCCTCCGTTTGCCGGTTACATGTGCCCTTCTGGAGCAGTGCTCGTAAAAAATCCGATCTATCGTCGCGACGAAAAAAGCGACCCGCGACTTATAAAACACCAGTCAGAACATTGTCCCTTCAGACACAGCGATCACCAAGCGGCGTCCGCGCCCACTGCCTCATCGCGCGGGCAGCCAGCGGCGGAGCGTATAAACCAACTCGACCGAACTCCGCAATGCCGGCATGTCTAGGGGACAAACGAATACAACGCGCTCTAAGAAACCTCCTCCGTAGTGCCTAGGCTGAGTCATATATTCAAGGAGCAAAAGCCCCCAGATTTTCTCTCTCGCGCCCGCTCTTACTCGCGCCTGCGTAGAAACGACGAGCTCCGTCAAAAGTGGCACTCCCCGCTGTACCTACGAGCCATTCTAAATACGCGCCCCGGGAAGGGACCGCGCCTGCCACGCTGGCATCACGTGATCCTGCAGCCACTTGCGCCTCCCGGGCGCGCCGCCTCCAACGCACGATGTATGGCACCTGGAAGCGCTGGTTGCACCTGCGGTCGGCTGTCGGGTGCGCGCCTCCACAGATGGCGCACTTTGGGTCGCACTGATGATCTTCTGGTGGGGAAACCATGCCACAACCGCGGCATTTCCTTTTCTCCTCGCCGTTAGGGCAGACGTCTGCTCTATGGCCGAGCTCTCCACACGTGTAGCAAACGTCTACTTGCCTGCGATACAGGGCGCAAGGCAACATGACCGTCCCGCAGACTACGTGATTCGGCACCCTTTGTCCTTGAAAGAGCACAACGATCGTGGGGGTCTTCTTGATTCTTCGTACTTCTAATGCCTCGGGGTATCGGTGGCTGACAATGAGCGCCTTTAGATCGGCGTCGTTGATCTCGGGGTCCACACGCCGCACCACTCCCTTGCAGGTGTCATCCGATGCCGCCACGTATGCTGCCACGTCGAAGGGCCCCTCCTTCTTGTGGATCCTCTGGATCTTGGCGTAGGCGCGCGCATTCGCTTCATGCGGCGTGGAAATAACTAGGATGTTCTGGATGCCATTGGGGCACACCATGTCATCCCGCACTTGCGTCGGCGCCAGGGCCGCCGCCATGGCCAGCGCCCGGGCGAGGTGTATCAAATCCGACTTTTTTAAGTCCAGCCCCCCTCGAGGTCGGACGATGATCTTGAATTGCTCCCTCGGTAATCTGGGGAGCCTCGAGGCGTCCACGATGCGCTTCAACACGCTCCGTGGTGCGGCAGTGCGGCTGCCGCGTTTCTCGCCTTTTTTCTTCGCTTCGGGCTACGGCATCCTCGGCTCGCCGGGCCCGGTCTTCTTGGTCTTTTTGCCCAGCGCTCTTACCCAGCCTCAGCACTCCGCGTCCTCCGGACTAATATCCATGCCTTCAACAATCACCACGCTTGGATAGGAGGCCATAGCACCGTGTCTCACCGCCACTCGCCGAGCGTCTCGAGCGAGCGTCTCGCCGAGCGGCCACCGCTCTGCCGTTAGGCTGAGCGCGTTAGGTTTAGCGGCGCGCCAGCGTGGTGCACCAGAAACAGCTCGGAGAAAAGTCACAAAAGCACCCACCGGTGGAAGTTCGGTGTATTCCGGTTCCTTGCGACCAACCGCGTCGAATACTGCCATTGTGTAACGTGGCAGCCAAAAGAACCTGCCAAAAACATTTAACAAAGCGGGAGCCGATATTCAGCCGTCCGCACTGGTCGGCTCTTCTTCTTCTTCCTCTCACTCCGATAAGAACGAAATTTTTTTTGGTAGGTCTGAAATTGATGGAAAGCTTACGCAATCATCGCCGCTCTTGTCGATGTGGAAGGCTTCAGAAATCATGCATTAGGATAGTTTTACAGTAGGGCGCATTCTTTAAAAAGTGGCTCACAGTCGCATTAAACATAATGCAATAAGAGGTGGCTATCTCTTCCAACCAGCCCAAATCTGTATGCTTTTGCAACCTCCTTGTTTTTATCCTAGAAGCTTAACGTAACATCTTTACATAAACTGTATTTCGTAATATCTTTCACTGGCTCAAGCGTAAGGCAAGAAAGTATGGGTGATAAACGGCATTGCTATAAACAGCCTTTCTTCAATGAAAAAACAAGACTTTTCTATCTAGGTCTAAGCAATGTACCGTATTTACTCGATTCTAAGCACCCCCTTTTTTTCTTGATCGCTATGTCCAAAGTGAGGGGAGGTGCTTAGATTCGAAAAATTTGGAATGACCCCCCCCCCTCCCCCTTTTCGCTGCGACATCACGACGAGACTGGTGCGAGAAATAACATTTTATGTTGCAAACATCCAAAAGAAAAATCGGTGCAGGCAGTGAGCCCACAGCTTGTGTCGGATGCTCAGTCACTATCACTGCCACTCACGAGTCCGCGCGGCTCTGCGGTCCGGCTGTGCGGCAAGATCGCGCCGCGGACGCCGTTCCACCTCGGGTCTCCGACGGCTCCGGCTCGATGACAGAGCGAGCAAGCGCGCTTGGCGGTCTTGGCTACGCGCTCTTCCTAAAAAATAGGGGGTGCTTAGATTCGCATGCAAACTTTTTTTCCAAATTCTTTCGCGAAAGTAGAGGGGGTGCTTAGAATCGGGGGGTGCTTAGAATCGCGAAAATACGGTATAATGTACGGGATCGGTGACCAGTCATCTTACAGAAATATATCGCACGAACGCTTTTTATGAAATATAGGCATCTTCTCCAAAATATAGACATCAGACGCCTCCTCGACTCCCCAAATATTACATTTAGATCGACAGACCATGCAATTATAAAGTTTGTAAGGCTTCGACAATTGCAGCACCGCTATGGGTGGGCAACGCATAGTTAGGACTCCCGAAGAGAAGCGTGAATACGAGAGACAAAGGAGAAAATAACGGCAATACGACCAGCAGCGGCGTGCTGTCAAAATTACAATTACTGTAAAGCAATAAAGCATCGCCTACCCCCCTCAGCATTTGTAGCGCTGGCTTTGTAACAGTTTCGCTGGACATCCACTTTCGCAGAGCCGGGATGGCAAGTCAGTTTTTATCATTTCTTTTTGTGCCACTGATCATGATTATGCATGTGATATTAGAATTCGTTAGTAACCTTTCTCGATGCTGTGAATGTAAGTTGCTTCTTTTGTAGACTGGCGCTATTTACGTATCATGTAACTCATCATTGTTATTGTGTCTGTATGCTTGATACTGTTTCTGCGATGGCAATATGTAGCTGCACAACTGCTACCCGTCGGGACCTCTGACTCCACCAAGCTGCTGACCCCTCGGCAGTGCATTCCGCTGGTCTCCACTATCGTGTACGTTGCACACCATGCAAGAAAATGTCATTTTTATAACATGTATAGTAGTATTGCTATTACTTTTATTAATAACGCCCGAAAGTCGAATTTAATGTCACCTACACTCAATATAGATGAGTTCCTTTTATCTCCTGGGCAAAGCCACACTCTCTCGGCAGTGCGAAGTTGCTGACTTTGGAATGATTTTGCTGCGATAGCAATTGTATGGACACTCCAGGCGCATTTCTTGCTGTCGTCGGGAGTATCGGCGTCAGCGACGCCGTCATTTTTCATGTAAAGTTCAAGGGCGACGTCGCCGTCTGCTGTGCGCGTGCGAGGGGAGCCGGCGATGGCGGCTCACCGTCTTCCCTCACGCGCGAGGCACCGGTAGGAAAGGAGGGGTGACGTAGCACTCTGGCAGCAGGGGCGTAGCCAAGGGGATGGGGGCTGATGGGGCTTCAACTCGCCCCCCCCCCCTCCGAAATTTTTTCGTACTGCCATGCGCCGCCGACCAAAACAACCCCCGGCGCCGGAAATCTACTTGTCTAAATTGCCTTCGTTTTCTCTTCAAAACAACCTACTCTTGAAGACCTCGCCAGTCTGTGCCCACTGCCTTCTTGTTGTTCCCTCAACACTCTGTCCAGAAGTACTGCACACCCTACATGACGATCCTACCGCTGGGCACCTCGGGTTCTCCCGGACGTTATCGAGGATATAAGAAAGGTATTACTGGGCCGCGCCTGACCGTCGACGTCGCCCGTTACGTCAAGACATGCCGAGACTGTCAGCGACGCAAGACACCACCAACAAGGCCAGCGGGATTACTACAGCCGACAGAGCTTCCTTGCCGACCGTTTCAGCAGATCGGGTGGATATGTTGGGACCCTTTCCAACGTCAACATCCGGAAATAAGTGGATCGTCGTAGCGACGGACTACCTCACCCGCTTCGCTGAAACGAAGGAAGGAAGGAAGGAAAAAGTGGAGAAGGAAAGGCAGGGAGGTTAATCAGTTTAGCTTAATCGGTTTGCTACCCTACACATAGGAGAGGGATGGGGGCGATGAGAGATGGGGAAGGGAGAGAGAGAGAGATAGCACATAGCACAGCACACACACATCGCCCGTTAGAGTCCATCAGTCTGGCATGGTACGTGATATCACTGTCACAGCCGCTTTTCCAATCCCGTCTCTTTCAAAAACCGAAGTAGTCCCTTTGTCGCCTTCACCTGCGATGTCTTCTGTCGGCGGCATGTGAAAATCCTGTCAAGGGACGATGGTCTAGTGTCAAGGTGCGCTAGACGGATGCCAGGGGCTGTCGCTGAACATTATTTATTTATTTATTTTACCCTCAGGGCCGAAGCATTACAGAGGGGAGTGGGTAGAGAATAAACACAGTGCATAGTAACATATTATTAACAAAATGATAATGAACATAATAAACATAATATCACAAAGCATGCTAAGGTATGGTAAATCCTAATTATACAATGTTAGCTAAGGCATGTTTAAATCTGGTATTATCATTAATGGAAACAATGTCGGAAGAAAGTTGATTCCAATCTTGTGAAGTTCGAGGTAAAAAGGAGTAAAGAAAGGTTTTAGTATGACATGGCTCGATACCAACCTTAAAGCGATGGTCAACACGGTTAGATATATAATGTGGCTGAAGAATGAATTCGTCACGGAGGGTAGGGTGATAGTAAAGCCGATGGAAAAAGTTCAAGCGAAAATTTTTTCGGCGGGATGCTAGGGATGGAAGAGATATATCAGATTTCATAGAAGTTATACTAGCAGTGCGGTTATAACAGGAACAGATGAAGCGAGTAGAGCGATTCTGCACCATTTCTAGTGAGGCAACCAAATTGTTAATGCTTGGATCCCAGACTGGAGTGGCGTATTCTAATTTAGATCGAATGAGTATTTTATATAATAAGAGCTTTAAAGACGAAGGGGCAGCAGAAAAGTTACGGCGTAAGTAACCTAACATGCGGTTAGCGTTGTTAATTATCTTCTCAATATGCAGGGACCAACTCAGATTAGAAGTGATATGAACGCCTAAATACTTATAGGAGGAAACCGCGGTTAAAGGGGAGTTGTTTAGGTAATATGGAACAGGACTATGCGCGAGAGATACGCATCACTTTACATTTGTTAATACTTAATTCCATTAGCCAGGTATTGCACCAGCAAGATATAGAATTTAAATCTGATTGGAGAATGTTAATATCGTTATCAGTAACTATTTCACGGAAAATAACGCAGTCGTCAGCGAAAAGATGAATATTAGAAGAAACTAAAGAAGGAAGGTCGTTAATGAAAATGAGAAAAAGAAGGGGGCCTAATACGGATCCTTGTGGGACTCCAGATTGGACAGGACATTGGTTAGAAGAAAGTTCGTTGGCTACGACAAATTGGGAACGATTTGAAAGGAAATCTTTGATCCATAAATAAAGACTATTATCGATATTAAGTTGACTAAGTTTATGAAAAAGAAGTATGTGGGAGACCTTGTCGAATGCTTTAGAAAAATCTAAGTAAATACAGTCAGCTAACGAAGAACGATCAAGAATGCGGTGCAGTTTATGAGTAAATGATATGAGCTGCGTTTCACACGAAAATGATTTCCGGAAGCCATGTTGAGCTGGTGAGAAAAAGGAGTTAGATTCGAGAAAGGCGGACATTCGAGAAATATTCAGGACATTCGCACAGAATGTGTTCCAGCGTCTCCTCGAAAAGACAGGCACTGCAGAGAGCGTTGTCCGCCATTCCAATGCGAAATGAGTAAGATTTCTTGAAAGCCACCCCTAGCCATAAGCGATAAAACAGAGTCGCCTCTCTTCGGCGGAGTGCAGTTGGCATATAGAGATGCATCAACGAGGGCAGGTGGTATTGACGGTTGCTCTGGTAGGTCTGGCTGTTTGGTGTGCACCATAGAGAGAGCGTGATCTCCTGTGAAAGCACTCGAAATCTGCTAGCTGCGTCGCATCGTGAAAGCGGTATGGCCTTTTCTTGTGCGTGTTCAAGAGCTTCCCGAGCGGCATTATCGGCGTCTTCGTTTCCAGTGATGCCGCAGTGACTTGACAGCCACTGAAACGTCACGTGGTGTCCTTTCTCCTGTGATGTATGGAGTAGGCATCTAATATCGAATACGAGCTGTTCGAATGGCCCGCGACGCAGAGATGATAGCACAGATTGCTGAAACGAAACCACTGCCGAAAGGCAGCACAGCAGAAGTGACCAAATTCTTCTGCATAGCGGGTCGTCACTGCGCACGCACTGAACGCTAAACGAAATAGCGGGTATAGCGGGCGTACGCAACGCAAACGAGTTAGCGTTAGCGTTTTTGCGTGGTTTGCGGAGTTTGCGGGAAACATGGCGGCGATCCCGGCTGCCCGCTTCGAGTTGAATTTGACGTTGCTTTCGTAAAATGCACTCCGTTCGTAGCAAATAACTGTGTAAACGGCTTTCGCTTAGTCTCAGGCCGCTTCGACGACAGAGTGTTATGGATAACCTCGTGGTGTTTTGGAGATCGCTTCTCGTTTCGAACGAATACAAAGAAATGGATGGATGGATGGAAGGTAGGAGCGTCCCCTTTGAAACGGGGCGATGGCAGTTGCCACCATGCTCAGATTTTTATTTTGCCTTTTATTTTTATCTGTGTTGTGTGTTATTGAATTTCTCGATTTTCTTTAAGTACGTCTTCCTACCCTTTTAACCTTATGTCACCTCTCTGCTTTTGAGCCACCAATCCTCCAATCGCCTTTTGCTAATTTCCACCGCACCTTTATTTACATGACTATCATTATCTCTGAACCCTAGGGCCTCAGGAAGGGTGACTGTGGCCGCATCGACATCGGGGTTGATACCATCACATTTTAGTATGAGGTGTTCCATTGTTTCTACATATTTACCACACACAGTACATGTGTCTTCTTCTTCGTTAAATTTCTTTTTATAGCTCCGCGTTCTAAGACATCCTGATCTAGCTTCAAAGAGTAGGGCACTGCCTCTTGAGTTATCATAAAGCGCTTCCTTCCTGATCTGCTGTTTCCAGTATCGATATAGTTCTACACTATGCTTATTTCCCATTGAATTTATCCAATTTTTACCTTCCGCATTTTTAACCTGTCGTTTAATGCTCTGTCCTTTTTCGTCCTCGTGTCTGGCATACTTACTGGTTAGCTTTCTAGTTCTTTTCCGCCATTGTGAGTCAACGCTCTTTCTGTATAGGTATTTAAACACCTTAGCTGCCCACCTGTTATCATCCAATTTCCTCAGACGTTTTTCGTATAGGATTTTACTCTGAGCTTCCCGTGCTTCGAATGACGCCCAGCCCATATCTCCCTGTACTGCTTCGTTTGTGGTTTTGCCGTGGGCACCTAGTGCTAACCTTCCCACAGCTCTCTGATTTACCTCTAGTCTCGACTGAACCTCTGCCCTTAAACACAGGACCGCATTCCCGAAAGTAAGCCCCGGCACCATTACTCCCTTCCAAATGCCTCTCAGTACCTCATACCTGTTGTAACCCCACAATGCCTTATGTTTCATTATCCCGGCATTTCTTCGCCCTTTTGCTATTAGAGACTGTTCGTGCTTTTCCGTGTACATCTGCCCTTTGTTTATCCAAACCCCGAGATACTTGTATTCGGCCACTCGGGGTATTTCGTGGCCTTGTATTGTAAGCTCCTGATCAGTTGTATCGTTGAAAAACATCCCACCGGACTTAGCTGCACTAAAACTGAAACCTAAACTGTCTCCTTCGTCCCCACAGTAATTAACCAGAGTTTGCAAATCTTCCTGGCTATCTGCGAACAGTACAATATCGTCCGCATACATTAAACCCGGTAGTCGTTGCTCAACGACCTTTTCGCCTAATCTGTACGACAGATTATACCCTAGATTGCTTCGTTGTAACCTTCTTTCCATGCTTATCATATAAAGCATGAACAGCAGCGGTGATAGAGGACAACCTTGCCTTAATCCTTTGTGAACCTCGACAGTTGTGGTACTCATGACTCCTTCCCATGTTATTTCAACATTATTTTCTCGATATAGTTCCTGTAGAAAATCAATTACCTCATTACCGATACCTTCAGCTTTTAATATGTTCCACAGGAGTTCCCTGTTCACATTGTCGTATGCACCACTTATGTCCAGGAAGGCTAAATACAGAGGTCTATTTTCCGCCTTAGCTATTTCTATGCACTGGGTAAGCACGAACAGGCTATCATCTAAGCGCCTACCACTTCTGAACCCGTTCTGAAGTTCTCCAAGTATTCTATTACTTTCTACCCATGACTGCATTTTTAATTTCACCGCCTGCATCGCCAGCCTATATATAACTGATGTTATCGTAATTGGTCGGCAAGATTTTATGTTCTTCTTATCACCTTTTCCTTTATAAATCAAATTCATTTTACTCTGTTTCCAGCTGTGCGGAATTTGCTTATTTGTTATGACTGCCTCCAATGCTTTTATCAGCGTTTCCTTGCTTCTTGGGCCAAGTTCATTAATTAACTTGATTGGAATTTCGTCTATCCCCGCGGACGTGCATTTTGGAACATTTGCCTCCGCCCTTTATCAGTTAAGATTGGTCAATTCTAAGCTGTTTTCTATTATGCTATTCTGTGTTGCTCCCTCACTTGGGGCGATTACCCTATCGTCTTTCCTAAATGACTCTGCTATAACTGAACCAATGTAGTTCACAGCGTCATCTCCCTCTAAGCAATTTCCTTCGGCATCGTGAATCTGTTCCTCTTTTCTGTGATTAGCTTTACCCAGCCAGCTTATATGGTTCCAGAATTTTCTTGACCCCCCTTTAGTTGCATCGCGAGCTTCAGCCAGCCAGCGATCAGAGGACTGCTTTATTTTAGCCTGGACGAGGACCTGCACTTGTTGTTTCTTTTGTCGATAATATTCCCATTTTTGGCCTATTTCCTCTTCAGATAACTGCGCCCTCTTTGCTTCTCTGTGTTCCCGAGATGCCCACCGTCGTTGTTCGATGGCCTCTCTAATTTCCTTATTCCACCAACTTCGTGGCTTCCCCTTTCCTCTCCAGCGGTTTACTCCTTTTACCTCTTTTATTTTTGTACTAATGAGTAGTTCTAACTGATTATAATCCCACCTTTCCATGGGATGTTTCATTATTGCTTCCTCTATGCCAGCCGCTATTTGCGCTATTTGCGCGTCATTTAATTTTGCGTACTCTTTTTGGCTTCCCTGTATTTCTCTTTTGAGTAGGGCTCCCAACTGTAGGCTAATACGCTTATGATCAGTTCCGAGGCTGTACTTCCCCTCTTCGTTTATTTCCATTATTGCTAGCTTGCTATACAATCCCTGCGACATTAAGCAGTAGTCAATGGTCGTTTGTCTGTTACGGGACTCCCACGTGATTTGTCCCTCACACTTAGTTTCTCTATTTACTATAACTAGGTTGTGTCGTTCACAGAAGTCTAGCATCAACTTCCCATTACAATCTGTGTATCCATCCAGATCCTCGATGTGGCCATTCATGTCACCCAGCAGACAAATATCGGCACCTTCCCCAAACTGCTTTATATCGTCATCGAGACACTTCACTAGATCTTTGTTCTCTTGCCTGTATTTGTCCCCTGTCCCTAAATAAACTACTCCTAGCCATGCCTTTTTACCGGCAATTGTACCTGATACCCAGACATGTTCTTTGCAAGTTAACCTTATTCTTTGCCAATTTGTTCCTTGGTGTATAAGCATACCTACTCCTCCTCCCTTCCTCTCCGTTGTTGTCCTATTGCTCCCTTCCCAGACGCAGCCTTCAATAAGCGGTGGGTCTTCTAGATCCTTGAGGTGTGTTTCGCATAGCGCGTATACACCTACTTCTTCGTCCTTTAACTGCTGTTCTATTTCTAACCACCTCGCTCTCTTTCTACCGCCTTGCATGTTTATGTACCTGATCCTGGTGTTAAATTTATTTGTAGTTTTCTTCCTGGACCTCCTAGTGGCCATTTTATTGGCGTCAGCCTCTATTGCACTTTCTACACTGTTTCTACCTACCCCTATGCCCTGAGGCGCAGCGGACCCCCTAAAAAAGCTACTGCCCGACCTGCCAGGCGCCAGCCGATCTCGGCTCCTAGCCTTCCATTAAAGTGGATGCCATCTCGTGTAAAGCCTCCGCCAAAGCCTGCTCTATGCACTTCTCTCTTTATGTCTGCGACTTCAAATCCTTTCTCCTGGCTTAGCTTTCTTATTTCACAATTTACAGCCACAACGTCCTTGGCAATTGCTCCGTTCCTTCCTTGCACCTCCGGCACTGTGCATACGACGATCTGGACTTGCTGTGCTATCGCCCTTAAATCGTCCACTCCCTCCGCTAATCTTTCCACTACTTTTGCAGCTTCACCATTCAACACATCATTTAGCCCCGCCGCTACCACTACCAAATTGCGCTCTGCAACATTCTCAGAAAGCTCGCTTTTTGTTTCTTTCAGTACTGCGTCCATTGTCCTGCCTGGGAACGTCCCGACTGCTACCCGCCTATCGCCCTTTGCACGCTCCATTATAGCTATTTTGCACCTCCTCATATTTGAATCACCACCGATAAGTACTAGGGCATTCTTTCCCTCCCTCCTAACTTCCAGGTTGTGCTTATCATTGGCTATAAGCTCATTCCTTGGGGTTAGCTTGTTCCCCTCCTCTCCTCGCGCTCGCTGGCGCCCCTGTGGCTGCAGCGTCACCTCCCGCGGGGTGTGTTGCGCTGCTTCGCTATAACTATGCCGACTCACCGGCGGCGAGCTGACTACCGCTTGCTCTGCCACCCTGCCCCCGACTTCGCATGCAGGGTCTACCCTACTTTCTGTGTTTTTGCCCCCGGCTTGGTGTCCCGACCCATCATTCTCCGCTGCGCGCGTCTCAAGCGCATCGAGCCGCCTATGCAGTTCTGCTCTCCTTTCCTTCTCTTCTGCAAGCTCGGCCGCGGTTCTTATTAATTGCGCGGCCTGCACCGCTTCCACCTTGACCAACTCGGCGACTTTCGCCTGCAAAGCTCACCGCCTCTCACGCTCCTCCCTCAGGTCTGCTTTCAGCTCCTCGAACTTGGCTGTCCAATTTCCTTCCAGTTTTTGTACTGCTTCCCTGACCCCTTCGCACAGCCTGCACGTAAAGCTAGACTCCTCCGCGTCTGCTAAGCTCTGGAAACTGGTCTCGTCGAGGGAGCACCAGCGCAGGCACTCGTCGCACTGCACTTGCTCCGCGTCCCCCGCGGCCTTCCCTTTCTTTGGTCTCATCGTTAGGCCTACGTCCTTAGGCTCAACGAGCACGTCCGCCAAATCACTTCGAAGAGCTAGCTGAGATAGTTAAATAGGCCTATCAAATAGGTCCCGCCTAGCACCTAGGCCTAACGAAGGAAACCGCCAGACCTAGACAAAGCCGGTACGTTTACCACGCTTACCGCGAATTCAAAATTTGCGCTCCTGCTCCATGCAAAATAAAACACTTCAAAAACATCAGCTAATAAGAAGAAAAAAAGACTATTTAGCTACGAACGAAGTCGCTGAAGCCTCGACACAGGAGCGTCCGCACGCCCGATTACTATTTAAATGCAAAAAAAAACAGCATATAAAAACAGAAGCAAGCTCAAAGCATGCACAAAAACTTATGATTTCGTCGTCGCCACGGAGCCCCGAAAAGCACGTCCATCCGCCACAAAATCCAAATCCAAAACATTTGAGATCTCAGCGCCACCTATCGCTACAAGTGCGAAATAGCCGCAACAACGGCATATGGCCTCAGAGATCCAAAGATATCGCCGCCAACTAAAATTTTGGAAAACATGCGCTGCTTAGCATACGCTATATTATAGTGTATAGCGTACGCTATAGTTGCGTACGCGAAATTAAAACTAGAGAGTTTTAGAATAGGGGCTCCGAACGTTTTGGGGCCCCAAAGAAATAGTGTCACGTGGTCGTGACGTTGTAGAACACAGTAGGAATCATAGAGTTAGTAGTACAACTCTAGAGGAAAAGCTGGGCCGGAAAAGTGGGAACCTCTAGGGCGCCGCCCTGTTGCTACTGGTCAATGTGGCCAGCGCAATTACTATTGAAAGAGCTGAAAACAAGTACAGGTCATCTTATGCCTTGTCATCTAAAAGCGCATACCTGATGACTTTATGAAGGTGGTGCGTTAATATTAAGTTTACAGAAAGCGATCTACAAGTCCGTGAGTTATGTAAATCACGATGCACGCATTCATTCAAAAACGGATGACGCGAATTTCGGTTTCGAATCTGTTTTTTCGATGCGTAGTAGTTTCGTACAGTTTAGGTTTGACATGCGATCGCGCGTCGACATCGGATGCTATGGCACACTCGTGCCGTATGTGCCACCGAAGCCCCGAAGTGCTCTGGCATATACCTTCACATGTAAGTAAACGAATATATCTACTTGTTGAGAATATCACGCGTGTAGGCAGCTCTTGTGGTGCATCACAATCGTTTGAGAAGCGTCACAGTAGAGCATTTTTCTACATGCGGAGCGGTGTTTTTATTTGAAGGTTTCCCTTCAGTAGGAAATTGCTGAACAGGCGGACCAGCGCACCGGAATTGTACTGGCGAAGCCACAAGCAACTCAAAGAATCTGTTTAATTGTTGCACTTTGAACAATCACGCTTCTACAAAGGCCACAGCAGAAAAACAGCCTGATGTCGAGTATTTCTGTGCCACGAAGTAATCAAGAGGCGAGTGCCTAATGCGGACGAAATCGAGTGCATCGAGACTTAGAACGGCAGAAAGCTGAGCTAGATGGTAAGGATTCATTATGCAAAACGGAGGTGAGGCGTGCAGACAGGACACAAGAGTAGAGAAGTGGGCGGCGCTCGTGTTGTTTGCTTGTAAATACTCTACTCTTGTGTCCTGTCTGCACGCCTCACCTCCGTTTTGCATAACGAGTGCATCAACCAACATATTAATAGCGTAGGCGTTTTATTAACTGTGCAATATTTTCAACACTTTCTTGCATGCCATTTCATGTGGAATATCTTTTCTGGTTACAAATTTGTGCAGCGAATCTATTTGCATGATCGACTCCGGGCCTGTGAGACCGTTCACTTGCACTTGATGCTGAGTCTTTTACATATATCCATAAACTACAGATATGCACATCAGATCCCTGCGAGCATTTTCGAAATTCAATTATTTTAGACAACAGGCACATATGCAATACTGACATAATCTCAAATACCACTAAGCAGTTGGGACACATTTTTGTTGACCATACTCTGAGGTAAATTAAGTAGATCATGTGGACAGCTCCAGCTCATTTTCCTTAAATCAGTGTGTACAAGGGGTATGCAAAAATAATTTTTTTCTCGCGCACCGATTATTTTGCTGTATAAGCAAGAGAACCCACCACATTAGTGTAACGTATCATGTACACCACACTAATATACATGTGCTCTAATTTACCAAGTGATATGAGTTACTTTTATGGCTCATTCAGCCATATCACGCTGCAAGCTGCATTCATCAATCTTCAATTGGATTTTGCAAATGGTTAATGAAACATGTTTCCCTTTTATGCAGATATGCAATGGCAAGCCCTTCCGTGTGTTCCAAAGGTAAAATTTAAGCTCTAAATTAAAGAAGACATTTCTAGCCAGAAACAAGCAAAAATGGTGAATGCAGAGTATCAGAAGCCCAAGGTACAGAAATTATGAGACGTGTCGAATGATTTTAAGGAAAGAGTCGTATTTGAAAATGCAAGACTCTTTAGTGGAGATCAAGCAAGTCAATATAGGTAGAATACTCTGCAAAATTATGCGAGTGAGGGGATGTCAAATAATGGGTCAGGAAATGCGTTGTTTTTCTGCAAAACAAAAGCTGATTGCCATTACATAAGTCACTTTAGCATCATGAGACTGCTGCTTGATAAATTCAGAAATGAACCAAAAAACAAGACACGCAAAAATAAAAAATAAACAATTTAATGATGCTCTATCCACATTGGGATAAATAAAAACAAACACATCACATCTATAATGTGGACATATCAGACGCCTTGTGAAACACTAAAGGAAAAAATTCAGTTTCGAGCTATGGCACTTGCCGCATAGATGTGGGGGGGCCTTGCACTAATAGCGATAGTTACCACTGCATTTAGAAATTGAAAGCATTCCTGCAGACAAGGATGATTCTTTATATTTTTGGCTACCACTTCAAATGCCTCCACCAAGTGTTACAATGCTGCATGCAGCCATACTAAGGATCTCGCAGCAACACCTGTAGGTAAAAAGCAGAAGCAGTCAACTTGCTGGTGTGTGCTGGACACTGTGTTTGAAAACTTTAGGCAAGAAGAGTGCAAGAAGCAGGCATAACAACTGCATTTATTTCCATAATTCCCCATTTGATGGCCTTTTCTTTTTGCTTAGACAATGCCTCCGCCTAGCCACAGCAGCTCCCTCATACAGACTCCGCAAGCCAAGAGGCCGTGGAGGCAAATGCAGGTAAGAGGCAAGAAGCAATAGCACTGGTATCAACATTCATCTAATTCCTTTCTTTTTCTTTTGTTTAGGCAGCCAGCACACCTCGAACAGTCACCTTGACTGCGGGTGTGTCACCCTAGTCGCCAAGGAAACATTTGAGGGAAAGCAACAGGCAATGTGAACAGCCACTTCTCCATGTAAACAATACTCTTTCTCTCGGATGACTCCTACGCCTCGCCACGCCAGCACATTTGTGCACAAAGATGCTGCGCAGGCACGTGCAGGTCAGAGGCAAGAAGCAGTGGCACTGGTGTCGACATTCACCCACTTTCTTTTTCTAACACTGAGGCAGCCAGCACACCTCGAGCAGCCACCTTGACTGCGGGTGTGTCAGTAGATTCCTGTTGTACATATGCTCATAATAAACTTCAGTAAACTTCAACGTGATAATAAACTTGAAGGCAAATTGGACATTGATGCATTGTTTTTTTGAGCAATTTATTGTACACATACAATGTATGTTATACTTTCCAGTGCTACAGAGCGTATTTTGAAGCTTCCCCCTATATTTTGCACCTTTAATTACATATGTGTTGTGTGGCCCTCAATGCAGTTCATGTTGTAGCAGCTGTTTTGTCTGTGTATCGGACATTGGCTTAAGCTCGTGACATCCACATACTTCTCTGACATATACAAAATAAAGTTCTATGTAGTCCTCAGTGTTACAACAAAAAATGAAAGTAAACAATCCGATCGTGGAATTGTGTTTATTATAGTGATTCCTATGGCAGTTACTGACAAGTTGACAACTTGAACTGGTGAATCCGTCCATAGCCTCCTCTATTTTTCAAAAATAAAGGAGGCTATGATCCGTCATGGCAAGGAATTGTATTCATACATAAATAAGGGGGGGGGGGGGTATGTGTGTGTGTTTGTAGTGGGGGTCTAGGATTAGGGCGGTACGAAAAAATGTACCAACACCGTCCTCTAGACCCATTCCGTTAAGGTACCGTAACAAAGCGTATTATGCATAAAGTTCATACAACCAAATCTGATATTACTACACACGCCGGGCGACGCCAGCTACATTTGCCATGTCGCATTCGCGACTGCACCGGATTCCCTCCATATTATTCTCGTTAATCGTGCTCACTGCACCGAGGCAAAAGAAAGATCATGGGCGCAGGTGCCTTTAAAGTATATCGACCTTGCGAGGCACTGCTGCGCGCGCCAGGGGAGCTGTCCGTGCGAACACTCCCTGGCACACACCTGCCTCGGCGGCCCCAACCTACGTACCGTACTGCTTCGAGCTTTGATCCCCCCACTGTCCCTTGGGTGCCCTGGAGTTCCTGCGCCGCCTGCTTTATTATAATCCCAGGTGCTCTCCTGAGACTTCCGTTTGTCGGTTACATGTGCCCTACAGCTGGATCAGTACTTATAATAATAAAAATACCCGATCTATCGTCGCGACGAAAGATCGCGAAAGCGGCTTTTGCAACATACCGCGCCCGTGCGAAGGGAATTACGGAACGCCAACGAGGAATCTGACCACAGCTTCGAGCTCGTAACCTCGTCGAGTGACACTCCTGCAACAAGCGTGACCGCTGAAAACCGCATACCACCGGAAACTTCAACAGGATCATCCCTCGGTTGCATAACTGCCACATGTACGGCCAACATGGACCACACCCACACCGTCCCGCAACATAGAATAAAGAACCAACTTATAAAGCGCAAACACACGGCTGCACGCACAGATCACGACACTACAAGTGAGACGCCATGCTGCTACGCTGCTACGGTTGCCGGATTAAATCTGACTACTGTCACCAAGTCTAGCAAGCGTCTCAGGAGCTGGCAACCTCGGCGCGTAGCAACATGGCGGCGCTCTTGCGGTTCCCGAATTCAATGCATGGGCCCTATGGGTAGCTTGTCCTCTAGAGTCAGTATAGTAACTCTATGGTAGCAATACTGTGGAAGACAAAACCAACGCCTCCTTTATTTAACTATGCCTGTCAAAAGAGCCCCTCCTGCTGAATCACACCCTTTTCTGTCGCTCTTTCTCATATGCCAGCGCTTGCCGCTCGCGGCGCTGCCGGCTGACACTATAGTGTCCCGTCCGTCTCGGCCGTGCACAGGCTTGCGGGACTCGTGGCGCGAGGTAGACCAAGCAATCTTTTGTTCGCTAGTGTCGACGTGCGTAGGAAGATGCCCTGAAGTTTGATTTGCTTCTGTTTTGTCTACGGACAGTGTTCAGCATGAGGTACTGCTGTGTGCCTATGTGCACATCAAGTGCAAAAAAGAAGGACGCCGGAGTATCATTCCACGAGATTCCTGCCGACCTCGAGTTGCGCCAACGATGGCTTAAGGTGATCTCACGAAAGAACTGGGAGCCGAATACAACTTCTAATTACTCCGTCGTTTGCAGTAAGCACTTCGTTGCCTCGGACTTTCAGGAGAATACTAAAATCCGACAATTAAACAAGGGAGCGATGCCCAGCGTGTTCCCGTGCTACCCCTCGTACATGAAGCCTGCACTTGCAAAGGTACGTAATGATGCAAGTAGTCGAAAGCGCGCTGTGCAGCTGGACCTGCGGCCAGGAGAAGGCTAGCAAAAAACGGAAAGCAGTAACTGTCACTACCTTCGACGAGAATGAAGAACCTGACTGCCCTGGCGTCGCCACGTCATTAGTTGCGCGACCAGCCTTCGCGCCAATTAACAGGCCAGCATGCTCGAACGCATCTCTTCCTTTGAGTGGCACAGTATGCACTGTAGCGACGGCGGTGCGTACCGAAGCGTTAACTTACAGAACAGCGGCGCTTGCGAAGCGAACATTTTCAACTCAGACGGAAAGGGCCGCAAGTTCAAGCAGTTTCGTAGATCGCCGAAAACAGCGAGCCAAGGAGAAAGCCCTTCGGTTACAGATCGCCAAGTTGCAACAGACAGTTGAAAGTTACAAAGAAGAACTTTGCAAGCTGAAGGAGGACTGCAATGTGCGTGCCTTTGTGGGCGTTGTAGCCGATGCGCACCAAAACAAGGCAAAGGCTGTATTCATTGTGGACCAAGTCATCAATTACGGTAGGAAGAGACCAACGTGGTCTGAAACTACCGTGAGGTACTGCGTGATACTGAGGAATCTTTCGACCAAGGCCTATGAGCATGTGCGGACTGAACATCTGCGTTTACCATGTAGAAACACTTTGCAAAAGTATATTGGATCGACAACTGGGGAAATTGGCTTCAGCCCTCTGGTTCGCTGCAGGCTCAAAACAGAGCTTCAGGGCCTTACAAAATCACAGTCAAAAGTGTGCAGTTTGGTAGTAGACGAAATGCACATCAAGCAAAAGCTTGAATATAATAAACAAAGAGATGCTTTTGTTGGTGACGGGAACATGAGCATTGAGCTGGAGCATCTGACCCCAAGTGATAGCGACCAGTTAGCAAATTCATTGCTTTGTTTCTTGCTTTGTGGCCTGTCGACAAGGTTTAAAATACCTGTCGGGTACTTTTTTACTAAAGCCTGCACAGGAGCTGAGCTCGCGCAGACCATTTGTCACATTGTCCAGAAGACAGAGGAACTCGGCTTTGAAATAGTTCGTCTTGTCACTGATAACCACAAGACAAACGTCGCTGCCATGGACATATTAAGCAAGGGAACGGCTCAAATGTCTGCTCCACATCCAGCGGATCCTTCAAGACTCCTCTATCTTGCTTTTGACCAATCCCACATAATTAAGAATGTCAGATCACAATTTCTTGCAAAGGACATAGGTGGTGAGAAGCAAAATTCGTCAGCCCTTTTGAAAGAACTGTACAGAATACAGCGAGGCTCAACTGTGAAGCCAATACGATATTTAACACGGAAACACCTATATCCACCAAATATTGAGAAGATGAGTGTGAGACACGCAGTGCAAATCTTCTCTCCGCCAGTTACTGCTGCACTCCAGTATTTGAAAGACCAGGCTGGTCACACCTGTGACTTGGAGTTCAGGTCAGTGGGCCCAACTGTTGAATTTATGTCGCTGATGCACAAGTGGTTTGCGCTGATGGATGTCAGCAACACAGAGCAGCATGTCCACAGGAATGACCCTGACAGCCGGCATTTCAGTGATGTTGACGACATGAGGTTGCAGTGGCTAGAGACCGATTTCCTTGACTATATCGAAAGGCTGAGAAAGGAGAGCCGCCCTGACAATTTCTTTACCACTGAGACATACCGAGCACTGGTCCTGACGACAACGTCGAATGTAGCATGCATTCGTTTTCTTCTGAAGGAAAAGAAGTTCATATTTGTTTTGACTCGAAAGTTCTCAAGTGATCCGATTGAGGCACTGTTCGGTTTCCTTCGAAGGACAGCAGGTTGCAATGATGCCATGGACGTGAAGACTGTACTCTGCGGACTTGAGAAGATGTTAAAGACTGGTAGTGTATCTGCATCAGTTCGAAGCAATGTGAACAGCTCAACCTCATTCCGTACTGATGCAGCAGTTTCCAATGGAGGCACTCAGAAACGCAGCTGTACAAGCAAGGGTTTTTTTCCCATCAGCCGCAAAGAATAGATTGCGGGACCTGTGCACCATGGCTCCCCAACCCCGAAGTGGCTAGTATTGACTTATTGGTGGATATCTAGCCAGAGCCTTGTCAGAAACGCTGAGCTGCGAGAGTTGTATTCAACTTGTGGAAAAACCAAAGGCCAATGCCCCTGTTGATGGGCTGATTCGGTACCAAGACCGTGGTGGACTGAAGTATCCAACCAAAGAGTTGGTGTCTGTCTTGATAGGTCTCAAGCGGTTTGTCGACATAATGTTGTTTCACAGGAAGTTCATTTCCAAACCGCTCGAAACCAGTGTAGAACATGCTGTTGATGTGCTTGTGGACGTCCCCGTCTTGATGTGCAAGAATGAAGAGCCTGGCCACAGGAAGATGTTCCTTGAAATCTTGTACCGCAAGTTCATCAAACCACTGCTGTCTAACTATGCTTTTAATATTACAGATAAGAATTCAGTTGCCAAATTATATGCAAAGAAGCCATTGTCACGGAAGCTGCTAAAACTGTAGCATGCCATGTGAACTGTTGCATTCTTGACATGTTTAGATAACTACTGCAAATAAATGTTCGATTGTTAAATGTCCCATATGTGGTTGACCTGTGAGAAAATTTGGACCGTGGGAACGAAAGATTTTGAAAAAGCAGAGCAAATCACAAAATCGAGGACAAGTACAGTTTGTGGCTATTACGTTTTACGTTTTTGCCGAGCTCAGTGAGCGAGAATCGATGCGTTTGGCTAGTAGCTAGTCGACATCGGAATACCTGAACGAACAGACGAAACTGCTCGCTACTAACGCGGCGGCTATGTCACGCAATCATATCGCTTGTATCGCATTAAATATTTATTTTATAAGCACCTGAGCAGTGTTTTGTTAACATACTGGATCAACTAAATAAATTATAATGCAATATGCAACTAGACAACCAACGTGAGCAGCGCAAGTCGGGCGCGGCGCGTATGTTTCAGCAACGTTCTGAGCGGCGGCATAGTGGCAGCTAGCAGCGCCGCGATGCGAGCGGCACGTGAACCGAGGCGTCTGCGGCAGTCCCATTGCGTGGCGCCGGAACTGACAGGCATAGTTTAATAAAGGAGGCGTTGGACAAAACTGACTTTTATTGGGCGAACCTGTGCCCACAAAAGCAGGCTACACTCAAAGAACAACGATAGCGGCGAACACGGTCGGCGATCGTCGAAAATCTGATCAACGGGTCAAGCGCGTCGGCTTTTATACATCAATCGTCAAATGTTCCAAACTAATCGTTGGGACCCGCGTGCCTTCCACAAAGTTCTACACCATTCGCGTCAGGCGATGAAATCAGATAGCATGAGGTTCGGCGACAACAGACAGCGGATAGAAGCATCGATAACTTTCCAGAAACTTCGGATACATGCAGGCGCGTTCCGCGCTGTGCGATAACATTTGCTGGCGGCGAAACGCGGTCGCCCGATAAAGACACACAAGTACACGTGTCAATAGAGTCGAAGGCACTGCGCATGCGCGAGACGCGAACTGCGTTTGGGTTTTGCGTTGGGAACGCTATTTCACCGATTTAGCGGCAGCCCAAATAGCGGCCCCAAAAGCTTCGCGTCAGCAAACATGGCGGCACCCATCGAAGCGACGGCTCTAACTTAACTGGGTTCGATTCGTGGTAACGCGTGAAGTTCGCAAGCAAGGAGTAGTGACTGCGGTTATCGCTTTCTCTCAACTAGCGTGTGGTATAAAGATTGATTCATTAGACGCCGCTGATTCCGAATTCGATTGTGGATTTTATGGCTCGTAGGCCTAACACGGCTAAGCTTGGCTGGTGAAGGCACGCAAAGTTGGTTTGCTCAAAACTAAGCGCAACTAATTGCTTGCTGCTTACAGAATAACCTCTAAATTGTAATTAAAGGTGAATACACGCAAGTCAAAATTACTATTCCTCTCATAAAATGGTATATTTTATTTAATTATTTCTAATAGCTTTTCTTTGACGCCGTAGTGGCGCTGTCAGCGCAAGATGCTATCCGGAAACGTAAAACCCTATTCTAAAGCTCTTCACTCCTGCGTGCCCCAACGCTAAACACCCGCAAAGCTCTTTGGGGCCCCAAACTATTGGGGCCCCTATTCTAAAACTCTTTACTGTCTAACAGCTCACGCGCGACGCCGTCAGCGGAAATGCGTAGCGCCGGAAAGAAAAGCGAGGAGAAAAAAATGAAGCGGGGTCTGTGACGTATGCGTCACGCGATCCTCGAGGTCTGGTTGGGAGAACGCCGGGAAGGAATTTCGCTTGCGAAGGCTACACGGGGCAAGTGGAGAGAGCGTCTTGCTTGGCAGTCTAGCGCGCATGCTGAAATCATGGGTTCACGGCATTGAAATATTTCTACCTCGCTATTAATGAGCCGATTTGAAAAATTTTTGCGGCAGAACGCTCCCTAAAGGACACGTAACAACTTGCAGCATATAACCAAAATTTGCTATGGGGTCTGGCGAGGGGGGCCTTTAAGTAGGCGAAGTCTTTAGAATAAAATTTAGTTGCGAGTTACCGCTTGTCTTGTGCTTCTGTGTCTTCTGTCCCGTCTTAGAATTGCGCTTACCAGTACTCATTTGTTAAGCATGAACCAACTAGCTCAGCAACAAACTTTGTTGATGCTTTTTGAGAGGGTGGCATTCATACGTGGTTTTCTTTATCTTTTACGGGTGAGCGCTTTTCACCGTCTAAATGTTATCGCTCAGCGCGGGACGCGCCCGCATGTATCGTACGTTTCTCGAATGTTATCGATGGTTGTGTTGTCAACGTAGCTTGTGTAATATGATTGCATGTGTGACGCGAATTGTGTAGAACTTTCTGGAAGCCACGCAGGCACCACCGAATACTCGGAAACCTTCGATCACTCGTGCATAAAAGACGATGCGCTCGACCGGCAGATCAGATTTTCAACGATCGCCGGCTGTGTTCGCCGCTATCGCCACTCTTTGAGTGTAGCCTGTTTTTTTGAGCGCACAGGTTCGTCATTCCCACTATTGCTGCTTTCTTCATCGCCACTATTACGTGATAATATTCACCGCGAAATTGCACTCGCGAACGTTAGCGCTGGCATCGTTACTCCTGCACAGATTCCACACCTTGTCACATAATGATGACGATGATTTATTGCCATCCCCTTTGAAGTAGAGTGGAAACATATAGTCACCAGGCCTGTTTGATTTATTCAGCTACGGTTTATGTGTGTTTCGTTCTAGCATTTTCTATACATCTCCTCATTCCTTTTTTTTTCTTCAAAACTTCTCTCACAGCACGACGCAGTCAGCACCAACGGCCTGAATTCGCCTCGAGTGTCGATAAAATTGTCAATGGAATAAAATCGTGCAGTCAGGTTTCTGTTCCCCGAATATTCAAAGCAGACAGCTGTTCGTAGGAAGATGAATGGTTCGCGTTAATTGCACTAGTGAAACGAGCGACGTATCTGTAGCCAACGTTTCCACAAAGCGACCTGTAGAAACATTGCCGTCCAGCGACATTCTTTGTTCCACCACTGGTCATCACCTCAAGTAATATAAGATTCACATGTTATCACAACCAAAACAATGCTAGAAGGTTTTGCTTTCGCTATGCGCTAAAACGAGTATCAATCTTGAAACGCGTGGTTAACTATCTAGGCTTGGCCTAGGTTACGGGCGAGACATCTCACCATGTCATTAGATATCCCATGACTCCTCCCACTACAACACCGTGCACCCACCCCGTGCGCGCACATCAACGCGCCAGCAACA
Source organism: Dermacentor andersoni (assembly GCF_023375885.2). Taxonomy (NCBI): domain Eukaryota; kingdom Metazoa; phylum Arthropoda; class Arachnida; order Ixodida; family Ixodidae; genus Dermacentor; species Dermacentor andersoni. The sequence goes on along the minus strand of NC_092824.1, from coordinate 3,638,428 downwards.
TTGACGTGAAACATCGTTACAGTCGGCGAGGGAGGGGTCACTCGTTAAAACCGCATGAAAGAGAAACAAGCTATACTGTTATCGCTTATGGCTTTGCGATCGTACTCTAGGCGCCTTACTTTGGTGTCGTTGTGTAGAGGACAGATCATGAATGTGACACATGCACAGATGGCAACATTCTCATAGGCGTAGCTTTGCAGTATGTTTTTCCATACTGGCAGGAATAAGTGTCCTTGTAAATCTACAGAAGGATTTACAATAAATCAACAGTTGGCCAACAAAGGAAGCAGCTAGCTGTACTCTCCACAAGGGTCTGACCAGCACATGTTTTTTTATGGTTATGTTATATGCAGGCTAAGACTCGTCTTGTTCGCCCACTACTTTCATCTTAAAGAGCCATCTGTCACTTACGAGTGGTGCTTTCTAATCACCTCAGACTGAGCATGCATTTATTGTTAAGCCTACCCTGCCAACCAGTTTGTGAAATGTGCACGTTAAAGAAGATCATCTTACTTGAGCCCCACATTGCCCAGGATGTGGTTCCACTCGCGTGCAGCCGTCCCGACTGACTGCGTATGCCGGCCTTGTGGGCCACGCCCCTAATACGCGACACGCCCCATAAACAAACCAACCACGCCTCGGCACATGACCAAGCAGCGAAACCGTGCAGCATGGAGAGAATAGGCCAAGTTTTCTTGCTATGAGATTTCTTCCGTGAGCCGCACCAGCTTACAGCCAGCTAGCCCTCCAAACGTTTTCAACACTGCACTGTTTTCCAAGCAGTGAGGCAAACGATGACGCACTGGCGCACGCGTTGACATCGTCCGGTGCATCGTCGCTTGCGAGGAATTCGCGCAGGCGCCCCTTGTCGCACCTTTTTCCCAATCAATCGTCGCGCCGATTCTGGCCTAGCCGTCGCACAAGCACTTCGACTGCGGCACAGGAGCGACAGTTTGTATGGCCAGGCATTATGAACACCTGATGACCTGACTGATCAGTCCTAGGGGTTGGGCGTGCCACGTCTCTTCAGAGACGAATGATATTTTTGGCCTTAAGTAATAAAATACCGAACTACACGTTGGACCCCCTCACTAGGAGCCAGAATGGCAACAAACTGAACTGCTTAATGTTATTGCAGTATCATCTTAGCATGACGCAAAGCACGCAGAGTTTATAATCGATATAATCACAAAATTAAACGCAGGTGAGATTACCGTCAGAGCTTTTGGTGACATTCCGTGGAGAACCTATATATCCAGTACAGAAATTATAGCCGCACGAAGTGAAGGTATATCCATGACCTCTAGGCTCTCCTACTTGAGAACCGATCTAAAACAGAAAATTTATTCTATAGCATACTGGACCAAGAACCTGAAGTATGGGGGGAGTCTAAGAACCACGTTCATGGCGAGCTAGCTAAGCGCATGGAAATAAACATTTCGGACGACATATTCCATGGAGCCTACCGACGGTATCATTTTAACTGCGTGCTGCGTTACGCCATATGTGATACAGCATGCAGTTTTTTATTCTTCTATAGGACCGTTACAGATGTGTTTCCTTGCGAAAGACCAAATTTGGTTGCAAAATGTATTGTTCATACGAGCTATACTTTTTCGCCGAACTATTATTGGGGCAGAGTACATCAGAAAACCTTTCCGGCAGTGCTTACAAAGCAGATTTCACGGGGCCTGCCTTGTTTCAGGAGCGGATAACAATAGAAGCAACAAGCAACTCACGAAAGAAGAGGAAGAAACCTTTCTTTCCGCATTCACCAAGCTGCTAGAAACTATGTAAAGCAGAAACTAACATCAAACTGAAGTCTATAATCGGTTTAGCAGAGAACAAGTTTGGGCCTGTTGGTGGGATACGTACAAATTGGGATACATAGCGCAAGAAAGACACAGGGACAAGCAGGAACACGGGACGAGCGCTAACTTTCAACAATTGATTTACTGCAGCTGGTGAGCATAAATATACTCACTGGGACGCCACTGCAATAGACACACTGAAGGGAAGGACGAAAAGCAGTCATGTGACTACTACACCCAAAAATTGAAGCTCTTTCTTTGATAAAAGTATAGACGGCGTGGTTGCACGGTAGCGCAACCAGGCTTTCGTTTCCTCATGGGACAGCTCAACCTCGAGAGTTTGTTAGGTGCTGTAAAAACAACGTTAACACCAGAACGTTGCCCAACCTTTTTAGGTTGTGGGGAACCTTATGAAAGTAGAGAATTACAGCCACCTTTCGTTTGTCCCTTTCTTCTTTGCTCTCTTTCGTCATCCGCTCTCTGCTCATCGCTCATGCGTGAAGTTAGTTTCCTTTGACGATGCAGGCATTCAGCAACCGAGATAATGATATGTCTCGGATAGTTCGCTGCTTCCGACGAGCCACCTGCTTACTAAGGCCTTCATCCAGCAACCCCTCAACTTCACGCATGAGCGATGAGCAGAGAGCGGATGACGAAAGAGAGGAAAGAAGAAAGGGACAAACGAAAGGTGGCTGTAATTCCCTACTTTCATAAGGTTTCCAACAACCTAAAAAAGGTTGGGCAACGTTCTGGTGTTAACGTTGTTTTTACAGCACCTAACAAACTCTCGAGGTTGAGTGTGTTGAGCTGTCCCATGAGAAAAGGAAAGCCTGGTTGCGCTACCGCGCACAAAGATCCTTTTGTTACATGCACTCGCAACGTGGTGTATAAGATTCGACTTTCGTGTGGGAAGTACTACGTGAGACAGACGGGCAGATGTTTAAACGTGCGTCTGGCGGAGCATAGTAACAAAGTAGAGAGCATCGCAATAGATGGGCATTTGGCTGCACATTGTAGAAGATGTGACGCGAAGGCACCATCTTCCCTCTCCTAAAACAAACTGTTTTTGTCTATCGCCACAGGAATAAGATTACGAGGGAAATTGTCGAAGCAGCTGAGATAGCCAGAGTAGGTGACGATTGCGTTAGCACGCCGTCTATACTTTTATCAAAGAAAGAGCTTGAATTTTCGGGTATAGTAGTCACATGACGGCTTTTCGTCCTTCCCTTCAGTGTGTCTATTGCAGTGGCGTCCCAGTGAGTATATATATGCTCACCAGCTGCAATAAATCAATTGTTGAAAGTTAGCGCTCGTCCCATGTTCCTGCTTGTCCCTGTGTCTTTCTTGCGCTATGTATCCCAGTTTGTACGTATCTGTCATCATCATCATCACCCTGGTTACGCCCACTGCAGGGCAAAGGCCTCTCCCATACTTCTCCAACTACCCCGGTCATCCAAGGTCATCCTACCCCGGTTACAACCAAGTGTAGCGGTGACGTAGAGGTGGAACACCCGCCTCGCTTGCAAGAGGTCCGTGGTTCGAATCCCGGTGCCCACCGGATTAAACAAAAATAGAATCCGCGTGTTGATAAAATTGCATAAACAGGCCTGGATTGTGGCCTGATCCCGGTGACCATAACCGGTAAGGCACTCCCTCACCAGTGCAGGATTGGCCACCCTGGTGCAGCACTTGGCCACAACCTCCTTTATGAACACAACAATTAACGTATCGATAATCGGGCCTAGATATTTGAGTTATAATTTATTCAATCAAGGATTACATCATGAAATTTATTGAACCTTGTACTAGTTGGAGCTGTGAGAAATACGCTCCATCTATTGGACAATGTATCAAGCTTCTTCACCTGTTCCACATTGTTGGCAAGTGTTCTTAAGTCGAATGGATTTTTGAATGTACAAAAAATACACGCGTAAGGCGTATCATATATAAACCGCCATGAAGTTTTGCTTATACGTTTACGACCAAGCGTTTCTTTAGAAAAGTGAGCTGGATATTGAACAGCGGAAGAAAGGCATTAGATAGACGATCAGTATGCAACTTTACCAACCTGCCCAACTTGCCGCACTTGTGAGAGATGTTTGTTTAGGCATATGTGGCCTAAACAAAGGCTTGCCTAATTTTTCCCCCTAAAAAAATCATTGGGTAAGGAGTTTCGCCCAAAAAGCAAAGCATCGACTGCGATAGCAAAATTAGTGGACAGCTATACTAACTAAGGATAGTAGCTTTATCGGCCGTATAAACTTGTAAAGATAGGCATACTAACTCAATGAACAAGCATGGTGTCATGCGCGCACCAGCAAACATGAACACAGCTCACTCAATGACCGCGTAGACTCGCTGTCAAAACGCTGTAGTGAGTAAGCACGGCAGCAGAAGCGAGTAAATTGACTTTCGTGCGGTGTTTCGCATCAACGCGAACTACACCGCGAAAACACATATCACGGCGGGCTGTCCTCAACGTAGATGGCTTTCAAGATACAGCGGCCCGCGCGGGTGGGCGCGGCCGCCAGGGCCGACCAGAGTTGAATGCCCCCCTCCTCCACCCCCTTCCATATACAGACAGACAGACAAAGAACTTTTATTTTGGTCCTGAGAAGAGGATGAGTGTCCCCGTTAGAGGGCAGCGTCTGCGGGCCGCACCCACGACGGAGCCGGGAGGTTGAGACTCTCGGCGATATCGCGGGCTCTCTGGACAGCCCTGAGTTGCTCTTCCTTGGCGGAGTTGTTGACGCGCCGGGGCCAGTCTTCCTCCAAAGAGGGAGACCCTCAGCCCCCGCGCAAGTCGAGGCACTGCCAGAGCATGTGCTTAAGAGTGCATCTGGGATGTCCACAGCGCGGACAGCCCGGGTTGATGCCGCCTAGGAATTTTGAGCAAATAAATATAGACGGATACGTCTCCGTCTGCAACATTCGCAGGGTGATTGCCTGTGGTCTCTTTAGGTGTGGGTGGTGAAGTGGAAACTTTCGGCGCCATAGTTGATAGTGCTTGCAGACCTCGTTAAAAGTAAGGAGAGGGTCCCTGTGCCATTGCCATCCCCCGGCCTCCGATCGCCCACTTCCGGCGCGGCGGGTGAGATCTCGCGCCTGGGAGTGGACAAGTTCGCTGGCCTTGGGGACGGCTTCATGAGCATCGCTTCCCATGTGACCGGGGAACCAGATTAAGTGCTTTTTGTCCTTCCAAGATGCTGCAGAGAGAATGCGAGCGGCTTCCTTGCATACCGAGCATTTATGAATGCTCTAACGGCAGCTCGCGAGTCTGTGAAGCTAGTGGAACGGTTCGTGGTGGCCATGGCGATAGCTACAGCCACCTGTTCGGCTTTGTCGGCGTTCACGTTTTGATGCGTAAGCGACGATAGCAGCTCCCCCCGCAGCGGGGTAGCCATCAAAACAAAATGATTGGAAGCTGCGTATTGCGCAGCGTCGACGAAGGTGACGTTGTCCTCAATCTCAGCCGCCAGGCTAAGAAGGGCCCTGGCCCTCGCTTTACGCCTGCCGTAATTGTGCTCAGGGTGCATATTTCTAGGTATCTGGGATACCGAATACATTTCTCAGACTTTGACGGGGAGCGCGCACTCCCTCTGTTCGGTGATGGCGCGTAATTTTGTTCGTTTTCATTCGTCTATTATAGCCGAACGGTGAAAGCCTAATTGCTTATTAAACTGAAATAAAATGCTTGCTTCGCTGCATCTATTCATTGTCAAGTTTCACTTTAGTTGGCAGTGAAGTTTCATGGGTAAAACGAGGTCAGCAGGGAAATGAACTCTATCGGGGATTTTTGAAGAGTGAAATGCTCAGGCTCCATACACTTTGTCCATGTCTGTTGCACACCTCATCGCTTCCGCCAATGAAAAGACTCTTCAAGAACTGCAGACCTTCCGGAGGTATCAAGTACGACGCCATTTTGAAATGGTCGCGTGACGACGAGTTCGTTTGCTTCTGTGATTGGCTGGCGGAACAACAACCCCACGCGGTCCGCATACCTTGGTTGCCAACTGCTGTTTTTTTTTTAAGCTGTATCGCACTAAAGTGCACCGGACCTGGTGTTATCTTTCACCGTCTTTTCCCAGCAGGGACGTCTGCGTGAACAGGCATTTGAAGTGTTGCGACACCGCGTACCCGAACACACGAGGGTTGGACATTCGCGGGCACGGCACGCATGCAAGCATGACTTCCAACGTGTTCGTATTTGCTTGTCTGGAGGTCCCTTTTCTCGTGGCCGCCACGAATTCAAGAGCAATCGCCACACACTGCAAGCCGGAGCGTCAACCAAATCATCTGGATCTACTGCAGACGCAACTACTGGGCACGTGCGACGGCGATACGTATATCGGAAGCATCCACCAATCATCGACGACCAAGTCAAGGACCGATCCCTACTTAAACAAGCCCCTGGACCCCCCCCCCCCCCGGACTCAGTTGCGGGCACGGCACGCATGCAAGTATGACTTCCAACGTGTTCGTATTTGCTTGTCTGCAGGTGAGACACGACACTTCCTCACTTAGAAGTAATCATTTGTCACTGATTGTCGTGCCGTGCCCCCGCACTCTAGCGCTGCTTGTATGTGATTGTTGGTCTGTATGTCTCAAGCTTATCACAAGTGGTGATGTCGAGTTGAATCCGGGCCCTGGTTTGACTACAGATGAAAAACTTGAACAGATTATGCAAACGTTGAAAGACTAGAGCAAGACATTAAGTGACATTAAACGTGATCAGAGAGCAGTTCAAAAACAAGTGAAAGAAAATGGTGCTGCCATGAAACTTATTGAAGACCGCTTAACTAAACTTGAGTCTTCTTTTTCTAAACTTGATGACACACAGCGGACGATGTCTCGCCTGAATGAAACAGTCGCAGTGCTATCTAGAAAAAGTTGACGATATGGAAAATCGCCAGCGCCGCAATAACCTTATCATCTTCGGTTTGCCTGAGCAAGACAATGAAACACAGGCAGATTTATCGAAACTGATGCAGGACAAACTATTTTCTGTGATTGGTACTTCTCCCCGGAGCATTGAGCGCATGCACCATCTTGGAAAAAAGCAGTGAAAAGCACGACCAGTTATTTTACGGCTGTATGATTTCAAGGAAAAACAGGAAATTATGAGCAACTGTCCTAAGTTGAAAGGCATGAATGTTTCGATAAGTGATGACTTCTCAAAGAGCGTGGTGCACAGGAGAAAGTGCCTATGGGAAAGCGCTAAAAATGAGAAATCGAGTGGGAAGCGAGTGCGCCTAGTTTACGACACGCTTTACGTGGACGGCAAGGCGTATTACTGGGACGATGATACTTCCACACGTAGGCCATGTCGGGAGCCGCGTCGTCGTGACAAAAGTAGCAACATAGGCGGCAGAGAAAAGCCCTACGAGAGGCGAAACAGCTCTGACAGCAGTCACGAGTGTCCCTGACAGACTAGTAGTTTTAAACGTCAATGCTCGGAGCATATGCAACAAATCTTCACTTTTGGAAGCTGTCCTCTTGGAACATGAACCAGATATCGTAATTGTAACTGAAACTTGGTTAAATAAATCAATCGAAAGTGCTGATTTCCTTCCTCCGAACTATACGGCTTGTCGCAAAGACAGAGGATCCAGAGGAGGCGGTGTTGCTATTGTTTATAAAACTTCAATGGTCTTCGTTGAAATTTCATCCCCTCCAGAACTGGAGTATATTGTGGGTACCACAGAGATCGGTGGTCTGTATTTTGTAATTGTTGCAGTATATCGCCCCCCTGGCACCTCCGAAGAATACATGCTATTGCTGAATGATTTCTTACTTGAAAAGTTTGGCAACAGCACCTGTAAGATATAATGGCCGGAGATTTTAATTTACCAAATATTGACTGGGCATATTATCAGGAAGGTCAAAATAATCAGGCCGTGCCTCGTGTTCTTCTGAATCTGACTTTTTCCCTTGACTTAACACAAATAGTAACTATGCCCACACGAACCCACGAATTGGGAGAATCGCTACTTGATTTGGTGTTTCTAAGCAGATCTGTCACACAATCCAAGTACTGGTGTGAAGTCTTAGAAGGGATTTCTGACCACAAAATGGTGATCACGTATGTCTCTACCACATATACCCGAGCAGAAAAGAATAAAACTTTGCTAGTCTCCGATTTCTCTAAAGCAGATGATGTTGCAGTATTGGACCATTTAGAGGAAAGTTATGATGATTTCAGCCATGTTATTTCGCTAAATACTACGTCAGTAAATGATGCTTGGGAGAAGTTTAAAAGTGTGGTATTAAAATCAATAGCACTATTTGTTCCCAAGCGCCCCAAAAAAGTTAACAGAAAAAACCCATGGATTACACGGGGAATAATTCATAAAAAGCGCCTCCTGAAACGAATGAGGTCTAGAAAATTCTCTACAAGAACACGTCATTGTATTCATTCCGCTTCACATGAACTTAAAATGGAAATTATTAAAGCGAAACATTGTTACATGAATAAAACACTTACCAATTTTATTAAATCCTCTCCGGGAAAATTTTGGAGGTACAATTCAGGGCCCAAATCCGGCATTCAATTTCTGACAAGTGAAAATAAGACTATCACGAACAGCTCTGAAATGGCTAGCCTCTTTAATGAATATTTTGAATCGGTCTTCACATGGGATGATGGTTCTACACCCCTAACAGTACATTCCATTAGGCACTGTATATCTAAGCCAACTATTAGACAAGACGGCATTTTGAACCTGCTCCTTAAACTAGATGAGAAAAAATGTCCTGGCCCTGATCAAATTCCCAACGCTTTTTTAAAGAGGTACGCCGAGTGGTGCTCATGTTTCCTTTCGGATATCTATACTAAATCTCTAGAATCTGGCGACGTTCCGAGAGACTGGAGGCGGGCTAAGGTAGTACCGATTCACAAACAGGGTTCCAAACATGACGTCACTAATTACCGGCCAATCTCTTTGATAAGTACATGTTGCAAAACGCTAGAGCACATCCTTACTACCCACCTAACTAAATTTGTGGAAGAGAACGACGTTTTGGGTAAAAACCAGCATGGCTTTCGCCGAGGGTACTCCACAGTCACTATCCTCACTGAAGTTACGCATGAAATCGGTCAATGTATTGATGGAAGGGGTCAAATAGATATGATCTTTATCGATTTCCGCAAAGCATTCGACAGAATATCCCATAGAAAGCTGCTTATGAAGCTGTCTCATTTCTTAGGTAATACCAAGCTATTCAAATGGATTGAGGCATATTTGTCACAAAGGGAACAATTTGTTTCATTAAATTCTGTTAGCAGTACCAATAAACCAGTTCGATCGGGTGTGCCGCAAGGATCTGTTATAGGCCCTTTACTTTTTTCCATTTATATTAGTGATATGGGAGCAGGTTTTTCGCCACAAATATCCATCAAGCATTACGCAGATGACACCATTATATATGCTAAAATATGCACTCCTAATGATCAACAGGAGCTTAGTAACCATTTACAAAAAGTCAGTCTCTGGTGTGATGAATGGCAAATGGAACTGAATACATAAAAAACTGTTTGTATGCGTTTGACGCGTAAAAAAGATCCTTTAATATTCCCCTACAGCATTAACGGAGCCGAATTAGCTGAGGTTAAGGAATATAAATACCTAGGAATTCATCTCACACATGATTTGAACTGGTCGGTACATGTCGACAACATCTGTAATAAGGCCATGTACACACTTTGGTCGTTACGACGAAAACTTCACGACGCCACACCAGAGGTAAAAACAATGGCCTACAATATGACTGTACTTCCTGTAGTGACTTATGCAAGCCATGTTTGGGAGCCGTACACTCAACAGAACGCACTAAAATGTGAGCGCGTACAAAACAGGGCCTTGAGGTTTATTTTTAACACATACGCTAGAACCCAGTCCGTCACCGAACTTAGAAATAGAGCTGGCCTCATGACTGTCAAGCAAAAAATGCAGCTTAACAGGCTGACATTCTTTTTTCACGTATTAAGCGGAGACTATAAAGTAGACTTAGAAAAACACATCACATTAGAGAGACCTGCTAACCCCAGAACAAAGCATCCAAAACATATTAAACCACTTAAATATAGAACAGAATCCTTTAAAAATTCGTTCCTGGTTCGAAGCATAGACGATTGGAACAACTTGCCACATGATATTGTCACGTGGTGGTGACGTAGAAGAACACAGTAGCAATACTGTGAACGAGAAAAGTAACTTTTATTGGGCGAACTTGTGCCCACAAAACAGGCTACACTTATAGCACAACGAAAGCGGCGAACACAGTCGGCGATCGTCGGAAATCTGATTAGCGGGTCAAGCGCGTCGGCTTTTATAGATCAGTCTTCGAATGTTCCAGATTAACTGATGGGACCCGCGTGTCTTCCACAAAGTTCTACACCATTCGTGTCACGCGATTAAATCTGATAACACAAGGTTCGGCGACAACAGATTGCGGATAGAAGCACCGATAACTTTCCAGAAAGTTCGGATACATGCAAGCGCGTCCCGCGCTGTGCGATAAGATTTGTTAGGCGGCGAAACGTGGTCGCCCGATAAAGATAAGTACACGTGTCAATACCCCCCTCTTAAAAAGCATCGTCCCGATGCTCCAAATGTACGAGAGCGAAACACAAAAGGACACTTATTAAACATAAGTAACAAAACAACGAAAAGAAATCAAATCCAAAGGGCAGTTACGCGAAGTCCCAAAGTTCAACGCTGGTGGTACGGCTTGAGTCGCACAACGTGGACAATTTCAGGTCGTGAGCGGCGCCGCTGTGACAGCGAAATGCCGTCTGGCACGACCTCATAGTCCAGTGCGCCAATACGTCGGATGATCTTGTACGGTCCGAAATAGCGACGCAAGAGCTTCTCGCTCAGTCCTCGTCGGCGTATAGGGGTCCAAACCCAAACACGGTCACCGGGCTGGTACTCGACAAAGCGTCGTCGGAGGTTGTAGTGTCGGCTGTCGGTCCTCTGCTGGTTCTTGATCCGCAGGCGGGCGAGCTGTCGGGCTTCTTCGGCGCGCTGGAGATAGCTAGCGACGTCAAGATTTTCCTCGTCAGTGACGTGCGGCAGCATGGCATCGAGCGTCGTCGTCGGGTTCCTGCCGTAGACCAGCTTGAACGGCGTGATCTGTGTTGTTTCTTGTACCGCCGTGTTGTACGCATAGGTTACGTACGGCAGGACCGCGTCCCACGTCTTGTGTTCGACGTCGACGTACATTGCTAGCATGTCGGCGAGGGTCTTGTTCAGGCGCTCCGTGAGACCATTCGTCTGCGGATGGTAGGCAGTTGTCCTCCTGTGTCTTGTCTGGCTGTACTGCAGAATGGCTTGGGTGAGCTCTGCTGTAAAAGCCGTTCCTCTGTCGGTGATGAGGACTTCTGGGGCACCATGTCGCAGCAGGATGTTTTCGACGAAAAATTTCGCCACTTCGGCTGCGCTGCCTTTTGGTAGAGCTTTAGTTTCAGCAAAGCGGGTGAGATAGTCCGTCGCCACGACGATCCACTTATTCCCGGATGTTGACATCGGAAACGGCCCCAACAAATCCATCCCAATCTGCTGGAATGGTCGGCGAGGAGGTTCGATCGGCTGTAGTAATCCTGCTGGCCTTGTCGGTGGTGTCTTGCGTCGTTGACAATCTCGGCATGTCTTGACGTAACGGGCGACGTCGGCGGTCAGACGCGGCCAGTAATACCTTTCCTGTATTCTCGACAGCGTCCGGGAGAATCCGAGGTGCCCAGCGGTTGGATCGTCGTGTAGGGCGTGCAGTATCTCTGGACGCAGCGCTGACGGTACAACAAGAAGGTAGCTGGCGCGGACTGGTGAGAAGTTCTTCTTCACGAGTAGGTTGTTTTGAAGCGTGAACGAAGATAATCCACGCTTAAATGCCCTAGGGACAACGTCGGTGTGCCCTTCCAAATAGTCGACGAGGCCTTTTAGCTCCGGGTCCCCTCGTTGTTGTTCGGCGATGTCTTCCGCGCTTATTATGCCAAGGAAGGCGTCGTCATCCTCGTCATCTTGCGGCGGTGGGTCAATGGGGGCGCGTGATAGGCAATCGGCATCTGAGTGTTTTCTTCCGGACTTGTATGTTACAGTGATGTCGTATTCTTGTAGTCTGAGGCTCCACCGCGCCCGCCGTCCTGAAGGGTACTTTAAGTTAGCTAGCCAACACAACGCGTGATGGTCGCTGACCACTTTGAATGGCCTGCCATAGAGGTAAGGGCGAAATTTCGCCGTAGCCCAAACGATGGCGAGGCATTCCTTTTCGGTTGTAGAATAATTGCCTTCCGCTTTTGACAACGACCGGCTAGCGTAAGCTATCACGTGTTCATGTCCATCTTTTCTCTGGACTAGGACGGCACCGAGGCCTAGGCTACTGGCGTCAGTGTGTATTTCGGTATCGGCGTGCTCGTCGAAGTGCGCAAGTACGGGCGGCGACTGCATGCGTCGTTTGAGTTCTTGAAATGCGTCGGCCTGCGGCGTTTCCCACTTGAACTCGACGTCACATTTAGTTAGCTTTGTCAGCGGCTCAGCGATGCGTGAAAAGTTCTTGACAAAGCGCCTATAGTAGGCACACATGCCAAGGAATCTGCGCACTGCCTTCTTGTCGGTTGGCTGCGGGAACTTTGCGATGGCAGCTGTCTTCTGTGGGTCGGGGCGTACTCCTGATTTGCTGATCACGTGGCCTAGGAACAAAAGTTCATCGTAAGCGAAACGGCACTTTTCCGGCTTCAGGGTGAGCCCTGATGACTTGATGGCCTCTAATACTGTCGCAAGCCGCTTAAGGTGATCGTCGAAATTTCCGGCGAAGACGACGACGTCATCCAAGTAAACAAGACAGGTCTGCCACTTCAATCCTGCTAAAACCGTGTCCATCACGCGCTGGAACGTTGCAGGCGCCGAGCACAGTCCAAATGGCATAACCTTGAATTCATAGAGGCCGTCTGGCGTGATGAAGGCGGTCTTTTCGCGATCCCTTTCGTCGACTTCTATTTGCCAGTAGCCAGACTTGAGGTCCATCGATGAGAAGTATTTAGCATTGCAGAGCCGATCTAATGCGTCGTCTATCCGTGGGAGGGGGTATACGTCTTTCTTCGTGATTTTGTTCAGTCGACGATAATCGACGCAGAAACGTAGGGTTCCGTCCTTTTTCTTCACTAAAACAACTGGAGACGCCCACGGGCTTTTCGACGGCTGGATGATGTCGTCGCGCAGCGTTTCGTCGACTTGTTGTCTTATAGCTTCGCGTTCTCGCGTCGAAACTCGGTAAGGGCTCTGGCGTAGTGGTCGAGCGCACTCTTCGGTTATTATGCGATGCTTTGCGACTGGTGTTTGTCGAATCCTCGATGACGTCGAAAAGCAGTCTTTGTATCGTCGAAGCAGACTTCTGAGCTGTTGCTGCTTAATCACGGGGAGACTTGGATTTATGTCGAAGTCTGGCTCGGGAACTACGGTCGTCGGGGTAGATGCAACAGAATCCGAGAGGACAAAGGCATCGCTGGTTTCCTGAATTTCCTCGATGTATGCGATCGTCGTGCCCTTGTTGATGTGCTTGAACTCCTGGCTGAAGTTTGTCAGCAACACTTTCGTGTTTCCTCCGTGCAGTCGAGCGATCCCTCTTGCGACGCAAATTTCACGGTCTAGCAGTAGACGTTGGTCACCTTCGATGACGCCTTCTACGTCAGCGGGTGTCTCGGTGCCGACCGAAATAACCATGCTGGAGCGAGGCGGGATGCTCACTTGATGTTCGAGCACACTCAAGGCGTGGTGACTACGAGGGCTCTCCGGCGGTATCGCATGATCTTCCGACAGCGTTATTGACTTCGACTTCAGGTCGATGACTGCGCCGTGTTGGTTGAGGAAGTCCATGCCAAGAATGACGTCTCGTGAACACTGTTGGAGGATAACGAAGGTGACAGGGTAAGTCCGGTCGTGAATGGTAATTCTTGCCGTGCACATTCCTGTCGGCGTAATCAGGTGTCCTCCAGCGGTCCGAATTTGAGGGCCTTCCCATGCAGTCTTAACCTTCTTCAACTGGACGGCGATGTGTCCACTCATGACTGAGTAATCGGCGCCTGTGTCGACTAAGGCGGTTACTGCATGGCCGTCTAGAAGCACGTCGAGGTCGGTGGTTCTTTGTCTTGCGTTGCAGTTGGGTCTTGGCGTCGGATCACGGCTGCGTCGTGTTGAACTGAAGCTGTTACGTCGCGTCGTGAAGTCGTCTTTCGTCGGTGTAGTCTTGGCTTCCTGACTTCCTCGGGACGGCGGTGTGTCGTTATTATGTCGTCGAGATGGTTTCTTCGGCGTCTTCGTCGGCGGCGGAGGATCTTCGTCAGTTCGACGAACAGCAACCGCACCTCCATCGGTTGCTGCTTTTAGTTTTCCGGATATGGGCTCGCTGACCGGCCCCGGGCTGGGCCAGTGTATGGTCGACGCTGCGGCGACAGGTAGCGGCCTGGTGATGGTGAACGCGACGGTCGTCGAGAGCTCCACTGAGTAGCGGCGAGGTAGTCGGCGATATCCCGGGGGCGTTCACCTTGCTGCGGGCGCGGAGCGTTCACGGCGAAACCTCGCAGTCCCATCTCCCGGTATGGGCATCGTCGGTAGACGTGACCCGCTTCTCCGCAGTGGTAGCAGAGCGGGCGGTGGTCAGGAGCGCGCCAAACGTCTGTCTTCCTCGGGTAGCTTCGCTGGCCGACGGGTGGGCGTGCTGGCGGCGGCGGTGGTGGTCGACGGAATTGCGGCGTTACAGGGCCCTGGCGCGGTCGTGGAGGGGGACCATGACGGCGTGCGACGGCGGCGTAAGTCATCGCTTCTGGCTGGGGCTGCGGTACTTGTGGTTGCACCTCAGCAACACCAAGCGATCGGTGCACCTCTTCTTTCACGATGTCGGCGATCGAGGCCACTTGAGGCTGCGACGATGGCAAGACCTTGCGCAGTTCTTCGCGCACAATGGCCCTGATGGTCTCGCACAGATCGTCCGTGGCCAGTGATTGAATTCCGGCGTAGCTTGTCGGCTTGGTGCGTCGGTCGAATTGCCGGTTCCGCAATTCCAGTGTCTTCTCGATGCTCGTCGCCTCACGAAGAAACTCGTCGACGGTCTTCGGTGGGCTTCTTACCATTCCGGCGAAAAGTTCCTCCTTTACACCACGCATCAGTAGGCGTACTTTCTTCTCCTCGGACATTTCTGGGTCGGCGTGGCGGAACAGACGGCTCATTTCCTCAGTGAAGATCGCGATCGTCTCATTTGGCAGCTGCGTTCTGGTCTCCAGTAGAGCTTGGGCTCGCTCTTTTCGCACGACGCTTGTAAATGTTTGCAGGAAGCCGCTTCGGAAGAGGTCCCACGTCGTCAAGGTGGCTTCTCGATTCTCGAACCACGTCCTGGCGGCGTCCTCCAATGCGAAATAGACATGTCGTAGCTTGTCGTCGCTTGCCCAGTTGTTAAACGTAGCGACCCTCTCATACGTTTCCAGCCAGCTTTCCGGGTCCTCAAATGTGGAACCGCGGAACGTCGGTGGTTCCCTGGGCTGCTGCAGCACGATGGGGGACGCTGGGGCTGCCATTGGGGTTGCCTTGGCCACAATCTTCTTGGTCTTCTCAGGTAGAAGTCCGTGCTCCGGAGGCAGCTGTTGAAGACGGCGGCTTGCTCGATGGTCCGGGAGTACGTTGGTGTTCTCTTTACGGTCCGGGCTTGAATTACGGCTTGTCGGGGGCGTCCGGTACATGAACCTAAAGCACCTCCACCAGATGTCACGTGGTGGTGACGTAGAAGAACACAGTAGCAATACTGTGAACGAGAAAAGTAACTTTTATTGGGCGAACTTGTGCCCACAAAACAGGCTACACTTATAGCACAACGAAAGCGGCGAACACAGTCGGCGATCGTCGGAAATCTGATTAGCGGGTCAAGCGCGTCGGCTTTTATAGATCAGTCTTCGAATGTTCCAGATTAACTGATGGGACCCGCGTGTCTTCCACAAAGTTCTACACCATTCGTGTCACGCGATTAAATCTGATAACACAAGGTTCGGCGACAACAGATTGCGGATAGAAGCACCGATAACTTTCCAGAAAGTTCGGATACATGCAAGCGCGTCCCGCGCTGTGCGATAAGATTTGTTAGGCGGCGAAACGTGGTCGCCCGATAAAGATAAGTACACGTGTCAATATAGTAGAATGTACTGATTTACAATCCTTCGTAAAGGCTGTTACCAATTATCTCTAAACGGTTGAGAATACGTTTTATTGTTAGCTATTTGTCGGTTGCAGTTGTTTGGGCGCGTTACTTTTTTGTTGACCCATATAGTGCTATAACTTACTCATTGTAACTCATGTTTGGTTGCTTCATATTTGTTTATATGCTGTGCCTTCCTAGCCTGATTGCTTTGTATTGAATTGTTTAAACATCTACTATGTCTAGTTCGATGACAGCAATGTAACCGCAACTCCTGTCTTGGCTTGTGCTGACAGTATGAATAAATAAAAAAAAATAACCGTGCGCGGCTCAGCCGTGTCCGGGGAAAAGTGGATCCTAGGGGTTGAGCCAATGCCGGGTGTTTGGACCTTTACGGCCCCTCGGCGGCGGCAACACACCCCTTTGGCCACGGCTTCACGTAGACGGCACCCCCGGACTGACCCACCCGGGGAAAATCGGTAGTGACCTTTTCCTATCCTCCTCTCCAACCTTCGTCTTTCTCTCTAGCCTTCACATCTTTTCTATCTTCTTTTCACTTCTTACTTCCGAGTTTCCTGGCGGCAACGTTTAACACTGTGTGATTAGCCTACCTAGGCGATGTCATATACAGCTATAGTGGTAACGTACCGCTGGCGTTTGCAGGACCTGTTTAACATCTCTTACAGCGTCCCCGAGTAGGACTACATGGTGGGTGGCTGGCGTTGCTGCCGAAATCTCCACATATCCTAATGGCTAGTTTCTTCCCCCCCACTCCGTCATCGCCCTCAGAAAAGAGGGCGCACCGATGAAGTATTCCAGTTTTTTGGTCAGCAAAAAGAATCTTTCTCTACTTTCCACGTCATTCTTACTGAAAAACCAGATAAACCAGTGCGAACAATCTAACCATTCCTTGTATCGAAGTCTCTTGCCGAAGTTTTTGGTCCAGGTTATAACGCGTCGAGGATGGCTAGCGGTGACCTTCTCTTGGAGCTCCGCGATCAGAAGCCATTTCAGAAACTGCCTAAGCTGGCATCAGTTGGGGAGACCAAAGCGTAGTAACCCCGCACCGCACGATGAGCACCACCCGCGGCGTTGTCTCGGACGAGGATTTGCTGGAGGTCACTGAGGCTGAACTCTTGGAGGGCTTCAGTGAACAGGATGTTATCAATGTCAAAAGAATTAAGATGAGGCAAGATGGCAAACAAATCCAAACCAGCACTTGATAATCACCTTCGGTTCAAATGTCATGCAGAGTCAATCGAGGCAGGGTCCATCAAGCTCCGTGTTAGGCCATACGTGCCCAATCCCCTCATGTTTCAAATGCCAACGTTTCGGCCACAGTTCGCAGAGCTTCCGAGGCCGTCAAACCTGTGCGAGATGCAGTGCCCAAGAACATACCTCTGAAGCTTGTGAGAACACTCGCCATTGTGGAAACTGTGAAGGGGAGCACGCCGCATACTCGCGGTCATGCCCATCCAGGAAAAAATAAAAAATAAATTGTGGCGATGAAAGTAAAGGAAAACATAACTTTCAAGGAGGCACGCAGGCGGGTATCCTATCCCAAGAACACATTTGCCCATGTGACGCATCAGGGGGCGGCGACACAACGGCTTCCGGCGGCTGTCCGGCACACACTCGGTGAGCCGGAGGTGACACCATCCGACCCCCGGCGGCTACAACTTGTGAGGTGACACCATCCGGCCTCCGGCAGCTACAACTTGTGCTGTTCCGCTACCCCTGAAGAAGGGACCATCGACCTCCGGGCCGGTGGCCTCAAAGGTCTCGTCAAACGTGCCGAGCCCTTCACCTAAAACACAGCGCTCGGAAGAGTGCGTGTCCAACGCCTCGCAAGAAGCGATGGACACAATCACCAGCCAGATGGCCCCACAAGCCCCTAAGGAGCGGCGAGCCTTTTTCAATCGCTCCAAAAAAGACAAAACTCGCGTCACGGCGCCTCCAATAGGCCCGTGGGCTAATCCTCGTCTCTTAAACACACAGCACTAAACAGATTTAGCATAATAAATACACATATACTACAATAGAATGTTAGAGGACCTCTTCATAACCGTGACAATATTAGAGAACTCCTACACAAACATAATCCAATGTTGCTGTGTGTTCAAGAGACTCACCTGAAAAGCACACAAACTTTCTTCGTAAATATGCCATCTTGAGAAAAGACTGCAACGAGGCTAACGCGTCATGCGGTGGCGTAGCAATCGTTGCAGAAAAGTCTGTAGCTAGTCATCATGTAGCCTTACAGACACCCCTTGAGGCGGTGTCAGTGCGGGGAGTACTCTTTAACGAGTTGGTTACTGTTTGCTCCATATACATACCCACAAACTATCACCTCCAGAAACAGATTTCTACAACCTCACAAATCAGCTTCCTGAATCCTACACACTCGTGGGTAATTTTAATGCCCACAAAACAGCGTGGGGAGATTCCCGTTGTGACGCGAGAGGTCGGCTGATAGAACATTTTCTTTTGACATCTAGTGCATGCGTATTTAATAAGAAGGAGTCAATTTATTACAGTGTACATCACAAATCATACTCATGTATAGACTTAGCAATTGGTACTGCTTCTCTTCTGTCTGAGTTGAAATGGAATGTCATCAAGAATTCTTTTGGAAGTCACCACTTCCCAGTCGCTCTAAATTTAGCAGCACAATATGATTCTCCACCGCATGTCCCTCGCTGCAAATTAGCCTCAGCCGATTTTAAACGTTTTCAAGAATGGACTTATATACCTCGAGATTTTTAGACTATTATAATATTGACACGTGTTTTTGTTTGTTTTTATCGGGCGACACGTTTCACCGCCTAACAAAGGTTATCGCACAGCGTAAGACGCGCCTGCATGTACCGGAAGTTTCTGGAATGTTAACGATGCTTCCGTCCGCTGTCTGTGACCGAACCTTGTTTAATCTGGTTGCATTTGTGCGAGCCGCGAATAATGTAGAACTTTGTGGAAGGCACGCGGGTCCCAGCGATTACTCCGGAACATTCGACGACTGATGCATAAAAGCAGACGCCCTTGACCCGCTGATCAGGTTTTCGACGATCGCCGAGTGTATTCGCCGCCATCGTTCTTTGAGTGTAGCCTGCTTTTGAGGGCACAAGTTCGCCCGATAAAACGTTAGTTTCGTTAATCACAGCTTTGCTGCCTTCTTCACCGTCACTACCACGTGACATTGGGAGGAGGTGCTTTACGTTCATGTACCGGACGCCAACGACAAACCTTAATTCAAGCCCGGACCGCAAACACAGCACCAAGGTCGTCCCGGAACATCGAGCAAGCCGCCGGCTACAGCAGCTGCCCCCGGAACACGGTCTTCTACCAGATACGACCAAGAAGACAGTCCAAGAAG
The DNA here is from genome assembly GCF_023375885.2 of Dermacentor andersoni. Lineage (NCBI taxonomy): Eukaryota > Metazoa > Arthropoda > Arachnida > Ixodida > Ixodidae > Dermacentor > Dermacentor andersoni. The sequence goes on along the minus strand of NC_092824.1, from coordinate 3,619,069 downwards.
ATCGTCCAGAGACGACCAAGACATCCCCAATGGCAGCCGCAGCGGCCCCAATAATTCTCCAGCAGCCCAGGCAACCACCGACGTTCCGCGGTTCCACATTTGAGGACCCGGAATGCTGGCTGGAGACGTATGAGAGGGTCGCTACGTTTAACAGCTTGGACAGCGAGGACAAGCTCATCATCATCATCAGCCTGGTTACGCCCACTGCAGGTCAAAGGCCTCTCCCATACTTCTCCAACAACCCCGGTCACGTACAAATTATGGTCATGTCGTCCCTGCAAACTCCTTAATCTCATCCGCCCACCAAACTTTCTGCCGCCCCCTGCTACGCTTCCCTTCCCTTGGAATACACTCCGTAACCCTTAATGACCGTCGGTTATCTTCCCTCCTCATTGCGTGTCCTGCCCATGCCCATTTCTTTTTCTTCATTTCAACTAAGATGTCATTAACTCGCGTTTGTTTCCTCACCCAATCTTCTCTTTTCTTATCCCTTAACCCATTAAAGACCAGCGTGACCATATGGTCACGTTAGTCTGCACAGTGGATTTCAATTAATTAAGATTAGCAAAACGGCACCAAAATCGCCTTTGACGTGCCGTTAGGCGGATGAGAGTTCCCTTTATGGATATCAAGCGGCAGTAGGTGTCAGTCGTTTTGTGGGAGCCCATCGCAAAGGCGGGAATAAGTGTTGCTGTGCGAGTAGCTTCGCCATGCATCCCTCCAAGGGGTAATTTTTTGTTTTCACTCCTTGTTTGAGCAATAGTCGAATATCCTTAGCTCCATATTGCTCTTTGAATATGTGACCTTCGATGAGCATTTGTGAAAGATTAATGTTTGATTTCTTCATGAGCGAGCGCGTTATCTTCCGCGTTGCCATATGGTCACGCTAGGCCTTTAGGTTCCCTAACTTCTTATTTTTTTTAACTGCATTCTCATCTCTTGCATGGCTGCTGGCACGTTCCCGCAGTAGTTATTTCTTATTTTATTGTCTGAATAGGTTTATGTAGGAATAAATAGCGAAGATACTCGAAGAAGACGATGACGACGTGTCATTGATTTATAACGACCCGCGAGAGGCTAGCACCTATTCGGATGAAGAGTCGGCCGATGAAGACTCAGGCGGGCTCATTGACAATCTAATCGGGCGGCAGCTATGAGCCGGCACTGAAACTGTTTTCTCTGATGGACGCGGCATTGGTGGATCCGACTCGGACGATGACGACCTCGGCGGGCTAGGTGACGGAACATGAGAGGTTTCTTCTGCTGTAGTTGATGCGGCCATTCCTGCGAAATTATCCAGTGCTTCTAAGTGGACGAACGGTGATCTCCAGAAAAGCCTTGGCATATTTCCCTACCCAACTTTGCTGCTTCAAGGGTCTTTTCACCTGTTGAGTTGTTCGAAATCTTTTTTGACGAAGCCGTCGTCAAGCTGCTAGTAGAACAAACAAGAAAGTATGCGTTATATTTCAATATGCCCAATCGGGAGGTTACCAAAGAAGAATTACCTTTTCTTAGAGTGCTCCTTTTGTCCGGCTAAAACCGCTTGCCAGCGAAGAAGTGCCATTGGGACAGCGGCTTGAATATGCGCAACACGATGTCCTAGAATGCTATGCGAAGAAATCGCTTCGTACAGATAATGCGATTCCTGCACTGAGCGAAATGCAAGCCTAACGCTTAGTGACAAGTTGGCAAAGTTGCGTCCATTGATGGCACTATTGAAAGCAAGGTTTCTGGAGCACTTTCAGCCTGTGCGTCACCTGAGCTATGAAGAAAGTATGATTGAGTATTATGGTCGTCATGGCTGTAAACAGTTCATACGCGGAAAGCCTATCCGCTTCGGGTATAAAGTATGGTGCCTAAATGCCAAGAACGGATACTTTGTAAACTTCAAAGTGTATCAAGGCAAGCAAGGGATCCCGGAAGATCTCAAAAATATGAAAAGGACTTCGGAAAAGCAGTGGCGCCACTTCTTCAAATGGTGGATGAACTCGCAGTAGAGACGCACGACTTTCTTTTTCTATTTTGATAATTTATTCACAGGCATGTCGCTACTCAGGCATCTCAAGGCACAGGGCTACGAAGGCACGGGCACAGTGAAGCAGAACCGTGTTCCCAAAGAGTGCCCTATCGCTCGACCACAATTCGTCAAGCGCCAACCTCGCGGGCACGAAGAGCCCGTGCTGAGCGACAATGGGATAATTGTTGAACGCTGGATGGACAATTCTGTAGTAACGATCGTAAGTATATTCACGACGTCGAGCCAATGTCATCTGCAGACAGGTACTCTCGTGTTCAGAAGAAGCAAATCAAGGTGGCCCGCAAAAAACAGTGTTGCTCAGTACAAGTTTAATGGGAGGTACGGACCAGATGGATGCAAATGTAGGCGCCCATAGGATTGTGATACGTGGCAAAAAGTGGTGGTGGCCGATTTTCACTTGACTTTGTGATGTATCTACCAGCAGCGCTTGGGCGCTAATTCGTAGCACAGTGTTCAAAATCACGCAGGCGGAATTCCGCCAGCAAATTGCACAAAGCTACCTGATGCGATGGGACAATGAGCGTAGAGAACCTGGTCAACGCAGAATCCCAAAGACTGGTGATGTCCTGACTGGTACACGGTATGACCAAGTGGCTCACTTTGTTGCACCAATACCTAATGGCAAGAGGTGGAGGTGTGCATGAGATAATTACAACAGCGCAGTGCACACACAGTGCACAAAGTATGACGACGGCATGTGTGTTCCATGATTTAAAGCATATCACACCAAATAAGTGCTCGAATATTCGCTATGTATGTTTTTTGTGACGTTTCATGGCTTGAAATAAATGTTTTTCACTTCTCGTATTTTGCTGTAGCGTAAGGGCCCAGTGGGACCATATGGTCACGGGCTATATTTCAAAAACTAATTAGGCAAGAGTAATAATTTTTTGCATGTGAATTATTATTACAAAGGTAAGTTATTATATTAGATTTATTTCAAGATAGCAAGAAAAAAAAAAAGAAACCGGTCCCTAATGGGTTAACGTTACACCCATCATTCTTCTTTCCATACCTCGTTGCGTCGTCCTCAATTCAAGTAGAACCCTTTTCGTAAGCCTCCAGGTTTCTGCCCCGTAGGTGAGCACTGGTAAGACACAGCTATTATACACTTTTCTCTTCAGGGATAATGGCAACCTGCTGTTCATGATCTGAGAATGCCTGCCAAACGCACCCCAGCCCATTCTTATTCTTCTGGTTATTTCCGTCTCATGATCCGGATCCGCCATCACTACCTGCCGTAAGTAGATGTATTCGCTTACCACTTCCAATGCCTCGCTACCTATTGTAAATTGCTGTTTTCTTCCGAGACTGTTAAACAGTACTTTAGTTTAAAAATTAATCTGCAAAAAAATTAATCTGCAGAAAACTAAAGGACAAGCTGCGACATGTCTAATTCCCATTGTAGTACGCCACCAGGACGTGGTTCGAGAATTGAGAAGCCACCTTAACGACGTGGGACCTGTTCCGAAGCGGCTTCCTGCAAACATTTACAAGCGTCGTGCGAAAAGAGCGAACCCAAGCTCTACTGGAGACCAGAGCGCAGCTGCCGAATGAGGCGATCGCGATCTTCAGGGGAAAAATGAGCTGTCTGTTCCGTCAAGCCGACCTGGAAATGTCCGAAGAGAAGAAAGTCCACCATTTGATGCGTGGTGTAAAGGAGGAACTTTTCGCCAGAATGGTAAGAAGCCCACCGAAGACCGTCGACGAGTTTCTTCGTGAGGCGACGAGCATCGAGAAGACACTGGAAATGCGGAACCGGCAATTCTACCGCCGCACCAAGTCAATAAACTACGCCGGAGTTATGTCACTGGCCACCGACAACCTGCGCGAGAAGATCAGGGCAGTCGTACGAGTGGAGCTTCAGAAGATCTTCCCTTCATGGCAACCTCAAGTGGCCTCAATTGCCGAAATTGTCAAAGAAGTCCAGCGATCGCTTGGAGTTCCCGAGGTGCAAGCACAATCATCGCAGCCCCAGCAAGAAGCGACGACCTACGCCGCCGTCGCCCGGCGTCAAGGTCCCCCTCCACGACCGCGCCATGGCTCTATAACGCCGCAATTCCGTCGACCACCGCCGCCGCCGCCACCAGCACGCCCCCTCCCCCCCCCCCCCTCCGTCGCCGAGCGCAGCTACCCGAGGAAGACAGACGTTTGGCGTGCTCCTGACCACCGCCCGCTCTGCTACCACTGCGCAGAAGCGGGTCACGTACGACGATGCCCATACCGGGAGATAGGACTATACGAGGATTCGCCGTCAACGCTCCACGCCCGCAGCAAGGCGAACGCCCTCGCGATATCACCAACTACCTCGCCGCTACTCAGTGGAGCTCTCAGGCCGCTACCTACTCATCAGGCCGCTACTCATCAGGCCGCTACCTGTCGCCGCAGCGCCGTCCATACACTGGCCTGGCCCGGGGCCCGTCAGCGAGCCCATATCCGGAATCCGCCGCCGCCGACGAAGACGCCGAACAAACTACCTCGACGACATAACGATTCGCCGCCGTCCCGACGAAGTCTGGAAGCAATTAATACGAGGACGAAAGGCGACCTGACGACTTCGCAGACCAGCCACAGGTCAACGCGACACAGCCGTAATCCGACGCCAAGACTGAACTGTAATGCAAGACAAAGAACCACCGACCTCGACGTGCATCTCGACGACCACGCAGTCACCGCGTTAGTCGACACAGGGGCTGATTACTCCGTCACGAGTGGACACACCGCCACCCAGTTGAAGAAAGTTATGACTAAATGGGAAGGCCCTCAAATTCGGACCGCTTGAGGACACCTCATCGCGCCGACTGCAATCTGCACGGCAAAAATTACTGTTCATGACCGGACTTACCCTGCCACCTTCGTTATCCTCCAACAGTGTTCACCAGACGTCATTCTCGGCATGGACTTCCTGAACCAACACGGCGCAATCATCGACCTGATAGTCGAACGCTGTCGGAAGATCGAGCGATATCGCCGGAGAGTCTTCCTAGCCACCGCACTTTGAGTGTGCTCGAAGATCAAGTGAGCATCCCGCCTCGCTCCAGCATTCTTATTTCGGTCGGCACCGAAGCACCCGCTGGCGTAGAAGGCGTCATCGAAGGCGACCAACGTCTACTGCTCGACCGCGAAATTTGCGTCTCAATAGGGATTGCTCGACTACACGGCGGAAACACGAAAGTGTTGCTGACAAACTTCAGCCAGGACTTCAAACACATCAACATGGGCACGACGATCGCGTACATCGAGGAAACCAGCAATGCGTTTGTCCTATTGGATTCTGCCGCATCTACCCCGACGACCGTAGTTCCCGAGCCAAACTTCGACATAAATCCAATTCTACCCGTGATTAAGCAGAACAGCTCAGAAGTCTTCTCCAACGATACAAAGACTGCTTTTCGACGTCATCAAGGATTTGACGAACACCAGTCGCAAAACATCGCATAATAACCGAAGAGCGCACTCGACCACTCCGCCAGAGCCCTTACCGAGTTTCGACGCGAGAACGTGAAGCTATAAGGCACCAAGTCGACAAAATGCTGCGCGACGACATCATCCAGCCGTCGAAAAGTCCGTGGGCAACTCCTGTAGTCGTGATGCAGAAAAAGGACGGAACTCTACGTTTCTGCGTCGATTATCGTCGTCTGAACAAGATTACAAAGATGGACGTATACCACCTCCCACGAATAGACGACGCATTGGATCGGCTCTGACATGCTAAATATTTCTCGTCGATGGACCTCAAGTCTGGCTATCGGCAAGTAGAAGTTAACGAACGAGATCGCGAAAAGACCGCCTTCATCACCCCAGACGGCCTCTACGAGTTGAAGGTTATGCCATTCGGACTGTGCTGGGAGCCTGCAACGTTCCAGCGCGTGATGGACACGGTTTTAGCAGGATTGAAGTGGCGGACCTGTCTCGTTTACTTGGATGACGTCGTCGTTCTCGCCGCAAATTTTGACGATCACCTTAGGCGGCTTGCGACAGTATTAGAGGCCATCAAGTCATCAGGGCTCACTCTGAAGCCGGAAATGTGCCGGTTCCCGCAACCCATCCCGCAACCCATCCACAAGTTCCCGCAACCCATCCACAAGAAGGCAGTGCGTGGATTGCTGGGCATGTGTGCCTACTACAGGCGCTTTGTCAGGGACTTCTCACGCATCACTGACCGTTGACACCTTTAATTAAATGTGATCTTGAGTTCAAGTGGGAAACACCGCAGGCCGACGCAATTGAAGAGCTCAAATGACGCATGCAGTCGCCGCCGGTACTTGCACACTTCGACGAAGACGCCGATGCCGAAATCCACACTAACGCCAGTAGCTTAGGCCTCGGTGCCGTCCTAGTCCAGAGGATGACTGGCAGCGCGAGGGAAAAGGTACCAGCCTTTACAGATGGGTCGGGAGTGTACATGCCATTCGATCTTGGTTCCCCCCGCCTCGTCTGTTCACGCATTTCTTCACCGGACACGGCCACTTTCCATACTACCTTCATCGTTTCCGCCTTATTGCCTCTGATCGGTGCGCGTGTGGTACCCCTAATGTAGATGACATTCACTACATGACCTCATGCCCGCGCACCGAAGCTGTTGCTTCGCGGTTGCGCCGCCTTCTTAATATCGATGCCCTTTCTCCCGACATGTACCCCGCAATCACAAAACCACGCGATCCCGCGCGCTGCTCCTGCAACTAATACGGCTTGTAACCTTCTCCGTTCCTTCCCCTTCTGTTACTGTGTCTCCTTCGCTTCCCGATGCCGACTAATTCCCTCCTTCTTATGATTCTCGGTTCACCAGTTCATATTACTCTCGCATGACTGTTCTTGGCCATCCACACTGCATAAGCCAACTATGGCGGTGCTTCCCCATGTTGGATGGCCCTAACCGCATGCTACATTCCCATTTCTCTCCATTCCATCTTTCCCATTTTCCCTTCCCCATTTGTATACTCTTAGACAAATTGTGCAGCTGTTTAGCCAGAAGAACGTTGACGTCACCATCGAGATGACCTTTATCCGGACCATTCAAGTCGACTCGGCGCGACAAGACCACGCGGCAAGAGCACGACCACGAAGAAGCACTGATGTTTTGGTTCTTATCTACAATAAAACAGCTGCGCGTCACTGCGTGGGCATTGATGGGTTGCCCTGGGGACGGTGTGGGTTTGGGTGCATGCGGAGTTTGCAGACCCATTTCTTAGGAGGCAGTTTACACATTACTGCTCCCCTCCTCTCTCTCAGTGACATTGTTTTATACAACATCTTGGCCTAATTGTAAGCTTGCCTCCACCTTCTTTTCTTTTTATCAATTGGTTTTTCTCTAATATTGATTTGGGCTGCCTTGGCGGCCCCTTTTCATTTATTTTATATTAGGTTTTATACCCATTATACCTTAACGGTGGTGCTGGTTTGCCCCTACTTTATTTTTCCATTCGTTTTCGACCAAGGGACCACATAAAGCTAGCCGGTCGCTGTCAAAAGCGGAAGGCAATTATTCTACGACTGAAAAGGAATGCCTCACCATCATTTGGAGTACAGCAAAATTCCGCCCTTACCTGGCAGGCCACTCAAAGTCGTCAGCGACCATCACTTAACCTAAAGGACCCTTCAGGACGGCTGGAACGGTGGAGCCTCAGACTGCAAGAATATGACGTCACCGTAATATACAAGTCCGGACGAAAACACCCAGATGCCGATTGCCTATCACGCGCCCCCATTGACTCGCCGCCGCAAGATGACGAGGATGACAACGCCTTCCTTGGAAGGATAAGCGCGGAAGACTTCGCCTAACAACAACGAGGGGACCCGGAGCTAAAAGGCCTCGTCAAGTATTTGGAAGAGCACAACGACGTTGTCCCTGGGGAATTGAAGCGCGGATTCTCTTCGTTCACGCTTCAAAACAATCTACTCGTGAAGAATTTCGCACCAGTCCGCCCCCCAAAACAAAACAACGGACACAAGAAAGGCGACCCCCCCAGGACAAGGCGCTACTCTCAACTGACATCATTTTATTGCGTCACTCTTTTATAGACAGCAGAAACTAGAGGAACATGCGCAGTGAGCACCATGTGCAGGAGCCACCAACATCCGATCACAAGAGCGCACTCAATCAATCAATTCAATCAATTCTTTATGCAACATCAACATGAGGATGTTGGGTGCATCGACAAAAAGCCAGAAGAAAGGCTTGACAGAGGTCGACGCACCCTACAATGACTTGGCAACAGTATCGCAGTGTATCATACAGCATGTGTAAAGCATTCGCAATAGTAACATTGACACAAATCAAATGGTATTTGAACATTACAGGCAAAAACAAAAGCAAGCACAAAGCAAGCACAAAGCACTATGACAAGAGTTTCAGCAGTACATAAATTTACATCAATTCACAGCGCGTTATTTAACGACTGTGGAAGAATGTAGCTAAGCATTTGACGACCATAATTCGTTCGCGTTTTAGGCACAAACCACGTGACAGAATCTAAAAAACCATATCAGAAACTGTCAATGTTGTGCAACCGTATTTCTAAAACATGGAAAAAACCAGATTGTGAAAAGAACCACGCGAAGTCTGCAGATTGCAGCGTCGGTGTGATTTATAAGATTCTGTTGTCATGTGGCAAAGTGTACGTAGGGCAGTCAGGCCACTGTGTTAACGAGCGCCTTAGAGAACATGAGCGACCCATAGCAACAGGCACAGGTTCCCATTTGGCCCAACATTGCAAACTATGCAAGTGCAAACCCATGTTTCCTGATACCACAATTTTGAAAAAGAGCCGTGATTCCACCGCCCGAGAGTTATCGGAAGCATTCATCATACAGTCGTTAGGGTCACAGTGCATTAGTGTGCCTTCTTTAAACTTGTACAATGCTGAATATGGTTTTTTAGATTCTGTCGCATGAGTGCGCTCTTGTGATCGGATGTTGGTGGCTCCTGCACATAGTGCTCACTGCACATCTTCCTCTAGTTTCTGCTGTGTATACAGGAGTGACGCAATAAAATGATGTCAGTTGAGAGTAGCGCCTCGTCCTGGTCGCCTTTCTTGTGTCCGTTGCTTTGCGCTAAACGAAGTATTTATGTATCCGCACCAACTAGCCCGCCAACGCATTGTGCTACCTTCTTGTTGTTCCATGGGCGCTGCGTCCAGAAGTACTACGCGCCCTACATGACGATCCGACCGCCGGGCACCTCGATTTCTCCCGGGCTCTCGCGAGGATACAAGAAAGGTATTACTGGCCGCGCCTAACCGCCGACGTCGCCCGTTACGTCAAGACATGCCGAGACTGTCAGCGTCGCAAGACACCACCCACAAGGCCAGCGGCATTACTACAGCCGATCAAGCCTCCTTGCTGGCCTTTTCAGCAGATCGGGATGGACTTGTTGGGACCGTTTCCGACGTCAACATCCGGAAATAAGTGGATCGTCGTGGCGACGGACTATCTCACCCGCTTCGCTGAAACTAAAGCTTTACCGAAAGGCAGCGCAGCCGAAGTGGCGAAATTTTTCGTCAAGAACATTCTGCTGCGACATGGCGCCCCAGAAGTCCTCATCACCGACAGAGGAACGGCCTTTACAGCGGAGCTCACCCAAGCCATTCTGCAGTAAAGTCAGACAAGGCACCGGAGGACAACTGCCTACCACCCACAGACGAATGGTCTTACGGAGCGCCTGAATAAGACCCTCGCCGGCATGCTAGCAATGTACGTCGACGTCGAACACACGACCTGGGATGCCGTCCTGCCGTACGTAACCTTCGCTTACAACACGGCGGTGCAAGAAACAACACAGATCACGCCGTTTAAGCTGGCTTACGGCAGGAAGCCGACGACGACGCTCGACGCCATGCTGCCGCACGTCACTGAAGAGGAGAATCTTGACGTCGCTACCTATCTCCAGTGCGCCGAAGAAGCCCGACAGCTCGCCCGCCTACTGAACAAGAACCAGCAGAGGACAGACAGCCGACAATACAACCTCCGACGATGCTTCGTCGAGTACTAGCCCGGTGACCGTGTTTGAGTATGGACCCCGATACACCGACGAGGACTCAGTGAGAAACTACTGCGACGCTATTTCGGACCCTACAAGGTCATTCGACGTATTGGCAAGCTGGACTATGAGGTCGTGCCAGACGGCATTTCGCATTCACAGCGGCGCCGCGCACGATCTGAAGTGGTTCACGTGGTGCGTCTTAAACCCTTTTACGGACGTTGACGAACTTCCTCATTTTGTTGGTTTCTTTTTTACAGGTGCTTTTCGTTATTGCTTTTGTTTCCTTGCAGCATCGGGTCGATGCTTTATAAGAGGGGGGTATTGAGACGTGTACTTGTTTGTCTTTATCGGGCGACCCGTTTCACAGCCGAACAAATGTTATCGCGCAGCGCGGGACACGCCTGCATGTATCGGAAGTTTCTGGAATGTTATCGATGCTTCCATCCGCTGTATGTGACCGAACCTTGTGTAATCTGATCGCATGTGTGCTGTTAGGGTTGGCGTCTGACACCACGTGCAGAAAGCACTTTTCTCTCACGCGACCTTGTTCGTCGAAATGAGGCGTGACTTCTGCCGCGATGGTTGGCGCCCCGCATCACGTGCAAAAAGAACATTCTCTCACCCGACCTTCTTCCACCAGGCCTCGTCGAAATGGAGCGTGACTTCCTAATTCGTCATGATCATTTTGAGTGTCTGCCGGTCTGGCGGAAGCCCCGCAGTGCAGAGGCCTCTTCTGTGTCGGTGTGGGTGTATGTGCGAGTTTAGAGAGGCCCTTTCCTCGAATTGGACCCAGAGGAGAACTTCCACGAAACCGCAACGCGCAGAAGAGACGGACAGGCGTCTACAATTCCAAGAGGCGGGACGACCTCCTCAGTGCAGCAGACTCGGTGGAACCAAAAGCTCGATATGACCATAGGTGGAGGGGCCCTCTTTCTGTGCCGGTCACGTGACGTCGACGGAAGCAAGATCCCTCCCACGATTGTAAAGAGCCTATTTAAGGGGCTTCGAAATGTACTTTTGAACACTTCATGCCCTTCTCACTTTCGTTCATCTACCTTTGAATAAACCGTGCAAGTTTCGCATTAGAAATCGTCTCGCCCTTGCTTGGTAGCCATGCTCTACCGGATGCCTGCAGCCCGCCGGCAACGCCAAGCTACCCAATAAGTAACGTCGGTCGAGCTTCGATAGGCAGACGCCGCTACACCTCGGCAGCAGTACGATACGCTGCCCTAGAGTACGCAACAAACTGACTGGTAGCGATTGGGATACGGAACCCTGGAGACCCCGACTTGGACGACAACTACGAGATCGTAGCCTCTTCGTCATGGCGACAACGTTCGGAAGGAAGGTGTCTGGATTCATGACTGCATATGGTGAGTGCACGGCTTTTCTTCACTAAGATATCACTTGGCTTAAGTTTACGTATTTTTTTTTTGGAAAGTACAGTGCTGTAATTTTTCTTTAACCGTTGACGGAAGTTTTGAGTACGTCAAGGTAGTTATAGAGTGAAGAGTTAGCAGCACTAAGGACAGCCATGAACTTGAAGGCACTAAAGAAGCCGGAATCGTTGAGCTTCGCCGAAGAGTTGGGCCTCCGAATTGCCGAATCAAAGAGAAAGCCGGATATCATTGAGGCGATCGAAGAGATCGGGGCAGACGACGATGAACTGAAGGAATGCCTAGAGAGCATTGAAGAGAAAGAGGAAGAGCGTAAGCGCCTAGATGAAAAAGAAGAGCGTAAGCGCCTAGAGGAAACAGCAGAGCGCGAGCGAGCAGCACGTGAGGCCAAAGAAGAGCGCGACCGTGTCGCACGCGACGCACTCGAAATGAAGCGTCTAGAGATTGAGTTGCTGAAAGCTCAAAATACTGAAAGACCTAGCACAGAGGCACGTGAAAGCGAGCGCAGAATGTCAGATTTGATGGCACCCAACGCATTAGGAGGGGACATGTGTCTTTTCTGGTACAGATTGAGCTCACATGTGAGAAGGCAAAATTTGCGAGAAACACGGGGCCGCAACGCTTGCTTACGTTACTGCCCCGTGAGGTAGCTGATATCATTGCCCGCATGGGGAAAGAAGAAGCAGAGCACTTCAATGAAGTCAAAGCGAATCTGCTTAAGAAGTATAGATTATCAGCGGAAGCATTCAGGCGAAAATTCAGGGAAGTCGAGAAGACCAAACGCGAGTCATACTGAGATTTTGCATACACCTTGGAGGTAAACGTGAAAAAATGGATCAGAGAAGAGGGTGCCATTGGCGATGCCGAAAAGACAATGCAGTGCGCTGCTTTAGAACAGTTCTACCACCGGCTGCCAGTAAACATCAAGTATTGGGTTCAGGATAGGCCAGGCGTAGACACTATCACGAGAGCGGCAAATCTCGCTGAGGAGTACGTAACTCACCGGGCGTTCGAAGGCAACGAAGCTCCTAAGAAGGAGGTGAATAAATACAGAACCGGCAAACCAGAGCGATGGTCGAAATCGAGTCAGTATAAATCAAAGGAAAGGTCAGATTCGGCGAAACGTAGTGACGAGAACAGCAAGAGAAGGGAGGAGTCACCCGAACAGAGGGCAGAAAGGCAAAAGAAAAAAGCTTTCGTGGCCATGAAACCAACAGTTTGCTACAACTGCCAGCAAACGGGGCATATCTCCGTGGGATGCAAAAATCCCAATCTAGTGTTGATGTCACTAACTAGTAACGAGGAAAATCTGAAATTGCTAGAACCGCACATTCGAGACCTCGTGGTAAACGGCAAAACGTGTAGAGTGCTTCGCGACTCGGCAGCCACAATGGACGTGGTGCATCCGTCGTACGTAGAGGAAGGCCAATTCACAGGAGAATGTTCTTCGATAAGGCAAGCCGCAGAGGCCTCCAGTGTTTGTCTGCCTGTGGCCAAGAATCGGATCGAAGGCCCATTTGGAGTACTGGACACTGAAGCCACCGCTCGGCACATCTCCCGCCGCAGTATCCGTATTTGTTTTCTAACAAATCAGAGGATTTGCCGCGACGCAAGGGAATCGGGTTTAGTGAGGAAACAGTGCAAGCCCTAACTCGTTCCGAGGCAAGAAAGCTCGCGGCCAAGGCAGTGTATGATTGTCCAGTGGTGAAGGAAACAGGTTTGAGGGAGGATTCGTCAACCAGCACCAAACAGGACAGCCCTGTAGGGTTTAATGCGGGAAGTGCACCAGCTAAGGAAAAGGTCAGGAAAGCAGTGGAGCTTGAAATGTCTCGCGAGGCAGAATGCAGAAAGTTATTGAACGTAAGCCCTGTCACAATGATCGCTGAGCAGGAAATGCGTAAGGCACAAAGCAATGCTGAGCATTACTATCACAGGACGGCTCGCACGCGACGCTTTGAAGTTGGGGAAAAGGTAATGATCCTGAAACCCTCATTGAATAACCAACCTGAGGAGATGCCTGTCGACATTCCATAGTTAACAGAAGTGACGGAGGCAAAAGACATTCACGAGACCATTGACAAGTTAGTATAACAGGCGGAGTTGAATCCCAATCAAAGGGCCGAACTGAGGGAACTCGTGTTTGAATTTAAAGACGTATTTTGAGACACACCAGGCAGGACCTCTGCGATCGTTCACGACATCGAGTTAACTTCATCGGACTCAGTTCGTTCGAAGGCTTATCGTGTTTCACCTTGTCAGCGTGAAGCCATGGCCGCTGAAATCAACAAGGTGTTAGGGCTAGGTGTAATCGAGCCAGGAGAGAGTGATTATACCTCGCCTCTTATCTTAGTTGAGGTCCCAGGAAAGGAGCCACGACCGTGTATCGACTACCGCAGGCTCAATTTAATCACGAAGGAGCAGACTTATCCAATACCGCATATCGAGGAAAGGCTTGAGAAAGTGAGCAGTGCTAATTTCATCTCTTCGCTCGATTTAGTCAGAGGGTATTAACAGGTTCCGTTGACCGAGAGGGCAAGCAGGCTTGCGGCGTTTATTTGCCCGATGGGAACCCTGAGCTTTGGATTCAAGAATGCGCCATATTGCTTCTCTAACCTTATGAACCAGGTGCTACGAGGAATGGAGGATTTTGCACTTCCGTATCACGATGACATGGCAATCTTTTCTTTATCTTGGGCGGACCGTATGGTATACCTGCGAACCGTGCTGTGTCGTCTACGAGAGGCCAACTTAACTGTTAAGGCTCCCAAATGCCAATTAGACCGCGCGGAGGTAGCTTATCTAGGTCATGTAGTAGTGCAAGGCCATCGTCGGCCTTCCGAGGTTAAACTGACCGCAATAGACAACTTCCCGCAACCACGCACCAAGCGGGACATCAGATCATTCCTTGGCTTGGCGGGTTATTACCAAAGATATATCCCGCGGTATTCCGAGATTGCGAGTTCTTTGACGGATGCCATCAGAAGTGGGATGACGCAAAAGAAAAGGCTTTTAGTATGTTGAAGAAAGCACTAACGAGTCAGCCAGTGTTGAACGTGCCCGACTACTCTAAGCCATTCATTCTTCAGTTTGATGCTAGCGACAGGGGTATGGGGGTGGTGCTCTGTCAAAAGAGAGATGACGAGAACGAACCCCCTGTACTGTACGCCAGTAGAAAGCTTTCAATTCGTGAGGAAGCATACGGTGCATCAGAAAAGGAATGCGCCTGCGTAGTATGGGCGGTGCAGACGCTAGCTTGCTATATCGCTGGTTCAAGATTCACCATAGAGACTGACCACTGTCCCCTCACATGGCTGCAGTCCATGTCTACGAAAAACGGCCGTCTTTTGCGCTGGAGCTAGGCTCTTCAGTACAGCTTAGGTATTCGCCACAAGGGTAAGCTTAACGGCAATGCTGTTGCCCCTAGAGTAACGAAAGCCTCATGCTCATCCGGGTTGGCGTGGCATTTTTACGTTCGTTCATACGTTTTTTCCGAAGTGTAGTCGATTGAATTAGGAAGGAACAGCGCCAACTAAGACGATCACAAGTGGGAAGAACGACACAGGATGGCGCTTGTCCTGTGTCGTTCTTCCCACTTGTGATTGTCTTAGTTGGCGCTGTTCCTTCCTAATTCAAGTATGCACTATCTAGCCCAAATGAATGTTTTCCTCAACTATGTAGCCGATTGTTAGCGGATTTTAATAACCACGTCTTAACACTTTCAAGAAATGGCTGTTTTTAGTGTTGAGGGACTGAAACGCCGATCCCTCGCACAGCGGCTGCTGGCCCCTGCGCGTCGGGATCTTCCTCCCCCGCCGGAGATGCTGTTGTTAGGGTTGGCGTCTGGCACCACGTGCAGAAAGGACTTTTCTCTCACGCGACCTTGTTCATCGAAATGAGGCGTGACTTCTCCTGCGATGGTTGGCGTCCCGCACCACGTGCAGGATGAACTTTCTCTTACCCGACCTTCTTCCACCAGGCATCGTCGAAATGAAGCGTGATTTCCTAATTCCCCATGACTATTTCGAGTGTCTGCCAGCCTGGCGGAAGCCCTGCACTTTACAGGGCTCCTTTGTGTGTGTGTGGGTGTGTGTGTGAGTTTAGAGAGACCCTTTCCTCGAATTGGACCTAGAGGACAATTTCCACGAACCCGCAACGCGCAGAAGAGACGGACAGGCGTCTACAATTCCAGGAGGGGGGACGACCTCCTCCTTGCAGCAGGCTCGGTGGAACCAAAAGCTCGATATGACCAGAGTAGGAGGGGCCCTCGTTCTGTTCCGGTCACGTGACGTCGACGGAAGCAAGATCCCTCCCACGATTGTAGAGAGTTTGTTTAAGGGGCTCCGAAATGTACTTTTGAACACTTCATGCTCTTCTCATTTTCTTTCATCTACCTTTGAATAAACCGTGCAAGTTCCGCACTAGAAATCGTCTTGCCCTTGCTTGGTCGCCGTGGTCTACTGGATGCCTGCAGCCCGCCGACAACGCCACGCTACCCAATAAGTATCGTCGGTCGAGCTTCCATAGGCAGGCGCCGCTACAACTCGGCAGAAGTACTATACGCTACCCTGGAGTACGCAACAGTGCGCGAAGCGGATAATGTAGAACTTTGTGGGAGGCACGCGGGTCCTAGCGATTACTCTGGAACATTCGACGACTGATGTATAAAAGCCGACGCGCTTGACCCGCTCATCAGATTTTCGACGATCGTCGGCCGTGTTCGCCGCTATCGTTGTGCTATAAGTGCAGCCTGTTTTTGTGGGCACAGGTTCGCCCAATAAAAGTTAGTTTTGTCTTTCACAGTATTGGTACTGTGTTCTTCAACGTCACCACCACGTGACAATACATATAACCGCCCTTTGTGTATTGTCGAGGTGAGAGCTGCCTTGAGCACATGCAAGAGCTCTACACCAGGACCTGATAGAAAATTGTGCGACATGATTAGGAATGTACATTACACATTGATACACAACTTACACTACTTGCACTTTTCAATACTATTTGGGCTGCTGGGTCGTCCCCATTTTGAAGGAAGGTAACGATCCTTCGTCGGCGGCAAGTTACCGCCCGATAGCTCTCACAAGTTGCCTTTTTAAGCTGTTTGAGAAAATGATTAATCAGTGACTCATACATTTCCTGGAATTAAAGAAAATGCTTGATGCCCATCAGTGTGGCTTCAGAGAAGGGCGGTCCACAATCGATCACCTTGTGCGCATTGAAAGAAATATTCGCAACGCCTTTCTAAACAAACAGTTTTTTCTATCCATATTCCTCGATATGGAGAAGGTGTACGACACAACGTGGCGCTACAGAATCTTTTGAGACTTGTCGGGAATGGCATCCGTGGCAATATGCTAAACCTGATAGAAAGCTATCTGTCCAATAGTAACTTCCGCATTAAAATTGGCAACGTGTTGTCGCGTCCATTTATACAGGAAACTGGTGTACTTCAAGGAGGCGTGCTCAGCTGCATACTTTTCATTCTTAAGATGACCGCATTGCGTGCTTCATTACCACAGGCGATTTCTTATTCTGTCTATGTGGATGATATTCAAATAGGCTTCAAATCCTGTAACCTCACAGTGTGAAAGAGACAAGCACAGTAGGTCTTGAACAAAGTGTCCAAGTGGGTAGATGAAAACGGATTTAAAGTCAACCCCCAGAAATGTTCTTGTGTTCCTTTGACAAGAAAGAGAGGCCTGGTTCCAGTCCCGTGCGTGGAACTGTGTGGACAGCAAATACCTGTCAAGAAAGACCACAAATTTCTAAGTGTAATACTTGACTCTAAGCTTACTTTCATCTCACACATAAAATATCTCAAAACCAAATGTCTAAAAACAATGAACTTGCTGAAAATGCACACAGCATAGGGTAGCGACAGGAAATGTCTAGTGAATATTTTCAAGAGCCTAATTCAATCATGGCTGGACGATGATGCCATAGTATACAAGACTGCCGCCCCGAGCGCGCTAAAGATGCTGGATCACGTCCACCACCTGGGTTTCCGTCTGGCCACAGGCACATTCAGAACTAGCCCCATTGAAAGCTTATATGTAGAATCGAATGACTGGTCACTCAATCTGCAGGGATCATACATCAGCTTCACATATTTCCTTAAAGTGCACTCGAATCTTGAACATCCATGTTCTACAACCATTAGCGATTTAATGTGCACTGCACTTTACCACAGTCGACCCTCTGTGAGACCTTTTTCACGGCGTGTGAGAGAGCTTAGCATGGAAATGAATGTCCTACTCTTCGAACATCTCTTAATTCCTCCAGCGAAGCAGCTACCTCCGCGGGAGTGGCAGGTTATTGAATGGGATATATTGACACGTGCGCTTGCCTATCTTTATCGGGCGAAACGTGGTCACCTGATAAAGATAGGCAAGTGCACGTGTGAATAAGACACGTTTGTAAGACTTACAAAATATGCACCAGAACTCGAAATTCGGATGCATTTTCATGAACTCCAATCAAAGTACTTTTGGTCTGAATTCTACACGGATGCATAAAAATCGCATGTTGGCGTGCCTTACGCGGCTGTTGGCTCCTCTTTCTCTGAACCAGGTGTATTGAACCCTCATACAAGAATATTTACCGCAAAAGCCTATGCAGTACTGTCTGTGGTTAAACACATAATGAAATTAAGACTAGAAAAATCTGTTATATTCACGGACTCGTTAAGTGTCGTGAAAGCACTGATGTCCTTAATAAAACACAGAAATCCAGTTTCTATTCAGCTTTACTCGTAGTTGTGCAATACTTATCGTTCTCGTAGACATGTAATAATGTGCTGTGTTCCTGGCCATATGCATCGAGGGTAATGTTCTGGCAGACACAATGGCCACATCAAATATATAGCAAGCTATCAATCCTACCACTGCTATTGCTACCACAGATCTCAAGCCTTTTTTGCGAACGAAACTGCGAAGCCACTGGCAACACTTGTTGAACAACGAAACAAATAATAAGCTCCACCTGATTACTCGCGTACTTGAAATACGAACAACGAAACAAATAATAAACTCCACCTGATTACTCACGTACTTGAGTACTCACGTACGGGGCAGAAACCTGGAGGCTTACGAAAAGGGTTCTACTTAAACTGAGGACGACGCAACGAGCTATGGAAAAAAGAAAGATGGGTGTAACGTTAAGGGATAAGAAAAGAGCAGATTGGGTGAGGGAACAAACGCGAGTTAATGACATCTTAGTTGAAATCAAGAAAAAGAAATGGGCATGGGCAGGACATGTAATGAAGAGGGAAGATAACCGATGGTCATTAAGGGTTACGGACTGGATTCCAAGGGAAGGGAAGCGTAGCAGGGGTCGGCAGAAAGTTAAGTGGGCGGATGAGATTAAGATGTTTGCAGGGACGACATGGCCACAATTAGTACATGACCGGGGTAGTTGGAGAAGTATGGGAGAGGCCTTTGCCCTGCAGTGGGCGTAACCATGATGATGATGATTATTATTATTAATATTATTACGCCAAAGTTAGGTTTCCGGTCCTCCGTTACAAAATCACGAAGAAGTGACTTCCTATTCTGTCGACTCAGAATAGGACACACATATAGTACTCACAATTTTCTATTGACTGGCAATGTGCCTCCAACCTGTGGTAGATGTGGTGAGAGGCTAACCGTCCTCTACGTCCTCGTGGAGTGTCGGGAAGTGGAAAGAGAAATAAGGAAACATTTTCCTCTAGCATATCGTTATTGTCTCCCTCTTCATCCTGCTATGTTTCTTGGTAAAGAACCCCTTACCACAAAAGATGGCCTAGGTTACTTGAAATATGTGGTATTGCAAGTTTATAACCCAAAGGTTTCGTAGCGTATCCTCTCTCCAGATGATGCTGCTGTGATAGTAGTCCTTGTATAGCACGCGCCATCAGGTCCTTGCGCTTCAAGGGCTCTGTTAAGGCAGTAGGGCTTCCTGGAATTTTTGGCCTGTCACCAATTTTAGCACATTGCTATTATTTCACAATGTATCTTTCGCGTCCTTGGCATGCTTCATAGTATTGTCATAGTTTCATTACCTGTATCTGTTACGCACTTTACAGCTACCGTCTTTTAGGCCCCTTTACAGCCCCGTCACATCCCTTGTTCGTAATTTATAGCTTCACATTGAACACATTGACATTGGTCTGGCGCTCTTTGGTCATACTTGGCCCTTGCGCCACAAGGCACTATATTCATAATCATTCACCGTCTTTTAGCGCTTAAGCAACCACAAAGCCATGTATTTTTCAATTAAGCTCAGAAATAAAAAGCTATCATATTATTTTATAATTACAACAAGCTAACGCTCATGAATATATTGTACATGAATACATTACGCTGGCAAAAAAATTGCAAGGAAGAGAACAGGGACGCAGACTGAAGAAGAGCAAACTAACAACTCTTTACTTTTGTTACAAAACACGTTAATCTTCAAACTGATAAGAGCGCGGGGGGAGGGGGGGCTGGACAGGTAGTGACGTGTGCTGGGGCAGCGTGATAGCCAGATCCACAGAGTTTAATTGCGCCCATCTTTCCGTACACCAATCTTTACGTTCTTGGCAGTATGCTTGGTCTGACAGCCTCCTTTGTTTTCTTGCATGGGTTCTGTGTTCACCTTTTTGTACGTGCCTTTTAATTTGTGTGGTTATGAAAAAATCATTTTTACGTCGTTACGTTAGGCTGTCTTCTTAGCCTGTCCAACAGCCCGTGCATGTAAAGCATAACCACCGACCTTACTTCTTTTCCGATTCTTTTCGTGCTTTTCCCGGTTTGCCCTGATTTCCGGTAGCGTCTGTTCGCATATCAGCCAAGCAGCCGCCAAATTTTACAGACACGCCGTGGCGTAGAGCACCGAGGCACAAGTAACCCGCCTTCAAAACAGTGGCTACCACAACGGTTTGCTGGCGCGAATATGGCTCTTTGGATGGATGGATGGATGGATGGATGGATGGATGGATGGATGGATGGATGGATGGATGAATGGATGGACGGACGGACGGACGGACGGACGGACGGACGGACGGACGGACGGACGGACGGATGGATGGATGGACGGATGGATGGATGGATGGATGGATGGATGGATGGATGGATGGATGGATGGATGGATGGATGGATGGATGGATGGATGGATGGATGGATGGATGGATCATCCCCTTTGGGTCGGTTGTGCCACCAAGCTCTTTTCTTATTTTGCCTGACGTCTTACCTATCTTTGTTTTAACAGACGAAAAATTCCTAGCATCAAACTTTCAGAACCACTCTTGAGAATTCCGCTTTGCACACCTCCGTTGTAGTCTCCCTACTTTTCGGCCACCAAACCTTCGATCGCATTTTGTCAAACCCTACTGCGAACTTGTTTACTTTCCCCCTGCTATTGCTTAACCCAAGGGCTTCAAGGAGGCCAGCGACGGCCGCCTTGAAGGCCTCCGACGGCGTCCGACTAAACTGACGGCTGCGTAGATAGTTTTACATTCTAATAAAACATGTCCCATCGTTTCTCTACCGCAGCAAGCACATGCGTTTTCTTTCTTAGTGTACCTTGCTTTGTAACTACGCGCTCTAAGGTATCCTGCTCTCACTTCGAAAAGTAAAGAGCTTCCCTTTGAGTTGTCATAAATTGTTTCTTTCCTGATTTCGCTTATACCTCATAGCGAGTTACTCAAAGCAGGTTTCTTTTCAACTGCCGCCCCCCATGAGCTTATCTCAGCCTCTTTGACTTTCCGTTTGGCGTTCTTTGTTGCCGTGTTGCTTACTATACGAGTCGCATACTTCCTGGTGGGCTTCTTAGTTATTTTCATCCACAGCGGGTCTATGTTTTAAAGCAAAGCTTTTTATGGCTAGGCGAAACGAAAACGTGTCTGTCCACGCCCGTGTAAAGATAACTATCATCATCAGCAATGGCTCGAGCGTCGTCGTTTTCTTCCACAGTTAGCTCTTTGGCGCCCCTCCGCGTGACCGCGCGAACACGCTCGTGCCACTACTCCCGCATTCGCCGTCGTCTTCATCCATACGGCTCCGTTACCGCTCATCATTCGAGCGCACAATTTCACTTCTGTCGTCGTAATGGGGACGCCGTATTTACGGGGATGTGATCCACTACTTCGTAATGGGGAGGCCGTATTTACGGAGGTATGAGCCATTACTAAAAGGTACCCCTTTTAGTAATGGCTCATACCTCCGTAAATACGGCCTCCCCATTACGAAGTAATGCCATTCCTAATACCCCTGTCCTAAGCCATTCCTAATACCCCTGTCAAACGGCTAAGTGCACTTACGGAGAGTGCACTCGGTTTTATGTGTACTTTTCCAAATCTAAACGTCGCAAGCGGAATGTACTCGCAGAAGAGTGCACTGCGGTCGGAGTGCGTTCACGGAACGCACTTTGCTGGTCGAGTGCGTAGCCTAGCCACCAGCGGTTTCATCGATACAAAATGTAATGCATAGAAAAAGGACAAAGAAGTTCATTCTAGCTGTTGAACAACTTTTAACAAAATAATCACAACAGAACTCACTGATATTCTGTTCTAGCAGGATCAAATGCCGCCTCGTCGCACGTCACCGCCTTGTTCTGAACTGGCTAGGCATTCGTCTTGGGCGGCCTTGACTTGCAACGCTAATATGATAAAAATATTTTTGTTTTTTGTTGAGAAAATATTGGTTACGATTGTTTTTTATTACAATACAACTAAAGCATTCGCTTTATAGAAGGTTTTTTTTAAATCTATATCTTCAACAAACATGGTTTTAGTCTGTCGACATTTTTTTTAGTGGAGTGCGCTCTGTTTTACCGTTTAGCATCGCGTATCCTAGAGTGTTACTCTAGATCCCGAAGTGCACTCCCCCTAAGTGCACTTAACTTGCCCGTTTGACAGGAGTGTTACGTGACAGCCAGATTTAATTTTGAAGCAAGCGCCGCCTCACTGACTACCGACGAGTGGGAGTGGGAAGATCGAATGACTAGATTTCACGAAACAACCCACAGATTGCAGACGCGCACATTCCCGCCGCCACACCCAAAGTTAAGCAAAAATCAGTCTATCGAATGGCGACAGCTACAAACAAGATCGTATCCGAGTCCAGCTATCATGCACATAGGCGGAGGGTTTTCATTCTTCCGGAGGGGGGGGGGGGGGGGGGGGGGCGACCAGCTTTTCGAGTCCCATATATATTGCATTGAAAGAAACGGTGTGTGACCTCGAAGAATTATTCACTGAAATGACGGCCTTATGCGAGGATTTACAGGGCCTCATAGCAGGAGACAGTTCAATTTCACAGCCTGAGTCCTCTCCCACCACCAAGAATCTGGAGTCTCTCGGTGGTGTGACCTTCATTCGTGTAATTCTCGCATAATTCGCTATCATTATTACGGCTTCGCCTTTGCGGCGAAACTGCAGCCTCTGTCTGTGTTTTTTTTTTTTCTTTGAGTCCGACTATAAGCGCGACTGCGCCTGACTGCTGTTGATTCTGATTTCGAATGAATCTGATTTGGCCTCATTTCGGTTACTTAGTGAATTATACAGGATGCCCAAACTATCATGCACCAAGGCTTAAAAAAAGAGCAATTGAGTTACTCGAAGAAAACTTAGGGCATAGTGTTTCCAGTACCAACCCTTTAATAATTAACCCTTATATATAGCTTTCATTGGTTACGAGAAAGCGTTTGATTCAGTCGAAACCTCAGCAGTCATGGAGGCATTACGGAATCAAGGTCTAAAGGAGCCGTATGTAAATATACTGAAAGATATCTATACGGCTCCACAGCCACCGTAGTCCTCCATAAAGAAAGCAACAAAATCCCAATAAACAAAGGCGTCAGGCAGGGAGATACGATCTCTCCAATGATATTCACAGCGTATTTACAGAAGGTATCCAGAGACCTGGATTGGGAAGAATTGGGGATAAAAGTTAATGGAGAATACCTTAGTAACTCGCGATTCGCTATATTGCCTTGACTATTGCCTATTGACTCAGGGGACCAATTGCAATGCATGCTCACTGACCTAGAGAGGCAAAGCAGAAGGGTAGGTCTAAAAATTAATCTGCAGAAAACTAAAGTAATGTTTAATAGTCTCGGAAGAGAACAGCAGTTTACGATAAGTAGCGAGGCACTGGAAGTGGTAAGGGACTGCATCTACTTAGGACAGGTAGTGACCGCAGATCCGGATCATGAGACTGAAATAATCAGAAGAATAAGAATGGGCTGGGGGGCGTTTGGCAGGCATTCTCAAATCATGAACAGCAGGTTGCAATTATCCCTCAAGAGAAAAGTGTATAACAGCTGTGTCTTACCAGTACTCACGTACGGGGCAGAAACCTGGAGGCTTACGAAAAGGGTTCTACTTAAATTCAGGACGACGCAACGAGCTACGGAAAGACGAATCATGGGTGTAACGTTAACGGATAAGAAAAGAGCAGATTGGGTGAGGGAACAAACGCGAGTTAATGACATCTTAGTTGAAATCAAGAAAAAAATGTGCATGGGCAGGACATGTAATCAGGAGGGAAGATAACCGACGGTTATTAAGTGTTGCAGACTGGATTCCAAGGGAAGGGAAGCGTAGTAGGGGACGGCCGAAAGTTAGGTGGGCGGATGAGATTAAGAAGTTTGCAAGGACGAAATGGCCAAAATTAGTACATGACTGGGGTAGTTGGAGAAGTATGGAAGAAGCCATTGCCCTGCAGTGGGCGTAACCAGGCTGATGATGATAATGGTGGTTTCCAATACAGCGGACTAGCCGCCAGTAATTATTTCGTTCATGACATTTAATTCGACAATTGCACTTAAATACCTAATTCGAGAAGTACTGTCCTAATTATCAAAGGGCCAATGAGGCATTTGTCGGCACCCCCAGGCCCCCAAACGACATCTAACTGCTGTGTTTTCAGCGACGTACTAATTGCGTGAATTTTTTTCCGATTGGCAAACAAACGTCACGAAATATGACAAATACCACGTGACTGCGCTCCCACCCGCTTCATAAAGCAGCACCCTCAAATAATTTGATTGAAAGTAACTGCATTGCCTGTCTCAAACGCGAAAAGAACGCGCATCACCTTGATAATGGTATGGAAGGAGCATCAACAGCAGGTTTTGCGGCTTTGCAGCTATTCCTTCCTCTCTACGTCACAATTATTATCCGTCTTTCAAGGCCGACTGATCGCGTTGATAACAGATGCCCCTTGATAACGCGACTAAAGAGCTTTCTGACCACGAACGAAACGCAAGAAACAATGTAATAGGCATAGAATGTTTCAAAATTCCAGCTTTCCTTGCACCGCATCCACAGAGCGCGCGCGCAACGATATTTCGCGCCAGAAACTTGCTTCGCAACAAAGCCAAATTAAAGTGACGGCTTTAGTTTTCATGAGAGTGTACACGTGCTGCAAAAACAGGTTCATGGCATCAAATGAAAGCGAAATAAACAGACAGGGAAACGACCCACGTGTTGAGAAAAGGCAAAAACGATGTGTTCAAGAAAGTAAATAACTTCCAAATGAGCCGGAAAGGCGATCGGGACGCCTGCGCAGAAAATAAAACAAGATACATCACATGTCAGTGTGCTCTTATTATCTTTGGATTCGTAAGCGGCGTTGAACCCCAGCTGCGGCCCAGAGGACGTGTTCAATTAATTAATTATGGCGTTTTACGTGCCAAAACTACTTTCTGATTATGAGGCACGCCGTAGTGGAGGACTCCGGAAATTTCGACCGCCTGGGGTTCTTTAACGTGCACCTAAATCTAAGTACACGGGTGTTTTCGCATTTCGCCGCCATCGAAATGCGGCCGCCGTGGCAGGGATTTGATCCCGCGACCTCGTGCTCAGCAGCCTAACACCATAGCCACTGAGAAACCACGGCGGCTGCAGAGGACGTGTTCAAATAGGTCGCCTTTTGCAGCTACGCAGTACTGAGTCCGCCTGATCACATCCTCAGTGGCTTTCTTGATGACCGACGCTCGAATTCTACGGCAGACATCCGTTATCTTTGCCTTGAGCTAACGTCCCTCTCGATCATGTAAGCACGATCTTTCACATAACCGCTGAGAAAGAAATCGAATAGAGAGAGGTCAAGTGACCCAGCCAGCCAGTTTACAGGCCCGTGCATGCTTCCAATCGGATGCGCATGAAAAGTCGCATCCAGCCAGTTTTGGGCTTGACTGCTGATGTGTGCCGGTGCTCCATTTTGCTGACACCAATGAAGTGGAAGACGCAACAGCGGCACTTCGCTGAGAAACTTGGCCACCATTCCTTCAAAGATTTCATCCATATAACGCTGTCCAGTCAGTGTGTGGTCGAAGAAGATGGGGCTGATTATAGCCCCGGAGTGAATTCCGCACCCCACATTGAACGACCACTGGCACTCGTGCCGACTGTACTTTACCCGGTGTGCATTGTAGTCACTACAATATTTTATTTACTCATACTGTTGGCCTGTCGGCCGTTACAGGGTGGGTCAAAGCAGCACTTCAATTAGTACAATACATGGCATTACAATAATACATTAGCACAAAAAACAAGTCAATAGCAGTATTTCGGGAATTAGTACAGTACATGACTAAGGCAGTACATGAATATTGTTTTAATAGGTGAACATCAGCGAATAAAGAAGATACATAAGCGAAATATTCTGCAGATACTCAGATCAATATGACTATAAATGCAGTGTTAATAAAAGAGGTTATACACCCCCCCCCTCAAAAAAAGAAAAAAAAAGGAAAAGGGTGAGCAAGTATGCGTGCGTACATCTTTCAAAGTTGCTTTAAGTTTTTCTCAAATTCTTCCGCACTGATGCTGTCTCGCGTTAACACCGGTAATTCATTCCATTCTTTAATGGTTCTTGGGAAGAAGGAAAATGCGTAAGCCTTAATGTGCATCTGAGGTACTTGAAAAGTGTTATATTTGCTTTTCCGTAGTGTTCTACCTTGTCTTTCTAGCAAATACTGTTCGCTGTTGATGTTGAATGTGTTTTTTTTTTTTTTTGTCAGAAGAAAAAAGAACTTGCGCCTGCGTTCAGCGAGCGTAGGCAAGTTCAGCAAACCGAGCATTTCAGAGACTGAATCTTTGCGAGAATAGCGCGATAGAATAAACCTTGCTGCTCGACGTTGAACTCTTTCCAGTCTCTCAATTAACCCTGACTGATAAGGGTCCCAGATTATGCTGGCATATTCTAACGTGGGTCGAACGTACGTTAAGTAAGCTGTTAGTTTTACTGACTGTGAGGCTAACTGCAATTTCCGTCGCAAGAACCAAAGCTTCTTCTCCGCAGTTTGGCATATTTTTGAAACATGGCTCGACCAGCTTAAATTTGCAGATATATGTATGCCTAAGTATTTCAGCACGTCAACCGTGGAAAGCACCGAAGAATTCACTGTGTAATTAAAGTCAAAAATATGATTTATTTTGTTCGTTATGCGCAATACAACAGTTTTGCTCTCATTTATTTTCATTTTCCATTTGTCACGCCATTTTTCGATAGCCCTAAGAGCGTCACTGAGCAATTTCTGATCTTCAGTGCTATTAATTTCTTTGTATAGTAAGCAATCATCGGCGAAATGTCGCACCGTGATTCCTTCGTCAATTGCAGAGCAAATGTCATTAATATATACTATAAATAGTACAGGACCAAAGTGTATTATACAAATTTACCAGGGCGTTTGTTTGAAAATTGGCTTCATCTGTGCACATTATATTGCTCAAAAATTCCGGTGACTCATTGGCTTTTCTGAGGAACCAATTAGGACCCAATTGTGAGAACCTGCAGAATCTAGACGATTCTACAGGTCCCTATCTTCCAAGCATTGGTGCTGGTTAAGGTGGTATGGGTGAAAGGCCGCCGTTTAGAATTCTCCAAACTGATGACATGGAAATTGGTACCTGGGCGGCCACGTTCCGCGCGCTTGCATGAAGGTTTGAGGCCATAAATGCTAGAACATCCGTGCAGAGGCTAGGACTCCAAGATGGGGTCCTACGCCGATGTTTCTTGAAGCTGCCGGTTTGTCTCAAGCAGGGGCGTAGCCAGGGGAGGGAAGGGCTTATCGGGCTTCAGCACCCCACCCCCCGAAATTTTTTCGTGCTCTCACTGCACCGCCCACCCAAGCAATCCCCGGTGCCGGAAACCATTCTAAATTTTGTCTAGAATGTATTTTTCACGCTCGAAAACACTTTTCACCGCGAACATTGCGAACATGGGCTGGATTTTGCGGCAACGCCCATGCATCGTGAGTCACACAACCCAAGCAGCCCCATCCGAGCACGAAGTTTCAAGGGCGTTTTGATGGCGAACGGGCTCGCCGCGGCATCTTGCGGAGGCCGCGGAATCTACGGAGCGCATGGATGTCAATTCCGAAATTTATGCGTATAAAGTTCTCATAAATTTTTTATGTTAAAGGTGCATTGACATTTCCAAAGTTGTGCTTTAGATTTTCAATTGCGGGACTTTGTGGGTTTAATGTTCCTATAAATATTGGACGCCAAAGGTGTATTGATTTTTCTAGTCTTACATCAGACCATACAACGAGACAAGTCAAATCAAGCCACTATCAGACAAGTTGACAAAGCCAGCAGCGAGGTCCGATGAGATGAAGTGTTGTGGTGGTTCATTTGTGCCGTCATGACACATAAAAAATATCAACATTTTTTTTTCACCTACGCCGAAGCATCCATGCCAAGACACTAAAGCCAGCCAAAATAACTACGCTCTTATTTGTTTTTTCTACTTCGACTTTTATTCGCGAGGACAGCATTGAATAAAGAACAACTTTAGAGAAGGGAAACTGTAGCCTCCGCAGTGGTTCGAAAATAAGCAGCGGCAGCGCATAGAACTTACCTAGGTGGACGCCAGATGGCGCTGCTAAAACAGAAAGCGGAAATGCGCATCTTTTTTTTTGTTAGAGCATTATTCAATATGGCCGCTTTTCG
Source organism: Dermacentor andersoni (assembly GCF_023375885.2). Taxonomy (NCBI): domain Eukaryota; kingdom Metazoa; phylum Arthropoda; class Arachnida; order Ixodida; family Ixodidae; genus Dermacentor; species Dermacentor andersoni. The sequence continues at coordinate 3,590,732 of NC_092824.1, read as the reverse complement.
CCGGTCGTGTACGCTTGCATCCGCTCGTACGCGCCGTACTCGCCCCGCCGGCTATGCCGCATGCCTCGGCAGCCACGTAGCCGTTGCGTTCTAACTGCCAGGAGACCAAAGAGCCTCTACTGACGCCCATACAAACAAGCCACAAGTGAGTGAACAGAACGTGCGACTTTATTGGCAGAAGACAAGCAGTGTACATTCTCGTGCAATAGCAGAAATAAAATTTGCATGTAGAGATACGCTGGAATCATTGACGCGAGCCCGTAAACGGCTCACCGTCGTAGTCCCACATGGCGGTCTGGTAACGAGCGACAACCAGCGGCACAGGCAGATTGGACAGAGTGTCCGACCTGTTTGCAGCATTGCGATGCTATCGGGTGACGCAGGCATCTGCTGCCGCAGTCAACACAGCGACATGGACTACCAGGCATTTTAGCGTTGACTCCTTTCCAACCTGCACGTTTCTTTACACATTAGCGGGGGCCGCTAATGTGTGGCTCACACTTGGTGTCCCACATTGTCTCAATATAGACAAGTCGCTTGCGTGGGCATCACCTTCATCACCCACTTTTCCGGGCGTTTCCACCCATGTGGCTATCAACTTCATACACGTCGGACCATGTAGGCACGTATGCTGGTCTCCGTTCGTGCTTAATCGCAGCCGAGAAAGGCCACAGGCGCAATTTTCTTATGGCTGCAGTAGGAGAGGGTGAACAGGGAGCACGAATCACGGTGTGTGTAAATTGGGAGTCTGTGTCGCTGTGCAGACTGAAGGAGCAAATGCTTCGAGAGACTGTTTTCCAATGCAACTGACCAGGCTGCTACATCCTAGAAGCATAACACGGCGACCGTAACCAAGTGAGATAACAGCAAAATTAAACAGCAATCAATCACCGCATAGGGTTCAGACAATACGTTATATATTGGCTACGAACCACATGGCAACAGTGAGCATTCACGTACATGGGTCTCTTACGGTGCATTCAGCCGCCTACCTACAGGCGTAGTGCTTGCCTTCGTCGCATGTGGTGGTCTGGTAACGAGCGACAACCAGCGGTACAAACAGATTGGACAGAGCGTCGCACCTGTTTGCAGCGATAGTCGCTGTTAAAGAAGAGCAACTTGCAGTGCAAAGCAATCGGGTGACGCAGGCATCTGCTGCCCCAGCCTACACAGCGACATAGACTACCCGGCATTTTAACATTAACTCCTTTCCAACCTGCACGTTTATTTTCTTTCGGGGGCCACTAATGTGTGGCTCACACTTGGTATCCCATTTTGTCTTAATATAGACAAGTCGCTTTCGTGGACATCACATTCGGCAGCCATTATTGCGGGCCTTTCCACCCAACTTCATTCACGTCAGACCATGTAAGCACGTATGCTAGTCTCCGTTCGTGCTTAATCGCAGCCGAGAAAGGTCACAGGCGCAATTTTCCTATGGCTGCAGCAGGAAAGGGTGAACGGGGAGCAGGAATCATGGTGTGCGTAAATTGGGAGTCTGTGTCACTGTGCAGACTACAGGAGCAAATGCTTGCTTCGAGAGACTGCTTTCCAATGCGACTGATCAGGCGGTCACATCCGAGAAGCATAACACGGAGACCGTAACCAAGTGAGATAGCAGAAAAATTTAACAGCAATCAATCACCGCATAGGGTTCAGACAATACATTATACATTGGCTACGAACCATATGGCAACAGTAAGCATTCACGTACATGGGTCTCTTACGGTACATCCAGCCACCTACCTACAGGCATAGTGCTTGCCTTCTTTGCATGTGGTGGTATGGTAACGAGCGACAACCAGCGGTACATACAGATTGGACAGAGCGTCGCAGCTGTTTGAACCGACAGTTGCCGTTGAAGATGAGCAACTTCCATTGCGAAGCAATCAGGTGACGCAGGCATCTGCTGCCGCAACCAACACAGCGACATGGACTACCCGGCATTTTAGCATTAACTCCTTTCCAACCTGCACGTTTATTTTATTTCCAGGGCCGCTAATGTGTAGCTCACACTTGTCCCACTTTGTCTCAATATGGACAAGTCGCTTTCATGGGCATCACCTTTGGCAGCCATTTTCGCAGGCATTTCCCCCCGTACGGCTATCAACTTCATCCACTTCGAACCATGTAAGCACATATGCTGGTCTCAGTTTTGAGCAAATCATGGCCGAGGTAGGCCACAAGCACAATTTGCCCATCGTTGCAGCAAGAAAGAACGAACGGGGAGCACAAGTCACGGTGTGTGTATACTGGGAGTCTATGTCGCTGTGCGGACTGCATGAGCAAATGCTTACCTATGCAACTGACCAGGCCCCCACACCGGAGAAACGTAACACGGCTATCACAACCAAGTGGGGCAGCAAAACAAGATTCTGCAATCAATCACTTCAATGTAGCTTGCGCAAGGACCCAGGCTATCGAGTAAGAAGAGTAATATTGAGACTAGGAATACGGAAAATGAGAAAGCTTGCATTCGAGAGAAGCCACTCTGATCTGCAAGCATCGAAGGCTTTAAACATCAAGAAAAGTAAAATGGTACATAGCACACGGTGTGTAGGTTAATGCAAGACCCATGCCGATGCTGCATCAGCTATTTCAGGAGAGGAATTCTGCATGACAACATACACTAGAACATACTGCTACAGATATGTTAGGCTACTAGACAATGACTGGTATTAAGTATCAGCAAACAATCTGTCGACCTTTATGTTTGGATGAGGATGAATGATCTCTAACGAGAATGGGCAATGAAAAAGCTTGCATTTATAGAAGCAAAATTACACTTGGTACAAATGGAATTGACATGGCCAGCAGAAAGCTGATTAAGGGCAAACTGACGAAACTCCTTTGGCCAGCGTCGTCCGTGCTTGGTCAGAAGTTGCAGGTGCATCTGAAGACAAAGAATTTCTAGAAAATTCTTTTTGAGTCACCTGGATGACTCAGCCAAATGTCCGTGCTGGTGGAATGGTGGCTGAAGCACTTTTCAGTCTTGGCACAGTCCTCTGCAGACTTGATATCTCATCCAAATTCTTCTGCATGCGCTTCTTTGTTCGTCGTGTAAAAGCCTTGCAAATTCAGCTCCAGCCCCTTCCTGTTGGTGTAGATAGGAGCTCCTGTGATGACCAAGATGTGCTTGGCATAGACTCTGTTGGGGCAGAACGGTGACACGAGATACAGCACAGATTAGCCAAACTCATGTGTGTTTTCTTTTATGTTCGAACCAATTATACTGAACCATAAATATGAACAAACATTCATATCTTCTACAAATAGCAAGCCAATACTGCATATATCAAGCATATGTATTTCTGAACCATGTGTTGTTTACCTTGTAATAGCAGCTAATGTCCACACAATGGCCTTGTTGTAGCAGGCAGCAGCTTCTGTTTAGTGCGTGGAGTGTGTTGCTTTATACTGCTGCCATCCTCATTACTGCATGTATGGAACAGAAATTTTGACTGAATCAGAAATTGAAAAAGCACAATTTTGCAATATGAAATGCTAAAAGTTGTGACTTATATACTGTAATGGTTTGCGACTATAGAACACATACAAATGTACACTGTCTGTTCTAGGGTGCTTAAGCAGCATGTCAAATAAATATTGCTATTTTCCATAAAATTGATGTCTGCCTAACTAGAATGCATGTCAACAGCTTAAGTATCATTCAGATCACAATTGAGGCCATTTGTGCGTTCATTTGTACACTAGAAGAGATCACAATGCTGGTTCCACAAGAACATTCATGAAAGTCATGAAGCTATTAGAACTGATGCATTATTTTTCTGCACGAACGTGACGCACCGCTTCACTACTGCAAAAATAAATGATCTACGGTAAACCAAACTGAACAGCAATAACATTTGGAACCAACAAGTACGAAATATGGTGAATTATCATGCTTGCAACTGTTTACTACATTAAATTCTGTACTTTCACTTCATTTTACCAAAGGAATATTCGGTTTTGTGGACGAGAAAAGTTGCCGGCGGAACGAAAAACAGTTTTATATGTATATTGATAAGGCTACTCCGTCACCTATGACCACGGCTACAATAAGATGAAAAATGAGGCACGCGTTCCGATATCGCTCTTTCTTTCCTTATTGTGTGTGTATAACGACAGCCTCGCAAGTAAAGGTTTATTTAGAAAACAGCAACTGAGATCCTGACTTCCCATATGTAATGCAGGATCTAGTTCGTTAACTTGTCCCCACCTGTAAGTTAATGAGACAGATATTATATAACGATTCAAGCAGCGGTGTTAAACGACTCACCGTTATTGCCGTTGTCAGCCGCAGCAACATGCAGCTTCCGTTGCGATGCAGACGTGTTCCGAATGGCTCACGACCGAAACCCAACTTTCAGGCTTATATGTCCGCTTGCAAACACGTCACTTCAACCCAAGTTAAATAACACGAGACATCGAAGCGAAATGAACTAGTTTTAGCAACAAAGAAGCAACCAATCTACGTGTACGAACGAATGAATTCGTGCTGCCGTGCACTCGAAAATACCGGTGAAAATTTAAGGCGGTAACTGGTGACAAGCGCGTGGTAGAAGCGAAATGCCATACTAAAACGCTGCTGCCACGCACGGAAGTGACGTCACAGTAATGATGACGTTGTTTAAACAAGTATAGCGTGTTCTGGTTTATAGTTTTGCGCGCGCTGCTGGAGCTGCTTCAGCTGTTCAGCTTAGCTAAAACACAATTTCACGGTTTCTTACTGTGTTGTGTGATAGAATGTTGTTCTAGTTAGTTGCGCTGGAAGAACCGGATGGTGTTCGAGCTTGCGATATCGAGCCACACTTGGGCGCAACGCTGAAACAGCTCGTTTCCTTATGCCTTGGAGCGCGTTTATGGTTGGTAGTGTGGTCTCGTGCAGCTCCTGTTACGTTTTTCAGTGCTGTTGCTCTTGTTTGTTGAATTTACTGATGTGAATGGGGCATATGTGGGCTCTCAGTTTGGCAGAACTTTTTGCTCTTATGGTAAAAACGTTTAAACTCGTTCCAAGTGCTTGTTGCTGCAGTTGCCGCGTTGTGCATCGATCGCGAAAAAAAAAATAGTTTCATCCTTCGTAGGATTGCTGCTGCAGATATTGCCTGAATAAGTGAGCTGTTGCAATTTTTATATCGCACTGGATGTCGCATTTACCTCTACTGTTTCTTGTCTTGCATGTTCATACTGTTTGTTCCCTTGTTTATCTCGGATTTCGGCGGCTAGCGAATCACGACTTGCTTGAGCACCTGCTCGCTACAGTTCAAAAGGCACATGTTGAGCAACCCCAATGTAAACTATGAAGACAAATATTGCAGAACGTGGCCCAGCCACTCATAGTTCTACTCTGGCTCAATTTTGTTGTAAAGCTTGGCTGTCTTGAAGACCAAGAAATTTTCTTAAATTTCTTCCAGCTAGTTTGCTAAGCTGCTATTTAGTATTGCTTCTTTTGATGGCGCTATGCGAGGTACCAGGTTTGCGCAAGTGTTCCTCGCACCTTGTTTACAAACACGATGCAGGTTCATTGCAGGAACCTGCATTAGGTTATAGATGTGAGAGGCACGCTAACATGACGGGTGTGGGTTTGTAGGTCCATGCATGCCAAGCAAATGCCAAGTTTCCATTGTATGAATCTTGCTTGACATCGCAGGGCTTGTTTGGTTTGGATCCCTTCATCTGGGCAATAGAATGCTCATAGGTCTTGAGCCTTACCCTGATCCTCTTGTCCAACAAAAAAAAAATCTTTTAGGCTGATAACAAAGACGGTGCCGAATACAACAACACACGAAGAAAGGGACACGAGACAAGCACGTAGGCGCACTAACAACTCGTGTCCCCTTCTTCGTGTGTTGTTGTATTCGGCGCCGTCATTGTAATCATGCTTAACCAACTAGCCCACCAACACATGCTCGGGGATCTTTTAGGCATTGCATTAGGGAATGTATCTGAGTGACAATGTGACCATTTTTGCCTCTATAACCTTTCTTTTCTCCCATCTTATCAGTGAAGGCCTTGTTCGAACAGAGTGCCGTGCAGTGACAGAAATTCTCATCACAATAAGACAATCTCTGAAGGAGATTTTTGAGTCTGACTAGGACTTCGTCTTGGGCAAGTTCGTGAAGTCTGCTGCACATTGTTTTTGTGCGCGAAAATCTATTTACAGAGGAAGGACACATGAAAGTGCGAACTACCAACTGATTTAATGATTCAAAGGATGGAACGCAGTGTACAAATTTTGCGCACACGCAAGAGGTGAATGTTGTGACGGTGCTAGTTTGTCTAGTAATGCTACAAATAGCCATTAAACAAGTGCACCTCTGAGGAATTAAGGCAGTGCAAGTGCTACTAACATGTGCACAATCTTTCTGATAAAATATACCTTCGTGAGGTCATGCGATGTTTTGTTGCTACTCCTGCCCAGGATCATAATGTGCGAAAGCACGGCTCACATGAACAGCCCTTGCAGCGTGCGCTGCACCATCCGGTTTATTTAAATTGTTTGAATGCTCCCTCAAATAGTCATTCAGGCATTGAGCCGTTTCGTCCACGTAGAACTTGCCACAACTGAGAGATATCTTATGACCAACCCACAGCACAATGCACAAAATGGTTGGCGTGATTTTTTATACATCCTTGTCTCTTGGTACGAGAACACAATTGGGCTAATTTGACAGGTGTGTAAAGGAACAAATGGGACATTGTATCTAGCAGGCATGTTCTTGAAGCTGTGGGTAAATTTGTGCACATATTTGTACATGAGGTGTACAATTTGTACACCTCACGTCTAGTGGCGTCTGTTCCGCTTACATCTGATTAGCAAGTCCTTGTCGAGCTGCTCTTCAGCTTTCGGGAAATGGATTCGGCCATGGCACGCATGACCTATAGGATAAACCTGCTTTTAAAGCCTGTCAATCAGATCTGCCTTATTTTTCCATCAGTGATAAATAATTCACTGCTGTTACTGTAGCACCCACTTAAATATAGTCCAAGGTGATCCCTTTTTGGTCCCAAAACATGGACGCCGTACCTTCCCTGCAGAAATTTGGATTTTAAATTCATTAGGTTGAGGGGAACAAATGTCTTCAATTTTCTTCGTTTTGACATTGTACAAAAATAACCGTGTGCCAATTCATTAAGCGTAACCTACAAAAAACAGATGCCTCTCTTCACAATAGCGACAAGCTTCTGGCACTGCCCAGGCGGCGCGTCGGTGCAAAAGCTATCATTGCTTCGCACGACAAGTTGAGTCAACACTGCCACGGTGGGACTGGTCTGCCAGTGTTGTGCTAATATCGACACTGCATGCATGCTCTTGCTTAGAGCAACAGAAATGGCCCGAATTTTGCTTTGTTACATAAAGTCAATAGCAAAATTATTCGCTTTCGCATACGACAAATGTTGTACACTGCTGCGCACATTTTTGGAGTGAAAGAAGGGGTCTGTTTTTGCTGGAGGGCCAACATTCATAGCAATGGAAACACGGAATTTTTTTTTTACTTTGCCCTACCGTATATGAATTAATGCTTTGAGATAGCAATTCAGAAGAGTCTGTGAGCATGACTTGGCTTGATATTCGAGTAGCTCGCTCTTTCATGGCATTGCTTCGACGCTCTAGTGAGCCCTCAATTTTTGCTTACTTTAGCGTGTTCAAAGTGATTAGCCGCTTCTCAAGCTAATGCACAGATGTAATGATGAAATGTGACCATTATGTTCACGCCACTGAAATATCTATGCATTTCGCTGGATCTGCTGCTGCCGCCACACATTATTTTACTGCGGCCACACATTTTTTTATACATACTGCAGCCCGTTAGGGCTATGGCAGGAGTGGGTGTACATGTAAGTAAAACAAATTATGATATGCAGAACAGGAACATGGAAATAGAAAAATGTAAAGGAACTATACATCAGCAATAGCATTTAAATATTGAGGAATGGGTAACAAACAAACTTCGGCAGGTAACAAATTCCACTGTTCAATCATGTGGGGGAAAAGACTATTTGAAAGTGTTAGTTCGTGGATAGAGTGGTCTGATATTAGAGGCATGATAAGCTCTAGTTAAAGTCTGGCAAACAGGCGCTAAAAGGGAGGGAGGGATCTGGTAGGTGACAAGGAGAGTTCTTATAACAATAGAAAATCTTCAATGATTCTATGTACCGCCTTCTAGAAAGAAACTGGAGGTTTAATTCCGCAAGAGCAGCTGACGGTGAAAAGTCTCAGTCGAAGCGACGGTAAACAAAACGAATAGCCTTTCTCTGGACCAATTCAATACAATTAATTTCACATTGTTTATATGAGTTCCATGCGGAGGAAGCATATTCTAAAATTGGACGAATCAGTGTTTTGTATGCTACTAATTTAGTGTCCCTCGGAGCAGCAAAGTCCGGTGGATGTAACCAAGCTTTTTTAACGCTTTACTACAAATGTAATTATATGTTAGGACCAGGACAAGGTGGGTGTAAAAATGACGCCGAAATATTTGTATTGAAAAAGTCGTGTTAGTGGTACACCGTTGCATATATAATCACAACATACGGCATGCTTCTGTTAGTAAAATACATTATAACAGTTTTATCAAAATTGATGCTCATTTTCCTGGTAGCATACCAGTCACAAAATGAAACAAAAGCATCTTTAACGCGCTGATTATCAGCGAGTGAGTCAGCTGGGTTGTACATAACACAATCATCTGCATAGAGGCGTATTTTTGAAGTAACATGGTCTGGAAAGTCGTTAATAAACAATAAGAATAGTAGAGGGCCAAGTACAGATCCCTGTGGGACCCCTGAGGTGACGTCGACTACAGATGAATCCGCAGAATCATAGCATACGAATTGGGAACGCAAAGAAAGGAAACTGGAAATCCGAGACACTAACTGAGGGTTATTTAGAATATTATGGAGTTTCAAAAGAAATTTATATTGTAGTAGAGTGTCGAAAGCTTTGCTAAAGTCAATGAAAATGGTGTCAATCTGATTACCTAAGTCGATGTAATGGGAAAGGTCATGAGTGAACTCCGCAAGTTGGGTTACAGTACTAAAACCACGCCCGAAGCCATGCTGAAAGCTGTTCAATGGGTATTATTTTCAAGGAACATTATTATATGCTTATAGATTATGTGTTCTAGTATTTTGCATGAGGTTGGGGTTAAAGAAATAGGCCTATAGTAACATGAGATCTGTGTGTCACCAGATTTATGTAAAGGTAGTAATTTAGCTCTTTTCCAGGAAGAAGGCACATCGCCGCTATTAAGGGACTTCTGACATATAATGAACGTATATTTAGATTTCCATAGCGATAATCGTACTAAAAAGGAATACGGAATTCTATCAGGACCGGCTGGTTTTTTAGTATCTAAGTTTAGTACGAGATTCACAACACCTAGGCTAATGTTGATATCATCAATTGCATAAGAATCGTTAGTTGTAAGTGTTGAAAGACTGGAATCATCCGAGGCGAACACTGACTGAAAATATGTATTAAACGCTTCTAAAATCTCTAACGGATCGTTAACAACACTGTTGTTGATTTTAAAAGATGTGGAAGAATAAGAGCCAGGAGATATGAAAGACCAGAATTTACGGGGGTTAGACTTGAACAGTTTCGGCAACTGAACATTATAGAAGAAATTTTTGGCCGAGGTTTTTTTTTTCTGCAGTTTATTTTTTACCTGAGCGTACAAAACGCATGCCTGAGGATTGTTTGAGCATTTAGTGCGAAGTCTGCCAGTATGTCGCGATAAGTGCAGCAGTTCTCGGCTCATCTAGGGAAGGTTATTGTTTTTTTTTTCTTAGTTTTCAAAGGAACAAATCAATCTCTACATGATTTTACAATGCTTTCAAAACATGCCACGAGCGCATCTACATCACTAGATAGTCCAAGTGCCATTGAGGAAAGCCATGCCACGAGCACATCTACGTCACCAGATAGTCCAAGTGCCATTGAGGAAAGCGAAATAGAAAATTGATTTAGGGGCGCGTTAAGGTAGATATAAGTCCAGATTTTTGTAATAGGGCTGCCTCACGGTCGACTTTTGCCGCATTATTAGTATGTATTGCAGCGCTATCACAAGTCGGTGACAAGCTTCACACTATTTCAAATGTAAAACTTGTCTCTAGTTGCAAATCAGATTAAAGGGTCCGGTTAGGCAGACACTGTGGCTCCATGTAAATAGCACCCACCAGGCGCATACCTGCACTGGACGCTGAAGTAACTAGAGCCTGGTCTGGCCGCCAGAATGAAACAAGAGAGGCGATGAAGCCTATGAAGCATTGGGGAGGGGGGGGGGAATCAAGTGAGGCACTAGATCACCCGGAGCAACAATCTAAAGAAAATATGTATTTTATGTTAATCTTGCTTTATTAAACAATTGTCTTGCCCTAACGTGGCAAAGAGGACATCTTAACCAAGCCTCTACACGGACAGGCAGAAGAATGACACAAATGTCCAGCAATGCCGTTAGAAATGTCAACATACGAGCGCGGAAAGCGCAGTTGCCGGTGATGTGAGGACTGACGACCTAACAAGTACCAAAACGCGGAATCAAAAGCGAATGCATCAGCTCCCGCCTTTTAAAAAGATTCAAGCTTTTATTGAGCACGCCAATACCATGCTGTGCGCCGACCAGCTTTAAAGCCGCAAACTGCACTGTCTTGCAGAGTGCCTATTCCCCCATCTGTCCCCTAGTTGCGCTTCTGCTGTGACAGGTGTTGCGGCGCTCGCCGGCAAGCTGCATTGTCAGGAGCATATACTAGATTGACAAGTAACCTTATTTCCGCATTTCTTTTCAGCAATTGGGGCACACTTAGCTAAAGCTTTAATGTTTAGTGCACTAGTGAGTATTTACTCTAAGCACCTTTATGACTAATCGACTGTCTTTGCTATGCGTTTATCTGAAAACCTTCTATGTTTTTAAAACTGATTCTGAACAGTATCCACCATTGTCGACCAAGTCACTTCCTTTGGCCTCCTCGGACGTTCTTATCTTCCAAGCTGAAGAAGCCCGTATCGAGCTGAGCCATAATTGTTTGACCAGATGATGAAAATAGGTAATGAACTCGGAGAAAGCATAGCGTAAATTAATTGTGCATTTTTGGAATTTATAAATAGTATGAAAAAGGGAAATGAAAGTGGACGAAAAGATAGTTTGCTGTAGGTAGGAGCTGAATCCACACCACCTTCATTAGGCATGCGGTAGCTTACCAATTCAGCTACTGTGGCACTCACCCACCCATTCCCTTGGCATAAGCCACTACCACTCACAGCCACAGCAGCTAACGTCTTAACTGCAGGCATCAAGAAATACATCAGCAGGCAACTGTTCGAGGGCTCTGACTTCGGCTGCCCCTTGAGGCCCTAAGATAGGGTACGATGGTTTACTGGCCGTTTGCCCAATTGGGGCAAGTGGCCTGTTGATGCGATTTCATCAAATGAACAGGCATTTGAAATCCAGCTTCACTCAATTTGTTGTACATGCTGTTACCAATTCTATTATTTGAAAGTTGAAGCGTTCCTCACTAGGACACACCATCGGCCATAAGAAGAACACATATCACTAGACATGACTTCGTGCCATATGTGCTCAGAATTAGCCACAAATTGAAAAATTTGGCTGGTAGATATTGTGCCCCAGTGGTTTCTCCCGCACCGAAGTGATTAGCCCAATTGTGTCTTTGTAACACGAGTACTGAGAGACAAGGATGTGTGAAGAACCATGCCAAGCACTTTGTGTGTTGTGCTGTGGAGGTTATCAGCGCAATACCTCTCAGCTGTGGCAAGTCCTATGCAGGTCAGAGGGACTAGTGTCTAAAGGGACACTAAAGGCAATTATGAAGTCAAGCTAAAGTAATAGATTAGTGCTCGAGAATGTCGAAGGCATCACTGTTATTGCGAACAGAGCTTCAGTAATTGATAAACGGAAGTAAAAGCAGGACACAATTAGAGGTTGCCCCAGCACATTCAAGTACCAGCCCGTTGATGAAGGCACTCCTCATTAAAGTTCTGTCGCTAGGACTTATCTACTAGCAATAAAAAGATTGCTGCATTGCATTATAAGATGAAAGAAAATGCTACTCGTCTAGTTCTATTTGATTTTTAGAAAAAAGAACCCATTGAGGTTACCCTTGAAAGCATCGCCCACGCTTACACGTTTTAGTAGTTTCGTTATCACATAGTGCTTAGCTGGCTTTTCTGGCTCGCGAAACTCACACAAACTTCAAGTTACAGAGAATTCGATGTTTATGTGATGTTGCGGGATTCCCGAACAGTCCATGCTACTTGATCAAGAGCAGTTGCAGCGGCGAGTCCAACATTCTGTCTTGGCTCGGTTGCTCCATGGCCAAGCTTACGCATTTTGCACAGAAAACTGTAGCACCGTCTGTAGGGTACTGTTTTACTCACCGATGGAAGTGAAGGGCAGTGATGGCACAACGTCGCCACTCTGTCCTCAGGAGCAGGCGATTTGAATTGCTCTCTAGGTATGGGAACCCTTCAGACGCAATTTTCTCGTAAACTAAGTCTTGACACGAAACAAGCACTGTGAGCTTTATGGAATGCTACTTTAATAGGCCACATCGACTTCGTATTTGCCTTTAGCGTCCCATTAAATGACCATATTAGGGAGCACTCAAACAATTCAAATAAATTTTATGGTGTGCATCTTGGCCCACTTTGCAAGGCCTACTAATGTGAAGTGTGCTTCCCGCGTGTTATGATCTTGGGCAGTGCATGAGTTCATGGAGGCATATGTTATTAGAACGATCCTGCATGTGTTAATATAATTCATTTTAATTGCATGTGACCTTAGAAGCAGGCTAGTAGCCAATAAACTCTTGTATGCTACCCTAAGGCAAATTAGGCGGTCAAAGTTAGGGCCGTCGACCATTTGCCTGCTCCTAAGCCCAATTATTGGCAAATTAGTTCTGTGGAAGCCCGCAAAATCAAGGAGGGTTCACGAAAAGGAAAATTCTTATCAGCCTGACTTTAGCACAATGTCCTGGGTTCCATCCCAGGACCTGGAGAAAATTTTTTTCAGCTAGTTATGAAGCTTTTTCTTTCATAAAAATCCCTTATGGGTTTTAAAAAAACTGCTTTCGGCTGAGAAACCTATGAAGCCATCGTTGTTTTAACATACATCACATGACATAGCCATAGGTACGTACGATTGTATAACACATAATCACTGATAAGTTCACAATCCATGCTTCTCTTTCATATGCTCGTCCAGTACACATGTAGAACGCAACAGTCTGCATGTTCTAAGCTGACTTCAAATGGCCGGAGTAGAAATCATGCCGTCAGTGTCACACAATCATAGTCACTGATGACGTCTTTTTGCTTTCGTTACACACATAGTTCATTTTACACAAACATGTCGGTCTGCCTAGCAACACTTCACGTTAATCATAACAATGTTGAATTACCAGCAAAATGTTACCATAACATTGGTTCTCATAATGCATGGGAGTCGCTCCATTTTGATTCCCGACTTGTGTAAATGTTTAACCCTTCTGCTGGAATGCAAATTAACAAGTCCTTATGGTTATTTACATGAATGCAATAGTGACTTGCAGGCTAAGGCAATCTTTGCTGACTTGCGACAGAAGCACTGTGAGCAGAGGTGTATCTACAAAGAAGTTGTGGGAGGCTAGGTTCGGTCGTCCTGGTCACCAATTTATGGGAGGCTGCATGAAGAGGTAGCCACGGCTTATTCAAGCCAGCCAGCTATGGTGTCACGGGATCTTGGGAGCAGCCGTTCAGGTCGCGTGCACTAGCATGTTCTATTCTTGCTCTGCCAGTGCGTGAGCCCATCTTCTTTGCCTGTGTTGGAGGCGATAGTCGCGCGGCTACAGAGCCCATCTCCTAGTGCAAAGTGCAATTGAAATAAAGTCCAATGGTAAAGCCCAGGTAAAGTGTGCAGACGGTGTCGTCATTGGTAGTGTCGGGTTCACGCAATCTGAGAGAGACCTACCAGGCAGCACCGGCAGCATAGGTTGTGTGTGAGGCACAGCCACAATGATACCAGAGTGAAAAATCGCAACCTGCCACAGGCACTCGAAGATGCCCAGGCCTGTACAAGTCGGTGGTCCAAAAGTAGACCGTTTGGGAGCTCGGGACTTGCGTGGAGATAGCGCAAGTGTTGGTCACTCCTGTTGTAGACGTAGAAGTGATTCTCGAGCTGAAGAAACCAAATGGCAGAGTTGCTCCTGCAAAACTTCGGTAGGCCATGCATCCGCGGAAGGTGTGAGCACAACATTGGAAAGCTTGCCTAGTGATGCTTGCAGCGGAATCTCGAATGCCGATAGCATCAGGGTTGCAGTGGTCATTCAATGCATCGTGAAGGTTGTGCTTCTGGCAACGCCGTGCCAGCGAGAGTGAAATTTGCGCCTTGCTGAGTCGGTGGCTGTGCCTCTGAATTGGCGATGAGTGAGTTGCCCCGAGTGGAAAGCGGGCAGCTTGTGGGAACGTCTAAGGAAGGAGAGCGACGAGCTGTAGAGTAGCCGAAAGCGCTTGCGTTTAGCCCAGTGTATTTCTTGGAAAGAATCGTCGAGCAGCTGCGCTTGAGCTGGGGAGGAAGCTCACGGACCAAGTAGAGGTTTGATGCTGGGGCCGGCGCATGCTGACGACCGGCACGGGTGGACGCAGGTGATGTGAGACGACCAGATGCAGAATGACACGATAGATGGCGACAGCTGTTGTGATGGAGCACCAGCTGGAGGAGAGCGAGCGCTCGAGGTGACATAGTGAGCAAGGACGGCTGCCCACGAGTCCTTGTACAAGTCAGAGCAGGGGCTGAGAGCCGGAGCCTGGAACCTTGTTGAGAAGGAAATGGTTGTTTAGCGGGATGAACCAGATGTCCAGCATGCCAATGTAGAATTCCCGTGCACCCTACAATCGCAGGACGTCTGCCAAACCGTGCGAGGCCACGTCACTACTCGCCTTGGTAAAGTTGGTGCGCTGATGCTGGCATGGCAGGGCTCAGTCGTCCTGGTGACCAAGTTGTGGGAAGGCTGGGCTCGGTCAGCTGTGTCATCACTTTGAGGGAGGCGGAGCGAAGAACTGTTTGTTTAAGCCAGCCAGCCATAGTGCCACGGGATCTCGGGGCAGGCTGACACCGCGGCCGCTTTGGTCAAGTGCGCTAGTGTGATCTATTCTCGCGCTACCTGCATGTGAGCTCATCTTTTTCGCCTGCGTTAGAGGTGACAGTCATGCCGCTACGAGGTATTAAACATGTTTACTGTTTGAGCATCTCTGAATTGCATGAGCTATTAAATATACCCATCACGCAAGTGCAGATCCCTTCCGCTAAGTCTATCTGGCAGGAGTCCTTTGTCCTGTATATGTTCACGTTTTCCCTGTCCATTGTACAACTGTATCCTGCTTCGTCTACTTGGTTAGATGCCGACGCCAAACTTGGAGGAAAAAGCGAAGAAGCTAGATCCTTATTAAATGACTTCAATGTGATAGAATTTTTAGAATTATCAGCATTCAAAATTAGCTCTCATTACAAATCACATTTAAATTTGTGAGAAACTCTCACTAAAAGGCAAAGCTTATACTTTCTGATGAGCCTACCCTGTGCATTTTCATTCCTTAAGAATTTGTGTACTTTTCCTTACAGCTTTTATCTTCAACATTAAGTGAACAGGGTTTTTCAACTCATGGTCAAGAACTACACAAGAACTAAAATTCGTGCTATCCTGTGCAGTCTAGGCCAAATTTCAGCTTTTCTGTGTTGTATGTCATCTTGCTTTTGTGTTCTACTTGGCGGTTAAGCTACCCTGGTAGACAATTTACCACAAGCAAACCATTTGTATTACGGACTCTTCAACATTATATGCAAAAAGTACTACCGTTGCAGACAGAAAACACTGGAATATAGTAAGAAATCCTGAGAATTGTTTTTCGCGCAAGAAATTTGGTTGGCTTTGGGCAAGGGTCTAAAAATGTTGCACGATTTGGTTTCCTAAAGTCAGTTTTTCCGTAATACAGCCGTAGTCACAGGACATGTGTGTTCCTTAATTACACATGTGCGCACCTACTGTCCCCTGTCATACTACAAATACCGACACATGTAATAACTCTACTGGCAGCCATTCAAAGCTGTTTCTGTGGAGATTTAAGGCCCATGTTCTGGGGTGAAAAGTGCGGCCATAGCTGTAAGAAAGTAACATTTTGTTCATCAAGCCAAAGTTTATAGTGTTCATGTTTTTTAAGGGTTTATTATTTCTAGAATATTAGCTACATCCTTGCATGGTGGTTGAAATAAGAGCTCACATTGCCACAGCCATGTCCAAAGTAGCTCTGATCGCCTGCTAGTACAATTAATAGGTGTATTGGTGCTTTTACTGACAGGAGACGGAGGGTGCACACACGTATCGTTAAAGGGGCACTAAAGTGAAACAATAAATCATTTTAGTCTAATACAGCATTGTTCTAGAACCCTGCAGGCAGTCATTTTAATACAATAGTTTTTACCCTGCAGGCAGTCATTTTAAAACAATAGAACAAATGAAGTTCGAAGTATCAGTATTTGAAATTCGCGCCGAAACCCCGACGCAGCTGCGTCAGTGTGACGTCAGGGATTCCAAAGTATGTTTTTGCATTTGGGCCGCGTTGGCTGAGTAAAAATTCCCGAAACTTCATACTTGGTTCCTTTAGAACACAATGTAGACAGTCTGTACTGCTATGTACTTAAGTAGGCCCTAGAAGATACCATCCAAATCCATGACGTCACAGCGACCAGGTGCGGGAACTTCAAGGAGCCGTCGCCACCTGTCTTTCGTTTTTGCACTTTTCCTGGCCTATCAAGCATCTTATACTGGCTAGAGTGGTGTTTTTTGTGTTGTAGAAAGGTAGTTTACTAATGCAGAAGAAATAATTTTTCTCTTTAATGTCCCTTTCAGGAACACATTATATGTCCCGTGACAGTGGCCCCTTTCCACCTTTATAATATGCTCCGCCGCCGTACGTTGCATATGCTTCACTGCATAACAAGACTGTATTGTGGCAAAGCTGATTTTAGGAAACTGAATTATGCAACACTTCTGGGAGCCTTACATGACTTCGTTCTGTAGAGGCGCTATGAAAAGGCACGCTGCTCTATATTCGCAGTAAACATAATCCGCGTCATAGAAAAACAAATGTTTGTGATATTTATTTGCAAAATATTCATGTAACGTCAGCCAAAATATTACTTGCCGTTTTATTGTGGCACTGCTGCCAGTAAGCCTGAATAACTGAGTGGGTGTGAGTAGTCTGGCTCTGAAATTTATCAGTGATAATATCTGCATTCCGTTAAGATCAGTTTTTTCCTTTGCTAGGATGGAAATGACAAAATGTTATTGTGACGTAGCATTTAGCATGACCTTTAGTACGCCCCGAAGACATGGTGGACCGATCACACTGAAGGCGCAGATCAATCTTAATTAAGATGGGTCCCCGCAAGAGATGAAGATGAAGAACACGATCTGATGATGATCATGTGCAGATGATGAAGTGCCTAAGAAATGCCCACATTATAATTATTTGTGTCAATAGAAGAATTATAAGCAACCTCTAGAAATCTGACATTTTGTCATGAAATTGTAAAAGTTGGCAGGTATGTATTATGACTGTATCCGCATTGATGCAGAAAACATTCATTTTGTCAATAAAGAAAGTCCTGTATGCATGCACTTTTTCATCTTCCCTCTTTGCTTGGGCGTTCATTGATCTGCATTGTGCAACAGGTAAAATGATGTGAAATATAACTGGTGACAGAAAATCCTGGCCTGCTAACATACGCCTACTCAGTACACTATTGACACGTCCTGACTTATTAAGCGCGCTCATCTGTCAATTCAGGCACAGAAGCAGGTAACTAGAACTTGCGTTCTTGAGCTGAAACATACACAGCCATGCTTACATAGGAAACAACTTTCAGGAGGCCAATTATTGACACGCATTGCAGATAATACTATGGATCAAGCATGGAGCTGACCACAATGCCCTCGAACTCTTCCCAACATACATATATTTTCTAATATCCTGGGCCAACCTTTTGGCCATGCTTTGAAGCTGCTGCCAGGTTTCGAACCAAGCCCAATCTTTCTGGCTTTGTTCTCCTCCTCGTCTTGCCATTTCCCCCCTCATTTATGTTTGTCATATTGAGACAGATATGTGATGATTTTTCATTTGTGTGTAGGTCGGGCAAAATCAATTTCAAATAAAACAAGCCACTCAGCGATTTTTGTGGCCTAATTGTTTTTGCGCTCATTGATCATGCAGACCTATCTGCATGGCTGCATGTATACGGCAACTGAGTTCTCGTCAGATGTCATGTGAATATTTAATTAATAAACTTCATATACATTTCTGCGCAGCACAGACCCATTGCGGCTGCAACTATACTGAGCTGCATGGCTGTTCAAAGCATCATTACGGAATAAAATCTGCCAGTCTTTATTTAATAAACAGTCAACATAGTGAATAGCCGAATTATATTTCGTATATTGTTCTAAATTTAAGTACTTTATGGCTTGCACTGCCGTGTTCTTATAACTTTGGCAGGCCTAAAAATCTCAACAGACCACCTAACTATGTGGAGTGATTTTTTAGCCATTACATATTCACTGCGTTTGCCTGCTTTCCACATGGCTAGAAATAATCAGTAGATATGTCGGTTCTCTATATTAGGAATTGGTGACTTGCCCAAAACCTCATAGTACCCAAAAGAAAATAAAGCCATCGCATACATGCAACAAAAGTATAATGCATCCATGAAAGGGGAAGTAAATTGTAAAGATTTAAGTTAGAAGCTATGAGTAAGATGGTATTTTGACGTGAACACCAGACTACAACAAATAAAGCAGTGACACAAAACAAAGCGAATGAAAAAAGTATTGTTCAGCCAATAAAGACATTTCACTGTTGCTGCAAGGTGAGAAGAGGGAAGCAGCCCTGCACTCACCCCAGCAACTACAGGCTTGACTGAAGGGTCCAAGAAATCTTGAACATAATGTCCACACTTGGCCAAAGAAGTGGGGACCATATTGACACGTGTACTTATCTGTATCGGGCAACCACGTTTCGCCGCGTAACAAATGTAATCGCACAGTGTGGGACGCGCCTGCATGTATCCGAAGTTTCTGGAAAGTTATCGATGCTTCTATCCGCTGTCTGTTGTCGCCGAACCTTATGTTATCTGATTTCATCGCGTGACGCGAATGGTGTAGAACTTTGTGGAAGGCACGCGGGTCCGAACGATTAGTCTGGAACATTCGACGACTGCTCTATAAAAGCCGACGCGCTTGACCCGCTGATCAGATTTTCGACGATCGCCGACCGTGTTCGCCACTATCGTTGTGCTATAGGTGTAGCCTCTTCTGTGGGCACAAGTTCGCCCAATAAAAGTTAGTTTTGTGTTTCACAGTATTGCTACTGTGTTCTTTGACGTCACGACCACGTGACATCTGGTGGAGGTGCTTTGCGTTCATGTACCGGACGCCCCCACAAAGCCGTGACCCAAGTCCTCACGCGGAAGACACCAACGTCGCCAAGAACCAGCGAGGTAGCCGCAGGCTGCAAGGACTGCCCCCGGAGCACGGACTTTTGCCTGAGACGACTAGGAAGATCGCCACCAAGTCCACCCCCATGGCAGCCCCAGCGTCCCCCGTCGTGCTGCAGCAGCCCAGGGAGCCTCCGACGTTCCGCGGTTCAACTTTCGAGGACCCGGAAAGCTGGCTTGAGACTTATGAGAGAGTCGCTGCGTTTAACAACTGGAACAGCGATGACAAACTGCGACATGTCTTCTTCGCATTGGAAGACGCAGCCAGGACGTGGTTCGAGAACCGAGAAGCCACCTTAACGACCTGGGAACTTTTCCGTAGCGGCTTCCTGCAGACATTCGCAAGCGTCGTGCGCCGAGAACGAGCCCAAGCGCTATTAGAAACCCGGGTGCAACTACCTAATGAGACAACCGCGATCTTCACGGAGGAAATGAGCCGTCTCTTCCGCCATGCCGACCCTGAAATGCCCGAGAAGAAAGTCCGCCTACTCATGCGTGGTGTGAAGGAGGAACTTTTTGCCGGAATGGTACGAAGCCCACCGAAGACCGTCGACGAGTTTCTTCGCGAGTCCACCAGCATCGAGAAGACACTCGAGATGCGAAACCGGCAATTCGACCGCCGCGCGAACTCGACAAACTACGCCGGAGTTCAGTCACTGGCCACCGACAACCTACGCGAGACTATCCGAGCTGTCGTGCGGGAGGAGCTACAGAAGCTGTTCCCATCATCACAGCCTCAAGTGGCTTCGATTGCCGACGCCGTACGTGAGCAGCTCCAACAACAACTCGGAGTAGCCCCTGAATCGCCGCAGCCTCAGCCACAAGCGATGACCTACGCCGCCATCGCCCGCCGTCAGGGTCCCCCTCCGCGACCGCGCCAGGGCCCCGTAACGCTGCAATTCCGTCGACCACCACTGCCGCCGCCAGCACGCCCACCCGTCGCCCAGTGCAGCTACCCGAGGAAGACAGGCGTGTGGCGCGCTCCTGACCACCGCCCGTTCTGCTACCACAGCGGAGAAGCGGGTCAGGTCTACCGACGATGCCCATACCGGGAGATGGGACTGCGAGGTTTCGCCGTGAACGCTCCGCGCCCGCAGCAAGGTGAACGCCCTCGCGATATCGCCGACTACCTCGCCGCTACTCAGTGGAGCTCTCGACGACCGTCGCGTTCGCCATCACCAGGCCGCTACCTGTCGCCGCAGCGCCGACCATACATTGGCCCAGCCCGGGGCCGGTCAGCGAGCCCGTATCCGGAAAACTAAAAGCAGCAACCGATGGAGGTGCGGTTGCTGTTCGTCGAACTGACGAAAATCCTCCGCCGCCGACGAAGACACCGAAGAAACTACCTCGACGACATAACGACACGCCGCCGTCCCGACGAAGTCTGGAAGCAAAGAATACGACGACGAAAGGACGACCTGACGACGCGACGTTCGAGCTTCAGTTCAACACGACGCAGCCGTGATCCGACGCCGAGACCTAACTGCAACGCCAAACAAAAAACCACCGACCTCGACGTGCTTCTCGACGGCCACGCAGTCACCGCTTTAGTAGACACAGGAGCCGATTACTCCGTCATGAGTGGATCCATCGCCGTGCAGTTGAAGAAAGTTAAAACTGCACGGGAAGGCCCTCAAATTCGAACCGCTGGAGGACATCTCATCACGCCGACTGGAATCTGCACGGCAAGAATAACCCTTCATGACAGGACTTACCCTGCCTCCTTCGTTATCCTCCAAGAGTGTTCACGAGACGTCATTCTCGGCATGGACTTCCTGAACCAACACGGCGCAATCATCGACCTGATAGTCGAACGCTGTCGGAAGATCGAGCGATATCGCCGGAGAGTCTTCCTAGCCACCGCGCTTTGAGTGTGCTCGAAGATCAAGTGAGCATCCCGCCTCGCTCCAGCATTGTTATTTCGGTCGGCACCGAAGCACCCGCTGACGTAGAAGGCGTCATCGAAGGCGACCAACGTCTACTACTAGACCGTGAAATTTGCGTCGTAAGAGGGATCGCTCGACTGCATGGAGGAAAAACTGAAGTGTTGCTGACAAACTTCAGCCAGGAGTTCAAGCACATCAACAAGGGCACGACGATCGCGTACATCGAGGAAATTCTGGAAACCAGTAATGCGTTTGTCCTCTCGGATTCCGCCGCATCTACCTCGACGACGATGGTTCCCGAACCAGACTACGACATTAATCCACGTCTCCACGTGATTAAGCAACAACAGCTCAGAAGTCTGCTCCGACGATACAAAGGCTGCTTTTCGACGTCATAGAGGATTCGACAAACACCAGTCGCCAAGCATCGCATAATCACCGAGGAGTGCGCTCGACCACTCCGCCAGAGCCCTTACCTAGTTTCGCCGCGAGAACGTGCAGCTATAAGAGAACAAGTCGACGAAATGCTGCGCAACGACATCATCCAGGCGTCGAAAAGCCCGTGGGCATCCCCTGTTGTCCTGGTAAAGAAAAAGAACGGAACCCTACGTTTCTGCGTCGATTATCATCGTCTGAACAAGATCACGAAGAAGGACGTATACCCCCTCCCACGAATAGACGACGCATTGGATCGGCTCTGCAACGCTAAATACTTCTCGTCGATGGACCTCAAGTCTGGCTATTGGCAAATAGAAGTCGACGAAAGAGGTCGCGAAAAGACGGCTTTCATCACCCCAGACGGCCTCTACGAGTTCAAGGTTATGCTATTCAGACTGTGCTCGGCGCCTGCAACGTTCCAGCGCGTCATGGACAGGGTTTTAGCAGGATTGAAGTGGCAGACCTGTCTCGTTTACGTGGATGACGTCGTTGTATTCGCCGGAAATTTCGACGATCACCTTAGGCGGCTTGCCACAGTACTAGAGGCGATCAAGTCATCAGGACTCACTCTGAAGCCAGAAAAGTGCCGCTTCGCTTACGATGAGCTTCTGTTCCTAGGCCACGTCATCTGCAAGTCTGGAGTCCACCCTGACCCGCAGAAGACAGCTGCCATCGCAATGTTCCCGCAGCCCATCGACAAGAAGGCAGTGCGTAGATTTCTTGGCATGTGTGCCTACTACAGGCGATTTGTCAAGGACTTTTCACGCATCGCTGAGCCGCTGACACAGCTAACTAAATGTGACGTCGAGTTCAAGTGGGAAACGCCGCAGGCCGACGCATTTGAAGAACTCAAGCGACGCATGCAGTCGCCGCCGGTACTTGCGCACTTCGACGAGTACGCCGATACAGAAATCCATACTGACGCCAGTAGCCTAGGCCTCGGTGCCGTTCTAGTCCAGAGGAGAAACGGAGTCGAACAAGTGATAGCTTACGCTAACCGGTCGCTGTCAAAAGCGGAAGGCAACTATTCTACGACCGGAAAGGAATGCCTCGCAATCGTTGGGGCTACAGCTAAATTTCGCCCTTATCTTTATGGCAGGCCATTCAACGTCGTCAGTGACCATCACGCGCGTTGTGTTGGCTAGCGAATATAAGGAATCCTTCAGGACGACTGGCGCGGTGGAGCCTCAGACTACAAGAATACGACATCACTGTAACCTACAAGTCCGGACGAAAACACTCGATGCCGATTGCTTATCACGCACCCCCATTGACCCGCCGCCGCAAGACGACGAGAATGACGACGCCTTCCTTGGAATGATAAGTGCGGAAGGCTTCGCTGAACAGCAACGGGCAGACCCGGAGCTAAAAGGCCTCGTCGAATATTTGGAAGGGCACACCGACGTTGTACCGAGGGCATTTGCGCGGATTATCTTCCTTCACGCTTCAAAACAGTCTACTCGTGAAGAAGAACTTCTCACCA
This sequence comes from Dermacentor andersoni, assembly GCF_023375885.2. Taxonomy (NCBI): domain Eukaryota; kingdom Metazoa; phylum Arthropoda; class Arachnida; order Ixodida; family Ixodidae; genus Dermacentor; species Dermacentor andersoni. Next base: position 3,567,378 of record NC_092824.1, on the reverse strand, counting down.
GTCCGCGCCAACTACCTTCTCGTTGTCCCGTCAGGACTTCGTCCAGAAGTATTGCACGCCCTACATGACGATCCGACCACCGGACACCTCGGATTTTCCCGGACACTATCGAGGATACAAGAAAAGTATTATTGGCCGCGCCTGACCGCCGACGTCGCCCGTTATGTCAGAACATGCCGAGACTGTCAGCGACGCAAGACACCACCGACAAGGCCAGCCGGATTACTACAGCCAATCGAGCCTCCTTGCCGACCATTCCAGCAGATCGGGATGAACTTGCTGGGACCCTTTCCGACGTCAACAAACGGAAATAAGTGGATCGTCGTGGCGACGGACTACCTCACCCTCTTCGCTGAAACTAAAGCACTGCCGAAAGGTAGCGCAGCCGAAGTGGCGAAATTCTTTGTCGAAAACATCCTGCTGCGACATGGCGCCCCAGAAGTCCTCATCACCGACAGAGGAACGGCCTTTACAGCGGAGCTCACCCAAGCCATTCTGAAATACAGTCAGACAAGCCACAGGAGGACAACGGCCTACCATCCACAGACGAATGGTCTTACGGAGAGGCTGAATAAGACCCTCGCCGACATGCTAGCGATGTACGTCGACGTCGAACACAAGACCTGGGATGCCGTCCTGCCGTACGTAACATTCGCTTGGAACACGGCGGTGCAAGAAACAACACAGATCACGCCGTTGAAGCTGGTCTACGGCAGGAACCCGACGACGACGCTCGTCGCTATGCTGCCGCACGTCACTGACAAGGAGAACCTTGACGTCGCTACCTATCTCCAGCGCGCCGAAGAAGCCCGACAGCTCGCCCGCCTGCGAATAAAGAACCAGCAGAGGACCGACAGCCGACACTACAACCTCCGACGACGCTTCGTCGAGTACCAACCCGGTGAACGCGTTTGGGTTTGGACCCCTATACGCCGACGAGGACTGAGCGAGAAGCTTTTGCGTCGCTATTTCGGGCCGTACAAGATCATCCGACGTATTGGCGCACTGGACTATGAGGTCGTGCCAGACGGCATTTCGCTATCACAGCGGCGCCGGTCAGGACCTGAAATAGTCCACGTTGTGCGACTCAAGCCGTACTACCAGCGTTAATGAACTTTGGGGCTTCGCGTAACTGACCTTTGGACTTTGTTTCTTTTCGTTGTTTTGTTAAGTATGTTTAATAAGTGTCCTTTTGTGTTTCGCTCTTGTATATTTATAGCATCGGGACGATGCTTTTTAAGAGGGGGGTATTGACACGTGTACTTATCTGTATCGGGCAACCACGTTTCGCCGCGTAACAAATGTAATCGCACAGCGTGGGACGCGCCTGCATGTATCCGAAGTTTCTGGAAAGTTATCGATGCTTCTATCCGCTGTCTGTTGTCGCTGAACCTTATGTTATCTGATTTCATCGCGCGACGCGAATGGTGTAGAACTTTGTGGAAGGCACGCGGGTCCGAACGATTAGTCTGGAACATTCGACGACTGCTCTATAAAAGCCGACGCGCTTGACCCGCTGATCAGATTTTCGACGATCGCCGACCGTGTCCGCCGCTATCGTTGTGCTATAAGTGTAGCCTCTTTTGTGGGCACAGGTTCGCCCAATAAAAGTTAGTTTTGTGTTTCACAGTATTGCTACTGTGTTCTTTGACGTCACGACCACGTGACAATATCGAGAAGCTTGTGTTCTGGCCACAAAAGCGGGAGCTCACAGGCCTTGTGGTAGATTTCTGTGGACTGGTGAAGTTACAAACCGTACTCTTGTAGCGATGTGTTGGCCAGGTTTTGACTGGTTGCCCTGGTCCAGTGAAGTCTTGACTGCATGTCTTCAGCACAATCCATGGGGCGACCTTCCTACATGGCTTTCCTCCATGTTCCAGCTATTCCCTTCATTTTTATCACCCGGGGCTTCGTGGTCCGCAGTGATTAGTCCCTTACTTAATATGTACAAATAGGTCCCTTAATTTTCCTGCCTTAGTTTTCTTGCCTTGAATGCCCTTGTACCTATTGCAAACAGAAGAGGAAGATAGCATCACTCTTCTATCATGATCGTTCACATTAGAGTTGCATTAAAGGAGCAAGATCAGGGTAGCCATGGCATCTGGCTCGGTTTTTTACATTTTGTGCCGTAATACCCAGGACTCATACTGTGGCTGCAGGCGTCATCTGTAGGTTTGTGACGTGGGAGCACCTTCTGCTTGCTTTAGCTCCTGTCTGACCTTGCCCTTCAGCACAGCGGCCTAAAGTTCACAAAGCCAGGATGCCCCCGGAGGTGAATGACACAACCAGTCAGCCCAGCCCTTGGAGCAGCCGATTACCTGCCTATCGATGTGAAGGACAACTGCAATGACAACTGCAAAGCTTGCAAGGCTGAGACGATAAATTTCTTCAGTGACATCCATTTTGAAGGCCTAGCCCTTGAAGGTGTTACGTTTCGCCTACGACGCGCGGTATAGCCGGCGCGGATGCAACGGACGCTGAAGCTTCGTTCAAAGCGGCGGACATTTTGGCCCGTTCAGCGCTGCCACAACGCCTCCCCGCCAAGCGCGTCCAGGCATGTTTCAATGCCACGTGTATTCGTGTGTGCATGTGTGTGTGCATGTTGGTGCCCACGCTTGTCAAGGCGCGGCAGCCGGGGAAAGGAGCTCCCCAAGTGTGAAGTGAGGTCTGACCGGCGCCGGCCCGGCGGATGCGTCACCTTCTAGTCTCAACGTGCCCGAGCGCCGCCGTCACGTGGCCTCATCCAGAGACGTTCCTTCTTGCCCGCGACTCCGAGAGTATAAAAGCAGCTGCCCCCGGACGCCAGGAGAGAGGCTCCAATTTCTTCTGTCGAGTAACGTGCTCTCCCGTCTCTCCACTTCGGTCGACCTGACCGCCCGCTCTTTTGCGATGCTAGAATAAACAAGTTGTTCTGTTAGCAGTCGACTTATGCTTTGCCGGGACCTTCGGATGCTTCCAGTTGTGCCCCAGGCCGCCAGGCCAACGCTACCCTTGGGGCTTGCGACCCCATTTGCAACAAAGGGAACGGCACATAGAGTGCAGACTTATCTTGCCACCACAACGATGACTGCTCCATAGCTCACAAGGCTGGGATAGCAAGTCTCATCGGAAGGCTGATCGTGCAGGCCTAGCCCTTGAAACCACCAGCTGTGTACCTGCCAATATTCTGTGCCTTCATCGTGATGGGCACTCCAAGGTTTGCAAGGCTGGAACGCTGAGGTCATCCCATCTGAAATTTGGAAGCTTTGCCCTTCAAGCATCCAGTACCACCATGGCAGTATTAAAGATGGGAGGAACTGCGAGGATCACTGATGCTTACAAACAATTATGTAGCATCCTTGTCTGTACACTCACAAGTGCCCTAGGGACCTAAAAGACTGAAATACGGGATATTGAGTGGCTGAGAACTATGGGAATATCACACTGACATCAAAGAAAAGTGATAGAATACTTACTCTATGTCACAAATAGTTGTTAAGTTCAACTTAGTTTGCTTACATCTGCAATTGATGCAACAGGCGTTGAACAAACTAGACCACCAGATTCATAACACTAGTAGTCTGGATGAACACGAGTGACGTAGAGGCTTTTGAATATTTTGAATTGGACATCTACTGCAGTAAAGTGAAGCTCGAGGTCCGATTGACCAAATTAGACAAGAAAGCACGTTACACATCCGCTTGCCAGCAGGGTCTTTAATAAGCTGGCCATAGAGCTGGGTTTGTTCACAAGACTAGAGGATGCCCATTGATGAAGCTAAGTAACTAGGTCTAAAGAATGCTGCAAGAATTTAACACTACTTGAGTAGCGCTATTCTCACAGCAAATAGATGCGTTGCAGAAGCAACAGTCATAGCTCCAAAAGCACAAAAACTCAGAGGCGAATCTGAATTTGTGCCACAAAAGCCATTCTGTTCTCTGTCAGCAGGTCTGCTATGCTGTGTCGGTCAATGGGTGCTGTGTCTGCCCTGAAGACTGCGACAGGTTCCCTTTAACTGGTACTGATAATCCATCTGGCACCACTGCTAAAGAAATGTTAAACATTTGTCCTAAAGACAAAAACGCAAAACATAGCGGGGGGGGGGGGGGGGGGGTGAAGCTTGCAGAAAAACGAGACAAGGATTCTTTGAGATAATGTGTGGCAGTTAGGATCAGAACCGGAACGATAAGTCAAAGGAGAGTTTTTGCACTTTCGTGTGTGATCAAACAGACACGCATCATACTGAAGGCATCAAGAAGAGCACAAGGATGAAGCGAAGGCACCTGGCAGCTTGGAAAGACAGTCACGCACTCGAATGCAGAAAAATTGCGGGAAACAACTCAAGCACCCGAATGCAAGAAAAGAGTGAAAATAATACTTTATGTTAAAAAATGATTTCCTTTTGAACACAATATTAAAATAACACTGTCCCACTGTACGGTGCATAAAACATTATAAAAAGCTCCAAAATTGCATAACTGTACAAACTCAACCTGAAATCCTGAAATAGATGGAAAAAAATTTGTTCCTTGCGAGCAAATCGGTATGTGTGGCTTGGATAAGCTGAATGTGTGCAGTTTTCGCTTAGCAGAAAGGTTATTCATTAGTAGACTTCTATAGTGGTGACCAAAATAGGAGTTCGGAAATGGGAAAGAAAAGAACATTTGTGTGCAGTAGTGTGAGAGTTAACGTGGGCAGAAGTGCAATGTGTAAATAGGGTCTATTTTGGGCAGATATGCCGAGATATCAATTGCACTGGTGTTGTACTGAATCAAGTTATCTTTACATGAAGCAATAGCATGCCCTTTATTTCGCATAAATTTTGCCATACAGTTTGCCAACACTGGCATGGCTGTTACACTACTGCATACCTCGGCAAAGCCAGATGGCTGTCATGCTAAATGTCATGTATAAGGGAGACATGTATGTCTATCCACGCACGAGCAGGCAAATCTGTATTTTATGACGGTGCGCAAGTTTATTGTTGACAGGTACCGTAATGTTGTGCATAACATAAAGTATGTCCTTGCATTCATAATCAATGGCAATATTTTTCAGTTCTACCCTGCCCCCTCACTCTAGGTCTTTATCCAGAGAAGGAATACCCACTGCTTGAGTGCCCATGACAGAGTCGATGCTGCTTCAAGCTTCAACAATTCTTGTGTCAGTTACAGCTATGCAAGCCAATATTTGCACCAAGAAAATCTTACTTAGCTCCTTCAGGTTTTTCAAATAAAGTACTTTACCAACAAAGCTATGCCCGGGGGCTATCCCCCTTCAACTTTCCTTTGGCATTTACAACAGATCCTCAGACCATAAATGCTTATTCAAAGCACCCAATACACTTTAGGCCAAACATCGCCTGCAAAGTTCCATTTGAAGAGGTACCGACATGATATCTTGAATTATTCCTTTTTTTTTTCTCGTTAAATTAAGGCGTTAGAGCTCTAAAAATATAATAACAAGCCTTGGGGCGGCGTAATATAGTATAATAGCTTTCCTAGAGCCGGTTTTGGTTTTATTTTCTAGGAGGATACTGTGTAGTGACATCACAACACAGTATGTGGTCATGTGGGAGAAGGACATTGCGACGTTTCGACACTCTCTTGATGCCTCCGGCTAGCTCGGTCAACTTGTGCGCTGCTAATTGTGAAGGTCAATGTATCAGCATAGCGGACGACTGAATAAGCTAGAGCGAGTGTCGTAACATCGCAATGTCCTGCTCCCCCATGACCATATACTGCGTTGTGACATCAGGGCATAGTATCCTCCTGGCAAACAAAAGTGGCTGTAAAGAAGCTACTATATTAAATTATTTATGGCGTTTTGGGGCTTCACCCCTCTTACGCTGTCTGTCGTTTTCTCTCCACCCATCTTCAGCACTGTTAAATTCAATTAGAAACGTGCACTAACCAGCTCAGTTAAGCACACTCGTGCAGTATGTACTACCAAACGCTTCTTTATCCCCTTCCATGTCGCACTGCTACCCCAATGGGGGCGAAATGCAAAGACACCCATGTATTGTGCATTTGGCGCACATTAAGAAAACCCAGATGGTCAGAATTAATTCGGAATCCCCCACTACAGTGTGCCCCATAATGATATCATGGTTTTGGCATGTAAAACCCCACAATTCGTTTCATTCTGACGAGAAGTGGCTAATGTATTTTTAAAACCTCAGTTGGCAACGCGTTTCACCTGCTCAGAAAGAATAAATTTGCTTCTTGTGCTGTCCCATGGATTATGCATTGTCTTCGATCAAAAGCCTGACTAAGCATTGAGACACATCTTGACTTGTCCATGGCATTGCTAGAGAATGCGAAGTACTGTTTATGAGCTGAGCTTGTCTTTGGCAGTTTTTAGCAAAAAGCCACGGACGAACCTAGCTCGTCGAAGGCACGGTAAATGTTAAACATACCACAATGTGTACAAGTATTTCATTTCAGAATCAAGTAGGGGAACACAAGCTGCACACCTGGCAAGTATTCCTTGTACAATTGACTGCAAGCTAAGTCTACCAATCTTGCTAGAAAGCACGCCTGAAATTATGTACGTCAGCAATTCCAAAACAAGACAGCAAGGACAAAAGTCTAAGAATGCAAGGCATGCGGTGAAAAATGTTGGATAGCTTTTGCAAAGAAACTGCGGGTAAATTATTAGGCTACTATGAAAATGCTTTTGGCAGACCAGTTCTTTTTAATATTAAGCGTGATGACACAAAGTTGCATTGCTTAGACAAAGGAATACTGTTAAGAGCTTGGGTCATGGCTTTCAGTGAAAGGCAATAATGAAGAAAAAGTCTCAACACAGCCACCTACATGCTCTTTCTGTTTGGACAATGATGTAAGCAAGGGGGGGAGAAGGGGGCTCAGTAGCAGATTAAGAATAATTTATGTAGGACATGCCACACATCATTAACAATGGCAGGTGACATCGGAGGTATTTCTGGCTCCTGTTCCAAACATTAAAATATGAACCAGATTCTCTCTACAATGACTACTTTATCATCAGGTTTATAATATTACCCTTTTTTATACGCCTAAACTTATAAAAAGGAGCTGCATACAGGCTTCACACAAATCAGGTAGCAATGTCTTTTGACAAATTAGCTTAATAGCATCAGCATTAGGCCTATTTCCACAATCCAGTTCATTAAGTACTACTTGGAACATATACAGAGGAAAGGTCACTTATATTGATATTAATTAGAGCTGCACGAATCTCGGAACTTTCAAGCAACCAGAGGGGCTCCATGCTGTAATGTCTTCCTAGTTGTATTAGTATGTATGGAATACAGGTTTAGTCATATATGTACACTAAAGGCAAAACATTTCTATTAGTGACCATGGTTCTTTCTTTTGTGTTTCTTTTTCAACTTGGAAGGAGAGAAATGAGTGCAAGATGATGGTTGTTGGTACATTTAGATTGCCACAACAGAGTGATTAATGAAAATAGAGTTGCCGTGAACCCGTTAAATGCGTATCCAATAAAGAAGTGAACCCTAGCAAAGCTGCACAACCATAAGTCAAGTCAGTTCAAGTGCATATACCAGTTTAAAAACAAGCTTAAAACATAACGTACCAAATATTAATTTAGCCGTCATATATACCACTCATAGGTGCTAGCGTGGCTGAGTTAGTGATCAGAAATGATCCTACAAAGAACCATTGTTGTATAAACAACGAAATCCATGTTCCTGCTAGGGTTTGAGTTCATGACTTAACTTATAAGCCAGGTGTTCCATACGTGACATGGCAGCAGTTTCATTCTTTTCTTTCTAATGCAGACACAATCCAATAATTGTAACCCAGCGTATTTGACCACTTTCGAATAGTTTCAACAATTCAAATGCTGAACTCTTAAGAGTACTAAAAGCGAAATATTTTTATGTGGGTAGTTCCACCACTCAATACAGTCATCCTTAGTCCACTATAACTGCTGTTGTCTTAAATATTAAATGATGTGCAATATTGGGAGATGTTGAACAAGTAAGCACCATCGGAAGATACATAAATTTTGTACACCACAGATCTTAGAACTGTTACCCATGGACAAAAAGCTCATAAAATTGACATAGTGCTTAAGAAGCCAGAGTATGTTAAAGTGAGCAAAGGCTTTGCAAGTTTAAAAGCTGTCCATCAAGAAAGATGTGTTTTCAGGTAACACTATATCATAGTAAATACAAAGGGCAAGTGGAACAGTAGGAGCTCCAGATTATATTTGGTCATGGCCAGGACATTACATGAAATGATTATGAGATACTTTCAGCTGTCCACAGAGTTGACAGTGCAAGCCTTACCTTAATTAGGTTTCCCTAAAAGGCTGCCACAGTAGGTTGACGCTTACTTGTATGTAATGGTTCATTTCAAATTCTGTGGGTTGTTTTCGTCACCCCACTTGGGAGAACCCTTAGCACACCCCTTTTACTATCGCAAACTAATCCTTGCCTTCAAAGCTTTCCACTTCCCCTTTCCATAGCCTTCATTTTACTCTTACGCACCTGCTTATCCTCCTCAACCTTTGCGAGCGATGAGCTATGTGGAAATCAGTTGTTAATAGGCAAGTCCCTTTGTCCAAACATTGACTCCAGGCAGAAGATTTTCTTGCTCAGTGACTGTCAGTCATTTAATTTATTGTGCGGTGCTCGACACAACACCTTGTACAATAAGGTGTAATTTAAAACCACCATTAATTTCTGGCGAAGTGGTACCTTAGTTGGCCAGGCCATTGCCTGACTAAGTGTGCTAACCAACTAGCTATCTCTAGTTAAGTACAAGGGCATCTCAGTCATTCAAGTAAGTATGGGAAAGAACATTTCAACAATAACTTTGGTTTATTCTCACATGAGAATAAGTTATTCTGACAGGGCTGCCTTTGTGGACTCGCTGGATTGAAAAAGCACACATGCATGAATCACTGCATGCTTTCATATGAAAAGCTGACATTTCTATTGCGTCATTGTTTCATGCTACAAGTAAATAATAAATTTCATTAATGTGGAAAGCTGGGCTAGTTGGTGATTAATCATCATACCTTGCAGCTAGTGTCATAAATTCTTAGGTGCCTTCGCCTCGTCCTTGTCAGTGCGCTGCTTCACCACCAAGATATGATAATCTATTTCATATTTCGCAAAGGCTAACTATGAAGCTTTCGATGACAGTAGATAAAGAACTATCAACTGACAACTCTACCTAAAACATAGACCATCAGAACACCGACATGATCAGGTAAAAAGAAAGAAGAGCAGCTCCTGACTGCCACCTTTATTTCCTATACTAGCAAATGTGCTACAAATGTCGGACGCGTAAATTGGGCAGCCACAACACAATGGCTCCTGAATTTCCCAGGTGCAAACACCCCGTCAAAAATTGTAATGTGTAGTGCGGAAAGACATTTTTATAGTGTATTTTGTATGTATTGGTAGTGCGCTGTCAAAGAACTGCTGCGCAGAAAAATCGTGAAGCTATTACAAAATCAGCTATATTTATACATCATTCGCTGCAACCAAGAACGTTATACCAGAAAGAAGTCCCTGCCTTTTACACGTATAACCGAAGGCAGATTCAAAACCATGCTTGTTTAGAGTGTTCCAAAAACAGCTATCCTAATAAATTTACAAGTACCGCATCGTTAACCCGCACAATTGACGCCTTGTATTACATTGAAAATAAGAAGGGAAAAAATAACAAAAATGTAAATATAAAAAATAAAAATGAGTAAATCATTGCACATTGTCCAAGTTTCTAAAAACTAGCACATACAGCTTTAATGGACGACTGCAAACAGCAGACAGAATGAATCACTGATTGGTAGCGCACACCAAAAGACACGTGGTATGAGCCGAATGAGTACTGATTTCAGGGACTGTGAGATCACTGTGATCATTGTGAATATGGACAGCAGTTCATGGCGAGAATCACTAATTTGTTAGTCACTGCGCAACGAGTAAACAATATGTACTTCTGACATGCAGCTTCTCTGCAGTACAACGTAATAATGAACCTCACTGACAAAAAAACTTGAAAGTTGCAAACATCTCACTCGCACGAAGACACTAAAACTACGAAACTCAAGCTAAACAGCTATTGGCTTAATTTTGCGGATGGTTTATTGTACCAGTGCACTCGGATATGTATAGTACACGTCGAATACATTTTCACTGCAGCAGAAATTTTATGCGACCAAGCCGATATATTTTGGTGTAAAAGTTCATCGCAGCCACTGCAACTGCTGAGAACATATCGTAAAAACTTGATTTGCATGTATATATATATATATATATATATATATATATATATATATATATATATATATATATATATATATATATATATATACATATATATATATATATATATATATATATACATATATATATATATATACACTGGCTACCTGCGAGACACTGAACATTGCGAAAACATGATCAAGCGCAATGTGTTTACCGGAGTTAAAATTTTTTTTCCGATAGCGCTTCACTGCATGATACTTAATGCTGCTGTAGAGCCCATTTGCAGACAACAATTATGCATTGCAGCGAATAGCTGGGTTTATTAGTTGGTTTTATTGTTGTTCGCGAGTGGTGTAAAGAGGGCGCGAACAGAGAGGAATCCTGAGGGCAAAACAACAGCTTAAACGACCACACCAGAAACACCTGTGAATGCATGTCGGTACACATATTAGATGGTTCAGTGCTCATACTGTGACCGGAGACGACGTGCACGCACGTGTGTTATTAGGGACTCTTATTATAGTCCCCGTGAGAGTTGAACTGAACCTCCTTTCAATCTCAGTATGCTTCACAGCAATGCAGTTTGTATAACTCACCACATAACTTGTCTGTATTGTGGTGAAGATAAAGAAAATCTGTCAACAACCATTAAGAAACACATACAAGACCTTTGCCGACGTGTAGGTGTGTGTGTGTGTGTGTGTGTGTGTGTGTGTGTGTGTATATATATATATATATATATATATATATATATATATATATATATATATATATATATATATATATACACACATATATACCACTAAACCACTAAAGAGATTAAGAAGATTGCAGGGACGACATGGCCACAATTAGTACATGACCGGGCTTGTTGGAGAAGTATGGGAGAGGCCTTCGCCCTGCAGTGGGCGTAACCAGGCTGATGATGATATATATTAGAACATATGCTTCTCTGCACTGTATTTTGTACGATTGAGCCCATAAAATGTCTATGTTGTGGTGAACCTAATTAAAGCAAATTTGTCCACCATTATGAGATGCATACAAGACCTTGCCCACATGTGGATTTGTGTAAGCTATGACTACACTCTAAAAAAAGTTTACTCTCTTTGGGTTGTATTTGTCCCCAAGCAATAATCGTCATTTGTCTTGCCCGCATTTCCTTTCTTTAATGCTGCGAGGCCGGTACTTCCTAGTCACGAACGGCTTGTGCGTAATAAGCTTGACACAGCACTCTCGACGGTAACGTATTGAGCGCCGATTCAAGAACGGAAATATGCAAGTGAGGCAGATATGCCGATTATCGCTGTAGGACAAGACAAGCCCTAAAGATTGTGAACTTTTTTAGAATGTACTGTGGACTGTCAGTGGCTGTCAAATATTCAACATCTAGCTCTTCTCTTTCTTTCGAGAGAAAATTTAATTGCATCTAGAGAAGCCCCAGCACCAGGCTTGGAAAACTATTCTCCATGTTAGATGGCAAGACACTAAAGAAAGGAAATGAGAAAAGAAAGAAAAAAGCACACTGACTTACACTTACATCCGTGCGAAATGCACTATCACAAAAGTGATTTTCTCATTGCCTTTGTGGAGCACAGCTCAGATATATTTTTAGTTGCACCACAAATCATGTATTGTGCGGCTACTGAATTCCTAAGGACAGCCCTCACTGTTACAAAGCCTCTGCAAATATAAATCAATGATCCCTGTCCTAGTCAGCAGAACAGGAGGATACGTGTATGGCATGCTGGACAAATAATTCTAAATAAATCCCTCTTGAGCGCATGGCCATTAACGAGACCTTTAGCATTTTGAAATGTAAGTTTAGCTCTAAACTGATTGAATTGGTGATATAGCCATGGTTGAGGTAGCATTTTCTTGAATCTGCTGTGTGTAAAACACACTCACGATTGTTGACAGTTGAATTGTTACAATTGCAATCAGCAGAGAGACCTAATCTCGGCCTACATAGCTATATATACTAAAAGCCTCAGAGCACATATTCAACATTCCACCATCTTGCTTGAGTACCATCTCGTTTGCTTGAAAGTGGTGAGCTCTCGGGCTACATTTTCAAGAATTATTGTTACTCACTAGCCTCCACTTTCAAAGTTGTTTGCACCTGCTGCAACATCACCATCTCCCTTTCGGGGTGATGGTGATGTCGTCATTCGAGCTTGTCATGCAACTCACGCTACCTGCGTTGGAACCAGATGGCTCACATGAAAAGATCCAGGTGTCTCAGCAGCAGCGCACCCACCCGTTGTTGGTCGCCTCCATTTGAGACTCAAAAGGAAGTTTCACAGGAGTGTTCATTTTGGAACGACCGATAGCAACACTTCACCTTGGCATTGCCAACTACCTGTAAAATACTTCACATAACATCAATTCCCACATTGCGTGGGATTTGCACAAGCTTATGTCATAGTTTTCATGTAGAGCCTTTTGGACCTTTATGTGGGGAATAATAAAATGGCTTTTCAAGTCTAGCTCTTCTGAAATATATATAATTCGACACCTTGCATGCTAAGCTGCAGCTTCTTGAGTCTCAAACTGGCATCAAGAAAGCCAGGACCATAAAATGATACTGGGCTGGACAAATCAGTTTCCAGTTTGTGTGAAAAGGCATTCTCAAAGCTAACATATGTAGAGACCAGGCTGAGAAGCTTTATGTCAAGAATGGCTTAGCTGGCTGATGGTGCCTTTGGTGGAGCAATGAATTGCAATTTTTTTATGATGTTATGAAGATAAATAACACTATAGCATGCAGACTTATGCTGCAGAAAGAAAGCAAGAAGTGAATGAGTAATTTCAAAGTGATCTGCATATTGTGTCCATGCTGTATTGTGCATGTCACATTACCAGGGAATCCTGCTCACCTTTAATTAACCTTTCCAGCGCAACATGTCTTTAGCAAGCCATACCTTTACATTGGGTTGATATATGCAGGGATGCCCTTTCACCTTCATGTAAGCTTACCTCTGTCAACAGCAGAAGCACTAAAGCTGAACACTCTTGCTACCTACTTCGCATATTGCAACTGAAATGAAGGAAACACAAGTCTTAACAGTAAAGTTTTAAACAGTGCATTTAAATACTTGTGCAACCTTCTTTTTGGAAAGACCATGTGGTGCCTGGAGATGTAGCTTGACAAGTAAGAAACTGATGTGCTTTTATCTAAAAATAGAATTGATTGATGTTTTGTGGGACAAGGTGCCTGGTGTCTCAATGAGCACACTTTATGGCTAAGAATATTTTTGCCATTGTGTCAGCTTTGAAAACTTGTTAGAATCTTCAATCTTGTTGCATTAGAAAACACCTTGACACAAAATGAATGTAACCCTTAATGTCATTGAAAGAACAGTGCTGAAAATAATTCGGTGAATACAGCAGAATGAAATGCAGGGAACTTAGATGGGAAATAGGTAAGCAATTTACCAACCACGTTATGAATGCAAGCAGCTGACACTTAAAAGAATAAGAAAACCCTGGAGCAAGTCTCTGGCTTGCAGTGCAGGACCTGTGCACACTTATGATGATATTACAGTATTCATGGCAGGGACGGGACCATTCAACCTCGCACACTGTAACACTCTGTATATCTCTTTGAAATCTTCTTTTACCAACATGTACAAACTGCATGTTGCAAACAGTAAAGTCATTGCTATTGTCCTACAGACAGTTTCCATGTTTATTGGATTTTCATTTTAACAGCTGACTTTGAACTTCCATACTGAGAGCTGGACGAGTTAGTGCGTTTTTGAAAGACTAGAAACAGTGCACAAAGTATGAAAGTCAGTGAAAACGCAACAAGAGCACTGACTTGTAACTGAATTTTTTATTCAGGTATATTATACAAGAACAATATGCACACACCATGCAATGTGAAAAAAAGCAAGCAAATGAAGTGCAAACTATTAATCATGATTGACATTGCTGGAAAACACAAGCATGAGTGACGTCGCGAGTTAACTGCGACATGGTACTAAATCCATGCAAAAAGCCATGTTAGAACTTACATGGGCATTATGCGATTCAATGAATTCAACAGTATGCTTATAAACTATGTATTCTAACATTTTACTACAATAAGGTGCTAAGAAGATAAATCTATATATAGCTACAAATGCCTTAGTCACCAGATTTGAAAAGCGGGATGACTTTCGTTTGTTTCAAAGATGAAAGAACAATACCTGTTGTGGGAGAATGCTGAGAAATAACAGCGATATTGAGGAGTCCGTTGGGAATAATATAATCTACCAACATGCATTAGGAATTTTGTCAGGATCTCCAAATTTATTAAATTTGCAGACATACTTCTATATTTTAACAATATTATTAAGGCATACAAATTTAAAAAACAAATGCCACTACGTTGGTATTTGCCATAGCAAATGATGCCGTAGGGGTGCATGTACAATGGCCCCTGATTGAATATTGCACCACTAAAGCTCTACCACATGTGTTTGACCCCTGTTGATTGCAAGTCGCACAAGCCTGTTCCCTTAGTGAGTGAAACTCAGTGAGAGAAACTTGGTCTTCTTTGTAGAGCAAAGGCAGCTGGCAAAAATGAAGCACACAAAGGTAGAGAGGTTTTGGTATAGCCTGTACAGTGAAAGATCCACTCAAGATCCAGGTGCTGTACCGTATCTTCAGAAGATAAAGCACGTATCTAAACACATGCACAGGGTGTAAATGATCGCACTCTGATGCATGTGATACATAATGACAATCACTACGAAAGCCTATCGCATTACTATTACTTCCACGGGTAATTTTCATGGCTGCTATGGAATGGCTGTCTCACTGAACCACAATCTATAGCAACTAATACACTGGGCATTTCAAATGGTTCATGAAAGCGGGTTGGGCCCTGGCCAGACTGAAGCAGCGGCACTCCACACACTGTTTAACGCCCAGCCTCGTGTGAGTCACTTGACACTCGTCACGGACACTTGCTGACATTGCCTTCAGGCGGGAAATGGCCTTTCTGTTAGATTCACGTTTCACGTCCAGGCTTTCGTTACTAGACTTCTGCGTGCATAAGGCGACGCGAAATGTTTGAATGCACTTTGCTCATCGACAAAAGGCGCCCTTACTTTGCAAAGCGATTTGGAAATGTGTATGCACCCCACATCGACGTCAATGCCGGCGCGCACCACTTCTGCGTTTTCGAGCTCGTGAGCAGTGTGTTGACGTGGTGTCCAAGGCCAAACAGGCATCCGGCTTTGCCAGAAGGCGTACACACAACTTAAAGAATCGCTACATATGACACGCCCTGCAATATGCATTATCCGTGTCGGCACCATATGCAGTCGGCGCTGTGTTACCGCGACTCTTCGAAACCGACAGTCCATTTCGTGCTGTTTCGTGCATGCAGCACATTCGTTCGAAGCTTCTGTAGCTTGGCAACGGCAACGTTATTCGTACTCGCCGATATTACACAGTGATCCAGTACTACAGTACACACCACACAGCCACAAGCAATCACAACGGTCCTCGCACTGCGTGCACGTGGGTGTAGGCGCCCAGTCATTTTCGATTTTAAAACGCAGCATAAAATAAATGCTTGATTAATTTAGGCGTAGTGCATTTAACAGCAAAACGATAACGTTAGCATTTCGTGTATTTTTTATTAAGCTTTCCTTTTGTGACGTCATCATGCGTGGCAGCAGCGGATTGCACTTGGGGTTGTCTGCTGCCACGCGCGTGCACCCAGCGCCAGCCAAATTTTAAATCCAGACCAGAGGTCACGTGAAAGATCGATGATGCTGAACGCTATTTGCGCCTATAGTGACAAAGAAAGAATAAACCTACCAATAGAAAGTACAATATCTAATTAGCAATGATCATTTTGCCCTCTTTTCTTTATGTAATAAAAAGGCTTCGGTAATTGTAGGAGAAAGTTTGCAAATTAAAATGGCGCTTATTACGGCGCCTCTAGCGGGAAATATTGGAACTAACGCAAGCATTCCGAAGTGATTCTACTATGCTGGTTTTGTTCGCAGCAGCGCGTGGTCGATATTTTCGCCCTCTGTGGCCATTTATTGAACTTGAGTGTGTGCGGGGCCTGAGGGCACATTGAGCCTCTTCAATTTTTTTATTCTCGCTACCCTACCCGCGGGCTGCCGGAGGCAGCCAGAGCGCATGCGTTTTCCTCGTATTGCTCCGACCACCACGCGGCGCACTTCGGTGCGCGTTCGCTTTTCTCTGGCCAAGTGGATTTTCGCCTGGCAGAGTTTTGGGCGCTTTCTGACTATCAGACGAGAAAAAAGAAATTATCGTCGATCGCCGCCATCACTTTGGGGACTCGACGAATTGCACCGCGTTCGCGTGAGCGCAACCTCTCCGGAAAGTCTTGTCTCGCCAGTGTAGAATACCGAGCAATATTCCTATGGTTCTCGGTGGACCAAGCGTGTCACGTTTTCTTCGATATTCCTTCGGTAGCCAAACTAGGTGTCCAAAGTAGGCATTGGATTGTAGCAAACATACTTTGCGCTTTTTCATTTCGGTGCCCCAGCCCCACAAAAGAAAAAAGAAGACATTGTTGTGGCGCAGCGAATTGTCGCATGGTGAAGGTTCGATTTTGTTACTTCTTTTGCGGACAGTAATGGGCCACGGGACGCTTCATTTGCCGGACACTCTTATTATATAGTATTCCGATAGTACTTATATCGACACTCCAGGCCCATTCCTGCCGTCGCCCTCATGTTTCGTATAAAATCCAAGGGCGATGACATCGTGACCACGCGCCGCATGCTGCATGTGCGAGTGAAAGCGTAGGGAGGGATGGGGGGGGGGGGGGGGGGGGGCTAGAATGGGCGAGACGACGATGGTGGCTCAGTGTTGTGTGCGCAAGAGAGAAAAGCGGAGAGCAAGCGCGCCGCCTTCCGTCGTGCGCGATACATCGGGGGGAGAGTGGATGGAATGGGGGCGGGATCTAGGATTCTGTGAATCTCTGATTGCACAACATGTTTATTTGCCTTGTTTGACGCATTCTATACAGTGACTTTCTTTGAGATACGTAGATTTATTGGAGACATACGTATATTTAAATATCTTGTTGCGAGGTTTTGTGCATACGTGCAGTGAGCTTTGTTTCCATGTGACACTTTTTTGTCCTTTATCAAGCGGTTTCTTTGCATTTGTATATTCCATTGTATCTTTGTGTTTCTAACGTAAGAGGGCGAGTCAAATGAAAGTGATCCAACCAGCCTCGCGCAATGTTCATTATCTGCGAGGCATGCGCGTAGCACACAGGCATCTCTCAATTACAAGTGACACGCAAGTGTGAGGATAATTTTTTTTAATACTCTCATACACTGGGTTGAACATGGTTGCGTGAGGTAGTCGACGCTCCAGAAGTTGAGCAGCGTGGTGCCCTGAGGTTTTTTACAGCTATCAGCATCATAATAAGAATATGTGAACGGGACCATCATTTTCAAGGGTGTCAGCGCTATCAGTTACCACGATGCGCGTGCAGCCCGTTACTCAACGTATCTTATCCAGATCGTTTGTCGTCCTAATCCTGATAGCTCAGCTGCGAAGGCCACGACGAACAAACATTTTTCCATTCTTTAGCCAGGAAAACACATACTCTTTTTCTTTCGCCATTTTCTTCATTTTCCAAAAGAGCGTCTTGTTTTGTGCTGACAGGTTTTCATTGAAGAATATTTTAGATTTCATTTCCTTTAGCCGTCCTTTTTTTGCAAGCCATGCGTCTCTGGTTGAAAGGGATACGAAACGTACAAGAACAGATGAAACCTTCTTAGCACTCTCCCCGACCTCATTGTCATTGATAGACCGTGAGGGCAATCGATGAACAGCCTCGACATCTGCCTCAGAAAGGAGCGCAAGTTCGAGATCAGTGGCCAAGACATTAAGCTTTTCCAGTAGGTTTTCATTATCATGATAGGGCAGCCCAAGTATTTCTAAATTTTGACGTCTGCTGTACTGCTCTAGTTCGTTAAATTGTTGCCTTAATTCCTGGTTTTGGTGTTCTGTTACTCGAGCCTCGAGTTTTTCTACTCGCTTTCCGAGGGCAGACATGTCTGCATCCTGCTGTTCTATTTCTGACAGAACTTTGTCGTATTTTGTGGCCATTTCCAGCATAAGCTGCTCAATACCATCCACAGTGGCCTTTATCTCTCCTAGTGTATCGATTTTTGACTTAATCTTAAGTACTTCTGTGAACACAATACGGATATCCGCAATTTCACTTGCAAAATTTGCTTCCGGTTCCTCGCTTGTTTTCTTACCACTCTGGTTGCTTCGAGCCTTAGCTGTTTTACATGTTGGGCATTTCCATACTTTTTTGCAGTTTCTGTCTTTTTTTTTTGTATGCGGCTTCATTTACCCCTGAACATGTGCCAATATGATACATATAATGACATTGCGAGCACGTTAGGAACACTGCGTCCTCAGAAAGCTCTTCGTTGCATGTAAGACATGTGTCAGTCATTTTTCCGATCGTAACAGACCGAGCACTCAGCAGCAGCGGCAACCAGAAAAAAAAATTTCAAAAAATGCAGAAGATCAACCTGCAATTTAAGGCCGGAGAAAACCGAAGAAAACGCCAGTAGCGTTTAACTTTTCCTTTTGTTTCATTATTTCCTCGAGTGACGGCTCACCGCGACGCTGGCAGATCCTCGAAACCATATATCCGCGACATGGTTTAGATAAGGTGGAAAATAATATATTGCGAAACAGCGTCCGTCATCAGGCCCTGCAATAACCGTTCAACCCATAAGCAATATGGCTGTCACCCCTTACCTCGTCTGGTTTTTCCCTAATTGTACAGCACTTTTCGTGCAAAATTGCCAACACGAAACAAGAGTCGCAAGGAGATGAGAAATTAAGCGATCTACTAAGGGAGAAAGCCAAGGCAACAGCCAAACAGGGAGAAAAAGCGAGAATTGTTTGCGAAAATGTGTATGGATCGTCATCTTTTTATTTAAGAAGGAAGTAGAGAAAACGCCGCCGGAAGTGGAGAAGAATTCCGTGTGTTTTGAGTGACTCTTCTACAGTTATCAATCGAGCCGCCTGACGTAGCTATTTCCCTGCTGTGCTAATGGGGGGGGGGGGGGGGTTCTAACCTTCTGCGGTGGGCGCAGTACGTCTAGAACCGCAGCGTCCTGCGCTCTACGCGGTGAGAACACACGCTACATGCACACGCTGCGGTGAGAACCTAACCATCCTACATGTTCTCATCCAATGTCCTGAACTTCACCGAGAGCAAGTGGGTCATTTTAGGGAACTATACTCACACCATATACCCCCCACCATCCCTCCATGTTCTTATCAGAGGATGCACTTTTTAAAAGAGTGCTTAATTATCTTGCTGAAGTTAAATTTCTACACATCTTATTCCATCCTAACCATCAGATTATACCTCACAGGTGAGGTACAATCGCATGCACAAAAGTATGTCTGAGCTCTCGCACTTCTTGCGTAAGCAAGAATTGTACAGCAAGGGACTCGGACAATCTAGAATAATTTAACACGTGTGCCAGTAGCAAATGCATTTAAGGCCTTATATCTATTTTAGTAATTATTTTAGAATTGTACTAATATCTATGGATCTAACGTGTAGGCCTCTATACAGCCTTTCTTTTAGATCATAGTCTAAACTTACAATCTTGATAAATCAAAACACATGACCTGGCGCTCTTTGGCCTTAGATGCCCTAGCTCCCATAAACTTCAATCATCATCATCAGGAAAGTTGTGGAGCTTCACAAATTTTCCCCAGTGCAGGTACTTCCAACGAGATAGACTTAGCATGGCCTTTTTTATTCGGGGAAAACGAAAGCCAGCGGAGTTTAAAAAATACCACGTGAGCGCGCTCTGTGCGCTCGAATGCACCGCGATTACAGCGCTCTCATGAGTGATTTGTGAAAACATCGCCAACGCCGCGCCTTCCCTTCACTTACGAGAAAGGGCTTAAACCTTTGCTCATTCGTTCTCTATGCTTCGCTCGGCTCTGACATTACCGGCAGCGGCTGGTGACGGCGCTCCGAAAAAGCACTTCGTCAGCAGCCGCTCGCGCCTGTCGCCGAAGAACGCGCAGTCATCAGCCGTTTATTCCGATATGACGAGATGATCAATTTTTTTCCCAGCGTTCAAGTCGATGCGGAATAGAAAAAAAATACACACAGAACATGCACCATACATCTGGAACCTGTGCGAGAGATAGCATCGTTTGTTACAACGCCGCTTTTCTTCCAAGCTGTGCCAGCGGCTTGATGCGTGTGCTGATGATAGTGATCTAAAGAATGGAAGGGCGCTCGACTGTCTATTACTGTCGTGCCGCACAACCGTTTCGAATATTTTTTTAAAGCGAAAGCTTTACTGGCCGCGAACTTGCGATTTCCCCGTGGCGGGGTTCCAAGGAGGCACATGACGTCACAGCGCGCGCTTCGTCGCGGATATTTCTCTCTCTTTCTCGCTCCCAGTCACTGCTGCGCATGCGCCACTAGTAGCACCGAGCCACAGGTGCTCCGCCGCTGCGCAGCGCCGCGCCTTTCCGCCACCGCCGTTTGGTATATATGATGTCACACCGCGTTCCTCGTCGTTGCGCTCGCCTACACTCGCTTCGCCAGCTGCGTCTCATGCCAGATAACAAGTAGGAGGATTGAAAAGGAGAGCTCGCGTGCGCCGCAACCACAGTTGCGGCAGCAGTATGGACAGCGACTAAACTGACAAGCAGGAGGAGGCCTGGAATCGACATCGGAACGAGATGAAGAGGAAACGAATCGCCCAGGAAACAGACGAACAGCACGCCGAACGACTGACTAAACGCCGCAACATAGCTAGACAACCAGAGTAACCTGGACTTGAAATTAAGATTAACCAAGGCTAACCATGCCTAGCTATGCCATGCCTAGCTGTGCATTAGCTTTCGCTACGTATATCCTGGCATAGCCGAGCTAAGCCACTTCCAATGTTTTTGCAGTGCCTCAAGCATGCCGTACTCAAGCGAGCAGAAGCCGAACATGGTCTTAGCCTCGGAAGCGGCACGGGGCGACAAGAGGAAAGCTGCCAAGTTATACCGAAATTGGCGATGTGGGGAGACCTAGCGCGAACACAATTATAAGGAGTTATTTGACGCTGAAAGAAACAGGTATTCAATAAGACGCGGCACAGAAAGGGGACCTTTGATATGGAGATTGTGCACCGAGCGTAGGGAGCTTAGACATAAGGCATCAGTAGGGAACCCATGGTCTAACCTTTGAAGGGCGGATTTCGAATCTGTAAGAATAACAACAGGTTGAGGCGTACAAAACCGTAGCTTCTTTAGAGCTGCCTCAATGGCAACGCTTATGGCCGTTGTGGAGGACACGACTGCAGTGAAGCGAACCGACCAATCATACTTCAAAAAGGGAATGTGAAAAGCAGCTGCACTAGATCCTCTGACCTTGTCCACAGAGCCATCAGTAAAGATTTGAAGATGACGTGCATATTCAATCTCAATATGTTCCAGTACGAACGAACGCGTTGCCGCCAAAGGAGAACTCCACTTAGCACGAACGTGAGGAATTGTCAACGAACAATCGACGCTCGCGAAAGATCAAGGTGTTTTCAACCTCTTAGTTCGACCTCTAGGGTCAAGATCCAGGTAACCAAGAGTATTAAGGGCCAGGTACGCTCGGGACTCAGATCTGTTTCGAAGGCTTTGTAGAAGGGCGCGCCCGTCTATCGTCTGTTTGAGGCGGCCAATTTGCGTCAGTAACCTTTGTGAAGCGATTAGGCTGAGAGGTCTCGATAGAGACTCATAAAGTACTGCATTGTTAGGAGCAGTCTGCGGAACGCCAAGAGCCCTGCTTAGGCCCTTTCTGTGCAAAACCTCAAGCCGTTCCAGCTGTGATAGTGAGGGGGAAATTAAAGAGAGCTGGTACATTACTCGACTCGTCACTAGTGCATTGTGCAGCCTGATCATTGAAGAAGGGTGATTTCCCCATTGCTCACTTGCAACTCTACGGATCACATTGAGACGCGGAGATAGTGATGTCACAATAGAGTCCACAGCTCGTCGCCACTGTAGACGGTGGTCAATAATGGCGCCCAAAAAGCGCTTTTGCTTCAATTGACGAAGGCAACATTGATCAAGGTCTATCTTCAGCAGCGCATACCGTCTTCCTCTAACTGGAAACATGATCAAGCCAGATTTTTCTACCGAGTCAACCCAATACCTTGAAGGTAATTTTGAACTGAAAGTAACGCCTGTCGAGCTATCAGACCTAAACGCTTGTGTTGATATCCGCTTAACCGAATACAAATGTATTTATTTCGCATATATCGACATATGGATATGCCTGCAATGTTTTTGCACTTCAGCGGGAGGACCAGCCATTACAACATTAAATACCGTCGGAGAAAGAACACTTCCCTGAGGTACGCCTCGCGATGCCGCCCTTTCGGTGCTTATGGTACTTCCTAACCGCACTTGAATTTTACGGTCACTAATAAGCGAATGAATGAATCGCAGAAGATAGACCTGTACGCCTATGGCCTGCAAGCTATTTAGTATTGAGCTCTGAAGGACGCTATCATAAGCCTTTGATACGTCTAGGGAAATAGCTAGTGTTGAGAGGCCGAAAGCTCTTTGATGTTCAATGTGGTTTATCAAGTCCAAGACGCTATCTTGCGCGCTTAAACCTGTGCGGAATCCAATCGTGCATGTTGGCAGAGCCCTTCTATCTTCGAGCCACCGTCATAAACACTTACTTGCCAGCTTCTCCATGAGCTTAGCCCCAAATGACGTCAGTGATACAGGACGATACGAGGCCAAGTCTGTCATTTCTTTGCCGGGCTTCAGCACTGGGACAACACAAGCCACCTTCCATGAAGGAGGAACATGGCGAGTCTCCCACATTCGATTGAGATAGCTTAGGAGCATCTTTCGGTGTTCTAAAGGTAGGTTCTGCATCATCTGGTTGGTAATGCCGTCAGGACCTGGTGCACATCGACGCAGCAGGCTGCTGAGTGCTGTCTGTAGCTCTCGAAGTGCGAGTGGGGCGTCCATAACAGACATAGATGTTGCAGGCAGGGCACATGGATGAATTCCTGAACTTGCACGTACAAATGCATCTGCAAATTCATCTGCCAAGCACGCGAGAGGTTTCTGCTTGCGCAGTGCAAGCGCTTCGAAAGGCTTACTAGGACGAAAATCACCAGCAGGGCCACCATTGACTCGCCAAATTCTCGTCATCGGTGAAAAAACTGTCAAGCTAGCGCAGAAAGACGCCCACTGCGACCAACAGAGCTTGTTCGTATGGCGTCGAATGGCAGAGTTAAGCCTGTTGAAGGTCATCTTCAAGGATCTGTCGTCCTTCTTCCGCGTCAGTTGTCGCTCCGCCCTTCTGCGCGCTGCGCAAAGCTTCGTGAGTTTTAAATCCGGGGTCGGAAAATGATTAGGCAACTTGACCGCCGTGGTAGCAGCCATCTTACCATAAATCATTTTGTCTATCACATCACCAAAAACACTCGCAAGTTGCTCCCTGTATTTATCCCAATTAACAACATGGCTCATTTTAGCGCCGCGCATATGGAAGTCGGCAGTAAACACTAAAATTGGATAGTGATCACTTCCCATGCGGTCAGCTGCAGTTGACCACTTCACACGGACGTCCGGTGAATGCAAGGTTAGGTATGTGGATGTGGCTGAGGCTGGAGGCCGGAAGAAAGTGGGACTTCCATCATTGGCCACGCACAGGTCCAAACTGTCGATAACTTCTACAAGTTTGCGTCTGCAGGAGTCTGTGTTCCTGTCACCCCAGACAGAGTGATGGGCGTTGAAGTCACCGCAGATAATTCGGGGCGCTGGGCAACGGTCACAAAGCTGCTGGAGAAATAAATCCATTGCTACTTTCTTCCGCGGAGACACGTATAAAGTTGCAACAGAAAGAGTTCGGAAGCCGAGCCGTATCCTCACAGCCGCTACCTCAATACTATCCGTGCAAAGATCGGTGACGTTCAAAGCCACATGAGGAATCTCTCTTCGTATGTAAAGGGCGGCACTTCCAGCGGGAAATGACTTTATGCTGAAATTCTTGTGTGCGACATATCCAGTCAAACATCTCCCCCTTGGTAGGCCAGCCTCCGAGAGGGCCAATACTGGAACACAAGCTTCTTTCAAAAATAATTTCAGTTCTGCTAATCGACTTATAATCCCAGCGCAGTTGCATTGCATAATAAACGGCACTTTTCGGTGATTTTTAGTTGCACGAGATTGAATAAACTAGCCATATTATAAGGTAAAGTTCGCTGCGAAGGCCGTAATCATGCGCTCAAAGGAAAGGACTAGCTGTAGAAAGTTCTTCAGGGTGCCAGTCTGCATCGCTTGAACATATGAACGGAGGACTTCAAACAAAACTCGCAGAAGGTCGGACAGATCCCGATTTTTGAGCTCCTTATTTTGCTGGACGCACTGCCTCACAACTTCAACAAAAGATGCGGACTGGGATCCACTCTTGGCTGTTGCTGCTGGTTTCTTCGTCTCTTTTGAGGCAAGGGAATGTCCTCCTTGTCTTCTAGCCTGGCTGTGATCTGGTCGCTGAGGAACTTGGACACTTTTAGCTGAAGCAGATCAAACAACCGACTCACCCACAGACGACTTTGCCGTCTTGCTAGGGTGAGGTCGCTTACTGACGTTGCTTGTTACCACGCCACGAACTTCCGAGTCTAACGCAGGGAACTTCTCACTTCCAGGTATCGGCTTCTCAGTAGGTTGTTGTTTGGAATCATTAATGAAGGGCACTCGACGGTGCAAGGCGCTTACACGGAAGGGGCAGCCACCAAAACTCGCTGGATGGTCACCCCCACAATTAGCGCAAGAAAAATCTGCTTTGCAGGCTTTGTAATCGTGGGCGCCACCACATCGTTTGCAACGTTGATCTTTGATGCAAACTTTGGCTACATGCCCAAAGCGTTGGCACTTAAAGCATCGGGGAGGATTTCAACGAATTCTTTGACTGCATGCTTCGTAAAACCGAGGTCAATTTTTTCTGGTCGCTCGGTGTTGGGAGCAAACGTTAGCACAACAGAGTTAGTAGGCTTCACTGTCCATTCGTTTTCTTGAGTCTCCACCCAGTGCATCATACGTTTCACGTGAAAAACACCTTGCGGTTTCAAGTAGTCAAGAAGGTCGCTTTCCGAATACCACACTGCTACTCCCATGATAACACATGTGTTAGTCATGTAGGAGTGTGGCAACCTGGCTTTAACTCTTATGTCACCATTGCATTTTGAGAGCAGCGGAGAAGAATGTCAACTTGCTCTTCCGTTGCGATATCTAGATGAAGAGCACCTTGCGCTGTGAAGCGACTGCAAATCGGAGCAGATCCCAGCAGTACTTTAATGGCTTCGAAGAGCCTGATAGGGTTCCACTCTCTCAAATCAACACCTTTCTCTGTTCGTAAAGCTACCACTGGGATTCCGACCGTTCTTTGCTTCCGATGACTCACCACCTTAAAGCCGTCGCTGCCCACTTCCGCCATATCAGCCACTTCCTCATCAGGGTCGACGATAGTTGAGTCGTCCCCACTGAGCGATGATGACGCACTGGACTGCTGATCGTCCCTGATAACTGGCAGCTCCACGCCTTGCGAGGCCATGGCCGCCTCCGCCACGCTGGCTTCCTTCGGATGGCGCTGTCCCTTTAAAGATGCCGGCACCGGAGCAGTCGTACCCTTTCCATAGGGATAGTACCGCCTTAAAGATGCGGCCGTCTTCCAAGGATATAAATAACTCACTCAATGAATAGCAAAACTTATGGAAAAATTACGGAGCTGAGGTGACAACAGATTGAACAGCGTCGTCTTCCTCTTCTTCTCTGCGAGCTGAGGCACCTTTCTTATTGCTCGCAGCAAAGCATCCCGTGATGCTGCATTTTTTTTTCATTCTTCAAGCCTGCTCACTAGCGTTTTTGTTGCGGCGATTTGTACGTAGCATGCATAAAAATGCGGTTGTCCTCAGTATGCTTAATATTCTGCCGCGGCTTCACCACCTCAAACGTCGCGAACTGTTGTTATTCAGACGGAAACGCAGCACTACAGATTCTGCTTTCCGCTGTGAACAATTACGTGCGAAGATACAGCCTCTCCATCGCACTTTTCTCGATTGTTAGGATCCGCTGCCTGCTTTACTGAAAATTGAAATAGCACTTGTAGAGGTGCTAGTATTTCTAGCTTACGTCGATCTGTGCGTCAGGCAGATACAATGAATGCCAGCCCTCAAAAAATTTGTGTCAAGTATACCCGTGATATTGCAGGTGATGGGCGTTAGCTAGTCCACATTGCGTTACCTTTAAGTTTTAAGGCAAAAGTCTTTAGATTCCTATTGGCCTCGAGCTCAACCATGGGAAAAGCTGGCGCCACCGTCGGCGTGACGTGATCACGTGGACAAAGCGGCCGCGTCGGCTGCTTCAGGAGCGCCAAAGCGAGCTGAAAACGTGAGTTTAAATTCCCTCGTCCGCTGCGGTCCTCATTTATAGTGGCGAAATTTTCCCGCTTCGAGTGTCTCCTTTACAACGCTTGAAAGCACTACAATAGGTAGTGGCTGCCTTTGAAAGCGCGCAACATGGTAGGCTAATGCTTGGTGCCGCAGTGCCGGAAGTACGCAACGGAGCCCGGTGTCAGCCTTATTCACACGTAGCCGCAGGACAAGAAGCTGCGTTAAGCTTGGCTCGCGAAACATAAAACCGACAAAAAGTAATCGGCTACAACTCGGGTATGCAGCATGCACAGACACGAGGAAGATTTTTGCTACCGCGCCGGGTCTGCGATGTTCGGAAAACGCGCACTGAGACGCTCGCCTGAGTGCGCTGCCCGACTAATGTTATGACGCTTTGGTCTATGAACTTGTAGATGCTGTAGATACTGGCAAGTTTACTGGAGTAGAAAGGGAGCGGTAAGAGGCACATAAAAAAAAAAGCATGACATATGGTCATGTTTGTCTTATGAATTAATGCACTGAATTACAAAAAAGAAGCAGCGGGAAACCGCACGCTGAGAACAACGATAAACATACAGTGCGACGCAACTCAAGAAATAATATTGAAACGTCTCAAGAATTTAGAAGAAGAAAAAAGGATTGAATCGTCGCGACGGCCCATCACAGTCCCAGTAGGCGTCGAAGCCTCTACAATGAAATTATTTTTGAACAGCTCTGATAGCGCTCACACAATAACGGTTGCTTGTGTACTGTCAAATGCTCATATTCTGCTGCCTAAACTCATGGCACGGCGCGAAAACGCGCACGCGGCGAAAGCGAAAGAGTGCGCGGACAAGCATGCAGACGCGCAGTCGGTCGCTGCGAATCTGTGCGATCGCTGCATTGAGGCTTCATTCTATTACGCTTCATTTAGTTATACAAACACTATAAGAACATATTTCACATAGTTTGCTTTGAGCGTTTACCTACCTTTCACGCAAGAAGATGGTTCGGGACTCCACCGCGGCGACCGCGCGCAGTAGCGTTCACTGTACGTATTCGGTAAAGAGATAGCGTCTGTAAACGATTCTGTGCTTTCAGTTTGCCCCAAGATTATTATTTAGACAGTAAAAAACTTCTCTCGTTTCGAAAGTACTTGCAGAAATGTCCGGGGTGCTCGCGCGTGTTGTTTTCAGTGAGCGCTGACAGCAAAACCTATGAGGAGAGCGCCGCGTGATCCCTCATACTACGCCAGCGAGGCGCTTCCGATAGATGGCGACTCCGTAACTCCTCGCCTCCAATACTTCAAGGCGGCGTTGTGAACAGAAAATATCACTTGACCCAAGGAAGGCCGAGGCGACCCAAAGCATGTCCACTTATGTAAAGGAAAATTATTAGCCAAGTTAACTAATGATTCATTATTGTTTGAATTAAGGTGGACTAGAGTGTATTAAGGGGGACTAAGGTGCATGAATAAGGATTAAGGTGTATTAAGGAGGATTAAGGTGGATTACAAAGACGGCGCCGAATAAAACAACACACGAAGAAGGGGAACACGAGACAGCACGTAGGCGCGTTGTGCTTCTTCGTGTGTTGTTTTATTCGGCGCCGTCTTTGTAATCATGCTTAACCAACTAGCCCACCAACAAATGCTAAGGTCGATTAAGATGAATAAGGGTTGGTGGAGTATTCAGACCAATTAGGGTACATGAGCAAGGATTAGGGAGGATTAAGGTGGGTGCAAGATTAAGGTATATTAGGGTAGATTAAGATAAACTAGGGTTTATAAACAAGAAAGGGGCTGACAGATGGAATAGCACACTGTGGTATAAAGTTTGTAAACAGGGATGAAGTGCCTCAGACAGGCTGGCCAACGTTTCGATAGGAGGACCTATCTTCGTCAAAGGCGGCCTCGTCATCCTCGGCATGTTAGTTTTAAAGGGTTAGTGCAGTGACGTCACGTGCGGGTGTTGTCGCTGGCGGCTGGTTTTAAAGAGAGAGATTACAAGAGGAAACAAGCGCTGTCGTCCGACGTCTGTGAGCTTCATTCTCAAGACGAGGGGACAAGACCGTCAGAGTGGGCACGCGGGGCGAAAAGAAAAGGAATAGAAGCAGAAAAAAAGGAAAAAAAAAGGAAAAAAAAAGGGGGGGAGTGAAAGAAAAAGAAGGGGAAAAGTGAAATCTAAGAAATACGGGGGCTTGGGAGCGTGTTGGGGATGCGAAAGGTTAGGAGGTATTCAGGGGGAGTCGTTGGCGGCATGTTTTTGATGCATTAAAACGGCCGGTCAAGCGGTCAGCGCGCGAGTAACACAAAAGAAAAAAAAAAAAAAAAGGAGAAAGGAGAAAACCCAGACACAAAAAAAAAAAAAACATGAGTTGAAAGTGACTTGAGTAGCATAGTAGTAATACGTCGAGTAATTTTGAAATAATTAAGGTGGCGACGAGGAGTCTGCGGTGCAATGTATGGGGTGACAAAGGCAGCGGCATGGTCTTTCAAGGGGCACTGCCCCACGCGCTTAACGTAGGTGTCGTTACGGCGGCATCCAGAGATGTCGATACTCTGGGTTGAGGCGCCGAAAAAGGCATATTGACTTCGGAATGTGTTGTCGAGGGGATTTCAAGAAAAAAAAAAGGATTAAAAAAAAAAGGGGGGGAGGGAAGGGAGAGGGGGAGGGGGGCCGAAACCGGTATAACAAACAGGAGGGTGACGCGCGCAGAAGGGGGCAAGTGTACATGGAAGAAGGGGATCGTACAGTTGGTATAGACGTAAAAACCTGAAAGGGTACATTAAATTGAATAGTAGGCAGGCAAAAATTTTTTCTCGAAATGGAAGAGTAGGTGAGGTTAAGAATTAAAGTTGGCTGGTGGCCTAATGTGTTTTGTGTATTGGTTGATGATATGAGAGTTTCACATTTAAGTTACAGCTTTTAAAGATTCTAAGTTGCCGCGTGCCAAATTAATTCCTGTCGGGTGTAGGCAATTAAACTTGTGTATGAGGTATGATTCCGTATACTTCCTTTCGCGAGGGGAACGGAAATTTGTTTGTAGTATATAGAGCCTTGCTTTGTCAAACATATGTCCATGTTCATTAAAGTGGCTGGCTACTGCTTTCGGTAAATTGTGTTTTGTGTCCGCGCGGTGACCGTTGAGTCTTGTATTAATTTGTTGTCCAGTATCACCTATGTATTGTTTGCTACAAGCGGCGCATTCTAGACAGTAGACAACGTTGCTTGATGTGCACGTGAAAGCCGAAGTTACCTTGTGTGTGTAATTCGACGCTGTACTTTTTACTGTAGTAGTAGATTGAATGTGTTTGCATGTAGAGCACCTGGGGCGGCCACAGGGATTGGTTCCCAACTTCTTTTTCTGTAGTTTGGCGTGCACAAGAACATCTTTAAAATTAGTGTTGCGTCTGTAGGCCACTCTGGGAGGGTCGGGAAAAATCTTCTTAAGTTTCTGGTTGCTGGTGAAAATCGGGTAGTATTTACTTAGGATGTTATTCACGTTTGGGAGTGCGTTCGAGAATTTAGTAGTAAGAAGAGGCGTTGTTGTTCTTGTGATCCTCGGGCGGGGCTTGAGGACCTCGGCTCGATCAAGTTTGGTTGCAGCGATGTAAGCTGTTTGAAGGTCACTGTTTGGGTGGTTCCTGTTTGATAGCGTTTCTTTAAGGTGATCAAGTCTATCTATGTAGTCTTGGTTTTCAACGCAAACGCGACGTAGTCGTGTGGCTTGGCCTTTAAAGATGCCTTGTTTGCAATGTCTGGGATGGTGGCTGGTATATTCTAGGTACTGTTGTTTGTCGAAAGGTTTCCTATACAGCGTTGTCTTTAGTTCACCATTGTCAATGTATATTGTTGTGTCCAGAAAGTTTATGCGCTCAGTTGAGGATTCTGATGTTAATTTTATTGTTGGGTGAACAGAATTTAGAAAGGCTACATATTTATCTAGACTGTCTTGACCATGTCCCCAGATTATGAGTATGTCGTCTATGTATCGTAGGTATGTGTGGGGCTTGGTAGTGCAGCGCGATAGGAAATCTGTTTCTAGAATCCCCATAAATATGTTCGCGTAGGTTGGTGCAAAAGGCGTACCCATGCTTGTACCATGTATCTGTAGGTAGTAACTCTCTTCAAATTCGAAGTAGTTATGTGTGAGAACTAATTCAAGGAGAGACAGGTAGACTTCAGTAGAGTGTTGTGCACTGTGTTTAGACAGCGTTTGTTTTATCGAAGATAAACCATCAGGGATTGGAATGTTGGTGTACAGCGCCGTGACGTCTAGTGTTGCGAGAATTGTGTTGTGGGGTAGTGTGCCTTTAGTATTAATGTCTTCGATAATTCTCAGCAGGTGGGGCGTATCTTGTACAAATGACGGAAGTGCTTTTGGCAAGTCACCAAGGTAGTGGTTAAGGAATGTGGAGATGCTCTCTGTCGGGGTGTTGTTGTTTGATACTATCGGACGGCCTGGGATAATAGCAGTGTATAGTTCAGCGGATGGAATTTTATGAATTTTCGGAAGGAGGTAAAAACGTCCGGCAGTTTTGTTGCTTGGTTTAAGAAATTTATATTCTGATGGTGTTATCAATTCATCAGCCAAAAGTGATTTCAGCCTGTTGGTAATTGTCACTGTGTAGGACAATGTCGGATCGTTATCTAGTTTGCGGTAATGTTCTGGGTTGTTTAGTTGTCTGTAAGCTTCGTGCTTGTATTTTTCTATTGGCCAAATAACTATACTTCCACCCTTATCTGCTTCCTTAATAACAATGTCATTCCGGCAGCTCAGATTTGAAATGATATGACTCTCCGACGCAGTTATGTTTTTAGGTCGCTTAGATGTCTTGGATTGGCTTATAATTTCTTTAGTGATAGTTTTAAGGTATATGTCAAGTTCTATGGCTTGTTCTGGTTCGGGAGTCCAAGTGGATTGGGCTCTAAGTGGTGTCGTCCCGGTGTCTGGTGTGTCTGCAAAAAAGTGTCGGATACGCATTCGTCGGGAGAATTCTGAGAGGTCCTTGTGAAGCTCGAATTCATTTATTGTGTTGTTCGTGGGGCAAAAGTTTAAGCCCTTGCTGAGTACGGCTATTTCTTTTTGACTTAATGTTTTAGAAATGTCTATAACATTGGAGCGGTTTAGTTCTGTGGAAATTTCCTTCCTGTCTGGTACTTCTAAGCTCGAGGTCCCTCTTGTCTGGGTGTGGTGGCTGTTTGGCTGGAAGGTTGGTATATTCTAGGTACTGTTGTTTGTCGAAAGGTTTCCTATACAGCGTTGTCTTTAGTTCACCATTGTCAATGTATATTGTTGTGTCCAGAAAGTTTATGCGCTCAGTTGAGGATTCTGATGTGAATTTTATTGTTGGGTGAACAGAATTTAGAAAGGCTACATATTTATCTAGACTGTCTTGACCATGTCCCCAGAATATGAGTATGTCGTCTATGTATCGTAGGTATGTGTGGGGCTTGGTAGTGCAGCGCGATAGGAAATCTGTTTCTAGAATCCCCATAAATATGTTCGCGTAGGTTGGTGCAAAAGGCGTACCCAGAACAACCCAGAACATTACCGCAAACTAGATAACGATCCGACATTGTCCTACACAGTGACAATTACCAACAGGCTGAAATCACTTTTGGCTGATGAATTGATAACACCATCAGAATATAAATTTCTTAAACCAAGCAACAAAACTGCCGGACGTTTTTACCTCCTTCCGAAAATTCATAAAATTCCATCCGCTGAACTATACACTGCTATTATCCCAGGCCGTCCGATAGTATCAAACAACAACACCCCGACAGAGAGCATCGCCACATTCCTTAACCACTACCTTGGTGACTTGCCAAAAGCACTTCCGTCATTTGTACAAGATACGCCCCACCTGCTGAGAATTATCGAAGACATTAATACTAAAGGCACACTACCCCACAACACAATTCTCGCAACACTAGACGTCACGGCGCTGTACACCAACATTCCAATCCCTGATGGTTTATCTTCGATAAAACAAACGCTGTCTAAACACAGTGCACAACACTCTACTGAAGTCTACCTGTCTCTCCTTGAATTAGTTCTCACACATAACTACTTCGAATTTGAAGAGAGTTACTACCTACAGATACATGGTACAAGCATGGGTACGCCTTTTGCACCAACCTACGCGAACATATTTATGGGGATTCTAGAAACAGATTTCCTATCGCGCTGCACTACCAAGCCCCACACATACCTACGATACATAGACGACATACTCATAATCTGGGGACATGGTCAAGACAGTCTAGATAAATATGTAGCCTTTCTAAATTCTGTTCACCCAACAATAAAATTCACATCAGAATCCTCAACTGAGCGCATAAACTTTCTGGACACAACAATATACATTGACAATGGTGAACTAAAGACAACGCTGTATAGAAAACCTTTCGACAAACAACAGTACCTAGAATATACCAGCCACCATCCCAGACATTGCAAACAAGGCATCTTTAAAGGCCAAGCCACACGACTACGTCGCATTTGCGTTGAAAACCAAGACTACATAGATAGACTTGATCACCTTAAAGAAACGCTATCAAACAGGAACCACCCAAACAGTGACCTTCAAACAGCTTGCATCGCTGCAACCAAACTTGATCGAGCCGAGGTCCTCAAGCCCCGCCCGAGGATCACAAGAACAACAACGCCTCTTCTTACTACTAAATTCTCGAACGCACTCCCAAACGTGAATAACATCCTAAGTAAATACTACCCGATTCTCACCAGCAACCAGAAACTTAAGAAGATTTTTCCCGACCCTCCCAGAGTGGCCTACAGACGCAACACTAATTTTAAAGATGTTCTTGTGCACGCCAAACTACAGAAAAAGAAGTTGGGAACCAATCCCTGTGGCCGCCCCAGGTGCTCTACATGCAAACACATTCAATCTACTACTACAGTGAAAAGTACAGCGTCGAATTACACACACAAGGTAACTTCGGCTTTCACGTGCACATCAAGCAACGTTGTCTACTGTCTAGAATGCGCCGCTTGTAGCAAACAATACATAGGTGAGACTGGACAACAAATTAATACAAGACTCAACGGTCACCGCGCGGACACAAAACACAATTTACCCAAAGCAGTAGCCAGCCACTTTAATGAACATGGACACATGTTTGACAAAGCAAGGCTCTATATACTACAAACAAATTTCCGTTCCCCTCGCGAAAGGAAGTATACGGAATCATACCTCATACACAAGTTTAGTTGCCTACACCCGACAGGAATTAATTTGGCACGCGGCAACTTAGAATCTTTAAAAGCTGTAACTTAAATCTGAAACTCTCATATCATCAACCAATACACAAAACACATTAGGCCACCAGCCAACTTTAATTCTTAACCTCACCTACTCTTCCATTTCGAGAAAAAATTTTTTCCTGCCTACTATTCAATTTAATGTACCCTTTCAGGTTTTTACGTCTATACCAACTGTACGATCCCCTTCTTCCATGTACACTTGCCCCCTTCTGCGCGCGTCACCCTCCTGTTTGTTATACCGGTTTCGGCCCCCCTCCCCCTCTCCCTTCCCTCCCCCCCCTTTTTTTTTTAATCTTTTTTTTTTTTCTTGAAATCCCCTCGACAACACATTCCGAAGTCAATATGCCTTTTTCGGCGCCTCAACCCAGAGTATCGACATCTCTGGATGCCGCCGTAACGACACCTACGTTAAGCGCGTGGGGCAGTGCCCCTTGAAAGACCATGCCGCTGCCTTTGTCACCCCATACATTGCACCGCAGACCCTCGTCGCCACCTTAACTATTTCAAAATTACTCGACGTATTACTACTATGCTACTCAAGTCACTTTCAACTCATGTTTTTTTTTTTTTTTGTGTCTGGGTTTTCTCCTTTCTCCTTTTTTTTTTTTTTCTTTTGTGTTACTCGCGCGCTGACCGCTTGACCGGCCGTTTTAATGCATCAAAAACATGCCGCCAACGACTCCCCCTGAATACCTCCTAACCTTTCGCATCCCCAACACGCTCCCAAGCCCCCGTATTTCTTAGATTTCACTTTTCTCCTTCTTTTTCTTTCACTCCCCCCCTTTTTTTGTCTGTCTTGGTGCCGCCCTGGCTTTCCCCACCCCCCCCCCTTTTTTTTTCTTTTTTTTTCCTTTTTTTCTGCTTCTATTCCTTTTCTTTTCGCCCCGCGTGCCCACTCTGACGGTCTTGTCCCCTCGTCTTGAGAATGAAGCTCACAGACGTCGGACGACAGCGCTTGTTTCCTCTTGTAATCTCTCTCTTTAAAACCAGCCGCCAGCGACAACACCCGCACGTGACGTCACTGCACTAACCCTTTAAAACTAACATGCCGAGGATGACGAGGCCGCCTTTGACGAAGATAGGTCCTCCTATCGAAACGTTGGCCAGCCTGTCTGAGGCACTTCATCCCTGTTTACAAACTTTATACCATAGGGTTTATAAAGGAAGATTAAGACAGATTATGATGGAGTAGGGTGGATTAGGGTGCATTAACGTGGATTAAGGTGCATGAATAAGAATTAAGTTGTAGTAGGGTGTATTAAGGTTCACGAAGCAGGATTAAGGTGAATTAGGCTTGATGGATGAGTATTAGGACCGATTAGGGTGCATTAATGAGGATTAAGGCGCATAAACAAGAATTAAGTTGGAGTATGGTGGATTAAGGTTGATGAAGGAGGATTAACGTTGTAAATCCTACTGTAATAAACCTTAACCCAGCTAATCCATCGCCCACCTTAATCGGCATTAATCCTCCTTAATGTACCTTAATACATCTTAATTCACCATAATCCACCTTCATGCTCTTTCATCGACCTCAATCCACCGCAATCCTCCTTCATGCACCTTAATCCCACTTAATCCACCATAATCCTCCTTCATTCACCTTAATCCACGATAATACTCCTGACTGCACCCTAATCCACCTTCATCTACTTTAATCCACGCTGATCCTCCTTAATGCACTTTAATCGTCCTTAGTACACCCTAATTCTCCTTCATACACCTTAATCCAAGAGAATTCTCCTTAATGCACCATAATCCACCTTCAACTTTCATCATCATCGTCAGCCTGGTTACGCCCACTGCAGGGCAATGGCCTCTCCCATACTTCTTCAACTACCCCGGTCATGTACTAATTTTGCCATGTTGTCCCTGCAAACTTCTTAATCTCATCCGCCCGCCTAACTTTCCCTTCCCTTGGAATTTAGTCCGTAACCCTAAATGACCATCGGTTATCTTCCCTCCTCATTACATGTCCTGCCCATGCCCATTTCTTTTTCTCGATTTCAACTAAGATGTCATTAACACGCGTTTGTTCCCTCGCCCAATCTGCTCTTTTCTTATCCGTTAACGTTACACCCATGATTCGTATTTCCGTAGCTCGTTGCGTCGTCCTCAATTTAAGTAGAACCCTTTTCGTAAACGTGACGCTTTTTCCAACCTTGTTTTATCATCCAACAGTAATATAATGGTGATCACCTAAACCTGGCTAACAAAAGATATAACAGATACAGAAGTACTAGCCGACCTACCAGAATTTGATGTCTATCGAAAAGATCGAAAAGCCATGCGAGGGGGCGGTGTACTTATTGCTGTGCACCAGCAGTTATTGTGCTCCGTAGCCAAAAACATCACTTCTGATCTTGTAGTATTATGGCTAATTGTTCATGCTTCCACCGACACCATCATTCTAGGTGTTTGCTACAGGCCTCCAAATAATATTCCAGATTTCACATTTAAACTTAAAGGTCTGAGTGACCTTAGTAACTCCTTTTTGGCGATTTTAATTTTCCTCAAATAGACTGGAGCAATCACGTCCCCTCAACGATGGGCAGTGAACCTGCCAGAGATTTTGTGGATTTCTGCCTTAATTTCAATTTAACCTAACTTGTATCAGAACCTACACGCGTTGCACTGAGCCCTTCTAGCATCTTAGATCTCATCCTAACCAGTAATCCGGAAAGGTTATCATCAATAGCGTATCTACCTGAGGTCAGCGACCACAAAGTAATTCAAGCCACAATTTCGTTTCAACCCGTAAAACGCCATTTAGTCAGTAAAAATTCGCCTGTGCAGTAAAGGGAATTAAGATGCAATTAATAGTGATCTGAGCGCATTTCTTCCTACGTTCGTGAGGTTATGTTCTACGCGCTCTACTAATGAAAACTGGTCAATATTCAAGAACAAGCTAGGTGATCTCGTTGATAAGTTCATACCGAGAATAACGTTGCGCGGAAACCGAAACAAGCCATGGTTCACTAAAACGATTAAGCGACTTGAAAACAAAAAGAAACGTCTCTTCCGCTCAGCCAAACTAAACGGACACCCCTCCGCTTGGAGGAAATATTTGTGGCCAAAGACGATAATCTGAGGGCTATGCGGAATGCTAAATTCTCCTTTTTCCACGATGAACTCCCTAAAATGCTTACGAACAGCCCTCGTCAGTTTTGGCAAATAACAAACCCCCAGGAGGCGCGCATGATCAGCGTGTTAAATGCACATGGCGAAGTGGTCAGCGACAGCGAGTGTGCTGACATTTTTAACGCAGCCTTTTTCTCTGTATTTACTAACGAGACTTAAGGTATACCTTGTGGCGCAAAATACATTTCTTGAAAAGGGATAGAAGAAAGGAAGACAGTGAAGCGCCACATCTATGCCTGGCGCTTCACTGTCTATGCCTGGCGCTTCACTGTCTTCCTTTCTTCTGTCCCTGTTCAAGAAATATATTTTGCGCCACAAAGTACACCTAAGAAATGTAAGCACCAACTTGCCCAAGAAGTCCTTTTGGAACTTCAACTCCAGATCTTCCTGCATCTACTAACATAACTGCGCGTATGTCGCCAATTATATTCTCGGCAGGCGGAATCACCTCGATCATTGATAACATCAAGCTTTCATCGTCAGCAGGTGTAGATGATATTAATTCCAAACTCTTTAAAAATATTAACCATGTATCTGCTGCGTACCTAACTTTGTTGTTTTCGCAGTCACTCTCTACAGGCATCTTACCATCCGACTGGAAAGTGGGCAAGGTCGTTCCAGTCTTCAAATGAGGCAACAGAGACACCCCAATAAATTATCGTCCTATATCATTAACTAGTGTCCCCTGCAAAATCATGGAACACGTCATATACTCGCATATCATGAACTTTATAGACTCAATCTGTTTTTTCACCCTTGCCAGCACGGATTTCGAAAAGGCTATTCTTGCGAAACATAGTTGGCAATGTTCCTTCACGACATGCATGTTAATCTTGACAGTAACCTTCAGACTGATGCCATATTCCTGGATATTGCAAAAGCATTTGACACAGTTCCTCATAAACGTTTGCTGCTAAAATTGTCTCAGTTCAATTTACAACCCGACGTACTAAAGTGGATAGAAGCATTCTTGACTAACAGCTCTCAGTTTGTTTTTGTTAATAACCATTATTCCAGCAGACCATTATTCTAGCAGAAGGTGGCTTGTGTAACATCAGGCGTCCCCCAGGGATCCGTCTTAGGACCACTTCTTTTTTTTTTATTTACATTAGCGATCTACCAACGCATGTATCATGTAACATTCGTATGTTTCCAGATGATTGTGTAATCTACCGCAAAGTTACCAGCACATCTGACCACACATTCATCCAGAACGATCTCAATAGTGTACAAGAATGGTGTAATCGCTGGCTAATGAACCTAAATCCTAACAAATGTAAACTCGTGTCTTTCACTCGCTGCCGTAACCCCCTCACATTTAGCTATTCCATTGCCGATGTTCCAATAGAATCAGTCCAATCATTCAAATACCTCCGTGTCACCCTATCTTGTGATCTGTCCTGGCGCTTTCACACTACTAACATCATCTCAGCTGCTAATAGATCACTGGGATTTCTCAGGCGACATCTGCGTCATAATCCACAATAAGTAAAAGCATTGGTCTATAAATCATTTGTAAGATTGAAACTTGAGTATGCATCTCCCATTTGGAACCCGCACCAGATTTATATCATAAATGCACTTGAGGCTGTGCAAAATCGTGCTACTAGGTTTATTCAATCCTCATATTCGTACGATATCAGCATTTCATGCATGAAAGCGGAATCTGGCTTGGAAACGCTTTCTTTCCGTGGACAGGTTGCCACCCTCTCTCTCTTCCATTCTTTTTTTTCAGCCCCCTAAATCATCCACCGCACATCACGCCCCCTTCTTACATATCTCATCACGCCGGTCATCCACTTCAAGTTGCACGCGCAAGTACCCGGACCACCACTTTTCAAGCATCATTTCTTATTCGAGCATCAAAGGACTGGAACGGCCTTCCACACGCCATCGCATCAATCACAAGCCCATCTGCCTTTACCGAAGCTGTTGTCACCCATATCTCAAAATGAACGCCTGTTTCTAATGTTTATTTTTCTAGCCACCCCTTATGTAATACCCCTCCAATGGGGTTTTTAAAGTAATAAAGTGAAGTGAAGCACCTTCGACTGCCACTTCGGAGTTCCAGCCACCAGGAGGACTAGCGGTAACACCAGTTGGTTCCAGCGAAGCACCGCCCACCTCGAAGGTGGCAAGCGTTGCCAGCGGTACGGCGCCCGTTGGGCTGGTGTCAAGCCCGGCACCACTCACAAGGCCGACCACTGCGGACCCTCCGGATGGAGCGAGGCTGTCTCGGGCATCACCCGGCGTTGCCGCACCCGGCCCGTCAACACCGGTGCCCAGGCGGAGTACTCGACCGCGGAGGCCGACAGGCCGTTGCTCGCCTGGATAGCAGGCACCATCGACTTGGCTGTGACGGCGGCAGAGCCTTATGCTCTGAATACGGACGTTTGCTTCTTTTATTTAACAAACTGGGGGTAAAGGGGCGTAACAAGCATGTGACGCCCCCTCGGGCATAATCTTCGTTGGCCTGCCAGGCTCGCTGGCCTGCCAGGCTCGGTAGGCAACATTGGTCACCGCACCAATAAACAGCGACGAGCACAGCTGC
This sequence comes from Dermacentor andersoni, assembly GCF_023375885.2. Taxonomy (NCBI): domain Eukaryota; kingdom Metazoa; phylum Arthropoda; class Arachnida; order Ixodida; family Ixodidae; genus Dermacentor; species Dermacentor andersoni. The sequence goes on along the minus strand of NC_092824.1, from coordinate 3,527,753 downwards.
TCGGCGGGCAGTCATCGTTCATCACCACCACGCTGGGGAGCGTCTGCCTAACGGAGGGTGCCTCGAGCCCTCCCTCGTGCACGAACCCGGGCGGATTGTGACACATCCATAAGGCGCATTACTGGAGTGATACGAACCCGCATTAGGTGGCACAGACCAGACACCAGTACCAATGGTCATTCAGTGTGTGGTGCGGTATCTTTGATGGAAGAATAATTGGCCCCATATTTTTGGAGCACATGCTCACTGCTCAGCGGTACGTGAACGACATCTTGGAAGGCCCAGTCGAAGATTTTCGCTGTAATCTTCCTCTTACGTTTTTAAAGCGAACTTGGTATCGGCACGACGGTGCACCAGATCACAGCAGCAGCCTTGCCCAAGCCTGGCTTGACAGAGCCTTCAAACACCAGTGGGTCGGGCGGCATGGACCAGAGGCATGGCCTGCAAGGTCACCGGACTTGACACCTTTTGACTTTTTGTGGGGACATGTGAAAGACAGTGTACCGCAAACCTACAACTACACCAGAAGCGCTAAAGGCAGAGATTGCTGAGGCCTGCAGCGAGGCACCATCTTGCGTCCTCAAAAAAGCTTCATCGGTCGTGTTGAAAAGGTGCCATTACTGCATTATGGCAGAGGGCGACTTGTTTGAACAAATTCTTTAGACGGACATCACAGCGAATAAATCTCTACGACCGTTATTCACGAAAAGAACCATCTGTGTGAAACTCTTGTGCGACGTGGAAATGGCACGTAAGTAATATGAAATTACAAATTCTCTGCCGACAAGGAATGGACAGGAAGTTAAAAAGCAACCTTCCGTGTCAATTTACGATTCTTCCTTTTGTGACAATCACCATAATTCACACGATATGTCAAGCTTGTTACAAGGTGTTCATTGTGGGGTTTGCTCCCAAATTCGAACTCAAGAGCTTGTCAATTTTCCTCCGCATGCATTCTGCTAGCGTGAGAGTGCAATTATCGCCGCATAAACGGGAACCGCGCTGTATTTCAACTGCCGCCCGAACCCACTGGCGTTTATCTTGGAACGAAGCACAACACCAAGCTCTGTCGTGGGCAGCACGAAAGGCGCGATATGAGCGATGTTTTTTACAAAGCACGGTCGAGAGCAGTGTAATCGTGGCGCATTCGAGTGCGCAGAGCGCGCTGTCATGTGGGATTTTTTAAATTCCGCGGGCTTTGGTTCTTCCCGAATAAAAACGGCCACGCCAAGTCTATCTCGCTGGAAGTGTCTGTGTTGGGTAATATTTGTGCAGCTCCACAACTTTCCTATTGATGCCTGAACGTTTCAAGCTATATTTAAAAAGTTAATTTATCTCGGCTAATTACTAAAATAAAGACGAGCCGAAAAATGGTACTGTAAGTTTAGATAAATTCTAACAACATCCATGCAATGTCTGTTCTGAAGAACGCATAGGTCTTTTTTTCAAAAGCTTGGTCCAAGTTAGCTGAGACACCCTATATATATATATATATATATATATATATATATATATATATATATATATATTGACACGTCTACTTGTCTTCATCGGGCGACACGTTTCACCACCTAACAAATGTTATCGCACAGCGCAGGACGCGCTTGCATGTGTGGGAAGTTTCTGGAATGTTATCGATGCTTCCATCCGCTGTCTGTGACCGAACCTTGTGTAATCCGATCGCATGTGTGCGCGACGCGAATAATGTAGACCTTTGTTGAAGGCACGCGGGTCCCAGCGATTACTCTGGAACAATCGACGACGGATGTATAAAAGCCGATGCGCTTGACCCGCAGATCAGATTTTCGACGATCGCCGACTGTGTTCGCCGCTGTCGTCATTCTTTGAGTGTAGCCTGATTGTGAAGTTCGTCCAATAAAACGCTAGTTTCGTCTTTCTCCGTTTGGCTGCTTTCTTCACAGTCACTACCACGTGACAATATATATATATATATTCGTGCCAAACAGTGCCGTGCACATTTGTCAAAATAACGAAATTTTGGGTGACTTGTTAGGCTGCTGCTTATTTGCATGTGGTCGGATGCATGCTATTCCGATGGTAATATGATCAAGCTTAGGTCTCAGGTTCCTATAATGATCGATATATTTACCCTACTTCAAATATAGCTTGTTCGCACATGGTCTTATTGTTTCGTATTAGTAATGGGGAACGTTTGTTGATATTCATTAACTGCTAAATTTGTGTCACGCGCCCGCCCTCGCTGATTAACCGTGTCGCTTGAGCTTCATCTGCCGTTTGAGTTTTCTTTGCATAAGCGCGACTGCGAGCGATAGTAAAACGGCATATGGTTGAAATAACTAAACATTTGTATCGCGATCGCAGCACTTGTTGCACATGATGGTTGGCTGGCCGAGGTGCTGAATATTCCCATGCGTTTCTGTCAAACAATTCCGTACACGTTCATTTCTGGGAGTAACAAAACTGTTGGGCGACTTCTTGTGAACTCCTGCTTATGTACACGTTCTCGGGTGCATGCTAGTATGTTGGTGAGGTCAGGCTTACGTCTCAGGTATCTGTAACGATCGAAACATTTACGCTACTTATTCGACTATTGCTCCGAATTTGCACGTTGTCACATTTTTAGTAATGGAGTCCCGGCCATGGCGCCCGCATTTCGATGAAGGCGAACTGCGAAAACACCTGTGTACTTAGATTTAAGTGCACGTTCAGAACCCCAGCGGTCCAAATTATTCCGGAGTCCCCCACTATGGCGTGCTTCATAATCAGATCGTGGTTTTGGCACATAAAACCCAATAATTAATTTTTTTGGTGATGGAGAACGTTTGCCTCTTTTGACTGTTAATTAAATTTCTGTTCGTCGATTTCGGTTAAGCTTTGTCTACCGTTTGGTTTTTTTGCGTAACCGCGATTGCACGAGCAATCGTACAACCGCGGAAGTTTCGAATAACCAAACTGTATTGTAGACATTTCTGTTTATTTCAATGGCAGCACCTCTCACACAGGGCGGTTGACCAATTGTGCTGCTTCAGTTTTTTTCTATCATTTGGGCGAGCCTATGTGCTGACGTGTGCGTGACGCGCTGAACAAAATTACGAGACTGTTGCATCCCTGTATGTCATTGCCTTTTTACTGAAGCTACATAATCGACATTCGCCTAATTTTTGTTTTATTATTGCGATAGAAATTACCAAGACACTCCTGATGAATGTACGCTGATGCGGACGTGCGCCACGGTGAGTTGTGGCTTCGCGGGCGCTGCTCCCGCGCAGCTGCAGCGTTGAAGGTCGCGTAAACTTGGCTCTGGAAACGCATTGTAGCTGTAAGCAGCAAGAAGCGATTGCTTGTCACTGCTGCCCCGCTTCATCAGGCCAGCGATCATACAGCGTGTTTACCGTCAGTGAGATGTTTTCATGTTTGGCTTTGCGCACGACACCAAGTTTGTTAATTTAACAAGGAAGCGAAGGTTTACTGTAATTTACACTGGCGATAACATGTACAGCTGCATAAATATAGCCGTCTGATAATTTGCTGTTGCAGTCATTGCTTTGCTTTTCAGATGAAACTGACATTTTTCCCAGGAAATACGCAAGCACCTATTTGATGTCTAAAAGATATATTGAACGGCTCATTCAAAAGTCTAGTAGCTGTCTTGATCAACACATTTTGTAGCCATGGACGTCTAGAAGTACTTCAGTAAGCCCTGTAACGTTATGCTACAAGTTGGCTAATGGACAGCTTGACAAGAACAACTGAAGACTTCTTTTAGACATACTCTCACTTTTTTGCGGCAGCTGTTACAGTAACACGAGGTTTGACCACAGTTACAATTTAATTCAAATGAGGCACGGACATCAGAAAAAAAGTTTATATTGTCGGATATTGATGAACAGGTAGTTTTTGCCAGATGTGAACCATGGGAATAGTGTAGTACAGCCTCATTGATCTTTTAGTGCTTTTTACTCAGACCAATCAATTGAATGTCGCCTGTCAAAATTATTTTGCAAATAAAACAAGATCTGTATTGCATGATGATGTCATGCCAATGTTTGCCCAATAACTTAAACAAGAACATCTCTGCATGAAACACGTCATTATCGACAACACTTCGCCCTGCTGGGTCTCCGCCAAATTGAAATGGTTTCTAGCAGGGAAACATTTTGTCAGTGATGCTGCAGTTCAGGCAAAAATTACATCCTGGTTTCAGCTACAGGTGGCACAATAGCCTGACAACAGTACACGAAACAGAACGCTGTGCTCCAATGAATTGTTTAGAAATAAAGGACAGTGCACATCTGGAAAAACTTTGCGAACCACTATAACTGGCAATATAAATATATTTTTTCTGATGTCCATGCTTCAGTTAAAAGTAAATTGTAACTTACTTTGTGGGTGCCCCTTGTGGGGTAACGCCACCTGCTTGCACAGCATCACGCAGACATAATGGCCAGTTCTTCGGCATACCATCCATTACTGAATTCCTTGAACGTTGCATGTTACCGGAACTGAAAGATAAATGATAATATGCTGTTATTTTTTTTTTCATACACTGTACGATGAGTTTTTCATGCATAAAAGATGATTGCAAGCGAAAATGCAGCAAGACATCTACTTCATCCCATGTCACATATTCATACTTTATTACCTAATAAATTAGGAAAGATGCAGAAAGTGTAATTAACAAGAGTGGCAAATAGCAGCAAAGGTGATCATGGATAAATCTTGAAGATGATTGCCGCCCCTGCCAGAGCAGGCCGGCCTTCGTAGAAGAGCACTGGCTGCCCAAAAAAGCTTGCTGTCACAGGCCACGCATGAAGGCTCTTGTGTCTCCACACAACAGCTCTTGTAGACATAGGCAAGCAATACCTGCACAGAAGAGGGAAAAAAGGTGAGGGAGGAAATGGGAATGTAGAAATTAGAACTTAAATTAGCAATATGTGCTAAGTAAGAAGCTTGGCTCACATTAAAGATAAATTTAAGCCACTCCTTTCTCTTAATTTACGGGTATCTTAAGGTATGTATGTGATGATGTTTAAAAGTAGTAGTATATTTCCTGGCATATATTTATTAAATTGCATTACAGAGTCAGACAAAGTCAGCCTTGAAATTATTATATGGTGTATTGTCGCTAAAAAGCACTTATCAACTTGTCAAACAAGTCAGAGAAGCTTCCTGCAAAATATAATCAGTTTAAAACAGTAATCCACTCTGCAGGTAAATGATGTACTCACTTAATTAAACAGGTAAATAGCGTTTTATATTGTTAAACTAAAAGCAAGTTGGCATTTTGCACTGCTTACCTGTTGCCTTTTTTTTTTCAAACTTAAACGTGACACAGGACAGAGTAAGCACGTAGCATGCAAAGGAGGACTGGTGATATAGTAGTGTTCCAAAGCAACACTCCTAGCTCGATCAATCACTTTTGTTCATATATTTTCACGTGACCCTAATAGGCTTAGGGCAATACTTCACACCAGTGATGCATCACCTTGGATGATGCGTCATACAAAATTGAAAGTATCTCATGATGCGATCAAAGGATAGCATTGCCCACTGTTTTGGAAGTGTTAACATGCTGTTTGCGCGAGAAAATGCAAAGTGATTCGTATAGGTAGCAAATTCATCAGTGCATCTATAGCCTCAGGTAATTCTGAGAATCTACGTTGACTCACAATTGAGAAGCCACTGCACACAAAAAGATGTATTCAAGTAATGGTCTATGTTGAATAATTGCCCACCTAGTCAACAGTCAAAAGTGGCAGGCTAATGGGCCAGGGTAAATAAACTGCTAAATTCTGATAACACCTCCAATGATATTATTGAAATAGGTGACAAAAAACAGCGCAAGTAAAATTATAGTTATGGCAAAATTTTAAAAGCACCTCTGCAAACTGCTGGAACCCTCAGCATCATGCCTGTTTTACACGTACCTTCCGTGGTTGCTCAGTGGCTATGGTGTTGGGCTGCTGAGCACGAGGTCGCGGGATCGAATCCCGGCAACGGCGCCGCATTTCGATGGGGGTGAAATGCGAAAACACCCGTGTACTTAGGTGCACGTTAAAGAACCCCAGGTGGTCGAAATTTGCGGAGCCCTCCACTACGGCGTGCTTCATAATCAGAAAGTGGTTTTGGCACGTAAAACCTCATAATTTAATTTAATTTTGTTCTACACGCACATATGTTGCATCACAATGTGTATCTCAGACGCAGGCGCCTCCACACATCACTGTGCGATCTCCTCACAATAAAGTTAACAAACAATATGGCACAAGCTACCTGATGTGATTCATTTTGCAAGCGCCAGCCAAGTGCTGACGGTGGTAGAGCGAAATTGAAGTTCCTCCTTGTATGGAAGCCTCGGCCTATGTTTTGTCAATTGTAGCAGCAAAGCATACCTTTTACACCACACATAGATCTTAAATTAGACTGATTGCTGATGCTGTACAGTAAATTCCTGTAAAGAAACGAAATCACACAGAGAACATTTAGAATACAAAACTAATCACATACTGGCTTGAATACATTTGTGCATTAGGGAAGCAAGGTGTAATGTACTGTTGTAGCAAATTTTTACTCATGGGGGGGGGGGGGGGGAGGGTATGGAATACTCGTATGACACAACAGAGGAAATTTGTGAGTTCTCACATAGCACTAACTACTGACAGTTAAATTTGGTAAGGCTTAGGGAAACTAATTGATAGTAGAACTGTGTATGTACACTGGCACTGAGGAATTGGTTATAATAGTGGCATCTTATAAGGGACCAGTGCAAAAAAAAAATGCCAGTTTGTGAGAGACCAACTGGCTATTTTGCCACGAGGCGCTTCCTGGCCTTAACTCATATACAAAGCACTGGGAGGACCAGAGAGGGTATTGTACATAGGCTTACACTGATCCTGATGAGGTCCCGTCATGCAGCTAGCGCTAAGGTACAAGAAGGATGTCCAAGCGTCTATGGAGTGAAAGGAACAAAAGAGAGCATCAAGTCAGTTGAAAGACAGATTTGCAATTACAAATGAAGTGACCCAGTCACAGTCATTCATTAATAAATGCCAAGCAGTCGTGATTGCACTCCCAGATGAAGCACCTACTAGGCTGAAAGTTTTGCTGCTTATTTAGAACAAAACACAAGTGAAATTTGTACATCAGCAGACGATTGCATTTGGAATTGTATAGATGAAGTAAACATTGCAGTTATACTTTTGTTTTGCTCTAAAGTGGGAATGCTACAAGCTGCATAGTCACTGACACACGCACGCGCGCACACGCAACGCTGTAACCCATGCAAGAACAAAAGGACACAAAATAGGGAGAGTTCAGTCTGGTTCAGGATTACAGCCAGCGCGTCGTCTTCGAATGCACTCCATTCGGTTGATTCGCGCTACTTTAACCACAAAGACTAACAAGCAGGGCAAAGTTCTGACTGGTGTTGCGGAAGTCGTGGAGCGCGGTAGTGCTGAAGTGCTGAACACAAGCAGAACCCTCGTATAAATGTAAAGATGACGAAAACCCGCAGGGCAGGAGAGTCCATCCATCACGAATTGTCGCGGGTAACACCAAAAAATATTCACATTGCTGACTAAAAACGAATTGTAATGTGTTGCACTTACCAGAAAAAGTGTTATCCGAACGTGCGACGTACAAAGACGCACCGAGACACGAAGGCGGCGAATGCAGATCCCACCATTGCGGTAGTAAGCCGCCGGCGAAAACACTCAATACAGCCGATGTCACGAAGCACTGATTCAAAACACACGGTAAACAGCATCAGCACAACTAAATGACGCCAGTTAACATCCACTATAGATGTACAGAACGGCTTAGAATGACGCGCAACTGGCATAACGAACCCACGGCCGAGACATTGTGGGCTGCAGTGGTCGTTTTTTCAAACTTCCTGCTTCCCAGTGTTTCCAGCACGGAGTGAGGTGTCTGTCAAATTTGGAGCGTGCCTACTTGACTGCCGCCGAAGTGATGGCTGCGCGGTCGCTCTATGACACCACTGTGGTCACTGCGACACCGGCGTTTCGCTCCTGCTGCTGTCAGTAGCTGCTGCGCGAGCATAGAGAAATGCTTTTCAGGCGTCGTGTGGGCGCCCCGTATGGAAAACAATATCACGTCCTTGATTATTGAAGTTCTGGTGTGAAAGCATTTAACATTAAAGCCAACTTATGTTGCTACCGACGAGTTCGATTTGTCTGTGGCGTCTTTTATTTGTTAACGTCGACGGCCGACGGTAACCGCACTTTTGACACGTCGTTTGGCATTTTATGCACTTTTAGACAAAAAGATCTAAAAATGTTCTTGAGTTAGACGTTCTGAATGCGTTTACCAAAATAGACTAGTGACAGCAGTAGTGCGCCGAGCAGTGCAGATGTGGAAGCATCGGCTCCGTCTTTTTTTTTTTTCCATGCTCCGCTAGCCAATTTTGAGAGTACAACGAAAAGAAGCATATCAGTGGATCCGCGAAGCGACGGCGAATCGACTGACACCAAGATTCGAGGTTGGACTCGTATATCCACAATTTCACGGAACCCTTTCTGCTCCTAGATGCCGACTTGAGCTTAGCGGAGCTAAGCTTAGTAAGGAGTAGAGCCTTTGTTGGGCCTAGTAAGCCCACCTGCCCGCAGGTATGGCGGATACAAACATGGAAGATGAAAATTTTGCTAGAAATGAAGGAACAAATGCTCAGGATGACTTCGGCTGGCAAGTAGTGGCTGGTCGAAGATCACGAGCAAGCACAAAGGCTGTGGATGAGGAGAGCACATTGCCACGTAAACAGCGAGAGCATGACATCAAGAAAACCGCCGTCGGTGGCATGGTTAAGAATCGGATTATCAAAGCTTCGAGGATGCCTCAACTGCCTGAGGAGCACAGAAAGATTATACGGCCTCGAGGACGGCTCAACTTGAACAAGGTGAGCACGACCACGATTGGTTCCGCAGTCATCGAGGCATCCGGCCCAACGGAAGAGGAGGCCTGTGAAGATGTTGTCTGCCGAAACTTCACTCAAAATATCATCGTAGTCAGCACACCTAAGCCCGAACACGCTGCGAAGTACGTTAGAATCAAGTCTTTCAAGATTATGGAAGCGGAATATGAGGTTAATGCATACGAAGCGGCACCACATGCCACATGCAAATGCGTCATCCGAAGAGTGGACATCAGAGACTCCCAAGCTATGATAACAAGAAATATCGTGCATGACTTGAACCCGCTTGCGCTGGCTGCTAAGCGGATCAAGACGTCGGGGCCGGTCATTGTACTTTTCGATGGACTCAAAGTGCCCAATTTTGTCAGGTATGGATCCACACTAGTGAGATGCTACCTTTACAGGAAGAAATTCGACGTCTGCTTCGCCTGCGGAACGGTCGGGCACCGCTCTGATGTGTGTCCAACACCCGACTTTGTTCAGTGCAGGGGATGTGGAACTCGCAACCCAGGAGATGAACATGTGTGTGTACCTAGGTGTAAATTTTGTAAAGCCGATCACCCTACCTGCGACAAGTTTTGTAAGCAAAGATTTCAAGTCCCTTACGTCGTACGACTCCGTCGAAGAGAGCGCAACAGGACTCGGTCGTCAACAAAAGCGCAGTCGGAGGCGCAAGAGCTGGCGCCCAACCATCGCCCTGAGGACAGGGAGCACTCACGCTCCAGGAGTCGCACCAGATCCAGGCATCTTTCACTATCCAGGGAGAGAAGGCGCTCCAAGTCGAGGGAAGCGCAGGTGCGCTTCGTGCAAAGGGACTCAATACCGGGCGAGAAGACGACTCCAGGAACCACCTGGGCTGACAAAGTCAAAGGTATTGCGAGGGTCGCTGGGGCCGCCTCGGCGGCTGGGGTGATGACAATGATGCCAGAATAGACCAATTAATTAAAGAAGTAACTTCTTTAAGAAAAACTAATGAAGAATTGACCAGGCAGGTAGTAGAGCTTCGTAAAGAAGAGCAGTCGAGCCCTGCTAGATTAGAGATAGATAGACCTGTAAGCAAAAGCAATGATCCAGGGGAATCCAGCTCCCTTGCCCATAGAAAGAGAGCGGTGAGTTCCGAGGGTGATTCAGTCTTCTCAGCCCTCTGTGAAATAAAAGAGGCAATTAAAGCAATAAGAGAGACAGTGGAAACGACCAACTTTAAAGTGGATAAATTGTGGAAATGGAGGCTAACGGCGGAGAAAAGACTTAGGAAAATGGAGGCGCGAAGGGATGACGACGATGAGTATGTGCCATCGGAGGCGGATAGTATAAAGTCCATTCCTGGATTGTCGGGGGCCATCGAAAAGAGGAAAATGGCGGGTAATAGAAAGGCAGCCTCACCTAATAACAATGGACAGTAATCATGGATTTAACGTGTGGCAATGGAATTGTCGTGGGTTCCAACAGAAAAAAGCAGCACTGCAACAGGTGATCAGGTCATCTGACGCCAGGCCAAAGGTAATTATGCTGCAGGAAACCTTAGCGGAAGAAATAATACTTACTGGGTACAAAGTTATATGTAGATACAAAAACACGGGGAGGGGGTTGGCGACCCTCATTGACAAAAAGTTGCCATACATTGAGCATGATATTCACCTTAGACATTCCAGGTTTGAATTTATTCCAGTTGAGATAATGCGTAAAAGAAACAGAGGTAAGACGCAAAGCATTTTCTGCTTGAACATTTACAGCAGTCCTAACGACATGAGACAGAGGTTTAGAGCACTCTTCAACAAGGTGCTTTCGGTTGCCAAAAACTCCCCGCTCATTATTGGAGGGGACTTTAATGCTCCCTTTCACACATGGGGATACACTTGGAACACAAAGAATGGAGAGGAGCTATGGAGGCTTGCCATGGATCTGGGGTTATGCTTGATTACTGATCCGGCGTATCCCACCCGTTGTGGCACGTCCACAAGCAGGGACTCCAGACCAGATCTTACTTTTGTAAACAATTCAAGAGGAGCCAATTGGGAAAATTCAAACTTGGATCTCGGCAGCGATCATTACATCATACACATAACCATACCCATACCGAGACAGGAAACTAGAATCTTCAAATTCACTGATTGGGATCACTTCAGAAAAATCAGGGCGAACAGAAGGAAAGTGGGGCCTCTAGATGCCGAGCAGGAGCCCCTTCAGACATGGGTCATCCAGCTCAGAGAGGACGTCAAAGAGGTCACTAAAGAAATCAGGACAGAGGAAAATATTGAAGCTATGGACAGCAGGCTGGCGCATCTGATTCAGGCCAAACAGGCTATATTACAGAGATGGAAAACGCAGAAACTTAACAGAAGGCTAAGGAAAAAATAGCGCAATTAAACAGAGAAATTGATGATCATTCGAACACCCTCGTGAAGCAACAGTTGGATGAGATCTGTGATTCGGCTGATGGTAGACTCAAACAAGGAGGTAGCTGGAACCTCCTCAAGCACTTGCTCAACGAGAATTAAACAAAGACAAGCAAGAGAACAGCTATAGCTAAGTCGGTTCATCAGGAAAGCCAAGATAAAACAGAGAGGGATATCATAGATAGTCTAGCAGCCAAATATCTCCCACTTAAACAACCTAACGAAGGAGACGAGAGCCCCGAATATACGGGAGGCATATGCGAAGAACTTGACCGAGACTTCACTGAGAGTGAAGTGAGGGCGGTTCTTCACAGTCTTAATGGCAGATCGGCGGCTGGACCTGACGGAATAACTAACAAGATATTAAGAAATCTAGATGATGAATCAATTTCTTATCGAACTGAACACTTCAATGAATGTTGGAGAAAAGGGGTATACTCAGAGGAATGGAGGGCGGCCAATACTATCCTCATACCAAAGCCAGGCAAACAGCTCACTCTGGCCAACCTCCGTCCTATTTCCTTAACGTCATGTGTAGGCAAAGCTATGGAACATGTCATCCTAAATCGACTCACGAAATACGTTGAGCAGAACGACATCCTCCCATACAACTTGATCGGATTTCGTCCCGGGCTGTCAACTCAGGATGCTATGCTGCTGATCAAACACCAACTTATACAGGCCAGCCTAGCGCATACGAAAGCTCTTTTGGGATTGGATGTGGAAAAAGCTTTTGATTGTATAAAGCATAAGGCAATACTTGACGTTCTCTCGGAGATGGGTTTAGGTAAGAGACATTTTAACATGACTAAGGATTTTCTTAGAAATAGAACTGCACAACTCATGCTGGGTGAGCTTGAATCAGAAGCTAAGAATTTGGGAAATAGGGGCACTCCACAAGGGGCTGTGCTCTCACCCATGCTATTTAATTTAGCAATGTCCAAGGTTGCAAGAAATCTGGAGAAAATTGAGGGTATACATTATGTGATATATGCCGACGACATAACCATATGGAGTGCCAAGGGTAATGTAGGACAGACAGAGACCAGATTATAGGAAAGTATATATGTTGTAGAGAACACACTAAAAGACATGGGGTTGAAATGCTCGGCAGCCAAATCAGAGCTCTTAGTCATTAAACATCGCAGAAAAGGTCGTAAACCAAGAGGTTACATTCCGGAAGGTGAGCCAAAAGTGTGCTTATACACTCATGAAGGATCCGCAATCAGGCTAGTTGAAAAAATCAGGCTTCTTGGGTATCACATAGACGGAAACAATGCTAAATATAGAACAATACAACATATCTAGAGTAAAACAGATGAAGTCATTAGGTTACTAAGGAGAATTACAAATAGACACAGAGGCTTAGGAGAAGACAACGCTTTGAGGCTAATACATGCCTTTGCTTTCTGTCACTTCACTTATGTGGCTGGATTATTCAAATGGAAGCAGGCAGAACTTAACAAACTTAATGTTATGCTCAGGAAGCTCGTTAACCCTTTGTGAGGTGCTACTTTTTACTTGAAATTTCGCTCATAAAAACTGAAGAATAGCATTCAGGAGGGCAAAAGAAAATGTTTGACACGCTTTTTCAAGAAACGTGGTGCAGCAGTTCTCGAAAAAAAAGTGGTACATATATGTACCACTGACTTTACTACAAGAAATGAAATGTGGTACACATTTGTACCGCTGTCCGCAGGTGGTTTAAAATGAAAATACAATGTGTAACAGGAACGATATTTACAAAGTCAATGCTGCTGTATACTTGTGGAATGGCTTAAACATTCGACACATAGCGGAACTTGGCATTCGCTGCACAGAAAGCTCGTTCGAACTTGCTGCTGTGTCATGGAGCCCCACCTACACCTTTGTCGACTGGCCTACCGCTACAGGTGACGATCTTGGCCGATAAATATATGCCTATTATACCTATTCGTCTCTGTGACGAGAACATCAAGCACTTCTTCCTCAAAGTAGAACAATGCCTTCTTTGCAGCCAAATGATCTTCCGAGCAAAACAGCAGGTCCCACATTTTTGGTGCCTCTAAAATACTGTTTGGGAGTTTACTCGAGGGTCCAATTTTCTAACGGAGCATCTTCCTCTTCATCCGAAAGAACAGCATGGACCAACTTGGACGTCGTTTTCTTTTTCGTTGGTCTTTTTCGCGATAGATAGATAGAATAAACTTTATTTTCCAACGGATAAGGTGGTCTACCCACCCCCCGACAAGCAGGTCAGGGGGCGAGTGCCGACGCGAATACGAGTGCTCTCACGTCGAAGACACTCTTCCAGAAGGGACACCGTCGTTAGAGTCTTCCTCTTCCTCAGGCGCTAGCTCTGGCCCGAACTTCTCGTCGCTTCCGCAGTCCCCGCCGTCTTCATTGATTTCTGAATTCTACGGCAATTCAAATGAGAGGGCAACACCCTCCTACTGCGTAAGGCTGTGACCTCTAATGTGCTTAGTTAAGAACAATTGAATTTCTAACTACTATAGCTATCGCCTCACGCTACTTTGCTTTCACACCAGTAAAACCGCGCAAACGCGAAGGGGACCAGTGACCTGTGATACACATGACTGCGTGACTACAGTCGCCAAGCAGATAAATCAGTCGAGGGGCGACTTGAGCTATGTTGGTATTGTGAAAAATTACCTCCGCTTTCAGAAAGAATGCAAATCGACAACCTGTGCGATTTGACCGGTGCGATAGCCGTCCGCTTAGGCCTAACAACCCCAGCCGAAAGCGAGCCCAGAACAGACAATTCAAAACGGTGAAAAATTAGGGCGCCCTCAATGTATGTATATGGTTGCAGATGAATCACTCGGTTCCATTTAGTAAACGGTTAAAAGGAGACGCTTAGTAGGCATGTTGAAGCAGTGTTTTCAGTAAGTTTTTCCCACGCCACAGCAGCACGTACTGAACCGCAATGAAGGCATTTGCAAAGTTACTCTTCACGCCACATGACGGAATAAAATAAAAACGCACATAAAGCTTTCTAAATGCCTTGATAGATGGCAGCACCAGTAAAATTGGCTCCAATTTGAACCGTTGTTTCATTACGGGCATTTTAAACGTGCCCAAAAAGTGGTACATATTTGTACCACTGTACCACAAAGGGTTTAAGTAGCCCTAGAGATACCCAGTAACGCTGCAACCGACAAACCCATGAGTCTAAGGGTGCACAACGCAATGGAAGAAATCGCGGAGGCCCAACAGCTAGCGCAACACGGAAGATTGACAAAGTCACGAGTTGGCAGGAACATATTACAGGCAATAGGTGCAGAACTGAATACGTCAAGGAGCCCAATAGAGGCTGTAGTAGAATTAAGGACTGAAGTTAGGAACAAGATCAGAACCAACCCTCTCCCCAGAAACATGCATCCAGAATATAATGTCGAAAGGAGAAAGGCAAGAGCTAAAGCCCTCTTGCAGGAAATAGAGCAGCAGAACCAACTGGCAGATATAGTTGATGCTGCCTGGGTGAAAGCTAAAGAAGCATATACGGCCATTGTATCAAATTATCAAGGGAAGGTGGAAGACGCTCTCACTACTTTTACCAAGGACCACATGGTGGCGGAACAAGCGGCAATTGCTCTAGCCATCAGGAGTAATACGTGGGCCTGCATTTACAGTGATTCGAAATCCGCTGTAAACTGTTTTGATAAAGGCTACGTAGCTGGAGTTGCAGCTAAACTTTTTGAAAACATTGGGATTATGAGAACTGAAATCCGATGGTTTCCTGCGCATATGGGGAAAGTGGACGAGACTCGGGCAAACCTCAATGAGGTTGCTCATGACTTAGCACGAGGACTTGCTAACCGTGACAGTCACAACCGAGCCGTTCGCCATCAAGCCAGGGAATCTAGAGATCATTTAATAACATACAATGACGTTACCAAACATTACTACTTCGGACGCAGACAATTCCCATTACCACATTCAATACTGAACAGGGCTCATACAGTCTCACTGCGCTTATTGTAAACGGGTACATATCCCAGACCGTACAGCAGTAATAAAATATATCCAGAGAGGGAGATTAAGATGGACTGCAATGATTGTAATGGCATCACTGGAATCAGACATATGCTGGCGGGGTGTCCCGCGACTCTCCCCAACCTCGTTGAAGAATGAACACAGTGGGAGAAAAGGATTCAAAGTCCATTGTTTCAGGACCACCTAAGGGCAGTCCAGAGGGCCCCTGATGTCGCTGAAAGGCTTGGCCTGACAGTGCCAACGTGGAAGCGGCCCGCCTTGGCTTAAGAAGTCGACCCTCCGGACCTCATTACGATAAATGTTTTCACACACACACACACCAGTAGTGGCTTTTACAGCAGGTAGAACATATTGACACGTGTACTTATATTTATCGGGCGACCACGTTTCACTGCCTAACAAATGTTATCGCACAGCGCGGGACGCGCCTGCATGTATCCGAAGTTTCTGGAAAGTTATCGATGCTTCTATCCGCTCTTTGTTGTCGCCGAACTTTATGTTATCTGATTTCATCGCCTGACGCGAATGGTGTAGAACTTTGTGGAAGGCACGCGGGTCCGAACGATTAGTCTGGAACATTCGACGACTGCTCTATAAAAGCCGACGCTCTTGACCCGCTGATCAGATTTTCGACGATCGCCGACCGTGTTCGCCGCTATCGTTGTGCTTAAGTGTAGCCTGTTTTGTGGGCACAGGTTCGCCCAATAAAAGTTAGTTTTGTCGTTCACAGTATTGCTACTGTGTTCTTTGAAGTCACGACCACGTGACGTGAACCGCCGCAATTGCGCTTATTGATACTGCGGCGGCAGTTTCTGTTATCGGCGAAAAGTTTTGCCGTAACCTCCACAAGGTCACAACGCCGTTGTTAGGTATGCTTCTAGGTACAACATATACTAGCATATTCCAAGTGCCGAGGTTATGTTTAGAAGAAATTCTATTTTCAGTCTTATTATAGACCAAGACGTCTATAGCCGCTTGTAGCCGTTTCAAGAGGTTTTTAAGAGGTTCTGTGTTTCGTGGGTTTTACTGTTGTAGTGAAGAGGAAGACGAAGAAGGCGCTCTTGTGTCGGCTGGGCTCGCGATCAGCGTTTGTGTACTGCCAATGCAACTAGACTGTGTCTAGTGCCTTATAATAAATCATCATATCACATTTGGTGGAAGGTACTGCACTCCCCGACCTCACCCTGGAACTTCGCAGCCGAACTTTGACATCTGCTCCAGCCGCTACCATGAACGAGGCTCCCAACAATCCACTTGGAGCATCTGCCGCTCCTGTCATGTGCGGCGCCGTGCAGCGACAGTGGGACCCTCCTGTTTTTAGCGGATCAGGTGAGACTGACGTAGAAGATTGGCTCTCTATCTACGAGCGCGTCAGTGATCACAAGTGGGATGACCCGATGAAGCTACGTAGCGTCATCTATCTTGCTGACGTTGCGAACCTCTGGTTCCACGATCATGAACGGGAACTGCAAGCCTGGTACACTTTCAAAATAGTATTCTCGGTAGTCTTCGGTCGCCCAGCCTTGCGAAAACTCCGTGCTGAACAGCGCCTACGCCAGCGCGCTCAACAGCCCGGCGAGACTTACACCAATTACATAGAGGATGTCGTGGATATTTGCGCCCGCATCGATTCCACCATAACTGAAGAGGAGAAGGTGAAGCACATCTTCAAGGGCATCGAGGAGGACGCAATTCAAATGTTCCTGGCGCGAAACCCTACTTCTGTCGCAGCTGTCGTCACTCATTGCCAGAGCTTCGATGAACTGCGTCGACAAAGGGTCCTTGCGCGCAGCGCTGTCGCACCTGGCGACTCTCTCTCGGGCCTCACGCTTCGCTCCAACTCCACGCCAGCCGCATCGCTCTCTGCTGAGATCAAGAATTCCAGTCGTGAGGAGGTGGCGCGCCAACTGTCTACGCTGCCTCTCAACGATGTACCTCCCCAGCCTGACACATCTCTGGCTGTTCCCATTAGGCGGGCCATTCGCGAGGAACTTGCTGGGTCTTTACCTTTAGTTCAACCCTGCCCTCCCGTGGCTGCACCTCTGACCTATGCCGAAGTCGCCGCGCGACCTGCGCCGCCGACGTTCGCGTTTCCGGCGCCAATGCGACTTCAAGCTGCACCTCCTCCCGCGTCGCCTCCCATTCCGTCTCAACGCCCAGTTCAGACCCCTTGGCGCACACACGACGACCGACCCATATGCTTCGCTTGCGGTGTCGCCGGCCACGTTGCGCGCTTCTGCCATCGTCGCGTGCCACCTGCTAACGCTGCTGTCGCAACACATGGATATGCCTATTCCCACGATACTACCGGGCATGCGATGCTTCCCGAACCAAAGTTCTCGCCGCCTCCTCGACGACCTGTCGGCACCCATCGTTCGCCATCACGACGTCATCGCTCACTTTCCCCCCTTACGTCGCCGCCAGTCACCTAGCGAGGGAAACTAGTTGCTGCAGTTCCGCAGGCACGAACTGCAAGCTTCGCTATAAGGCCTGCACAATCGACACGCAATTTATTGGACGTTTTGGTCGAAGGAACCGCCGCAATTGTGCTTATTGATACTGCGGCGGCAGTTTCTGTTATCGGCGAAAAGTTTTGCCGTAACCTCCACAAGGTCACAACGCCGTTGTTAGGTATGCTTCTAAGCACCGCGACTTCGCAGCATATAGCCCCGCTTGCTCAATGTACTTCAAGGGTGGACATCGACGGCATGGTCTATGTTGTTGAATTTCTCGTGTTGTCTTCATGTTCACATGACATAATTCTCGGCTGGGACTTCTTGTTTCACCATCGTGCCATCATCGACTGTGCCCGGGCCGAAGTGGCGCTTTTCCCGCTTGCCGATGCCCAGCTGCCTGAACCCTCTGCAGAAAAAAACCTTCAAGCTCACTTTTGTGTCCGATACGGACATACCACCCGAAATGTGTGTGCTTGTGCCCGTCTCTTGCTCTACCGCGCCAAACACTACAATACTTTTTACACCGTCGCCTATCTTTCTACGTCGCAAGGCTCTACCTCTCCCGTTTGCCGTCCTCACCACAGTATCTGGATTATCCTCAATGCTTGTGTGTAACCCGTCTCACTACCCTGTGACGTTACTGCGCGGCGAATCACTAGGTCGTGTTCAGCCCCTTGAACCGCTCCACATTCTCGATGCTTCCGACGACACGGCCTGTTATGAACTCGACGCCCTCACTTCTCCCGTGCTGTGCACGTCATCATCATCATTGTCGTCGTCATCGTCAGACGTTCTTGAATCTGTCGTAGACGCCGATCTGTCGCCTCCGTATCGCCAGCAAGTCCTCGCGCTTCTTCAGAATTCTTGCTCGGCGTTTGATTGTGTCCCAGTTGCGATAGGGGCCACGGCACCACCACTGCGATCCTACGCTCACCGCTGATGTTTATACAGGTCCTGTTGCTGATTTTCCTAGGCCGGCCATGGTCTGTTTCTTCGATGCAGCCGGTCCCGATGACACCCATGCGTGAATGGCACAACGATACAAGCTCCATCTGGCTCGGCACACTTTCGTCAACGGACTGCGGCCTATCAATACCGTTTTTGGCCACTTCACCTCTCCTGGATGCTCCGCCACTTCTGGACGCCGCAGATTTTTCCGTCTGGCAACGTGGGACTGAGTCAGCTGAGCGGGCATTACAAAAGTGCGCGCATTCCAACGCCGCCCTGGGCCACGGCACCACCACTGCGATCCTACGCTCACCGCTGATGTTTATACAGGTCCTGTTGCTGATTTTCCTGGGCCGGCCATGGTCTGTTTCTTCGATGCAGCCGGTCCCGATGACACCCATGCGTGAATGGCACAACGATACAAGCTCCCCCTGGCTCGGAGCACTTTCGTCAACGGACTGCGGCCTATCAATACCGTTTTTGGCCACTTCACCTCTCCTTGATGCTCCGCCACTTCTGGACGCCGCAGATTTTTTCGTCTGGCAACGTGGGACTGAGTCAGCTGAGCGGGCATTACAAAAGTGCGCGCATTCCAACGCCGCCCTGGGCCACGGCACCACCACTGCGATCCTACGCTCACCGCTGATGTTTATACAGGTTAGCTACTGTGACGCTTATTCCTATCGTGACGATGATGTCTGTCTTTTAGCAGTGTCGTGGCCACCCCATGTTTTGAAAAGTGTTCGCGCTTGTGCATCGTATCTGTTGTGCCTGCTTGTTCTGGATGGTGATGTCGAGCTAAACCCTGGACCCATGACCAAGGCTCAAGAGGAAAAGCTAGACCTTGTGGCTGGCTCTATCTTGCGTGTTGAAGCTAGTAATTCTGCGCTTCAAGAATATGTGAACAAGGTGCTTCAAATGCACGTTGAGTTAAAGAATGATTTAGAAAAACTGACAAAGCGTGTCCTTGATCTAGAGCAGAAAGTTGCAGCGGCCCCATTTGCTCAGTCCATCACGAGCAGTGACAACAGTCTCGTAGGCGTACAGGAAAAAATTGACGACCTCGAAAATCGCTCTAGGCGGTCTACCGTTCGCTTTTATGGCTTAACAGATTCGGCGAAGTCTGAAACTTGGGAAGAGTCAGAACGACTCGTAAGTAATTTCTGTACCGAAAAACTTGGGCTTACCGTGACGTCAATTTCGAGAGCACATCGTGTGGGCCGCTTTTCATCTGAGAAGAAGCGGCCTATCATAGCCAAATTTTTCAATGAGAAGGAAGTTGAACTGGTTCTGAGCCGCGGCCATAAGTTGAAGAACACTAACTTGAGCATCTCGCGAGATTACTTGGAAGCAGTTCGCGAAAAGCGACGGAAACTTCTCCAGTTCTCGCGAGCTATGAAGAAAGACGGAGATCGAGTGCGTCTGGTTTTCAACAAACTGCACTTGAACAATGACGTTTACGAGTGGAACATCAATGAAGGCCAGGCTGTTCTTGTTTCTCGGCGCAAGGATCAATGATGTTCCTCCTCCTTTGTTTCATTAAGCTCAGTTTCATCTACTGGCCCACCCGTAAAATTACACTGTAACACTGATAACAAATTTCTCTTTTTATACACCAACGCTAGAAGTGTTATCGCTAATGGTATTGCACTCTCATCGCTCATCGATTCATTCCAGGCTTCTTTAGTGTTACTTACCGAGACCTGGCTTAACAACACCATACACGATAACAACATCTTTACGAATGAATCCACTTTCAAGTTTTTTCGATGTGATAGGCAACAGCGTAGAGGGGGCGGTGTGCTCATCGCGGTAAAGGAAGAATTCATCGCCGCACCCATCATTATCGATTCTTTTCTGGAATGTATTTGGATTTACTTGAAGGGTGCTGCATTTGGTGTGATAATTGGCGTTTTTTGCCGTCCACCCGACATGTCTGGCGCGTTTTCCGAAGAGTATCATCGAGTGCTGAGCGAGGTGTGCGCGCATTTTCCGAGGTCGGCAATTATCATATTTGGCGATTTCAATTTTCCAAATATAGATTGGTCGACGCTCTCCGTATCGGCCACGGATGCGGCCGCACATACCTTTCTCAGCACTTGTCTTGACTTTTCATTAACCCAACTTATTAGTCAACCAACACGATCCACTGAAACTTCTGCCAATATACTAGACTTAGTTTTAACTAATAATCCTGATATATTATCCGACATAACTCATGAAGCAGGCATCGCTGACCATGATGTCATAACTGGATGCATTAACTTTTGTTTGAGCAAAAGAATAATTACCAAAAAGAAAATAAGGTGTTACGGTAAAGCCAATTTCGACGCAATTAACAATGAATTAACATTTTCAGGTCAATTTCTGCATGATTTTCATTCACGTTCCATTGAGCAGAACTGGGTCCTCTTTAAGGCCACCCTCAGTTCACTCATTGACACCTACATTCCTGTGTTATCCATTTCCTGCAAAAGCAGTTCTCCATGGTTTACAAACAAGCTTCGGCGGCTTAATAACAAAAAGAAAAGACTTTACAGGCAGGCTAAGCTGACTGGTCTAGCGAGTGCCCATGATAAACACAAAGCTTGTGAAAAGGCTTATAAGGCATTGCTAAAATCCACTCGCAATAACTTTATTTCTCATTATTTACCATCCATGCTAAAAAATAATACTCGTCACTTTTGGCGTGTAGTGAACCCTGCAATTCCCACTGACATCATTCTTACTGATTCTTTTGGTGCTCCCATCCCCGATTCAGATTACGCTCAACTTCTTAATGATACGTTTGTCACAATTTTCACTCATGAAGACGTTAACTAATTGCCAACTTTAAAGACATTAGTGGGAATCACAATGCATGAGGTAGACATCAGTGAGGCTGGTGTTTTATCTCTACTAACCAATCTTAAAATGTCATCTAGTGCCGACCATCTAGGTTTCAACAATAAAATTTTAAAGAATACATCCCATAGTATTTGTCCTATGTTAACAGCTCTATTTTCCCAGTCACTATCAACTGGTGGTATTCCTAATGACTGGCGCATTGCTAAAATAATACCCATTTTCAAATCAGGTGATCGTGCTTCTCCCCTTAATTATCGTCCCATCTCCTTAACCAGCACTATTTGTAAATTACTCGAACATATCATACACAGTCAAGTCATCAACTTCCTTGAAGACCATAACATTATTTTTAAGCATCAGCACGGGTTCATCAGCAGCAAAGTCAAACGCATTAACTGCCAGTCATCCCATTATGCATATTCGTTCTTACCACGCACAATAACTGAATGGAACGCCTTACCATCAGTCATTGCCACGGAACCAGACTTGACTAAGTTTTAGCATTTAATTCGCTCACGACTTGTCCACTAATCGTATTATTATTCTTTTTTGGGACTTTTACAGTGTTTTCGATGTTTGTTGGTGTTTTCATTGCAGTTGCCTTACGTTCTCCTAATATGTACTAATGTTTTCTCTGTAATAATTGTGACCTAATTATCTTGTATATTACCTATGTTTCACTGTATTATTACTTCTGTTACACTCTCTTGTTTTTAGTATGTACTAACTATGACCAGTGCTTGTGATTGCCCCCCCCCCCCCCATGTAATACCCTCGTAATGAGGGCCTTTGGGGGTATTTTGTATAAATAAACCATCTCTGGGGCGTACGGCAACCGTCACTCACAGCGTCCACACTGGTACCCATCCTCCTTTACGCCAGCGGCCATACCGCGGGTCGGCAGCCGAGCGACAGATCATTAACGAGCAGGTCGACGACATGCTGCACCGTGGCGTCATTCGCCCTTCCCAGTCCTTGGGTGTCTCCTGTAGTATTACTACGCAAGAAGGACGGGTCAATACGCTTCTGTGTGGATTACCGTCGACTCAATAAGATCACTCGTAGAGAAGTCTATCCGATGCCTCGGATAGATGACGCCCTCGACTCCTTACAAGGCGCGCAGTACTTCTCATCTTTGGATCTTCGCTCCGGCTATTGGCAAGTGCCGATGGCAGAAGATAACTGTGAGAAGAAAGCTTTAATCACGCCCGACGGCTTGTACGAATTTACCATAATGCCATTCGGGCTCTGCAACGCGCCCGCTACTTTCGAGCGTATGATGGACACCATCCTTCGCAACTACAAATGGAAAACATGTCTGTGCTACCTTGATGATATCGTGGTGTGTTCGTCAGATTTCCCGACGCACCTCGTTCGCTTGCGTGAGATACTGACCTGCCTCACCTCTGCTGGTCCAACTTAGCATCAAAAAGTGCCGTTTTGCTGCTCGCAAGTTAACAGTATTGGGTCACGTTGTATCGAAGGACGGTGTGCTTCCTGACCTAACCAAGCTTCGCGCGGCCGCAGAGTTTCTGATGCCCACTACTCTTAAGGCGCTCCGCAGCTTTATAGGGCTCTGCTCTTACTTTCAGCGTTTCGTGCGCAATTTTGCGACTATCATCGCACCACTGAGCAGTTTGCTTGCCGCTACCAACGGCATCTCCGCGTGGTCAGCTTCCTGTGACGAAGCCTTCAAGCAACTACGTCGCCTACTTACTTCGCCACCGATTCTTCGACACTACGATCCCACAGCGCCTACAGAGGTACATACGGACGCCAGCGGCATCGGTCTTGGTGCAATCCCCGCACAACGGAAAGACGGCTATGACGAGTACGTCGTCGCGTATGCGAGCCGCGCTTTAAAGAAGGCAGAAGCCAACTACTCAGTAACAGAAAAGGAGTGCTTGGCCATTATTTGGGCTCTCGTCAAATTTCGTCCATACGTATATGGTCGCCCTTTTGACATTGTCACCGACCACCATTCACTTTGCTGGCTGTCCTCGTTGAAGGATCCGTCAGGTCGCCTAGGCCGATGGGCACTTCGCTTACAAGAATATGACATCCGCGTTGTCTACCGATCGGGCACAAAGATCTCTGACGCCGATGCGCTTTCCCGATCACCGCTCACTTCTGATGTGGCTTCAGTGTCTCCACTCTTCGCATCCATGTCATGCCTTCAACGTCGCTGATATGCCGGACGAGCAGCGTAAGGATCCCCTGCTTTCAACTATGCTGAATTTTCTCCACGACGCATCCGCCACACCCTCTTTTAGAACACTTCGTCGCCAAGCCGCTCACTTTACTGTACGCCACAATGTCCTTTACCGCAGAAATTATTTGCCTGATGGTCGCAAATGGCTCCTGGCGATACCACGACACATGCGTTCTGACATATACGCTTATTTTCATGCTGCTCCTCATAATGGTCACGCCGGTATTCTGAAAACGTATACTCGGCTAAGGCAGCGTTTCTACTGGCACGGCATGTATCACTTTGTGCGCCAGTACGTACGCGCTTGCACGGCCGCCAACGGCGTAAAATTCCACAGCGCCCTCCTGGTGAGCTACAGCCGCTGCTCTGCCCGGCTCGGCCTTTCGATCGCGTCAGCATAGACCTATACGGTCCACTTCCCTGCAGCTCCTCGGGTAACCGATGGATAATTGTAGGTGTCGACAACTTGACGCGCTACGCCGTGACTGCAGCACTCCAGGCAGCCTCTGCGCGCGAAGTTGCGTTTTTCATCTTGTGGAACTTCGTTCTTCGACATGGCGCACCACGCGAACTGCTCAGCGACAGGGGACGTGTCTTCTTGTCCGAAGTAATCCAAGCCCTTCTCGCTGCATGCAGCATCGTTCACCGCAAGTCTACAGCTTACCAGCCGCAAGCGAACGGCTTGACAGAGAGGTTCAACCGCACACTCGGTGACATGTTGACTATGTACGTCGCCTCAGACCACAGTAACTGGGACACTTTTGTCGTTCGTCACGTATGCCTATAATACGGCCACGCAAGCTACCTCTGGCTTTTCGCCCTTTTTTCTGCTGTATGGACGAGAGCCCTCGTGTGCTATGGACACACTGCTCCCATACCGACCCGACGCTTCCGAATGCACGCCTGTGTCTAAAGCCGCCAAATACGCCGCGGACTGCAGGCAGCTCGCGCGAACCCTTACGACCGCTGCTCAAGGTCGTCAAAAGCTGCGGCGTGACAGTGTCGCGCTTACACCAGTTTTCCCGACTGGTTCCCTTGTTTGGTTGTGGGTTCCGCCTCACAGCCCTGGCCTTTCAACCAAACTTCTTGCACGCTATGATGGCCCCTACCGCGTCATAGAGCGTACCTCCGCTGTCACCTACGTTGTAGAACCTGTGACGCCTTCTACCCGACCTAAGGCATCGCGGGCGTGACACGGTTCATGTAAACCGACTTAAGCCATACTATGACCCCCTCATCCTACCTACGCCGTAAGTCGCCAAGATGGCTCCTCTTCTCTCCCGGGGGCAATTGTAGTGAAGAGGAGGACGAAGAAGGCGCTCTTGTGTCGGCTGGGCGCACGATTAGCGTTTGTGTACTGCCAGTGCAACTAGACTGTGCCTAGTGCCTTATAATAAATCATCATATTACACTGTTATCAACTCGTTTGACATAGCTATCGTGGAGACTAGGAGAATTCCTTTTATCTTTGTACAGAGTTTAAATCATTACAACTCATTTTCTAAGAATTGTTAGCTGAGCGAGTTTGTATTAAGCCACGAGCAAGCAAAGTTGCTGTCAGAACCTGCAGAATGCTGTTAAAAGTGCACATTGTTAACATGCACATGGTGGATAGACATATTGGTACATATTATTACGATACCGCTGAGCGATGCTCAAGAGACGAGCCGCCGCGAGAACGACGATGAAGTTGGTCGGTGCCCTTGGCGCGAGCGAGTGTCAGCCTGGCTGCCTGGCTCCAGTGTAAATAGCCTGTAAATAGCCTCTTTTGTCTGTGTCTTTTCACACGGAACTTTCTGGTGGAGGTGCTGGGTAGCCGCGCAATGTGGTTGAGATACGGCGGCTCTTAGCTTGTTGAAGGCGACGGCATTCTTTTATAATGGCGTCGATAGTCGAGGCGTTGCCGAAAACAAGCAAATTGAAAGCGTCGTCGGCGATGCCTTTTAGCACATGTGCCACTTTATCTGCTTCGGACATATTATCGTCAGCTTTGCGGCATAGAGCCAAGACGTCGAGGATGTAGGAAACGTAGGGCTCTGTAGATGACTGAACACGATACGCAAAAAGAGCCTTTCTCGCGGCAGCCTTGCGCCCAATGGGGTCGCCGAACAGTTCCCGTAGCTTTTCTTTGAAACTGTCCCAACTGGTTATCTCGTCGTCATGCGTTTGGTGCCACATGCGTGGGGTGCTGCCGAGATAAAAGATGACATTGGTGAGCATAATCCTTGGGTCCCACCTGTTATTAGCACTAGCGTGCTCATAGAGCTTGATCCAGTCGTCGACATCCTGTCCCTCCAGGCCAGAGAACACACCTGGGTCACGATGTGGGGCAACCATGACGATTGGAGCAGTCGGACAAGCCGAAGCCGTTGCAGAGGCGGGCTCGTCACTGGGATCGCATGGTGACAAGCTCGGTGTGCCGACCACTTCGGAGTTCCGTGGTGATGACGGGGATCGCTGACCTCCACCAGAATGTTACGTGTGGAAATACACAGACAAAAGAGGCTATATATTTCTAACACGTTCTTATTGCATACTTTACAGCCATGCTGTCTTCCTGCCATCAGCCTGGTTTCACTTTGGGTCGACATCATTCTTCGTTTTCATCAGCACAGAATTAAACCAGCCCACGGAAATCTCCTTTAGTGCCTCTGATCTTATCAGCGCATTTTCGCGTCTGCGTCCACTGGAACTGATCCTGCAGGATGACTAGTAAATTGTAGCGTACCTGTGATCTGTTCTGTATCTGCAACCATGGATGAAGGGCTGCACCCAGCGTGTGGTAACTTCCTTATGGGCCGATGTACCTGTGAACTCTGGGTTAGTTTTTGTCTCTGACTGTTCAAGCAAGACCAGAAAAATGCCACCCTAAATTCCTTAGTACATGTGAACTGCAATGTAGCTGTTTGCGACCATTGATCCAGTCTGCAGTGAACCTTAGTAAAATGTTTAGTCGCCAAGATACCTGTGATCTTTTCCGAAGTATTTGTATCTGCTGCCATGGCAGAATAGTTACGCTCTGCCTCTGGCAACTTCCATCGAGGTTGTCTGATAATTGTGAATATTTAGGATGAACTTGTGCTTGTGCGTGGCTACTGAAGCAAGCCCACACAAATCATGTTAGCTTTTGGTACAGGTGAACTCGTATAAAGCATTTTTCTGTCCGACTGCTGAAGCGAGCACGCTGCAAGCCTTTAGTTAATTGTGTAGTTGCCAAGGTACCTGTGACTGCTTCAGCAATATTTGGCTGTGACCACAAAAAATGTCCCATTCAACTTCTGTTTACTTGCTTAGAGGCCTTCGAGCCTATGAACATTTACGGTGAATTTGTGTTTGTTACCACTCAAGTACAGCAAGCACCTTGTAACTTCTAGTACCTCTGAAGTCAGTTTGTTTTTGTGCCAAAGCAAGTGTCTTGTAACTGCTTTTGTATCTGTGAACTCTCCAGTAATGTTCGTGTTTGCAACTGCTTAAGTGATCCTTTAATAATTTTATTAATGCCCAGTGTATCTTTATTGTGAGCTTTTACTGTGTGCGACCACTGAAGCAGGCCCGCAGAAAGTCTGGAATAGCTTCCTTCATGGCTAAGACACCTGTGAACTTCCCAGAGGATATTGAATTTATGTGCCTGCAACCGTTTAAGTGAGCCAGCCCGCAGTACTCTACACCCTTGCAGAAGGCTCTTAAAATTCTTTTACTGGCCGAGGTGCACCTGCAAATTATTAGCTCAACGAAAATGGTATCATCACTACATGAAAGTGTCGATGTTTTCCCTGGTGACCTTTACCAAAACTTGTGGATGCATAGCGCATTCGCTCTATAAAACACTGAACTGCTAGTCTTAAGTAATTTCGTGAATGCCTAATGCAGTTGTGACATCTTTAGCACAACTCGTGTTAATGTGTGTAGCTACTGAATATGGCCTCTGCCAACTTAAAGTGGCAAAGATATATGAA
The DNA here is from genome assembly GCF_023375885.2 of Dermacentor andersoni. NCBI lineage: Eukaryota > Metazoa > Arthropoda > Arachnida > Ixodida > Ixodidae > Dermacentor > Dermacentor andersoni. The sequence continues at coordinate 3,500,031 of NC_092824.1, read as the reverse complement.
CTGTTCAGCAAATTTTGCATTGATGTACCTGCGACCACGGAAGTTAACCTACAGAAAGCCTCGTGATAAGTTCCGTAGTGGCCCTACTGCGAATTCTTAAATTTTCTTGCTACCCAAAGTGCATTTGTAAACAGTGCGATTCCTGTGCACTTTTACTAACCATGGCACATCATAAATAACTTCTAATGGCCGAGCTCGTATGATAAGATTATTGAGTTTTATTTGTTTGCATTGATATGCTTTACTGAAAACTTCCGAGTGCATTCGAAAGTTGAACTTGTGATCTTCCTGCAACTGTTTTAATGAAATTGTCAAATGATTCAACAGTCTGCAAAACTTGGTTCTGTAGCTTCGTTCCTGTTAGCACAAAAAGTATACCTTGCATGTCTATATGTTTTGAATAAATGCATTTTTATCAAGTTGTATGTAATGTAATATTAGCTTACCGTTGCAGGGAATTATGTGCACAATGCTTAGCTGCTCTGCAGCCTTCTTTTATTGTGCTTTGAGATGCGGTAAGCTGTATTCCTGGCCTGTCTCCTGGTACTTCAGCATTTACATGACAAAAATGTTTGGTCGCTTTATTGGACCGCTGAGATGAATCTTCAAGAGCCATGCAGTTCCTTTTCATCATTGCCCCACAAGCCAACAAAAAAACCAGGCCAAGCTTACCTTGTTAATGGTATGTAAAATGCAGCAGGCTTGCTGCATTGCTAGGGCACGTTCTGAGGAGCGTCCCAATTATGGTAATTTATAATCAATTTGGACGCCATGTGGATATCCTAAATCCACAACCCAATGTCTCACAAAAGTACTGTCCAACAAAATGTCCCACAAGCGTACAAACGTACACAGAATGTCGCAAAAGCTTCCTACATTTTAACAAAAATGTCCTTAGGACGTGCTCAGGATTGTGCAATAAAAATAATCCATATATTTAAACATATCCCTTAGATGTCTGAATATACCGTTATGACGTTCATGTAACTATTCTATGAACACCAATTCGCGTGCATGGGATCGTCCAATGGACATCCAAGAATGATCCACAGGCTTCCTAGATAGGTACCAGGGACTTTGAATGTCCCGTTTCGGGTCTCTGCTGGACATCTGTAGGACGTTGATCTTCGAATGGGTACTTGGGAGAGCTTACCTACTGGTCGCCTTGGTGCCTTACCTCCCACTTCTATTGATGCTTCTGTAGCCAGCCTAGTTATGGTTTCATTCATTGCCTCTATGTCATCTTCATCTCTCTGTTCTAAGGCTGCATATTTGTTTGCAAGTTCTAACCTGAATAGGTTTTCTTTTGCTCTTGCCGAGTCTAGGTTGGCCTGTTTCTTCTTGGCCAATTTTATTCTCTCTCTCTTCAAATTGAGGTGAATTCTAGCCCTTATTAACATATGATCACTGCACCTTTATCCTACCTAACACTTCTACATCCTGCACTATGCTGGGATCAGCAGAAAGTATGAAATCAATTTCACTTCTTGTTTCACCATTAGAACTTTTCCAGGTCCACTTTTTGTTCCAACGCTTCCAGAAGTAGGTGTTAATTATTCGCAGCTTATTCCTCTCTCAAAATTCTACCAACATCTCTCCTTGAGTGTTACTAGAAAGCACGCCATAGTTGCCAACTGCTTGTTCACCAGCCTGCTTTTTCCCCACTTTTGCATTGAAGTCGCCCATGACTATAGTATACCGAGTTTGTATTACTCTCGTCGCTAATTTAATACGTTCAGAAAACTGTTCTATCCATCATTGTGACTGAAGGTTGGAGCGTAGGCTAGCACTACTTTTATTCTATACCTCCAATTTAGCTTTATTACGACTATTGCTTCCCTCTGATTAATGCTGTAGAATTCGTCAATGTTGCCCGCAATATCCTTATGGAAAAGGAATCCTACCCCGTATTGCTTCTTACCTGGGAGTCCTCTGTAGCAGAAGACGAGGCCGTTAGTAAGCTCTGTAGATGCCTCACCAGTTCTTGTAACCTCACTAAGGCCAATAATATCCCAAACAATGCCTGATAGTTCCCCAAAGAGTCCTGCTAGGCTAGCTTACCCGAGAGGGTTCAGGTGCCAAACGTCGCAAGGGTCAATTACCATTGGCGGCCTCTCCGGTTCCAGAGATTCTTAGCACCCTCTGCTGCGTTACAGGTCTGACCGCCGCCTTGGTCAGGTGCGCAGCTGCTGGGGACTGAGAGCCAGTGGTTAATCGAACGAGTCATTTGGGAGGGAGTGGCCGAATACTGCACCAGGGAGGCCAATTCCTGTTCTGGTAACGGAGTGTCTTGTTGAAGCTTAGTGGGTCTTCCTTATTTGGTTGCACCTAGATTAGTATAGCCTCTCTTACTCTCGGCGTTTTTGCTGACGTCAGGCGCCACTCCAAGCCTGGAAATGTAGTGTACTGAGGGAGGTGAATTCGAGTTTCCTACTTTAAAAAAAAAAGAAGAGGATTCGAACTTCCGACCGTGGCAACGGAGCATCCAAACTAGCTCAGTCAGATAACCCCGCGAGCTGTAAGGCCACCTTAGTAGAAGAATTCCAGTCCAGAGGACCCGACGAGCCTGGCAGCATGCTCGAATTATCTGCGATATACCTGTTGTGTTCTTACGTTTGGCGTAAACTCGGGCTTTTTTGCTGCTTTTCATATTTTCGTTTTGCTATATTAAGACTACAACACTTTTTTTCCACTCCCTTCTGTAACGTCCCGCTGGGGCCTTGAAAAAGGTATTGAAATAAATAAATAAAATACAGGATTTGCTGATTGTGGCAGGTGACACAACATTGCGTTTCACAATGGTTCTAACAACGTGATTTGAGATTCCCGTACGCATGCAGCCCTGAACGCAGCTAGATATACAATACATTTTCGGTGACATTGAACAATATATTCGAGATATTGTCACGTGGTAGTGACGGTTAAGAAGGCAGAAACTGTGATTACCAAAACAAGCGTTTTATTGGGCGAACTTGTGCCCTCAAAAACAGGCTACACTCGAAGAACAACGGTAACGGCGAACACACTCAGCGATCGTCGAAAATCTGATCAGCGGGACAAGCGCGTCGCCTTTTATACAGCAGTCGTCGAATGTTCCAGACTAATCGTTGGGACCCGCGTGCCTTCCACAAAGTTCTACACTATTCGCGTCAGGCGAATAAATCAGATAACCCAAGGTTCGGCGACAACAGGCAACGGATAGAAGCATCGATAACTTTCCAGAAACTTCGGATACATTCAGGCGCGTCCCGCGCTGTGCGATAACATTTCTTAAGCGGCGAAACGTGCTCGCCCGATGAAGATAAGTACACGTGTCAATACCCCCCTCTTAAAAAGCATCGACCCGGTGCTGCCAACAAACAAAAGTAATAAAGATAAGTACACGTAGCGAAGAAAACAACAAAATAAGGAAGTTCGTCAGCGTCCGTAAAAGGGTTTAAGGCGCACCACGTGGACCACTTCAGATCGTGCGCGGCGCCGCTGTGAATGCGAAATGCCGTCTGGCACAACGTTACTAGACTAGCTTCAGTTGTAAAACTCCCCGCCCGCGCGCTTACAGCCGCTGTCGCCACTTCTGTGACAGCCGCCAGAGGGCAACGCTGTTCCATCGGGCTCCACTGCAGACGCCTCGTCACAGCCTTGAGCTCGTGCAGACGGACAGTTTGCGCGTGTTTCACGCTCGCTAGCGTTCTCCCTTGTCCGAATTAGTGATACTACGAGAAAGCGGTATCCACCTAGAGCAATAAGATTTATCGTGCCAGTTCGTTAATACTGAAAGAAGGGTAAACTGCACGAAAGGAAGAAACGCATACAGCGAAGCGCAGAAGCTGCGTTTCTAAATGTCGTGTATTTCTTCCTGTCGTCTTCACGTTTCGCGCAGTTTAGGCTCACGAGCCTGAATATCTGGCGAATGTGCGTGATTGTAGGATGATCTTCATCCCCACCGAAGCATCTCACCACGCCAAAGAAGCGCTACAAAAAGAATGATGAGGTCGGTCTTTGTACACACAAGCCACAAAAAAAAAAAGAGAGAGAGAGAGAGAGAGAAAGAAAGAAAGAAGTCGGATTTTTCGTTCCGCGTAGATGCTTAATAAGCGAAGCTGAAACGTGCGGCCCCTGTATTTATCACTGGGTATGCCCGCAGTCCGCAGTTGTCGCTTGCGTTCGATGTCTCGAGTTTGCTCGGCGGCGTGGTTAGCAGCCTTCGCCTGCGATTTGCCGCTTGTGATTCTTCGAAATTAAATTTCTTCAAAATTAAATCTTTCCGTTACGTAAGACCGTGAGTGCCTCATACTCCCGTAAGCAATGGCTCATACCCCCGTAAACGCGTCCTCCTCCTTTACGACGACAGAAGTGAAGTGAAATTCTACGCTGGAAAGATGAACGGCCACGCAGCCAGCTGTGGAAGACGACGACGAACGCGGGAGCAGTGGCACGAGCGCGATCCGTTGATTTCGCAGAAAGTTCCCGGTCGGCACGAGGAATCGCTCTGTTTCACGCCGAGCGAAGCGTCGCATTGCTGGGAGCACAGAAAAAGTGGTGTGCCGAACTGCTGACATCGTTCCGATAGCGGCCTATGCAGCCAGGTACGCAGCACGTCGGCTGCGTCTGCTGATATCCTTAAGAAACTCGGCGAAGGCTACAGTTCCACGGATGAAATTCTTTGCTGAAATTCGCTGTCAACAACGAAGCACAGAATACACCAATGCTGCACCGCGTGCTTTGTCGGGCCCGCCCGCGTAGCCGGCTAGTGAGGAAGTGAAGCCGGGCGCGACTGCAGCGCCACGAAGGCGCGGGCGGGTGGCGGTTCCGCGCAACGGCGCCTAGTTTTAAAACTGAAGCTAGTCTAGTAACGTTGGTCTGGCACGACCTCATAGTCCAGTGCGCCAATACGTCGGATGACCTTGTAGGGTACGAAATAGCGTCGCAGTAGTTTCTCACTGAGTCCTCATCGGCGTATCGGGGTCCATACCCAAACACGGTCGCCGGGCTGGTACTCGACGAAGCGTCGTCGGAGGTTGTAGTGTCGGCAGTCGGTCCTCTGCTGGTTCCTGATCCGCAGGCGGGCGAGCTGTCGGGCTTCTTCGGCGTGCTGGAGATAGGAAGCGACGCCAAGATTCTCCTCGTCAGTGACGTGCGGCAGCATGGCGTCGAGCGTCATTGTCGGTTTCCTGCCGTAAACCAGCTTAAACGCGGCGTGATCTCTGTTGTTTCTTGCACCGCCGTGTTGTAAGCGAATGTTACGTACGGCAGGACGGCATCCCAAGTCTTGTGTTCGACGTCGACGCACATTGCTAGCATGTCGGCGAGGGTCTTATTCAGGCGCTCCGTAAGACCATTCGTCTGTGGGTGGTAGGCCGTTGTCCTCCTGTGCCTTGTCTGACTGTATTGCAGAATGGCTTGGGTGAGCTCCACTGTAAAGGCCGTTCCTCTGTCGGTGATGAGGACTTCTGGGGCACCATGTCGCAGCAGGATGTTTTTGACAAAGAATTTCGCCACTTCGGCTGCGCCACCTTTCGGCAGTGCTTTAGTTTCAGCGAAGCGGGTGAGGTAGTCCGTCTCCACGACGATCCACTTATTTCCGGTTGTTGACGTCGGAAAAGGACCCAACAAGTTCATCCCGATCTTCTGGAATGGTCGGCAAGGAGGCTCGATTGGCAGTAGTAATCCCGCTGGCTTTGTCGGTGGTGTCTTGCGTCGCTGACAGTCTCGGCATGTTCTGACATAACGGGCGACGTCGGCGGTCAGGCGCGGCCAATAATACCTTTCCTGTATCCTCGATAGTGTCCGGGAAAATCCGAGGTGTCCAGTGGTCGGATCGTCATGCAGGGCGTGCAATGCTTCTGGACGCAGTCCTGACGGGAGAACAAGAAGGTAGTTGGCGCGCCCTGGTGAGAAGTTCTGCTTTACCAGTAGGTTGTTTTGAAGCGAGAACGAAGACAATCCTCGCTTAAATGCCCTAGGGACAACGTCGGTGTGCCCTTCCAAATACTCGACGAGGTTTTTCAACTCCGGGTCTGCTCGCTGCTGTTTAGCGAAGTCTTCCGCGCTTAAAATTCCAAGGAAGGCGTCGTCATCTTCGTCATCTTGTGGCGGCGAGTCAATGGGGGCGCGTGATAGGCAATTGGCATCAGAGTGTTTTCGTCCGGACTTATAGATTACAGTGATATCATATCCTTGCAGTCTTAGGCGCCACCGCGCCAGCCGTCCTGAAGGATCCTTTAAATTGGCTAGCCAACACTAGGCGTGATGGTCGCTGACGACTTTGAATGGCCTGCCATATAGGTAAGGGCGAAATTTCGCTGTAGCCCAAACGATGGCGAGGCTTTCCTTTTCGGTTGCAGAATAATTGCCTTCCGCTGTTGACAACGACCGGCTAGCGTATGCTATCACGTGTTCATGTCCATCTTTTCTCTGGACTAGGACGGCACCGAGGCCTAGGCTACTGGCGTCAGTGTGGATTTCGGTATCGGCGTCCTCGTCGAAGTGCGCAAGTACGGGCGGCGACTGCATGTGTCGTTTGAGTTCTTCAAATGCGTCGGCCTGCGGCGTTTCCCACTTGAACTCGACGTTACATTTAGTTAGCTTTGTCAGCGGCTCAGCGATGCGTGAAAAGTCCTTGACAAAGCGTTTATAGTAGGCACACATGCCAAGGAATCTAGGCACTGCCTTCTTGTCGTTGGACTGCGGGAACTTTGCGATGGCAGCTGTTTTCTGTGGGTCGGGGCGGACTCCAGACTTGCTGATGACGTGGCCTAGGAACAGAAGTTCATCGTAAGCGAAGCGGCACTTTTCTGGCATCAGAGTGAGCCCTGATGACTTGATGGCCTCTAGTACTGCCGCTAGCCGCCTAAGGTGATCGTCGAAATTTCCGGCGAAGACGACGACGTCATCCAAGTAAACAAGACACGTCTGCCACTTCAATCCTGCTAACACCGTGTCCATGACGCGCTTGAACGTTGCAGGCGCCGAGCAGTCCGAATGGCATGACCTTGAACTCGTAGAGGCTGTCTGGCGTGATCAAGGCGGTCTTTTTGCGATCTCTCTCGTCGACTTCTATTTGCCAGTAGCCAGACTAGAGGTCCATCGACGAGAAGTATTTAGCATTGCAGAGCCGATCTAATGCGTCGTGTATCCGTGGTAGGGAGTATACATCTTTCTTTGTGATCTTGTTCAGTCAACGATAATCGACGCAGAAACATAAGGTTCCGTCCTTTTTCTTCACCAAGACAACAGGGGATGCCTACGGGCTTTTCGACGGCTGGATGATGTCGTCGCACAGCATTTCGTCGACTTGTTGCCTAATAGCCTAACGTTATGGAAAGAGAAACGAGCTATGGAAAGAAGAATGATAGGTGTAACATTAAGGGATAAGAAAAGAGCAGATTGGGTGAGGGAACAAACGCGCGTTAATGACATCTTAGTTGAAATCAAGAAATAGAAATGGGCATGGGCAGGACATGTAATGAAGAGGGAAGATAACCGATGGTCATTAAGGGTTACGGACAGTGGCGTAGCTAGGTCGTCTAGCACCCGGGGCCCATAGGTCTTCGCGCAGTTCTTCGCGCACAATGGCCCTGATGGTCTCGCGCAGATCGTCCGTGGCCAGTGATTGAATTCCTGCGTAGTGGGTAGAGTTTGTACGGCGGTTGAATTGCCGGTTCCGCATTTCGAGTGTCTTCTCGATGCTGGTGGCCTCGCTAAGGAACTCTTCTACGGTCTTCGGTGGGCTTCGTATCATTGCGCCGAAAAGTTCTTCCTTCACACCACGCATGAGAAGGCGGACTTTCTTCTCCTCGGGCATATCTTTGTCGGCGTGGCGGAACAGACGGTTAATTTCTTCCGTGAAGATGACAACGTTCTCGCTGGGTAGCTGCACTCGGGCTTCCAGCATGGCTTCGGCCCTTTCCTTGCGCACGACGCTCGTAAAGGTGCGCAGGAATCCGCTACGGAAGAGGTCCCATGTTGTCAAGGTCGACTCCCGGTTCTCAAACCATGTTCTGGCGGCATCTTCTAAGGCAAAGTATACATGCCGCAGCTTGTCGTCGCAGTCCCAGTTGTTAAAGTCGAGATTCGTTCGTAGGTCTCCAGCCAGGATTCCGGGTCTTCAGCCGCTGCTCCATGGAAATTTGGTGGGTGGATCCCGAGGTTGTTGTAGGATAACGGGGGACGCTGGGGAAGCCATTGGGGTTGTGTTGAACACGATCTTTTTTGTCGACTCAGGTAGAAGTCCGCGCTCTGGGGGCAGTCCTTGCAGTCTGCGGCTAGCACGCTGGTCTTGGGCGATGTTGGTTTTGTCCTCGGGCTTCGGGCTTGGATTGCGGCTTTGCGGGGGCGTTTAGTACATGAACGCACTAGCACCTCCACCAGATGTCACGTGGTAGTGACGGTTAAGAAGGCAGGAACTGTGATAAACAAAACAAGCGTTTTATTGGGCGAACTTGTGCCCTCAAAAACAGGCTATACTCGAAGAACAACGGTAGCGGCGAACACACTCGGCGATCGTCGAAAATCTGATCAGCGGGACAAGCAGGGGGGGGGACACTCCCCGGTTTCCGTGGCACAGGAAATTGGCGCCATCTCTGTAATGGGCGAACGCAAAAATCCGTTTCCCTTGCATGGCCTCGTAGATCGTCGCGCGCACGCGCGCCGATATAGGTGGCCAAGCCCTTCCCCCCGTTCAACTCCTCTCCCCACGCCCTCTCTCGTAACGCCCTCGCAACTCCCTCACCGTGAGCTCGCTGGATACAGCGCGACTCCACTTCAGACGGGAGCTCGCGCTCCGCCATCCCGACGACCGAGTTGCGCAGGGTAAAACCCCTTAAACTGCGTAAAGTAGTGCCACGCTTTGAAGAATGCCGCCCCCTCCTCGAGCGCTCTGCCCGAAGCCGACGCCGCGTCGCTATTGGCCTAATGGCATCACGTGGCCCCTTTCGCCGGCTTCGTTTGTTTACAGTCGCGCTTCAGTGCCATCTTTGCTCGAGAAGCGGCGCTTGTTGGCGGCATTCCTTCCGTTCCTAGTCTGTGTTTTGATCTTATGAACGCCTTGAAGGATGTTTTGCGGCAAGTGCGACGTCGCTTCACGTCATTTTCTGTTACCATGACCTGCTGCGCGTTTGGATGCCAATATAGTTTTAGCAAAGGCAAGAATATGTTCCCGATACCGTCCGGTAAGCGCAACGCGTTAAGGAGAAAGACATGGCTTCACCGAATCGGGAGGGACAACTTCCGACCAACTTCGTCCGCGCGACTATGTGATGTAAGTTGTGGCTCTCTCAGAGTATTGTATGTGCCAGGCTTGCGTATTTTGCTGCGGGCAATAACGTAGTAGATATTGCACAGTTCACTGTGCATGTTGTCATTTGTACGCACGCTTTAACATGATTTTCACGCAACGTCCGCTTTGCTTATATGCGCACTACGTGGTCGTGTTAGTCACATTTGGTGCGCTTAATCGTTTTGAACGCACGCGAGGTTGCGTGCGATAACGTGATTACGAAATTTTTAAGATTCAGCGCAGTCCTTTTGATAAAATTTCAGTCTCGATCATGAAAACGCCTCAGCATGCAACTCTCTGCCTTTTGTGGTTACTTACTAACCTTCTTTAGATAGACTAGCTTTGTTTGCCACATTTGTTCGTGTTCCGCGTTGGCGGTCGCCCGGTGGATTTGTGATACAGAGGCACCGATGAAAAGCGTGCGTGCTCTCCCGAAACCGTCGTCGAGCGACCGCATCATATGTAATTGAGACGTATGTGCTAATTCGCGTGAGCTTTAAAGTGTGCGAAGCTTAAGATGCGGCGGTGGAGCACTCGCAAAGAAAACGTGCGGTCGCCCGCCCGTTCTAGTCGTCGTTCGTGCTTAGTCGTTTGCTCGTTCGTTCGCACGCTCGTTTAGTCGTTTGCTCGCTCGTTTAGTTCGCGCGCTCATATAGTCGTTCGCTTGCTCGTTTATGCCACTATTAGTTCCTACAGTCACTATGCCTAATTGAGACGCGCTTGCTGTAGGACTCTTAGGCTGGTGCGTTTGCGTTTATTTACGCAATGAGACAATAAATGGTGCACACGGACTTGTGACTGCAAAGGCAAATCTGTAATGCATCTATGTGAAAATAAACTGTTTAACTTGCAACTCGAATGCCGTTTCATATCATTTTAACCTATGGATAAAACATCGTTTCAGTTGCCGCAATTTCGGCCGCGTCATGGCGGGCGGATTCCTTGCGCGATCATGACTTCACTAATAAAGTCATGTCTCGCAAATGTTACTTCGAAGGGAGTACAACCGTCCTGAATGCATGCACCTCAGTGCAACTCGGTTCGCGACAGGTACGTCACTTAGTAAACGGACGAACCAACGCACGATGAAGTGTTATTCGTGATAAGTCATTAACCTGAAAAAATTACTGAAGGCCACAGTGGTCTTGTTTGAGATTGAGTCAAGCATTGTTATCGCGCTCCCGCTTCGCGCACGAATGCCAAAAAACTCATTTTATTTTCTTGGGTACGCACAGTCCCGACTCGATGATCGGCCGCGGTATTTCTGTCGGCGTTGAGACACGAGAAAAATAATAGCACCATCGCCCACCTCTGAGGCTTTGCGCGCGCTTAGATTGGCAAGCACGCACGTTGGCGGCATTCTAGCTTGTAATACACTTTCGAACCTCCAGAGCAGTGATCTCCGTCAGCCTTTGTACGTCATAACTGATACGCGCCGCGAATTCACATGGTAAGGGCGGCGCGGTTTCTTTAGGCTGAGGGCTTGCTGGAAGCCAAGAGGTTGTCATTCGATGGTAAACGTGTTATTTACAACCATTCGCAACAAGATCTTGCGACACGCCCTTGACAAATGTTGCGTACCTAATTGTAGGGCACGCGATACATTCGCAGTCCTCAACGCACAGCATTAACACTCCTTCAGATGATTTTTTTAAGAAATAGTTATCAAAAAATTAAACAAAAGCTGCCGTTACCGAATTTGTATAAGCATCCGACTAGAAATTCTATGCTGCACAGGAAGTTACGCGGAGCTGGAAAGCCAACGTGAACGCCTAAAGAGCACTGCCTTGCTATGCGTGCATTCACTCTGCGAAAGGTCGTCTGCTGCGCTCGAGCAACGTAGGCGGCGCCATGGTCGAGGAGGGAGCGTGAAAGAGAGGAGAAACGAGGAGGAGTGAAGGCGGAGGAGGAGAGTGGCACTACTTTACGAAGTTTCAGGGGCTTTAGCGCAGGGTAGGGTGCCTCGATGTCCTCCTCGCCCGCCGCTCCGTTCAGGGTGGAGACATTCTTTGACGGCGCCGGTGCCGCCAGAACCGGTTCGTTCTAGCCACCGCCGCCATGTTCATGCCCGCCGCGCGCGCTGCACGGTGCAGGTGCTATAGGACGTTGCTGCGACGAGTTCGCTGGGTGTTGTCGGCACAAAATGTCCGGCTGCTGCGTGCCGTTGTGCAGTAATCACTCAAGGTGTTTGTGTCAGCCAATTCTTCCACACACCGTCAACGACTAGCTACGATGTCGATGGCGCACAGTACCTGATCGACCTGCTGTCGGCAGGTATGCAAGAAGAAGCGGCAGCCGATATTGAAGCTATCGACGACGCGGAGATCCCGTTTGTCGAAGAGCTAACATCAGCTGAGTGCGAGATTTTGTTTCATATCGGTGGGTTTCTTATCAAAGGGATCCTCAAACCTATTGACCACTGCGAGAAGTGCAAACCTGCATTGTTAGGCTCAAGCAGCAGTGAGCATGCGTACTTGACGTCCCTCAAGGAATACGTCTCTGAAGGCAGCAACTTTCATTACCCAAGCGATCCAGTCATGCTAGTTCTCAAATCTTGCGAGAAACATTTTAATGGTATCACCACCTGGACGGAAAGCGTTTTCACCATGAAATCTCCTTTGAAGGCTGTAACCGCATACTTGACAAATATGTTGCGGTGCGGCGTAACGGGCGCCTGTCAGGAACACAAAGAAACAGTGGAAAAGCTCTTTGTGTCAAACTACGCGCGACTGGGGCTGCGTGTGCACCTGCGTCAAGCCGCGGCAACGGGACTTGACGGGCATGCAAGCAAGACGTGTGCAGGAGTGAGCCTACAGTGAACACTGAAATTAAATTTTAATGCATATCGCCAGAATTAAAAAAACTTTCGTTTCATTTGTGTTACTCTTTTAATATAGTTTTCATTCATGTGTTCATTCTTACTTTGCTGTGCGTGCTGATTTTTCACCTTGTGTCTGTACAAGTTTTCAGCTTTTTTTTTCAACTTATCGAGCTGAGCAACAAGCTGACATTCTAATTTATTTTGTTCAAGTTAATTCAAGGCTTCTTTGTAGTTTCTGGTCGTTGGTCTGAGATCTACGAAAGACCTGTGACAATTGACGCCTCCTGACAGCTGACATAATAAAAACCTGCATAGCGACACAAACGTCGTGACTGAAATCACGTATCTACTCGTCACTTATTGACCTCTTTTCTTTACCACCGGCATCTTCTTATGCAATAGGAATTTCCAGAGCTGCATACCAACATGCTCACAAGTAACACAGGTTCACGGCGTAACTGTTCGCGAAGAACAGAAATGCTGGCAGCATAGCAATTTTTGCATTCCTCTATGAACGCTTGTGTTAAACGCATCATTTCTCACTGTGAAACAAAGTTATTGCCGCGCAACTTAATTTCTGTATTTACAGTTCGTAAAAAAAACACGCCAGGCCGCTGCTCACTGGTTGCAACGCGTTTTACGAGGGTACTTCCAAACAACTGCTTTAAAACGACATTAAATAGAAACACGAAGTTGAGCTGGCATAAAAGAGGGGCCTTAGGGAATGCGCACATATTTTTTCGGTGCAATAATATTTCTTAATAGTAGAGAAATTCGTCATCGAAGTAATCGAACTAATAAAAAAAAAGCGCATTGCTTCCGTCAAACCGCTCATCCACAAGCGCGCCAAGAATGCGCCGCTCGCAGCGGGCAAGAACATGGCGGACGCCGTAGCAGACGACGCACTTGTCTCCACCCTGAACGGAGCGGCGGGCGAGGAGGACATCGAGGCACCCTAGCGCAGGGGCGCCCACCGCGCCATCTCCCGCAGACCGGATTCACTAGGCGCGAGCGCGCCTTCCTCCTCGCTCTTCGGACCGGTTCTGTGTGGCCCGCCGAGCGGCGGCATCGACTGCGTGGAGCCTCCTCTCCCCTTTGCGGCGACTGCGGTACTGTAACCAGGGGGGGGGACACTTCCCGGTTCCGGTGGCACAGGAAATTGGCGCCATCTCTGTAATGGGCGACGCAAAAATCCGTTTCCCTTGCATGGCCTCGTAGATCGTTGCGCGCACGCGCGCCGATCCAGGTGGCCAAGCCCTTCCCCCGCTCAACTTCTCTCCCTACACCCTCTCTCGTAATACCCTCTCAACTCCCTCACCTTCGACTGTCTACGCGCCCGCGCCGCCGTGCCATCCCCGCCGGCCCGGCTGCTGCTTAGTCCGCTACGTAACGCTTTATTTTTTTTTTATCTACTGTCATCGAGATGCGTGCGCTGCTGTGCGTTGACCGACGTGGCTAGTTTCGTCAGTTCTGTGGTCCTCGGTAGCTGTGTGCTTGTGCTCCGCGATGTTTCACCCGTTTCACGACTCGTACCGCTCGTGCATCGTGCAGTGGTGCACAAATACCTCAAAAACAAGTCCTGCAAGGTTGTTCCGGGTGCCTAAAGACAACAGGTAAGCGCTCAGACCCAAGGACATCAGAAGGCGCATGTACACGAACATAGCCCTGTCCATTTGTGTGCTCCATGAGGCTCCGGACGTCGTTGCGCCTTGATTGTGCCACACTTGCCTCTTCCCGGTAGAGAAAGCTGACAAATAGATGTTCCTCCTCATTGTCACCTGGTCTGTGACTTGTGTTTTTCTGTGCCAAGTCTCATTCTGCAACTTCAGTAACTTGCCCAGCTTTCCATACTGCCCTCAGTGCTTTTTCTGTGTATCACGTTCTACAAACCTACTAACAGCTGAAAAATTACTGTTAGTGTTTGTGTACTATCTCAGTAACCCCCGATGGGAAAACCGCGCGAACAACCTTCATGTGTAGGCATGATACGCTTTTTTTTCCTCTGGAAAGCATGAGCATTGCAAGTGTCCTACATGCAGATTTTTGCAGTTCGTGTTTATTATACAAGGGAGAGCCCAGTAGGTACGACTTAGTGCCTTAAGTGACGTAATTTTATTGCTAAGCATTGCATTCGGGTAGAAAGAAAAGTCGTGTTGTTTGCTTATTTTACCTGGTCTTTGATTGAGCAATAAGCATTTCTGCGAATGTTTTCTATGTGCTGCTGCAAAAGCAGACTACCTTCTGTTCCCCTTGCCACCGTTACTCAAGTTGTGGCCAAGTGCAAAATAATGTGATAATGTGTGTTTCAGATTTTAGTACAATGTTATTATTTTTCTGCCATGTTTTTTTCAATTTGTTCATCAGTAATGAACATGTCAAGCATTTCATATACTTTCGTGCAGATTTATAAGTAAGCTTTCTTTTGGTATGGCTCTCAATCAAACAATGTTAGCATTTTATTCTATATTTCAGGTATTTTGCGTGTCATTGTTTTTGCCATTACCAGTGAGCTTTCACTTTTTATAGTTGTCATGACTATGTCATACACGTCGTCCAATTTTGTGCAATATCTTAGTGCACATATCAGGAGCTCGTCTACATTTAGTTCTTGAGGACGTTATATATAAAAATCTTGTTTTTATATGTGTGTACATGAAATGGCCTTCGCGTTTTCTAGCACTTTCTTTTGTTATTTCACCATCTCTGAACTTTTGTCTTTAGTACTCTTGTATATGTCATGCACCTCTCACTTTTGCTTATTTTTTGAGCGTGTATCACACCACGTTGTAAGAAAAATCTCTTTTCGGAAACGAAGTCAATAAAGCGAGACTAAACATCTGTTGTGTTGGAAGTGGAATTTTTTTTATGTCCCGGCACATGCTGGTATAATATAAGTATGGGCAAGACTGCCTGCGTGCCAACGCATAGCCCACGGCGCACCACGCGCCAGCTCGCAAGCAATGCCAATGCGCGGGGTAGCGCGCGCATTGCTTGCGAGCTGGCGCGTGGCGCGCCGTAACAAGCGCTCTAAAAAAAAAAAAAAAAAAAAAAGACCGCGCCGCTTACGGGTAAAAAAAAAGTGAGCGGCGCGCACGGTATGGGGGAAAGGGAGAGGAGTGGGTACGCATAATAAAACAAAAAGGAAAAAACTTTTGGGAGAGGAGGTGCCGCGCGGCTGTTATTGCTGTTGCCATGACAACGTAAACAATCATGTGCGCCGCCATTTTGCTAATGCGTCGCCCATTGGTTAGGGCCGTAACTGAAGGGGACCTTGGCGCTAGCGTCGAAAGAGCGTCTGCTCGAAAACGGCTAATGGGATATATACGGAGTGTCCCCCCCTGGGACAAGCGCGTCGGCTTTTATACAGCAGTCGTCGAATGTTCCAGACTAATCGTTGGGACCCGCGTGCCTTCCACAAAGTTCTACACTATTCGCGTCAGGCGAATAAATCAGATAACCCAAGGTTCGGCGACAACAGGCAACGGATAGAAGCATCGATAACTTTCCAGAAACTTCGGATACATTCAGGCGCGTCCCGCGCTGTGCGATAACGTTTGTTAGGCGGCGAAACGTGCTCGCCCGATAAAGATATATTAGTACGTATCTTGTAATGTATTGATTACTAGCTATATTCCCGAGAGTTACTCATTATGTATGCTTTACATTTTCTCTAATACTTCTCATAGTCATCCTGATAATAGTGTCACAGTCATTAACTTGGGAATGTAATTTTTTAAATTCTGTGTTAAACAGTGTTCCTTTGTTGTTTTGTTGCTGCCTGTAAAACGGATCATGGACCACATCAAGCCTTTCTGGCTTTTTTTCCACGGTCCTCAGCATCATTTGTATGTTGAAATAAATTTTATTTGATATAGCGCTTCAAGGAACTAATGTAGAGAAAGACTACTATCAACTGCCAGGCTCTTTCCAGTGCATAGACGTGGCGCATACGCGCAATGCTTCAAGATCATCAGTGTATACGTACATGCTGACTTGCATTTTACGGTTCTTGACACAGACAATCTCTGTGATGATGAGTTTGAGGGTACAGGTGTTAGTGTGAGCCTGAGGGATGCAACTGCGATAATGGCAAGCATATACAAATGGCCTACAGTTCTTCAGATGCCTCAGTACTTGAGTGCTTAGTCTCGCGTTGTGGTTTGTGTTATGCGGAGATTTTAATGCCCACGATCCGCGACGGTTGGTGTTCCCATCCCCAAGACAGTCATGGAACTGCGGTCAATAACGTATTATAATGAATGAACTGCAAATTCTGAATGATGGTTCACCTACATTTACAGGTAGAGAAAAAGAGCATTTCACTATAGACCTTGTGATCATCGGCCCAGTCAAGCTGTTTTTCCAGCAGCTTTTGGCCTATAGTATCCACCAGAACTCTTCTATTTCTGCAAATAAATCTATATTGTATTGTATGTCAACAAGAGATGTGTGCTTAGCTTGGTTATGCAAAGCTGACCCGTGGGGCTCAGGTCACCTACCCACTTGGTTAACACCAACACATACTGCGGGCCACCAGACTGCAGTCTGTCTATACAGGGACAAACTGGGATAAGTTCTGTCAGCTAATATCAGAGGTGCCATCTCAAGACAATTTGTACAAACTAATGAGCGAGTGTTTACGACAAGCTACCGTACAACGACGACGGAGTATCGGCAAACCAAACCCCAATCTTAAACTCTTGTGGCTCCATGCACGTCGATGCCGAGCTTACGGGCAGGCACAGCGCTCTATGAGACGCACCGACTGGACTCCGTATAACCGCATTGATGCAGCCATACAGTGGCATACAAAACAGCTTTGTCATAAGAGCTGGGCAGTCTTTGTAGTTCGCTGCATACTAGAATTGGTTTTGGTAGTGTATGGCGCATACTGAAGCCTCTCCAAACTCTTGAAATCTTCAAGAATCCTACGGCTGCACTGTGCATAGCGAATGACCAGTCACCAAAAGTTCTAGCGGAGGCATTTGCAGACATTTTGGTCCCTCCTATGTAGAGTGACACCACAGATAGCGACATTCCGTCTTTGGCAAATCACAGTACCATAACTGCTCCCTATGGTCCAGCCTGCGAGATGGATGAGGCAGACTTCATTCTTGAGGAGCTGCGACACGCGCTCAGCCTCTCCAAACGCAGCATTGATAGGGGTTACCATGACCGCGTATATTGGAGGACTAGAGCGAAGTATGAAGAACCTGTGTAACCCTTGCTGAATGGAAATCATCCGTGGTATTACCGATTCCAAAGCCCCAGTGCCCTGCAAGACACCTATAAAGTCCCACCGGTCGATATCGCTAACTTCAAATGTCACCAAGTTAATGGGGCGAATGGTCCTGTTTAGCCTAAATGTCAGGCTAGAGAAGCTGAATTTTTCCCCTGATGTCTTGAGTGGCTTTTGCTGCTGCCGTTCAGCTCCGGACAGCATTTCAAGCCTTGTCTCAGCACTTGAACTTGCTAGAACAAGCATTCCGCCTACATACTCTTCCTAGACATACAGCAAGCTTTCGACTCGGTTTCCCACAAGGCGATTATTTTCACTCTTGCAACTGAGGGAATTTCGGGTCTTCTGCTCTGCTTTGTGCACAATTTTCCATCAGAACGCCCGATGAAAGTGCTTGTCGGAGGAATATAGCAAGTGAATCTCGCAATATGAAGTGCGCTGTCCCACAGGGCAGCGTTTTATCGCCGGTTCCGTTTAACACCTTACTCGCCACCCTTCCAAGTCGTTTGCCTTGGGACAGTGACTTCCCTGTGGGCATGGCTATATATGCAGATGATATTTCTCTATGAGTAAGTGGCACATCGCGCCTTAGTCTGCAGCTTCGTGCATGCATGCTTGCAAAGAGCTGTGAATGCGACTTCGCTGTACTTGGGTGAAGTTGGCCTGTGGATATCACCTGCTAAGTCGGCTGCAATGGCATATCATCAAAAAACAAATGCTTGTCAAATGAGCCGACTGTGCCTTTACAAGAAATCAATAAACAGGGTGCAAGAATACTGTTATTTGGGCTTAATTGTGGATGATCACATCTCTTGGGACTCAGCCGTTTAATTTGTAGGACGCAAATTGCAATCGCTCCTTAAGTATGTTGCCACCTTGACTGCTAGAGGTGCCGGTTGTGACCAAACAATGGCCCTGCAGATGTACCAGTCATCTGTACTCTCAGGTATAATGTATGCACCACCAGTCCTGGATGTGCCACTAGTTTGATGGCCCAACTGGAATGAGATCATTGCGTTGCCCTCCGACTAATGCTTGGATTACCTCGCGAGGCGCAATCTGTTCATTACTCGCTGAAGCGCATCATCATCATCATCAGCCTGGTTACGCCCACTGCAGAACAAAGGCCTCTTCCATACTTCTCCAACTACCCCTGTCTGTACTAACTGTGGCCATGTTGCCCCTGCAAACTTCTTAATCTCATCCACCCACCTAACTTTCTGCCGCCCCCTGCTATGCTTCCCTTCCCTTGGAACCCTTAAAGACCATTGGTTATCTTCCCTCCTCATTACATGTCCTGCCCATGCCCATTTCTTTTTCTTGATTTCAACTAAGATGTTATTAACTCGCATTTGTTCTCTCACCCAATCTGCTCTTTTCTTATCCCTTAACATTACACCCATCATTCTTCTTTCCATAGCTCGTTGTGTCGTCCTCAATTTAAGTAGAACCTTTTTCGTAAGCATCTAGCTAGTTTCTGCCCTGTACGTGAGTACTGGCAAGACACAGCTGTTAAACAGTTTCATCTTGAGGGATAATGGCAACCTGCTTTTCATGATCTGGGAATGCCTGCCATTCGTATTCTTCTGATTATTTCAGTCTCATGATCCGGATCCACGGTCACTACCTGCCCTAAGTAGATGTATTCCCTTACCACTTCCAGTTCCTGGCTACCTATCGTAAACTGCTGCTCGCTTCCGAGACTGTTGAACATTACTTTAGTTTTCTGCAGATTAATTTTTAGACCCACCCTTCTGCTTTCTCTCCCCAGCGCATCAGTTACCCCTGATACGACAAGCAGGCCAGAGAGCTCCATGTGATATTGAGCATCTGCACCACTTATCGAATGGTCAATCGCGCCTTGTCTCATTCACCACCCGTTACCTCGCAAGGGAGAAATGACGGCATTATTTACTAACACAGCTGGCAGTTCTGATAATGCTGCTTCAGTTACGCCTCCGCCTCCAGAATATATCGCCAAACACGTGTTCCCCATTTACCTCACAAGGCCTGGCATACATAAAAAATCTGATTTGCCTGTTTAGGCAATATTCCAGTTGTCTCAGTCACACATGTTCGAGATTTCCAGATTATCTTCAAGTATTCACAGAAGCATCTGTACACAGCGATGGTCAAGGCACCTCTGCAGCACTTTTCTGCCCTTTGACTCAACTACGACGTATATTTAACATACCCCATCCAGCCTTCATAACTGCGGAGCTAGCAGCGATTAATGTTGCGCTGAAATACGTGCAAGAGGAGTGAACTGCATCGAAGATTTCCATCTTTACGGACTCCGGCGCTGCTCTTAGCAGATTACTACGCAGTCAGATTGATTGTCCAGTTGTGCGCAGCATTACCGACTGTCAACAAAACTGCACCACATGCAATATCTCTCGTTGCCCAATGGATACCTTCACATGGAGGGATCGCCGGAAATGAAGAGGCAGATAAGCTGGCATTAACTTGTGCTCATAATGACTGTGTCAGCCCTGAAATTTTGTGCAACCTTGATGAAGCCATGTTCATAATGTGAGATATGATTTCGTTATGCAAAATTTCAGAAAAGGAAAAACCAGTGAAAGGAAAGAGCAGACAGAAAGACATATGCTAGTCTGTCTCTGTCTCCTCATTCCACTCACTGGTTCTTCATTGAATGTTTTGTTACAAAATCATGTCTTGACATAATACAGGCTGCGCATGATAAACATAAATAAAAGTGAGATGGGGACAAAGATATCATACATGCATGAATCAAACGTGCACCTTCATTCAGCGGGCGCGGCAGGGGCACAGCGACAATGCCGCTCACGAAACCTTTCCTGTTTTTTGTTCAAGCCGTGCTCTTCATCTGCCCGACACCCTCAGCCACCGAGACATGCTGCGGCCTTTCAGCGGCTGATACGATGGAATACTGTATCTTCAGGCCTACCAGTCCACAGCAATGCGACATCAGTGACATGCTCTCAGACATGCGCACATGGGCACCGTTAGTTGCCCGATTTTCCTCGCCGTCATCGGTTACGTCACAGTTTGGGCAGCATAAAAGTCCAGCCACTTCGCGAATTTCGGCCAGTGGGCGCGGCAGGGGCACAGCGACAATGCCGCTCACGAATGCTTTCCTGTTTTTCGTTCAGGTGAGAGACTATCGCCTAGCGTATACCTATCGCAGCGTCAATGTTTGCCTCTTGCTTCTGCCGTGCCCACGGTCATTGACGCTTACTACGATTTACCATTGCTTTGTGAACCTACTGCCTACCTGTGGTGACGTGGAGACTAACCCGGGACCGTCTACTGCAGAGATGCTTCAAACCCTAATTGATGGTGTTCATGAACTTAAACACACTGTGCAAGCTTCTAACAGCAAGATTAACGAAACAAGTATTAAGCTGTTTTCAATTGACAAGAAGCTTGACGATATTTCTGCTACGGTAACTAATTACACGAGCAAAGTTGATGAGCTTCAGTCAGAAGTAAAAAAAAGTGGCTTTGAAAGTAGGCGACTTGAAGAATAGGAGTAGAAGAGAGAACTTGATTGTATATGGCATAAAAGAATCGTCCGAAGAAAATCGGCAATCCCTCGAACAGGTCGTGTCTAAAAGCATTCTGGCTGACACTCTAAATGTTCCAAACGTGGCTATCAAGCGTATTCATAGAATAGACCGCCCAGCCGAGGGCAGGTGCCGACCCGTCATATTCAAACTTATGGATGGCAGAGATAAGGCCAACATTTTGAAGAATTGTAACAAACTGAGAGGCCCAGCCTATAGCGTATTGGAATATTTCTCCCCGCGGGTACAATAAATCCGAAAGAAGCTCTGGGCTGCTGAACACAGGATGAAAGGTGCCAAGGTCATGCTGTCATTCGACAAAATAATGGGATGACACTCAAGATAAAACAGTCCTGCTAGCTTCACAATGACGGCCTAACTGTAACTTCAAAAAAGAAGAAGAGTTCGCTTAAGAGCCGCAATTCAGGCCATAGAGACACAGTTCAAAGCGAGTTCTCTGTTCTGAACATTAATGCCTGCAGCATCCTGAATAAAACTGAAGACTTCGAAGGTCTTCTTTTAACGTATGAGCCCGATGTTGCAGTGATCACCGAAATGTGGCTCCATGATTACATATCCGATATGGATGTGATACCTCATTCGCACGAAATTATCCGCCATGACCGCAGTTCTAGAGGGGGTGGGGTAGCCATTGTGACAAAGAAAGGAACACATTATACGCTTGTACCACATTATACTAACATAGAAATGGTCTGGATCCGACTTCATACTTGCAAACACAGCATCTTTATTGGCGCCGTTTACAGGCCACCAATTTCAGATCTAGGTATGCTTGAGACGCTGTACGACTTTTTGAATGAGCACGAAAAACGATATGCACATGCAATTTTGTGTGGTGATTTTACCTTACCAAAAATCAAATTGGAATCCTTGAGCGTCTCATCTTCATGCCGGCATTCTGATTTGCTACTCGATATTGGTTTTTCTTTTAATTTGAAGCAGGTTGTGGTTGAACCATCGCGGGTTACTGCTACCACGGGCTCACTTCTAGACCTTGTATTTGTGTCTGATGCTATTGAAAGGCTGGGTTTCACGGCTGATATTATGCCTGGTATATCCAACCACGATTTAGTGCTTTTCATAACCAATATCGCACAACCAATCACACGCCAAGCAACAAAACAATTTTACGATTTCAATAACGCTGAAGAGGAGAGTATTTTAGATCTTCTTGAACAAGAATACGACAATTTTTTTGCGAGGTACAGTGAAGGCCACACAAGTCCGAATGAATTGTCGGATTTTAAAAGTGCAGTACATAAGTGTATTCATCGGTACGTCCCGCTAAGGAAAAAGAAAATTCATAGCCGCAGTCCGTAGATTACACGAGAAATAATTCACCTAAAACGCCGCGTAAGCAGACTTTCCCGTAACATTTCGAGGGTTGCACGCAGTACTGTTGAGTCACTTCGTAGAGAGCTAAGAAATAAAATAAGGCAATCAAAATTCCAATTCATTAATGCGAAACTGCACAACTTCCTCATTAATGACCCGCGATAATTCTGGACTCATCAAACTCAAAAAAAGAACCCCACACATAAATTGACAATAAATGACGTGAACGTTAGTGACAGACAACAAATAGCGGCAACATTCAACGAATATTTTTCTTCTGTGTTCCTGCGTGGTGGTGATCCATCTACCGATTTCAGATAAATCAGCTTCCAGGTGCCTGATCTTAGCATAAGCGAAGAAGGCATTTTTTCCGCCCTTCTACACCTGAATACAAAGAAATCATCTGGACCAGATGATATTCAGAACACGTTTCTTTCCAGATACGCGGAATGGTTTTCAAAATTCCTCTTTATTATTTTCCGTACTAGTCTATGAGAGGGTGACGTCCCCAGTGATTGGAAACTCGCTAAGGTTATTCCTGTGCACAAATCTGGTACCAAGTTCCATGTCGCTAATTACAGGCCAATTAGCTTGTTGTGCACCGCAGGTAAAGTGATGGAACACTTTGTTTTCAAACACATCGCCTCATTCTTGGAAGACAATAATTTTTTTTCTGAAGCTCAACATGGATTTCGTCGCGGGTTATCTACTGTGACACAGTTAATTCACACTACCAATGATTTCTGTAAAACCCTTGACAAAGCAGGACAAATAGGTGCCATTTTTCTGGACTTTGAAAAAGCCTTTGACCGTGTACTGCACAGTAAACTTTTGCTCAAACTTAGACACATCTTACAGAATCAACAAATTTTACAGTGGCATGATTCATGCTTATCTCACTGGCAACAGTACATTCAGATATCCAGTTGAAGCTCACCGATCGCTCCAGTATTTTCAGGAGTGCCACAGGACTCGGTCCTTGGGCTGCTTCTTTTTCTTATATACTTAAATGACCTAAAGCTTGTCTCTACTGTGCGGGCCCGTTTTTTTTTGCAGATGACTGCGTAATTTATCACACAATTCTTACCGAAGGTGACCAGCTCATTCTAAATAACTACTTGTGTGCTGTTAGTAATTGGTGCAAGAACTGGTCGATGACATTAAATGTCACGAAATGCAAACAAATGACCTTAACCAGAAAGAAAGATCCAGTGAAGTATTCTTACAAAATTAATGGCGCTTCTCTAGAACCAGTAGAACAATTTAAGTATCTTAGCGTAACGATCAGCTCGAACCTCAGTTGGAGCCCCCCCCATTAAAAACATCGTTTCAGTGGCATCCAGAAGACTATGGCTAATAAGACACTGGTTAAAACAACCACTAAAACAAAACTTGTAGCTTATACTTCGCTCGTGCGTTCCCTACTGGAATATGCTGACGTGATCTGGGATCCGCACGCTAAAACGAATGTAAAAAGTATTGAGCGGGTTCAGAGAAAGGCACTGCGATTTATACACCACGCCTACGAAAGACAGGTATCGATATCTGATCTTCTTAGTCGCTCCGGTCTTCCCACCTTGGAATCTCGTCGAAAAATGCACTGTCTGAAGATGTTATTTGCAATCATTAATAATCATACCAAAATAGAATTCTACACTTACATGCAGTACAACAGAACCCGACAGACTCGGCACAAACACGACAAAACAATCAAAATGCCTCAGTGCAGAACCAACAAATACAAGCTGTCCTTCTTTCCAAGAACGACAGCAGACTGGAACAAGTTACTCTACGATGTGGCCACCTTATCATCACCCGATGAATTTTTTTCAGCAGTCAGTTCTAGCCAATAAGCTTTGTGTGCTCGTTTTTTTTTATGCTTTCTTTTTCAGATTTGAATGTAACGCGTTTGTGTCTTGTTTTGTTGTTCCTGATTTGCTTCGCAGTAACCTTGCTGTGTGCCTAGGTGGTTCTCTATTGTAACTGTTACTGTTTTCTTTTCTTGATGGACCATTAATATGTAAAATGTCATGTATCCACTCCTGCCCTGGCTACCAAAAGGCGGCCGGCAGTATTGAATAAATAAAAAATAAAATAAAAAAAAGAATGGGTCTGAAAAGTGCCTGCATATTGCAATCGGGTACGAAACCAAAACCACATTCAAGGTGTTTGCAACAGCCTACCTTCAGATCCGCCAGATGCAGCATCGCCATCAAGGGATGGCGGCAGAGCACATTTTCTTGCAAGTTTCTGTGAGCACGGCTGCAGGTATAGTGAACTAGAGTACTTCAGTGCATTGGCTGTCATGTGTAGCCTATATTATGTCAGACATGATTTTGTAGCACAAAAATTCAGAAAGGGAAAAACCAGTGAAAGGAAAGAGCACACAGAAAGACAGGTGCTAGTCTGTCTCTGTCTCCTCATTCTTTCCACTGGTTCTTCCTTTTCTAATTTCTGCACAATGAAATCATGTTTCATACAGTTAACACCAATTCGCCCAAGATGTTATCGTGCAGTGTATTACGTCAACTTACACCTCATGTCCAGGCTGAAGACAGACACTTTTCAAGGTTTCCCTCACGTTGACAGTTCGCTTATGGTTTATGTGTGCCAGCACTCATCATGCCTAAATCACAACTCTCGACAGCACTTTGAAAAATCCTGAATTGGAGAGAATGGATGGATGGATGGTTATGAGCGTCCCCTTTGAAACGGGGCAGTGGGCTGCACCACCATGCTTTTATTACACTGCCTAATGTCCTACCTAGGTTAAACAAGAAAAAAAAGAAAAAGAAAACGCTATGAACTCCCACAACCAACTTTTTTGATCCCCTACTGCGAACTTTGCTTTTGCAGGTGTCTGTTTTTTGTCGTTTCCCTACTTCCACCAATCCTCTAACCGCCTCTTACTTAGGCACATGTTGCTACGATGCCCTAACTGGCTGTAAACACTGTGCAGGTGCTGTCAGTTTACATCTGACACGTCGTCTTTCCCCTCGATTGATGACAAAGTGCCACCAAAAAACTAGGTGCTATCGACTGCTTCTTGTACACAGGTAGAAGCATTGTAGGCAAGTAGCTCAGATGAGTTTTGATCGTAGTCTTCTCTCTGTTAACTAAGTGCTTCAAGCATATTCTCGTATTGTTGCTTGAGCTCCACTTTGAGAGGTCATCACCTTTGCACCACAATAGGGAGAACCTGTAATTTTTGTCCTTTGCTGCAAACTTGCTCAACTTTTTCATCTCTCGGGCACAAAAGAAAAAGGGCTTTCATCTGAAACACATGAAGCCATTAATTCTGAATTGGAATGGCATTGCGCTGACCTGGGCATAATGCTGCCAATATAATGTTGATTATACTAGGTACTACTGCATAAATGAAAGAGCAGCAGAACATGAGGTCAATAAAGAACAAATTGAGACTGCACATAGTGACATCACATTAGGCAAAAGCAGTGGCTCAAGAGTTGTTGGAGCTTTATTTTATCAAGGAAGCAGATGCATACAATAATGAGTTTCAAACGCATAGCAAAGTAGTTTCTTAGCTTGTTTCATGTCTCTATGCTGTATAGACGTTTGTGTGTGATACCTATTGGACCCTGTGACCAGCTCACAGCAGAGGGTCATTTCTGTCTTGCATCGTTTCATCTGCACTCAACGACCTATTGGACCCAGTGACCAGCTCACAGCAGAAGGCCACTGCTGTCTTGCACCATTTTGTCTGCACTCAATGCATTCTTTCCAGAGTAAGCAGTCTGCACAGGTGCAGAGCATATGAGACTATAAAGGCATGGCAGCATTGGCTGGGAGCACATTTTATTGCTGCAGCAAAGCTGCTGCTTTTCCAAGGATTCTTTAAGGCGAATTGCACTTTTAATGATAACAGCACTTTCACAAGATGATGCAAACATAGAACAACATTAATGCCACCAGCTGCTGCGACGTCACACATCCTACTTATAACTGGTAAAGTGCGTTGAGCCTCAATAATAAGGATAATTTTTTTTATGTTGCTTCTCAACTTAAAAGTGCAGTTTTCTAAATAACTCGTGCTGTGTCACAACTCCTGGTCAGTCAGCTTAATTAGTGGGAGTGCGTGGACTGTTGCCTTGAAACAGGTGGCCCAGCAGTACACTAGCTCACTGGCACAGCCCCGTCCACAGGAGCACATGCAGGAGACTCGGCAAGTACTGGAACATTGTCATTTCTTAGCATAATACAAACATTGTGGGTACCAGGCCAACTCAAGGTTTGCCTTCCCTTTAGACCATGAGAACTATTGCCTGAAACCATGTTGGTGCAGTGCTTCACATGGTAGGCGCAATGCTTGGCCATCTGGCTAGCCGTTTCATGTCGCTCGGTAGGTGGCTTTGTAAAAAATGCTGGAGACTTGATTCTGTGACTCAAATGGGAGTAATAGAGGCATGGCTACAGTGACAGCAGTAGTGTGTCTGGTGTTGCTCTGCATGCCTGCCTAAAGTGCTTAACTTTTTTCTGCCAGGTGCTTTCTTCCCTCTTACGCAGAAGAGCAACTGAAGCTATTTAGTTTACAAAGAAGAAAAAGGAAACGGGGCCTGAGTGGAACAAAAATCATCTCTCCACGTGGCGATGCTGCAGGAATGTGGCATTAATCCTTGGTTCCCACTGGATTGCTTTTAAATCTCTGTGCCCAGCATCTGAAATGAAGAAAACAAACGCCTTATACAGATGTATTATGAGGATGATTAGTGGGATTTATTGGCACAAGGGCCAGATGTGGCCAAAGAGCACCAAGGTGACACAAGCAAATAAACACCATGAGTAGAAACAATGAGTAGAAATACAGTGTTGAAAATAGAGCAACTAGGTGCCCTCATTCTGACAAGATCAAGAAGCAGGAAGATTGAATTTGTGACAAATTACATGCTTAAATGGGTCCTTGAACACTTTTTATCTGAGCCAAGAAATGCACTTGAAGCCGAAATATGTACACACTATTTCAAAAATCCTTTGCAGCAAAAGGTTGTTCAACGTATTCAGCAGAAGTGGAGTTATTGGCAAAGATTGCTTGTGATCTCCTTTATGGTGCTCTTGCTCCTTTTTCAATGCCTTCCATTGGGAAGGCTACAGCAGAGTGGGGAAGTGGCCAAAATGTTCTGCCTACTGATCATCACCGTGGCACACAGTTAGAATTTGATTTTGGATGCTCACATAGATGCCACTACTTCCGATTTTGGCACCTACGATGCGTCAAACTCGGAGGCTATCCCTCAACTTACCATTGAGTTCACAAAGTATCACCCTTTTGCTGTGCTACAGTACAAGCTACACACAGCTGTTTGCTAACTATGAATGGCATGAGTAGCACATTTACTTTTGCACTTATCTCTACGGCAATCAGGCAATATCTGAGGGTCAAACTGAATCCAGTCATATTTATGTTACCTCATGAGTGCACATTGGCAGTGGACACTTAGGCTAAGTGATGAATGCGCACTCGGGACTCGCATTGAAAGGATTCCCAACATCATTAGCTTCAACCATGATGCGACACACCTCGAAGAAGTGCAACTCGGGAAGCAGACTACTTGTGCCAGTCAGATGTTGCCGCTTGAGCCGGCTCTCCAAGCACGTGGCTCCACGCAACCCAGTGTCATATGTAAGAGGCGTGCGGTGCAGAAAGGAAGAAGACGATGTGCATGTATCGGTCCGAACAGCACAAGCCCTCGAGGCGCGTGACACGAGTTGTGATTGAGGGAGAAGCGGGTGCCGAGCTGGGATTATTGACATGGCTCTGTGCCAAGAAAGCTTTAGCATCAACATCACGCTGGCAACAGGAGCCATGGATGTCTGATCAATTCCAGGATGCTGGTGGTCCAGGGTGTGGCCGTCGACCTCGGCGACATTCGAGCAAGGCTCCTCGGACCTGATGCAGCCTCTCACGGCAGTGCAGCACACTCCAGGAAGGATCCCCCTTCAGAGGCAGACCAGCACGTACGATAGTCCCCGAGGCATCTTGTCGGTACTCGAAAAAGTAGTGGCGGAACCTGGAGTCACGCCTGACCGGTGAAGCCAGGGTGCCACGTCACCGACAGAGTTCAAGACACTGTCATCAGAGACGGACGAGTTGACTGGCCAACAGCAAGGCAGCAACGTTTATGGAGTCGGTGAAAACACCGACTATGATAAAGATCTGATACGCTTCGGACTCTGAAGATAAGTGCGACGACAAAAGTCGCAGCCATAGGCTAGGGTAGCCTGACTTTCGCGCAGCAAATGCCAAGGACTAACGTAGCCGGTAATAAGGGCATGTTTAGTGATTATTACGTAGGTTGCATAAGTGTATTTCTTCATAGTGAGTTTTATTCTGAGTTTGGGGTAGAGTGTAATTAAAATCTGTTTGCGGTGCTGCTCTGTGTCTCTCAACTTCATCTCTTCTAACATCCGCACGCCCCCGAGATCGGTGACACATGACACTAGGCGACTAATCAAAGCAAGCGGCTGTCGTCGGTGAGCAACAGTGGTAATTACATTGTGCAGCAGACGCAGCTGCATGCAACTGTAGTGCATGCAACCAGCATAGCAGAATGTTTGCAATGTGCACAACGGGGCTGGAGTGTGCACTCACACTGATGTGTGCTACAGTGTGGCCCTGCTATGTGGTGCGGACTAACTTTGTCCTGCACCAGTTTGGCCAATGGTAAGTAGCCACATCCAAACTGCGCATCTTGAAGCACTATCAAAAGCAATGTGTACCAAGGTGCCTTGACAGGAGTGGGCAGAAGTGAATGCACACTAGAAAGCTTACACATTGTCTGATCTTAAGTTTTGCGTGGTTCAAGGCTAATTGAAATTAGTGATAGCTGACAGCTAAGACACCCAATAAGCAGCATGGCATAAGTTTCATTCTTATGCAAGCAGGTGCGGTCACGTGTGAGCGGACAATAGTCGACTTCTTCCGGAAGTACATAATTCTTATCCAAATTCAGAACGCAAATTTTTGCTTACTGCAGCCAGATTAGTAAACTGCATCAATTAATACTGTCATGGGTATAAACTATTTACACGATGTATTTACACGATGCGTATATATATACAGCAGCACAGAACCCCCCGAGATGCTGTTGCCACTTTGTCGTTTTTACCGTCGATGACTTTGTCCTCTTTTCCACTGTAACACGACTCCCGGCAGAAAAAGCACCATCCCGGTGCTTCAAATGGGGCCGTCGGTAAGGGCATAGTGCAGCTTAAGCTGAGAGACGTCTACGACGTCAGGTGACGTAGAACCGGATGGCATGACGGAGGTCTCGGGGATGATCTCGTAAGTGACATTGGTCACTAGGCGTAGAACACGGTAAGGGCCGTTGTAGCACAGGAGGAGTTTCTCGGAGAGCCCCACTTGGTGGCAAGGGGACCAACTAGCACGAGAGAGCCTGCTGAAAAATATGTGTCACGATGGCGGCGATTGTAAGCGTGTCGTTGAGATTCCTGCGATGCCGACAGACGAGTACGGCAAGCTGGCGCGCATGGTCAGCGTGGGCGATGGTGTTGCGGGCATACTCGGTCCTCAGATCCTGTATCAAGGGGAGGGAAGCGTCCAATGGTAATACTGGGTCACGACGAGAGTAAGTAAAAGGGGGAATACCCAGCAGTATCGTGGCGTGGTGAATTATAGGCGAACGTGACGTAGGGCAGCGCCACATCACAGTCCTTGTGGTCGGGTGAAACGTATTTTGATAGCATGTCAGTAATAGTCCGATTAAGTCGCTCAGTAAGGCCGTTGGTCTGGGGATGAAAGAGGTGGTCAGTTTGTGCTTGGTAGAACATGATCATAGGATATCGGCGATGACTTGGGAGAGGAAAGTGTGGCCGCGGTCGGTAAGGAGCTGTCGCGGGGCGCCATGTACTAAAATGATATCCCAGAGTAAGAAATCTGCGTGTCGGTTGCGCAGCTCATGGGAAGTGCCCGAGTAATGGCATAGTGCATCGTTTAATCAGTAGCCACAGCAATCCACCTGTTGCCAGAGCTGGACTCGGGGGAAAAAGCCAAGGAGGCCCAAACCCACGCGAAAGAACGGCTCAGGTGGAATGTCGATCGGCTGTAAGTACCCGGCAGAAAACGTTGCTGGCTTTTTGCGATGTTGACAGGGCTTGCAAGCAGCTACATAGCACCGTACGGAGCGTGCGAGGCCGGGCCAGTAGAAGCGACGGCGCACGCGGTCGTAAGTGCAACCAAAGCCAAGGTGTCCAACAGTTGGGGCGTCATGAAGCTCCTGAAGCACAATTGAGCAGAGGTGTTGAGGAATGACAAGGAGAAGGGGAGGACCGTCAGGATGAAAACTGCGTCGGTACAATATCCCGTCGTTGAGAATGAACCACCGTAACAATGGATCAATAGGAGCGGATTCCATTCGGTCAATGAGGGTCCTTAAAGTAGTGTCATGACGTTGCTCGTTGGCCATGTCCAAAAGCTTGTAAATGGAAAGAACACTCACGGAAGCGCCCATGTCGGCATCCTTGTGTAGTCGTCCAGACCTATACACCACCGAACAGGAATACTCTTGTAGCTGCAAAGCCCATCGTCCAAGCCTCCTTGTGGGATCTTTTAACGACGAAAGCCAACAGAGGGCGTGGTGGTCCGTTACAATAGGAGACCGGTGGCTTGGATTTTGCGGCAAATGGTCGTGCTTTTCGGGGTTCCGTGGCAGCGACGAAATCATAAGTTTTTGGGCATGCTTTGAGCTTGCTTCTGTTTAGTTTTTGCCTTTAAATAGTAATTCAGTGGTTTTTCTATTGCTTTCTTTTTTTTTGTCTCATATTTCGGGTGTGCGGGTGTGTTTCGTGCACATTTGGTTTTGCAGGATTGTTAGAGCGTCCTGTCACGCCATGTGCTTCAACACAACAGCCGGTTGGGACATTTAGTGTTTGTAGTCTTTAAATGGTAGCTTGGAGGTGGCAAGAATAATAGCTATTAGGTGGTTTTAGTGTGCGTGTTTTTGATAGGAAAGTGAGAGCATGGCCGCGTGGTTGAGCATGTGCGAGAGCGTCATACCTTCGGTCTCCGTGGCACTGATTGCTTTTGAAACAGTGCTGAGAGTTGCTTTGCGACATTTTGAGGATTTGGATCCTGTGCGTATCGGTTCTTGCTAAAAGGCACGTGCTCTGCAGTGCTCTGCTCTGGATATCATCCAGATCATCATCATCATCATCAGCCTGGTTACGCCCACTGCAGGGCAAAGGCCTCTCCCATACTTCAACAACCCCGGTCATGTACTAATTGTGGCCATGTCGTCCCTGCAAACTTCTTAATCTCATCCGCCCACCTAACTTTCTGCCGCCCCCTGCTACGCTTCCCTTCCCTTGGAATCCAGTCCGTAACCCTTAATGACCATCGGTTATCTTCCCTCCACATTACATGTCCTGCCCATGCCCATTTCATTTTCTTGATTTCAACTAAGACGTCATTAACTCGCGTTTGTTCCCTCACCCAATCTGCTCTTTTCTTATCCCTTAATGTTACACCCATCATTCTTCTTTCCATAGCTCGTTGCGGCTTCCTCAATTTCAGTAGAAGCCTTTTCGTAAGCCTCCAGGTTTCTGCCCCGCAGGTGAGTACTGGTAAGACACAGCTATTATACACTGCATTGATATAGTGGTATAGTATTGTAGTATTTACATCAGTAGTAGCATTATTATAGTATTATAGTATCTGCAAAGAGCCGTGCAATACATGGCAAGAAAGCCGGTAAAGCAGGCAGTGCGCGGGAGGTCCCTCAAGGCAGATGAGGATATGGATGAGAATGGAGAGGGCATCGAACCAACTGGCACACAATGTGATGTCGATACTAGACTGCAGAAAATGGAGGCTTTCCAGGAAGAGCTTGTCAAACAGGTGCAAGAGCTCAAGAATGAGCTGGACAGGGAGCGTGACGCACGGAAGTTAGTTGAAAAGAGACTTGAAGCAGCCGAGGAAAAGCTAAACAGGGCCGCCAATGTGAACGAGAATGTGCGTGACAATGGAACGCAGACGTCGGACGCGACAGGCGAGGGAGTCTCACCAGGGTACGTAGAATTCGGGCAGCGTGATGAAGGGTTAGCTGGAAAGAGCGGCAGCTACCTCGAGTCTGCCGCGCGGAAAAAGGCAGGAGCCCAGGGTACAATGCCCCTTGTCGAGTTCGAATCACGCGGAAAAGGAAAAAGTGAAGCAGAGAGAGGTAGGAGAGAGTGAAAGGGTGATTATGGCCGGCGACTCAAACATGGCTAGTTGCTCAAAAGCAATTGTGGAGAGGGTGAAAGGCGATAAAAGAGTGGCGGTAGGGACATTTCCAGGGCGGACACTGGGTTCTGTCATGGAGCGAGCAAAAGAAAAGCTTGCGGAAAATGCCCACGTGCGCAACCTTGTCATAGTAGCAGGCGGGCTAAATGACGTCCTGAACAGGAAAGGGACAGGACTAGCCCAGCGCTTGGCGAAGGGGGTGGACGACTTGTGCGAGCTATCCCCTCAGGTGCAGATCATGGTGTGCACGGTGCCGGAGGTGCCCGTATGTGACAGTCACGTACAAACAGCCATAATCGCTGCTAATGAGGCAATATGGACAATGAGCCGAGAGAAAGGCTTCAAGGTTGTCGAAGTAAACAGGGAAGTGACAAGTTGTGGTTTTAAATGAGACAGGATCCACTTCAATTACAGGCTGGCACAAGAAGTGGGCTGGCGAATTGGTGGTCGCGCTGTTGCTTTTTTAGGGGGCCCGCGGGCGCTCAGGAGGCCACAGTAGATAGTAATGAAGAAGGTCACCTAGGGGAACCTCAGAAGAGCATTGCCGTCGATAGCAAGAAAAGGAGGAAAGCAAGAAAGAGAGCTCGCCATGCAATAGGCTACATAAACATGCAGGGCGGCAGAAGAAAGGAAGAGTGGGCAAAGATTGAGGAGCAGTTAAATAGAGAACAAATAGGGGTGTATGCGGTTACAGAAACGCACCTTAGAGACTCAGAAGAGCCGCAAGTTATTGAGAATTATGTTTGGGAAGGGTGCAACAGAACTAAGTCGGAAAGAAAGGGAGGGGGAGTCGGAATGCTCAGCCATCAGGGAGCCAAATGGAAAAGAGTAAATTCAAAATGTCAAGAGTATCTTTGGTTATCAGGTACAATGAGCGGGAAAAAAACTTGGCTGGGCGTTACGTATTTGTGGACCGGAAATAATTGCACAGAGAAGAATAAAGAATTAGTGGAATGCATAAGCGCTGATATTAAGGGTTTCGGGAATGGTGCTGAAATTGTCCTATTAGGCAACATGAATGCCCACATACAAGATTTAGATGGCTATACTGACAACAACGGGAAGTCAATGCTAGACCTCTGTGAGCAACATAACTTTGTTATCATGAATACAAGGCCTAAGTGTGAAGGGCAGATCACGTGGGAAGTGGGAAACCGGCTATCGACCATTGATTACTGTCTGATGACAGAAGGAATTCATGATAAGTTGAGAGAAATGGTCATTGATGAGGAAGGGTATAGCAGCATAGGGAGTGACCATAAACGCATCATTTTAAAAATGGGATATGTAGTTGGGAAAGAGAGCAAGGAGCAGAAAATGGCCAGTCCAAATCTGAAGGTTGAACAAATAGCAAATATAGTCACTAGAGTCGAGGAAGAAATTGGCAAATGGCCAAGTAAAGAGTGGGAATATGGTGAGCTTCTAAGTGCAATAACGACAGAAATACGGAAAGAGAAACAACATGTTCGTTGGAAAGGAACAAAGAAACCGAAAAACTGGTGGAACAGGGAGATACGAGAGGCGATCGCAGAACGACAGAAAGCATCTCGAGAGCACAGGCAGGCAAAGAAGGCGCAGTTGCCGCAGGATGAAGTAACCAGTAAATGGGAAATATACCGGGAGAAAAAGTCTATGGTTCAAATACTGGTGCAAGCAAAATTAAAAGGTGAAAGTGAATGCTGGTTGACAGAAATATGTGAGAAAAGAAGGCCGCACCTACAATTTTTCGGAACCACATAAAATTATTAGGCAGGAAGTCAACAACAATACAACAACATATCTTAGATGAAAAAGAAAACAGACTGGAAGGAGAAGCGGCAACAAATTACATCCGAAAAATAACAGCCGAATCTTTCCAAGGCAATGACGAGGTTGTACTTGAAGAAAAAAAGAGCATGAAAGAGACTCAAGTGGAAAAGGAGCTCGTCCTGACAAATTTCACCTGGAAAAAAGCGGAAGAGAAAATTCCTAAGCGCACAGCCACAGGGCTAGACGAGGTTCCCGTTAGGCTGATTAATGAACTAGGACCAAAAAGTATGAAAGCTCTGGTGAAAGCAGTGAAACAAACTTTAAAAGATAGACGAATACCAGACAGTAGGTGACAAAGTAGAATGAATTTAATTTATAAAGGCAATGGGGAGAAAGATAGAATTCACTCGTATAGACCGTTGACCATTACATTGGTAATATACAGGCTAGCAATGCAGGCAATCAAATTAAAGCTTCAAACTTGGGCAGAGAATAATATATATGGCATTTTGGGAGAACTTCAGAATGGCTTCAGAATAGGTAGGCGTTTAGATCATAACTTATTTGTTCTTGCTCAGTGTATTGAAATAGCAAAAGTAGAAAGCAGACCGTTATATGTGGCCTTTCTAGACATTACAGGAGCCTATGACAATGTAGACTGCAACATTTTGTGGGATATTCGGAAAGGGGAAGGCTTAGGTGACGATTGTCTACAGGTTTTGAGAGAGATTTACCTAGAAAATGCCGTTTGCGTTGAATGGGAAGGGATGAGAAGCGAGGAGAAAGTTCATGTCAACAAGGGACTGAGACAGGGGTGCCCTTTATCCCCACTGCTGTTTATGATATACATGGTGAGGATGGAAAGGGCGCTAGAAGGAAGTAATATCGGGTTTAATCTCTCATACAAACATTCGGGTACAGTAGTTGAGCAGCAGCTCCCAGGTTTATTTTATGCGGGTGACATTATGTTGCTAGCTAACAAGCAAAGTGATTTGCAATGTCTGGCTAATATCTGTGGACAGGAAGGCAACAATTTAGGTTTTAAATTTAGTGTTAGAAAATCAGGTGTTACGGTATTCAATGAAAACAGTGAACAGACAGTGGAAATACAGGGCCAGGAAATACCTCGGGTAACAGAATATAAATACCTTGGTATATGGATAAACGAAGGCAATAGATATATGGAAACACAGGAAAAAACAAAAACAGTGAAGGGGAAGAGAAATGCAGCCATAATGAAGCACAGAGCGCTATGGGGATACAATGAGTACGAGGTCCTTCGAGGTATGTGGAAAGGTGTAATGGTTCCAGGACTTACTTTTGCAAATGCGGTTGTTTGCTTTAAATCAGGGGTACAATCAGGACTCGATGGGAACCAAAGGTCAGTGCGTCGCCTTGCATTGGGTGCTCACGGGAAGACTGCAAATGAAGCTGTGCAGGGTGATATGGGCTGGACTAGTTTTGAAGTGAGGGAAGCTCGCAGTAAAACTGAGTATGAAGAACGCCTGAGGAATATGGAAGAAAGAAAATGGGCTGGGAGAGTGTTCAGGTATCTGTAGAGGAAAAACATTGATTCACACTGGAGGAAAAGAACTAGGAAGCTTACCAGCAAGTATGCGGCCTGTAGGGTGGGCAACACAGCAACAAAGACGGTCAAGCGCAAAGTCAGAGGCTGAAGTAATCTCATGGGTGGCGGCAATGAAAAGGAAACCTGCCATGAGTAACTACTTAAGAGGAAAAAATGAAATCAGGAAAGAAACAATTTATGATAACTCAAAGGGAAGCTCATTACTTTTCGAAGCGAGATCGGGATGCCTTAGAACACGCACCTAAAAGTGAGATATAAAAAGGAACAAGAAGCATGTGCTTGCTGCGGTAAAGCTAGGGAAACTATGGAACATGTTATATTAGAATGTGAAGACGTCTACCCAGCGGCCGATTTAGGCATCACTAGCCTCCTTGAAGCCCTTGGGTTCAGTAGGAGCAGTGGAAAAGCAAACATGTACGCAATAGGCATTAGTAAGAGGTGATTGGAGGATTGGTGGACGAAAAGTAGGGAAACGACAAAAAACGGAGACGTACAAAAGCACAGTTAGCAATAGGGGATCAGAAAATTTGGCTGTGGGAGTTAATAGTGTTTATTTTTTTATTTTTTATTGTTTAACTAAGGTAGGACATTAGGCAGTATAATAGCAAGAGCTTGGTGGCGCAACCCACCGTACCGTTCCAAAGGGGACGCTCATAACATCCATCCATCCATAGAAAGGAGCCTACCATATAACTAGGGGCGAAATTTCGCCACTGCCCACACAATGGCCAAACATTCGCGCTCAGTAATTGAGTAGTTCTGCTCCGCAGGTGACAAAAGACAGTTAGC
Source organism: Dermacentor andersoni (assembly GCF_023375885.2). Lineage (NCBI taxonomy): Eukaryota > Metazoa > Arthropoda > Arachnida > Ixodida > Ixodidae > Dermacentor > Dermacentor andersoni. Next base: position 3,463,406 of record NC_092824.1, on the reverse strand, counting down.
GTAAACAATGACAAGTTCATGGCCGTGTTGAACTTGTGCCAAGACAGCACCGATTCCGTGACCACTGGCATCGGTGCGCACCTCTGTAGGGGCTGAAGTAGCGAAATGTCCTAGAATCGGTGGGGAGGCGAGCATGGTCGTAAGGCAAGAAAAGGCTGTGGCCTGAGAGGACCCCATGAAAACAGCATACTTTTCTTCAGGAGATCTGTGAGAGGGCGTGCTATCATGGCCAAATCTTTAACAAAGCGGCGGAAGTAAGAGCAAAGGCCCACGAAACTTCGGACATCTTTTGCGGACCGTGGGACAGGGAACTCTTTCACGGCGCGAATTTTCTCTGGGTCCGGTCGGATGCCAGTCGCATTGACGACATGTCCGAGAACAGTAATCTCACGGTGGCCGAAGTTACATTTCTTGGAGTTGAGGTGTAGACTGGCCTTGCGAAAAACGGCAAGTACAGCTGAAAGGCGCTCAATGTGTGTGCTGAATGAGGGCGAGAACACAATAACATCATCTAGGTAGCAGAGACAAGTCGACCACTTGAATCCTTGGAGTAACGAGTCCATCATATGCTCAAAGGTACCGTACTTACACAATTGCAAGTCGACCACTTTTTTAAAATTTGAAAACCTGAAGTTGGGGGGTCGACTTACAATCGAAACCAAAACATGGCACCGCCAAAAAAGTGAGACCAACGGGAGCTACAACGTAGTTACAATTTTATGTTTGCTCTATGGCCCTACCTGTAGCTTTTCACTATCACGCATGTCTGTTTGCTTTTCGTACGAGTTTTTCAACATTTTTGAGAGTTTTGCAGTGCACACATGAGTGCACGCAACACTTATGGGGGGGTGTCGATAGTTGATGGAAGCGCCGCTGTGCCCATTTGCGGCAGCACCCTCAGAACGACGGCGCTTGCGGGGAGTATCGGTAGTTCATGGACGAGTAGACACCGCTCGCAGGTTACTCTTTCCCTGTTGCGCTTAGCTTTCCCCATAGTATGACGAGAGGCATTGGTTTGACGCGTTCCACTTGATTGCCGGCTACGTGCTACTTCTATCCTTCCTCAGTCGTTATGAGTGCTCCAGGTCCACTAATCATTCGGCACTCGTTCACAGCAGCGTTCAAAAGGGCTGCCATCCTTTACGCCGAAGAAACAAATCACTGGCAGCGGGCCACAAGTTTGATGTTTCTGAACGTGTGTTGCGAGAGTGGCGACTGCAACGAAACGAAATTTTGACCTGTGACGGCAAGTGAAAAATTTCCCACGTGCCGAAGTCTGGACGCTTTCCAGAGCTGTAGGCTAAGCTTGCAGCGTACGTCGCTGAAAAGCGCGACTGGTCCCTGCCAGTGAAGTGCGACATGGTCATGAAACAAGCCCGGTCCTTTGCCTTTTAAGGACCTGCTCCGGTGTGAGTACAACAAGTGGCTGGTGGCAGAAGACTGTGAAATTACACCAACCGGACCTGTCAAAAGAGCCTCCCTGACGGCTGCGTGTGGTTGGGTGCATTCGGCGTGGGCTGCTGTTCCACAAGATGTCATGATGCGGTCGTTCGCCAAATGTGAAATTTCGCTGGACGATGACGCGCTGCGAGACCATAGCAACGATGACGATGGCAGCACTAGTGAAGACGAGTAGTCCAGACCATGTCAGCTACTAATAAATTTTCGTTATCGAATGCACCCTCGGGTGTGCTCTATTTCTTTTTTTTCCTGTTACGCGATATGGGGGGGTCGACTTACATTCGAGTCGATTTACAATCGCGTAAGTATGGTAGCTGGAGCATTGCATAGCCCAAAAGGCATAACTTTGAATTGGTAAAGACCATCAGGCATTATAAAGGCGGTCTTTTCACGATCTAGATCATCGACAGCGATTTGCCAATATCCGGACCGCAGGTCAATGGATGAAAAATACTGTGCCCCATATAGGCAATCGAGGGCGTCATCGATACGAGGTAGCGGGTAGACGTCCTTCTTCGTTATGCAGTTGAGGTGGTGGTAATCAACACAGAATCCCCATTAACCGTGCTTCTTTTGACCAGCACGACAGGGGATGCCCAGAGACTTGACGATGGCTCAATGATGTCTTTCGCTAGCATCTTGTCAATTTCAGTTTTGATAACATGACGCTCCGAAGCTGACACTCGGTAGGGTTGCTGATGGATGGGTGGATTATCGCCTGTATGTATACGATATTTGACAAGTGACGTCTGGCCTAAGGGTCAGTTGTTCAGGTCGAATATATCTTTGTAGGAAAGCAATAGACTACAGAGCTGTTCAGTCTCTGCAGGAGTGAGATGCGGGGCGATCATTTTCCTAATGTTGTTGTCAGTACATTTAGCAAACCGGAAAGGCTCACAGGCAGCATCGACGGCGAAGGTTTCAACACAACTAACTTCGAAACGAGTGATTGTAGCCACGGTGATATCTTTCGGGAGAATTTGCTAAGCGAGCCCGAAATTCACCACAGGGAGATACGTGCGATTGTCTGTGACCCTCACTATTGTATGCAGAACGGTAACGTTGTGGGTGGGAATGATGGCAGTTATGGGAGCGGAGATGTGATCACCATAGGGAACTGGCGTAGAAGGCGACATTTCAATGTATGTGAAGACCTGTGGTGGAATGTGAACAAAATCAGTTGGTCTTAGGCGAATTTCGTGTGGTGTCGGAGAAACGTCCAGGAGAGGCAGGTCAAGACGCACAGTACTTCAGGAACAATCGATGAGCGCTGAATGGGCGGAGAGGAAGTCTAGGCCTAGTATGAGGTCATGGGGGTATTGGTCAAGCACAGTGAAAAGGTCAACAGTATGGCGGCTGGAAATGCTCACACGTGCAGTACACATTCCGACCACGGTCATCGTGTTACCGTCGGCGATTCGTACGAACAGAGTAATGGCAGGCATAATTTTCTTTAAATGATGGCGTAGGCGGCTGGTCATAATCGATATGTGTGCTCCGGTATCTATGAGTGCTGTGACGGGTGTGCCATCAACTTGGACGTCAAGAAGGTTATTTCTCGTAAACAGTGTCAAAGGAGGATTTCGCGGCGAATGCGACATTGCAGCACCACCTTGAGGTGCCGCATTGCCTAGTTTTCCTGCTGGGACGGTCCTGGGTAGGTTGGCAACGGCGTGCGGTGAAGCTGGGGTGGATGTGGCTGACGACGTTGAGACGAGGGCGAGCGAGTATAGCGGCGAGTCGACGTAGTGGCGTCGGAAGCGTCATAGAAGTGACAGGGTGAGGAGCTTCGGGGTGAACTTGCATTCCGGTAGGTGTTTCGAGGAGGGGACGGCCAACGGCTCTGGCAGTGATGGGAAACATGACCGATTAGGCTGCAGCAGAAGCAGATCGGTCTGTCGTCAGGTGTACGCCAGTTCGATGGATTCCTGGTAGTGTAGGGATAATGCACACTGTGAGGTGGACTGCGATAGGACTGAGGCATAGGAGCAGGGAGGGTGTCAGGGCGACTCAAGGAGCAGGCGCTGGGAAGACCCATATTAGCAATTTCCTGGCGAACCACGGACTGGATTAGCGATATCGTCTCAGCAGTGTTGTTCCAAGATGTCTGTTGAGGCAAGGCAGGAAACGCTACTTCGAGTTCGCGGCGTACAATTCGGGTCATGTTTTCGCTTGGTGGTGGCGAGCTAGATTGGTCGGTGGGGTCGGTACAGGAAGAGGTCGCTGCAGTATTTGGAAGCCGTGTAAACTTCTTGTATATACGGCGACATTCCTTCACGATGCCGTCGACAGTCGATAAGTTTCTAAAGACCAGAAGGTTGAATGTGTCGTCCGCGATGCCTTTGATAATGTCCAACCTTGTCCGCCTCTGGCATGGACGTGTCGATTTTATGACAGAGGGCTAGGACGTCCTGAATGTAGGAGACATACGACTCGGTAGCAGTTTGGGCACGCATGGCGAGTTGTTGCTTGACAGCTAGCTGTCGGCCGGTCGGATTGGCAAAAACGTCCGACAGCTCCTCTTTGAACAAGTCCCGGCGGATTAGCTCTTCTTCGTGTGTGTAAAACCACGTACGCGGTGTTCCGTCGAGGTAGAACACGACATTGGCCAGCATTATGCTCGGATCCCACCTGTTCACCTTGCTGACGTGCTCATACAGCTTCAACCATTCTTCTACGTCAACACCTTCGAGGCCGGTGAACTTGCCGGGGTCTTGTGGCTGAGGTAGAGCAACGTACTGGGTATGCGTAGTCGGCATTGTAACTGCAGATGCGGTGCCTTCCACTGGAAGCATGGTCCCAGGCTGGGTGAGACGTCCGCTGCGAAGCTCCGTGGCGAAGGCGCGTACCCCGCACCTCCACCAAAATGTCACAGGTATAAACTACACGATGTATTTACACGATGCATATATATACAGCAGCACAGAACCCCGAGAGGCTGTTGCCACTTCGTCGTCTTTACCGTAGACGACTTTGTCCTCTTTTCCACCATAACAATACACGCAGTAGCAGTAGGAAGAACACTGATGTAAACACCCCTCTTGATTGATGTCAGCTATCGGCCAATAACAGCCATCTATGGGAATCTTGCACATGATGATGCGGAATGTCACATCGGTTCACACGGAATGTAAACAGGAGCAAACTAGCTATGGCCACCAAATGTTAACATTTTGTTTACTGACACTATCAACCTAAGCGAACAGAGACAATAATGTCACTGTATCTAATCTGCCTTTAAAAAAATTATGCAAAATATTTGTACGCTGGATTCTACTGCAGTGACAAGTCCATGTCTTCTTTTGTTTCATCACTATCATACCTATTTCAAGAAGTTGTGCGAAATCTTTCTACGACAATTTGTTTATGTAACCTGATCAATGTTATTGCATCTTTCAGTACGCATTTTTCTTTTCTTTTTTGTTAACTCTTTCATTACCACTAGAATTGTGCTCATTTTCAGTGCTCTTATGTTTGAAAGCGTTATTTCATGACGTAGCAGTCGCAACATGTAACGGGGTACATAAAATGACAACTGGTGTTTTGAATGAATGTAAAGCAGTTATAGCTCAGACAGTTTTAGAGAATTCTTATGTGAAACTTTGAAGAAGCATTTGAAGGAACACGAATGAACGTAATAAGTTGGTATTTTTCATGACTAAACAAAATCATAAATATACATGTATGCCTGGCTGCTAGTTACCAACTTTTGTAAGTCACACCACATAAAAAAAATATAACCGAGATTTGTTGGTGCCAGTACTAGCTACAGTGACACATATGCTGTGCAGGAAAGCAGTAGGTTTGCAAATGACAAAATGAGCAAGTACCTATTACGCAGAAAGCTCTGATTTCTAATCAGTGCTGCAGGTGCTTGGTTCCTTTTGTACTGCACACTATAGGCTCATCGAGCAATTGTTTTCAGGTGAGGGAGAGTCAGGGATGGAAGCGGCCAAGGGTGTTTTGGAGCAGCTCTGGAAGCAGCAACTTGCCATTTTGGAGCATGTTCGGAGAATCTGGCCATATTGTAGCACAGGATCTTCATTTTGGAGCAGCTTAAAGGGACACTAAAGTGAAAAATGATTTCTTCTGCATCAGTAAATTACCGTTCTACAACACCAAAAACATCACTCTTACAACGATAAGACGTTTTGTAAGCCAGAAAAAGCGCAAGAACGAAATACGGGTGGCGACGCCTACTTAAGTTCCCGCACCTGGGGGCTGTGACGTCTTGGATTTTGATGGCATCTTCTAGGGCCTACTAATTATATATAGCAGTAAAGATTGACTACATTGTGTTCTAAAGGAACCAAATATTAAACATGGCAAGTTTCAGGAACCTTTATTCAGCCAACGCGGCCCAAATGCGAAAACATACTTTGGAATTCGTGACATCACGCTGCTGTACCGGCGCTGGGGTTCTGGCGCGAAATTCAAATACTGATACTTGGACCTTCATTTTCTCATCTTATAATCAAACAATTCTTTTTAAATTACTGCCTGCAGGGTTCTCAAACAATGCTTCATTAGTCTAAACTGATTTATTGTTTGACTTTAGTGTCCCTTTAATAAACATCAACATGAGTGAAATACAGGCAGATTAAGAAAACTTGTTCGTTATTTGACTTTGCAGAACAGTATTCTGTTACATATTGTCTGTGCCAATTAAACATAGCCAAGAAATAAAACATAACATGAGGCTTAAGTGTTTTTTTCTTGTGCACAAATAAGCAAATTCAGGTTTATTGCCCAAGTTCTATTAAATAACTGTATTGATAATGCGTTATAGGAAACGTGGTGATGGATGTAAAGAAATGACTGATAACAGCATTTAAAGTAACCTAGAATTTGTGTGTGTGCTCTTTCTTTGCCCTCTCCCCCCCCCCGAAAAAAAAAAGGTGTCTGCGAAAATTTTAAACATACCACATGACAATGCGCCCCTGCACCAGCAATATCAGCGGTCTCGAACATAAACTTTGTTACCTAGTACACTGTGCATTTTGCGCACACTGAAACTGCGTCCTCACGTTTATAAAGGACCGAACATACGCACCGACAGTAACTCATGCGTTAGGGAAAGAGCGCAGCTGCTTGTTCGCAATGCGATGAATTGGGCCCGTAGTTGACGAGGTTTGCATTTGAGACCACTGCAGTACCAGGCATGCGAACATGCTGTGCTGACCTACGAATTTTTTCCGCGGGGGAAAAAAGGACTGCATTTGACCTATAGGTTGCTTTAAATGTCTTGATCGGTCATTTCAGCATCTTTTGCAACTTCTGTATTGGAACCACATCGATAAAGTAGGTTAATAAAAGCTAGTGACACCTAAATAATTATTTTTCCACAATTAACAAAACATCCATAACTACATAGTGAGTGCTATTTGTGTGAAGCCATCCATAATTTTTTTATTCTTGGCCATGTTTTACTCAGACATTGGTATTAAAACATCCTGTAATATATGGGAAGTTACTTGGTCATCGCCGTTTACTAGTTTTCCAGATACCATTAAAGGAAAAGAGCCCAAATATATTTTGTCCAAAAAATGAATAAAAAAACATCACTGCCTTTTCGCTCACTATACACACCTAATATCGGCTATACAGTCGCAGACCAATTTGTTGGACAAGCTCCAATTTATTTGTGGCCCGACCAAGGGCTCCATCGACCCAGTGTACTACAATGGTGACAGATAATTTAGACACCAAATGGGGCTTACTGAATTTATCATGCTTGATTTGGGCAAGTTACGGCGTCATCACCATTACAGCGAATGCAGTTTCCATGATTTGCTTTTTACGACGGCCAAGTTGACTAAGACCGAAGCTTTACCTTCCTCCCTTGCATTCTGTGGGGGGAAAGGTCCTGTTTCGCATCATGTGGTCTTGCAGAAAATGGAATAGATACAATATCCACATTTGAGTGGCGATCACTGTTGCCCCTTTTTAGTGGCTGAGAAGTTTTACAAGCAAGCAGGTGGTTTGTTGCCATGCCACGCTGTCAAATCAGGGACCAGACGTGGCGCGAAGGTGAACTAGATTTGGGACGTTACAAACATGGTGTTCTCCAGTGACACAGATTTACCAAAAGTGCATACAAGCCAGCACCAAAATGTATTATCACGACTAAAATGAGCTACATGCTGAATACGATTTATTCACTCAGCTGACGGCTGCCCAATAAAGAGAGTGCCAGTTCAAATTATTTTTAACTGGTCCACATAGTATGTGAATGCTTAAGAACTATATAAACGTGCATAATACATTTCTAATTTCCCTAAACCCAAGTTACAATGCGCCACCTAATGTCCACACTCCAGATGCCACAGCTGAAAGTGACTGCCTAGGCTTGGTAGTCCTGGGGGGTGGGGGCTAGACTGTATATGTCCACTTAGTGGACATGTTGATTTCTTCTGCTGCTGCTACAGTGATCATTGGCTGGGCTGAGGTATCAGCAAAAAAGAAACAGGCACCCCAGCCAGTTTCCTTATCACTGGTTCAGCTCCAGCCAGTCAATGGCAGCCGAAATGGACAGTCCACTAGGAATGTCCATTTGGCCAGACGGGCTAGTCGGCTAAAGTTCATGCTGAACAAATCTCAAAGCACACTACCACACAGACAAAAGATTGCAGAAAAACAGACTGGAAAGCACTTCATACAGCTGAAATTTTTTTGTTGAGCACAAAGACTATATTATATATGTAGTTGTACGATTTCATAAGCATGCACAGCAGAACACAGATACCGGAAAATCAACTGAACTACTCGTGATAGAAAGTGACCTACAGTACAAACAAAAAACACAATGAAGTAATCAAGGTAGATGAAGTCCTTATGAAAAATTATTGTGGCTTGACTGACGCATGCTTACTCCCTCTTCTTGATATACCTATGTAATCCTATGAGCTCACAATTGATCTCGATACCGAAAAATAATCCCAGTTTCTTTGAAAACCAGATAGCTACCGCAGCATTTACAATGGCCAGCAAAATGTGATGAGCCTGAAACATTTAACAAAGCGTGTTATTCCCTAAGGTGATTGTTGATGCATCTTCCAGATTGTCCGACATCACTACCACAAGAAAGGGGAAGTGTATACTACAACAAATACACATTTGACAAATAACTCGCAGTGTCTCACAGTGCAAAGTGATAATTCCTTAGTTCTGCTAGTGTACGAGCACACACAAGAAGTTTGTTTCTTTTCGGTAAAGAACACATCCCTCTTATACTGGTGCCAACATGTTTCAAGTTATGTGCAATTCTGCACATGTGGAATGCACTGCACGTATGCGCAATGCATCTCGATATGAACACGTGAGAGGATGCGGTGGTTCTTTGTCATACATGCACGTAAATGTGTTACTTGGCAATACACACAGTATACTCAACAAACGTGATGTACTTAATACTTTGATTCTTGGGAAGAAGACAGTACTGCCTTAATGGAAACTGTGTTGCACCTTAAGATTTATGACCACTAAATTTTTAACAGTGTTTTGGTCTTTTAACGATATGGCTTTGCACTGTGCCATGTGTGAGTGTTTGCCTTTTCCAGAACAGACTGTTATAATCGGGAGTTACAGGGATCAGACTGCCTGCGAAGTCTTTCAAGAGTTGTGCACTGAACGGCTTGGCACTAGTTGCATCAGCACCCTTTCTGTGTCAGTATGGAGGAAAGAGCACAATTATCTGCAACACTAAGTGATGCAGTGCACCAGCCCCTCTGAGCCAGCCCCTGTTCTTTGTTTTCTTCCGTCTCTTTCACTCCTCTACCTAGAAATTTTACATGTATGCTGCCTATTTGGTCCCTCGGTATTTTTGTACCACTTTTACCACCTGTGTCAACCTTTCACTCCACGGGTAAGCATTCTTAGCATTTCATGGCACTACTTTTCTTTTATACAACTTCTGCATTATTTTCTCCTTTTGACAATCTTTCTTTTTTGAACTAGACTCCCTTTTCATTGTTGTGGCATTTTTTTTTCTTCTAAATTGTTGTCATGGCATTGTTTTCTATGCTTTTATCTGAGTGCGTGGCTCGGGTGTTGCCTCGATGGGCAATGGTGTTAGCCATCTAGATATGGAATGTTTGCCGACACGTGCGCTGCGGCTATGAATGGTGAATGCCTATAGTATACGGGTTTTCTTGCACAATAAATTCAGTTGGAAGTAGCACTCTGTATGTCTTCATTCTTTCCACTGTCCGTGTTTTTTGCATTTTACCTGCCTTAAAATTTTACTGGACCAACTAGCTTGGATACAGGCCCTAGTTCAGTAGAATCAGTGAGTCTCTTCGATGATCTAGTCCCTGATACTCCCAAAGTGTCGTCCCGCATACAATTTTTGGGGACAGCTTCTGAAGCCCTCTAGTCTGAGAGTTTAATTTTATTTCATTTATTTACCTTAAAGACCCCACTAGGGGATATTGCATAAGGGGTGGGTGTATGTATATAAAGAAGAAATGAAACACTCAAATTTGCGACAATAGGGACTCACACACATTGGCAGAAAAAGATGATGGGCACATGAAAGCGATGATATTGTGAGGAAGGCCATTCCAGTCTTTTGCTGCACGAGGAAAAATATGATGCTGAAAAATGAAATGTGTATGGGAAACTTGCAGTTGGTGACCAGCGCGACAAGATATGTATGCAGGCAGGGTGACGTAAGGAACACTATTAAGTGATGAATAGTAAAACTTATGGAATAGACAAAGTGTTGCTATGTGTCAGAGGAGGGATGAAGTTTGCAACCCAGATTCTGCTTTGAGGGTAGTAACACTGGCTTCGTGAGAATAAGATGAGTGAATGAATCTGGCACCCCGATTTTGTACTGCTTAAAGGTCATCTGTGAGGCATACTTGATGTGGAGACCATATGGCTGACACATTCTCTAGTTTCGAACAGGTAAGTGACTTACAGACTAGTAAAAAAAAAAAAAATTATGAGCTTTTACGTGCAAAACCACTTTCCGATTTGAGGCACACCATAGTGGAGCACTTAGGAAATTGCAACCACTTGGGGTTCTTTAACGTGCACCTAAATCTAAGTACACGGGTGTTTTCGCATTTCACACCCATCGAAATGCGGCCGCTGTGGCAGGGATTCAAGCCCGTGACCTCGTGCACTTATAGACTAGTAATCCAACGTGTTGTGGCACATTACAAAGGTGACATTTCAGAGAACAGAGTTCTATTTGCCGATGATATAATGTTTGTAGCATGTGCATGCCATGACAGATTATTGGACAAAGTAACGCCTAAGTATTTGAACAATGTTACTGGCTGTATAGGTTCGTTAGCAATCGTGTATGGGAATGTAACAGGCTGCATTTGGCAGGTAGTGGAAAGAAGTTTACATTTAGCTGGGTTAAGGGCCATTAGCCCCTAGTCACCTCATTCCAGGACACGGTCTAGATTATGCTCAATTTTTACTGCATCCCGATGGTTAGCAACAAAAGCTACAAAATCCCAATAAAGAAAGGCGTCAGGCAGGGAGATACGATCTCTCCGATGCTATACACAGCGTGTTTACAGGAGGTATTCAGAGACCTGGATTGGGAAGAATTGGGGATAAGAGGTAATGGAGAATACCTTAGTAACTTGCGATTCGCTGATGATATTGCCTTGCTTAGTAACTCAGGGGACCAACTGCAATGCATGCTCACTGACCTGGAGAGGCAAAGCCGAAGGGTGGGTCTAAAAATTAATCTGCAGAAAACTAAAGTAATGTTTAACAGTCTCGGAAGGGAACAGCGGTTTACAATAGGTAGTGAGGCACTGGAAGTGGTAAGGGAATACATCTACTTAGGACAGGTAGTGACTGCGGATCCAGATCATGAGACTGAAATAATCAGAAGAATAAGAATGGGCTGGGGTGCATTTGGCAGGCATTCTCAGATCATGAACAGCAGGTTGCCATTATCCCTCAAGAGAAAAGTTTATAACAGCTGTGTCTTACCAGTACTCACGTACAGGGCAGAAACCTGGAGGCTTACGAAAAGGGTTCTACTTAAATTGAGGACGACGCAATGAGCTATGGAAAGAAAAATGATAGGTGTAACGTTAAGGGATAAGAAAAGAGCAGATTGGGTGAGGGAACAAACGCGAGTTAATGATATCTTAGTTGAAATCAAGAAAAAGAAATGGGCATGGGCAGGACACATAATGAGGAGGGAAGATAACCGATGGTCATTAAGAGTTACGGACTGGATTCCAAGGGAAGGGAAGCGTAGCAGGGGTCGGCAGAAAGTTAAGTGGGCGGATGAGATTAAGATGTTTGCAGGGACGACATGGCCACAATTAGTACATGACCGGGGTAGTTGGAGAAGTATGGGAGAGGCCCTTGCCCTGCAGTGGGCATAACCAGGCTGATGATGATGATGATGATGGTTAGAAACTGATCGGTAAATTACACAATCGTCAGCGAACATTCGTATTTGTATTTATTTTTCAGACTCGAAGTGCCAGACTGCCGGCGCAAACACTTATAAATGTCAGTTAATTTTTGCTCAAACTAGCTGGCAGTTAGCAGACGAGGGCTGTCTGAAAAATATGCCTGCAGTGTCTACTGCACATTGCAAAAAATGACATCTTTCTTACGAACTTCTCCAGATGCGTTAGCTATCCTGACTTTCAGTGCCACCGAGTGAGCTGTTCATGCAATTGCTGCCACTTAACACTCTATTGACATGAGTTGCCTATGGGCAACACACGAGAAAAAAACCACTTTCTTGCTGAGTTTTGGTAGCGAGTACGAAGTTTATGGCTAAATGTCTTCCGCCAACACTGAAGGACAGGCACAAAGTTTCCTTTGTTGGTTTAGAGCAGGAACGCTGAACTAGGAAGAAGTTTGGTACACAACTCACTGTCCATTGAACACATCGTCAAAGGAGACAGGCTGATGCAACATATTCAGCTGCAGTGTGTCAAACATTTGATGTAAAGCAAAAGAAATGTACACTTATGGTTCACATACGACGAGAACTGTCTATACAAATTAAATAGCCTTGGGGTGAAGCCCACTACCAGTTTTTCAGCTGAGGTTCTCTTCAACTGCTGAAAAAAGAATTTGCAAAACATTGTTTTCTTTACGTTGATTATGCTTATTCTCAATCTGTTTTGCACATTTATATAGAAAATAAACATTCTTTTTCTTGTATTTATGTGTGCCATCATTAAAGCTGTGCTTGTGTTTCTAAGACAAGTAGAGCAATGCCTGCTTTCCCCGATGCCTTTTTGCAAAATTTGTAACGCTTGTTGTTGTGCGTGTGTTGAACCAGTAGATTTCGCAAATCAGGTGAGTGAAGCTGGTGCGTGACGATGTGTAATTCTGCATGTGGCAATTTCTTGGTAGTAACAATGGAGATATATGATTGGACATAGGCGTGTGCAGGGCTTTTTATTAGGAGGGTCAAACTATCTTGCATTGCACCCAGCCACTTGCTTTCTCACATGCTGTTCACCCTGGGTCAATGCGCAGACAGTCGACAACAAAAAGTCACCATAATATTTATTACTTGTGTAATGACAAAGATATCCTAAGCTTCGCTGCAGCTGCATGGCTCCTGAAGTAGGGAAGACAATGACCAAAGGATTGGTGTTGCTACATTCTTCGTCCTGGCGCTTGGCTGGAGCTGCTCTCTCTGCACTGGACCTGACGTGACAGCTTCCTGCTAACCGTCAGTAAGCCCGTAGCATTTGGTGGATGTTGTATCGGCAGTTTCAAGACCGGAACCGTATCTGATCCGCCCTCGGGGGGCGCTGATGTAATGATGCTCAGCCTATTTGAGGCGTGCGTACTTGCAATAAACACTCTGTGCTTCAATCCCCGTCTGTGTCTCCGTACCTCTCTCCGGCTGCTGTCCTGGTGTGGCAATCATGGTGGCCCTGCAGACGTAATAGTGGAGGTACGGTGTATCCTAATGACTCAACCTGGAACTCCGGAGCTGCACTCTTCCTGCCGCTACCACCAACACCATGCCATACGACACCGGTGAACGATCCACTTCGTCAACTGGACCAGTCACTTGGGTGGCGCTCAACAACAAGACCCAGCTGTGCTCTGCGGCACCGCTGATATTCATGTCGACAACTGACTTTCGTTGCACGAACAGGCGAGCAACCACAACAAATGGGATGACCTGACAAAGCTCACCAACATTATTTTTTATCTTGCGGATGTCACCAACCTCTGGTTCCAAAATCATGAGGCAACCATTGCGACATGTAATGATTTTAGGACTGCTGTTGTGGACATATTTGGCCGTCCGGCTGTGCGAAAGCTTTGCACCAAACAACGCCTCTGCAAATGTATGCAACAGCGGGAAAGAATTTCACTAGTTATATTGAGGATGTCATTGATCTCTGCAACGGAGGGAGCCGAATGATGACCGAGGAAGATTAAATTAAGCAAATCCGCAAGGGCATTGAAGACGACGCTCTTCAAATGCTCCTGGCTGAGAATCCTACCACCGTTGCAGCCGCAGTCACCTACTGTCAAATATTTGACAAGTTACACTGGTAACGAGCGCTCACCCACCGAACTGTTCCTCACGTGTCCTCCCTTTCCAGCTTGGCGACTGCTTCCGGACTGATGACAGCTCTCTACTGCCTCAAATCAAAGCTTTCTTTCGTGACAAGGTGGCCTGCCAGCTCTCACTGGTCCTTCTCACCCAAGAGCCTGTCCAATCTTCAGCCATGCAGCAGGCCATCTGTGAGCAGGTTGCAAAGGCTTTCCTGGCAGTCCACCAGCACGCTCAAATCGCTGCACTACTGACATACGTGGAAGATGTGTCGCGTCCTAGACCAACAACACTACCCTAATTGACATCATCGTGCCCAGCACTCCTCCTTGTGCCTCAATTGCCCCCTCAGTACTTCCGGCCACAAGATCCATAGTGCACATAGGACATGGGGTAAGCTTTTGTCGCAGCCGCCTGTTGCATCCAGACCACTTTGTTGATCCGCACGGACGTACTTGCAACCCACCAGGATGTTGATCCGAACTCATCGCCGAACTTCTGAACCACTCGTCAGAACTGCAGCAGCCATCGTTCCCCATCACCGTGTCGCTGTTCGATATCGCCGATGTGTCGGCGGCAGCCTTCCAGCAACGGAAACTAAGTGCTGTATTCCGGAGGCAAGAGCTGCACGCTTGTCTAAATGCCCATGATCTTCATTATCATCACAAAACATTATAGAAGTACAGCTTGAAGGAGTCGCTACATTCGCACTTATCCACATGGGTGCTGCAGTATGTCATACATGAGACTCTTCGCCGTAATATCAGGGTCACCGGATCTCTTTCTGGCCTTGTACTTAGTACAGCCACCAAGGAACCCATCGAACCTTCAGCGGCCTGCACCATTAGGATCGTTATTCAGGACTCACTTTGTACAACTGAGTTCCTTGTATTGCCTTCCTGCTCCCATGATGTCATCCCTGGATGGGACTTTCTGTCGCGCTATAGAGCTGTAATTGGCTGCGCCTGTGCCGAAGTTGCTCTGTCTGCCCTCAACAACACTGTTGTAGCTTCGACGGGGCGGCCGGACGAAGGATTTATGGCATGATGCCTAAACGGCCGGGGCGCGCAGCGCCGCAAGAAAGAGCCGGACTGCTTAAGTAGAGGACCAGACAAAGAATGCTCTTTTTTCTCCAAGGGGAAGCAGGAGGCAACTTACAGCGTTTGGCGCGGAGTGGCGCCCTGATGTAAAGACCCAAAACCGAAACTAGAAGTTAACACAGGATACCACATCACCTCTCCCTTGAAAGGAAAAATGCTCTACTCGCTCTCCTCGCAACAAAAGTAAGTCACGAGTCAAAGAACACATGTTAGCACTGTAACATACATGATAGTGATGACATCTTTACACAATAAAAATTGATATCTTTGGCTTCCCCATTTAAAAAAAAAACGCACAACATGAAAACTGAATATGAATTATTGCACTCCAGTTCTGCAGTTTCAGTACCCGTCTTGGGAGGACGAGATGCAGCCTTGCACACACAGATAACAAATTAAAAAAATTCACAAAGTACAGAAGTATACAGTAACAAACATCTGTGTGTCCCCTGGGACAGCACTGATGGGTGGCTCATTCGCCCTGAGCCCGACTCGAGACAGTCTGGCAGTCGTGGATTGGACATTGTGCGTAAAAGCACTTTACACTCCATAGTCCCCCCGTAAGAATGCTAAGGTCTTTTATAGTTTAAAAAAGCTTTTTGGCATGAAAGACAACTTCGTATGGCAGTCAGCACCGTAGTAATGATGTGCGTACTGCACGATTACGCTACAAGAAACGTAATGTATCCCCTACACCAGTAGTAACTGGAAGAAAAGGTGGGAGACAATCATCAAGGGAAGGGTAGTCACTGGAGTGACTCTTTTCAGTGAATTTTCCAAGAAAATCCTGTAGTGCAGGGCATTTCACAAGTTTGGATGCATTCCATCGTTTGCCATTTTCAAGCATGAAAGTATTGCGACCTACCCTACGGTAAATCTTAAATGGTCCCAAGTATTTAGGATCGGACTTTCTCGAGTTACGTACTCGTACAAGATCTCCTGGACGAAATCGAGGGCATTTTGATGGACGACGACGGTCCACGTACGTCTTAACACTTTTTGCGTAAGAGCCGAATTCGCATGCAATCATCTCCTTAATAGTCTGGAAGCTATACTCGGTATCCTGATCCCAGACAAAGGGTTGTCCTTGCTTTAGCAGTTTCCTAAGCGGCTCTACCAATTCATCGTACTGCGGGATCAGTTTAGCGTAGTATCGCATGACACCAAGAAATGAATGCAGCGACTTCTTGTCAGTTGGCTGCGGTGCCTCAACAAATGACTAAACTTTGTTTTCCAGCGGCGAAATACCGTTTGCAGCGCAGACTTGCTCACGGAGAACCCGAGGTTGAGGACGCAGTTTCGCCGAGACAGGTTGCATTGAAGCTCGAAGATGAACGTCGTGGATGAAGTTTTTTACAAGTCCCGTTTGTCCTGAGTACGGCTGGACGAACTCCGAAGGAGCGTTATGCGGATGAGACGGAAACTGAACGCTTGGGTCAGCTGGAACTCCTGACACTTGTTGGCATGTAGCAAAATTAAGCAGCGTACGAGCAGGGGACTGTCGATGCTTTCGGTTCCTCGAACGGCAAACTGAAGCGAAATGTCCTACTTTTCCGCACGCAGGGCAGGAAACGTGCTTGGCTGGACAGCCTGGATCAGATGCGATGTGGTAAGGTGAACCACATCGGTAGCAATGGCCCGCGATGTCTCGACTGGCTTCGCGGAGTTCGGGCCGCGCGCCATGTTGGCCGGCCTCCCCAGGTCGCGACTTTCCGCCATGCCGCCGAGCGCCATCTTGAAGCCGCCGGGTCGAGGGAGAAGGGTGGCGGGAACCGCCATCTTGCGCACCCGGGCGAGGAAGATGACTGCTGTCGACGCCGTCTTGGCATTGCGTCGAGACGTGCTGAACAGACGAGCTGTTAAGGACTTGAAGTTCTTCGTGAACTTGCTGTACGGTTCGTCCGATTTCCTGGGCTTTCTTGAGCGTGAGGGACGCTCCTTCGTAGAGTAACCTTTCTCTAATTCTTGTTGATGCGACGCCTTGAAGGATTTGGTCGCGAAGGGACTCGTCGTGCCAAGCGCCGAACGCACAAGGAGGCGCTAGCCTTTGTAGCGCGATGATGAAGTCCTGAAAGGTATTTCCAGGTAGTTGCTTCCTGTCCCGGAAGATAATGCAGTGCACCAGGGGATTGGTGCATTCTTCGTAGTGCTGGTCGAAGATGCGGAGAATGCCTTCGAACGTAGTACGCATCTGGTCCGTTTGCGACACGAGGTCGTAGTAGAGACGCTGCCCCTCGAAGCCTAAGTTGCTCAGTAAAATGGCTTTCTTCCTCTCGTCTTGTAGTGCCTCGCCTCCGGTTGCCTCGAGAAACGTGCAAAAGTACCATTTCCACGTGAGCCACGGTACCACAGGAGTACCGGGTAGCGCCAGGAAAGGCGGCATGGGGGGTACGAACGCCATGCTGGGTACGGAAAACAAAGGCGGAGGAGTTGCGGTTGATGGAGGAGACGTAGTTGCGGCGTCTTGCATGCCAGTAGCAGGAGGAAGAGCAGAAGTAGTATGGCAAGGGCACATAGGAAGCAGAGTAATGGTTTACCTCGTCGCCAGTTTGTTGTAGCTTCGACGGGGCGGCCGGACGAAGGATTTTATGAGGCCTAAACGGCCGGGGCGCACAGCGCCGCAAGAAAGAGCCGGACTGCTTCAGTAGAGGACCAGACAAAGATTACTCTTTTATTTCTCCGAAGGAAAGCAGGAGGCTACTTACAGCGTTTGGCGCTGAGTGGCGCCCTGATGTAAAGACGCAAAACCGAAACCAGAAGTTAACACAGGATACCACAAACACTTTGCCAGCTCCCTCTTCCACCCCTCCCCCCCTAAGATTATTGTCATCACCGATACTGATCTGTTGCCGAACACTTCAACACCTGCCGCTTTATTTTGTTCATCTGCGCCTGACACCCCAGTACTGTTCACACTCTCACCTGGCTTTCTTCACCGCCAAGCCTCTACCACTTCCATTCGCCATTCTCTATGAGGCTGCTGGTAGTACAACGATTATGCTAGTGCACCAGTCGTTCACATACCCACTCACTCTCCTTTACGATGAGTCGGCTGTGTCAATCTCATTGACATATCTGAGTGTTTGGACGTTCCTGGCTTCTCTTCTGGTCTTTCGCTTGACACCATGACACCGTTTCCAAAATGTTCACGATTGGCTACCGAAGTATTTGATTCATGCGTTGACGCCAACCTTTCCCTGAAGCACTGCAAGCAACTCCTGTCTCTCCTAGATACGTTCTGCTCTTCCTTCGAATGTACGAAATACACCTTGGGTAGTACGGATAGTGTTCCCCACCACGATCGACATCGGATTACAGCCTCCTTCAGACAATGCCCCTATCACGTTTCAGCAGTGCAGCGTCGTGTAATCAATGACCAAGTGAATGACGTGCTCGAGCGTGGCATCATTCAACCATCCCAGAGTCTATGGTCGTCTCCAGTTGCGCTAGTGCGCAAAAAATATTACTTTATTTGATTCTGCGTCGATTAACACCATCGATTAACACCGTCTCAACAAGTTAACATGGAAGGACGTCTACCCCTTATCCTGAATTGACGACGCACTCAATTGTTTAGAAGGCACTGGGTACTTGTGATTGGACCTGCAATCTGGCTACTGGCAGATTCCCATGGTCGCATGCAATCATCGCAAGACAGTGTTTGCCCCCCCTGATAGGCTATATGAATTTAACGTCATGCCATTCAGACTCTACAAATGTGCCCGCAACTTTCAACTGCATGACGGATAAATTGAACATCTGTCTATGCTACCTTGATGACATTGTCGTGTTTTCTTCCGATTTTTCAATGTACTTCAATTATCTACACCAAGTTTTACATGTGCCAAGAACGCTGGTCTTCACCTGAATATCAAAAAGTGTCGTTTTGCAGCTCGCACTTTGACCATCTTGGGCCACATTGAGTCCAAAGACTGTGTCCTTCCTGATCCTGTGAAACTTTGAGCTGACATTGAATTCCCTAAACCAACAGGAATGAAGGGACTCCGAAGCTTCATCAGCCTTTGTTCTTATTTTCATTGCTTTGTGTGCAATTTCGTGACCGTTATTGCATCTTTTCTGTTTGCGTGCTACAGCCACTTGCATGCCGTGACTGTAGTTTTACGATGTTGGCAACTTTGCTTGGTTCCGACTATGAAGTCACAGAAGTGAATAAAGAGGGGCCGTAGCAAGTGGCTGTGCCTTCTACAGTTGAGTCAAGCAGCGGGTCAGTGTGTCGTCACTTTCGCAATACAACACTGGCAACGAAGGAGGGATCGGCGCCTAGATAACAGAATGCTATCACCAGGAGTTAATTATTGCAGATTCACATCTTTCTGTGTCCTCGTCCTTTCATGTGCTATAAGCCTCATCATGTCATACCAACATGCCCAAAGCGCTGCGTTACAGCTAGGAAAATTTTTCCGAACGGAAGACTTCCGAAGCTGCAACTGCTCGATATTGTAATGAGAGATTACCGACAGACCCGCATTGCCGTGTATGGAATTAGCATAGTCAGACTGACATTCAACCATTTCAACGGGCTACTGAAACTGACAACCATCAAAGACAAGCACCCGAGCCTGCCCGGTCTGGATTGGTTCCAGGCATTAGGCATCAGTAACACCAGTGTGCAACCTGACAGCCAACCACCTGCTCCGTGTAAAGACATATTCAGGGATTTCGTTTCCGTATTCGACGGAGCGCTGGGTAGTTACCGTGGACCACCAGATGCAGTACCCTCTCAACCCGGACGTTGCACCAGTCCGCCTGAAGGCTCTGAGAGTAACATTTGCGCTCTGCCCCAAAATTCATGCTGAACTGGATAAGCTGATACTACAGGGAATTCTTGAGCCCATCGATCATGCCCGATGGGAAGCAACTATTCTAACTTCATTGAAGGCAAACGGAGATATTCGCATTTGTGCTGACTACAAGTGCACCTTTAACAAGGCCCTGCAGCCCATTGCATATCCTGAGCCAGTGATCGGCCATCTGCTTGCATTCCTATGGGGTGAGAAGGTATTCACACAACTATACTTGGCCCAGGCGCACCACCAGCTGCCAGTGACCGAGGAAGCTGCGGATGCACAAACTATAGTGATGCACCAGGGGGCACTCCGTGTCCAATGACTTCAGTTCAATGGTTCAGTAACTTGCTTTAGTGGGCACAGGTTTGCCCAATAAAAGTTAGTTAAGCTACTGATAGTTTTGCTGTTGTGTTTCTTGACAGCCACTACCACATGACAGTATTAAATGGTCGCAAGTGGCTTCTTGTAATACCTCGTCACATGGGCTCTGACGCTGCTTTTCATGCTGACCCATAGAGTGCTCATGCAGGTGTGCTGAAAACTTAAGCAAGGTTGTACCAATGCTTCTAGAGGCATGGTATGTACACCTTTGTTCTCAAGTACATGCCAATAACGCAAGGTTCATCTGCAAAGCTCGACTGGAACTCGTCAGACTCTACCTTGCCTTGCGAGTCTTTTCAATCGGATCGGCATCTACCTTTACGGCCCACTCCCATGCACTCCGTCTGGAAGCTGATGGATAATCGGCTTCCAGGTAGATGCCGGCGTTGGTGTTGACCGTCTCACCCAATATGCTGAGACAGCCACCCTACCTGCTGCTACAGCATGCAAGGTTGCTTTCTTCATCCTGTGCAATTCGTGCTTCGACATGGCACTTCTTGAGAACTCCTCAGTGAAAGAGGACATGTCTTTCTGCCCTAAGTGGTTGAAGCACTATATGCCAAGTGCCATGACATCACTGCGCATCTACCGCGTACCATCCTCAAACCAATGAAATAAGTGAGCGCTTCAATCATGCTCTTGGTGACAGTCACTACAAACATCATGTCGAACCACTCCAACAAGGACATTGTTCTCCTCTTTGTAACCTACGCTTACAATAGCGCGACTCAAGCGACCACAGGTTTTTCGCCATTCTTTTTGTTATATTAATGAGAACCCTCGTGCATGCTCGATACAGTACTGTCATAGCAACCCGATGCTTCCAAATATTGGCCCATATCAGAAGTAGTAAAGTACACTGAAGAATGCCGCCAACTTGCGCGTACCTTAACGATGGAAGGTCAAACTCACCAGTGGAATCGACGTGACAACGACCTGAGCACTACCACATTCCATGTCGGCTCCCTCATTTGTTTGTGGATTCCGCCCCATGTTCTTGATCTTTCGTTTAAGCTTCTGGCTCAATGCCGATTGTCGCCTATCGAATCATCGCCTGTACATCTGCGGTAAACTATGTGGTCGAACCTTTGACGACCTGCAGCGTCACAGTTGCGAGACTGTGCATGTCAGCCCGCTGAAACCATATTACGATCCAATTATTGTGTCGTCACTGCGAGTTACCCGGACGGCTGCTCTTCTGTCATGGGGCCATTGTAATGATGAAGATAGCCCAAGTGTCTTTACGGCTGCATGGCTCCTGAAGTGATGAACACAAAGACCGAAGGAACGGTGTTGCTGCCTTCCTCGTGCTGGCACTTGACTGGATCCGCTCGGCTGCTCTCTGTACTGGACCCGACGTGACGGCTTCCCACTGACCATCAATAAACCGCGTAGCACTTGTTCTATAATTGCTTATCACGCTACTACACTTTCATGCGCTACATTGTTGTGCGATGTGCATTTTGTGCACAGGTTATCTCACGCAACCTGCAATCATGCGCTAAATCCACTACCACTAATTATAGTACAGTCAAATGTGTAGGTTTACTTTCAGAGCTCTCCTTAGCGCAAACAGACACAAAAGTTGCATCATCCTAAAAATGAAAAACAACCTGCACAAAATCTTGCATTGTGCTTCCCAAGGCAGTGGGCATAAACAACTCTGGTTGCTAATATGGATAATCTGAGTAAAGGTTCTAGCACTTGAACATGGGCTGTCCTCGTCCATTCGAATCATAAGCTTCTTAGTAAAAGCAGCACAAAACTAATGGCAGCACAAGACAGCAAAGTACACAGGACACCACATGTGCTGTGCACTTCTCTATCTTGTGTTACCACTATTATAACCAACTCGCCCAGTTTTAAACTCTGAGGCAAAAGCTTCCATTTTTTTTTTTTAGAAATGCTCAATGATACAAACATAGCTAGTATACAATGCAGTGGCCTGTTAAACAAAATGCAATAGAAGAAACCATCGAAGGCACTCATGGGATGTGGAACTAACGACTACACACTTTCACCCGTTTCCTAGCAGCCCACCTTCGGGGCCCTCCTGTGCCTATGCTAACAGAGCTTTGCACCAACTGCAGTTCTCATGTTGATCCCTTGTGTTGTCAAGTTTGAGCAGCGTTTGCAAGCCGATATTTAGTAGATGGTGCGATTTAGTGATTAATGCACGCACTCTCTGTCCGAGCCACTCTCAGCAGTGCAGTACACAAATGGACCTAGCGTAAATGGGCGTCACGAGCTTTATAGCTTTGAGGACCATGCAGAACGTGATTACACTTTTTTAGCCTAATGAATTGCTTTCATAATATGTTAGTGATAATGGCATGCACTGCTCTGCTAGAGTGAAAAGAGTGCGAATGCTGAAGAGGGGCTACTAGCAAGGAGAGCGTCTTTTTCTGGCACGGACAGTCTCCAGCAGCTAAGTGGTGCTCCATTTCATGCATAGCAGAGAAGCTATGAAGGCTCGTAGACTTCTCTTTCAGTTTCCATCCATGACCAAAAAGTAATAAGTCACATATGCATAATGTAATTCAGTGTAAAATTCCGTTTCATACCCTTATGTCACTAAATAAGATGCATGCATTACAAGAAAGGCTTCAAAAGTGAACCTATTTACTACCAAATGAGTGGAGAGCGAGCTCAGATAAGAACAGGCTAAAGGGGGCCCCGACTAGTTATAGTTTTCAGTGAAATTTTTATATGAGGTGGCAAAATGTCTCTATAGAAAGGAATCAACCTTTGCTTTGCAAATCTTAGCACGTATTTCTTGAAAAAAATTCATATTCACTAAGGATGGAAAACAGTGTTATATCAATAAAACTAACATACTGTACCCCGCCAACATATTTCCCGTAAATCTGCACTACTAGTACTATTCACCCAAGGAAAGTTAAGTTTATGACACCCACAATATGTTCGTGAAAAATTTCCAAACTTTGGTTTTTGACCAACTGCCAATGACTGACACCGAAATTAGGGGTTTTTTTGGGGGGGCATTTTAGCTATGACGACGAAGCTAAAAATATTTCAGACAAATTTTCAAAAGGTTTCTTGCAAACTAAAAACAGAAGTATGCGTCTACAAAACGCATTTCTTTTGTTATAAAACCCCGAAGATGCCGAAATAGTGAGATACTTAACCCTTGATATAAGGAACTTCTCAATATAACGAAGTATTTACCTTTTTAATAACTTCTTGTCCATAGAACACCATGCATTTAGAACCTCAATATAATGGAGTGTGCTATATACACGATTTCTATGCAACAAAATTTCACTGCCGCCTCGAAGAAATAGACACAATAAATGGAAACTTCGACGGATGCAGATGGTGAAGTGGATGAATTACAAACGGCTCTTGCCAAATGCACCTGTCAAACTGCAAGCCAGCCATGAGACCATGAGCAACCGCCGAAGCGCAGCAGCGTCATGTTCCAAAGAAAGTCCCAAGTCTGATAAGATCCTATTGTGCCACACGCGCTGTATGCTTTGGCTGCGAGTGAAATCATGCGAGGGTGAGCAGAGAGGAATGATGGCTTGATGAGAGCTGTCTTCTCATGCGAGCAAGAGGAACGTGGGGAGGGGAACGAGTGTTTGCAAAGGGAGAGGGAAAAAGGTGGGGAAAAGGGGAAAGTTCGTGCGCACTTGCTCTTCTAGCGCCGGCATGGCTGCACATGGCTGTCAGCGCAGCTCAGTGCATGTGCATATGCGGCCCGCATGCTCTTCTTTAGAGGTAATCTTATGCGCGAGCGTAGAGTGGAGTGTCAAGACGCTGTGGCATCATGTGTGCTGTCTTGTCGTGCATTTAGTACTGGTAGGCTGCGTAACCTCGAGTTTCGGATACTCGTGGAAGCGAGAGGCAGACGAAGCATTCATTCCCTGCTGCTGGCGCTTTTCATGATACCGTCATCGCACTGCGGGCGACACTATCAGTTGTAAATGCGGAGTTGATGCAAAAGCATGGCTGGCTTTGCTTTGGATCGCTAATCTGAAGATCAGCGACTGTGTCGACAATATTGTCGACACGGCATGAAACGGTATCTTTTGTTGCCATCTCTCCAATTGAATAAAATGAACTTTCTTTCCATTTAATTTTGCTTTTTCCTGTTGCCCACTAATTTAGAAAATTGTCCGCCCCCTTCCACGTAAAAAGATCCATAGGCGACTGTACTTATTTCCATAAACGGTTGAATTTCAATGAAATTTTGATGTCACAAAACAAATTGCCAATTTTAACGACTTTGTTATATCAAGGTTTAAATGTACTTCTATGGCCACATGACCTGCATTGCCTGCTATGCGCATGAAACAGTATAGGTCATGCGACGTGTCCCTTTGGCAGTGTCAGAGTGCCTTAACAGTCCAGAGGTGTATAACTGATGAAGCCCAATGCTGCACTCAACAGCTGAGTGAACTTTGGATCATTCAAGTGGCATCAACATTGAGGACAGGCAAGTGGAGAAACACAGTAAAGCCAACTTTAGCAACTTCATTTCCGAACATGATATTAAGCATGCATGGCATCTTTGCTCCCGCATGTGTGATATGCATTAGTATAAATATGCGCACCCGTTTCCAATAATGCCTCTGTTGAAGTAAGAGCTTATGTGCATCCATCTTGTTTGTCCTCATCGTTTCATGCATTTAAACAGTCCAAAGTATGCCTTACCTACAAGGCCAAACCTCTATGCTTGACAAGCTGAGTGAATATAGCAAATGGTGCGTAGTACCTTGCATACACTGGTTGTGCTCAAAGTGCACTTGGGGGTCAGTCGCGCCTCTGCGGCAGCTTGCTGCCATCCTGCCAGAAGCAAAACATGCGGATTAGTGCGTCCACACAAATTGGCTTCGCTAAGCACTGCAGCTGCCAAAAAGCTCAGAATACAATCGGCACACAGTAGAGGGTGTTGCATCATCAATGTACTTAAGAAAGTGGTAATGATTTATTCTTTTTAGTATACCTTGCTGCAAAAGGAAGACAAGAAAGTTCACTAATGATTACGATACTCCCTAGTGCAAAATTTGAGTGCGGCTCTACACATTTTCATTTTGCAATATATTGGCTTGTGTGGACAATCCGTCTCGTGCAGCTGTTACAAATGGAGTGAAATGTGGCATGACTGCCCCACTAATCGTGATGTGTGGACGCAATTAACAGCAGCTGCAACAAACAGACCACTCATACAGCGCTTTGTTTCCATAGAAATGACGTGCGCTACTTTGGTGCCATCTCGTAGCCATCGTCATCACAAAGCCTGTTGTGTGCAGCACTACCCTTTTCTTCTCAAGCTTTTGCCATGCCCTCCTTCTCTGCTTTCCCCCTTGCACTCTCTTCGCTTCGCCATCTTTCATCCGTGCTCCGCATTTGCACTTTCATCCTTTTGCTGTGCTCGCTCACTCGGTTACAAGGGGCAAGGCTGACACCGGCGCTCATTGCAGGAACGGGTGCTGAAGAGCTGCACTCTAAAAGGAAACACAGGGGTGGAACTGCCCAAGAGTGTTTTGGAGCAGCTCCAGGAGTAGCAAATTTGGCCCTTCGGAGCAGGTTTGGAGTGAAATTACTCATTTTGGCGCACAACATATGTATTTCAGAGCAGCTTAGTAAAGCTCAATCAACATGAGTGTACTAATACAACAGGCAGACCAAGAAAAAGTTATCTGAATTCACAGAACCGTATAAAGTTACATACTAGCTGTGCAAATAAATGTGGCCGAGAAATAAAAGCTTTACGGAAATGGTGCCCACTGTATGTCGAGCTTTGTTTGTTCAAGCCATGCTGTTTGAGTCAATTGCTGGTGCATTGTGACTTTTTCTTACTTCACAGACTTTTTTGTAGTTTTAAATAAAGGATTGCAATATATTGTAGGTTGCTTTAAACGCATTGCTCACTTCTCAACACACTCCAACTTTTTCCATGGCACCATATCGATTGAGTAGGTTAATAAAACCTAACTATCTATACCAAATAATTATCTGAACAGGCTTAAGAAGTATGTCCCCAACAAAAAAAAAAAATCCTCATGACTAGCATGAACAAAGACCCATCAATGTACACAGTGATTTACCAATAGAGCAAACACTGGAGGCACATGGCCCCTGCTCAGCACCACCACCACTGGCCACCGGCTGCAAGGAGTTTCGCGCAGGTGCAGCGAGTGCTGTGGATGGTGCTCTTTCACCATCTGCGCTCGTGGTTTGAACCACTGCGAAGCAAGCCACTCGCAAAGTTCGTGTTCGAAAGCAACCACTTCTAGTTCCTGCTTCAAAGGGCTTTTCAACAGTGGAAAATCACCTTCAGGTGTAATTCTAGCCACTAATCATTCTCAGCGGTCTGCGTGGCTGACCGAAAATGTCTAAAATCAAATAAATGTAGCCTTATTCATCAGCAGCAATACTGCTGTGTGTTGTGGACCTCCTCACTACATGAACAACTGCCTGCTGTGAAAAGATTTACATCACTCGTCAATGCCCATGATTTCACCATGGCTTGAGTTCCAGACAATGAGAGGCAGTGTATTGTGGAACTATGGTGAGGACAGTATAGTGAATGCGCTATTTCTAAACATAACACAGCAGCCACTAAAAATAGTTAACCGAATTATTCAGGCATAAAAGAGCAACCGCCCCATAAAAGACGTTCCTCGGTAGCCGCAGTGCTGGGCCACACGGATGACCTTGCCATCATAGCTGCTGTTGTTGGCAGATCTAGGGTTCAAGAGATCAAAGAAACCCTTAGCATGAATGTTTCAAAAACTACTGTGAAGCACTGCTTATATCAGGCAGGTCTGAAAGGCAGAACTGCTGCACAGAAAGTCCTAAGGTCCTCTTTCATGCTGCCAACAAGAACAAGCAGCTTCAGTTTATGCAGTGTCATGCACATTGGGCGCTGCAGGATTGGAAGAAGGTCGTTTTTACAGACATATCATCCTTCACTACCTGTGCATTTGGCACCCTGACTGCACCGCTCAGTGCTTATTAAAACTATGCTGTTTGAACAATCTTCTGTTTCGATTGTCAATAGTTCTAAGTTCGTCCTTGTAGCATGAAGACAGCATCAGACCTTTTGTAAAAGGTGCCAATGTTCCCTAAAACAAAATACAGGATCATTTATGCAAGGCTACCTGTCAAGCGAAACCAATCACTGATGATAAATGGGAATAATGCTAAAAATGTCAATGGCATTTGAATTTTTTCTGGTAGTAATGCATAAAAATGGCAGCCAATATATAGAAATGGTATCCCCAATGACATTACATTACACTTCAAGGGCCGCTAGTGCGACAAATTACAACAAAACAGCAGTGTAAACTCCAATGTATAGAGTTTTCCCAAGCTGTTTGTAGTTTCGTTACTAGGAAAGCCTTGCATGGCATATGTGGAACGCTCAGCGTTCCACATATGATTCTGTTCTGAAGAAGTACAGAATCTAGTAATGCAGCCTCAAATACAATAATAGCATGTCTTGTTCAGAAAATTTCATAACAAACTTGCACTTTGATGAAGAAACTCGCAATTTGCATGGCCTCATAACACACTGTACAGATCATACAACCTGCTTACTTAACCTCAATTACTTCATATTTCGGCTACAGGCCAGAGTTTGTCTAGCCACTCGCTGCAAGCGAAAGGACAGTCAGCGCGTGGGGATGCATGAGCAACGGTGGCCTTGGACCTCTTGTCAGGCTGCAAGGAAAACTCGTGGACAACAATTACTGCAACATCCTCGACCCAGTTGCCCTCCCTCATGTCACTTCCCAGCCACACGACTGTGTTGCAGCATGACAACTGCCCTGTTCTTCAGCACCACCAAGTGCGGGCTCCAGCTGGTCACCGCAGCCTTATCGCAGTAGTCACGGAAAAAGGCACATCAGTGCGTGCATTGCTTTTGGAGAGCTGCCAAGGCTGAGTAAGGGTGTTTGATGTGTTTTTCTCTGAAGCACTGTATACATTCCTTCCTTCCATAATGAAGGCACTTCTGGAGGCAAACAAGGAAGTGAGAAGGCTTTAAACAGTGTACGTGGATTATGCTTCTGTTCTTCGAAAGCACGAGAAGAATACTACAGTTCTTGAGAGTACTTTTGATGCCAAGCACGTAAACAATGATGTTTGTTTTCTGAAAGATATGGTGGATCCGTGAGGAGAAAGCTGTTGCGCAAAAGCATTTTGCACAACTTCGTTGCTACCTTCAGGAGACAGTGATTCTAAAATACATATGGAGCTGCTTATTACACACACACACCTTCCCGTCAAGACATGTGCTAGGCAAAACCTGGCGCAAACAAGCAAGAGAATCTATGAGGTAAAAGAGCCCGGAGGTCCAATGACACTAATCAATGAGGTTTAAAGAGCTTCAAGTCAGTGGATGGCTGTCCTGAAATACGTTTACCATAACCTTGCCATTGTGCAAACTGATTGCCTTCTGTAAGAACACACATAGCTCAGATGGCTCGCCTAGTGCAGAACCTTGAAGCTCACATGAACATGCTGAAAATACTTCGAGGCTGACTAACCTGCCTTTTCACAACCTTCCGGATGCTTTGTCATCAGAAACTTTTACACAGGCCGAGGAACTAAACACTTGTCACTGCCGCAATCATCTAAACATAAGCACTGACCCAAAAGAAATAGAATGCGCTTATCGCCTCAGCTGCCATTCACATGACTACCATCGTCCTGTCATCATTAAGTTCACCTTTCACAAGACCAAGGAATTAGTTCTGTCACAAGGACAAATTTAAGGGCACACAATACAGTCGACTTAAGTTAATTCAATCCTGATAGGACCTATGAAACTGGTCAAATATCTGGTGAGTCGAATTAAAAGGCAGAAAAACAGCTTACTCACTTGGCATAATTTACACTTAAAGTTAGGTTCGCCTCAATACAGCCTTGTTATGCTACAAAGCATACCAAATGAGAAAAGGTGTCACTGTTAGGGGAAAGAGCATGTGTTCCTTAATTTACACATGCACATGTGCCATCTCCGGTCACATTAGGAGCACTGAGATGCCTATACTCCGTTTCATACATCAGGTGCAATGCTGTGGAAGCCCCGCAAGAAGTACGGTCACTGAAATTTATCCCTCTATGCGTTCCATCTATGCAACGGTCTATACTTCGATGCACGCCAGTGGTGATTGCCCGCGTGAGTATGCACGTGAGGCTGGCACGACAGGTTGCATATAAAAAACAAATGAAAAGCAAAGTGATCTAAAACGACATGTTAGCAGCCGTATCAGTACATGATTTGTTTCTTTCTAAAAGTAAATTCTTTTTTTTTTTTTTTTTTCATTCAGAACGGAGCTTATACAAAGAACATTTTTGCAAGAATCAGTCAAAAGAACACCGAACTATTTTTAAGTGCGAATGCAGCCACTGAAAAAAGTATCTCTAGCCTCCACAGCGTTGCACCTGATGTATGAAACCAAGTATAGTAAGTTTACAGGGAGGCCTTCAGAGCGATCAAGGCAGAAAGCTGGGGTAGTTGGTGTGACATCATTACTTAAAAGACTAGCACAAATAACATGGACACAGACAGAGGAGGCGACAGGACGAGCGCTAAACATCAAGTGAGGTTTTATTGCGAGAGAAGGTACATATATACATTTCGGTGGTGCATGTGCACACAGGGTTAAAACAGTACAAGCACAATCTAATCAAAATGAGGCAAACTATTCTGCAAGTACATTTTTTCTGTTTTGGACAAGGCAAGTGATATCGTACTGACACAGTTATCACCTTCCCTGTCAACGTGATATGCCTCACAAATCTCGCGCCCCCACCTTGTGCCTCCCCTACCAAGCACACACGTGGTATCAAACGCAGGCATGCACCCGCACTGCTTACAATGCTTGGCCAAATGGCCGCCCCCCGCCAATGAATCTACCAGCGTTCGGTGCTCTCGTAGCCGTTCGTTTAGGCAGCGGCCAGACTGCCCGACGTAGCATCTACCACAGGAGAGAGGTATGCGGTATACGACTCCAATGATGCAGGGTACAAACTTGCATTCGTGTTTTATGGTGCAGACCGGTTTTTTCTTTTCGTTTATGGCTTTGCACATGCACACCAGCTTTTCGGGGGCAGCAAACAACACGTCCACGCCGCACTTCCCTCCAACTTTTCTCAGCCGGTGTGATAGCTGGTGCACGTACGGTATAGCTGTACGCTTTAGCTTCTTGCAGCTTTTTTCCGCTGCCACGCCAGGGCGTCCACCTGCCTTGATTTCTTTCAGGAGGCATTCCGCCACAGCCGTCGCGATAGCTTTCAGAAAACCGAAATAAAATCATCGACATATCTAAAACACCTCACAACACGCTTTTCCTCTTTCACGACATCACTTGCCTTGTCCAAAAAAGAAAAAATGCACTTGCAGAATAGTTTGCCTCATTTTGATTAGATTGTGCTTGTACTGTTTTAACCCTGTGTGCGCATGCACCACCGAAATGTATATATGTACCTTCTCTCGCAATAAAACCTCACTTGATGTTTAGCGCTCGTCCTGTCGCCTCCTCTGTCTGTGTCCATGTTATTTGCACTAGTCTTTTGAGTAATGATGTCACACCAACTAGCCCATCTTTCTGCCTTGATCGCTTTGATTTCTTGTACTTCGGGCCCTGTGCTTCCTTCTTTTATGTGTCGAGATCCCTCAGTTACCTATGTGAACCTAATAGCAGTAACTACCTATCGGGCAAGAGCGCTACCCTTCGCCCTGAAGAATGGACTGGTACCACCTGATGTGCAAGCCTTGTTCCATCCCTGCCAAGCGTCCGTGCGACATCCTAGAAGAATCACCAAGATCTTCCATGCCGAACTCTGGAGACACATCCGGTATTTCCATTCGTGCCTACGTTTGCATGCCGCGACCAGGACAAGCTGCCAGGTAACCTGTGATGCCTTGATGAGGACTGGCATATGGCGTCTCAAACTCCTGCGCGTTGTGCGAAAAGCGGTTCAGTGGGAAGAGCCTCGACCAGCCATGATTCCAACACCGAAGAGCACATGGATTGCACGGACATCTGACCGCACCAGGCGATGACCACCGACGCAGGGATAAGCCCATCACCGTCCACCATCAACAGCGGCGAGAATACGACCGACAAACGCATTCAAGACGCCCAAGAGGGATGGACCACAGTTGTGTCCGTCAGGGAAAGAAAAATGCAACGGAGAGAACGTGCGCAGGAGCACCGGAAGAATGAATCTCCAAAGAACGCAGACAAGCCAAGATTTCGCCCGAGACGCAACGGGAAGAAACTACCACCCTTACCAAAGGACAATTTCAAGGTCATTGTGAGACCACATCAAGGACTCCCGCTTCAAGCAATTACAACTCCCATGATGGCCCGTGCTATTATAAAGGCTTGCAATGAAAAGATCCAAGGTGAGCAGTTTTTGCTACGTATTAAGCCTGGATCGAACATTGTAATTGTTTCAACCCCAGAAAAGGAAGTCGCAAACACATTGCGCCAGATTACATCACTCAAGATAAATAGAAAACCCCATGCGGTGAAAGTGTATGTAGCTCTGGGGGACGGAGCAGTTCAGGGGGTAATCCACGGACTCAACCCACGTACGCCCTCAGACATCCTTAAATCGAAAATCAGAGTGCGCACGCTAAATGTGGAAGTCGCTCACGCACGAATGCTGGGGGACACTAAGAGTGCAGTCATTGTATTCTTCGGAAACCTAGTACCAAGATATGTGTACTACGAGGGAGGCAAAATGGCCTGCTATCCGTATCGAAATACAGTGCAAGTCTGCAAAACATGTCAAAGGGTGGGTCACAGAACTGATGTGTGCCCACAACCGGAACTGTGTGTGTGTAGAATTTGTGGAACGGAAGATCCTGCAGACGGACACGAATGTAACTCGAAGAGTTCCTCGTGCGGTGAAGCCCACCTAACGGGGGACCGAAGCTGCAGAAAGCGTCTAAAACAGGTTCGCCGACCAGAACCGTCGTCAGGACGCCAAGAACGGAAGCCATCAAAGAAACGCAGCCTCAAGCGTAAACAAAGGTGGTTCGAGTCGGAGGAAGAAGAGCACGGATATACCACGGAAGGATCTATTCTCTTCGACCAGGAAAATTTCCCGGAAGTACACCGTCAAGAAACCGGGCGGGGACCAGAGAAGTCCAAGATGAAGAACGCAACACCTCAACACCCTCAGTCCAGGGAAACCATTGGCCAACCACAAATGGCGGCACCAAAGGTAAGCTGGGCGCAAGTTGCAGCTCCCACTGCACAACATCATGCGAATCACAAATCGGTAGCGGATCAGAAACTTATAGAAGAAAATAGATCACTAAAAGCCAATCTGGCAGAATTGAAGAAGGAGATGGCTGCCCTTAAGCAAACAATACACGACCTCGCAAACAAAACAAAAGAAGCGTCTACAACACATGTTAGTAAACCCACACCAACACCAGAAGAGCCCATAGGCAAGCAGCTGGAAACAATCACACATCAAGTACAGATAATGTTCGCAGAATTGCGTGCTCTTAAGAGACACGTAGACGACTCCCTAAGCTGCACCAAAGTAACCACACGAAAACGCATTAATGATAGCCCAGGAGCTCCTACCCGTCGTCCCAAAGTGATAGAGACGACGGATAGCGATAGTACCATTCATGGCTGACACGACACACAGAAACACTGAAAACCTTGAGGTATGGCAGTGGAATTGCTGTACGTTACGTAACAAACAGGCTGCCCTTGCGCAATATATACAGTCAGCGCCAGTCCTACCCGACATTATATGCCTACAAGAAATTGGGCAAATTACACAAAAACAAAGGATACGAGACGTATTCCAATCCTGATTATCCTAGGGTCGCCAGCTTTGCGAGAAAAGACCTGGCCCTCAGCGTCACGTATATGCCACAGCACGACACACAGCATCAAATACTAACGGTGTGGCCATGCAAAAGAAATAAAGCCAAGACTGTAATCGTAAATATATACAGTCCTCCTCGAGAGCGAGCACCATGCTTCGATACCCTACTAATTTATGCAATATCAGCCATGGAGCGAAAAGACAAGCTGCTAGTGGTTGGTGACTTCAATGCACCACACTCCGGCTGGGGTTACAACAAAGACTCAGTGAAGGAAAAATCACTAGTTGAGACGACAGATCGATACGGGTTAGAACTCATTACAATACCGGGGTGTTACACACGTTTAGGCAATAGTGTAGCGGCGGATACAACCCCAGATATAGCTTTCTCGAGCCATCCAGGGGAGACGCGGTGGACAAATTTGGAGGAAAATTTGGGTAGTGACCATAACATTGTCTCGATAGGTATCAATTCCCCCAAAATCCGTCGTTCCCTAGGGAGGGCTTGCATTACAGACTGGACTGTATATCGAGATAAACAAGAGCAGCTCATTTTCACAGAAGATATTGAAACCTGGGTGGAGCAAATACGCGAAACACACGAAAGAGGAACGAGGGAGATTGCTACAACATCGGATATAACAGCGGTAGACAGCCGCCTCATACATTTGTGGGAAGCACACAGAAGCCTGACGAGACGATGGAAAAGACAAAGATTAAATAGAAAGCTCAAAATACGTATAGCTCAACTAACACAGGAGGCTAATGCTTATGCACAAACACTAGAAAACAATAATTGGCACCAATTCTGTGAATCTCTACAAGGAACCTTCACACAAAAAATACATGGGCCATTTTGAGAAGCATGATAGATCCTGCAAGTACAAAAACAGCGACGAACCGAGATCTGCGATTACTTGAATGCGAATTTCGAGACGCTGACACCCATCTCCTAGACACACTAGAAGACATGTATATAGGAGCAAATTCCACGCAAAACCATGATACTCCCACATATTTAGGAGGGAACAATGAGGAGCTAGATGCCTCTATATCGGTGGCAGAGGTTTTCGCGGCAGCGCAAACTTTCAAGAAAAATACGGTGCCTGGACCGGACAAAATAACAAACACCATGATTTGCAATCTTAGCCTCAATGCTTTAACAGGGCTAACAGATCTTTTTAACAAACATGTATGGACTGAAGGAAGTCAAATCCCACAGGCATGGAAGCATGCAGAGATAATTCTAATACCGAAACCAGGGAAACTGAGGGACATAAAAAACCTCCGACCCATATCCCTTACCTCATGTCTGGGTAAGCTTTTTGAAAAAGTTATACAGATGAGACTCACTAGGTACATAGAAAACAGCAACCTTTTCCCGGAAACTATGTTCGGCTTTAGACAGCATATGTCGGTACAGGACGTGTTTCTCCTACTGAAAGAAGAAGTATTAAACACAGAGAGTGGAAATGCAGACAGATTCATAGTGGCATTAGATATCAAAAAAGCTTTCGATACCATCTTGCACGAAAGCATTTTAACGGAACTATCGAACATGCACTGTGGACAGCGCACTTATGAATACATAAAATCCTTTCTAGATAAGCGCAAAGCCACGATAGGGCTAGGATCCACCCGCTCAGATGTTCTACAGGCCCCCAAAAGAGGAACACCGCAAGGTTCAATTCTTTCACCGCTACTTTTCAATATAGGGATGAAAGGACTAGCGGTGAAACTACAACGGATCCCAAACTTAGGACATGCGATTTACGCGGACGATGTAACTCTCTGGACCGCAAAGGGATCTTTAGGGGAACGTCACGAAACCCTCCAGAAGGCAATTAGCATTGTTGAGGATCATGTAACAAAAGCTGGCATGAATTGCGCCCCGGAGAAGTCCTAACTAATCCGAGTAAGAGCGCCTTATACACGAAAGGACGATAGACTTCCGATAAAGCTTGCTCTGGGAGGTCAAACAATAAAGGAGGTATCTAAAGCTCGGATACTCGGACTATGGATACAGGAAAATGGAGCAGTAGGGCACACGATCGCAAATCTCCGGAAAACTGTTAACAGCGTGTCTAGGATGATAAACAGAGTAGCAAGAAACAGAAAAGGCTTCAAGGAGGAAGAGACGATAAGGCTCGTACAGGCATTTATCATAAGCCGTGTAACCTTTGGCCTTCCTTTCCAAAAAGTATCAAACTCAGAGGAAACTAAAATAAATGCCCTTATACGCACAGCTTATAAGGCGGTGCTTGGTCTACCGATTTGCGCTAGCATGACCCTCTTTAATGCAATGGGTATTAGCAACACATTTGAAGAACTCGTGGCTGCAACACTGATTGCACAACGAGAAAGGCTCAATTCCACGGAGCAAGGTCGAACACTTCTCCATCGATTAGGGTATCCATTCAGACCGGCACATTGTAACGGCCAAACAGAACTCCTCCCACCGAACATACGAGCTCAGATCTCTGTGTCCCCAATCCCTAAAAACATGAACGAGAAATACCACAGACAACGGCGCCTTGCACGGGCCAGGACACTCGAACGCAGGTTCGATAGAAATCCGGAGGTTTATTACACGGACGCGTGCAAACAGGATAGCAAAACTTTCACTGTGGTAGCCACAAACGCACAAACTACTATTTCCGCAACAGTCAGAACAGAATCGGTGGCCACAGCAGAGGCTACTGCGGTGGCTCTGGCTATACATGACGCTGAAAATAGAGCACGTTCTGCGTTCTGCATAACCGACTCGCAGTCGGCATGTCGCCTTTTCATGGCAGGCACCCTGCCCAAACTCACCATCAAAATCCTAGGAAGAAATCTCACGGAACACCACGCTATTACGTGGTGTCCGGCGCACGCCGGAGTGAGGGGTAAGGAGAGGGCGGCGGACCGCCTCGCTCGAGAATATAGCATCCGAGCGACGGAACGCACTCTCGTAGAATCTCCGATCACAGCAAAAGATATCTTGGAGGCACAGAGACGAGGAAGGCAATGGTATAGCTTTCCAGACACATCCTTGGACTCGGCGCAAATGCAGGACTGGCGCCGACTACAAACCCGTACATACCCACACCTACTCCTACTACACCACATACACCCCACCCGGTATCCCAACACTTGCCCTTGGTGCGGAGGGCGGCCATCTCTTAACCATATCACATGGTCGTGCCAGAGTCGGCCACAAGAAATCCAATCACCCTTTATGGGGCGAAACTCCAACAGTAGGCAGTGGGAGGTGTGGCTAGCCAGCACGGTGCGGGAGGACCAATTGGCCTTTTTCAACCAAGCCCGACGTGCCGCGATCGCCAGTGGGGCCCTGGACTGAGGGACCCACCCACTGGACCTGAATATGATCAAATTGAATGTGAATAAAAGTTTTATACTACTACTACTTGATGAGGACTTGGGCTAGGGAGGCAGCTAATGTTACCGAGTTTCTGTGGTCTTTGGCCTGCCATCTTTGTGTGCTTGGAAAAATGCAAAAGAGGATTCCCAAGATGTTCATAAAAAGAAAAAAGTCAAAACTTATTGTGCGCAACAAACAGGGACGAAGAACAGAAGAAACACAAGGACGAGTGCTTATTCTTCGTCCCTGTTTGTTGCGCACAATAAGTTTAATATGAATTTGTTCCAACTAGGCCGACTCGCAGTCTTGCTTAAGAAAAAAGTGTTGCGTTTAGCGGAATGTGGTCTCCCAGATAAAGTTTAAAGGGTTTTGAGCTGCGGGCCTAAATTTTGTAATGAGGTTAACGAAACACCGCTCAGACTCCTTACTATGGTTAGGAAAGTTGGGCAATGTGCAGAGGCGGAAGAGAAAGCTAGATGTATTTCCGAAGGTGTCCATTGCCTGTTAGGTAGAAAGCCGTGTTCACTTGGGGCAACGCTAGTGGTGAGCAAAACAATTCATTACCTCAGGAAGATCAATCTCTCTTTGCTGACAGCTGATAAGGAGGGTGGTTTCGTCGCGTTGCCCAGAACGATGTACCATGAAAGGCTAAGCAGGCTATTGAAAAGAATTTTGTTCCCTTGGAAAGATCTGGGAGGAAAGTAAAAACAGAGGCATTAAAACTGTGAGAACAGATCAACTTGACAGGACTGCACAAGTCTGTAAAAGCTGCGAATATGCCGGGGCTGAACATATTTTTTTCTGCAAAAACCCACAATGAAGGCATGCCCCTCAGAGCAATTGTATCCGAGAAAGAAGCCTCGCAAGGTCTGGTATCAAAATACCTACAAAAGCATCTTAGCCAACTAGACGTAGACCCTTTTCGTGTGAGCAACTTAAAGGATGTGATTTAATTTTGGGGTGAGCAAGACGGTGCTTCACGAGCCAATTTTGCTTTTTCAGTTGATATTGAGGAACTCTTCTATTCCATTCCCCAAACACAGTTGTTAGACGCAGTAAAAGAGCGGATTGAAAGCTGGGGGGCTGTCCAGTTCCAAAATAGTAGCGGGGT
Organism: Dermacentor andersoni; assembly: GCF_023375885.2. Taxonomy (NCBI): domain Eukaryota; kingdom Metazoa; phylum Arthropoda; class Arachnida; order Ixodida; family Ixodidae; genus Dermacentor; species Dermacentor andersoni. The sequence continues at coordinate 3,425,815 of NC_092824.1, read as the reverse complement.
ATCCGTAAACGACTTTGTAGCATTAGTTGAGTGCTACCTCTCTTCCACCTACATTTGTTTTAACGACAAGTTGTTCGTGCAAATACATGGTATTTGCATAGGCTCTTGCATAGCTCCAATACTTAACAAAATATTTTTAGGCCAATTTGACAAGCGCATGGCAGCATGCATGAAAGAGGAAAAACGTGTTGTGAAGTGTTTTAGATATGTAGATGATTTTATTGTGTTTGTGAATGTTGACAACGAGAGCGACAAACCACAGGTTGTAAAAAGTGCTTTAGAGATTTTCAGTGATTGTTCTGGCAAACTAAGGTTCCCGCATGAAGTGCCGCTGAACGGGTGTCTCCGATTCCTCAAGCTGTGTTTGTACTTTGGCATGGGGCACATCTGCTGGTCATACCAGCCACACACAAAAAAGGAAATTTTAGCATATAATTCGGCTCACTCAAAATTGGTTAAGCAGGGCATTGCAAAAAAATTGCCTGCGTGGTGCTCTCGAAAATTCTTGCCACCATGAAATTGAGGTTAGTTTGCAGATGCAAGTGCTCCGGTTGCAGAACGCCGGTTTTCCGAAAGGTATCGTGACGGCTGTGGCGGAATGCCTCCTGAAAGAAATCAAGGCAGGTGGATGCCCTGGCGTGGCAGCGGAAAAAAGTTGCAAGAAGCTGAAGCGTACAGCTATACCGTACGTGCACCAGCTATCGCACCGGCTGAGAAAAGTTGGAGGGAAGTGAGGCGTGGACGTGTTGTTCGCTGCCCCCGAAAAGCTAGTGCGCATGTGCAAAGCCGTAAATGAAAAGAAAAAAACCAGTCTGCACCATAAAACACGAATGCAAGTTTGTACCCTGCATCATTGGGGTCGTATACCGCATACCTCTCTCCTGCAGTAGATGCTACGTGGGGCAGTCTGGCCGCTGCCTAAACAAACGGCTACGAGAGCACCGAACGCTGGCAGATTCATTAGCGGGGGGCGGCCATTTGGCCAAGCATTGTAAGCAGTGCGGGTGCGTGCCTGCGTTTGATACCACGTGTGTGCTTGGTAGGGGAGGCACAAGGTGGGGGCGCGAGATTTGTGAGGCATATCACGTTGACAGGGAAGGTGATAACTGAGTCAGTACGACATCACTTGCCTTGTCCAAAACAGAAAAAAATGTACTTGCAGAATAGTTTGCCTCATTTTGATTAGATTGTGCTTGTACTGTTTTAACCCTGTGTACGCATGCACCACCGAAATGTATATATGTACTTTCTCTTGCAATAAAACCTCAGCTGATGTTTAGCGCTCGTCCTGTCACCTCCTCTGTCTGTGTCCATGTTATGTGCGCTAGTCTTTTGGGTAATGAGGCCTTCAGAGTTTTAGAAAGACCCCCACTCTTTTGTTCGCTTTAAACGTCCCCTCGACTGAGTTTTTTCATCTAGCCACCTTTCTTTTGGCTAGCTTTCCCAAAACAAAGGTGGTTTCCCCCTGCTTCTCAGTGCATGGCGCATGCGTGCGTATATTTAAGGACCATGTACTAGGCCCCGTTAGCGGTCTCCTATACAATCGAGACACGCATGGCAGGCGAAAATAGGCCTCCAATCGCCACAGGAATGTGAGAAACAGCTATGAATGGCTGCCAGACTTGTAGCACATATAAACAAGAATGCAAGGAGGCACTTGAAAGACAGACAAAAAAAACATTATAGGGTTTTACGTGCCAAAACCATGATCTGATTATGAGGCACGCCGAAGTGGGGGACTCCGGAAATTTCATCCACCTGGGGTTCTTTAACCTGCACCCAAATCTAAATACACGGGTGTTTTTGCATTTCACCCCGATCTAAATGCGGCCGCCGTGGCCGGGATTCGATCCTGCGACCTTGTGCTTAAAGACACAGACAATGAATGTATCGTTTTTTTTATTGGCGCAAGGGCCAAACATGGCCAAAGAGCGCCAGGTCCGTGGTGATGAGTTTGCAATGTAGGTATGAGTTCTATGAAGTTGGTGTGGCGTGGCTGTAAAGGGGCCTTAAAATAGTAGCTCTAGAGTGCGTAAAATCTATCTGTAATAAGATTATGTTGATGACAAATAATGTGTTCTATGAGCATTAAAATCCATCGTAAAAGGATGATGCAAAATAGAAAATATATGAGATGTTAAAATTAGCTGGAGCACTGCTGCCTCGCCAGAGCCCTTGAAACACAAGGGCCTAGAGGCAGCAGTGCTATATGAAAGAGTTAACACAGCGGCATCCTAGAGGAGACGCTACGAACATGTGGGGCTAAGAACATGCAACACATCTTTCAGAAAACTTAGGACTGCGTTGGTGTCAAATAGCAGTTCTGGGCCGAGTAACATAACTGAATGAAGGGGGATGTGCTGCCAGTATGCTAGGGTAAAATGTTTCTTTCTCTCAGGTTCGGCTGCCCGACACTCCAGGAGGACGTGGAGGACGGTCAGCCTCTCCCTGCATCTACCGCAGGTTGGAGGATCATTTTCAGTGAGTAAAAAGTTATGCGTGCCAAATGTGTGTCCTATTCTGAGGCGACAGAATAGGACATCTGTTCGCCGTGATTTTGTTACGGAGGGCCAAGAACCTAACTGTGGCTTTATCACATGCAGTTTGTTATTTACTTCTGCGTCCCAGCGTCCCACATACGTTGCCAGTGGTTTCGCAGTTTCCTTCTTAAGAAAGGCTTCAGGTTTGTGACAGAGACCGAAGCAGTAGGATTAACTGCATACAATGAAATTGATGTGGCCATCTCGTCCACTAGAATGTTACCCTCGATGCCCCTATGTCCAGGCACCCAGCATATAATCACACGTTGGTTAGATATATATGCTTTACACAGGACGGAGTAGAGTTCATTATTTACCAGATTTTTGTAGTTACAGAATAACATCAAGGCCTTCACAACACTAAGGGAGTCCGTATATATAACTGATTTCTTTATATGCTTTACAGCCGACAATAGTGCGTAGGCCTCAGCCGTGAAGATACTAGTTTCCGGATGCAGTACATCGGATTCCGAGAAGGATGGACCGACGGCTGCATAGGACACCCTGTCGTGTGACTTTGATGCGTCTGTATAGAACTCCACGCAGAAGTGTTTGTACTGGAGTTCCCAGAAATGCATTTGGATTTCAATCTCTGGAGCGTGTTTTGTAACTTGCATGAAAGATGTATCGCACTGTATAAGTGCCCCTCCCAAGGAAGTAGCAGCTTGGCTGGATGCATTAGGCAAAGCTCGAGGAGTGGGACATGCATTTCATGACTAAGCTCCCTCTCACGCAGCGAGAAAGGCTGTCTTACGGAGAGATGATTACGAAAGAGTGTAGCATATATCATATCGTTAACGGTATTAGAACACGTATGTTGAAGATCAGAGTGGACTTTCAGAAAATATGTTTGGCTGATGAATGTTCTCTGCAGATGAAGTAACCACTCATTTGATTCTACATATAAACTTTGCATGGGACTTGTTCTGAAAGCGCCAGTGGCCAGTCGGATTCCTAGATGATGGACTGGGTCTAGCATTTCTAGCGCGCGCGGGGCGGCAGAGTGATAAATCACGGCACCATAGTTCAATCGTGATCGAATGAGGCTATTATAGAGATTCATTAAACACTTCCTGTCCCTACCCAATGTAGTCTGGGATAGAAGTTTCATTATGTTCATTGTTTTTAGACATTTTTCTTTAAGAAGTTTAATGTGTGGGACGAAAGTGAGTCTATAGTCAAGTATCCAACATATGTAACCAACATATGTTTCATCCCGCTTAGATCATCCATGCAAAGTTGGTGTTTCACAGTGCTGTAGAACATCCTGCAGGAATTCTTTCATTCCAAAAACATCGTTGGACTGGAACCAGCTACCATGGGATATTGCACTTTCGAAAGATTTTGATGAATTTAAGAAGAAATTATCAACATATTATTGCTTGCCATAGCTTTGGTTCCATTTGCATTTTTCTCGTTATCATGCGCATCCTTCTTTATTTTCCCCCCAGATTTGCTGTGTTCATGTTTGTGCTAATGGTGGCGTTTTGAAATTTTCAACTTTTCTGTGCGTGACTTAGCGTTTCTTGGTAATTGTATAATTTTAAACTCACTTCATGTTCCGGGTTGTGAATTATGTATTTGTTCCGGTATATATATATATATATATATATATGTTTTATATATATGCGTTGTCTCCTTTTGTACAAATTTATTGAAATGTGTGTACCACTCCCCTCAATAATGCCCTGTGGGCCATGAGGGTATCTGAAATAAATAAATAAATAAATAATTAAATAAATAAATAAATAAATAACACCTAGAAATTTGTGCTCTTTGTTTACAGGTATCTGTTGTCCACACAGTTATAAGCAAGCATCTGGGATCAGGCCTCTCTTGTAAAAAGAACACACAAATTTTTGTTAGGATTGATCTTAAATCCATTTTTGTCTGCCCACTTTGACACTTCGTTCAGGCCATGCTGTACCTGTCTCTCGCACACTGCGAGGTTACAGGATTTGAAAGCTATTTGAATGTCGTCCACGTAGACAGAATAAAAGATGGCCGGTGGTAATGAAGCATGAAGCGTGTTCATCTTCACGATGAAGAGCGTGCAGCTGAGCACGCCTCCTTGGGGTACACCCATTTCTTGCGTAAAAAGATGTGAAAGTATATTGCCTACTTTTACCCGGAAGGTACGATTGGACAGATAGCTTCCTATTAGGTTTAGCATATTACCATGGATGGCCATTTCTGACAAGTCTCTTAAGATTCCGTAACGCCACGTTGTGTCGTACGCTTTCTCCATATCGAGGAATATGGATAAGAAAAACTGTTTGTGTACAAATGCGTCCCGGATATTTCCTTCAATACGTACAAGATGATCAGTTGTGGAGCGCCCTTCTCTGAAGCCACACTGATAGGGATCAAGCATTTTGCTCAGTTCAAGGAAGCGAATGAATCGCCGTTTAATAATTTTTTCAAATACCTTACAAAGGCAGCTTGTGAGGGCTATCGGGCGGTAGCTTGCTACTGAGGAAGGATCCTTGCCTTGTTTCAAAACAGGGACGACAATGGCTTCTTTCCATGCACTTGGAAGGTATCCTACAGCCCAAATGGTGTTGAAAAGTGTGAGTAGTGTAACTTGGGTGTCATTGTGTAAGTTTTTGATCATTTCATACACGATTCTGTCAGATCCCGGTGCAGAGGTCTTGCATGCGCTCAAGGCAGCTCTCAGCTCGGCAATACTAAAAGGACGGTTGTAAGGCTCATTCTCTCGGACTTTTTCTTGTGAATGGCTTTCGTTCTTAAATTTGTTTATATTTGAGAAAAGATTGTGAATAAATGGTTGAACTTGACACGCTCTCTAAATGCTCCCCAAGTGAATCTGCCTGGTCTTGCAGGGTATCGCCTTGTGCGTTTACCAAAGGGTATGGTTGTCGCCCTCTTATCCTATTAACCCTGTTCCAGACTTTGGCCTCAACTGTATACGAGTTGATACCCGATAAAAACTTCTGCCAACTCTCTCTTCTGGCCTGTCGGCGGGTTCTCCTGCCTTCGGAGTTTACTTCTTTAAAGTTAATAAGATTCTCCAAAGTGGGGGAGGCGCGTAGCAACCCCGATGCTTTGTTTTGTTTTTTACGAGCAATCCTACATTCGTCGTTCCACCACGGGACGTGCCGTTTGCATGCCAAGCCACTTACTTCAGATATGCATTTAGATGCGGCATCTATTATGAAGACTGTAAAATACTCCACAGCAGCATCAATTCCTAACAAAGACATGTCGGCCCATGAGATACTAGTAAGAGTTCGGAATTTCTCCCAGTAGGCTGCATCGATCTTCCACCTAGGAGCCTGTGGTGGATATTAGTTTTCTTTAGATGTTCTTAGCAGTATAGGGAAGTGGTCGCTGCTGTAAGGGTTGTGGGTAACTTCCCATTCAAGTTCAGGCAGTATAGACGGGGAAACTATGCTAAGATCTATTGAAGAACAGGTTCTGTTAGCAAGAGAGTAATATGTGGGTTCCTTCTTATTCAACAGGCACGCACCAGAAGAAAAAAGGAACTGTTCAACAAGACGTCCTTGCGCATCTATACGAGGGTCGCCCCACAGGAAGTTGTGTGCATTGAAATCGCCAAGAACAACATAGGGTTCTGGCAATTCATCTATAAAGGACTGAAATTCATGTTTGCTTAGCTTGTAATGTGGGGGTATATAAAGCGAGCAAATAGTGATAAGTTTGTTTAGCAGAACAACTCAAACCGCCACTACTTCAAGGGGCGTTCGTAGCTGTAAACCTTGACACACTATGCTTTCTTGAATTAAAATTGCAACACCGCCCGATGATGCGATTGCATCATCGTGATCTTTGCTAAAAGCAACATACTGTTGAAGAAAGTTTGTGCATTTTGGTTTTAAGTGTGTTTCCTGTAAACACAGCACTTTTGGATTGTGTTTGTGGATGAGTTCTTGCATATCATCAAGGTTTCTAAGGAGACCTCCGACGTTCCATTGAATAATTTGTGTATCCATATAGGAAGTAAATAGGTGCTGTGTGTGCAGAAATGGAAGCGATGCCTTAGATTACAGAGCTCTTTCAAGGCCCTGTAACCGGGGTTTTGCCCATTCTGAAGCGTTCAAAGAGCCTCGCCGCTCCTTAGGCGTTTGGTGCGCCTTGAGGATAGGTGTAGTGTCCATTGCCTCTAGTCTCTAGTGAGGCTCCGGACACGTGCTCTTGCGAGCGAAAAGTTACCAGAGAGAGTCCCGCCTTGGAGGGCAAGACCCCTGCGCCCACCAGCCCGGAGGTCGCTGGGGCTCCCTGAGGGATTTGGCTGCGCCGGCTGTTGCCAGTGCTGGAAGGGGCCGGGGAGGTTGAAGCAGCCTCGGCTGCGCCCACCTTCGGGGTCGATGATCCCGTCTGCTCGGTTGGCGGAGCTGTGCTAGCTGCAACCACCGTGGGGGCAGATGGCATAACTGCCGACTCGCTACTTGTGGGTCGGACAGCCGCCGGAGGCCGTTGTGACGCTGCCCCCTGACGCACCACTTCGGCAAAGCTTTTCTTTAGCAGGTATGCTACCCGCCTGCGTGCCTCTTTGAACGATATATTCTCTTTTACTTTGATCGTTACAATTTCTTTTTCCTTCTTCCAGGAAGGGCACGACCGCGAGTGCGCGGCATGATCCCCGTCACAGTTTACACAGTGGAGAGCGTTCTCACAAGCTTCAGAGGTGTGTTCTTGGGCACTGCATTTTGCACAAGTTTGGCGGCCTCGGCAGCTCTGCGAGCTGTGGCCGAAGCGCTGGCATTTGAAACAACGGAGTGGATTTAGCATGTACCGCCTAACACGGAGCTTAATGTACCCGGCCTTGATTGACTCGGGCAAGACACTTGAAACAAAGGTAATTATTAGGTGCTTCATCTGAATCTTTTTGGCATCCTGCATCATTTTAATTCTTTTGACATTGATCACATTTTGCTCACTGAAGCCCTCCAGGAGTTCCGCTTCAGTCAGCTCAAGCAAATCATGATTCGACACAAAACCACGGGTGGTGTTCATTGTACGGTGCGGGGTTACTGTCATATAGGTCTCCCCAAACAACACTAGTTTCGGTAGTTTCTCATATTGTTTCAGATCGCGGAGCTCCAAGAGGAGGTCACCGCTTGCCATCCTCGACACCTTGTAACCTGGACCAAAAACATCAGTCAAGCACTTTGAAACAAGGAATGGTGAAATGGTTCGCACTGCTTTGTTTGACTTTTCAGAGTGAATAACATGGAAGCAGGGAAAATTCTGGATTTGGTGTCCAAAAAACTTGACATCTTCGGTGCGTCCTCGTTTCTGAGGGCGATCAGGGAGGTGGGGGAAAGAAGTTTCCATGAAAGTATATAAACATTCGGCAACAGCGCCAACCGCCCACCACGGAGCCCAACGAGGGGACGCGGCAGAGCTTGCACACAAGTCTGCACGACACCGGTCGTACGCCACCACTATAACCAAATATGGTGTACCCAAGGTTGGACAGCCACACAGGGTTAACCCTTGCTGCCAAGGAGAAGGAAGTAAATAGAAGAGAGAAGGAGACAGGAAAGGTGGAAAGTAAGGGAAAGACGAAGGTTGTAGGAAGAGAGAGACAGGAAAAGGTGACTGCCGATTTCCTCCAGGTGGGTCAGTCTGGAGGCGCCGTCTATGTGAAGCAGAGGCCGAAAAGGTGTGTTGCCTCCGCCGGGGGGCCTTAAACGTCCAAACACTCAGCATCGGCTCAAGCCCCAGGATTCCCTTTTCCACAGACACGGCTAAGCGGCGCACGGCTACACGCGGGAGGGTCCAACCCTCGTGTGCTCGGGTACGTGGTGTCGCCACACACCAAACGCCTGCTTACGCAGACGCCCCTGCGGGGTAAAGACACAGACAAGAAGGCACATGAAAGACACAGACACGTGCCTGTGTCTTTCATGTGCCTTCTTGCGTAGTCCGCGTCTGTACTTGCTATGGTAATCGTACTCCACAATGTCATACCAGCAAGCCCGCATTGCAGCACTAGGAACTCTGGCACTAGTGTCTAAGGGAGCTGCAAGCAGGGCGGTTCAGGCAGCATGAGAATGATGGGTAACACATGGATATGCTAAAACTTCGTCCTTCTGGCTTCCAACTGCTTTGTGACTTTGTAACCTCATCATTTGAACACAGTAGTGTGTAATGAATAATTAAATAAAGATAAATAAGACTGCCTGATGACAGGATTCAAACACAGGACCTCTAGCACAGAAGCCCGATATCTAAACCATAATGCCATGAATGCATGCATTGCCAAGCAGTATAGTATGCCCTTATGAATTTTTCACATGCAAGCCAGCACGTTGAGATGCTTAAAGCGTTTCGATTTGGCCACCAATTTGGACAGGCTGAACCACTGCAATTAGTAGCGATTGTGTGTTTGTAGTCTTCTGAACTTAGCAAAGTACATAGATTGCTCTAAAGTGGTAGGACAACGAAGGCAGATAAAGTGTAATAAACGCAGCCACAAGAACGCCTAAATCCACAAGCACGAAGATCAGACAAATCCATGTACTACCCATCATTCCCATGGTGGGTGAACAATTGCCACGCCAGGGTGCCTGCCCTCTCGTAATTATTGTAGGAAATTGTGGCTACTGTTTACTGCAATATATTTTCCGACTTCACGGCCGAATCCAATGCAAACTAAAAAGGTTTTCAAAAACCTTTTTTGCTCATTTTAATATGTTTAAATGCAAATAATTTCCATGTGTTTTTTATGTTGTCCACAAAAGAAAAAAAATTAGTAAAAAATGCCAAACAAAGCCTAAATGAGAAAAGTTTTGCAATTTTGATGCACCTCTGCACGTTTTCTATTTCCCACAAAAATCTGCAAACAAGTCGTCATGGGAATGATGTAACGTAGATTGAAGACGGAGTCTTACAGAATAGATTTTTCTCTTTAATGGCGGGTCAGAAGAAAAGCGTGCAGCTTCGCACTTCATCATCTTTCGTGGTGCCGACCTTTGCGTGTGCCATCCTGCGGTGCGGGAGCCCCATATCTTTGTGTCAATTGCCCCCCATGCGAAAAGCTACTGTCTCGGTCGCGTCACAAAGTTCTTTCACCGACATAAGAAATGGAGCTCCTCAGGTGCCTCTCAGCAATCATGTATGCGCATAGCATGGTTTCATGCGCACTACATGAACAACTTCAGTGTGAGGACGACGACGGAGTGAACCGGGGTCAGAACTGCAGGGGACGACTTCGTAGGTCACGTCACTGACGCGGCGCGTAACCTTGTAGGGACCAAAATACCGGCGCATTAACTTTTCCGAGAGTCCACGGCGACGGACGTGCATCAAGACCCCAACGCAGGTGCCGGGATTGTAATGGACGTCGCGTCGACCCTGGTTGTATCGAAGGGTGTCGGTATGCTGTTGGCTCCGGATACGATGCCGAGCAAGCTGGCGTGCCTCTTCGGATTTTTGTACGAACTCTTCCACGTGTTCGCTGGTCGGGCTATTATCAGCCAGTGGTAGCATGGCTCAAGTGTTGATGTGACGTGGCATCCGTATACAAGTTCGAACGGCGTAAATTGTGTAGTCTCCTGTACAGCAGTGTTATACGCGAAAGTCACATAGGGTAAGCTCTCGTCCCACGTCTTGTGCTCTACGTTGACATACATGGAGAGCATATCAGCCAGCATTCTATTCAGACGTTCCGTTAATCCATTGGTTTGAGGGTGATACGCAGTGCTCTTGCAGTGAGAGTTATGCGTCAGCTGGAGAACGTCCTGCATAAAGTCCGCTGTAAATGCTGTACCGCAGTGGGTGATGAGAACAGACGGTGCACCATGTCGTAGGACGATGTGGCGTACAAAGAACTTGGCCACTTCATACGAATTTGCTTGCAGAATAGCTTCGGTTTCGGCATGCCGGGTTAAGTAGTCGGTAGCGACGACTATCCATCTGCTGCGCGAAGAGGTCACTGGGAATGACCCAAGTAGATCCATTTCTATTTGTTGAAACGGTGCTTGAGGAGAGTCCACAGGATGGATAAAGCCAGCCGATTTAACTGGAGGTTTCTTGCAGCGCTGATAATCGCGGCAGGTCTTCACGTACCGTTGCACAGAAGAATAAAGCCGGGGCCAGCAATACTTCTGTCGTATCCTTGCTAATGTCTTAGCGAATCCCAGGTGTCTCGGGAATGGCTTATCATGGCAGGCTTGCGAAAAGTCTTGGTTCAGCGCCGACGGCACGACAAGGAGGTACGAATCGGGGCCGCTTCAGCATTTTTTCCTGTAAAGGATGTTGTTGTGCAAGTAGTATGATGATAAGCTGCACACGAGTGAGCGGGGTAAAACACCTTCAACTCCTTGAAGGTGCTTGATCAGCGCCAGCAGCTCAGTGTCAGTGCGCTGGTGTTCTGCCATCTTTATGGGGTCGATAACGCCGACAAATGGCAAGTCATGGTCAGGGTCCGATGACGTCATAGGGAGTGGTGCGCATGACAAACAGTCAGCGCCACTGTGCTTCCTTCCAGATCGGTAGACAACTGTAATATCATACTCTTGTAAGCGCAGGCTCCAATGGGCTAGTCTGCCTCAAGGATCCTTGAGGTTGGCAAGCCAGCACAGGGCATGGTGATCGCTGACAGCCTTATAGGTCTACCGTACAAGTAGTATCGGAATTTACCAATTGCCCACACAACCGCTAAGCATTATTTTTTTTCTCAGTTTTTCTCAGCCTTGGTGAGACTGCGGCTTGCATAAGCAATGGTGCGTTCCGCACCAGCTTGCCACTGCACAAGAACTGCACCGAGGCCCGCATTGCTGGAGTCAGTATGAATTTCAGTGTCAGCGCCTTCGTCGAAATGAGCAAGTATTGGGCCTCTTGCAAACGCTTGCGCAATTAATTGAACGACTGCTGCTGCTCGTCCGCACCAAATGAAAGGCTTATTGTCGCGTGTAAGCCGTGTCAGCCGTGTCAGATGCGCATGCAGAATTCCTCTCCCTTGCACTACTGTAGTGTTTGCCGAGTGTGTTGAGTTTACGCAGCGTGATTGGAGTCACCCCTGGTTTGCCGTCACCTGCACATCGTCTGCGCTGCTGCCCTGGACTACGATCGAGTCACCCCGGGCGATGGTGATGCTGTGGCCAGTTCGGAGCAGCGACTTCGGCGGCCTCCTGTATCCAGCTCACAACCCTCGGCGGCGGACAAGAGCCGGCAGTCACCGACAGCTACGGCGGCTCTTGCTAGCAGGGCGCGTCGGCGCGAGCGACGCTTGCTCGTACCGACTACTGCGTCGTCGTCTCCGGAGTCCTGGCCTGGGATCGTGCCGTCAAGTCGCAAAGCTGCTGCTGTGACCGGCGGACGCCAGCGGTGTACCCCAAGGACAGTCGGCTCGCATGTTATGGACAGCGTGTGGACATTTCCCCGGCGCGGCCACTGTTGCATGTACCACCTTGTTCGCGAAGCACGTGTTGATGCTAGACTGTGTGAAATGTTTCGCCGGAATATGTAGTGATTTAAGGTTGGGGGGATGTGGGGATGCGCGACTCTCACGCATCCCCTGATATGCTGTTTTCCCGCACGGCTCGCGTGGCATGGCGCCCGCGGCGGTCGGAGTGGTACAAGCGCGGTGCGAGAGATGGCGCGACCGTCGCGCCGCGGCAGGGTTACTCGGGCGCCGAGGGACAAGGCGTGGGGTCTTTCCCGGCGGGTCAGCGGGCGCGGACGTCCGCGCAGGCGCCGTCCGATGCTTCTGCGAGACTGTCTCGCGTGGCCGCCTTCGAACGTGCCACCATTCGCGTGACTGTACACGCGAACGACCAGGCGTTGGGATCCAGCATGGGGCGAACATATTCGCTCGCAATGCGGTCGCGGTAAGTCGGACTTCTAGATTTGTCGCGCGCCCATCGGCATGTTTTGGGGATAGCAACTCGGCTAGCAGGCATTGATCTATGAAAGGTGCAATAAATGCCCTTGTGATTGTTTGCACTACTGTGTTGTCGTTTCTTTGTCCCAAAAGTACCGAGGAGGAGAGCCCCGGGTCTCCCACAAGCCTTAAATGAAAGGATATAGCAATCAGCAAGGCATACATTTAAATTACGTTTAGAACACTTTTGCATGCTGCTAAACTTAGGCATCCACTTGTGATAAAGGCATCACTGCAACCACAGGAGCTAACGATATTACGCATAAACGTTTCCCATCGTGCTTATCTGCTGTGAATCCCACTGAGTACGCTTCAAAGGTGCCTGCACATTCTTTGTTCAGCCCAAACATTGCAGCAACTCAAATAATGCAATAGTGCATGTGCAATGGGCCCATGACAGACGTATTTTCTATTATGGCTGTGCCAAAATTCACTGATGATGGGACAGGTCAGGTAATAAGAACAATGAAACACTGTTTCTCTCATTCTCCTTGTAAGTTGAGCTGTCAAAGATAACTGCGAACTAATGTCCTTCCCTTGTGTAATTTTCTTGCTGCCTGCGTACCACTAGCTTTCAGAGACTGACCGAGTAGTCTCTGGCCAGCTCTATAAACATGTGAGCAGCTTGCTTCGCCACGATACAAACTGCGGCAGCAGAAAGTAGCAGATGACGGAAAGGCGCCGTCCACGGCACTCACTGTGCCTGCATGAAACTCGAAGCGGCCTGCAGAGCAATGCATCCGGTGTTCCCTTTAACAGTAGACACCGCTGTGTACTTTGCCGTTTAAAGCCATCTGCCACTTTTTTTTTTTTTTTTTTGGCGACATTTTGTTGGGCCAGCCAGCCCTGAAAGACCCGATAATAATTGTGAAGCTACTTCCCTGGCCATTGTATGTTAGCCAGTTTTCATAACTTCCAGGGAAAAAAGCAGATACTTTTCACAAAAGTAAAATGTAAAAAAAAGGACAAAAAGTTCACTAGTTTTCTGTCCTGTTTTCACAACTAACATCGCAGTGCTATAAAGACTCCGACCAATTTTTCACACCCGATCTTAGTAACTCTGCTATGGGCCCCATAGAGCCAACGTACAATGGCGACCAATATTTTGAATGTCTACAAAGGTTAATTTTTCTTTTTACTCTATCTGCACAAATTGCAACATGAACATTGTTGCCACAAATACAGTTACCATTATCTTAGTTTTGTTTTTCCGATTTTTAACGACCGCCATTTGGGATGACCTAAACCAAAAGCATTAGGTACTTTGTTTACAATCTGCAGCAGTAGAAGTCTGGCACGGCATGATGTCCTCATGCAGAAAATTCAAACCCGAGTGACAATCATGTTTACCAATGGAGATTTGTGGTCAAGAAGTTTCACTAGCAGAAACAGGTTGTATGTCGCCATGGCGCACCGTCAAAATCACAAGCAGATGCAGCCCGTGCAAGTGTGAAAGATTTGAAACGTTACCCTCTCTGCTGCAGTCGCTTAGCGGCTATGGCGTAGCGCTGCTATGCTCGAGGTCATGCGAACAAATCCCTGCTGCGACAGCTTCGTTTCGATGGGGGCAAAATGCAAAGACGCCTGTGTACTGTTCAGTAGGTGCACGCTAAAGAACCCCAGGTGGTCAAAATTAATCTGGAGTCCCCACTACAGGGTGCCTCACAATCAAATCATAACTCCAGAATTATTTTTTTTTATGTTACTTGCATGTCGTTTGCCAATAATCAATGACGATTTACTAAAAGCGCACACAAAGAAGCACTAAACCATATAAGTATAATTAAGCTAATAAGCTACACAATGAAAAAATTGTAGTACTATGACTTATTCAGCTGATAGGTAGCTTTTCTCTCTGAATTCCCCATAAAATGAGCACCCATTCAATACATCTTTGGCTGGTAAGCATAGTATGCTTAATATTTATAGACATACGCAACGCATTGCATTTTTTCTCATTTCCCAGTGGCCAAATTACAAGGCTCCATTTTGTGCCTGCACCACAGATACTGCAGCTGAAAAGAAGTGCCCAGGAGGCCTAGGGCTAATTGCATGCCGAGGCACAGTCACGACAGTGAGTAGTGCAAGTGATGCGATGTGCCTGGCCCAGTTGGCGTGGGCCGCTACAGATGGCGCAACGTGTCCTGCACAGCAAGTAGCTGCGGTGACGTCATCATCAGCTACCTGTTTCTGCTTCCGTTTTTAGGAGCCTTGCTTTGTTTTGCCGTCTCCCTATGATGGGCAGAGCATTCAAGCCCGAGCCACTGGCGTGTTCTGCCAGTCTGTTACAATGTGTATGTAACCTTAACCCTCATTAAACAGTTTTCCTACGTTGCAAAGTCTCCCTCCATTCAGCCCAAGCCCCACATCTGAAGCAGTCGACCCCGAACCTCTGCACAAGAACGACGGTCAGTACCCCATTTCAACCGCATTCATCATTGTACCCACGCCCTCATGTTGGCGAAGACTCACGACTGAAGATACTCCCAAAATTTACCGCTCGTCGGTGATCATTCAGTGTCAAGAGAAAAATGCAGCCGTTGTTTGAAGAGTGCCAACAACGGTGACAGCTAACCCAGAGCCGACCTGAGCCCCACGCTTAGCCTGCGGATTAGCGCTCACTCACCTAGTCTCCCGTGTGCCCAGCCTCGCTTTGTGGTGCATCATGCCAGGAATTATTTGGGAAGAGATTAAGTTAATAACCATGCTGTGGCTCAGAGTTTACCTTATCCACGATGAATTGGCCTGACGCAAGAGTTGGACAGCACCGGTCCTACAGAAGAGGTTATTCAGCGTCTCAAAGCTGACATTCACCAACGCTGTGAGGCAACGCTGCGGTCAAGCATGGATAGGGTGGGTACTGCCGGCAGCTCAGATTTGACTCTTGATCCTGCAATGCCCAAAAGTCTGGCCCTTCTGTTTCAACAGCTGCCACGCCCCTCAACTACAGTTACCACACTGCCAGATCTGTCGTAGTAGATTGCTTACTTTGACCAGTCTCTAGCAGAAAATGTTGATGTCTGGCTCAAAGACGTCTGCTGTATGCTTTCATTTCTATTAATTTATCATTTCTTTAATTCAATCAGTAAGTACAAGTAATTTCCACTGTGTTTTCTTTGGTGTCAATGTTTGTGGGCTTCTTATGATATGACTAATAAAAAATCAGGCCTCTCGGTTAACCCCCCTTTCTTCTTGTTTATTACATAATGAGGGCCCCGAATCCAGCAACATTGATGCCTTCAGGTAGCACAAGTGGGTTTATTGACCAGTTGCCTTCACCCAAGAAGATCACGTACTCGTGACGCCTGTGGCAGAAAGGATGTTCCACATCTGCCGCCAAGGTTTGTGAATGGTGGCGCTGTCTAACACTCCCAGGGTTCTAGTAGGAAACAAATACCCAAGAAAATTAAAGGGGGAACGGCGCCGCGGTAGCTCAATTGGTAGAGCATTGCATGCATAATGCGAAGATGTGGGATCGTTCCCCACCTGCACAAGTAGTTTTTTCATCCACTTTCATTTTCATTAATTTATCATTTCTTTAATTCAATAAGTAAGTAAAAGTAATTTCCTCTTTGCTTTCTTTGGTGTCAATGTTTGTGGGCTTCTTATGATAAGCTTGAGAGCCTGTTATAGGTGCCTAGAGCAGCATGTTTCAGTGCCTAACCGCACGGTTTCTAGTCACAACTATAGAAGCCAAGAAAAGTATGGGGGAAATAACTGAGGTTTTGTATTTAAATGTTGAAATAATCGGGAGCTTTAGCTCGTCCATAAGTATATTGCCCTATACAGAACATCAGAGTGAGTGGGTATGTTGGTGGTGGCAGCCGTTAGTGCCAGGTTTGACCAGAGAGGACACACAGCTGTCATTGCAGTAATCAAGTATAGTAGGATCTTGTTGATATGATCCTGTTATGTTTGGTTTCTCTGCGTAAACGTTCGTGAATGAGAACATAAAAAATTACCCAATACAGTTGTGCTTACTTTTTACTGGTTCACATGCTCTCAGAAAACGCAATCTTTTGGCATCAACGTTCAGTAGATCGCCAAACTGCAATTGTACGATACTTTTTTTGGCTGCTAGATCCCATATAAACAAGAAAAGGCATGAGGTGCATGCAATTGAGTACAGTAGCCACCCGTTACAGCCACATCCCCGCAATACTAGCCCGCCCTTCTCACATGAAAACGGCGTGCATTAAGGTTCTTCTTCCGGCACCAGCACATCTCCTCCCGGGTCGTCGCACACTGCATTCACAGCTATCGATGCCAACCCTATTGCAATAAGCATCTTCACTTATCTGTTTGTAGTTATCTGTTTGTAGTTGTTTGTTTGTTATCTGTAGTGTCGCATATCACTCTCGCAGCATCGTAGCCATCGTATTCCTGTGTTGCCCACCAGCTAAATTTCATTTACATTTCCCGTCACAGTCTTAAAACACTACCCCATAGGAAAACAAACGTTTCCTACCAGCTCTATGCGCGTCCCCATCTTCTGCCGCAGCTATTCATGCTGAGTGGGCTGATCAGAACTTCCCACATAAATTCGCCACTCAAGGAAGCTTCTAACTGAGGCTGAACTTGAGAAGTGTAAAATATGTCAGCCTGCCGAAGCTGTAAAAATGACAATGTGTGTTTCAGGGCTGCTCAAGACTCGCCAGCTTGGCTCGCATCGGCGTCTCGTGCTGCAACGATTCACGCAGCGCTTTGCATCATGTTGATGTCAACTACTGTTGGGTCTCAATTTTTTTTAGTGACTTCCAATCATACATTTTCTCAGTATGTTTTTTTCTTTCGAGTATGTTCTTCCTCATCTCGATGGCCACGAGATGAGGGAGGACTTTGGGAACAAGTTGGACAAAGATGGGACTAGATCAGATGACACTCCAACTTGACAAGTCTTATGGTTTTGACCGTTGCAGCGCCATAACATATGGCAGCTGGTTCACGCTGTCAAGTCAGTGCAAACCAACCCTGGAGAAATGAAACAGCACTCACGTGGAACAGATATCGGAGAAGGAAGGCCGAGGCGACACCCAGCACAAACACGCACAGGTAGGGGGCACAGCCAAGCAGTCCTGTGCCCAGGAGAGATCCTCGCTTCAGCAGCAGCTGCCGGAAGTAGGCAATCTTGAAGTCATCCAGCGGTGGGTACCGCTTTCGGCCAAATGCCTCTCCGATGGGGTTGAATGACCGCACCAGCACTGCCTTTTTGTTGGAGAAGGTGTCGAAGGAGTACTTGCCATGGTAGCGACCCATGCCACTCTGGCCCACTCCACCAAAGGGCAGCGTGTCCACTGCAGCATCATCCAAGGCGCGTTTGCATGATGACAGGCATTGCAACAGCATTTAAAGTGCTCCAACTCATTGTGCACAGCCTTTGTGCATTTCAAAGTTTTGCAACATGGATTTGGATAAACTTGATCTCTATACCTCAATATGATCATCACTGTCAGTCTATTTTTTTTTATGCCGCCTGTAGGACAAAGGCATCTCCCAGAGATCTCTAATAGCCCCTGTCTTGACCTAGCCGATTCCAAGCTGTGCCTGCAAATTTCCTAATTGTATCACCCACCTAATTTTCTGGCTTCCTTGACTGCACTTCTCTTCCCTAGGCCCCTATTCTGTAACTCTAATGGTCCACCAGTTATCTGCCCTACACATCACGTGGCCTGCCCCGCTCCGTTTCCTTTTAACACCTAGAATATTGGCTACCTCTGTTTGCTTTCTAATCCACACTGCTGTCTCCCTGTCTGAATGTTACAACGAACATTTTTCATTCCATCCCTCATTATGTGGACCTTAAGTTCTTCTCAAACTTCCTTGCTAACCTCTAGGTTTCTGCCGGTAGAATGTAACAATTGTACACTTTCATTTTTAACAATGGTGCTAAGCTCCACGTCATGATTTAGAAATGCCTGCCATATGCATTCCATCGTCGATGTGACCTAACAAAGTTAAATCTTAGTACACTTTCTTATAGCTATTAATACTGCAAGTATAAAAGTCACCCATTCTTATGACCAACACTGCTTGCCACGTTGTTACCCCCGCAGGTAAGCCAACCACAAAAGAAATAAAGACTGGGCCAACCTTGGTGCTCTGGCTAATCCCCAGCTATGCTGGCAGAATAGTCTCAGTTTGTACAATGCTCATTATGAGCCAATGCTTTTAAACAATTAAAATTTATTTTTACACAAGCACGCAGCAATGAGGGTCTTATAAAATCAGTGGGCTGCAGCTGGAACATTCTCGAAATGCCAATAAGCCAAGTGATAGGTTCAGGACGTGAAGCCACATCAACCCTCTAACTGCACACATCATGGCAATGGTTTCAATGCACAGCATGTGCCATAAGCTTGGCTGTTTGCATTTTATTCCAGTGTGATGGAACGCAACACACATGACAGAACTAAAGCACAGCACATTAGGCACATGGAAAATTCATGTGCTCGCATGTTCAGCATCTCAGTATCTAGGCTATGAAGGGTTCCAACTGTCACATCATCAAATTCAGCAATGTTAAATCACTAGCAGTGTTGTGTCATGTCGAAAGAAGCTTGTAGTTTTGCCCTGATCCGGCGAAACTACAAGCTGTTGCCCAGTTTCCCAGACCAACGACCTTGAAAGAACTGCGCAGCTTCATTGCGTTAGCGCCACACTTTCGCCGTTTCATCCGCAATTTTGCCACCATAATAGCACCTTTAAAGCTGCTTCTTCGTGGTGGCCACAACCTTTCAACCTGGTCACCGGATTGCGATGCCGCCTTCACAAAACTGTCGTCTCCCGACGCCACCACCAATCCTGCGCCATTTCGAACCAAATGCTCCAACTGAAATACAGACGGATGCCAGTGGCGTTGGCCTTGGGGCCGTTCTCGCTCAGAGAAAGGCTGGCTTCGATGAGTACGTCATTGCCTTCGCCAGTCGTGCACTCAGTAAACCTGAATCGAACTATTCTGTCACAGAAAAGGAATGCCTGGCTATAATTTGGGCCATAACCAAATTCCGTCCATATCTTTATGGCCGCCCATTTGACGTGATAACTGATCACCATTCGCTGTGCTGGCTGTCGTCATTAAAAGAACCATCCGGTCGTCTTGCTTGATGGGCCCTTCAACTGCAAGAGTATGACATTCGCGTGCTGTACCATTCTGGCCGAAAACACTCGGATGCGGGTGCCTTGTCTCGTTCGCCACTAACAGACGAGGCTAGCTCCCCGAAGGCCTCATTGTCCGAGTCTTCCCTCCCTGCCACGGACATGCTTTTGTTTATTAAATTGTTTATTTTAGCAAATTGTTTATTAAACAAAGGATTAGTTGGTAGATCTTTGGGTTCACCATGATAATTCTCAAGGATCCTCAGCACTGTCTTCTGCAATACCTCCAGTTTTTTATCATTTGTAGTCGTCGTAGTACCCCAAACTAGTGTGCGGTAGGATAAACGGGAGCAGTAGTGGGCATAATAATCGCTTTCTTTAGCTGCAGACGAATTAGATCTGATAATTTCAATAATAAACCAACTGTTCTGCTTAATTCTGAGGTTAGCTTGTTTAGATGTGTATTCCACGACATACTTTCTTCATATCACACACCTAGAAATTTCTGACATTTTACGCGTGCTACGACGGTGTCCTGGAATGTCAGCGTGAGTTCACGGTCACATGTATTGTTAGTGGGTTTGAACAAGACTTAGTTAGTTTTTTTTAGGTTCAGTGCTAATTTATTTGCATGAAGCCAAATATCAAGCTGCATTAGATAGTCGTTAACCGTGTTCTGAAGTTTATTAAGTGTACGTGCAGGAAAAAATATATTGGTATCATCTGTGTCAATTACTAACTTTAGGGAGTTAGGTATATCAAAGATATCGTTTATGTAAAGTATAAATAACAATGGCCCTAGAATCGACCCCTGAGGTACTTCTCGTTTTACTGTAGTAGTTGCGGAAATAACATCATCAATTTTTATACACTGTTTTCTGTGGGAAAGATAATTTTTTCAAAGATCTAAGGCAACGCCATGAATGCCGTATTCATGAAGTTTAACTAATATAATTTCATGGTTAAGACAATCAAATGCTTTCATAAGATCAATGAAGAGACTAATGGTATAAAGCTTATTTTCAATGTCATTCATTATTTTATTTTTAACACATAATAACGCTAGTCAGTCGTTTTATTTTTCTGAAAACCATACTGTGCGTCATTTATTACGTGGTGCTTAGTTATAAAATTCACAAGACGCGTGTTAATAACATTTTCAAAAATTTTGGATAGCACGGGCAGCACCGAGATTGGCCTGTAATTACATATGTCACTAAGGGCCCCACACTTGTGTATTGGGCATATGCAGGCAAGCTTAAGATCGGAGGGAAAGATTCCAGTTTCCAGCATTCAATTAATTATATGCGTTAGCGGCAGAGATATAACAGATGCAACATATTTAATTGGTACAACACACAGGTCATCAATTCCTGGCGAAACGTTCTTTATTTTACCCAATAAATTTTCCACCTCTTGTGGACTTGTCAGAAACAAAGAAATTGAGTGTATCAAGCTTACGCGTTTCTGCACTGAATCAAGACAAGTTTCGGTACTAAGGTCCCTCTTGCAGGAAATCTGAAAATCACCGTCGTTAGTGAAGTATTGATTCATATCTGTGAATGCTTCAACCTCCGTTTTACCGTGAGCAAAAGCTGCAATGTTAATAGGACGCTTCAGTTTCGAATTGCTTGACAGGTTGTTGACCTCGTTCCAAAGCTTTCTAGTATCATTAAATATCCTAGCGAAAAGGCATTGATAATAGCAAGTCTTAGCTTTTTTCAAATCGGCATTTAATTTATTTCGGTACTTTTTGTATTCGTGAGTAGAGCAGCATCAGGTGTCTGTACAAGTGCGTGATACATTCTATTTTTGGTTTTGATCTTTTTGTACAAGCATCCAGGGTTTACGAATTCTTTTTTGCCTCGGGGAGCATTGAACAAGCGGGTAGCATCTATCGCAGATGGCCTTAAGCGTGTGAAAGAAAAGGCGGTATGATTTGTCAGGGTCACTTTCTGCGTAAAGCAGGTTCCAGTTTGTATCTTCCAGCGCATAATAAAATTGGCGTAGCAGATGTGAATTTATCTTACGATAGCTCGACTTTTCATGAGAGTCGAGCCTGTCGCTGGCAAGCGGCAAAAATGTAAAGATAGGAAGGTGATCAGTTAGTTAGTTAGTTAGTTAGTTAAATGGGGTTTAATGGCGCAAAAGCAGCTAAGGCTATGCTGCGCCAAACACGAGGTGTTTTAAAATCCAGTTTGTAAAGAAAAAGGCTGTGTTAGTAATCTATATTTTATGTCAAAATCCAGCGTCGTGTAGAAATTTACGGACGTCACATAATGGGACTAGCGGATCATCACCTAAAATCAGAGCAGGGTGTAAAGGTATGTGTAGTTGATATAATTTGTGCAAAAGTGTTCATCTGTGTGTTTCAGTCTGCGTACATGTGAGTAATATGTGCATAACTGTTAGTGGCTGTTGACATTTCTCGCATGCTGGTGTGTCTTCTTTCGTAAGTAAGTAATTGTGCGTGAGGTGTGTGTGCCCAATGCGTAGTCGGCATAAAACTACTTCGATGAACCGCTCCTGATGATAGCATGACTTCCACTCGCCAACTATGGGTTTCGTGAGATGGAGCTTGTTGTCGGCACAACGGTCCCATTCGCGTTGCCATTTTACCGTGAAGGCTTTTCTAATTGCACGGATGCTATCATTATATGGGAGTTTTGTGTTTGTAATATCTTTGTGCGCTGCCATCAATGCACATCTATCAGCTGCTTCGTTACCTGGTATCCCAACATGGCTTGGGACCCAGCAGAAACAAATTGACCTCCCGTATTCGTTAAGCATCAACATGTTTAAAATGTCTCCTATCAGGGGTTCACACTCAGATTTCAACTGTAGAGCCTTCAGTGAGCTTAAAGAGTCAGTGTATATGACTGCATGTTTGTGTTTATCAGTTATAATCTTTTTAACAACAACCCAGATAGCGTAAACTTCAGCCGTGAAAACAGAAGCGTGTTGTGGTAATCGAATACTTGTTTCCCAATTTTCCGCTACGGCCCCCACACCCACGTGAGCTTTTGTTTTAGAGCCATCAGTGTAATATTGCATGTTATATTGATATTTGTCCTGAAGTGCACGGAATTCTTGTATAATGTGTTCGTGTGGGATGTCTCTTTTCTTTAAATGTGTTAACGTCCAATCACATAAGTGTGTGAAATCGTACCACGGGGCCAACCGTTGTGGTTTCTTGGCAATCTGGAGGACTTCGTGGGGAATGTCATAATCCTGACAGTATTGCTCATACCGCAGGACAAGTAGCCTAATCGTGTTCGGTTTATTTGTGTAGTGTAAGCGTGTGTTGCATTGTGTGAGGATGTTGTAGCATATGTGTTGGGGTGATGACTGAATTCTGAGTATGTAGGAAAAAGTGAGGAATGCTCTGCGCTGCTGTAAGGAGGGTTCATTACACTCGACGTATAAACTTGGAATAGGTGAAGTTCAGTAGGCACCACTTGCCAGTCGCAGTCCAAGATTATGTACCGGATCCAGTCGTTGGATGTAGGACTGTCTGGCTGAGCCGTAAACCACAGAGCCGTAGTCTAAAAGGCTACGCACAAGAGACCGGTAAACACGTAAAAGGCACGTTCGGTCGAAACCCCAGTGCTTATGAGACAAAATTTTAAGGATATTAAGAGCTTTATTTGCTTTAACCTTTAGTGCTTTTATGTGAGTTAGGAAGTTAAGTTTGGTGTCAAAGGTTACTCCTAAAAACTTATGGTCTTGTTTCACCGGCACTATGGTGTCGTTCAGTTTTAAGACTGGATCGCTGTGTAGCCCTCGTTTCTGAGAGAACAAAACAGTAACTGTTTTTTGCGTGGAGAAACGGAAACCATTTTTGTTAGCCCATTGTGTAAGTTTGTTTATTGTCATTTGAAGCTGCCTTTCACAGGTTGTCAAATTTGAAGCACGGCAAGCCACTTGGAGATCGTCTACGTAAACGGAGTGCATAAGAGACGACGGTATAATCTTATTAACTGAATTCATCTTTACTATAAACAGCGTCGTGCTGAGAACACAGCCTTGCGGAACGCCATTTTCCTGCGTAAATGTATTAGAATGAACTGTACCCAGACGTACCTGAAATGTTCTATTAGACATGAAATCAGTTAGGCATTTCAGAATTTTACCACGGATGCCGAGGTCAGCCAAGTCTCTTAAAATTCCATATCTCCATGTGGTATCATAGGCTTTTTCTAAATCGAAGAAAACTGCAAGACAGTGTTGTTTGTGTAAAAATGCATGTCGGATTTCATGTTCAAGACGGACAAGATGGTCAGTAGTTGAACAACCCTTTCTATATCCACACTGGTGAGGGTCTATGAGGTTTCTTAATTCCAAAATAAATGAGAGTCTGATATTGATAATGCTTTCATATGATTTTGCCAAACAGCTCGTGAGGGCAATGGGTCTGTAGCTGCTTGCGGATGTTGGGGATTTACCGGCTTTTAGAAAGGGAACTACTATAGCTTTTTTTCCACTCTTCGGGCATTATACCTGATTCCCAGATTATGTTGAAAAATTTAAGGAGAGCTTCTACAGATGCCTGGGACAGATGAGCCAGCATGGCGTAGTGAATACGGTCATGTCCTGGCGCTGTGTTTTTTCCTGCAGAAAGGACTCTGTTTATTTCTTGTTGTGTGAGGGGGGAATTGTACGGTTCGTTTGATGCCCCAGTAGTGGGCAGCCTTTGTTTTTCAGCAGACTGTTTGTACTGTAAGAATTCCTTTGTATAATTTGCTGAACTGGATACACCACGGAAATGTTCGCCAAGTATATCTGCCTGTTCTTGTATTGTTGTCTGTGTGTCTGGACTTGTAAGTAACGGTATTGTGTAAGATGAGTGATCTTCCCGAAACTTTCCTACCTGTTCCCACATGCGTTTAGACATGACTGAACTGTTTATGGACGATACGTATTTTTTCCACAATGATTTTTCTGCCTGCCTTCTGATAAATCGTGCTTTGGCTTTGGCCTGCTTAAAGCGTAAGAGGTTGGTGTAGGTGGGGTGTCTTCGTAACATGCCCCAGGCCCTATTTTGAAGCTTTTTTGGTTCTGTGCACTCGGGAGTCCACCAGGGGTAGATTTTTTTGTGCAGACGGTTGGATGTTTGTGGTATTGACTTTTCTGCCGCTGAAATTAAAACCGCAGTGAACTTTTCATTGATTTCATTTACACTGAGTTCGTTTGAAAAGACTTCTTCGAGTTTTGCGTGTTTCACAAAAAGCGGCCAGTCGGCAAGATGTATTTTCCAGCGACGTGGCTTGGAGTTTAGGGTAGGTAATGGGGATGTTAGCTTGATAAAAGCCGGCAAATGATCACTTCCATATGAAGTGTCGAGGACTTCCCACTTAAAATCACTAAAGACAGATGGTGAGCAGAAGGCTAAATCGAGACAACTAAATTTGTGTGAGCTTGGTGAAAAATACGTTGGTGAACCCGAGTTTAAAAGACATATGCTGTTAGACAAAATAAAATCTTCGATTACTTGCCCTCTTTGGTCTGTTCTATCGCTGCCCCAGAGGGTACAATGGGCATTAAAATCTCCTACTAAAACAAAAGGCTCTGGTAACTGGTGTATTAGATTTTCCAATTGTCTAGTGGTAAAATGTGTGTGGGGTGGTATGTAAAGTGAACAGATGGTGATGGTTTTATGGGATAGAATGGTGACGGCAACAGCCTCGAAAGAGGTATTCAGCTGAACATTTCGTGTAGGGGTGCCGCCCTGGACGACTATGGCGACTCCTCCTGACAGACGGCTAGAGTGTTCGCGGTCTTTTCGGACAACGGTAAAACCTTTAAGGATCTGACTGTTCTTGGGGCCTAGGTTTGTTTCTTGAAGGCAGAATGCCACTGGTGAGAACTTATTTATTATGTCTTTTATGTCACCTAAATTATGTAGCAGACCTCTACAGTTCCAATGGATGATGAAAGCCATTGTCAAACAATTAGAACGGTTCACTTATATGTGTGTGTTTTAGAAGTTTATAGGTGACATGTAATGATAAGATAGCTAGTCTAAACAAGGGCGGTAACTGTTCAGGTTACCTGACCCTTTGATGAAGCAGTTACGAGATGTTTGTCTTTTTTAGTACGCTCCAGGGAGCGCTGGTCCTTTGGCGTCGACGACGCCGTGGTTTTTGGGTCGATCTCCATAGCCTTCTCCGAGGCGCTGGAGGATCGAACGAGGGTCTGAGACCGTGAGACGCTCGTCATGGGCCTCGGAGTTCGATTAAGTCTTGGGCCCTGCGTCACAGCAGTCTGGGGGCCCGCCTTAGCTGACGATGGCACAGCACTGGCCGCTGCCACCAACAGGGCGCATGGAGGTACTACGGGTCCACTAGCTGTGACCCCTGGAACCGATGTGGTGCTGCCCCCTGTTGCGCCACACTGGCACAGCTCATTTGAGGTAGGTGAGATAGTTTCTTTCTTGCTTCATAGAAGGAGATTTTCTCTTTCACTGTGAGTGCAATTATTTCTTTCTCTTTCCGCCAAAGGGGACAAGATCGTGAATAAGCAGCATGATCTCCTTTGCAGTTTGCGCAACGCGGAGAAGCATTGCAGTTGTCCGAAGGGTGATCATTGGCACTACATTTTGCGCATGTTGCCTTTCCTCTACATGATTGTGATGCATGCCCGAACTTTTGGCACTTGTAGCACCGTCTTGGGTTTGGCATGTATGGCCTCATGTTGATTTTTACATACCCTGCTTCGAGTGAACTGGGAAGAATGCTTGTGCCAAAAGTAAGTATCACATGTTTGGTTGGGATTTGTTCGTCGTTTCTCCTGATCGTTATTCTCTGCACTTTGATTACGTTTTGCTCTTGGAAACCCTCGAGCAGTTCTTCGTCGCTTAAGTTAAGGAAATCTTCTTCAGAGATCACGCCCCTGCATGTATTTAGTGATCGATGTGGTGAGATCGTTACTTTGATGTCACCAATACTGGTGAGATCGGACATCTTTTCCAATTGTTCTTTCTTTTTAAGTTCCAGGAGAACGTCTCCACTTGTCATTTTAGAGGCTTTGTAGTCTTCTCCAATTTTTTCTTTGAGGCATTTTGCCACTAAGAAGGGGGAGAGTTGTCGCATTGGGGTGGTTCCTTCGCTGTGCATGACATGGTAACGCAGAAATGTCTCTGGATTTACTTTGAATGTGAAACCGAAAGGTACTTCGGTGCGACCTCGTTTCGAAGGCCGATCTGGAAGGCGGGGGAAAGGTTCTGCCATAACATAGTTTCAAATTTTGGCGGCGGTGGTAGCCACCCACCACCGAGCCCAACAAGGGGACGCTGCAGGTTCCGAAAATCTGCAGGCGCCAGCTTTACACCGCCACTATAACCTAATGAATATACCCAAGGCAGAATATATTACACACGGTTAACCCTTGCCGCCAGGAAATACGGAAGTGATAAGAAGTGAAGAGAAGACAGGAAAGATGTAAAAGTGGGAGAGAAAGACGAAGATTGGAGAGGAGGACAGGAAAAGGCAACTGCCGATTTCCCCCAGGTGGGTCAGCCTGGAGGTGTCGTCTGTGTGAAGCAGAGGCCGAAGAGGTGTGTTGCCTCTGCTGGGGGGCCTTAAAGGTCCAAACACCCAGCATCAGCTCAACCCCCAGGATCCCCCTTTCTCCAGACACGGCTAAGCCGCGCACGGCTACACGCGGGAGGGTCCAACCCTCGTGTGCTCGGGTACGTGGTGTCGCAACACACCAAACGCCTGCTTGCGCAGACGCCCCTGCGGGGTAGGAAGGTGATCACTAATGTCGAGTGATAACATACCACTAGTGCAATTTTGTTCTTGGGTGTTTGTGATACTGATGTCAAGTAAGCTGGCACTGTGGTCAGTAAGACGAGTAGGTTGCGTAATGACATTTGAGCAAGCAAATGAATCGAGAATAGTTTCCAACTGTTTACAAGATGCATCCCCACTGAGCATGTCAATGTTGACATCACCCATGATAAGAAATGGACTACGCATCAAATGGATTTTTCGCAGTAACGTTTCCACAAAATAAAAAAATTCAGACTTATATACCCTGCGGGAGGTCGATAAACAGCTTTAACGATAACATTTTGCACATGCACTGTGACACATTCGATACTAGGCGTCATACAGGTCATTTCGTCAGTAACATCATGGGTGAGGGAATCTTTAACATACAGACAAATTCCACCGCCTCGGTTAGAAGGATGGACAATGCCATTATAAACATATCCTACAAAGTGCGGCAGTCTGTCATTCGGAGTTAACCAGGATTCAGTAAATAACAAAACATCAAATTTAATGTCAAGACGCTCAAAGAACTTCGGCTATCTGTTTTATTTTTAATACTTCGAACATTTAGATGAAATGCAGCAAACTGCTTAGACAACCCGTTCAAGGTATGACAGAGCCTATATTGGTCATAATATTGGCAACCTGCCTTCTTAGCCATCTTGAGGCAGCTCGCAAGACCCAAAATGTCATGAAATTAACTATTGACGCATCTTGTCAACATCTTCCCAACAACAGATTCTAAGCTTCTCTGATGCTTCCGATTTCCTTGCAAAGATTTTTCCTCCCTGCGTCCACACAAATTTCCAGCCAACTTCTCGTTTCTTTGCCACTGCAGCACCACGTAATTGTTTACCCTGCTGTGTTAAGTTTTCGTTTACAAAGATTGGAGCTGAAGTCTTAAAACTAATTGTTTTAGCCAAGGGCCTTTCCTGGCTTTCATGAGGACAGCATTTCGTCTATCGTGACGCACAAAACATACAACAATACTACTACTTCCTTGCTTACTTGTACCCACCCTATGGCAAGTATCAATGTCAGATTCGGTAACTGGCTCTCGAATAGCAGCACATACTTCTTTCACAATGTCAAGTGGCTCTCCCTCATGAGGTGCGCCCTTAATTTCAAGGTTGTTAGCACGGGTATATTGTTCCAACTCTTCTACTTTCATTTGTAACTGCCTATTTTCTGAAATGAATTTCTCATTAGTTTTCCTTGTCGCTGCGAGTTCCTCACACAAGGCCTTGATTTCTTGCGAGAGCAAGTTGACATTGTCACAAGTTTCACTACAGTGATCAACACTGTTTGAAACCTCGAAGTTCAACATGAATTTCTCTTTTAAAATCCTCGAGCGCTTTGTTAATATCCTTCGCCATGACAGGAAACACAAGCACTATTGTTTGTTACCAACATTACAATGGAATCTAGATGATACTATCACGGCTTATGCAAATTTCTGGATTATACGATTTTACTGTGGTCCCGGCCGAGCCCCATTACTTTGAAATATGCTATAGAACGGTTGTTACGAATCAATTTTCGACCCGCGTCAGTTGATACGAAAATAACCGAAGACACTAGAAATTCTAAAGTGTGCTTGGCGAAAGCCAGATGCTGCTGCTGTCTGCGCTCCACTTCCCTGGCTTTGCTGTTCGGTGACATAGCCAGTTGCTGCTGCCATCTGCGCTCTAATTCATTCGCTTTGGTGTTCAGTGATATCGTCTGTCGCTGCTGCCGCTTTCGTTCTGCTTCCCTGCCTTTGGTACCCAGCGATCTAATCAGTCGCTGTTGGCGTTTCCGTTCTGCCTCCCTTGCTTTCGCATCTGGTGACATGTTCAGTCGTCGCATGCGCATTCGCTCCTTGTTCTTCTGCCATTCGGTGTTGGGGGAATCCGGCATCCGCTGCCGCTTCCCCGAACCGCTTGGCGCGGAATCACTGGCCCGCTTCGGAGCCATGCGTCTCACTCACTCGACTACGAGACGTCTGGCGAAGGAGCGGCGGTGCAGCTGCCACCGCCGACGCATGGCCGATGCGCGCGCTCATTCTACCACTACTGTGTGATGTCACAGTCGCTATGCACAGCGGCGCCCCCATCAGCGCGCCGGTCGCTAAGGAAGGGAGGAGGTCGCACCGCTGCGCAGAGGAGAGGCCACAGTTGGCCCGATTCCAGCGCATGGACAAACGCGACCGCGAGCATGAACCGAAGCTTTCGCCTTAACAAACGCCGCCCCACCGACAGCCACGAAAGAGAAGAGCGCGCAGTCACGCAATTTCTCCCTTTCTCTTTTGGTGTGGAGGCGTGGACGCGGTGCTCAGTCGCGGAGGCCGCGACTGAGCGCGAAGAGTTTGAAGCGGTGGCGCTTTTGGTGCTTTTGTGCTTTCCCTCCTTTTCCGCGTGCCATCGGACGGAATAGCTGCTGTGCTTCAGACCGCGTTCTTTGTGCTAGACGTGGGCAACGGCAAAGGACCACCATCGGTGGCTGAAACGCTGCACGCGCTCGAAGTACTGAGGCATGCTATGGCCGCGGATGAAATCAGCGACGACACGTGCACGCATTTTTATGGATTTGAACAAAGTCTGCTAAGTGACCTGACAAAGAAAAAGAGGCAGAAGGACATTTGACACTTTTTCTTCAAGAAATAAATGCTTCTTACGTACGTGTGCCTGAGTGAGTTCACCTCCGACTCTTTTAATTTAGCTAGCTTTAATTGTTTCGATGATACGAATATCGGCTAATACGAATATTTTTCGTGACCCCGTGAGATTCGTATCATCGAGATTCCGCTGTACCAACAACGACCAACATTTCAAGGGAGTAAATTCTCACAACACAGTCTCTTCATATATGTTGATGTTGATACATATTTGAAACTAAAGAGATTACTTTTTGGTAACAAGGATATTCACCACGCATTCGCAGAGTCACGCCCCTCATCATTGGCAGTGTTTAGGTCATTGACACCTTCCCTAAGACGGGTGTCATGGGGTCAGGAAGTGAGCAGCTTGCGTATTTCTAGGTGGTAGATGAACATGCAAACCATTTTGTGATGTCCTGACCAAACAAAGACACTGCTGATAAATAAGAAGAATGTGTAAAAAATAATATAAAAATAAAGCAGAGGGGAAAAAATAGGCAGGAGAGGAGTCACATCAGAAGGGTACTGGGAACTGATGGTAAAAAAAAGGAATAGAACACAGTAGAAAAAGCAATGTAGACAGAAAGAAAGACAGTATATGTAGTAATATGGCAAATTAAAAAGAAAAACAAAGTGCCGTAACGTGGACCAGAACAATGCAGCGAGGCCAAGTCAGTCCACACTCCCAGTTGAGTAGTGGACACTCTTACAGCATTGCCACGTATTCGGTTTGCATATGCAATGATTCAGTTATTTAGTTACTGTAACCTATGCACAAAGAAATGAGAGGTTTCTTATGTGTTCCATTTACGCTGTGTGCAACTGTTCTAAATTTGTGGATCAAACTTGAGTCTCTTTGACGCTGTTCATGAGCTGCGTGGAAGCCTGACTGGAGAAAGGCAACACATCTTTTGTCGAATGAATGCTCTGGAGATGTTTTGAAAATGGAAGATTTGGTAGCACGTGGGCATGATCTCTGTGGTGATATAAATGAAGTCTGAATGTGGTCCCAGTCTGGCCTATATTGTCATGTTGGAGTGACGATGATGTTGCAAAACTGCGAATGATGAAACTCACTTTTTATTGGGTGAACACGTGCCCACAGAAGTAAGTTAAACTCAAAGCACAATGATAGCAGCGAACATAGTCGGTGATTGCCGAAATCTGATCTGCGGGGCAAGCGCGTCCACTTTTTACATTAGTCATCGAAGGTTCCAGAATAATCGCTGGTACCCGCACATCCTCCAGAAAGTACTACACAATTCGCGTCGCGCATACAATCAGATTACACAAGGTTTGGTGACAAAAGACAACACATTGAACCATCGATAACATTCCAGTAAGTTCCAATCATGCAGGTGCGTCCTGCCCTGAGCGATAACATTTAACCTTTGTTAGCCGGTGAGAAAGCGGTCACCCAAGAAAGATAAACAAATACACGTGTCAATTCCCTCCTCCTGAAAAGCATCGTCCCAATGCTACAAATATAACAGGAGAGCGAAAAAAACAAGAGTACACTCAGCAAAGAAAAAGGAACAAAGAAACAGAGTCCCAAAATTTGTCAGCGCTGGTAGAATGGCTTAAGTCGCACAACATGGACTATTTCAGGTCGTGAGTGGCGCTGCTGTGATAGCGAAATTCCGTTTGGCACGACCTCATAGTCTAGTGTGCCAATTAATCAGATGATCTTGTAGGGTCCAAAATCTTGGCATAATAGCTTCTCGCGAAGTCCTTGTTGGCATACTGAGGTCCAAACTCAAATACAGTCGCAGGGCTGGTACTCGACTTACCGTCGCCGAAGGTTGTAGTGTCGACTCTCAGTCCTCTGCTGGTTCTTGATCTGCAGGTGGGCGAGCTGTCAGGCTTCTTCGGCGCACTGGAGATAGGTGGTGACGTCAAGATTCTCTTCGTTGGTGACGTGCGGCAGCATGGCGTTGAGAGTCGTCGTCGGGTTTCTTCCGTAAAGCAGCTTGAATGGTGCCACCTGCATTGTTTCTTGCACCACCATGTTGTAAGCGAAGGTTACGTATGACAGGACGGCATCCTACATCCTGTGTTAGACGTCACCGTACACTGCGAGCATGTCGACAAGGGTCCTGTGTAGCCTCTCTGTAAGACCATTTGTCTGCAGGTTGTAGGCAGTTGTCCTCCTGTGGCTTGACCGACTGTGTTGCAGAATTGCTTACGTGAGCTTCGCTGTAAAAGCCGTTCCTCAGTAGGTGATGAGCAATTCTGAAGCACAATGTCATAGCAGTGTATTCTTGACGAATTATTTCACCACTTCGGCAGCACTATCTTTAGACAGGGCTTTCGTTTCGGCATATCGGGTAAGGTAGTCGGTAGCCACGACGATCCACTTATTTCCAGATGTTGACATCGGAAATGGCCGAATAAGTCCATCCCAATTTGTTAGAACTGTCGGCAAGGAGGCTCGATGTGCTGTAGCAGTCTTGCTGGCGTCCTGAAGGGTCCTTTAAGTTTGCCAGCCAACACAAGGCATGGTGCTTGCTTATGACTTTGAAGGGCCTGCCTTAAAGGCAAAGAAAGAATTTCATAAAAGCCCAAATTATGGCAAAGGCATTGTTTTTCCATAGACAGCAACCGACTAGTGTAAGCAATGATCCATTGAAATCCGTCTTTCTTCTGGACTAGGACAGTGCCGAGGCCTAGGCTACTTGCGTCGCTGTGGATTTTGGTGTCTGCATCTTCATCGAAATGGGCGAGTACTGGTGGGGAATGCAGGCATCATTTAAGCACTTCGAATGCTTCGATTTGCGGCGTTTCCCATTAAACTAGACATCTGATTTCGTGAGAAAGTTTAACGGCTCGGCGATGGGCAAAAAGTTCTTGATGAAGCACCTGTAAAAAGCACACAAGCCGAGAAACCTGCACACTCCTCTTGTCAGTGGGCTGTGCAAATTTAGCGATGGCAGATGTCTTCTGCAGATCAGGGTGGACTCAAGATTTGCTGATGACGTGGCCGAGAATAGAAGCTAATTGTAAGTGAAGCGGCACTTTTCTGGCTTCAAAGTGAGCCCTGATGAATTGATGACCTCTAGTACTGTAACAACAACCTAAGGCGATCGTCGAAATTTCCCACGAAGACGACAACATCACTCAAGTAAACAAGACAGGCCTGCCCCTTCATCCTTGCTACCACCGTGTCCTTCATGCACTGGAATGTTGCAGGTGCCAAGCACAGTCCAAATGACATGACCGTAGAGGCCGTCCGGCGTGATGAGGGCGGACTTCTTGCTATCCCTCTTGTAGACTTCTATTTATTTGTCAGTAACCACTCTCGAGATTCATCAACGAGAAGTACTTAGCATCGCAGATCTGATCCAATGCGTCATCTATGCATGAGAGGGTGTATATGTCCTTCTAAATTAAGTTTCTTTTGGATCTGTACTTATAATTCATCTGAGATTATTGTTTGGTTGACTATGCACAATTTCTTATTTTTTTTGCCTTAAATGCATCCTTATGTTGCTGTATTTCCCTGTCCTTGCCATTTGTACTGAGTTGTGATTCTAGTCAAGCCTGTGTAGAGGCTTTTTGACCACGGCCCTCAGCATCCCGAATGTTGGAAGAAAGTTTGATTTCATTTGATTCTTTGATCATTTGTTCACTCGATGATAACCAATGCAGAAACATAGTGTTCTGTCCCTTTTCTTTGCCAAGACTACAGGAGATGCCCACGGGCTTTATGATGGCTGGATGATGTCGTCGTGCAGCATTTCATCGACTTGGTGCCTTTAGCTTTACATTCACACGTCAAAACTCTAAGGGCTCTGACGGAGTGGTCGAGCGGATTCTTTGATTTTAATGCAATGCCTTGCAACTGGTGTTTGTGAAATACACGATGAAGTCAAAAAGCAGTCTTTGTATCATCGGAGCAGACTTTTAAGCTGTTGCTGCTTACTCACAGAAAGACTTGGATTTATTTCTAAGACTGGTTCCAGAACTTTGACCCCTGATGTAGATCAGACAGAATCCGAGAGGATAAATATATTGCTGGTTTCCATAATTTCATCGATGTATGCTATTACTGTGCCCTCGCTGATGTGCTTGAGCTCCTGGCTGAAGTTTGTCAGCATCACTTTAGCTTTTCCTCCGTGCAGACAAGCGATCCCTTTTGCGACACAAATTTCATGGCTAAGCAGTAGACATTGGTTGCCCTTGACGACGCCTTCTACGTCAGCGGTTGTTTCGGTGCCAATAGAAATGACAATGGCTGGAGCAAGACGGTATGCTTACTTGGTTATCAAGTACTGTCAAGGCACACTGACTGGAAGTCCTCTCCAGCAGTATCGCTGGTCTGTGCGTTCGGTTACTGCTGCCAAGAGCAGTTGAAAAGGAGCTTCAAGATGGCCCTTGCTGACTTTGAGGATGGTGACGTGGATGACGGATTACTGCTGCAGACAGTGAAGCACAGTGAGGCACTACAGGATGAAGCCGATGAGGAATACAAGAAGGGGCTGAAAGTGGAGGTGGACAAGATTCACCAGGAAAACGACGCTAAGAAATTGGGCTATCCACACGACTACTGGAATAGTAGCAACATGGATAAGGCTGAGGATTTCCTCCGTGACTACATCCACAACAAGCGCTACCTGGAGAGGAACAATCACACACACAAACAGCCGTGACTTGAAGTACATTCTGAGCAGAATAGAGTTTAAGCGCATAAAGCATTGTATTTTGATGTGCTGCATAGGCAAGATTACTGTGCTTCAAATACACAAATGAAGTTCTTGAAGGTCATTCTTAGAATTTTAGTTAGTAGGGCCAATCAATTTATACGGTAGCATCTAGTGACCCACATTGCCCATATAAGATGGGCATCAGAGTCTGTGATGACAGCAGCGTGTGCAGCATGATATCCAGTCAAGATCCCACTCACCAGACAGATGAACCAAGGTGTCATTGGCACAAATGCTGCCACTTGTGGTTTCATACATGAAACGGTCAATGACCTTCTGCTGTGATGAGAACACATACAGCGTCAGTGGCTTCTCCCTGCAAAAGAAATCATGCAAGGTATGAAGCATAGGAGATGTTTCACAGACTTAGGTCAAGTAGTATGTAGAAACAGATTAAATCAGCTTGTACTTGTTTTCATTTTAAGGTTTTATACATGCTGCATGAGAGTACCCAATGTGGACGAGATTTTGCTTTATCTACTAGTATTGATGTAATAGTTCTGCGGAAACCAGCAAGGTGGAGAGAAGTAATTAATAAATTCGACTTCGCCTGCCATCTGCTAGCCGCCTGGTTAGCTCAGATGGCAGAGCGGCTGCCCCGGAAAGGCGGTGGTCCCGGGTTAGAGTCCTGGACCAGGACGAATTTTTCTTCAACTGCGAAGCTTTTCGTTCAAGGACCCCATATGGGTTTCCTTTGTAGCACTTAGCTATGTTCGGGTGGATGTCTCACTTTCCCTTTATTAATTACTTCTCTCCACCTTGCGTGTTTCCGCAGAACTATTACGTCAGACTCTTGCCTTTGCTTCTGAGTTGTTGATAAATTCGGCTTCACCTGCCATCTGCTAGCCGCCTGATTAGCTCAGATGGTAGAGCAGCTGCCCCGGAAAGGCGGTGGTCCCGGGTTCGAGTCCCGGACCAGGATGAATTTTTATTCAACTGCGAAGCTTTTCTTTCGTGGAATCTGTATGGGTTTCCTTTGTAGCACTTAGCTACATACTAGTATTGCACAACTATCTCCAAAAGAAATTGAGCGGTTGCTGAGGGGGCCCTGAAACAATATTGTAACTAATCATAGAATGCCCTCATCATTAAAGGACGTCACCTCACGAATCTCCTGCTGCAAAAAGTTTTCAAATCTTTCAAATACAAGTGGATTTATCACACCAATACCCAACTTTCTCTCTCCTTTTGTCCTCGCTAGCATGCTAGAACCTACACAGCAGAAAAGCCTAGAGGGCAAAGCCTCACCCAAAAGTCGAATGCTGCGTGGAAAAAGGGCTCGTCACAGCAACCTGTGGCGGCTGCAATAAACTATACTACACAGCGTACCGTTGATATGTCCTGTGGGGATGCGCGACTCTCGCGCGTCCCCTGATGTTTTTCCCGCATAGCGCGTCTCCTGCAGGGCAGCTTCGCCCGACGCGTGGCCTGGCGCCCGCGGCGGTCGGAGTGGTTGAAGCACAGTGCGTCAGATGGCGCTAGTGTTGCGCAGCTGCTAACGCCGCCGACAGGCGAGGTTACTTGGGCGCCGGAAGACAAGGCGCTTCCTCTTTCCCGGCGGGTCGGGGGACAGCGTGGACGTCCCGCGTGCGCGCCGACCCATGCTTCTGCGAGACCGTCTCGCGTGGCCGCCTTCGAACGCGCCACCGTTGGCGTGACCGAACACGCGAACGACCAGGCGTTGGGATCCAGCATGGGGCGAACATATTCGCTCGTTTTCCGGTCGCGGTGAGTCAGACTTCTAGATTTGTCGCGCGCCCATCGGCATGTTTTGTGGATAGCAACTCGGCTAGCAGGCATGGATCTATGAAAGGTGCAATAAATGCCCTCGTGATTGTTTGCACTACTGTGTTGTCGTTCCTTTGTCCCAAGAGTACGGAGGAGAACCCCCTTTATCTCCCACATCTGGCGCCCAACGTGGGGCCTCTTGGGGGCATCGGACGATAGATTTAACAGTTTTGCTTCGTTCGAGACCTTTGTTTGAACCGAAGCGTAGGCCTAGCGTGGATTTTGATCGCTAGCGTCGGCGGCGTGCTTTCTTGAGCGAGGCGACGGTGGTTGTAGTGTGTTTGAACTTATCAACATGCTAAGCCTTTTCGCAAGTGTTTTTCTTTAATGACATTCGTCAGTACGAGAGCCACGTGGTCTGCATCCTGGGAGAGCGAGGCTGAGCGCCCACGGAGCAGTGGCAAGCCTGAAGCGAGTGAGTACGGAAGCCTCGTGGGTGGTCCGAATTTCTTATGTAAATAGCTTCTACTATCTCTTTGACTCGGATGAAGTCGCGGCTCTGGGAGCCGGGTGGCCGCGGGCCACGGGTGCCACGACGGGCTGACTGGTATTGCGGCCTGGCACCGGGCGCTCCGACACCGTCTGGGACGGTGGGCGCCGTCAACTCGGATGCTGTGTGTACCGAGCGGAGCAGGACCACCTCACAGAGCTAGCGTCTCCTCGCGGCTGCCTGTTTTGCGCCCATTTTGGGTGTTGTTTTTGGATGCCGGTTGTTGTCAGGGTAGCGACGATTTAGGCCTAAGGCTTTACGAAGCTGCCTGACGCACGTGGAGGGACACAACCTGGTGGACCGTAGCGTTGAGGCGTTGCAATTTGCTTCCCTCATTCTATTTAGCCTCGCACGAATTGAAATTACTCGTTCGGATCAAGGAAGCGAGCTTCGTTCACGTGAACTTAGCATCCGAGTAGCTGCCCGATCTTTTGCTAGCCGAGTTGAACATCGTACCACGTGGGCGATGCGCATGCAGAATTCCTCTCCCTTGCACTACTGTAGCGTTTGCCGAATGTGTTGAGTCTACGCGGCGTCATTGGAGTCACCCCGGGCGATGGTGATGCTGTGGCCAGTTCGGCGCAGCGACTTCGGCGGCCTCTTGCATCCAGCTCACAACCCTCGGCGGCGGACAAAAGAGCCGGCGGTCACAGACAGCTGCGGCGGCTCTTGCCAGCAGGGCGTGTCGGCGCGAGCGACGCTTGCTCGTTCCAACTACTGCGTCGCCATTTCCGGAGTCCTGGCCCGGAATCTTGCCGTTGAGTCTGCAAAGCTGCTGCTGTGACCGGCGGACGCCAGCGGTGTACCCCAAGGACAGTCGGCTCGCATGTTATGGACAGCGTGTGGACATTTCCCCGGCGCGGCCACTGTTGCATGTACCACCTTGTTCACGAAGCACGTGTTGATGTTAGACTGTGTGAAATGTTTCACCGGAATATGTAGTGATCTAAGGTTGGGGGGATGTGGGGATGCGCGACTCTCGCGCGTCCCCTGATGTTTTTCCCGCATAGCGTGTCTCCTGCAGGGCGGCTTCGCCCGCCGTGTGGCCTGGCGCCCGCGGCGGTCGGAGTGGTTGAAGCACAGTGCGACAGATGGCGCTAGTGTTGCGCAGCTGCTAACGCCGCCGACAGGCGAGGTTACTTGGGCGCCGGAAGACAAGGCGCTTCCTCTTTCCCGGCGGGTCGGGGGACAGCGTGGACGTCCCGCGTGCGCGCCGACCCATGCTTCTGCGAGACCGTCTCGCGTGGCCGCCTTCGAACGCGCCACCGTTGGCGTGACCGAACACGCGAACGACCAGGCGTTTGGATCCAGCATGGGGTGAACATATTCGCTCGTTTTCCGGTCGCGGTGAGTCAGACTTCTAGATTTGTTGCGCGTCCATCGGCATGTTTTGTGGATAGCAACTCGGCTAGCAGGCATGGATCTATGAAAGGTGCAATAAATGCCCTCGTGATTGTTTGCACTACTGTGTTGTCGTTCCTTTGTCCCAAGAGTACGGAGGAGAACCCCCTATATCTCCCACAGTCCAAGGCCACGTACAGCAGATGCAGCTAAGCACAGTTGTCATGTAAACTGTCAGTGCAAAGACGTCTTCTGTCCTTTTAAGATCGCGTGTGAGATCTATGTGTTTCATTTATTTAATTCAAAATTAACAATTATGCATTGCTGAGAATACTTTCACGACTGCAAGATCAGCTATCAGCCTTGCTGGGTACAACTGCTTGCGATGATGCTGCGCAATGACATTGTGGAATTGATAGCAAGCAACTCTTTGCTGTGCTTGACATGAGGTTGCAATTTCCCTTTTGCATCCAGGGCAGTAATATTTGGCTCGCATCTTTACAGTAGCCTCTGCGACAGATGTGCAATGTTTTCTTACGATGTTCAAGAAGTGTTTCAGGGCCCCTTTAAATAATCCCAATGCCAAATTTTAAAGCATGCCTACATATGCATGAAAATTATGAGAGCATGTGTGAAGCAGTTGAGTACATGAAACGAGACATGCAACAAATGCAGCCAATTATACACATGGCACCATGATATCGCCAAAATCATTGGCCTTTAGGTAGTTTGAGCATGAAAAGAAATCTCCCCATTATTTTTTTTTTCATTTTTCCCCCCTTTTTGCGGTCAACTGTACAACCTTCTGTATTGCTCGATTCAATTTTTTGAAATCGTTACCTGTGGTCGTTTATGTACCACAAAATGTGGCATGATTATCTAGTAGATTTATGGTGCAATTATCAGTGCTTAACTTACAATCATTATCGTTTGTCTGTAAATGTCTGTAGTGACTTTTTTAAGCACAATCGCATGCACTATATGAGGCCTTCAATATCAGCAGATTTGATTCCCACATGAAGAGTTGGTACTTGTGCCAAGTGGCCAAGGTCAGCACAAGCAGAGCCAGGCAAAACCGTTGTCGTCGTCTTTGTCAATGTGCAAAGCACCCATCAGAATAGGCAAACAAGAGTGCCTGAATATATATGACGTGAGTTAAGTTCCGCCCAGCACCAGATAAATTTTAAAGAATGTTTTTAGTCACTGAAGAGGCAGCAAAGCCAGTTCCCTTAGCACAGCAGCCCAATGCTCTACCTATAATACGATGGACTACTTAATGACCCATTTTGGAGTAAAAGAGGTTTGATATACTAACAGACAGACACACCACAAAGTGGGTGAAGTTTGCAAAGAATGATAACCGCATTAAAAACATGAGATGCAGCTTTGTTACTGCTAGCTTACCATGTAAATTCACTTCTCTTTCAAACAAGCTTTCATAATAAAAAGTGGTGTGTTGTCACTGCAAACAATGTGAAAACTTGCTTTGTCATCATCTTGTGATAAGAATGGCTATGATGCTGCCTCTAATGACAGGCTG
Organism: Dermacentor andersoni; assembly: GCF_023375885.2. Classification (NCBI taxonomy): domain Eukaryota; kingdom Metazoa; phylum Arthropoda; class Arachnida; order Ixodida; family Ixodidae; genus Dermacentor; species Dermacentor andersoni. The sequence goes on along the minus strand of NC_092824.1, from coordinate 3,386,031 downwards.
CTGCCAAAACTGTGAATGCATTTTCAGTTTTGAATTTGGTTGCAATGTACAGGCAATATTCATACTGATCAAATGGTGCAAGTTAGACTAGGGTAAATCCTTCATTCTGAGTTGCCATTTCTGCTCAGCAGGAAATCGGCAGCAACAATTTTTCCTCAGTGCTGCGCAGGCAGTGCAGCCAACGGTGGATGCATGCTGACCAGTCAAGTTGAAATTACAGTAAAACTTCGTCCCGATTTCACAGGACTGACCAAATGTTTAATTATTGAGGATATCGACAGAACAATAAACAAATTCTCACTAAATCAACAAGCCTTTCTGAATGAAAGAATCAACAAATCCTATATTTATTTTGCACAACAACAGTTCCGAAGCTGCAATTATCATCATCTCGTGACAGATTAGCTTGGTGAAGGCCTTGCAACTTCCTTCGTGGTGTGGCCATGACACAAGACCTGCACCTTCAACTGAGACATGCGTTTTACTACTGTGTGACCACGCAGTTCCATGCAGATGGCGACTACACAGATGACATTCACACTGTTCAAAGGCCAATGTGCGCATTCAGTAAAAACTAAACTACTGTTTGCCACAACTGCTGCAACGAAACCATGGTCACTAATTACTATGGTTGACATCCTAACAATTTCAAACTTGTGTCCTTTAACTGCAGTGTTAACCTCCTTCATTTTCGTTACTTGTCATAACATCCAGGTAGATTCCTTACAGTCATTTAAGTATTTCAGCATCACGCTATTAAAAACGACCTTGCTTGGAACTCCTGCATTACTGCCACTTGCTTTCACTGCATCATCAGCTAACAAAACACTGTGATTCTTAAGAAGTCATTTACGTATGGCTTCGAAACATGTGAAGTTACATGCCTAGCAAACGCATCTCAGACTAAAACTAGAATATGCATCTGGAACCAATACCAAGAATATTTAAAAAATAATCTCGAATAACTTCAACACCACACCGCCAGGTTCATTTATTCTTCCCATTCTAACGATACCAGTGTATCAGCTTTGAAAGCCAAAAGCAACTTATCTCTTCTTTCTCGTTGCCATTGTATTTCCAGCCTCTGTGATTAGCATAAGTTTTTCTACTGCTCACAGCATCAGGCACCTCACAGTGTACTCTGAAATGTAAATCACACAGTACCAGCTATCCCATAGAGTCTCCTACAATAATTACTAGCAGGCACTCTGGCACTGCGATTGTTCAGCCACCATGGGAATGATGGGCAGTGTACGTGAATTTGTCTGATCTTTGTGCTTGTGGATTCAGACGTTCTTGTGGCTTTGTTTACTTCGCTTTACCGGCCTTTATTGGCTCAAATTTCAAAGCAATCTATACTTTTCTAAGTGCATAAGACTCTGCAAACACACACAATTGCTACTGATTGAAGCGTTAAGCTTGTCAAGGTGGCCAAATCGAAATGTGCCAAGTACCTCATCATGCTGGCTTGCCCGCAAGAAATTTATAAGGGTGTTCTATGCCTCATGTTGATGCATGCATCTATAGCGTAATGATTTCAATATTGTGCTTCTGTGCTAGAGGTCCTGTGTTCGAATCCTGTCATCAGGCAATTTTATTAATCTTTATTTAATTATTCATTACACACTACTTTGTTGAAAATGACAAGTTTACAAAGTTACAAAGCCGTTTGAAGCCAGAAGTAGCAAGTTTGGGCAAATCCATGTACTACCCATCATTTCCATGTTTGCAGCTCTTCCTGCTAGTAATTATGGTATGAAACTCTATGGGCCATCCACTTGAAGTTTCGCACTCCCTAACTGCTATTTTTTTCAGCCGCATTTTTCTCACAGGCGGCATAACACCAGGGTGGCCTTCCCTATCAAGTTGCATCTGTAGGTTGTCTATCGATGTTTTTGCAAAAGCTAATTGAAGTTGCTATTAAATAAAACAGCAACATGTAATGTAACATGTTGTAACTTATGTAACACTCCTAACATCGGGGTCTTTAAGGAACTGAACTGGATGCAGTCATGGTTGACAGCTATGCAGATATAGAGGCATGCACCTGCCGCGTTGGTATGTGTAGTGGCAAACAACAGTGGCCCTGCATGGGTCACGCTGATGACAATACAAACTAAGACACTGTTTCAATTGGACGCTAGGGCTGCTCTTTCTTTTTTGTGTTGCATCATTGTGGTGCCCCGCATTCACACCACTCTGATGGTTGTGAAAATGAACCGCTGTGTGACCATATACATACAAATTAGCAAGAGTTTGGCACCAAATGCATACGCCTGCAAAGACCAGAAACGAGTCTGAAGTATGTGATTTTCCATACTAACAAGGGCCGAATAAACGAGCTGTAATGTCCCAATCAAAAGAAGAAGAGGAAGCGAAGAGAGAGAGGAAGAAGATCAAATTTAAACAGTAAACAGTTGATCAGTCTCCGATCCATTATGTTACATTTGGCGCAGCTGACAGGATGTGGATAAAAGTACAAATTGCTACTACTACAGCGGGACAACCGTACGTCACGTAATATCAAGCCGGACATGAAGAACAAATCGAAGTCTAGGAGACAGCGACTTCACCGAGCGTGCTCCAGTTTACTAATTTGCAGTGTCTCATGTTCAATATTTCAATTTTGTTCCTTATACCACGACTGTCCTATTTACATGAATATATAATTTTTTGTCATTTTCCCATATTGTATTTGTACTTATATTTATACTATCCTTTTTGTCAGTGAAAAATTGTGCTTATTTTTATGGTGACATTGATGCCTTGTGAAGCTGATTCGGTTCCGCTACTTCTTTGCTAGTGCTACGTACTGCGCACATGTTTTGCGCACTTGTGCGATGTCCTGTACTGAGCGCATCTCTTCATTATCTAGTTGCACCATACCATGTTAACTCTTGAACAGTTATAATCTAATTTCATTTCTGTACAGCCTCTCTCCTACAACAATGCTCGATAAGAGCAATGTAGGTATTCGAATAAATAAAAAAAAAATTAATTATGGGGCTTTAAACCACTTTCTGGTTATGAGGCGCGCCGTTGTGGAGGACTCCGGAAATTTTAACCACCTGGGGTTATTTAACATGCACCTAAATCTAAATACACGGGTGTTTTCGTATTTTGCCCCCATCGAAATGCGGCCACCGTGGCCAATAAATAAATAAAATAGATAAATATGAAGTGATTCTAGCCTCCCTGGTTTCAAGTGTCCAGACTGACACAAATGAGGACTGCCAGATGTGCTAATCATATATAGACAATTTTTCCCGAACTTGTATGTCTCGATAAATAGCCACTTACAGCTTCTGTACCTAAAATATCTTGTGAACTTCGTGACATGACTATTGCAAGAAAAACACCCTACAGGATTTCTCATGAAAAGAAAACATGGCTGAAACAAGAGCTGCAACAAATGTTGAACAGTGGAATAATAAGGCCCTTAACAACACCTTTTGCATCACTCATAACTATTGTCCCTAAAGAAAATGGTTCACTACGACTGTGTACTGATTATCGGCAAATCAACACCCAAACAAAGCTGTATCCATTCCCTATGCCTTTGATTGACAACACCATTAATGATACTGGAGTATGCCAAAGGTTCTCATGAATCGATTTGTGCAAAGGTTACTCAGGTACCCCTCCAGGAAAAATCAAGGAAGTAAACGGAATTAATAACGGCATTTGATGTATATGAATACAACCATCTGTCATTTGGTTAGAAGAACTCGGGCACTTAATTTCAGCGCATGGTGAACGGTGTACTTAAAGATTCCATTGGAGATTTCTGCAATGTTTATGTCGATGACATTATTTACTCTCGTACCGCGGCAGAGTACTGTTCCCACGTCTCCCATGTATAGAAGCATGTACAGAAGCACTTAAAGATAAACAAAAAGAGGGTGAATTCAGAGAGAGGTTGTGTTTCTTGACAGTCTTGGATGGCTTCACGAAGACAACAAGGAAACAGTCCGTTCAACGAATCAAGGAACTGCATAAGCCCTACGACGTCCACTCACAGCCTATTTTCTTAGGACTGGCTTTACTTTCAGCGAAGGGGGTGAGGTAGTCCGTCGCCACGACGATCCACTTATTTCCAGATGTTGACGTCGGAAATGGTCCCAACAAATCCATCCCGATCTGCTGAAAAGGTTGGCAAGGAGGCTTGATCAGCTGTAGTAATCCCACTGGCCTTGTCGGCGGTGTCATGCGTCGCTGACAGTCTCGACATGCCTTGACATAACGGGTGACAGCGGTGGTCAGGCGCGGCCAGTAGTACTTTTCATGTATCCTCGATAGAGTACGGGAGAATCCAAGGTGCCCAGTGGTCGAATCGTCATATCAGGCGTGCAGTACTTCTGGATGCAGCGCCAACGGAACAACAAGAATGTTGTTGGTGTGGACTGGTGAGAAGTTCTTCTTCATGGGTGGGTTGTTTTTAATTGTGAACGAAGACAATCTGCAATTGAATGGTTCAGAGACAACGTCAGTATACCCTTCTAAATACTCTATGAGGCCTTATAGCTCCGGGTCTGCTCGTTGCTGTTCAGCGAAGCCTTCCGCACTTATCATTTCAAGGAAGGCGTCGTCATTCTCGTCGTCTTGCGGCGGCGGGTCAATGGGGGTGCGTGATAAGCAATCGGCATCGAGTGTTTTCGTCCGGACTTGTAGGTTACAGTGATGTCGTATTCTTGTAGTCTGAGGCTCCACCACGCCAGTCGTCCAGAAGGATCCGTTAAATTCGCTAGCCAACACAACGCGTGATTGCTGCTGACGACTATGAATGGCCTGCCATAGAGGTAAGGGCGGAATTTTGCTGTAGCCCAAATGATGGCGAGGCATTCCTTTTCAGTCGTAGAATAATTGCCTTCCGCTTTTGACAGCGACCGGCTAGCATAAAATATCACCCGTTCAAGTCCGTCTTTCCTCTGGACTAGGACGGCATCGAGGCGTCAGGCACTGAGGCACCGAGGCTACTGGCGTCAGCGTGGATTTCGGTATCGGCGTCCTCAACGAAGTGCGCAAGTACCGGCGGCGACTGCATGCGTCATTTGAGTTCTTGAAATGCATCGGCCTGCCGCGTTTCCCACTTGAACTCGACATCACATTCAGTTAGATGTGTTAGCGGCTCCGCGATGTGTGAAAAGTCCTTGACAAAGCGCCTGTAGTAGGCACACATGCCAAGGAATCTACGCACTGCCTTTCTTGTCAATGGGCTGCGGGAACTTTGCGATGGCAGCTGTCTTTTGCGTGACGTGGCCTAGAAACAGAAGCCCATCGTAAGCGAGGCGGCACTTTTCCAGCTTCAGAGTAAGCGCTGATGACTTGATGGTCTCTAACACTGTTGTGATTGGCTATTCGCCCCGCGACACCTTTCGGTCATGGTTTGCAAGATTATGGGGAACAGGCCGATGCCCTCGTCAAAATGGTTTATGGCCAGCATGGGAAATGCATGGAAATGAATTATGGCCAGCAAGGGAATACCTCGTTCAGGAGAGGTTTGAGCAACTAACAATGATACGGCTGTCACCTGTCAGCAGCGCAAACTGGCGTGTCCAAGCCGGAGACGGTGTCAGTGCGATGATCTGGCCATCGCCTGTCAGAGTACGATCGGAGTCGGCAAAAAGGGCAACCTACCTCTGTATTAGTGGGGCTTGATGTCGTCGGTCTCGTGACACCGGTTTGGTGGGACCTGATGTCATCGGCCTCCTGACACCGGATTGATGGGACCTGATGTCATCGGCCTCCTGATGACGGATTGGGGGATGTGACTAAACAATGATCATGCAAGGCATAAAAGGAGCTACGGATGGCGTGAGTGATCGGCGACTACAACTTCAACTTTTCTGTATTTCATTTCATTTTCTTGTACGTATGTAAATATATACTTGTCTGTCCAACGTCCTGAATATCAGACACAGACTCTCCAGTTCACCTCACTCCTCCACGAGAAAAGTGGATCCCCCGTCTTCGGACCCCCAGTTGCAACAGCACTGTCACAAGCCGCCTAAGGTGATCATCGAAATTTCCGGCGAAGACGATGACGTCATCCAAGTAAACAAGACAGGTATGCCACTTCAATCCTGCTAAAACCGTGTCCATCACGCGCTGGAATGTTGCAGTCACCGAGCACAGTTCAACTGGCATAACTTTGAACTCATAAAGGCCATCTGGCGTGATGAAGGCGGTCTTTTCGCGATCCGTTTCGACGAATTTTATTTGCAGGTAGCCAGACTTGAGGTCTGTAGTATAGTATTGCCCCCTGCCAGATCTCTGTGTTATCATACACTTATGTTTCTAGTAGTTTAGCTAGATGGCGCACCCCCTTCTGTCATGTGACGAGCTAGGACCAATATGGAGGTGTCATCTGGCGTGTGAAGCCCCTTTTTAGTAATAAACAGCCGCGAGCCGGCTCAGTCCTTGTCCGGTTTTCATCAAGAGCAGTTGGCTTCATGTCTCCCTCTCTGCGTCGGCGCTCGCTGCACGTTCGCTGGTCGGGGGCCCCCGCTTGCCTGCCGCTGCGAACACAACATCTTATGGCGACGAGGATGGGATTCCCGCAGCGGTTCCGACCAAAGCCCCGGGAAACCAACGAACTTCGAAAGTGAAGCGTCCCTTACGTGTTTGTACGGCCTGCAAACGCCGCTGACGCACTTGGCGTCGCGAGGCTTCCGAGCCTAGGACTTCTCGCCCCCTTGTTCTTCCTTGCCCCATTCCTGCTGCGAGCTCCGGCTTGCCTCCTGCACTGTCTCCTGCACGCTACCGGGCATGGTTTCTTTTACGGCGAACCTTCCCGTTTTTTTTGAAGTGCCCGGGCCACCGTTAATTTCATGGTATCGATGGAAAAAAATTTTTCAGGCCCACCTCGAAGCGGCCGGCGGTGGCCACTGGACGGACGCACGACGAGCGTCCGCGCTCGTCAGCGCTCTCGGGCGTGAGGGACAGCGAAAGTACTTTGCAGACGAGGAGCAGGAAGCAGCAAGGCAGTTAACCGGCGCAGCGTCAGCGTCAAGTGAAGCAGCAAGGCAGTCGACCGGCGCAGCGTCAAGTGGTGCGGTCCCGCCAGCGTCAGAGTTCCAGAAACTCTTGCAGCGGCTTGACCGGCTGTTCGCCACGTCAACAAATATTCTGGCGGAGAGGCACGAATGCACCAGTCGAAGGCAGTTGGAGGGAGAAGGATTCCTGGAATTCGTGACCGCATTGAAGGAGAAGGCAGTACAGTGCAACTTCGGCACAACCTACGAGTGCGTCCGAGACCAAATCATACATGGGGTAGCGAACGTCAGCGTTCGCGAAAAGTTATTAGCGCATGGTGAAACCTCGTCCCTGGACAAGGCAGAAGAAATTGGACGCGCTCTAGAAGCTCTGCATCGAGCGAACCGCGCGTTCGACTCCGAAAAAATACAACGAATCGAGGCAGCTCAACTTGGCGCTCCGTCGACGAGCCAAGATGGCCGACTTCTTCCGGGGAGCCGCCAAGATGGCCGACGTAGTCCGGGAGGCCATGAAGTTGGCCGACTTCTTCCGCGAAGCCGCAAAGAGGGCCGACTTCTTCCGTCCGCGTCTGTCTTGTCCGCGTCTGAGGGCAGCCGTCCGCGTCTGTCTTGACGGTAAGCGCTTTTGAAACTAAAAAAGATATGGAAGTTCCGGTCGTAGTTAACGGCGTGTCCATGCAACTGCTGGTGGATACGGGAGTGTCTGTGATTCATAACGGCCGAAGATTTTAGAAATCACTTTGGTTGACAGCACAGGATATCACAAACTGTGGACTTGACAAATTTCTCCAAGCAACGCATCGACATTCAAGGCCTGTTTCAAGCCACTGTCCAGTTTTTCCAAAGGTCATGCTCCGTCACGTTCCACGTAACGACTACAGGAACATCACTGCTGGGTTTAGACGCCATCCAACACTTGGGCATACAGATCGACGGTACGTCGCTGACATGTCGTCTACCATCGCTTCCTTCAGTACAGAGCCCCACAGGTGTGCCTCCGGGTTTTGATCACCTCTTCAGTGACGAGTTGGGTCTCATCAACAACTTTGTGCACCGAATTCATCGGCAGCAAGATGCGAAACCAGTATCTTCAAAGTTGCGCCGACTACCCCTCGCTCTCCGTGACGAGGTCACAAATGAATTGCGACGTCTCGAGGACTGCGACGTCATCGAGCACGTCGAGGCTTCTGAGTGGGTGTCTCCACTCGTGGTGGTGCGCAAGAAGGATGGAACCATGTGGCTCTGTGTAGATCTACGGGAACAGGACAGTCTTGTGCCTCAAGTTCAAGAAAGGGTCTTGCAGAAACAGTGGCAGACTAAACAGTACGTAGACAAACGTAGAGGTGCTCAGGCAACTCGTATCAAGGTGGGAGACACCGTCAGAGTTAGATTTAACAAGAAAGGATTTTTTAATAATATATGGGGTTTTACGTGCCAAAACCACTTTCTGATTATGAGGCACGCCGTAGTGGAGGACTCCGGAAATTTAGACCACCTGGGGTTCTTTAACGTGCACCTAAATCTAAGTACACGGGTGTTTTCGCATTTCGCCCCCATCGAAATGCGGGCGCCATGGCCGGGATTCGATCCCGCGACCTCGTGCTCAGCAGCCTAACACCATAGCCACTGAGCAAACCACGGCGGGTGAAAGGATTTTTTAAGTACAGTAAACCTCGTACAGAGAAAGCTCAGATAGGACCATCTACTTTTCTACTCAGTGATGGGAAGACGTGGCATGTGTCTAAGTTAACCCTAGTGATAAAGGATTCAGCAGATAGTACATTGTGTACAAGTGACAGAAACTTTTTGTACTCGTATTCAAATCTGGATAGTCATTCCGATGACTTGTCTGTCGTGACATCGTCCTTTCATAGTCATCAGCATCAGTTAAGTAGTTCGTCTGACTGTATCACTTCAGAGTCTACACAGTCAGCAGTCGTCTCTGATTCCGTGGGGGAACCGGTAGCCTCCCAGGACTTGTTGGGACGTCGAGAGAAGCTTCCTGGGCAACCCTCTTGTCACGATCCAACCCGGGTCGTGAACAAGGGAGGGCTCCTGGCACCCTCCGATAGACGGACGCCCCGCAGCGTGGTGGTGCTGAATGATTACTGACCGGCGAGCCGCCGTGCTCGTCGGTGTTTATTGTGGCTCGGCGACCAATGTTGCCTGCCGAGCTTTAGCAGGCCACCGAGCTTGGCGGGCTAACCAAGATTATGTCCGAGGGGGCGTCACATACTTGCTACAACCCCTCACCCCCAGTTTGTTTGTTAACCCTTTCGCTGTCGGACGTTTCTGGCCGTGACGCACCCCCAGTGTCGGCTTGGTTTCAGGGAACGAGCATAACAGGGAATGAACATAGCAATTTATTTTTGATTATGATTGGTATACAAATAACATAGTCAATGCAATATGCACATTTCAGTGTTCTGCAGCTGTTGTTAGTAAACATCATCATCATCATCAGCCTGACTATAAAATCCGTTCAACATGCGAATCTGACGATGCGGAACCCTCTTCCTCTCATGCGACTTTCTCCGAGTCCGAATCCGAGCTCGGCTCATATTCTGAATCGGAATTCAGCCACCGCTCCCATGAGCAGACGAAGGTCCCGCGCGCCGAGCCATCCGAAAGTAACCGCGCAGGGAGGATGCGCTTTCAGTCGCCCGCGCAACGGAGAGAAATGGGACGTTGCGTGATCAAGAAGACAGAGGGAGATGGAAAAAGGCTAAACAAAGTTCGAAGGGCTTTACGTTTACTGCTGCAAGTCGGAAGCGAGGGTGCGGCGAGAGAGCAAAAGCAGCAATCGAGTCACCCTTTTTGGAGAGGCAACAGCACGTGCGCCTGAACTTGACGCGCCGTAGCAGGCCCACCAACAGAAGAAAAATGAAAACCTTCAAACCAACGGAGATTACAGAACAACCCTTGAACCCATAACCACACGCACGCGACGCATGATCCAGCGAACGCGGAGCCACCGCGCCACTCAGCAAGGAGAAAGTGGGGAGTGGCAGTCGCACCGTACTCTTCAATACATGGATGAACACAGGTCGGGGCGAATATACGAACTTGTAGAAAGAGTCAACAGATGGCGTGGCAAATCCAGGAGCGCCTGCTTTGCGCTCAGGCGCGAAATTTTGAACGCACGATAGAGAACGTACCAGTACGTCAGTGACACCGTGGGGGGGAAGCGCGATGACGTACCGGTACGTCCGTGACAGCGAAAGGGTTAAATAAAAAACAAACGTCCAAGTTCAAACAAATGTCCAAGTTCAAGTTAAACTCATCAAACAAACGTCCAAGTTCACACTACGAGGCTCTGCCTCTACCCTAGCTGGGTCGATGGTGCCTGCTACCCAGGCGAGTAACGGTCTGGTGGCCTCCGCCGTCGAGTACTCCTCCTGGGCACCGGTGTTGATGGGTCGGGTGTGGCAACGCCGGGTGCTGCCTGAGCCAGCCTTGCTCCATCCGGGGGGTCCGTAGTGGTCTGCCTTGCGAGTGGTGCCGGGCTTGACACCGGTCCCACGGGTGCCACACCACTGGCTACGGTTGCCGCCTCCGAGGTAGGTGGTACTCCACTGGAAGCGACTGGTGCTGCCGCTAGTCCTGCGGGCTGGAACTCAGTGGCAGTCGAGGGTGCTGGCCAGGTCCCGAGGCGAGGTCTGACATGGTCGGCGTGTCTATGCCACCTGGCCCCATCTGGCATGCGAACGAGCAGCGATGAGGCGCTGGCAGGAGACATCACCTGTCCGGCAGACCAGGGTGAGCCAGGACGGAAGTTCCTAGCGAAAACTGGAGCTCCCGACTCTGGCAAAGGCCCGGGACGGCACCCTTGGTCAGCAGCCAGCTTCTGCTTCTCTGATTGAGCCTTGCGCAGCTTGCGCTTCCTGCGGGAGACCTCGCTCTTGAGCTGCCTGTTGCGGCTCTGCAGGCTCGTTATAATGTGCCGCATCTCCCGGTTGATTGGCTGAGCCTGCTCGCTGGACACCGACCGACGACGCCTCAAACTCAGTGCGTAGATTCTCGTACTCTCGACGAATCTGCGCGATGTTGTCCTCGAGGCGGATGACCTCAGAGCGAAGCTTCTTCTGGACAACCAGCTCCTCGCTTTCCATCTGCTCAATGTGGCGAAGGTGCAAGTTTTTGGCTGTCGACAGCAAGGAGCGACACTCGTCCTGCTGAGTCTTGAGTTGCATGCTCTCGTTGTACAGCACGAAGAACTGGCTCTGCAGGCACTTGTACTCTGCCGTGCTCACCACCAGGCTCTCGGGCAGCGACCGCAGCTCTATCCGCAGCCGCTCCACCGTCTTCAGGGCCTCCTTGTGGTCAAGCTGAAGCTGCTCCAGCTCCAGCAGCCGTGCCGATGCCAGCTCCCGCTGTTCCTCGAGCTGGCTCTGCAGGTCCTCCAAGCGCAGGGAGGCTGCTCCGCCACCACCGCCACAGCCCCCAAAATCCACATGTAGGCGGGACCAGGGTCTCTGTGGGAACGGCCAGGGGGTGCTTTCCACATTACGCGAGGCTCGCTGATGCTCCTGGCAGATTTGGCAGCTCTGCATCACATGCAGGCTGGCTTCCGGGTACTCTGGCAGACGAATGCCCAGTACATGAATCCAGTTTCGGCCCAGCAGCGCCGGCGACGACGCCTTCGTTAAGTAAAGGGGAAGGGTTGCCTCCCTGTCGCCAAAACGAACGCTGACCTGTGCCTGACCCTGGACCTGGGAGAGTTGCCCGGAGGAGCTGCGCAGCATCACGCCCGAAGCCTCGACGGACACGCCGGGGAAAGTCCGCTTGAAGAGCTTCCCGGCCATTACAGACACGCTGGCCCCCGTGTCCAGCTTGATGGAAATGGGGTGCCCGCAGATTTCGACGGTCAGCATGTATGGCGGCACAGACGACGGTACAAAGCCTGTGTGCCACATGTCGAAAATCGGCGGGTCCTCGGCCACGACGTGGAGCCTGGCCGAGGAAGAACTTGAGCTTGCTGCCGCATGCCTCCGCCGCGTACCCTTGCGACGGCTACCCTGGCCGCGGGCTTGTGTTGTACCTGGGCTTGAATCTGGCTGCTGCTTGCTGTTCGTCCTCCCACTTTGGCATACACGTGCCAGGTGCCCAGTTTTCCCGCACGTAAAGCATTGTGCTTGAGAGAACTGGCACTGTGAAGGGGAGTGGGCACCACCACAGCGACCGCAGGTACTGCCCTTTGTCGCGAACTTGTTGACTGCCGCTTCCGCCGACGGTGAGCCAGTCGCACGGGAAATCTCGCCGGCGTCCTTGGCAGCAGCTTCCATTGCCAGCGCTGCCTTCACGGCGTCGTCCAGCGACGGGTCGGGAAGCTCCAGGAGTCGCGTCTGCATGGCGGGGTTGTTGATTCCGCAGACGAAACGGTCCCGGAGCAGCGAGTCCAGTTGGTCCCCGAAGGCGCAGGCACTCGCTAACCCTCGTGGCGCAGCAACGAATTGCCCGAGGGTCTCTCCTTCCCGGCGGCTCCGGTTGTTGAAGCGGAAACGCTCCATTAGCGTGGACGGTGCTGGGTTAAAATGCAAGCGCAGTATGGCAAGCAGCTCACCCAGCGTCTTAACGAGCGCCGTGGCTGGCTTGAGAAGGTCGAGTGCTGCCGAGCTTTAGCAGGCCACCGAGCTTGGCGGGCTAACCAAGATTATGTCCGAGGGGGCGTCACATACTTGCTACACCTCTCCAGCTTTGAGCGACAACCACATTCAATTGTCTAACCAGGGGGAGGGAAATAGTAGTGGGACGACTGGGTCTTCAAAGTCGACCAATACGCGTCGCAACCCCCAAAGTTCTTCTGGGGTACACACGCGTCCTCATCGTGACAGAAAACGGCCTCCGTGGCTCGATGATTATGTCTCTTGAATCTAGAGCGTATTGCCGTCTTCGAAATGCCACGGCTAGGGGCCTCGCTGTGACATTTAGGAGACAGTTCACTTTTCGTTCACACAGGTGTAAAATGTGTTCCTTGTAGCGGTGCAGCAAGTCTTGTGTCGTGTTCCTTGTCGGATTTTGTTTTGACTGACTGCCTGTGTTTTGGTGCCCAAGACTGGTGCGCGTGTATGTGAACTTGGGCGGGGACGGACTGAATTTGTTGTGGACTTAAGTGCGTGCCTTGTGTGCATCTGGTGCGTGTGTGTGAGCGTGGGGGGGAACGAACTGAATTTGTCCTTGGACTTAAGTGCGGGTCATGTGTGCGCGTTTCACGGCATGCTTACTTTGTTTCCAGGGGGGGATGATGTAGTATAGTGTCGCCCCCTGCCAGATCTCTGTGTTATCATACATTTATGTTTCTAGTAGTTTAGCTAGATGGCGCACCCCCCTTCTGTCATGTGACAAGCTGGGACCAATTTGGAGGTGTCATCTGGCGTGTGAAGTCCCTTTTTAGTAATAAACAGCCGCGAACCGGCTCAGTCCTTGTCCGGTTTTCATCAGGAGCAGTTGGCTCCGCGTCTGCCTCTCTGCGTCAGCGCTCGCTGCGCGTTCGCTGGTCGCGGGCCCCCACTTGCCTGCCCCTGCCAACACAACAAGGTCCATCGACGAGGAGTATATAGTATTGCAGAGCCGATCCAATGCGTCGTCTATCCATGGGAGGGGGTATACATCCTCCTTTGTGATCTTGTTCAGCAGACGATAATAGATGCAGAAACGTAGGGTTCCGTCCTTTTTCTTTTCCAAGACTACAGGAGATGCTTACGGGCTTTTCGATGGCTGGATGATGTCGTCGCGCAGCATTTCGTCGACTTGCTGCCTAATAGCTTCACATTCTCACGTCGAAATTCGGTAAGGGCTCTGGCAGAGCAGTCGAGCACACTCTTCGGTTATTATGTGACGCTTTGCGGCTGGTGTTCGTCGATGACATCGAAAAGCAGTCTTTGTATCATCTAAGAAGAGTTCTAAGCTATTGCTGCTTACTCATGGAGAGACTTGGATTGATGTCGAAGTCTGGTTCAGGAACTATGGTCGTCGGGGTAGATGCACCAGAATCCGAGAGGACAAACGTATTGTTGGTTTCCACAATTTCCTCGATGTATGCGATTGTCGTGCCCCTGTTGACGTGCTTGAACTCCTGGCTGAAGTTTGTCTGCGGCACTTTCGTTTTTCTTCCGTGAAGGGCCCTAGCGTGGTCGTGGAGGGGGACCTTAACGGCAGGCGACGGCTGTGTAGGTCATCAATTCCGGCTGGGTCTGTGGTGATTGTGGGTGCACCTCGGGAACTCCAAACGATCGCTGAACCTCTTCTTTGACGATTTCGGCAATTGAGACCACTTGAGGTTGCAATGAAGGGAACAGCTTCTGAAGCTCCTCTTGTATGACCACCCTCTCTCGTCGTCGGTGGCCAGTGATTTAACTCCAGCGTAGTTTGTTGAGTTGCTGCGGCGGTTGTATAGCCGGTTCCACATTTCTAGTGTCTTCTTGTTGCTTGTGGCCTCGCGAAGAAACTCGTTGACGGTCTTCTGTGGGCTTCTTACCATTCTGGTGAAAAGTTCCTCTTTCACACCACGCATGAGTAGGCAGACTTTCTTCTCTTCAGACATTTCCGGGTCGACGTGACAAAATAGACGGGCCATCTCCTCCACGAAGATCACGATTGTCTCATTGTGCAGCTGCGCTCTGGTTTCTAGTAGACCTTGGGCTCACTCTTTTCACACGACACTAGTAAATGTCTGCAGGAAGCCCCTGCAGAACAGCTTCCACGTCGTTAAGGTGGCTTCTCGATCCTCGAACCACGTCCTGGCGGCGTCCTCCAATGCGAAATAGACATGTCGCAGCTCGTCGTCGCTGTCCAAGCTGTTAAACGTAGCAACTCTCTCATACATCTCCAGCCAGCTTTCCGGGTCCTGAAATGTGGAACCGCGGCACGTCGGTGGTTCCCTGGGCTGCTGTAGCATGATGGGGGACGCCAGGGCTACCACTGGGGATGACTTAGCGACCATCTTCCTGGTCACCTCAGGCAAAAGTCTGTGCTCAGGGGGCACTTGCAGCCCGTGGCACCTGGCTGGTTCGTGGCAACTTTGGTGTTGTCTTCCGCGTTCAGGCTTGGATCACAGCTTTGTGGGGGAGTCTAGTACATGAACGTAAACCACCTCCACCAGATGTCATGTGGTAGTGACCGCAAAGAACACAGTAGCAATACTGTGAAAGACAAAAGTAACTTTTATTGGGCGAACCTGTGCCCACAAAAACAGGCTACACTCAAAGAACGGCGAAAGTGGTGAACACAGTTGGCGATCGTTGAAATCTGATCAGCAGGTCAAGCGCGTCAGCTTTTATACATGAACCATCGAACATTCCAGAGTAATCGCCGGTGCCCGCGTGTCTTCCAGAAAGTTCTACACCCTTCCTGTCGTGCATACATGCGATCAGATTACACAAGGTTCGGCGACAACCGACAACGTATAGAAGCATCGATAACATTCCAGAAACTTCACATACATGTAGGCGCGTCCTGCGCTGAGCCATAACATTTCTTAGGCGGTAAAAGCACTCACCCGTAAAAGATAAATGAGTTCACATGTCAATACGTATTTGAGCTGCCTGTGATTGTAGCTGGCAATTGGCTTTCTCGAAAAGCGGGATCACACCTTTAAAAAAAATCCGAAAGGTAGTCAGAGGTCAAAAAATGAAGCAGCGTTTCTTCACAAGTGAGAACAGCTTCTTGTCTTACAGACTCGGATAATGCTTTGGCTTTTGTTGCAGCTGGGGCATCCTTTTTCTCGGTTGGTACTTTACACCTGCGAGTGGCTTCGTCGGACTTTGTGCCTCCTGGTGGTTTGGGCCTGCAAGGAATCTGATGAGACTCTAAAAAGGATGGGCACCGCCTCCTTGCTTTGATTTCACTTAAGAAAAAGCTAACCAGAGATTGCCACTGGTCAAGCACTCTTCTCAGGCACTTGCCTAGTGACAGCCAACGAGTCGGTACATGCTTCAAAATTTTTCGCATTTCCACACTGTGCATTTCTTGAAATTCAGACAGCTTGTCCTTGAGTTTAGAGCTCTCTTCCCAGTAATAAAATATTTCCACAAGGACCTCAACAAACAAAGCCGGCAAGCACGCGGCTCCTTTCTCGGCAGCAAGGTTCGCACGGGCAGCCAACTACAACCAAGTTTTCTTGTGCCTACTTTAAGTCTACGGCAACGCCGTTTTATTTTCTCTAACATAATGTTTGCGTTGTCGGCGCAAAATGCAATGCAGTTTGACACGGGCACGTCAAAGATCTCCATTGCCTGCAACATGAAGTTTCCGATTTTTCTTCCTGTTGCCTCCCCGTGGAGTACCTGAGTGCTCAGTAACCAACTTTCAATGTGCGAGCATTCCTGGACGTAATAAGTCACCAAAATCAGGTACAGTTGTGCAGTAGTGTCGTTGCTGCCGTCGACCGCAACAGCAAAAGCACGGTGCTTGATTGTCTCCAGCATCGTGCTCTGCACCTTTGATGCTATTTCTCCTACAATTGCACTTGCCTTCATATGTCCACATCCATAATGCCTCGCCTCACTGAATTTCGGAAACATTTTCCGTAGAAGAGGCCCAACATGGTCGCTGACATAAGGGGTAAGTTGTGTTCGACGAGGAATCCCGTAAACAGGCACTCCGCATACATGATACTGTCGTCGCAGTTGTTCCGGAGCAAGTTCATTATGTTGCCTTGCTGCTCAGCGGAGCAAACATAGCTTTGATGCTTCGCTGTGGAAACGTGCATTGTCAAGTCGCCTTTGCCACCATGAGAAACGCTGGCGTCACATGCACATATTGTACAGAATGCAAAACGTTCTTTTCTAGATGTCAAAAAGCATAGGAATTCAGAATTATAAGTTCCCAAAAACTTCTGCAAATACCTTTTCTTGGGCTTTGATAGCGCCATGGCATCAAGCACAGAAGGATTCTAACTTTACGCTGTGCACCACACACAGATGGCCGAGCGAACACTAATCGTACACACAAGCAGCAGTAACAAGATGTACCATGGAGGAAGGCATGCATGAAATGCAGGAGCTACACTGGCTCTGGCTTTGGTCGGCTTACTAGGCACCGTGGTTGGCTGCTTAGTCGATGATACCGATTGTGCAAGTGCGGCCGTTGTTGGTGATGCTGACGATTACAATGTAGCTGTGGATTCTGCGGTGCAAATTTCGCAAAAACCATTATCGTGCAAGCTGAGACCACTTTTCGGGAGATATAAGGCAGTGATCGTACAATCGGATAGCTCAATGAAAAATTGGTAGTCTCCCGGGCGAATCGGGAGGCTTGGCAGGTATGCCATCCTGATATTGCCAAATTTCGCCAAACCCTATGAGCTCTGCATTGACGTGTCCAATTATGGCACAGGAGCAGTGTTATACCAAAGAGATTCAAACCAAGATCGAAGCCACCAGTTAAAAGGAATGCGATCACGTGTGCCGAGATGGATGGAAATCGGCCCGCATCACAGGCATTCGGAGTTTCCGAAACTTGCGCGCATTAAAGGTCATTGGCTATTACTTCTACATTTCTTCAAAAGCGGAAGTAAATTACACAACTACGGAAAAGGAGGCCTTAGCAGTAGTGCTGGCGTTACAATACTTCAAGAGTTATTTGGAGGGCCGCCAGTTCAAGCTTTTCACGGACAATCAGGCTTTGACATACCTTCTGAGCCTTACACAACCGAAGGGAAGACTGGCAAGATGGATTAGCGAAATTCAGCGGTTCACTTTTGATGTTAGACACAGACCTGGTGAAAAGCTACCTGACACAGACGTGTTATCAAGATTGCACATGCTGCCAATAAACAACTATCAAGGGGCACATGTCGTAAGTGTATGGCAAGACACTGAAGAGCTAAAAATAGTGGATGGAAAGCTTGTTGTCCCTCAAAGTTACATATCTAAAATATTGCGGCTCTATTACGACAGTCCACACTCAGGAGGGTATGATGGCTTTTGGCATACCTATTGGAAGATTCAGAAACGTTTTAGGTGGAAGAACCTGAAAGCCGATGTAGAGGATTACATCAAGGCCTGTCATCAATGCCAGACTATCAAAGCCAAGTTCCGCCCAAAAGGAAACCAGATGGTCATTCCTGTGAATTCAGATGTCCCCTTCGAAGTCGTTCATGTCAATTTTGCTGCAATCAAAAAGAAAGAGAAGATTGTGCACCGAACTCAGTCTTTTATCGTGGCTGTGGACCAGTGCACACGTATGGTGGCAGCCAAACCCGGAAGAGAAGATGCAAACATTGCGATTGCAATGATGGTAAGAGAGGCATTTAGACACACTAAGGTGATTGTCTCTCACAATGGGCCTGAATTCTGCAGCGAGAGGTTCCGTCAGTGGGCAGTAGAAAACGGTATCACTGAGATTTTCAGCACCATACCACCCGGAAGGAAATACACTAGCGGAACGCCTCATACTAAAAAGTTGAAGACCATTTCTGTATACACAGAATTTCGTGGAGGATGGAAGTGTGCTTTCGAGGCAGGGTTAGGCATCACACTCAATCTCGTACAGCACGATTTCGCTGTAGCCCTCAGTTTGCTGCCTTTCTGAAGATGACGTGGTTACCAGCAGACTACAAACTCAGCATAGTAGGGAAAATCCATATTCCAGAAAGCAGGAAGACGTCAGAGGAATACAATAGGTATAAATGTACAATGAAGAAATACCACAACTCACGCCATGCAACTCACATGCCCAACATACAACCTGTAGACATGGCGCTAGTACGAAAAGGTCTTGATGGTTCGAAAAATGCTTTCGCAGGCCCTTATGTTGTCCTCAAAATGGTGAAGTAGCAAGGTATACTGTAGTCGGTGCACTTTGAATGACCAGCAGGCAGGACAGAAGTTACAAATGTAGGTAACCTGGTGCCTTACCATCCGTGGAAGGATGGCAATAAAAGACCTGGAGGATGTAATGTCCCGGTCAAGAGAAGAGGAAGCGAAGAGAGAGAGGAAGAAGAAGATCAAAGTAAACAGTAAACAGTTGATCAGTTTTGGTTCCTTTATTTTACACAAGTTTTTACTTTATCTGGCAGGGAACTTTGGTTGGGATCGTACGAACCGTGGCATTAAAGTAACTAGCAGAAAAATTCTGCATTGAGGAGAGTACTTTGGCTATAAAGGAACAGCTGACTGCACAAGCACAACAGGCGGGGAGCAGATGAGCAGTTGCCACTTGTGAGCAGCCCTTGCTACATCTGTCAAATTGTAACAAAAGAACCGCTGACTTCTATCAAATTGTAACAAAAGAACCGCTGTCATCTAGTGTTCACCTGGCACCTTTAAAAGTGTTACTTGCTGGCTATACTTATGGATGTTCTACTGTCTGAATTTGGTTTCGCCATTTCTCATGTACAGTTAAACCTCGGTATAACAATGTACTTCAGCGTACAGTCTGTAGACATCTCTCAAATTATCTGGAAACTTTCCAATTTTTCATCACCAGTGCAACATGGTTTTCATAAGGTGTTGTCTACAATAACGCAGATTGTTCTGACAGTCCACAATCTTTCACAAACAATAATAGTCAAGACAGATTGACCTAATTTTGTTAGACTTTGCCAAAGCATATGATAAAGTCTTGATAAAAGATAAATCATAAACTCTTGCTAAAAAATAAATGAAATATTTAGAAGTGCAAACACTACTAAGTGGTTTACATCCTACCTCCACTCTTGTGAGCAGTACTATATTGAAATAAATAAAATTAAATCCAGGTCCAAACCGGTTTTCTCTGGAGTACCTCAAGGCAGTGTTCCGGGGCCTCTTATTTCTTATCTCTTTCAATGATTTGCCTTCTGATATAACTGTCCCACTAAGATTGTTTACAGACAACTGCATCACATACAGAGTGTCCCAGGTATTTTTAGCCAGAGCTTAAAAATATGTGAATGCCACGTAGCTGGACCGAAAGAAGGTAATTTTGTTTGTCACTTGGAGAAACCCTAATTATTTTTTTCATTCCACCTAATTAGATAATTAGTCTTAATTAATCAACTTCTCAAACATTACAATTAGATTAAAAGTGTCAATGAGAAAATTGTAGAGCGACATGAAAAACTTCCTATACAGCTTTCTGTTCCTCAATACATGCTACTTAAAAGTGTCTATCTGAGCATGAAAGAAGCCTGCCAATACATGCAAAATTGCAGTGCGCGGCCAGTCGTGCGGCAATTTTGCTGGCGACTGGCGACCTCGCGGCGCCTACGGCCGACGGTGTGCGCTGGAGAAATGCAGCTGCATGCACGGAGCGCTGTTGCTCTGCGTGTGGTGCCGAGTTACACAAGATCTAGCAAGAGTGATCGTACCTTGGAAATCAATTTACCGTGAACATGGCAGTGCTGCCACTGTTGATCGATGCATGCGGCACACTTTTCACTGTCGGCAAGGCCGTTCTGTATCCTCGAGCAAGCTTGCCAAAGTAGGCTAACGAAATTTTGACAGTAAAGTTTCGTTCTACAATGCATTACCTATCTGTGCTGTCTCATTTCGCAACAACGGAATTCTCGCAATCGCGAATTTTTTCGCGTTCCCCACCGGTTTTGTGATTGCGACGTTCAACTGTAGTCTATATAACAAAGTAATGGATATAACGAAGTAATTTCAGCATCCCCTTCAACTTTGTTATAACAAGGTTTGAGTGTACTATAATAACTTTCATGAGATCTTACGTAACTATCAAACTTTTGAAAAGTGGCACAGTACGACAAATGCTGGTGACCAATATGCCGAAGCATCTGATGCAGAGTGACACGAAGTCTCGTGCAAATGATAGTACCATATTTACTTGTTAGTAACACGAGTTCTTTTTCGTGACTTTCGTTGCATAAACTCCACCCTCACGTTACATTCGAATAACACCAAAATTTAGGATTTTAAAGCAAATATTCTAAGACCACGGTCTTTAGCATTTTGTTGGCAACTGTACCTTCACGTCTCAATCTAATCCATAGACAAGTCTACCAAAGTCAAAGCTGATCGATTCGAATTGACACCATTTTCGATGTGCTTGCGACTGGTGTCACAGTTAAAGGTGCCGCCGTGCCCTGCGGCTTTCACACTTCGACTAGGATCAGTCACGACGTGACGATGACGCAGTGCATTTGGTATGATGTCCACTTCGAGAGACAAGCAATGTTAATGGCCAAGGAGTTGGAAAGCTCCGCTGCAGTTTGGCAGCTTGACGTCAACTAGTCAAAGATTCATGGATGGTGAACCAGCGGAAGCCCTCTTTAACCGAAAGGGCTTGATCTGTGTACCTCGTAGGAGCTCGGTACTGCCTTCTGCCCCCGAATGAAATGGTTGTGCAATCTTTTAAGAAGTGCTTAATCTCAAATGAGCTCCATGGCATGGAAAATGACCCAATTCTCGGGCGATCACTCTCGGAGATAGTTTTTTATTTTCGTGAGACCTGGTGTACGACCGGCGGCACTTTTGGGCATTATTCGAAGACAGCGAGCTTGGCATAGTGCCAGACACAGTTGCTGGGGATGGGTTTGGCACCGAGTCAAGTTCATTTCCCGAAAGTGATTGCCCGAGAATACCACCCAAGCTCACTCATCCTCAGACGCCGATGCAATGAGGATGACAGGCACTACTCGTAGAAGCAAAGTGTGCTGCTCACACAGAAAGAAGACGACGCTTTGGCACTGCAAGTCTTGCGCTGGTTCCGACATTGCCAGTCAACTTGCTGCGTCTGTGCCTAGCAGTAGAACTCGTTTCAAAACTGTAAGCCCTTGAATAATGGTACTGTTTCTTTATCTGTTCATCTCACGAAACATTCGCGGTTTTATTTTTATTTCACGTGACTGGAAAGCCTACCTTCAAGTTACAATCGCTGCTGCATTACATTTGAGTAAATACATTATCTCCGAGAGTGATTGTAGTCAAGCCCAAAATGAACTCACAGCAACCTTTAAGAAAACGTGCTCTGCTGTCATCTTGTAATAGCAATGACACTGCGTCTGACAGCTCTGACGGTAGGCTGTTGTCAATGCCACAAACGCAGTTTTGATTTCGTACCTGATTGTAACACACTGGCTATTTCAGACTCATTTTATTTCAGAAATATGCTATGCGTTAGGTTCATGCAAATACAGTAAAAGGTTTCCCATATGTCCCGACGTTCCTGCAATTTGAGCTTGATAACATCTATACAGTTAGGAAAACAGGAAGCCCACAAGTTTAAAAAAGTATGTAATGCTCAGGGATGACATGCTCAACGTATAGCAACATACGTCCAACAAAATTACAGCAGAAAAAAACAGATTACAGGCCTAAAGATATACTTTACTAAACAATATTCGCTTATTACCCTACCATATCGCTATGACCAAATTCTTCAAAGAACGTCACAACTTTACCAAGTTTGGCGAGCTCTACAGCAACTCAATGGGAAAAAAAAAAGGAAAGAAAAGTGTGGGTATGTGCGAGGGACGTAATCCACCAACCTCTCATTGATGAACTCAATTGCTTCGTCTGCACTGTTCACCCTCAGGATTGGCAGCACTGGACCAAAGATCTGCATGGCATAACAAAAGCATTAGACTAGACAATTTTTTACTGTGTCCATAAACAGCATCGTTGTCCAGAAGTCAGCACTCTGGTATTCCTTCAATTATATCTTAAATCCACAAAGCAAAGAAGTGAATACATCAACACAGGCAAGTCTACCCACATTAGTACTAGATTTTGAGCTGTTGGTGTCGTCAACAAGAACTTCTGCTCCCAAGAAAGGGTCATTAAGACACAGCTCTATTACGTAAAAGATTTTGTGGCGTCGTAATGGCTGCACAGATATATTACAAGGATACTGAATAAAAATATGAAATTTCACTCTTTTTTTTTGTAATGGTACTTTTCCTTTGTTCTTCATGCTTGGACTTTGTAAAGTCTGCAGCATTTCATTAAAAATTTAGGAAATGAAGAACGCATCGGATTGCACCTACAAGAAACGATTATTCCAAAACACTGTAATCATATCACACAGAACAGATCACTATTTAGCGAGGTTTACGAGTGCGCGCCAACAAACGTGACCTCTGCCTACCCATGGCAGCAGCATACAGACGCGGACAGTCAGCCTTGGCACAGCTCGGCTGACGAATGCATGCGCAGAGCAGTGCTTTGTGAACGCACCGAGCGAGAGAGGTGAAGGAATGACGGGTAAGGCAGGGAGGACAGGAGTATCTGGTGAGCACTGTAAAAAGGGGAGGGCAAAAATTGTGCAGGGGCCGTATTCTGTAGCGGTTCACTTTGGAACCGGTTCGGTCTGGCTGTTACGTCTGGACTACGTCACTCTGAGAAAGAGTGGAACGGGGCGGCGTGAGGGGAACCAATCAACGAGCAGCGGTCTGCTGGAAGATCACGTCATCATTTTTGTTTGTACTTGGGGGATGGTATAGCAATTGAAGGATGTTGCTGGTTTGATAAAAAAACATTGGTTGTATAGAACACTTGCAAATATAATTTTCAGTAATAAATGTGAGCTTGCGGCGCAGACGGCTACTGGGAGTTGAAATTTTATTCGTGTTGTTTTCTTATTTAGTCGCTAGATGGTAGGCCATACGTTATGCAAACAACTTGCTTCGTTTTGTTTACGTATTGGACTTGTTTGCACGCCGAAACCGAAACGATGTCGTCGCACAAGGACAGGCGGCTGGGTCCTCATGTTTCAGCGAGGCAGCGCGAAATACTCGTTTCATTTGTCGAGGAGCACCCCTACCTAGCAAAGGCGTCATGTGTGTTGGGCCAGCACAGCTGACGGTGGCTTTCCGTTGCGCCGTGGATGGGAATCTAACCCATCCTTTTTCTTTGCCCACAATCGTAATGGCCTTGGCGACGGCTGTAATGATCCGGTTGACCAAAGGCTGCGACAGTGCAATCGCTTCTTCATTCCCGACGCACTGTTGAACGCTCCTGGTGGCAAAAAACCGCAGTGCGCACAGCACTTTCATCGTAGTGTCGACGCCACAAAATCTTTGAGGTTCGAGATGTTCTTCTAGCTCATTGCAAAGACGTCGCACTATGTCTTTGGAGAGCCTAAAATGCCTTCGAAACTCTTCTTCAACCATGCTGAACGCGTCGCGTCGTTGCCTCTCGTCGCATTGTTGTCTTTCGGCGCTCGCCAGCAGCACAACCTAGCACAACCAAAGGAGCCGCCATTGCCGTCGCTGTCTCGTCTCGTCTAGGTGCGGCTCATCAGCTGGCGCGAGACTAGCCGGCAGCCACGGTTGCCCTAGTAACCCTAGACATCATGCTCGCCACCGCGCGCGACCCTCGAGCAAACCACTTCTCCGCGGTTCCTCTCGTAGCAAGGAACCGGTTCCTTTCCAGATAAGTGACAACCTGTGTAACGTCAACAAAATTTGTTGTCCCGCCCACCAGGGATGACGATAACGAAGCGCCGACCAATGGTAACAGCCAGACCGAACCGGTTCCAAAGCGAACTGCTACAGAATACGGCCCCAGATCCCATGCACTGTGGGAATCGACGTTATGCGAAGCATTTCGCAGGTGGCTGGCTATACAGCAGACTTGCTATACAGCATCCAGAGGGCATCGTGCACATGCATATTGGTGAGGTCCAAAAGAGTTAACTGCATCTCTTTTCTTCTCTGCCACACTCCTTCCATGCATATACGCACTCTGAACCACCCCTCCAACACGGTGTGCCAGTGGTGGCGGCAGCAGCAGCGGCAAAGACAAAGGAAAAGCTTTAAAAAGTCATTCAGAAGTGTCACCTGGCTTCCAGAGCATGGCTCGAGTCACAAATCCAATTGAAACTTCACAAAAACGCGCAACGAAGAAGCTTGTTTGTGGGCTTCTACTGCGTGAGCAGCACAGGTAGCAAGAAAGGACTAATTTACATAAAGAGCAGAGATAAGCAGCTCCAGTATGCCGAGGGCATGCATGGCGCTTTGAGCGGCTGCAGTCTGGAGACCGCAAGGATCACGCGCATTGATTCTAGCAGGTGCTTCAGCATTTTTTCAACGCTTTCCTTGTCATATTTTGGGGCTCCTTGCTTGCCTATAGGATTGTCGGCTTTACTAGCACATAATTATGCAAAGTGCTAACTAAAGCGACTATTGGATTCAAACACAAGGTACGATCCAGCAGCTGACTTTTTGCAGCAACATCATCACATCAATGATTTTCAACAAATTCCAACAGGATGCAGCGTCGGAGTGCATGCCAAATGAAAGACAAACTGCCTAGATTTTGTCATACAAGGGCAGCGGTGATCGGACGGCCGCCACCAAGTGCCGCACAAATTGGGCGTGACAGTGCCTGCCACATAGTAGCACGTGCCATCGGGAGGAGGCTCTTCCTCACCGGTCTGATCACCCCAGCTAACGCGTTTGAGTCTATCATTGTTCACATTGGCACAAAAACTGGCTACAATTTGTTGCCAGCACGAAATAGTAACTAACAAAATAAAATTATGTCGAAAGTGTGGCTGTTCAGCAAAAAAACCACTGGCAAGATAGGGAGCCAGAATACGAGGGCATTTTGCAGGCAGGCAGCACACCACCAACTGCCTCAGCAAGGAACGTATTTGGGCTTGCGCTATTGCTCTTTGTATTGGTGGCATCGAGAAAACCAACTGTCTTTATTCATGTGAAAAATAGCGGTAGGAATGTTGATCATGTTGGCAAAAATAGGTGCTCTATGACGAGGTAGAGCTGCAAGGCAAGCGCCATCAGCCGTGGTGTCCAGTGATCTATAGCCCTCTGGCCCTATCGGCGGCTATTAGTTAATGGCGCACCGCTGTGAATAGCGCAGGCACTTTTCAATGACAAATGTGTAGAACAAAGCAACGTCATCTAAAGATGTTTGTTTTTACTTCTTGACAAGGATATGATTAAGTAAAGCAACTGCGCTCATCCGTCCACATACTTGTTCCCTTCTTTGTCATCTTTTTGCCAGTATAAAACTCAGTGTAACGTAATCATGAAGGATATAACATCTTTCGAGCATATAAGCAAGGGTGCTGGATCTAGATGGACTACGCTTTACAAGCCCATGCCATGTGTCCAGAAACATTGTATGCCACAATATTAGTGCAAAAAGAAACTGAGCATCATTGCATGTCATTCACCACCGTCTGTACCACTTCATACAGGGGGGGGGGGGGGGGGGGGGAGACGCTAGTGAGCAGGCGATGCGATGGTTGGCAATGCCGGTTGCAACAGAGTGAGCACAGCAGCATCGCTAGAAACTGCTAGAGCCATCTTGGAGGACTCGGCAGCAGTGTTTGGTAGCATTGACGTCACACTCTGTGTTTTGTGACAAGGCTGCTGGTGCAGTAGTTTACAAAAAAAATAATTAAATTTAGTATCTTCCAACAATTTATTTGCAAAAACAGTGCTGTATATATGATGCACTGTTTTTCCACCGAGATTTTTAATTCAAATTAAAGCACCCCAGGTTTCATTTGAATTAAAAATCTCAGTGGAAAAATTTTTATTTACTATCTCTTTAATCAAAACTGATTCAACAATATCTTGTGAGATAACAAGACAGTGCAAATGCTTGTGCAGTGGAACCTCATTAAAACATACCTGGAAGGAATGTGGCATAGCTACATACTAAACGGTAGTAGGCACTAACTGCCATGTACAAATCTGAGTCTTCCAACAAGCACCTACGAAGAAATAAATGCCACGCTACAGTAAAACGCTCCCTAAAATACATGCTACTAAGTTTCTTCTTTCTTTTTTCCAATGCCCTGAAAAAATCCGGTTCTCTGGCACAACCGTGTGATATAACACAGAGGTAATAAATGACGGTGGCAATACAAAAGGAATATTTCGAAAATTTGACTGGGACCACTGGGCTGGCACGGCAGCTGCGCAGACAACTAACTTGTTAAGCTTTCCCTGATGCATAAGTGCATGTTTGCGCACTGAACTGCTACACCGCAAAATCAGCACCATTTCACCGAAATGTACTCACAGTCCAGTGTGATGTGTGTGCACCACATCACTGTGCCAAGACAACTGTTGGGAGAGGAATTTTCGGGCGACCAGAGATAGTTTCCCTCTCGTGAGATTTCGCGTGATTCTGCACCAGACTTGTCCACACATCTACAGACAGCGCTTCTGGCACTGTGCCAAGTTTGCTATTTATGTAAAGTGCCAAGGGCGCTGTTGGCCAAATACTTCAACGAGCCGAATGCTGGGAAGGAAAATAAACTATTACCACAAAAGAAATGAGCATGAAATGAGAACGCAGACTGGCGCTACTATTTTTTTCTTTCTCAGCCATGAAGCAATTTGCCCAACAAAACATCTTGCTAATCCAGTGCTGATGCCTCGCAAAAGAGAAACTATTTTCAAAAGCGAACGAATTAAACAAGAAGCTGAAAAAAAAGAAGCCAAAACACACTGTCTGATGCATTTGGCAGTATATTCCTAATTCTAACATGCCCCTGAATCAAATGTGCACCCACTTTCTGTGTGTCCAAAGTAGAAAACTAATGTTGAAATGCCATTAAAGCTTCTAAACGAAATAGAAATCTGACATGCACTCGATGCTTTAGCAAGAAATGTGGGCAAGGTCTATTGTGCAGTGACAGCTGGTTTCCTGAAGTCGGCTTTCCCACAATACAGTAGTGTTATGTGGTATACGTACGAACACCATTAAGGCAATTTTTGTTGATAACTGTTGCACTGTGCAGACAGTTTTCTACTCAATTTTCTTAAAAATGAAAGCACTTGTCAGATTCTGGTAGCTACCATAATTGGACATAGTGAGCTCGCGTTATTGCTTAAAAATCTTGCCAGAGCTGGCCAGAAATAGGCTTTTTCTGGAAGTTATGCGTTCTCACTGTCCCCTAAGCTCCGATGAGGCATGCTGCCACTACGGGTGCCGGCGGTGACCTTCAGTCAGGATTGAACTAAGCAAAAAAACCAAATTAACTTTAGTCTAATTAATGGAAATCTACTTTATTTATAGAGTGCGAAAGTACATGATATATCATTACAAAAGAGCCAAAGAATAAAGCTTGATAAAAAGGAAACTGAAACGGCCAAATACTTCAATGAGCCTAGTGCTGGGAAGGAAAAAAGAACTATTACCACAAAATAAATGAGCATGAAATGACAATGCAGACTGGCGCTACTAATTTTTCCTTTTCAGCCAAGAAGCAACTTGCCCAACAAAACGTATTACTAATCCAGTGCTGATGTCTCGCGAAAGAGAAACTATTTCAGAAAGCGAACGAACACGTGTCTGTTGTGGGGTCCTGACCAGTGCTCTTGGGACAAAGGAATGACAACACAGTAGTGTAAACAATCACGAGGGCATTTATTGCACCTTTCATAGACCAATGCCTGCTAGCCGAGTTGTTATCCACAAAACATGCCGATGGGCGCGCGACAAATAACGGAAGACCGACTCACCGCGACCGGTGTGAGAATGCGCGACTCTCACGCGTCCCCTGATATGTTGTTTTCCCGCATGGCTCCGGTCTCCTGTGTTCCGGCTTCGCCGCGTGGCCTGGTGCCCGCGGTGGTCGGTGTGTTTGAAGCGCAGTACGAGAGATGGCGCGAGTGTTGGGCTGTTAACGCCGCCTAACGGCGGGGTTACTTGGGCGCGGAAAGGAGAAGGCTCTTCCTCTTTGGCTCGAGATCGGCAAGCAGCGCAGGCGTACTGCACGTGCGCCGATTGTCTACTGTACATTACCAACCAGCCCAAGCAGCTACTCTATTACACCCCAGAAAGGTTTTGGTTCCAGGTTCTATCCCTGGACGGGAACGAATTTTTAATGCAATATCATTAAGGGCTCCACGTCATAGAAAATCCAGTGTCGGCGGAGTTGTTCACGAGTGAATATTTCCGCATATATTAAGGTATATGCATATGCAGTCCCTTGCTATATGACATGCAGTATATGCAGGTTATATTGCCACAACATTCCATCACTAAAGTTGCTCATAACTTGTCTTATATTCTTGACTAAGTAACTTCCCCTATGTTGTCCTTAGTCTGTTTGTTGCCTTTTCATGATATGATTAATAAAATTGTGTCCCTCGGTTAACCCTGTCTCTTCTCATTCTTGACAAAGTTATTCCTCGGAATTTTGAGAATGACAGCCCACAAACAAATGTCATGAAACAAAGCACCGAATGTGCATGCCTTTTATGTTAAAGACTCTTAGACCTAAATATTAAATATGCAAAACAATAACAGGAAATTGAAAATGAAGGAATTTTTTTGCCGTGGCTGTGCGCTACTTCTAGAACCAGCCCACGCAAGAGGCCACATTTCTGCCAGAAAGCTCACCTTTGTGCATAGCGTTTGCTGCCAGCATTTCCCAGTAAACATTACAGTTACATTAGCTGCCACAAAAAGTGAGAAGCTTTCAATGCTATCGCGTTCCACTCTTAAAGGCAAAGCTGAGGCACCCTCCAAGTTTTTCTTGATCTGCGTAGCTCTCATTCCAAGAAACCTATATGGCTTTCTGTTGTAGCTTCATGCTACAGTCAGATGGATGACAATTTTCCCTTTCACAAACCTTGCAGGCTTCTGCAGAACTGACTTGCTGCAAAAATTTGCTCAGTTGTAGCAGGCCCTCATTCCGCTGTGAAGCAAAGCTGGCATGCGTGCACTAGCACTGCAAAACTCCCGGTTAATCTCTACCTTTATTGCTAAAATAGGCTGGTATACCTCATAAGGTTGCGCCTGCCATCAAATATGGTATTTTCATTGGCCCCCCAAGGAAAGTGCTTCAGAGTCGTGGGCAGAATCTCAGGAGTTTAAAATAATCAATACTCTCAGAATGTGCTCTTTATCTGAAATGTGTAAAATGCACAATGACAAGTCTCTTTTGTTGCGCTTGAACCAGCCTATTCGGTATGCACTTTCAATTCCTGTTGGTTTTACTGACACATCCAAATATTGGAGACAATTATGTCAAGCCAGTGCTTGACATAATTTATGAATAGCTTTTTTTAATATGGCAATTGAGGACAGAATTTTGGTGCAAGTAAGCCAAGTTAGGGTGGTGCACGAGAGCCTAAAAACTCAGCAGAGTAACTGAGCTACATGAATTTGCAACTTGTTCAGTCAACTAAGTCATTTTCGTTGACTCGGGCACTAAAAAAAAATTCCCCAACAATTTCGGAATTTCGCCAACTTTTCTCTAGATTGCTAGACACCCACCTCCTCCTGCATGACAGGGTCGGTGACCTTGACCTCGGTGACCAGGGTAGGTGCCACGTACTTGCTGTCCACGTCCACGTCCCCGCCAAATGCGATGGGCAGTCCCTCCAGCAGCTTGGCTATCCTTCGGCAGTGGTTGGTGTTGACAATGCGACCCAGGTCGGCACTATCCTTGGGATGCTCCGAGTAGAACTCCGTGATGACCTTCTTGCACGTGTCCACAAACTGGGCATACACGGCTGTGTGGCAGAGCACGTAGTCGGGTGCTATGCATGTCTGGCCCGCATTGACATACTTGCCCCACATGAGGCGGCGGCAGGCCACCTCCAGGTTCACGGCAGCATCCACATACACGGGGCTGCACCACAAAAACACACAACAGCACCTTTTGACACAGCACTACGGGCAGAGTGTTCAACAAAAATTTTTCTCATCACGGTTTCCATTTCGGTACACCGAAAATGGCTAAGTTCCGATTCAAATCTGGAGTGAAAAATATAAGGGTTCAAACTGGTTCTAGTTCATTTGCATAACCAAAGAATATGTAATTAGAGGAAATCAGCACAAATGTATTTTGTACAAGAACTTAATGCTGCTGCTGACCTGCACTGAAATAATACACCTGTTCTTCAGGCCGTACATAGTTACAAAAGAGTTTTGCAAATCCAACAACAAATGCTGGAATCTATGTGAAGCGAAGTGTTGTGATCGTAGATGGCACTGCATTTACGGAGCAATGAGGAGGCATGAAGTTGACCCACCTAGATAAGGCATCATGGTACACGGCGTGACAGTTCGGTTTGGCCAGCCGAGGAGGCTGGGCACTCTCTAATAAACGTATTTATTAAACAGTAAGAGTTGGTGACAAGGGTGGGATGAGGGTGAGCAGCGTGGCTGCCCAGCACTGCTTGCGGGTGAACATCCTGGTGGTGATGATGATGATTTACTGGCATCCCCATTGAAAGGGGGCAGTGACAAATAGTCGCCTAGCCTGCTTGATTTAATTAGGTATGATACAGATGTATTATATCTAGCATTTCGTATTCATCTAACTTTTTCTTCTTAAAAATCTAGCTGTGTGAATCCCTTTGTATTCCATTAGGATTTGCTGAGTGGTCTCGGGATTTTTGCTGCACCATGCACATGCATTTCTGAATATTTGCTCCGGCATGTTTTTGTCCTTATAGGCCACTTGCTCGAGCCTCAAATAGCAAGGCACTGACCTTGTGTTACCATACAGATTTTCTCTTCCAAGTTCTTTCTTCTCATTCTTGTAAATCTCCATGGTCCTTTTTGTTTCCATTCTTTGCATCCAATTAGCATTCTCTGTATCTCTCACTTTCTGATGACTCATGGTTTTCTATTTACAGTTTCAATTACCTTGTACTTGGGTGCCAACTTTCTTGACCTCTTCCTCCATTCTGTGTCCACGCTTTTCATGTACAGATAACTTGAGCACTTTAGCTGCCTATTTATTTTCATCGATTTTCCCGAGTCATTTTTATAAACCAATTTTGCTCTGTCCTTCTCCGACTTCAAAAGAGGCCCAACCCATGTCACCCTGTACTGCCTCATTTGTGGTTTTACCATGGGCTCCCAAAGCTAAGCAGCCTACAGATCTTTGGTTAGCTTCCCACCCCAACAAGATATTCGATTTTAAGCACTGAATGGCATTTGTGAACATTAGTACTGGCAAAATTGCTCCTTTCCAGATTCCACGCACCACCTCATACTTATTGTGGCCCCATAGTGCTATGTGTTTGATTATTGCAGCATTCCGCTTCCCCTTTACTTTGAAGTTCTTGTGTTCAATGGGGCTGGTTGGTCCATCTTCAGAATAAAAACAGGAGCAGCACAACACAGGACGAGCGAGTAAGAGCACAAAACAGAGCGCTGCCAGACAGAGCGCTCTGTCCTGTGCTCTTCACTCGCTCGTCCTGTGTTGCGTTGTTCCTGTTTTTATTTCAAATTCTCTTGGTGGGTGCTTGAGCAAGCCTTTCCTTTGTTTATATATACGCCGAGAAATTTGTATTGCTTGACTATGGGTATGATTTGCTGCTGAATTGACACCAGCCAATTACTCATATCTTCATTAAAGATCATCATTCCCAATTTCTCTGTGCTGAACTTGAGGCCTAGATTTGCCACTGCATTGCCACAAATATTCGCAAGTCTCTGTGAATCTCTTTTAATGTCTGCTAGTAGCACTATGTCATCCGCATACATCAGTATAGGGAGCGTCAGTTGCACCATTTGTCCATTATGCATGTAGAATAAATCAAACCCTAATTCACTGTTTTCCAGTCGTCTTTCTATGCCCTTAACACAAAGCGTGAACATCTTTGTTTCAGTCCTTGGTGAATTCCCACCACTTCATTACCTTTTCAACCTTCCCAAACAACTTGTACACAGTTGTCTTTATCTCCCTCAGCGGCTCTACGAAATTGTCCTCTATGCTTCCGTGCTCAAGAATATCCCCTAACAATTCCCTTTCTACATTATCACAGGCTCCTTTAATATCTAGAAATGCTATTGACAAAGGTCTATTCCGACCTTTAGCAGGGAAGAAGTTTGGACGTGTTGGTAGTTCAATCGTAAACTGGGATACATAGCGCAAAAAATTACACATGGGACGAGCGCTCGTCCCGTGTTCCTGCTTCGTCCTTGTGTCATTTTTTGCACTATGTATCCCAGTCTATTCTGAGCTACTGAAATCTGTATGCACTGAGTTAAGTAGAGTAACCAGTTGGGCTTGTCGGTTGAACATGCTGGAAGGCTACAGCAAAGGAACTGAAGGAGACAAAGGAGGCACACAAAGTACACAGACACAGCATTGACTCAACAAAAATGTTTATTTTACCAGTGCACAGCTAGTTTTAAAGCAAACACTTGGAAAAAAAAAAAGCAAGAAGATCATTCATGCGCACAGAACCTGCGCGTACTGCTATCACAACCTGGCATTTGAATCAAGGTAGGCCAGCTCTTTTTCACACAAGGCTATCACAAAACAACTGATACAGTTATTTCCTGCACATGAAATTGCGGCAGCCTCGATAATTTCTCTAGTAAGGCTTGATTTTCTCCTAGATACTATCTTGCATTTGTTGAAGGCAGGTTTTTACCCACAGTCGCGACAGTGCACACCTAGATGACCTTGAATAGTGTTAACATTGGTGTGGTGTCCCCTAAGCCGATCGTTAATGCATAGGCCGGTTTGACCAATGGAGACTACTAAATGAGATAGGTACCTCATATACGTCATACTGGACATACTGTGCGAAGCGCTGTCTGTGATTAGTTTTACACTAGGCCTTCTCTTGGAAAACAGCACAAGTTTGCTTACTCAGTGACACCAGTTTTTTAGGCACGGAAAAAACATCAACATCTGCACTCCGGCCAACCTTCTTAAGGTTGTGCGAGATTCCATGAAAATAGGAACTAACTGCCTTCTTTGCATTGTCATGACTTTGTCCTTCTGTGAGCTGTGTCCGTGGGTGACCAGCTCTTTTACCTTTCTTAAGTAGGGCTTCCGCGGCACTATCCTGCGAACATAAGGCATACCCAGCTGCGCTGAGGTGGGATACCTGCGACCAAAAGCTTTTTCTTCTGTCTTGTGCCCACAGGATTTCTTCAAGGCATTTGAAAGGTAAGAGACAACAATGCAGCTCTTCATGAGTTTAGAGTGTGCAGACCCAAATGGAAGTAAAGACTTGTTCACCCCTGGCTCAAAGGTCAAGCACACATGTGTCCAATTGAAGGTGCAGGGCTAAAAACCAAATTTTATTCTCTTCAGAAAGCTCATGTGTCAAAGTTAGGGGACTTAAAACATCTATAAAAACATCAAGCACACTTTCCACTGCTACAGTGAATTCACCGTTATTTTGAACATCAAGAAGAACTAAGAAATCGTCAACGTATCTAAAAATATGAACAATGTTTAAACCATGCAACTGTATGTTAAGATTCCTATCACATTTGGCTAAAAATAAGTCGCTGAGTACAGGTGCTATCGAGGAACCAATACCGATACCCTCCTTCTGCAAGTAAGTCCCTTTGTCCCACGTGGCATAGGTAGACGTCAAGTACACGTTCAGTTCCAAAAAGCCACCGAATGACGCAAGTATCAGTGCCGGTGACTGGTCGCTATGAGTCATTATCTCTGAGAAGGGGACATGGCAGAAAGTGGTTGCTTTGTTTTTACAGGAGAAACTTAACCTGCTAACAATTGATGACTCTGTTCTGATGAAAGGCTAATGACATCATAGCGTATATTTCAAGAAATGACAAGGGCCTCAACGCCTGCTCTATTGACATCAAAGACTTGTGCTACTCTTTGCCACACGATATGCTGCTACAATGCGTTGAGGACTGTATTGACCACTACGGCCCAGTTGCATTCCAGAATGTTTCTGCTGTTTCAGTGAGTGGCCTTCTTGAGCTGCCTGGATTCTACTTAAGATCAACGTTTGCCACATGGAAGAAACATATTTGCATTCGAAGAAGTGGTGACTGGATTGGTTCATACATAACACAAACCTTAAGTGACATTTTTCTTGCTTACCATGACCGACTTCTTGCTAGCTGCCTTGACAACACAGTGGTTCTAAAGGTTTTCTGGTTTGTGGATGACTTTTTGTTAATGTTTTCTTGTGAAAGTCAAGGTTTCGAGCCTGCTGTTTCCGATGTACTTTGCCAATTCAACCAGTCTTTGCCACCGCATGCCCTGATGCATGAACTACCGGTAGATGCCTCCTTTAGGTTTTTAGGTTTGCAACTTAGTATCTCTAGAGATTACCTGTGCTGGATGACTGGAGGTCATTCCAAGCTGGTTAAATGGGGCATTGCAAATCTTTGCTTCACAAATGTCCTAAATAAGTCCTGCTGCCACTCTTTAAAGGAGTGGCAGCAGACCTGGCCATCACCAGGTCTGGCCATTTTGAGCCGACAAGCGCAGAGCATCCAATGTGTGATAACGACCATGTCTGCAAAGTATTACATCACTACGGACTGCGGAAATATCTGAAATTTCAGACCGACTGCCATTTTCCCTTCTCCTCGCGGCAGCCGCACTCCAAGCTGGAGGATGACGTGCATATGCCAGTGCATCTATGTACCTCAAAAATTATTCAAGGCAACATCTGTTATTCGTGTAATCTGTTGCTTCAATTGATGAATTAAAGTTTAGAGAAATAATAAACATACAAACCAAATGTCTGCATGTTTTTGTTTTACATCACACTGCCGCAAGAGAGATGTACTTCTGTTTCGTCTGCTTGTTCTCACATCGTGCAGTCGCGCGTGCAGTCACCAAAACTGTCATGCGGCTTGACCGGCTGTTCGCCGCGTCAACAAATGTTCTGGCGGAGAGGCACGAATTCACCAGTCGAAGGCAGTCCGAGGGAGAAGGATTCCTGGAATTCATGACCGCACTGAAGGAGAAGGCGGTACAGTGCAACTTCGGCACAACCTACAATGAGCGCGTCCGAGACCAAATAATACATGGGGTAGCGAACGCCAGCGTTCGCGAAAAGTTATTAGCCCATGGCGAAACCCTGCCCCTGGACAAGGCAGAAGAAATTGGACGCTCTTTAGAAGCCTTGCATCGAGCGAACCGCGCGTTCGGCTCCGAAAATGTACGAAGAATCGAGGCATCTCAACTTGGCGTTCCGTCGACGGGCCAAGATGACAGACTTCTTCCGGGAAGCTGCCAAGATGGCCTACTTAGTTCGGCAGGCCATGAAGATGGCAGACTTCTTCCGAGAAGCCGCCAAGATGACCAACTTCTTCTGAGAAGCCGCCAAAATGACCGACTTCTTCGGAGAAGCCGCCAAGATGACCAACTTCTTCTGAGAAGCCGCCAAGATGACCGACTTCTTCCGAGAAGCCGCCAAGATGACCGACTTCTTCCGAGAAGCCACCAAGATGACAGACTTCTTCCGAGAGGCTGCCAAGATGACCGACTTCTTCCGAGAAGCCGCCAAGATGACCGACTTTTTCCGAGAAGCCGCCAAGAGGGCTGATTTCCTCCGAGAAGCCGCCAAGATGACCAACTTCTTCCGAGAAGCCGCCAAGAGGACCGACTTCTTCCGAGAAGCCGCCAAGAGGACCGACTTCTTTTGAGAAACCGCCAAGATGGTCGACATTTCGCACATGGCTCCCCCGGGAACCGTGGTGCATGCGATCGGTGTGGCAGCAGGAACCATATCGCGTCTTACAGGAACTGTCCAGCAAGAAATCGGCGATGCAACGCCTGCCACACGTTGGGCCATTTCGCTTCGGTATGTCGAAAGACCCGAACAGCGGTGCAACACGTCTCTTCCGCAGAGACGCTGTCTTCAACTTCCGCAGGGCAGCCGTCCACGTCTGTCTTGACGGTAAGCGCTTTTGAAACTAAAAAAGATTTGGAAGTTCCGGTCGTAGTTAACGGCGTGTCCATGCGACTGCTGGTGGATACGGGAGCGTCTGTCATTCATGACGGCCGAAGATTTTAGAAATCACTTTGGTTGACAGCACAGGCTGTCACAAACAACAGTGGACTTGAGAAATTTCTCTAAGCAACGCATCGACATTCAAGGCCTTTTTCAAGCCACTGTCCAGTTTTTCCAAAGGTCATGCTCCGTCACGTTCCACGTAACGACTACAGGAACATCACTGCTGGGTTTAGACGCCATCCAACGCTTGGGCATACAGATCGACGGTACGTCGCTGACATGTCGTCTACCATCGTTTCCTTCAGTACAGAGCCCCACAGGTGTGCCTCTGGGTTTTGATCACCTCTTCAATGACGAGTTGGGTCTCGTCAACAACTTTGTGCACCGAATTCATCGGCAGCCAGATGCGAAACCACTATCTTCAAAGTTGGCGCCGACTACCCCTGGCTCTCCGTGACCAGGTCACAAATGAATTGCGACGTCTAGAGGACTGCGACGTCATTGAGCGCATCGAGGCTTCTGAGTGGGTGTCTCCACTCGTGGTGGTGCGCAAGAAGGATGGAACCATGGACGCTGACGCTGCGCCGGTTAACTGCCTTGCCGCTTCCTGCTCCTCGTCTGCAAAGTACTTTCCTTGTCCCTCACGCCCGAGAGCACCGACGAGCGCGGACGCTCGTCGCACGTCCGTCCACTCGCCACTGCCAGCCGCTTCGAGGTGGGCCTAAAAAATTTTTTTCCATCGATACCATGGAATTAACGGTGGCCCGGGCAATTCAAGAAAAACAAGAAGGTTCGCCGTAAAAGAAGCCATGCCAGTAGCGTGCAGGAGACAGTGCAGGAGACAAGCCGGAGCTCGCAGCAGGAATGGGGCAAGGAAGAACAAGGGGGCGAGAAGGCCTAGGCTCGGAAGCCTCGCGACGCCAAGTGCGTCAGCGGCGTTTGCCTGCTGTGCAGACACAGGAAGGGACGCTTCACTTACGAAGCTCATTGGTTTCCTGGGGCTTCGGTCGGAACCGCTGCGGGAATCCCATCTTCGTCGCCATAAGATGTGTCGGCAGCGGCAAGCAAGCGGGGGCCCGCGACCAGCGAACGCGCGGCGACCGCCCGACGCAGAGGGAGACGCGGAGCCAACTGCTCCTGATGAAAACCGGACAAAGGACTGGGCCGGCTTGCGGCCGTTTATTACCAAAAAGGACTTCACACGCCAGATGACACCTCCTGATTGGTCCAAGCTCGTCACATGACAGAAGGGGGGTGCGCCATCTAGCTAGACTACTACGAAACATAAATGTATGATAACACGGAGATCTGGCAGGGGGACACACTATACCACACTCTGCAATCCGGTTGTGTCTGCCTCAGTGTTCGTGTAGCACTGCCTTCAGGTGCCCTCGTGAGCTGCGCGAAACAACACAATCACAACAGCTTGCGCGCGACACCATCAGCGGATGTGCGCCACGCTGCAAAAAGCGAGGAGAGAAAAAACACGAAGCCCGCGCATGTGACGTCTGCAACACGCATTGCCCAAGCTGCAAGACAGGAATCTCACTTGCGGAGGATAGACGGGGCAAGTGGAGAGTGTCTCGCTTGGCAGCGGAGGTCGCCTACTGAAGTCATGGGTTCACGGCACTGAAATATTTCCATCTCAGCTATTAATGAACAGAGCTGAAAAATTTTGGTGGCAGGACGCTCCCTAAAGAACACATAAAAACTTCCAGTGCATAACCGAAATTTGCAATGTGGCCTGGTGAGGGGTACTTTAACGTGCAGGCTTCACACCTGACATGTGCTGGGTGCCAGAGTCTCTTAGTTTCGGTAGCAGAAAAGATATTAAAGAAAATCAAGCTGAGAGACAAAGCACCAGCAGACTGTGCTGCCACAAACAACAAGTCACGGTGCCCCCTTACTTGTGCAAGGTACCGCACAGCTTGAAGAAGATAGGCAATAAAGTGGATGTTAAAGTTGTTTTTTCTGCTCTGGAAAATTATCACTGCTCTGCAGGCATGTGAATGCTCATGCCACACAACGAAATATTTGCACTACTAAGCATAGAAAGCTTTTTGAGCATGCACACTGAGTGTGGTTTATATGATTCCCTTGACTCGTGGAAAAAGTATGTTGGCCAAATGGGCAGATGTTTAAATGAGAGATTGAAAGAGCAGTTTTACAATGTTTGCACAGCCGTTCAAGGTCATCTTGGCATTCCCTATAGAGACTGCCCTTGTGTGCCTGAATTTGAAAAATGCGTCGTAATCTCCAAACACCGAGAACAGCTTACCAATGAAATCATAGATGCGGACAAGATACAGCCGCTGGGTGACCTTTGCATCAGTATGCCATCTACTGCCCCCACCAAAAACGAAATCAAGTATCTGGCTGTGATGCGATAGGGGTTCACGAGATGTGCAACATCATACAAACGCTTTTATTACTTTATACTCATGTCTAAAGTATAGAATTCTGGTGATTTCACAAATAAAGCTTAGCTTAAGTCAACACCTGTGTTGTGTCCTTTCTTCTGTCCTCGTTTTTTGCGCTGTGCAGACATGTCGATATTGAATCCACAACTCGCACAAGCTTCTACTTTATCAAGCTATAAAAAAGCTGGTCTGTAGTGAGAGACACACCTAATGCGGGTGATGATGATGATGACGATATGTGTGGTTTTAATGCACAGAGGCCAATGATAACCAAAGGGCAGCAAAACGAATGTGGTTGAAGTAAAGAAAGCTATTGATTTCAAATGTGCTGTTTTTGTGGTGAGAATCAATGAGAAGTCACAATGTCTGCATTCATATAACAATATTGTGAACTTGGCTAAGAGCACTAAAGGAAATTGTCCTGCCAACCTTGGTCACATAATGCATTCCTTATAGGTATACATCAATGAAAAGTACCTCCTTATTTGTATTGGCCTAGTAGAAAGCCTCAAATTATGTTGGTTCCAGTGTTAAAAGAACCAAATAACTAAGTGATGTTTTGTCCCAATGTGTAGTGTGAAAAAAATATGTGCGAAGGTTGAAAAGTAAGCTCAACAACTCAAGTCAAAGCCCCAGTTTGCAGATGCCTGCAGGCGAACATTCAATCAATGGGATGTACAGTGAGGCGACTGATTAAATTCTATGGACACTGCCCGACAAAGAGTCATGCACCTGTCTTACCCGTTCCCCCACCCTTTAAAAACATGCTCACTTTTCTTTAATGTGCTTGATGCCGCCAACCATTCACTGCACCTATCATGTTTGGCAACAAAACTTTTTGGTTTTCTAGACTTTGGCTGCAGTTTGCCAACACTTTGCTAGCAGGCTGCATGCAGTATGTTGTATAGACCAGGTCTGGATGAGTACCAAATGAAAAGCTTGTACACGTCAACAACATTCGGGTGGGAGGAGCATCGAACTCGTAGAGTAAAACCTGGGGACCTCAAAATTCAGGACATTCACCAGGGAGGGGGCAAATTCACTATTCTTTTATAGGGGCGGGGGGGGGGGGGGGGGGGGGGCACAGCAATGTTAGAAACAGCTTTGAATGGCAGTAAGCATGTACAGCTGGGTAGTACAAGAATGTTTTCTTGGCACTTCGTGTGCACATACTCCACTGTGGGCTGTAGTGCGTGCCTCCAAGGGACTTGCAGCTTCAAAACACTGCAACCAAGTACCTTTAGGATATGACAGGAGCTTATTCATTTTTCTGAGTGCAGCTTCAATATCTTCATTTTCTTGTTTTAGTTGTGCAACAGCCTGGTCAAGAGTCTTTCCCTTGTTTCTAAGGCAGCACACTGTTTGAGCTCTTGCCTTAAGTTTTGTTGCAAGAGTTAATTTGCTCGCTGGCTTTTTGTCATTTTCGTCGGTGTCATTACCCATAGGAAACATTTTTTTTTTAGACATGGCATACCACAAATACTTATGTCCAACCACAGCACTCAGTTTGTTTCCGATGAGTTTACAAAGTTTGTGCGTATGTATGGCTTCCATTATCCATTAGTGCCATTTACTGCAATACAGTAGAACCCCGCTGTTACGTTCCTCACTGCTGCGTTTTCCCGGCCGCTACGTCGTTTTCATCCGGTCCCGGCATAGCTTCCATAGGATCCAATGTATAAGGAACCCCGCTGTTACGTTGTAGCTGTGAAAACGTTCCCGCATGATACGTCGCAACTTAGCACCCCGAACCCGCCTGGGCTAAAGTAGACAACGCGCTCCAACCGCCATTTTGGCTTTTGGCGAGTTTTGGCTGGGCTTGGCCGGGCTTGGCTATGGAACTGGCTGCAAGAAGCCGCACGCCAGTTCGAGAGGCCGCATGAGGCCGCCACTAAGTGGCCATTCGTGAAAAATGATCTTACTATCATCACTGTGATTACGGTCACCGCTTGGTTGTTGGACGGGTCGACTCACGGAGGAAGAAAACTCGGGAGAGGCCCTGACGTCACTCTTTGTGAAGCTAAAGTGAAACCGGAAGTTGGCGTTGCTCGTGGCGTTGCTCCGCCTATCGGGCCTGCTCTCCTCTCTTGTTTACGTTTCTCCCACGCCGCGCTGCGCGCAACCGGGCTGCTCGGACGCGCGCGCTCTGCAGCAATACTAAACAATCGTTAGCACGCTAGCATGATTACGCCAAAGAGGGCAAAATTTCCCGCGGATATTCGTTCGTCCGTTGCCATTGCCGTGGCGCGGTGACGACAAGGAGCACGAGCCGCATGATGCCGGGGAGTTTCCAAATCCTAGCTTTGGAGAAGCCGTCGCGGCTCTGGACCTCCTCCGCAGGTACGTCGCACCTCACAGCGACGCTGACAGCAATGCGGCCTTCCAGGGTATTGAGAAACGTGTGGCGATTTATAGCGAGCGAAAGAAACGGCAAGCCACCATTCTAGACTTTTTTAAGTCCTAAGCGCACTCTGTGGAAATAAATTGTCTATAGTTGAAGCTGCACTTTTTTCATTCATTTTCGGAGCTTTCCTCACTGTTGCGTTTTCCCGGCTGTTACGTTTTTTTCCCCCGGTCCGGTGAAAAACGTATGAACGGGGTTCCACTGTATATGCCCAATGGGGTGCACAATTGTAAACATGCAAATAAGACAGCTTTGCAGCCCACAAAACTGCTACATGGCCACATATGCGATGAAATTTGAATATATCCCCAAAAGAATATTCAGTGCGTGCTACACGTAACGTGGTGGTCTTTCGCTTCCGCTTTCACTTGGCTCGCCGTGATCAAGCAGCACACGGCACACAACCCAGCAGTGAGATCGAGGAGGCAAGCGAACTTCCCCGCACCTGCTTTGCTCTGCCAACTGAAGGCCTCCGAGATTGCACCGGTGCCAATGTGATCTCGGATGCAAAGTCCAGCTGCCTGCCCACCACACGTAGCTGCGTGGGCAGGCGCAGGCATGGCCTGGACGTGACCCCCAAGTTTCCACTGAGGACATCTTGGAGGCCAGACTCAGGTTGTGCCTTCGCGGCACGCCGCAGAGACAGAAAGAAGTGAATGCACTAATATTTCGCACCACGTAGCCAAGCAGCATGAAGGCTCTTTCACATGCTGTGACTGGAATGACACAAACTGGTGCAATTGAGCGTCGCAATGCGGCTTCTACAGGGCCCATTTCACATGATTCCGATTTCTACAAAACGACTGGCGCGACGCTTATGGTTGCTTGCTGCCAGGTTTTGTGGCACATGCCACGTAATTCCTTTATTGTAATGAAGAAAACATGTACACTGTAATATTGTCGATCTGTCTTTATTAGGAGCAAATAATATGCACATCTTGCAATTTAAAAACGTTCTGATGTTTAAATTTGTTTTGGAGTGTGCTACGGCGGTTTCTGAAGTTCAGTGAAAAGAGTCAAGCCTGTCGCATGCGATGTGTTTCGCATCCAAGCCTTGAGGTGTCACCCCTATCAAAACGACAACAGCACACCGCCGGCAGCGGTAATCGAAGTGCCAGTTAAACCTTTATGTATTGGAAACGTTATTTGTAATGCTTCAAACCGATACGTACACAAAACATTTCTCTTAAATTTTAAACTGTTTGCAGCAAGTTCAGCTTAAACACTGAAAAGTTTTATATCGCGACAAGAGCAAGCAGTCTGGACCAGGACAGTCTCGACATAATTCGCCCTCGTGAAAGCTACGCTACGTGTTTATGCTCAAATCGAGCTGCAATTCATGAATATTGTGAAGTGGAGGAAATTTAGCTACATACCAGCCTGCAACGGCTCTATGTGGTCGGATGTATTTCTACATTCTGCGACGGACAGCTCGTGTTCACCAGAAATGTGGGTTGGGACTGTATGCAGTATCCTTTTGCACATAAACACTTATGCATGTTACACATCAGTATATCTTTTGGAACGCTATTCACATGCCTTTTATTTCATGTAAACACTGATGCTGTTGGCGCAGGACAGAGGTAATTAGAGATCACAGGGAGAGGCCTTCGTCCTGCATTGGACATAAATAGGCTGATGATGATGACTGATGCTGTTGTAATAAAGCTGTTAATTCGCAGCAAGTTGGTGTGATGAGTGTTGTGATTTCACGTGGCATATGCAGCAGCGGCAACCTTCAAAGGTAAAGGTACAAGCTAATTCTGAGTGCCAAATTATATATATATATATTATGTGAATGAGGTAAAATTAGGATATACCTGGCCAAAGCAAGTGGGCAGCCCAACAGCAATACCTGAGGCAGACGATGCCAGCACTGGTCGTCTGCTGTGCAGTACTCCTCACAAGTGTCATTGCTCTTTCGATACACATTTACCGCATTTACTCAAATCTCACGCACACTTTTTTTCCGATAAAATGGGTCCAAAAATTGTGTTCGCGTTAGAATCGAGTACGACCCTAAATCTGCATTACCATACTGCCAGTGGCATTTGAAAATGGCCACCTCGTACGTGCTTCAAGCTTAGCTGCTAAAGTGTACACTACTAGCTGCCGTAGCTTTCTCTATATTGTCACGTGGTAGTGACGGTGAAGAAAGAAGCAGTACGGTGGAATACAAAACTAGCTTTTATTGGGCGAACCTGTGCCCACAAAACAGGCTACACTTATAGCACAACGAAAGCGGCGAACACAGTCGGCGATCGTCGAAAATCTGATCAGCGGGT
Organism: Dermacentor andersoni; assembly: GCF_023375885.2. NCBI lineage: Eukaryota > Metazoa > Arthropoda > Arachnida > Ixodida > Ixodidae > Dermacentor > Dermacentor andersoni. The sequence continues at coordinate 3,342,346 of NC_092824.1, read as the reverse complement.
CAAGCGCGTCGGCTTTTATAGAGCAGTCATCGAATGTTCCAGACTAAACGTTGGGACCCGCATGCCTTCTACAAAGATCTACACCATTCGTGTCAAGCGATGAAATCAGATAATACAAGGTTCGGCGACAACAGACAGCGGATAGAAGCATCGATAACTTTCCAGAAACTTCGGGTACATGCAGGCGCGTCCATCGCTGTGCGATTACAGTTGTTAAGCGGCGAAACGTGGTCGCCCGATAAAGATAAGTACACGTGTCAATACCCCCCTCTTAAAAAAGCATCGTCCCGATGCTACAAATATAAGAGAGCGAAACACAAAAGGACACTTCTTAAACATAAGTAACAAAAAAGAAATAAAGTCCAAAGGTCAGTTACGCGAAGCCACAAAGTTCGCTAACGCTGGTAGTAGGGCTTGAGTCGCACAACGTGGACTATTTCAGGTCGCGAGCGGCGCCGCTGTGATAGCGAAATACCGTCTGGCACGACCTCATAGTCCAGTGCGCCAATGCGTCGGATGATCTTGTACGGTCCGAAATAGCGACGCAAAAGCTTCTCGCTCAGTCCTCGTCGGCGTATAGGGGTCCAAACCCAAACACGGTCACCGGGCTGGTACTCCACGAAGCGTCGTCGGAGGTTGTAGTGTCGGCTGTCGGTCCTCTGCTGGTTCTTGATTCGCAGGCGGGCGAGCTGTCGGGCTTCTTCGGCGCACTGGAGGTAGGTACGGACGTCAAGGTTCTCCTCGTCCGTGACGTGAGGCAGCATGGCGTCGAGCGTCGTCGTCGGGTTCCTGCCGTAGACCAGCTTGAACGGCGTCATCTGTGTTGTTTCTTGTACCGCCGTGTTATAAGCGAATGTTACGTACGGCAGGACGGCATCCCAGGTCTTGTGTTCGACGTCGACGTACATCGCTAGCATGTCGGCGAGGGTCTTATTCAGCCGCTCCGTAAGACCATTCGTCTGCGGGTGGTAAGCCGTTGTCCTCCTGTGCCTTGTCTGACTGTATTTCAGAATGGCTTGGGTGAGCTCCGCTGTAAAGGCCGTTCCTCGGTCGGTGATGAGGACTTCTGGGGCGCCATGTCGCAGCAGAATGTTTTCGACAAAGAATTTCGCCACTTCGGCTGCGCTACCTTTCGGCAGTGCTTTTGTTTCAGCGAAGCGGGTGAGGTAGTCCGTCGCCACGACTATCCACTTATTTCCGGTTATTGACGTCGGAAAGGGTCCCAACAAGTCCATCCCGATCTGCTGGAATGGTCGGCAAGGAGGCTCGATTGGCTGTAGTAATCCGGCTGGCCTTGTCGGCGGTGTCTTGCGTCGCTGACAGTCTCGGCATGTTCTGACATAACGGGTGACGTCGGCGGTCAGGCGCGGCCAATAATACTTTTCTTGTATCCTCGATAGTGTCCGGGAAAATCCGAGGTGTCCAGCGGTCGGATCGTCATGTAGGCCGTGCAATACTTCTGGACGAAGTCCTGACGGGACAACAAGAAGGTAATTGGCGCGGACTGGTGAGAAGTTCTTCTTCACGAGTAGACTGTCTTGAAACGTGAAGGAAGATAATCCGCGCTTAAATGCCCTGGGAACAACGTCGGTGTGCCCTTCCAAATAATCGACGAGGCCTTTAAGTTCCGGGTCCGCTCGTTGTTGTTCGGCGAAGTCTTCCGCGCTTATTATTCCAAGGAAGGCGTCGTCATCCTCGTCATCTTGCGGCGGCGGGTCAATGGGGGCGCGTGATAGGCAATCGGCGTCTGAGTGTTTTCGTCCAGACTTGTATGTTACAGTGATGTCGTATTCTTGTAGTCTCAGGCTCCACCGTGCCAACCGTCCTGAGGGATCCTTTAAATTCGCTAGCCAACACAAGGCGTGATGGTCGCTGACGACTTTGAATGGCCTGCCATATAGGTAAGGGCGAAATTTCGCTGTAGCCCAAACGATGGCGAGGCATTCCTTTTCGGTTGTAGAATAATTGCCTTCTGCTTTTGACAACGACCGGCTAGCGTAAGCTATCACATGTTCATGTCCATCTTTTCTCTGGACCAGGACGGCGCCGAGGCCTAGGCTACTGGCGTCAGTGTGGATTTCGGTATCGGCGTGCTCGTCGAAGTGCGCAAGTACGGGCGGCGACTGCATGCGTCGTTTGAGTTCTTGAAATGCGTCGGCCTGCGGCGTTTCCCACTTGAACTCGACGTCACATTTAGTTAGCTGCGTCAGCGGCTCAGCGATGCGTGAAAAGTTCTTGACAAATCGCCTGTAGTAGGCACACATGCCAAGAAATCTACGCACTGCCTTCTTGTCGATGGGCTGTGGGAACTTTGCTATGGCAGCTGTCTTCTGCGGGTCGGGGCGGACTCCAGATTTGCTGATGACGTGGCCTAAAAATAGAAGCTCCTCGTAAGCGAAGCGGCACTTTTCCGGCTTCAGAGTAAGTCCTAATGACCTGATGGCCTCTAGTACTGTTGCCAGCCGCCTAAGGTGAACGTCGAAATTTCCGGCGAAGACGACGACGTCATCCAAGTATACGAGACAGGTCTGCCACTTCGACCCTGCTAAAACCGTGTCCATCACGCGCTGGAACGTTGCAGGCGCCGAGCACAGTCCGAATGGCATAACCTTGAACTCGTAGAGGCCGTCTGGGGTGATGAAGGCGGTCTTTTCGCGATCTCTTTCGTCGACTTCTATTTGCCAATAGCCAGACTTGAGGTCCATGGACGAGAAGTATTTAGCGTTGCAGAGCCGATCCAATGCGTCGTCTATCCGTGGGAGGGGGTATACGTCCTTCTTCGTGATCTTGTTCAGACGACGATAATCGACGCAGAAACGTAGGGTTCCGTCCTTTTTCTTTACCAGAACAACAGGGGATGCCCACGGGCTTTTCGACGGCTGGATGATGTCGTCGCGCAACATTTCGTCGACTTGTTCTCTTATAGCTTCACGTTCTCGCGCCGAAACTCGGTAAGGGCTCTGACGGAGTGGTCGAGCGCATTCCTCGGTGATTATGCGATGCTTGGCGACTGGTGTTTGTCGAATCCTCGATGACGTCGAAAAGCAGCCTTTGTATCGTCGGAGCAGACTTCTGAGCTGCTGTTGCTTAATCATAGGGAGATTTGGATTAATGTCGTAGTCTGGTTCGGGAACCATGGTCGTCGGGGTAGATGCGGCGGAATCCGAGAGGACAAACGCATTACTTGTTTCCAGAATTTCCTCGATGTACGCGATCGTCGTGCCCTTGTTGATGTGCTTGAACTCCTGGCTGAAGTTTGTCAGCAACACTTCAGTTTTCCCTCCATGCAGTCGAGCGATCCCTCTTGCGACGCAAATTTCACGGTCTAGCAGTAGACGTTGGTCGCCTTCGATGACGCCTTCTACGTCAGCGGGTGTTTCGGTGCTGACCGAAATAACAATGCTGCAGCGAGGCGGGATGCTCACTTGATCTTCTAGCACACTCAAGGCGTGATGGCTACGAGGGCTCTCCGGCGGCATTGCTTTATCTTCCGACAGCGTTACTGACTTCGACTTCAGGTTGATGATTGCGCCGTGTTGGTCCAGGAAGTCCATACCGAGAATGACGTCTTGTGAACACTGTTGGAGGATAACGAAGGTGGCAGGGTAAGTCCGGTCATGAATGGTTATTCTTGCCGTGCAGATCCCAGTCGGCGTGATGAGGTGTCCTCCAGCGGTGCGAATCTGAGGGCCTTCCCATGCGGTCTTAACTTTCTTCAACTGGGCGGCGATGTGTCCACTCATTACGGAGTAATCGGCCCCTGTGTCGACTAAGGCAGTGACTGCGTGGCCGTCGAGAAGCACGTCGAGGTCGGTTGTTCTTTGTCTGGCATTGCAGTTAGGTCTTGGCGTTGGATCACGGCTGCGTCGTGTTGAACTGAAGTTGGAACGTCGCGTCGTCAAGTCGTCTTTCGTCGGTGTAGTTTTGGCTTCCAGACTTCGTCGGGACGGCGGCGTGTCGTTATGTCGTCGAGATGGTCTCTTCGTCGTCTTCGTCGGCGGCGGAGGATCTTCGTCAGTTCGACGAACAGCAACCGCACCTCCATCGGTTGCTGCTTTTAGTTTTCCGGGTATGGGCTCGCAGAGCGGCCCCGGGCTGGGCCAGTGTATGGACGGCGCTGCGGCGACAGGTAGCGGCCTGGTGACGGCGAACGGGACGGTCGTCGAGAGTTCCACTGAGTGCCGGCTAGGTAATCGGCAATGTCACGTGGGCGCTCCCCAAGCTGTGGACGCGGCGCGTTGACGGCGAACCCTCTCAGTCCCATGTCGCAGTATGGGCATCGGCGGTACACATGGCCGGCTTCTCCGCAGTGATAGCAGAGCGGGCGGTGGTCGGGGGCTCGCCAAATGTCCGTCTTCCTCGCATAGGTGCGCTGGGCGACGGGTGGGCGCGCTGGCGGCGGCGGCGGCGGACGACGGAATTGCGGTGTTGCAGGACCTTGGCGCGGTCGCGCAGGGGGGCCTTGACGGCGGGCGACGACGGCGGCGTAGGTCATTGCTTCCGGCTGCGGTGGTTCTGGTTGCACCTTAGGAACTCCAAGGGATCGGTGCACCTCTTCTTTCACGATGTCGGCGATAGAGGCCACTTGAGGCTGCGACGAAGGCAAGACCTTGCGCAGTTCTTCGCGCACAATGGCCCTGATGGTCTCGCGCAGATCGTCCGTGGCCAGTGATTGAATTCCTGCGTAGTGAATAGAGCTTGTGCGGCGGTTGAATTGCCGGTTCCGCATTTCGAGTGTCTTCTCAATGCCGGTGGCCTCGCGAAGGAACTCTGCTACGGTCGTCGGTGGGCTTCATACCATTGCGCCGAAAAGTTCTTCCTTCACACCACGCATGAGTAGGCGTACTTTCTTTTCCTCGGCCATATCCGGGTCGGCGTGGCGGAACAGACGGCTCATTTCTTCCGTAAAGATGGCAACGTTTTCATTTGGTAGCTGCACTCGGGCGTCCAGCATAGCTTCGGCCCTTTCCTTGCGCACGACGCTTGTAAAGGTGCGCAGGAAGCCGGTACGGAACAGGTCCCATGTTGTCAATGTCGACTCCCTGTTCTCGAACCACGTTCTCGCGGAGTCTTCTAGGGCGAAGTATACATGCCGCAACTTGTCGTCGGAGTCCCAGTTGTTGAAAGTCGCGATTCGCTCGTACGTCTCCAGCCAGGATTCCGGGTCTTCAGTTGCTGCTCCATGGAAGGTCGGTGGGTCCCGAGGTTGTTGCAGGACAACGGGGGTCGCTGGGGCAGCCATTGGGGTTGTCTTGGCCACGATCTTCTTGGTCTTCTCAGGTAGAAGTCCGTGTTCCGGGGGCAGCTGTTGTAGACGACGGCTTACTCGATGGTCCGTGACTACGTTGGTGCTCTCTTTACGGTCCGGGCTTGGATCACGGCTTGTTGGGGGCGTCCGGTACATGGACCAAAAGCACCTCCACCAGATGTCACGTGGTAGTGACGGTGAAGAAAGAAGCAGTACGGTGGAATACAAAACTAGCTTTTATTGGGCGAACCTGTGCCCACAAAACAGGCTACACTTATAGCACAACGAAAGCGGCGAACACAGTCGGCGATCGTCGAAAATCTGATCAGCGGGTCAAGCGCGTCGGCTTTTATAGAGCAGTCATCGAATGTTCCAGACTAAACGTTGGGACCCGCATGCCTTCTACAAAGATCTACACCATTCGTGTCAAGCGATGAAATCAGATAATACAAGGTTCGGCGACAACAGACAGCGGATAGAAGCATCGATAACTTTCCAGAAACTTCGGGTACATGCAGGCGCGTCCATCGCTGTGCGATTACAGTTGTTAAGCGGCGAAACGTGGTCGCCCGATAAAGATAAGTACACGTGTCAATATGCTGTAATATGTGTGCTTAGGAAGTGCTTTCTTCGGCTTAGGTTAGTGCACCATCTGTATTCTCGTTTCCTGCGTTTGCTCTATCAGCATGGAAGTGCCAACTGCAAAGACAGGCCGAGTTCATCACAATGCCGCAATTAAAAGGAAAGCATTACGGGAGTCCGAAACTTGTGAGCGGGACTGGCGCAAACAAGCATACTACATCGGTGGCTGCTACATACGGCGCGGCTGCAGGGCCCCTATCTTGAAAGCAATCTGCGACGGAGACAAGAGTCTATGCATCCAGGTGCACCGCGCTGTGTTCTCATCGGTTAGTTCACATCGAAGCAAGAGGCCACACAAAGGTCAATTCCCTTGCTCCTTGCTATCGCATTTCCTCGCGTCAGCGTTTAAAGTTTCTGCGGTCATTGAGTGAGACGTCTTCGTGTTTGCTTGTGTGTGCGTGACACCATGCTTGTTAATTTAGTTAGTAAGCGAATGTTTAAAAGTTTATACGGCCGATAAAACTATTATCCTTACTTTTAGTATAACTGCCTACTAATTTGCTATCGTAATCGATGCTGCACCTTTCGAGCGAAACTGCGACTTTTTTTATCGCAACTTTAGTGCATTGGGAGTAAATCTTTCGTTTTTTTCCAAATGAGAGAAAGTTTTATCTCTGTATGAAAGAATTAGGTGCGCGGACTGTAAAGGACTTCCTTTTCTAGGTCACAGCAAACAGGTGCACATTACAATCAAGGGCGTTTTTCTTTCTCCTTTCGTTGGTCATGGAAAACGGGTGCACGTTACAATCGAGGGCACGTTAGAATCGAGTAAATACGGTAACTTTCTAAGCAACTAGAAATTATTCAGACATCGCCTGTCATTTTTAAATTTACATTATAAGCAAATAATATTTAAAACACAACCTATGTATTAGCAAGTAAACATTTTTCTGGTAACTGTGTAACTACCGTTAGAATACAGCCGGCACTAGTGTCGCCTGTGAAAACCGGCCCCATTGGCCTATGGACTGTCCCGGGCTTGGCGACGTAAACAACAGCTAATCGCACCTGGTTGTTTAGTGCCGTTTATTGTCTCGTGTCTTCAATGTCCGTTTCATTCTGCCTGTGCTACAACAAATTACAAGCTGACCTATAAACAAGCCCATATAGCTACCCTCACCACATGTGCAGTATTCAGAAGTCGGCTGCAGTAAAGTCGTCGTGTTAGCGCGACGAGATCCTGGCGCTATTCATGCTCAGCATTGGCTTCTGGAGAAATGTGTATATATCACTCAAAATTGTGCGTATGTGGTGCCTGCTCCTAGCCATATTCTTGCAACAATAAGCACCAACCCGAATGCCCACATTTGCCCCTGAATGAAGTAAAAAATGACCCGTTTGTGATTACTGAATGTGGAATGAAAATTCTGTGAAATTCAACCTTAACCCTAGCCTGGTTTGTCCAGCGTGGTGCGTGTGGTGTGAATATATATAAGCCTGCGCGTGTGCTGTGAACATATATAGAAGCCCTCTCTGAATATTTCTAAAGGCACAAATGCTGAAACATCAAATTTCCTCAGCAGCTACCATCACTTTTGTAGAAACCTGCAAGTGGCATCATCATCATCATCAGCAGCAGCAGCCTGGTTACGCCCACTGCAGGACAAAAGCCTCTCCGATACTTCGCCAACTACCCCGGTCGTGTACTAATTGTGGCCATGTCGTCCCAGCAAACTTCTTAATCTCATCCGCCCACCTAACTTTCTGCCACCCCCTGCTACGCTTCCCTTCCCTTAGAATCTAGTCCATAACCCTTAATGACCAACGGTTATCTTCCCTCCTCATTACATGTCCTGCCCATGTCCATTTCTTTTTCTTGATTTCAACTAAGATGTCATTAACTCGCGTTTGTTCCCTCACCCAATCTGCTCTTTTCTTATCCCTTAACTATACACCCATGATCCTTCTTTCCATAGCTCGTTGAGTCATCCTCAATTTAAGTAGAACCCTTTTCGTAAGCCTCCAGGTTTCTGCACCGTACACGAGTACTGTGGCAAGTGGCATCACAGCACTCTAAAAGACAGGCCGGTTGTCCACTTGGTTGTCCTGTGCCTCGTGCTGTTGGTATACTGCTAACCTCTAACAAGAGACCATATCAATATGGGCTCTGCATAATGCAGAAACGTAGGCCCACAGCAGGAGCACTTGCCGTAGGGTTTTTCACCTTTCTGTTCAGGCTCGTGCACTGCTCAGGGTTAGCCTGCTTTGTGCAAATAAATGATAATACTATATTATTATTATTATTAACGTTGTTAGACCATTATAGTTCCTTTACTGTAATTTATAGCAATGACCCAGATTTCTTAATCCAGTCATGCATTTAGCCGGTATTAGATCAACATTGTTACGACATGCTAATGGGAGTCATTTCAAACTAGATTACTTAACCGAAGTAAGGAAGTACGAATAAAAGCCTCAATGTGCATTCCTATCTGGTATTCCCAAACAGATTCTATTCACAAAGTTGTATGCCCACTTGAACTGCCTGCAATTCAATGCTCGAAACTGGAAAAACTGATTCCTTTTCTTGCTGTCGAAAGGATGCTTCAATGTCGATAGTAAGCTATAATTATTCATGAGGTAATAGTTCTGTGGAAACCTGCAAGCTGGAGAGAAGTAACTAATAAAGGGGAAATCAGACATCCACCCGTTCGTAGCAATTGCTACAAACGAAACCCATATGGGTTCCTTGAAAGAAAAGCCTCGCAGTTGAAGAAAAATTCGTCCTGCTCTGGGACTTGAACTTGGGAACACTGCCTTTCCAGGACAGCCGCTCTACCATCTGAGCTAACCAGGCGGCTAGCAGATGGCAGGGCAAAGTCAAATTTGTCAACAACTCGAAGCAAAGGCAAGAGTTTGAGGTAATAGATCTGTGGAAACTTGCAAGGTGGAGAGAAGTAACTAATAAAGGGGAAATCAGACATCTACCCGTTTGTAGCAATTGCTACAAAGGAAACCCATACGGGTTCCTCAAAAGAAAAGCCTCACAGTTGAAGAAAAATTCGTCCTGGTCCGGGACTCAAACCCGGGACCACTGCCTTTCCGGGGCAGCCGCTCTACCATCTGAGCTAACCAGGCGGCTAGCAGATGGCAGGGTGAATTCGAATTTGTCGACAACTCAAAGCAAAGGCAAAAGGCGAAGCAATTATTCTTTTCGAAAATATTAAGCAATGACTGTCTCTAAGCTTATCAATGCGAGTTTGTTTCATGAATAAAATTAAGTTTTCTTTCTCCCTCTCATTACTAGCCATGGAATTAAACTTCCTTTTCCTAAGTTTCTGGATCCAAACATTGTGGAGTTTGTCCCGAGAATTTGTCCGCATGCTATAGTGTGCCTGTTTGTATCATGTTCTGGTGTTGCAATCACAGTGATACACACATTTTTTTTTAAATACGTTGCAACAAAGTTATTTCATGAACTTCGTTTTCGAATCAACAAGGTGTGGTTATGTAGTAACGACCACATTAATAAGCAATAAAAATGCATATTCAGCGCACGTGTTGGAATACATGCGAAGTGTTTTGTCAAGTTGTCAATTAAAGTTGTCAAGTTGTCTTATCTTCAACAATCCAACATGTCATCTTTTGCAAGGTTTGTTTATGTACCACATAGGCCACAACCTTAATGTCATGCAATGTTTATACACTACACTGTTCCCAAACTATACCAAAACACTAACGGCAGTTAATGTGAATGTGCACTGCGAGACAACACAGAGGCCTTTGTTGCGGGAGGGGTGATGAGAGGTGTATGCAGAGAAATGAACGACATTTGCTCATTTATTTATATTTATTTATTTATTTATTTATTTATTTATTTATACGTACCTTTATTTATACCTTGCAGATTGCAAGGTTGGAGTAGTCGGTGAGGGGGGAATAAAAAAAGTAGTTACAAAAGGAAAATGAGCAGAACCTTATATGTCTAGTACTTAGCAAACAATAACAGAAGAAAGAATGAACACCTTTCTGCTAGAGACCAGGACAATCATAAGGCGCAATAACAAATGAAAGTTTATTGAACATTCCGAGTAAATGCTGGTTGACAATAAATCGAAGTTACACAGAAGGATAAGCAAGAACTGATGTGTGTCCATACAGATCCCAACAGGAAATGCATCCACCTCTGAAAGCCTAATAGAGGCCATGCTGGCTCGAGATTCTCCCAGAGTTTTTAGATCTACAGCTTCCATAATTTCTATATGCAGCCAATCTGCACATAATGCTAGCTTCTTCTTCTACAATGCATGCACAGATGTCTAAAAATCTGAGCGTGCATTTCAATTTAAACTGAGAAATGCCTCCCAAAAAGCAGAATTTCGATTGTTATATATCCAATATGTAGTGAATAACATATCATTATATATGTGGGTTTTTTTCTCATAGCCCTAATGCATAAGTTGATACTCTGAAGTCGACTCATCATTATAAATCAATATATTGTTATACAGTCTACGCTTCTTACAATGGGCCCGCATACAACAGACTTTCAGATATAACAGGCCATATTTCAACCCTAGTTTGCTCCACCTATATCATTATTGTAACGAATCAGGTGTATAAAACGAACTTTTGCCTTATCAACACGGGCTGACAACTTCCCTACGAGGGTCAGCCAACAATTGGGGCTCAATATTGCGCGTGTGAATGCAAGGGAGGGAGGGTGGAAGAAGTCTTTCATGCTTGAAACACTGGGGGGGGCGAGGGAGTCCTACTCTGGTGTCTGCCGCTTACCCGGCACCGCATCTTCAAAGCAATCTGTGATGTGGACAAAGTGCGCGCCCGCGTGGTCCTCATCTTGGAAGCGATCTACAATGTTTTCAGGGTGCATATAGTGCCGGTAGCTTCATATGCACTTTGTTTTCGAGGTTTCATTCGCATTGAAGCAATAGATGCACGAAGGTCAATTCGATTGCGGCTGCTGCCGAGATTCCTCACTCCAACGTTTCGACAGCGACTTTTCATGTTCATCAAGCGAGATGTGTTCATGTTTACCTGAGAGCGCATGACAACCTTATTGTTAATTTAGTTAGTAAGTGAATGTTTACAACTTTATACCGCCATAGAACTACTATCCTTACTTGGCATAGCGTCTCGGGTGAAACTGAGACCTTTTTCTGTTTGTTTTTGGTGAAACAGACTTTTGTTTGTTTTTTACTTTGGTTGTTTGTCACTCACTCTTTGCAATAACGTTGTTACACATCGCGGCCAAAGTGTCGGAAGTGAGGCATTTCGAATTTTACCAGCTTTGGATAAAACGGTCAATCTTTCAGATTATCAGGGTCCATTGTAACGAGGGTCAACTGTATGTGGTATCATTATAAGTGGACTGCACTGTATTTCAGACCCTACACAATCATCCCATGCATTGGCGCACTTGACTATGAAGTCATGCCAGATTGCATTTCGCTATCACAGTGGCACCGCTTATGGCCTGAAATAGTCCATGTTGTGCGATTTAAGCCATTCTACTAGTACCAACGAACTTTGGGACTTTGCATAGCTGAACTTTGGACTTTTCTTTTGCACTGTGTCACTTTGGACTTTGTTTCTTTATTGTTTTGTTACTTTTGTAAGTGTCCTTTTGTTTTTCGTTCTCCTGTTACGTTTGCAGCATCGAGACGATGCTTTTTGAGAGGGAGGCATTGACACATGTACTTGTTTATCTTTTTCGGTTAACCACTTTTCACAGGCTAACAAATGTTAATCACATTATCACTTGGCACAGAACGCGCCTGCATGTGTCGAAAGTTTCTCGAATGTTATCAATAGTTCTATCTGCTGTCTGTTGTCACCAAAGCTTGTGTAATCTGATTGCATGCATGGCACGAGTTGCGTACAACTTTCTGGAAGACAAGCGGGCATCAGCGACTAGTCTGGAACCTTCGATGACTCATGCATAAAAGCCGATGCACTTGACCAGCAGATCAGATTTTTCGGCGATCGCCGACTGTGTCCACCGCTATCATTGTTCTTTGAGTGTAGCCAGTTTTTTGAGGGCACGGGTTTGCCCAATAAAACACTAGTTTCATCATTCCTAGCTTTACTGCCCTCTTCACCGTCACTACTTTGTGCGCCGAATAATGGTTTGTGAACATTTTCGCTTCAATCTGCGCAAGTCATGTCGTCAACATAGTTGCCGTCAACACAATATTGGAAGTTCATGCCTTCACCTAACCTTTAATTACAACCACCATTTGGCCAATAAGATTGACCAATTACAAAACCCTACATGCTTGGCTCGCTCTCTGTGCAAACTTGAGCAATGATTACAGTTGCCACTAGATATTTGTGACCAAGAAGTTTCATGAAAGCCAGCAGTTCGTTTGCTGGCGTGTCATACTATCATCCCGATAACTGGATGTGGTGCATATGTGCAAAATAGATGCAGAACAGCATACACACGGGGTCCGCCCATTAAATGATGCAGATGTACCAACAGAGCATGAAAGTGAGTGCTAAAATGTATAACGAAACTGTATTACCCTAAACTGTATTAGCAAACTGTATTACCCTATTCATTTAGCGAGGCTTTCCTTCCTGGCTGACCCTTGAAATGAGCACTAATTCAAGCCATCTTTAGCTGGTCCGCATATAAGCAAACACATAACACTTGTATAAAACATTCGTAATGCATTGTATAGCACAAAACAGTTTTCATTTTCTTGCGGCTATAAAAAAAAATACAATTATGCCAACAAACACACCCACACTCCAAAGACGCCAGTGCTGAGACTCGTTGCTTAGGCTTGGATTGCAGGGCTAAGCGCTATCCAGCACATGTGCGATTGCCACTGAACATGCACACTGTACTAAATTTGGCATCTTCATCCAAAATAAGTGTTTTGGCGCAGGCTGGTACAGCACTTCCATCCCTGTTCTAGTTTCAACTTTTGCAAGTCAGATTGCTCAATAACATTACTATGCAGATTTGTTGGCATCAATATTAGCCATAGTGATGCCCACACTATGCAGGAAAGCAGCAGTTCTACAAATGTGAAAATGCGTAAGTTCCTATTGTACTGGGAGCATTTCTTTTCACTCACTGAAGCAAGCACCTGGTTTGTCTTTTACTGCCTTCTTTAGGCTCATCAAGCAATGGTTGTCAGGTCAGGGAGCTTGCAGAAGCCTCTTCGTACTTGATTATTGCGTTCATTGTGCTTTTTTTTTTTTCCGAAAGCAAGGTAGTCTAGTGTGTGTTCAACTGGTGCTGTACCCTACACATGCTTTGTTCAGTTCCTGTACAGTGCTGCAAGTAATGTGGAGCATTCCACAACATCATATAGCATTGAATGACATTAAATATGTGAGAGATTAGACAGCTTCGTTTGAAGGTGGGTCTGAAATTGACCATGTGCTGCTGTGTAGCGAGAACCTCGCACGACGGGGATTGTTCGTAATAATTCGTGCATACCCTGTCAAAGCACTGGCCGATAAAAGCAACCCACGGCGTGGAAAATAAAGTTGCACTTGATATTACTTGAACACAATTACGTATCAAAATAACATGCGCACATGAGCATCTACCGCTGTTTGAGACATCGTTAAAACAGCCTATACGTCTGATCAGAAATTGACAACCTAACTGCAGCTTTTTTGTGTTCACAACTACTGTCGTTTTAAAATTACGTTGCCAAGTAAACGAAAACGCAAATTTTGTGCCTTTTTCATTGAAGTGCTAGGCTCACTGGAGGCAAGTTTCAACGAGTCAAAGTTTCATTTTTTCAGAATTTCCAACCTGCTAAACTTGTCAAATCTGACAAACAATAAAAGTTCAATGGTCATTTCAGAAGGTGCATGATGCTGCTGGTAGAATAATTACAGTGGAAATATTTAAGATATAGAAAAACTCTTGCTCAAATTGATAGATTTCTATAGGCATGGTAACGAAAGAGCAAAGAGCATCCAGCAGGACTGTTTCGTGAGACAAAGACGAAGCAGCTGCACAACGAGCCCACACCACTGACCACATCGCAGGTCACGGACGCGTTCGATTCGATCAGATGCTGCACCACCGCTCAGAATGACGACGAGGCAATGATTCTGCTGGCAGAATGTGGGAGTCTCGTTGTGCCATTGCTTGCCAAGAAGTGCAAACAGGCCAAACTAACCAATTTTTGAAACTACATTTTTTTTTTTTGCTTCAGCAGTTGACGTGTTGCCTATGTATTTGATAATATCTCGCCAACAAATTTCTTTCATGCAGCCCATCAATTTCATTGCAGCGAGACATAACTGCACTTCAACTTAGATATTTTATCAACTGCTGGTGTGAAGCAATGGTAGCCAGATAATCGTTAAAGTGCCATATCTTTATGACTTCCCTTCGCAAGCAACACTGACATCACAAATAATTTTTCAGATGTGCCCGACAAATCGTCGCAAGACGGTGCCACAAGCTCCGCTTCTTCCGGCCACGGCTTTGGTAACCTGCTAGTCCATAAAGGCTAACAACTAACAAGTTTGTACAAATGCTTTAAGTGTGCACATAGGGTACATACGCTTCTCCATGTGCAGTCGGTGCAAGGCACTTCATGCAAACAGTGCTGAAATGTCTTCGGAACAGCGAGACAAGCCATTGCAAGTCACCAATATTGATTGTCGAAACTCATGACCTAACATAGTTGCTGATGACTATATTGCTTTCAGATTTGTCAGTTGCATGAGCTCCAATATTAAATTGAAATTCACTCTAAACTGCATTTCCTACTCATGCTTTACATACGACACCTATGTGCTCGCAGCAATAGAATCTACCAGTTATTTCGAGTTCATATTTTTGGGTCAGTACCCCTTCACCTAATGCCTACACCTGCCAGGACTAGAGGATGAATTACCGAGGGTTGAGATTTTACTGGACATATGCGCATACATGATTTTGAGAAGTTACTGCAAGCAAAACACAAAACATAAAGAAAGGGTCAACACACCGCTTTGTGTTGTCCCTTTCTTCATGTCTCGTGTTTTGCTTGCGCTACCTTCCTAAAAGCATGAATCACCAACTGGCCTACATCCACACTCAGCTATGCGTATACAGTCGAACCCACTTATAATGATCCCAGATATAATGGTCTCATTTCAGTGCATTTACGATTTTCCGACCCTGCGTAATAAACTGCTTCCAGATATAACAAACATTTTTTAAATCGTCGTACTGTTAGAACAAACACTTCGAAGCTGGTCATGATAAAAAGAGGGCACACGCAAAGTTCTAAAGCACAGAAGCATGCACCCCACTCCAGTCCAACCCTGAGTGACAATGATACGGCTTTCGAGATGACCAAGCTACCGTCCTGCTCAGATTTCGAAAGCCGTGAAGAAGGTCGCTTGCTTTCAAGACCTCTTCCGGAGAGGAGGTGTACAGCATAAGCAGCATAAGCAGCAGGGCATGTACAGGCACATGCGCCGGTGCGATATTGTGTGTCACTACAACTGTACTCTGGTATCCGCACAATTGTCTGTGCAGTAACCATGTGCACTACGCCTATTTCAACTATTTGGAACAACCATCTATAATGTCCTTCTGCCAGAGGAAGAACGGCCGCTCAAGCATTCTGGTCGTTACTGTCGATAATCACGCAGCCCAAGTTGGCAAGCACCCGGCACCCCATGCTGCCACCACGCAATGGCAAAGGATAGACAGTTACTAAGCCATTATCAGGATATCACAGTTCCGCAGCACATCGTTCACGCGTTGCCGATTGCCGATTACGGTTTGTGGCGACATTCTACCATTCAAACATCTCTTTTTTTTTAATGTAATTTTATGGTTCTTGCGTGGAGCTGATGTGCTGTCGTAATGCGGAGACCATGACGTCAATGACCTTCGTAGAATGGCGGCATGCCACAGTAGTTTCCGGAGTTTACGCTTCCGGCTGACTAGAACGCTTCACTCTCTTGTGCAGAATACAGTCATGTCCTGTTGGTAGTAGAATATATCACACGCTCTTGAATAAAGAATGGCAGCTGCACTTGCAGTTTTGAAATGACAGGTGATCGGAACCTGGCGCCATTTTGAAAGAGCTATACAACCCATGATAGTATGTGTAAGCACGACTGAGCGAGAATGTAGAAAGAAACAGACACCCAGAGACAGCGCTGTCTCTGCATGTCTGTTTCTTTCTATGTCCTCGTTCCGTCGTGCTTACACATGCTATCCCGCCAACGTGTTTTAATCACACTTTATAACGCCACATTTCACTCTTTCGATGGACATTTCTAATGAAAATTTGCAGCTAAGTGTAAGAGCACACTGGGAACAAAAATGAAGTTGAAAATCTGCTTTCTCAACCTAAGTGCAGCCGTACTGCAGTTAATTTTTGAGCATCTTTAAGGGCGAATCCTTATATAACGAAGTACTGATACAATGCCCACTTTTCGCAGACCTATAGAGTTCACTATAAATGGGTTGAACTGTACATATACAGTCAATGACCGAGTTTCCAGACGCTCAATTTTTCAGACTGTGGTATAATTCAGATGCCTTCGTGTCACCGCCGCGTCCCCCACCCACTGAGGCAATCTATAAGAACGTCTGAAATTCCAGACGCACAAAACCTTCACCCTTCGATTTTCTGAACTTTTTACCATGACCGCAGGTGCAAAACTGCATTATTGGAAGCCACCCCCGCCGCCATTTTGATTATCTTGCCGCTTCGAACCGGCGCTCTCGCACACAGATCCGCTTGGAGCAACCACGGTGGCAACGCTAGGCCTAGCTGCTTCGACTTTCACAACCAAGCTTCTTGCTGTTCGGTGAAGCAGTTTTCATTTAAGCGATTCGCTGCTGTTAGCAATGGCACCGACTCCACCTTTGTAATCCTCGCCAATGGCTTCGAACTTGGAAAACACGACGCGTTGCATAATGCAGGCTCCCGAAAGTCAGCTTCACCTCAATATAGTAGTGTTACACAGTGAAGCGTAACAAAATTGGGAAGGGGGCAATTGTCACGGGACACGATATGTATTTCATAATTACGCACGCGTGCAGCCACCGTCTCCTATCACAGTACGAGCATTGATACGCCTAATAAATGCATTGGCAGCTCTTCAGGGTTATTTCAGACGCGACTGAAAATTTCAGGCCTTGGGCAGTAAAAAGGCATGCATTGACTTTTTCGGACAGTCCGATTTTTTGGAAGTTGACAAGATATTGGCCACCGACAAAAAACCTTGCTGGGCTTGGCACTGAAATCATGCAATAATATGGAAAATTGGGCGAGTTGGTGAAGCTTCATGGTAGCTACAGCGCGAGAGACGCAGACAAAAGGAATACACGCGGGGACACAAAAAAATTTAAGTCCTTCTTATGTACCGTGAAGCTGGGATTAGAAGTGCTGCCCACCTTTTTCCACCCAGCTCAAGGGTAACTGGTGTGAGGTGCTTCTGGGCGGCAGCATAGATGAGCTTGCCCACATTAGTGGAGCCCGTGTAGAAGATGTAGTCAAACTTCTCGGTTAGAAGCTCAGCAGACTCCTTGGGGCCCCCAACAATGACAGCAAAGCACTCCTGCATGACCAAGAAGAAGAAGGCCTCCAGAGAATGAGACTGACAAGTCCCAAAGCCTGCACAGAAGACTAAGCCTAAAGTTTGTTTCAATTCTAGATTGTACGTTGCAAATGCCTTGTCGGAAATGAACCCCAGTAAGCAATATGTTAGAAGTGCCTTTGCTGTTGATTATTCATAAACGTATAACTTGGTACCGTTGCATGAGATACTTGGGATCTAAAATAAATCTCTCCAAGTATGACGTCGGCCAACACTTGTTGCTGACCAATATCTGGAACAATTCTTGCAAACATCATTTCTCAGACCGGCTTACGGAGAGTGATGTGAATGCTTTGGAAATATAATCACATGCTGGAGATTGCCTGTAAGATGTGACCTGTCTCCGTAGGTTTCAAAGCATGGTTACCACAAGAAAATAACTGTTTTTCAGTGGCCCAAGGAAAGAAATCATTGGGAAGCTAGGGTGCTAGAATGACAAAACACAATGAACGAGGGCACATACAAGCACTCACTCACGATGAAATTTTTACTGCCCACAAGTACAGACACGTCCCATGACCTGAAAATAAGTTGACAATGCCACAAATGTTGCATAAGTTTAAAATAAGCAACAAAGCTAGAATGCTAAGATAAAGTAATACACAACTAATAACAGAGTTTCATTGCTTACACGCTGACAAATACTGGCACAGAATGTAGGTGTGACGAGTATAGAAAGCCGCAGCAAAAGCAAAAAAAAAAACAATATCTTTATGTATTCAGCTACAATGGCTGTGAGACTGTTCATACCGACTTGAGCGGTCTCACACTCAGCATTCGCTCAAGCTGAAGTGACTGCCAGTTTTTAATGTAAAGAGAACCCTTTCAAACAGTGAAGCTGAGCCTCGTTCATATGTTGCACACCTCACTCATGTCAAGCCATTCTCAAAAGGTCATGCATCTGCATTGCCTGCTTCACCTTTCTGGTGTGCTCAATCACGACGATGTTCACCATAGCGCCTGCTGTGAGCACTCTCGCAAGTGTTCCTAAAAGGCCCTAGCCGATTTCACAGGCGTGTCCCTGAGCTTTGACTATGGTCCATACACAATTCTGTATATCCTAATTTCCGAGTTGTGTTGACAGCATACACGTGGCTGCTTGGAGGCACATGCAAACTAAAAGGCCCACAATTGAACTCGTGCACGACAACTACAAGAATACAAAGGCGTGAGCCAAGGACAAAGTTGCGATTTGCCTCGTTATTTCTCGAGCTAAAATTTTTCGAATTTCCTTTTATCCTGGCTTTTCCTTACAATAGTTGTCTCTGGCATACAATCCCTGCTGTGGAAGGCTAAAAGACCTCAAGCAGCATACTGCTCTACTTATGTTCCCCGACGCACTTATTAGAAGAGCGAATTGCCTGTCCTACATTGATTTTAGACACTTCGCATCAAAAAGTTTATCAGAGAGGGTCGCTTGCTAAAACAGCATGTAATGAAAACAAGTAATACTATTTTCGCTTTATTTTCCACCCTACCATGAAAGCACTTTACTCTGGTACAGTGTTGAACAAAGAAGCCATTTATCAATCATGCATGTATCATTTCAAAGATGGTGTCGCTGTTGCATCATGCATGACTCAATTAGAGGTAAAGTTGACTTCTCGCTCGGTGTTCAAAGAGGCCCAACAGAGAAGCATGCTTGTCAATCCGAGAGGGAGAGAGCAAGACCTACAAGTGTGCAATTCACTGCCGAAATTTCACACTTGCGCAGCTATGTGCCTCCTGCATTTGACATGTAGCGTCCTTAAAAAGCATGAAGAGATTCGGACCTTGCCCCCAGTGGAACATGACCATCTGTGAAAAGGGAGTGTGAGCACAGGATTGAAGCAAGCACAGCAGCCTGAATCATCTACAAGTGCAGCGGGCAAGAGAAGCACAGGCCGTGGAGGGGAGTCATTTCTTTTCCCCAGTGCCCAAATATTCTCTGTAAACCAAATGGGCAAGCATGATAGAAAAAAGAAACACTACTTGACCCCCACTAGTTGTACTATGTTAGGCATGTAAGCTCTGTAATGTGTGAATAAATATAACTGGTCAATTTTGTTACGTCATTTATGTACCGTAGTGTCGATATGCCCTTCGCAGCATGCACAAGTCATTTTACATACCACACTGTGACTGCGTCCCTGATAAAGCCTACCAAAATTTTTCTCATGAAACGTCTTTAAAATTGATCACAGGTTATCGCTTGCTAAAACCACACGTAACAAACATATTATAGCATTATCGCTTACCATATTTACACGATTATAGCACGCACCTAGCTTTTGCAGGTTTAAAGTAAGAAAATAAAAGTGCATTGAATGTACCATGCGCCCTATTTATAAAAGAAAAATATAGCATATCCTCAATGTTCACGATCAGAACAAATGAGATGTTCAGAATTTGACTTCATAAAAGGGAAATTTCTTTTTTTGTAGGTTAGCTTTCACAATTAAAGGGGCATGTCGTCGTCATCAGCCACAAATGACAAGCACTAAGGTTAGAGCGATCACGTTTAGAGATACAATCAAATCTTGATATAATAAAGTTGTACTTGCAGGGAAAAATTTTTTACAGCAAGAAAATTTTCTTATTGAGGTTTTAAAAGCTTTAGCAGTAAAAACAATTTCACAAATTCCCAGAACATTCCTTGTGGATAGTATCTTTTCAGTAAACACTTACCTAGAAACAAATCACAAGAAGGTCAAGCCATCATTGCAAAGTTATGAGCGCCAGCACATGCGGTGCAGATTTCACGCAAGAGCAATGCATCAGCGTGGCTCACGGCTTCCAAGAATTGCGTGTGTTGCACAGGACCGTAAATCTTGGATGCCCCGTCTGATCGTGCTTAGTGCCTGCAGCCACCATCAGGCAGCACTTGCAAGTTAAAAACGAAAAGTATAAAAGATACAGATATTCGTCCTGAAAAAAAAAAAAAATAATAATGGGCCCAACTTCGCCAGAAAGTTGTTTATCTGCTATCGAAATCAATGCTACAACTACACGAAGTAAGGTTCTTAGTTTTATTGGTGTCACGGTGATAGAGCAAAGAGAGCACAAGGAGGAAAGCAGAGGAAGAGGAGAGTGTTGCGAAAGGGTGGAGGAAAGCGGAGTGCCACACGAGACATGCTCAAGGGCTGCAACCAAGCATGCGGCGAAAACTGTGGAAACAAAGCACTGGCGTGGGCTTCGGATGTGCATGCGCTACTTCGCCTGTGTCACCACCGTTAGAGAATTTGCTCCGCACGCCACGCATTCCCGCGTTCACACTTTCTGTACAATGAATTGAATGAATGTGTGTGGTTGAGTGGCGCAAGGGCCAGATATGGCCAAAGAGCACCAAGACAGTGTTAGTGATTTAGCAGTGGAATGATGAGTTCTGTGAAGAAAGATGTGACTTGGCTGTAAAGGGGCCTAAAAATAGTCGCTGTAAGGTGCGTAAAATCTACGTGCTATAAAATTATGGCGATGACTAATGACGAATACTATGAACATTAAAATCCATCGTAGGAAAATGATGCAAAATAAAAAATATATAGGATGGTAAAATTACTTGGAGCACTGCTGCCTCGTCAGAGCCCTTGAAACACAAGGGCCTAGAGGCATGTGCTATACTAAAGAGCTATCGCAGCGGCATCCTCTGAAGAGAGGACCCGCTACGAACATGTGGGGTTAAAAACATGCAAGACATATCTCAGAAAACTTAGGACTGCGTTGGCGTCAAATAAAGGTTCTGGGCCGAGTAGCATAACGGGATGTAGGGGGATGTGCTGCCGGTATACTAGGGAAAAATGTTTCCTTCTTTCAGATTCTGCTGCCCGACACTCCAAGAGAACGTGGAGGCGGTCAGCCTCTCCCCGCATCTACCACAGGTTGGAGGATCATTTCCAGTGAGTAGAAAGTTATGCGTGCCAAACGTGTGTCCTATTCTGAGGCGACAGAATAGGACACCTGTTCGCCGTGATTTTGTTACGGAGGGCCAAAAACCTAACTGTGGCTTTATCACATGCAGTTTGTTATTTACTTCTGCGTCCCACATACGTTGCCAGTGGTTTCGCAGTTTTCTTCTTAAGAAAGGCTTCAGGTCTGTGACAGGGACCGAAGCAGTAGGACTAACTGCATGCAATGAAATGGATGTGGCCATCTGGTCCGCTAGTATGTTTCCCTCAATGCCCCTATGTCCAGGCACCCAGCATATAATCACATGTTGGTTAGATATATATGCTTTACACAGTACGGAGTAGAGTTCATTAATTACCGGATTTTTGTGGCTACAGAAAGACATCAAGGCCTTCACAACACTAAGGGAGTCCGTATATATAACTGATTTCTGGAGTTTTGATTTATTTATATGCTTTGCGACCGACAGCAGTGCGTAAGCCTCAGCCGTAAAGATACTAGTTTCCGGATGCACCGACGGCTGCATAAGACGCCCCGTCGTGTGACTTTGGTGCGTCTGTGTAGAACTCCGTGCAGGAGTATTTGTGCTGGAGTTCCCGGAAATGCATTTGGATTTCAATCTCTGGAGCGTGTTTTGTAACTTGCATGAAGGATATATCGCATTGTATCAGCTGCCACTCCCAAGGAGGTAGCAGCTTGGCTGGATGCATTGGCGAAGCTCGAGGATTGGGACACGCATTTCGTCACTAAGCTCCCTCACACGCAGCGAGAAAGGCTGTCTTACGGAGGGACGATTATGAAAGAGTGTAGCATATGTCGTATCGTTAATGGTATTAAAACATGGATGCTGAGGATTAGAGTGGACTTTCAAAAAATATGTTTGGCTGATGTATGTTCTCTGCAGATGAAGTGACCACTCATTTGATTCTGCATATAAGCTTTCAATAGGACTTGTTCTAAAAGCTCCAGTGGCCAGTCGGATTCCTAGGTGGTGGACCGGATCTAGCACCTTTAGCGCGCTCGGGGCTGCAGAAAGATAGATCACGGCACCGTAGTCCAACCGTGATCGGATGAGGCTCTTGTAAAGATTGATTAAACATTTCCTGTCGCTGCCCCATGTTGTGTGGGATAACGCTTTGAGTAAGTTCATTGTTTTTAAGCATTTGACCTTGAGGTAGTTTATGTGTGGAATAAAAGTTAATTTCGAATCAAGTATGATGCCTAAGAACTTGTGTTCTTTGTTCACAGGAATTCGCTGACCATACATTTCGATACTGGGTTCTGCAATGAGCCCTCTCTTTCTTGTGAAAAGCACACAAGAATTTTTGTTGGGGTTAACTTTAAATCCGTTTTCTTCTGCCCATTTGGACACTTTGTTCAAGCCCTGTTGAACTTGCCTCTCACATACAGTAAGGTTGCAGGATTTGAAGCCTATCTGTATGTCGTCTACGTAAACAGAATAAAAAATGGCTGGCGGTAATGAAGCACGAAGGGTGTTCATTTTCACGATGAAGAGCGTGCAGCTAAGTACACCTCCTTGAGGTACGCCAGTTTCCTGTATAAAAGGTCGCGACAATACATTGCCGACTTTCACGCGGAATGTACGGTTGGACAAATAGCTTTCTGTTAGGACGAGCATATTGCCACAGATGCCAATTCCCGACAAGTCTCTCAAGATTCCATAGTGCCACGTAGTGTAGTACGCCTTCTCCATATCGAGGAATACGGATAGGAAATATTGTTTATGTAGAAAGGCGTCGCGAATGTTTCCCTCAATGCGCACAAGGTGATCGGTTGTGGACCGCCCTTCTCTGAAGCCACACTGAAAGGGATCGAGGATATTGTTGAGTTCAAGGAAATGCACAAGTCTGCGGTTAACCATTTTTTCAAAAAGCTTACAAAGACAATTTGTAAGAGCTATCGGACGGTAACTTGCCGCCAAAGAAGGATCTTTACCCTGCTTAAGAACAGGGACCACAATCGCATCTTTCCATGTGGATGGGAGGTATCCCGTAGCCCAAATAGCGTTGAAAAGCGTGAGTAGTGTAAGTTTGGTGTCAGTGTGCAAGTTTCTGATCATTTCGTACATGACTCTATCAGGTCCCGGTGCAGAGCTTTTGCATGTGGTCAAGGCAGCTCTCAACTCAGCAATACTGAACGGCCGGTTATAAGGTTCATTCTGTCTGGATTTTCGTATTATTGGCTTACATTCTTCTATTTGTTTGTATTTCAAAAAGGATTGCGAATAATGGTTTGAACTCGACACGCTCTCAAAGTGTTCTCCAAGTGAGTCTGCCTGATCTTTCAGTGTTTCACCTTGTGTGTTCAGCAAAGGAAGTGAATATGTTTGTCACCCTTTTATCCTATTAACCATGTTCCAGACTTTAGCCTCATATGTATAGGAGTTGATACCAGATAAAAACTTCTGCCAACTCTCTCTTCTGGCCTGTCGGCAGGTTCGCCTGCCTTGGGATTTTACTTTTTTAAAATTGATGAGATTCTCCACAGTGGGGGAGGCGCGTAGCAACCCCCACGCTTTGTTTTGTTTCTTACGAGCGATCCTACAATCGTCGTTCCACCACGGGACACGCCGTTTGCATGCCAATCCATTTACTTGTGATATACATTTAGTTGCGGCATCTATTACAAAGGCTGTAAAATATTCCACGGCAGCATCAATTCCTAACGAGGACATGTCATGCCATGATATACTAGTTAAGTTTCGGAATTTCTCCCAGTCTGCTGTGTCAATCTTCAACCTGGGAGCCTGTGGTGGATATTCGTCTTCTTTAAGTGTTCTTAATAGTATGGGGAAATGGTCACTTCCGTAAGGATTATTCATAACTTCCCATTCGAGTTCAGGCAGTATGGACGGGGAAACTAAGCTCAGATCAATTGAAGAAAAGGAGTTGTTCGCAAGACAATAATATGTGGGTTTCTTCTTATTCAGAAGGCACACACCAGAAGAAAAAAGGAACTGTTCAATAAGACGACCTCGTGCATCTATACGAGAGTCCCCCCACAGGGAGCTGTGCGCATTGAAATCGCCAAGAACAACATAAGGTTCTGGCAATTGATCTATAAAGAATTGGAATTCATGTTTCGTTAATTTGTAATGTGGGGGTATGTAAAGAGAGCTAATGGTGATGAGTTTGTTTAGGAGAATCGCTCGAATCGCCACTGCTTCAAGGGGCGTTTGTAGATGTAAACGCTGACAGGAGATACTTTTATGAATAAAAATGGCAACACCGCCTGATGATACGACAGAATCATCGCGATCTTTGCGGAACTTGACATACGGTCGGAGAAAGTTTGTGTGTTTTGGTTTTAAGTGTGTTTCCTGTAAACACAGCACTTTTGGATTGTGTTTATGGATGAGTTCTTGCACATCATCGAGATTCCTGAGAAGACCTCTGACATTCCATTGGATGATTTGTGTATCCATATTTAAAGAAAAATTTGTGCTGTGTTTACGGAAACGGAGGTGATGCCTTAGGTTACAGAGCTCTTTCGAGGCTCTGTAACGGGAGTTCTGCCCTTTCTGGAGCGTTCGAGGGAACCTCGCCGCTCCTTAGGCGTTTGTTGCGCCTTGAGGACATGTGTAGTGTCCATTGCCTCTTGTGAGGCGCCGGACACGTGCTCTTGCGAGCGAGAAGTTACCAGGGCAAGACCCCTGTGCCCACCAGCCCGGAGGTCGATGGGGCACCCTGCGGGATTTGGCTGCGCTGGCTGTTGCCAGCGCTGGAAGGGGCCGGGGATGTTGGGGCAGCCTCGGCTGCGCCCACCTTCGGGGTCGATAGTCCCTTCTGCTTGGTTGACGGAGCAGCGCTAGCAGCAACCGCCGCGGGGGCAGATGGCGTAACTGCCGACTCACTGCCTGTGGGTCGGAAAGCCGCCGGAGGCCGTTGTGACGCTGCCCCCTTACGCGCCACATCGGCAAAGCTGCTCTTAGACAGGTATGACACCCGCCCACGTGCCTCTTTGAAAGATATGTTTTCTTTGACTTTGATTGTCACAATCTCTTTTTCTCTTTTCCAGGACGGGCAGGACCGCGAGTATGCGGCATGCTCGCCCTCACAGTTCACACAATGTGGAGTGTTCTGGCACGTTTCGGAAGAATGTTCTTTGTCACTGCACTTGGCACATGTCATGTCATGTTTCTGTACAATGAGTGGCACAACCGGTGAAAATGCTTTGTTTGCCGCTGAGCAGTTTAGCAGCATGGCTAAACGAGCTGCCCAACAGAGGCTCAGCGCCACCGCCGAGAGGACCCTGTCATTCAAAATCAAGTTTTTTGCCACAACATATATCCCAAATTCAAAACATCTAAAAAGCTGCGCTCAAAATTTGCATGGGAGTATCATAATCATGGGTGAATTTTTTGCATAGAAGAAAGAAGACATCATTTGATCATGCATGTGTCACGTGCACAGATGGTGCCACTGTCACACCATGCATGACACTACTGGAGCTAAATTTAGCCTTGATGTAATAGTTCTGCGGAAACCCACAAGGTGGAAAGAATTGCCACCTTGCGGGTTTCCGCAACACTATTTTGTCAAACTCTTGCCTTTGCTTCGACTTCGCCCTGCCATCTGCTAGCTGCCTGGTTAGCTCAGATGGTAGAGCGGCTGCCCTGGAAAGGTGGTGGTCCTAGGTTCAAGTCCTGGACCCAGGACGAATTTTCCTTCAACTGCGAAGCTTTTCTTTTGAGGAACCTGTACGGGTTTCCTTTGTAGCAACTGCTACAAATGGGTCAAGGTCAGATTTTCCCTTTATTAAACGTAGCCTTGCAAGCAACATTCAGAGAGGTGTAGCTTGGCAGTATGTTTGTCCACCCGAGTAGGAATGGTCACATTTTAAGCCCACTTTGCCATAGTAGGTATAATCTATCAAACTGGTGATCACCAAAAGAGAAAGTACGCAATTTCTTGCAGAAATTTCATGCTTGCTTGGTTATGGAGGCCCCACATCCAACACGCAAGTTCCAAAAATGGCACAAGGAGACTCTAGCAACAAGACAGATGCTTATATGCACCCACCACCTTTGACCACAACATACCCAATAGAAATGGGGAGCAAGCACGATTTCAGGGTAACACTGTAGGGCCCCCAGTATCTGTATCGTAAGTTAGGCGTGTAAGCTTTATAGTGTGCGAATAAATGTGACTTGTGCATTTGATCACGTCATTTCTGTACCCTAGTGCTCAACACCCTCTACAGCATGCACAAGACATTTCATGTACTACTCCTGCTGAGGCAGCATCCCAGATACAGCCTACCCATTCCTTACAATACAATAGAAACCAATAAACTGAATTTCACTGCAAGTGACAAACATGTCACAATGCTGTTTAGTGCAGCATTGTACAGGCACTATTAGCTCCATCACTTATCTGCAGGTATAAACTTATAAGGTGACTCGTCATGAATAAACTGACACTCACTCCATGCTCTACAGTGCTTGGAAAATTTACACGTGGATCATGGGCTTTATAACAAACTTGTCGGCAACTAGGTAGACAGCAGGAGTTCAAAGGTGGACTAGGCAGCTTTCGTTGAATGAGGCACACAATGCAGACGATGATCCACCACCACATCTGTCCCTCTTTTACACCACCCGTTGTCTGCGCTGTTCACTACGTTGCTAGATCCCAGACCGTGCTGATGCACACAAACGCCATGCATGTAGTTTCACAGTAATTTTGGTATGACATTGAGTGCTTTACCTTTCATTTAAGCCTAAATGTTGAACTCCTCTGCATCAATGGCATTCACTGTTGATGCAGTTATGACCACCATCAAGTGATTAACATTAAATGGGCCCTTAATACCTTTCATTGAAGCCTCGGAACGCCTTGCAACGAATATGGCACCTATCAGAAGTATATTACCAAAATTATTTTTTTCCAAAGGGTCTAGTATGAGCGTAGACACCCCGAGCGCAATATTTATCTTTTCATTTCCCCTCAACGTTACGAAGGAGTGGGGTGGCAGTGACCCGCCTAAGGATCATCTGGCTTCAATGTGTTTCTTCTTTCAGTGGAAATTTATGGGCGCTGTTGGCAACCCATACTTATGCTCACTGCTACACGCTGGTCTCACCACTAGGCAGTGCTACAGTGTGCTAGATGGCTGATGTGTGCAGTTGTTTTTTCTCATATTTTCAAAAGTAGCACATTTATTTTTGCACTTATTCTACGGCAATTACACAATTTCCAAGGTTCGAACAAAACGTGGTCTTTATGTTTGCTCGTGCGAGTATGTCAGCAACACGGACACTGGCTGAGCGATGGATGCTGCACTCAGGACTCGTGCTGAAAGGATTCCCAACATAACAGAGCTTTGACCATGATGGCAACTCACCACAAAGGTGGACAATTCGAGAAGCATATGACCTATTTCAGTCAGATGTGGGCGCATAGGCCGGCTCTGTGTTGCCTAAGCTGCCTCTATGTCCTCCTCACCTGCCGCTCTGTATACAGTAGTGGAAACTTCACCTGCTACAGCGCGCCATGTTCAATCCCACTCTACGTGCATGAAGCGCGGTAAAGCAAGACGGTCTTTTAGCATCTACAAACATATGTGCAAAGAATAACTTAGAAGGGTTTGGGTGCGAGCTGTTTAAAATGAATAACTGTGCAAAACCATTCCCAGAAGGCCTATTGCGTGACACAATTTTTTTTTTTTATGTGATTAGCAGGCTTACGCTACCTCAAAGACTTTTTGGATGCATTGTGTCCACCTGCCTGTCAGTGTGCCTAACTGCTTTCCTGCCTACTTGGGTCACGCGGTAGCCCATGGTCTAATGGTTGGAGCATCAGGCTACCGTGGTGAGGGAACCGGGTTCAAAACCAATCGTCAGGCCAACTTGGGTAACAGAACTGTAGCGCCCTCTGCCTCGGGCCGCAGGCCACAACTCGCTCTGCACCCCGTCCAGACAGAGGAAGTTAGCTCCCAGCCGCACAGCATGTGAAACACGATATAAAAAATAATAAAAACAGTTCAAAACCCAACGCTGCCGGAGCTGCCACCAATTTGGCGCAACAGCCTCAGCACCTGGCTCCTGCAGGTCGAGGCACACTTCCATCTCTGGCACATCACCATAGACAAAGTTTTTACATCGACTGTCCTCCTTACCTCCGGACGTCACAGACGACTTAGCGAACGTTATCACCTCCCCAGACCTGGTCCATCCCTTCGACACGTTGACGGCAGCTATCATGCCCCACAAGTCAGTGTCCGAGCACAGCAGACTCCAGCAGCTCCTCACAGCTATGGAGCTTAGGTGACAGTCACCCTTCACAGCTCCTTCGACACATGCGCCAGCTTCTTGGCAGTCACTGCCTTTCAACAGGACAGGCTGCTGTGCGAGTTGTTCCTCCAGCACCTCCCGCAGAACATGGTCCCAGCTCTCGCGGCTGCAGGTGATGTGCCATTAGACAAGCTCACCAAACTGGCTGACCGAGTTGCTGATTACTTGCAGACCCCTAGCCTCATCCCCGTTATGACTCCGCGTGTGGCTACTACCTTAGCCCCTACGCTCGCAAACATAGAGGGCCATCTAGACACCCTTGTTACCTCGAACCCTTCTCATGCAGATCATCGAGGTTCCAGGCCCGCAGTAGCTCCCCAGGGCTTCCGCACTCTCTGGAGCGCGGGGGCGCTCCATCCAATGCTGAATCATCCAATGCACGACACGACAGCTCATCTTCAGCTATGTGGTGGTAGCACCCCGTATTCGGCACCTCTGCTCGCAAGTGCACCCGTCCGTGCTCCTGGTCGGGAAATGCTGTGATCGGTCACTGACGCCGCCAAGTCGTACTGGTCGAAGGACATTATGCCTATTCTACGTTTCTGACAAGATCAGTGGCGTTTGCTTCCTCAACACAAGAGCCCAGGTTAGTGTCATGCCGGCAATTTGTGCAGATAGGCATATGCAAAAATCCTCACTAATTTTCCCAGTCTTACAAAGCCGCATACCACAGAGTCACTGGTGAAGCACTCGATCACTCAGCACATCGTGACCACTGGACCTCCCGTCTTTACTCGGCCCTGCCAACTGTCTGGAGGCCACCTCGCCATCGCTCACCGCAAGTTTGAGCACATACTTGAACGGAGCATTGTGCGATCTTCTTCAAGCAACTGGGCATCGCCACTCCACATGGTGCTAAAGAAATATCTGAACGACTGGAGACCACGTGGAGATTTCCGCGCTCTGAACGCCCACACCTTACCAGACGGTTATCCACTTCCTCACATACAAGACTTCCCATCGAATTGGGCTGGGTACATAATCTTTTCTAAAATGGACTTAGTGAAAGCTTATGAAATTCCTGTAGAACCTGTTGACATTCCGAAGACGGCCATTACCACCCCTTTCGGCCTCTTCAAGTATGTGAGTAGGCCTTTTGGATTGCGCAATACTGCACAGACTTTTCAGTGCACTATCAAGAAAGTCACGCAAGGTCCAGACTTCGTGTTCACCTACCTTGATAATCTTCTTGTCGCAAGCCCGTCTGGCCCCGAGCACGAAGCTCACCTGCACACCCTTTTCCACTGACTTGATGATTACGGTCTTGTCATTAATCTGAACAAGTGCCTCTATGGCGTCGCTACCACAGAGTTCTTAGGCCACCTTGTCACCCCACAAGATATCCGGCCTCTCGCCAGCAAAGTGAAGACAATTTAAGACTTTCTACCCTTAACTTCCCTAAAAAGACTAAGGAGAATTCCTGAGCCTACTGAACTTTCATCGCCACTTTTTTCTGCAGTCTGCGAATTTCCTGAAGCCTCTGGCCGACCTACTGGCTATCAAAAAAGATCCAACTGCGCCACTTAAGTGGACTGAGGACACTGCATCTACCTTTGCTACTGCCAAGAAGACTGTTTGGTGCAGCGCGAAGCGAGACAGGGATCACAGGAATAAAAGAGGACAAGTGCTTTACTGCCAACCGAAATATTATTGTCCGATACAAGGTGTTACATAAAAAAGAAAGCAGAAGGAAAACGACATAAAATAATAAATAAAATATAAAAAAATAAACATGAAAAGTAAAGCTGCAATCACCGCACACTGGTCGCACTGCCATTGTGTAAGAATGCCAACTCCCTTTGCGATAAGCCAGGGATGGCTTACTATGTACGAGCATACTTCACGTGCCATGCCAGCCGATTCAACGATGATGCGTGTTCGATCGTCCCTGTGTGTGAAGATTACTGTTGTTTTTCCGAACAGAGGGGTACATCCACATGCGCTGCAATGCAGGGTTAAGAAACCTTTTCTATTTTTAACACTCTTCGCATGTTCACACAGGCGATCATTCAGACACCTGTCTGACGTGCCTGTCTGACCAACACAGCATTCACCACATTTCAAGGGGATTCTGTACACAACCCCCGTACACAATGCATGTAACGGTTACGGTGCCTGACTTCACACTGGGCTTTTTGTTTCTTTCTCTTTGATATTGAACAAAGCTTGTCTGGGGCAGAAAACACTCTTGGGAGTTATTAATCAAAAACGGGCTTTCTGCAGATAATGACTTCAGATTTTCTTGTAGGAACAAACCCAATTCTTTCTGCCACGCTCCTCTTTCTGAAATGATGACTCGGAAGGAAACATCCGATTCACGAGTTTTTGCCGAAAAGAACATTTCCAAGCCCACCTTCTTGCTTTTCTCGATTCGTTATTTCAAGGCATGTAAATCTAACTCCCGGCAAAGTTGCTTCGCCCTAGTCTTCCCTTTTGATAAGTTCACGCCGGTACATGAGTGAAATACTGAGCTAATGGCAACCTGGGCTTTTTCTTTAATGGCAATCTGGGCGTTAAGGCAGCAAACCCACATTCTTTATTGGAAGGAACAACACACAGTTCATTGTCTCTTAGGAAGGTCTCTCATTGTCTCTCATTGCAGACTGGGGTGATTCTGTTCCGATGTTACCCCACAGAAGCGTGTCTGCACCTTCTGCGACACTTCCGTCAGCTTCCACAGTGGGGGCGAGATCGGCCACACAATGTACGATGGCCAATAGCTCGGGAGGTGAATCCTTGTTGTTCATGCCATACTTAGGTCCACGGCCGAGCATCCGGCGAACAAAGTGCGGAAGGGTGATGTCCCAGCAAGGGTGGGGACCACTCTGTCGTAGTGTGGGCTTGAAGGGCACAAAGAATGCAGCCGCCGCAGTAATATTAACAATATTCATGCCATCTCCTTTTCCCGAGAACTTCACACTGGTCTCCTTGTTGTAGTTGAAGATTCAGTGCCTCCTGGTATAGCCTGCCCCACCTGCACCACTCAGATCTCACGATCTTGCTAACCCTGATGCCGTGGCCGGTAGATGCGTTGAAGCCGCCAAACAAGGCCTTGATGTTTATTCCTGTGTTCCCTGTCCCACTTCACACTGCACCAAACAGTCTCATGGAAAACCAACTAGCCCAAACCATCGCCCTTTTATGCCAAGAAGGCGCTGGCATATGCCGCCATGCTCATACGTCCCGTTCCTGATGCTTCAATTCATCTCATCACCGATGCATCAAGCATGGCAGTCAGTGCAGCTCTCGAGCAACACGTACCTAGTTGGCAGCCTCTTGGTTATTTCTTGCAAAAAGTGAAGCCACCTGAAGCTAAATACATACAGCCCATTCGGTCGAGAACTCCTTGTGGTGTACCTCGCCATCAAGCATTTTTGCCACTTTCTGGAGGGCTGGGACTTTCTGGAGGGTCGTCACAGACCATAAGCCCCTGACGTTTGCCTTCCGTCGGAATCACAGCAACTACACTGCATGGGAGGTCCGATAACTGTGCTTTTTGTCAAAGTTCAAAGTGGATCACTGTCAGGTGCATGGGCCAGAAAATGCTGCCGCTGATGCACTCTCCCGCATCGATGCCCTGGAAGCGCAACCACTAGTTGTCATGGAGGAGCTGGCAGTCGCCCAGCGCAACAACCCCGAGCTGCATCGCCTTCGTTCCTCATCCACGTCCCTGTCCTTCACCGAGTGCTCACTTCCGTTTTCTTCCTCATTGATAACATGTGAGACATCGACTGGTGTTTCTCGACCATTCATGCCTTTAGTTTTTCATCATGCAATTTTTGATCAACTGAGCAAACAAACCACCCTGGAATTCTTGCAACCCAGATGCTAGTCACCACTTGCTTCTTTCGGCCTAGCACCAATGCAGATGTCTGTTGCTGGGCACGAATCTGCCCTTCAATGCCAGCGTGTTAAAGTTCACCGCCATACTGTCACGTCTAATTCCCCATTTCGGCCTCCAGACACGAAGTTTTCTCCCGTCCACCTCGACTATGTCGACCCGCACCCGTCATCACGTGGTGCCTGTTACCTGCTCACATGTGTGAATCGCTTCATCCGATGGCCAGAGGCGTTTCCTATTACAGACACTATGGCAGAGGCATTTGCTATGGCTTTCATGAGCGGCTGGGTGTTGCATGTTGGATGCCCTTCTGTCGTCACCACTGACCGAGGTTGCCAGTTTCAATCGGCCCTACTCATCACACTTGCCAACATCCTGGGCGCTCTACACATTTATACGACTGCCTACCATCCTTCTGCAAATGGCATGGTGGAACGACTCCATTGACAACTGAAGGCTGCCCTCACCACTTATCAGCCAAAGGAACATTGGCTCGTCCACTTTCCCTTCGTCATTCTGGGAATCCGATCAGCACTGAAGACTGACCAAGGCTGCGCTTCGGCTGAACGTGTCTACACCATCCCCTTGTGCCTTCCTGGATAATTCTTTGCATCGTTGTCGCCACCTCGCATCCATGATGCTTCTGCCTATATCTGGGAGCTACGCACCACGTTGCGTGACCTTGCTCCTGTAATTCCTACTGACCAACACTACCGGATGGCATTTTTCAGCTAGGATACGGATTCATGCAACCATGTATTTGTTTGGCGTAACCACGCGCGTCCACCTCTCAGCCCGGCCTACGATGGACCATTCCGTGTACTCCATTGTGTGCTTAAGACGTTCACGCTGGACAGTAACAGTGACGAAGACGCCATAGCTGCTGACTGACTCAAACCTGCCTATGTTGCCGCTCTTGTGCCCACAGTCCCTCCACTCAACCTGATCCCTTCATCACATTTAAGCAGATTCACTGGGCCCTGGCTACATGGCTCTACGGGGGAGAGCCCTGTAGCGCCCAGGCCACAAGTCCCATCAAGAAAGAGGAAGTTAGCTCCCGGCTGCACAGCCGGTGCAGCATGATATAAAAACTAATAAAAAGAACAGTTCAAAACCCAACGCTGCTGGAGCTGGGTCTTCCTCGAATTAGCTCCGACATGACCCATATGTGACGTGACTCTGCAAGGCAGAGCCATGGTGCCCGGTGAGCTTACAAACGGTGGCGAAACAGCACCAACTATATTTGTTTGCCACTGAAGTTTTGTTAGTCTTGTATTTTCTCTTGAAGTCTGCATAAAGTAATGTTAGATAAAAAACCTAAATTGATAACGTGTTATCACATGTAAAAGGCCATAATATTTATTGACATCAAAGAGCAGTATTGCAGAGAAGGGAACACGACAGGGGGCAAAGAACATAAAACCACAACCGTAGTCAGACATGGCCGTACAAAGCACGTGTGCATTAGTGGCTTCCAGGTCAAGGCGAGGCATGCTTGTTAGCGAATGAACAATGTTTTTAAGAAACGTGTGGTGTTAGCACCTGTGCAATCTTATTCATGCAGTAGTATATGTGGATAGTCTCATCTCTGATACTGTTGCGACTTCAAAGCAAAGCAAGACAACTGTTTTTGCCCCTGTGCTTTACAGTTTTGTGGATCCATCAGCGTGCATCAATGTGCAGTGCTTTCTCTGGCACAATAAGTAGAATATTAAAATTCTATTCTACTTGTTCATGCTTCTAGTACAGTGTAAAGTTTTCTTTTTTGTTATCCCAACAGCGAACATACTTCAGTACAGTGTCATCAGGCCGACTGCTGTGCACGTCGCAGCAATGACATGCTTGTTTCCGACAATGCTGTGTAATATTTCTGCCTAGAGTTGTTCCTTATCTGCCTACAGTTTCGATGTAACACACAGAACATATTATGTTGATTTTGTGTGCTTTCTATTTGCTCTGTCATGCCAGGTAGAATCATTTTGCATTATAGTAGGCATTTTAGGCTACCATATCACTCATTATAAAACTAGTCTGGTAATTGCGAAGCCACATTATTCCAACTTGGAAGCAAACATTCCACTTTTAGTGGTAGAACTAGCGCCCCTGCTTTTAAATGTTTCTATATGTGTGCATTCTTGTCCCCAGATTTTCTTAACCATTTCCTCAAAAGGATGTCCTCTGGACGAAGTGGACTAAAAGCTCTGGCAATCAAAATTGATGACCTGATGAAGATCTCGAAAGAGGAATGTGTAAAAGTACATGCCGTGTTAATAAATGCTTTTAGGAAATTTTGCAATTCTACCTCTTTTTCTTTTTTTTTTGTATCTGGTGCATTGCAACATTTGCTTTGACACCAGTACACCTATTAGACTAATACACTAATAGGCCCATTAGACTAATACAATAATAGGCCAATTAAACACATACAGTAATAGGCCTATTAGACTAACACAATGATAGACCAATGCATCAACAGATCATAGCTTAATACACTGAGAGACCTAACAGACTGTATTAGTGTCAATAACGTAATAGGCTATTAGTTTTCGTATCAGAACTTTCGCTAGGGTATGTTAGTTTCAACAGCAAGCATGCCCAGACCTTCTTTGGGGCTCTACAGTCAACGTACAATTTTTAAGACCCCCTAGGAACTGCAGAAATATCTGAAAACTCGGGCAGTATGCCCTAAAGAGCACAAATTGCCACAGCCATGACCGAAATAACTCTGAAGTGCCTAATAAGTGTACTGAATAGCCAGTACACTTATTAGGTATCTTGGTGCTCATAGTACTGTGACAGGAGATGACAGGTGCACATGTGTATAATTACAGAACACATATCATATCCTGTGACAGTAGCCCCATTCCATTTGTAGTATGCTTCACCGTAATACATTGCATATACTTGACCCCGTAACCTGCTGTATTGAGGTGAAGCTGACTTTTGGGAACAATAATTATGCATTGTTTTTCAGACCCTTGCCGTGCTTTCCACGCTTTGAAGCCACCAGCGAGAAAGACTAGAGAAGTGCTTCGACGCTGCGAGATAATCAAAATGGCACCAGTGGTGGCTTTGATTACTGCTGTTTCAAAGCTACAGTCATGGCAAAACCAAATGTGGAGTGCAGCTTTTCCACCTACATGGTGGGAGAAGCACAAAGAAGGGCCCGTGAATCGCACTTACGGGGTCCAGGTACTTGGGCACCATTTCCAGAAGAAGCTTGGCTGTGGCCGGTGCCTGCTCGGACGGCTTGATCACGGCACAGTTGCCAGCTGCAATGGCCCCGATGAGGGGGCACAGCGTCAGCTGCAACGGGTAGTTCCAGGCACCTATCACCAGGGCCACTCCGAACGGCTCACTGTGGATCAGTGCCTGGTCCATCAGCAGCATGATATTCTTGGGTGCCTGCATGCACCATTCAGGTCAGCACTAAAATGGTTGGAGATGACTAGACTGGGACAACATAAATGTACAGCTCCGTTTCGCCAAACATTTTTGCGCCTACCCTTTGAATATTCCAATTAAATTGCAGCACCTTTAATGTTGCTCAATAGCTGCTAGCCTGCGAAATCTTACATCATGAAAGCATGCAGTGAACAATGCTGTACCAACATTCTGAACCAGTAGTTCTCCTGGTTTTCTTGTGATGGCAGCCGCACAACCTCTCTACATACGGGGTTTGTCGGAAAAGTAATGTCAATGAGTCAATTAAAAGAGATTTGTTGGTCAGGTCAGTACAACACATTAAAAGGTTTCAAAATAAGCTCCTCCTGTGTTTATATATCGCTTCCAGTAAGATTTTCAGGCATTGTAGTCACCACGGTAGACCTCCCCCGGAATGTCTTTTACAGCCGTGGTGCAAGCCTCTTTGACTTTGTCAACAGTACCGAAATTATGTCCGTTCAGGGGCGTTTTCAAGCACAAAAACAAAAAGAAGTTTGGGGCAGCCACATCAGGACTGCAGGGCTGATGGGGAACCGTTGGCACCTTTGAATCGACCAGGGAGTTCGTCACAAGGAAGGCGGTGTGGGCTGGCGCATTGTCATGGTCAAGTTTCCAATTTTCCGCAATGTCAGGCTGGATAAGATCACTTCGTTTAAGTCTCTTGAGCACTTCCACGCAGATTTTGGCGTTCACGGTTGTACCACATGGTACAAACTCAAGGTGGACGAGTCCCCTGACATCAAAGTACACAATGAGCAGGTGTTGATGTTGAACCTTTAAATTGCTCATCCTGGCTGTCTTGGGGCGAGGAGATGCCAAGGAGATGCCAAGGAGATGAAGTGCCACATGGTACATTGCCTTTTTGTTTCAGGGTCGTATTCAAACACCCAACACCTGTGACAAAATTATCTAAAACGTGGATGTCACTTTCACAAAACACCCAAGAGAGATAAAACTTTATTATGTCCTTGATGGGGTCCAGGGGTGGTGGGGGCTGGGAGATTAACCCCTAATCCCCCCCCTTCCTCAGATGGCGGCCAGTCCTTGCTTTCTGGCGGCGTCTTCGGCCATCCGGGCGGCGCAGAGCTGCTCCTCTGGGCCCAAGCTGAGCAGCAAAGTCTCCAACTGCTCGGCCGTAGTTATAATGCGTGTAGTGTTAGTGCAGTAGGTGTTGGTGAGTGAGGCTTTGGTGCATTGCCAGATAATGTGATCGAGGTCAGCGCGGGCCTCGCATGCGTTGCAGTGTGGGGAGTATGCATCGAAGGAAATGCGGTTGTATAGCACGACGTTCAGAAAAGCTCACCTTCGAAGTGGTTGTCAAGTGGTGTATTGAGATTAATTCAGTGTTTTGTGTGCTGGGGGGTAGCGTAACCACCCTCTGCGGTAGTGGAGGAGGACTTCTCTGAACGTGACCATTCGGTCCCGCGCGTGACCGCGATGCAGTACAGAGGGCTGGTTAATATCGGAAGACTCAGGAGAAGGATGATGCGCCCGGTGTGCGAGAGCTCGGGCGGCATCGTGGGCGGCTTTGTTTCCAGCCAGACCCGAGTGACCAGGAGCCCAGATGATCTGGACGTGGCGTTACCTTGAGGGAGGAGTGCCAGAGAGTATCTTCTGCACTTGGGGTGCTATCAGCCCTCTTGTGTAGTTGCGAATGGCCATTTCTGAATCGCTGATGATGCTGTGTGCATTGGTAGCTGCGTAGGCCAAAGTGATGGCCGTTTCTCCTTCTTTGGGTTGCGTGGCGAGTATTGATGCGGCCACAGCGAGGCAGTACTGTGAGCCCGCGACTGCAATTACTGCCATGGCGTTTTAGTTGGGGTATTCCGCTGTGTCCACGTAAGTTACGTCAGCGGCTTGGTTGCTGTAGCACTTTTGTAGCCATTTAGTTCTTTCTGCACATCGCTCCGGACTGTGTTCAGCATGCATATTGCAAGGTATGGGCTGGATAACTAGCTGAGCGCAAATGTTTGGAGGGACGGGTACTTTTAGTTTGAATTGGGTGGTGTAGTTTATGCCTAGGGCGCCTAGAATGTGCCTGCCCATGGTGGAATTGGTGAGTCATTCGTATTGGCTAATACACTGTGCTTCAATAAGCTCGTCCAAGGTGTTGTGAATGCCAAGGGAGTCCAGTTTCTCGTTACAGGTGGAGATGGGAAGATGTAGGGCTTGTTTATAGGCCCTCTTGATCATGGTATTGAGCTTGAGCTTGTCAGTTGATTTGAGGCTAAGGTACGGGGCAACATAGGTTATCCTGCTCAGGGCGTAGGTGGTTACCAGGCGTATAAGGTTGTTTTCTTTCATGCCGTGATGTCGATTTGCAATGCGTGCAATGAGGCGAGTGGCTTGTTGTACATGAGTATCTAATTGCTTGAGCATCTCCGTGTTTCTGCCGTTTTGTTGGATGCGCAAGCCAAGGATACGGATGCTAGGTACAGTAGGTATGCGTTGCTGATGCACGTGGAGTTCTATCTCGGATGAAGGGGGGGGGTGTGAGGGTCTGGACGTCGATCTCCCCAATTAAGCTTGTATAGAAGGAGCTCCGATTTCTGTGGAAAGCACTCCAGGCCGCGCGGTTCTACGTATGCACCGACCTCATTGATGGCTGGCTGCAGCACGTCTTGGATGTCCCCGTCGCTGCCCACGGTGACCCACAAGTTGATATCATCTGCGTAGAAGGTATGCTTGAGGTTGGGGATGCTAGCTAATGGAGGCAGTAGTCCGAGCAAGGCCATGTTAAACAGAAAAGAGGACAGAACCGATCCTTGTGGCGTGCCTTTGCTGCCGAAGTGAATAATTGGCGAATGCAACCCTCCGATGGTAATGGTGGCTGTGCGACCTGTAAGGAAATTCTTAACATAGTTATATGTTCGATGTCCAACCTGGAGTCGTGCCAGTTGGCTCAGCATGGCCTCATGCGTGACGTTATCGAAGGCCTTGGTTAGGTCTAACCCCAAGATGGATCTGGTGTCCAGCCTGGAGCTTTTATCGCCATCAACAATTTGATGCTTAAGCTGAATCACGATATCATGAGCAGAAAGTTTAGGGCGGAAGCCAACCATGGTATTGGGGAAGAGGTCATTGTCGTTCATGTGTCTGTGTAAGCGTTTGAGGATGACATGTTCGAGGACCTTTCCGACACATGAAGTAAGGGAGATAGGGCAGAGGTTTTCGAGTAGGAGGCACTTTTCTGGTTTGGGAATCAATGATTTTGGCTTCTCTCCATTGTGAGGGGAGGTTTCCAGTTTCCCGGTATGCATTAAAATAAGTTGCGAGGGCTAGTATAGGATCCTCATCTAGGTTGTGAAGCATTTTATTAGTAATGCCATCAGGTCCTGGGGCCGAGTTAGGACTGAGTGCGAGGATGGCTTCCACGTACTTCTGCTGCTTGTATGGGCGCGTCCAGGTGGTCGTTAGTGGTGCCAGGGTATGCTGGAGCGGGTGTAGCAGGTTGAGGTCCCACATATCAGTCTATCAGCTCTTGAAGAACTTGTGCGTCCGTGCCCGGATGGGTATGAATAATCTTCTTCAAGTTGTGCTGTAGTGTGTTCTTGCTGTTGGTCAGATCGAGGAGGCAACGGAGGATATTCCAAGGTTCAGGCACGTTTGGTTGCCGCTCCATGCTGTCGCATCAGAAGAACTTCACTTTGGCCTAGTTGGTGTTTACTGCATATCATATTGTCCGCAAATAAAGATGGGGACAGAGGGAGAGAACATATAAACAGCACGGGCAGTAGTCGATATGCTGTTGCATGTGCTGTGCCAATTTTGACGAGTAAGTTGTGCATAGTCTTCGATGTGAAGGGTGAGAGTGCTAATACACTTCCTGAGCGATCGGTTGAGCTTTTTGTGTTTGTATCTGTGTTGCAGACTGGCGAGGGCTTCCCACATATGCAATAACTTGCTATCTGCCTCCTGCAGATTGGCTTCCTCAGGCACCAATTTAGTGGCTTCACTCGCATCTTGCAGCAAGGTCAACAGTTCATATATATTACTTTTCAAACAAACCCTGTAGTTTTTAAAAGGTTCACGTATGCTTCCTGAAATTGTTGACTACACACAGAACAGGTGCCCGTCTTGTGTATGACCTTCCTATTGTGCCGTGCCTCTTGTTTGTGCCTTAAAAATATTTGTCAAATATGCACCAACTAGGCCCACAGAAAGATCTAAGCTGACTACATAATGCCTCCGTGACTGCTGGTACTAGTCAATTGAACATTTCTTCATAATTACGAAGGCCATGTCAAGGCCATGCTCAATTCTTGCAATGTATGACATGTGCTTTTACAGAGAAGAATTTAACCAAGTAAAAACACTGTATAGGTGCTGTAAATCTGACAAGAGAATTGCAAAATTTGACCAACTTGAATTAAATCACAGTGCCCATACAGGCACCTTGTTCACAATACAGAAAGGTCGCCACTGAAACAGCTTACGTACAGACCAAGTGAATTTGCATAGATATGGTGAAGACTATGCTACAGACTTCTGAGGACTTCAATGATTTGACGTAAATTTCACATTCTGCAGGACATCACCAGGATTGTCTTAACCCTGGCCTAGTGTGTGTGCTCTGTGAAAGCATTTCTTTTCCCGTTATACTCCTTGACATCATTCTGGTGTTGCTTTATTTATTTAGGTTACCTCCGTCATTGATCTAGATGGATTTACATATGGTGAATGGTACACTGCAGACAACACCTGGAAACTTGCAAAGAGCATGTTGACCAATCTTGCCTGTCTGTCACTGGCATAGGGGCTACACTGTGAAACATTCTTTGCCTCATTCTTTGCAGTACATAGGTCTTGGCTTGTTTTAATAAAAGCAAAATAATGTGCGACCTATGCAGAAACCTCTGCCATAGAGCACAGCAGGCCGGTGCTCTAACCACTAGGCCACCATTGCACACTAAGTGCGTGTGCCACTTTCTTGTCTTTTCTTGCAACAGCTCATGCTTTGTGGTGCTGTGTTGGACTGCACTATATCCGGGACTGGCCCACTTTCCCCAGTACTTTCCTCATAGCAGCTTACGCTATGTAGAAAACTGCGATGTACCAACTTTATGACCGCTTAAGCTAATGTTTTAACATTTCTTCACCGGAGTACAAATGCCATCGTCATTTTAACGTAGATATGAAATAGCTACAGGTACATATAACTGTATAACCAGGCCCTGCACACTCATGTTCCAGCAATCACCACAGAGGGCGAAAAATCAACTACGGCACATTCCAGCATAAAGCAAGGAAGTGAGAGCTACTGTAATTTGGTCAATTAGTTTAATTCATGATTTTTCTGCTAGGGGCGCTGTTGTGATCAGCCGTTCGTTCCACAGCACCCCTCAGTCACGGCTTGCACAATTATGGTGAACAGGCCAATGGCCTCGTCAGGATAGTTCTCAACACGGATGAGTCGTGGCCAGCGTGGGAGTGCCTCGTTCATGAAAGGTTTCAGCGATTTGCAATGACACAGCTGTCAGCAGCACAAACTGACGTGTCCAAGCCGGAGATGCGTGTAGTATAACCTGCTTGGTACAAACCGCTTGGTACAACCTGCTTGGTATGACCCTCTCATTGAACCGTCAGCGTCGGCGAAAAGGGGCAACCTACCTCCGGATTGGTGGGACCTGATGTCATCGAGCTCCTGGCACCGGCTTGGAGGAGGTGACTAAACAAAGATCACACACGGCATAAAAGGAGCTACAGACAGCGGGAGTGATCAGCGACTACCACTTTATCAACTTTTAGTATTTCTTTGCATTTCTGTTTTACTTTGCATTTTCTTGTACTTAAGTAAATATATACGTCTTTGTCCAACGTCCTGAGTATCAGACCCAGCCTCACATTCATCTCAATCCTCCATGAGAAAAGTGAACCCACGTCTTTGAACTCCGAGTCACAACAGCAGAAGGCACCCTTAAAGTTGGTGCCGCTCATTACCGAGCCTTTCCGCCGGCTGGTCGTGTACGTAGTGAGTCCACTGCCGATAACGAAATCGGGCTGCCACTATGTATTGACCATGACATGCCCCACCACAAAGTTCCCAGAGGCAGTCCCTTTGAAGGAACTCACCTCGGCTAACATTGTTGATGGGCTCCTATCGGTGTTCTCGCGAGTGGGTTTTCCGGCGGAGTTACAAAGGGATCAGGGCAGAGTATTTACGCACTCACCAGAACATTCTTGGAAAAACGTGGCATTCGAATAATACACAGCTCCGTCCAGCATGGCATTCCATCCTAAAAAGAGTCCTATGAGCACTATGCTATGAGAAAAAAAGAGATCGGGAAGCGTGTTTGCCCGCCACAATGTTCGCGCTTAAGTCGGTACCCCGCGAGGCCACTGGATTTAGTCCTGCCGAACTCGTCTACAGGAGGTCGTTGAGGTCACCCCTTTGCACACTGCAAGAATTTTGGGAGGGAAGGGGGGATGATCCCACAGTGGTTGAGTACGTGCTGGGCTTACTCGAGAGACTCCACGCTTGTAAGGAGC
This sequence comes from Dermacentor andersoni, assembly GCF_023375885.2. Classification (NCBI taxonomy): domain Eukaryota; kingdom Metazoa; phylum Arthropoda; class Arachnida; order Ixodida; family Ixodidae; genus Dermacentor; species Dermacentor andersoni. Next base: position 3,299,935 of record NC_092824.1, on the reverse strand, counting down.
TCGTGGAGGTGAACATGACACCGGCACAGTTGAGGGCGAAACGTCCGTACGATAAAAACACTCAGCAATGTTTGTTTTCGGAGGGAGACCAAGTAATGCTCTTATCACCATCTAAAGCTAACAAGCTCGCGGTTCAGTGGGAGGGCCCTGCGATGGTATTACAGAAGCTGTCAGATACCAACTATGTGATCAAACTGCCCAGTAGGCGAAAACAGGTAAAGATTTACCATTCAAAATTGACGAAGCCTTACTGCCAGCAGGCAGCAGTGGTCCAACTCGTGTTGAATATCCCCGAGGAACTAGAGACAGACATCGTTATGCCCGGACACGAGTTGGAACCACAAACACTCTCCGTCCTGCTAGACAGGGTCACCCATAGTTCCGATCTGAATGAAAAACAAAGGCAGGAGCGTGAACAGGCACTTGTGGAATTCACAGAGGCGTTCGTAGACAGGCCGGGAAAAACCAACTTAATGGAACACGACATTGAATTAACCACTAATGAGCCAATTCGCTCCCGACCTTATCGAGTTTCACCCAAGCAAAAAGAAATACTCGCACACGAAATTCAAAGAATGTTGGATAGCGGTGTCATTGTCCCTTCGAAGAGCAAATATGCCTCGCCTCTCATACTAGTAGAAGCACCCGGAAAGGAATCGAGGCCCTGCATTGATTATAGGAAACTGAATACAATCACAAGGGACCAGCTATACCCTATTCTGAACCTAGAAGAGAGAGTGAAAACAGATAGCCGAGCACAGTACGTCTCTACACTCTATCTTACACGTGGCTACTGGCAGGTACCCTTGACTAAACGCACCAGTCATTACGCCGTGTTCATCTCACCCTTAGGAACCTTAGGGACCATTGGTCATGAGTTTTGGGCTCAAAAACGCGCCCTTTTGTCTCTCGCGACTCATGAATCGTGTGCTCGCTGGGGCAGAGGACTATGCGGTCCCGTATCTCGATGATATTGTGGTCTTCTCGGACAGGTAGAAGACCTCACTGGCCACTTGCAAGACGTCTTGATGCAACTGCGTGACGCTGGGCTCACTATAAGAGCCGAGACATGTCAGTTCAACAAGTCATAGGTGGAATACCTTGGGCATCTCATTGGGCAAGGACACCGGCGACCTCATAAGATAAAGCTTGCCGCCATCGATAGCTATCCCCAACCCCCTACTAAACCGAAAACCACGCATTTCTCGGACTCGCTGGATACTACCAGCGTTATATCCCAAACTATTCCTATGTCGCCAGTCCCTTAATCTTTCCTTAAGCTTAAGCTTAAGGAAAGAAGACCCGACTAAACTCCTGTGGAACGAGATGAAAGAGGGTCCTTTCCTGGCTTTAAAGAAAGCCCTAACCTCTCAACCCATTTTGAGAGCTCCGGATTATAACCTACCATTCATACTGCAGTGCTATGCAAGTGACAGGGGTCTCTGGGCAGTTCTGAGTCAGCGGGATGAAAGTAGACAAGAGCACCCAGTGCTTTTGGTTAGTAGAAAGCTTACTGTACGCGAGGAGGCATACAGCACTTCGGAAAAAGAATGTGCGTGCCTTGTGTGGGCCATTCAGAAGCTTCAATGCTACTTGGCCGGCTCTTGCTTTTTTTTTTTTTTTGGTCGAGACGGATCACTGTCCTTTGTCATGGCTCCGTAATATGTCGCCCAAGAATGGTCGCCTGCTCTGATAGAGTCTTGCCCTACACGAACAATTTCTAGGTAAAGTACAGAAAGGGAAGGGAAAACGGAAATGTGGACGCGCTCAGCCATGGCTTTTCCTACTGAAAGCAGGAATAACTCGCACACCAAACTCGGACCATTCGTTAAATTTCTGTTTCTTTTCTTCTAGTGTTATATTAATGAGTAGTTTATGGTGCGAGCTGAAAACATCTACTGAGAAGAGGTTTATTGGCGGCTCCTAAGGCAAAAGCACAGCGACCGGGAACGGCGAGACAGCTCGAAGCACTGTCCAAAAAGGGCGACAGTAATCAACAGCGCGAGCGGAGCCGAGCCGCGCGTTGGCGATGTGTCTGAGTCGCGAGGCGCGTCTTCTTCTTCACAATCTCCCCCCGGACAAAAAGAGCCATCCTGGCGCCTTAAAAATCAGGAGGCAGAGGGTCGTGGTAGGGCTTGAGACGCGAGACGTGGACAATGTCACGTCCACGCCGGCGCAAGTCTTCAGGTGGTGACAGTGGCTCAATTAGAAAATTCACCGGAGATGTTTGCTCCAAGACTCGGTAAGGCCCTTCGAATTTTGGGACGAGTTTCGAGGAAAGCCCCGGAGTCTGGAAAGGGACCGACAACCACACAAGAACGCCTGGAGCGTAGGTGGTGTTTGGATGCGTGTCGGTGCGGTTTTCTTTTTGGCGCTGCTGTTGCTCTGCCGTAAAGGAGCGCGCTAGCTGGCGGCATTCTTCGGCTTGTCGGGCGACGTCGGAAACAGGTAGACACTCGGAGGCGTCAGGACGGTATGGAAGGAGCGTGTCGATGGTATGCGTAGGCTCGCGGCCATACAGGAGGAAGAAAGGTGAAAATCCCGTAGTGGCCTGGATCGCGGTGTTGTACGCGAACGTGACGAATGGAAGGATGCGGTCCCAGTTACCATGATCAGATGCCACGTACATAGAGAGCATGTCACCAAGTGTGCGGTTAAATCGCTCTGTGAGCCCGTTAGTCTGTGGATGGTATGCCGTGCTTGTCCGATGAATAATATGGCATTCCGAAAGCAAACTTTCGACGACTTCGGAGAGGAAGGCGCGACCTCGATCGCTGAGGAGTTCCCGAGGTGCGCCGTGTCGAAGCACGAAGCGATGTAGGACGAAAGAGGCTACATCCCGCGCTGTAGCACTTGGTAAAGCAGCAGTTTCGGCGTAGCGTGTCAAATGATCAATAGCAACTACAATCCACCGATTGCCGTCCGGCGTCATAGGAAGCGGGCCGTATAGGTCGATGCCGACGCGATCGAAGGGTGTGGCAGGGCACGGGAGCGGCTGCAAGGCACCAGATGGGCGTAAAGGCGGCGATTTGCGGCGTTGACAGTCAAGACAGCACCCAACAAACTTGTGTACAAAATTGTACATGCCGCGCCAGTAGTAGCGGTGGCGAATTCGTTCGTACGTCTTGAAGACTCCGGCGTGGCCACACTGCGGATCGTTGTGGAAAGCGGCACATATTTGAGACCTTAAGCTGCGGGGCACCACCAGAAGCCACCGACGACCTTCAGGAGTGTAATTGCGTCGGTGCAGCAGCTGGTCACGAATGGCAAAATGAACTGCTTGGCGTCGGAGGGTTCGGGATACAGGGATGGTCGACGATCCAGAAAGATAGTCGAAAAGAGAAGCGATCCACGGGTCACGACGTTGTGCGGTTGCAAAGGAGTCCATGTCGAGAGATGACACGGAATGTGCGGAAGTTGTTGCGCAGGCCGAGTCTGGAGGTAAAGGTGAACGAGACAAGGCGTCTGCGTCGGAGTGTGTGCGTCCACTGCGGTATACGACGCGAATATCGTACTCCTGGATGCGTAGTGCCCAACGGGCTAGGCGGCCAGTGGGATCTTTCAAGTTGGCGAGCCAACAAAGCGCGTGGTGATCTGTGACCAAGTCGAATGGGCGCCCGTACAGATATGGTCGGAACTTGCCAAGTGCCCATACTAAGGCCAAGCACTCTTTTTCGGTCACGCTGTAATTGGCCTCAGGCTTCGTCAGTGTGCGACTCGCATAGGCGACTACGTATTCGGGGTAGCCCGGCTTTCGTTGGGCGAGTACGGCGCCGAGACCGACCCCGCTGGCATCTGTATGTACTTCAGTTGCAGCTGACGGGTCGAAATGGCGAAGAATAGGTGGGGAGATGAGAAGACGACGCAGCGTAGCGAAGGCGGAGTCACATGCAGAGGACCAGCAGGAGAGGGCGGCGTCACCGCGTAGAAGCTGAGTCAATGGCGCCATGATCGATGCGAAATTTCGAACAAAGCGCCGGAAATATGAGCATAGGCCCACGAAGCTTCGAAGTTCTTTGATGGTCTGAGGCTTCGGAAACTCGGCGACTGCTCGAAGCTTTGCAGGATCGGGTAGAACACCGTGCTTGGACACAACGTGGCCTAAAATGGTGAGCTCTCGCGCGGCGAAGCGGCACTTCTTGAGGTTCAGTTGAAGGCCAGCATTCGTTAGACAGGTCAAAACTTGTCTGAGGCGGAGCAGGTGAGTAGGAAAATCAGGCGAGAAAACCACGACATCGTCGAGGTAACACAGACATATAGACCACTTGAGGCCACGCAGCGTGTTGTCCATGAGTCGTTCAAAGGTGGCAGGGGCGTTACAAAGCCCGAAAGGCATCACCTTAAATTCATACAAGCCGTCAGGCGTAATGAACGCGGTTTTCTGGCGATCGGCCGCAGCCATCGGGACCTGCCAGTACCCTGACCGCAAGTCAAGGGACGAGAAGAATTCTGCTCCCTGAAGACTGTCGAGGGCGTCATCGATGCGCGGCAAAGGATAGACGTCTTTGCGCGTTACCTTATTTAACCGACGGTAGTCGACGCAAAAGCGAATAGACCCGTCCTTCTTGCGAACGAGAACGACAGGAGATGCCCAGGGACTGTGCGAAGGTTGAATAACATCACGGCGCAGCATATCTTCGACTTGGGTGGTAATGACACGACGCTCTTCGGCAGAGACGCGATACGGTCGTTGACGTAACGGCTGATGTGAACCGGTGTCAATGTAGTGCTGCACTTCCGACGTGCGGCCCAGGTGAGGTTGTGAAACGTCGAATGAACTTCTAAATTTGTGCAGGAGATCAAGAAGGTCGGCGCGTTCGGCAGGTGTGAGGGTATCGGCGATGGCATTCGAGAACGCATCCCTGGACGTTTCCTCAAGCGCGGACATCGAAGATGGTTGGCCGTGGTCGAAATCAAAAGAGTCTCCAGGGACGTCAACCAAAGATGAAGAGTCGAGGAGTTCCACGAAGCCAAGGCATTCACCAACAAGCAACGTAATAGGCGCACAGAGGGGATTGTAAAAGTATATATTGCTGCAGCCGCCAGCCATGTCAAGCGTCGCGAAGGGTAGTGGGAAAGATTTACGGCTCATGAAGACGTCGGACGGTGTGAAGAGGACCGTTGCATCAGCGATGGCATCGCAAGAGACGGGTACGAGGGCGAAGGAGCCAGGTGGAATATCTGTGTCCTCGCGCACGGTAAGTTTAGAAGGGCGGTCGCAATCTTCGTCCAAGGGTGCGTCACAAGGAGAAAATTCAACTTCGGCGCGTGCGCAGTCGATCACGGCTTTATGACTGGATAAGAAGTCCCATCCGAGGATGACGTCATGCGAGCAGGTGGGAAGAACAATACACTCGACGATGTAAACAATGCCGTGAATAAGCACACGTACAGTACAGGCTGCGTGCGGAGTGACGTGCTGCGCGCTTGCCGTACGAAGCGACAGTCCAGAAAGCGGCGTGGTTACCTTGCGCAGCTAACGGCACAGTTTGGCGGCTATCACAGAAACGGCTGCGCCGGTATCCACAAGAGCGAATGCAGGAACACCTTCTACACAAATTTCGACCACGTTAGCAGGAGAGGCGCGAGGACTTTGAGAGTTCGAATGGGGCGCAGTTCTTGCCTCTTGAACTGCGACGTTCAGTTTTCCTGGTCAGTTGGTGCGGGTCGCCGACGCATTGGGGAGAGCGAGCGTCGGCGAGGGGATGGCGAGCGACGCGAAGGAAATTCTGGGATGTCAGCACGAGCGTACGGTTGGGGGGAAGGAGCGGCGTATTGGCGAAATGGCTGGCTGCCGTACTGGAAGGGCCGCGAGGCGTCGCCGAACGCTTGAGGGCGACGGCGGCAATATCGGGCGACGTGTCCGGGAGTGCAGCAAGAATAACAGATGGGTCGATTGTCAGGTGTCCTCCAAGGATTAGCTCGCGGTGCGGTCCAAGATGTAGCATGGGCTTCCGGTGGCAGCGGTTGGGACTGGGTCGTGAAAGACGCCTGTGGAGTCCTGCGTACTGCCTGCGCGTACGTAAGAGGCGCGGCCACAGGCAGGACTGGCTGCGCATAGGTGAGAGGCGTGGCGACAGGCTGCACTGCTCGCGTAGAGTTGAGATTCGCGGCAGCAGGCGGCTGATGGTGTGCAGAAGGGACAACTTGGGCGACCTCTTCGGAAATGAGAGTGCGGAGCGTGTTTGGAAGATGGGAGGTGGGCTCCTGAGTGAAGGGGACTAAAGAAAGTTGGCGGGCAACTTCCTCACGCACGAAGTCCTTGACCCGCTGAAGTAACGAGCATGGGTCGTACATGCTGTCAAGGCTTGCCACCAAGTCGTCGCTGCCCAGAGCACGCCGAGTCGAAGCGCGTTGCTTCCGTAACTCATCATAACTTTGGCATAGGCTGACGACTTCGGACACAGTGCGCGGATTCCTGGCTAGAAGCATCTGGAAAGCGCCGTCATCGATGCCCTTCAGTATATGGTGAATTCGCTCAGCTTCGGGCATTGCCGCGTTGACTCGTTTACACAGGTCCACGATGTCTTCAATGTAGCTCGTGAATGTTTCTGCCGTCTGCTGTGCTCGGGTGCGCAAGCGTTGTTCAGCGCGCAGCTTGCGAACAGCGGGTCGGCCGAACACTTCCGTAAAGGTTGTCTTGAAGATGGACCATGTGGGTAAGTCACTTTCGTGGTTGTGAAACCAGAGTTGGGCAACACCAGCCAGATAAAAGATGACGTGGGTTAACTTCGCTGGATCATCCCACTTGTTGTGCGCGCTCACCCGTTCATATGACGCCAACCAGTCTTCTACGTCTTCGTCGTCTGCACCGCTGAAGATCTTGGGGTCGCGTTGTCGTGCAACGCCGGTGCAAGTGACGGACTGTGGCGTCGGCGCCGTTTGGGATGAGCTGTCGGTCATGGCGGGCGATAGCGTTCTTGATCGCAGCTCCAGGGTTACAAGCGACGGGGTTTGAGTCCCCGCACCTCCACCAATTGAGAAGAGGTTTATTGGCGGCTCCTAAGGCAAAAGCGCAGCGACCGGGAACGGCGAGACAGCTCGAAGCACTGTCCAAAAAAGGCGACAGTAATCAACAGCGCGAGCGGAGCCGAGCCGCGCGTTGGCGATGTGTCTGAGTCGCGAGGCGCGTCTTCTTCTTCACACTACGTAGGTACAGGAAGTGGTTTTCTTTTTGTGTGTGGGTTTTAGTTATTGTTTATGTGGGTTTTCAACAATCTCCATTTGTTTATCGTTTGCCTCAGAGCTGCTTTAGTTGCGCCTTCTTTGAGACACGATAAAAACGAAATTGACCAAAACGTTAGGCACACTACCATTTAAACTTTGTTTAGGGTCTGAAATTTAATTTGCTAAATAATTTGTTTAGGTTGATTTGAGCAGCGCTCCTCTACGAATGCCTTTCTGGTGCTCACTGGTTTTGACCTCGGGATTAATTAAAGTAGAGGGAGAATTACCTGGCATATCTCAGAGGGGGTTTGGGCGCTTGCCTTGTCGCTGATCAGGCACTGTGTGGACTTGGTCACTAAAATGCCAGTTCCGAGCCTATGACCTGCAGCCAAACCTACCTCCAAGATGACCATTGGACGCGATGCGCCCAGTGAGCCCAGGACTTCGAGCCGGAGCTGAGCCTGCTGAGTGCCTAAGGCTTCTTCAAGGGACACCGATGATCTGCCCCCCTTCAAGCCCTCTTCCTGGCGGTGGACGGGCTGTTGTGATTGGCCTTTCAACTATCCCGGCGAGCCTGGGACTTCAAGCCAAAGCTGCGCCTGCTGAGCGACCAAGGTCTCTTCAAGGGGCACCGATGAGCTGCCCCCTTTCGAGCCCTCTTCCTGGCGGTGGACGGGCTGTTGTGATCGGCCGTTTGCCCCGCCGCACCCCTTGGTCCCAGCTCGCACGATTATGGTGAAAAGGCCGACGGCCTCGTCGGGATGGTTCTGGACACGGATGGGTCATGGCCAGCACGGGAGTGCCTCGTTCATGAAAGGTTTCAGCGATTAGCAATGATAAGGCTGTCACCTGTCAGCAGCACAAACTGACCGCCAGAGATGCGCTTAGTATAACCATCTTGGTACAACCCACTCAGTATGACCCTCTCATTGAACCGTCAGCGTCGGCGAAAAGGGGCAACCTACCTCCGGATTGGTGGGACCTGTCATCGAGCTCCTGGCACCGGCTTGGAGGAGGTGACTACACAAAGATCACACACGGCATAAAAGGAGCTACAGACGACGGGAGTGATCGGCGACTACCACTTTATCATCAACTTTTTGTATTGCTTTGCATTTCTGTTTTACTTTGCATTTTCTTGTACTTAAGTAAATATATACGTCTTTGTCCAACGTCCTGAGTATCAGACCCAGCCTCACATTCATCTCAATCCTCCACGAGAAAAGTGAACCCACGTCTTTGAACTCCGAGTCACAGCAGCGCTCAATGCAGCTAAATATTTGGTCTAAAATGTACATATAATACTCAAACATAGTTAATAAGCATACCATTGTTTTATTGAACTTATATTAAAGTCTGTAGTCTATTACTTGAATAAAGATTTCGAGACCTCACTGATGTGTGGTGATAAGCAGCAGCCCACTGGTATCGATTGCAGTCTGTGCAGTTTAGTGATTGAAATTGTATGGTGGTAATATTTGCGAATGCGGTGGTCGTTTCCTTTCAGCACATCATGCAGGTTCATTTTAATCAGATAACAATAACATCTCAGCCAGTTTATGCGTCCAACATTTAATAGCTACCACCAAGCAAACGTGTTTAAAGAAGGTGAATTTTTTAAGCTGCAGCATTTCACTGGCATAATGACTGCATGGCTTCCACCGTTATTCATCTGCCACATCTGGCTGCGTAATGACGTGTTGTGGATTAACGTTGCAGCCTCTGGGTGTGTGCACCGGTGGGTAAAAAAACACTGCTTCGCATCTCAACTTTGAATTTCCTTGCATGCGAGACAGATACAATACATTCCTGTAGTCATTTCATAAAAGTAGAAAATAATCATGATAAAGTTATTGCTCTTCAAAGGCAATTCAAATGAAGCTCATGTTATGTTTCGCGGAGTACAGCATAAGTGATAAATAGCTTCGGCTGTTTCTGCATAAATGATGCACAGCAATAAATTCACTGCACATTATTTGCATTTGAGACATAACGAAATGACTTTATTACCTAGTATCTGGCAGAAAAAATTTTCATCTAATTGAGGCTTTACTAGGCACAGCCCCACAGAAGGACACCATTGAAAGAAATGCACACTCAGTTTTGTGTGTGTTTGTGCTGTTCTGGCATTGAGCGTCTTGTGCACTGTTCTTAGTCATACATGAATCACAAACTCGCTCACATTTCAGCCATAGCAATTAAGGCTCTTTTTTTCTTTCAACTACAGCCTCGAAGACACTGCTCATATTTGTTCACCCCTTTGGACTCTACTATCTATAGATGTACCAGTCAATAGAGAATGCATCACCACTGGAAGTAACATCAAGGGCCAGAATCCTCACAAGGTATGTTTCGGAACACTTCAACTAGAATTGTAATTTGTTCATTTACTGAACTAACTTTTGTTTGACCATTTTTGCTTGCAAGTTTGTCATGGCTTCATCATTTCTCTTTTCAGGAAGATGCACAAAAGAGATTATTGGTCTGCAAGCTGCCTACGCCAAGCCATAAGCTCAACGGTCACCACAATGACAACAGGTTTACCAGATAGAGGGGTGCAAACCCTATAAGGAAAGCAACAGCCTACAGTTTTGTAACCTACCTAGCGGGTATTCTAAAATTTGACATACAATTAACCCTTTGAGGGTCAATGACGTAAATATACGGCGCCGCGAACAAGTCCAAAAATGGTCGATGCCGTATATTTACGGCACCATCTGTACGTTTGAAAAGCGCGCCAATTTCCTAACTTTTTCTTTTCTGTCATGTGCTGCCACTATGTGGGGATACAGGGAATTTTTTTCGCGCGCCTCACTCTCTCGGTTTTCGTTGCATGGTTTGTTTTAGCACTAGTTTGCTCTCATGCATCTATATACTACCGCTCATGCATCGGCGCGCGCGCGTGCGGATTGGCCGTCTCGATTTTGTTTGCGGACGGTTTCGGCTTTTTCCGCTTGCAAAAGTGATGGCTATCGCGTTACTAATCGCTCAGTGGGTGACCGCTTGTTTCTCGCTCGTTTAGTGCTCATAGGGGTGCGGATAGGAAGGATGCCGCCGTGCATGCGTTTCCGTTTCTTTTCTTTCTTTTTTTTAAGACTCGCGACAACTAATTGCCCTAGGTGGTTGGCGATAAGAAGAAGATTAGCGGAAGTTTGTCACACGTGTTGCTTTTTTTTGATGAGCCCACAACCAAACAGTTTTCTTGAGTGCGAACACCTATGCAGTTTGATTACGCTATGAACGTACGTATTAGTGTAAGAGCAGGAACATTTGAGACTTACGAAATATTCTCGTGTGCAGATTTTCAAAGCCTTGAACTATGTGCATAAACATGCATCAAATTTTAAATTCTGATAAGTATATTTCCTTTTTTATTGTTGTTATTCATGAATGAAGAGTGCATATATACCAACGCAAAAGATTTTTTTCTCACTTCACGGTCACCCTAGCAAAATTAAGGTAAATTTTTTTTCGAAATAAGTCCCTAAGAAGAATTGGAATCTGCAATAAAAAAATCGACCCTGAGCGGTCGCATATGGCAAAGAAAATCAACCCTCAGAGGGTTAAGGGTGTTTTATGACAAACAGAAAGCAAGATGTTAAGCCCCAACTTCTTTCTTTTCTAGTCATTATAGCCATGACAACCAGAACAGAAACAATGTAGCAAGCCCCTACTTGCTAATGCACATACTCTGTCACATTATCTTTGTAAATCAGCTTGACAGGCATTACCACCAAGTATCACATGCTCCCTCACAACAATAATTTGTTACATAGAATTCAAGAAAAATTTAAAGCAATCAAAGGCGCTGAATGAAATTTTGAGGAAATGCTACTTCATGTTGACTGACACTCTAGCATTCACTCATTTTATTATATTATTTTTTATTTAAGATAACCTCAGGGCCATATGGCATTAAACAGGGATGTGCTTACATAGTAGTAGAGTAAAGCAAACAAACAAACAAACAAGTGCAGTGTGTTCTGGCAACATAATTCTCCTGGTTATCAATGTTAGTTAATGTTCTGCAAAAAAGTTCGTTATCGGTGATGGTTACGATACTTGAGGCTAAGTGGTTCCATACCTGCAATGTACGGGGAATGAAAGATAGAAAGAAAGGCTTTGTGTAACATGAATCAATTCCTGCCTTACTGCGATGATCGGCGCGATTTGAAAGGTACTGAGGCTGCAGTATGAAGTCAAGAAGTGTGGTGCAACGAAAAATTTGTAAAAAGACGGGTAACTTTGTAGTGGTTAGCTAATGAAATAAGTGCTAGGTTAGTTTTCGATGAGGTTATACAGTAGAACCTCGTTCGTAAGTTTTGGAGACTGGGAAAATGCACGACCCAAAGTAACTAAAAAAATTGATGGACCCTACTATTGTTGGCATCTACGTACTGCAAAGTGTTGCACGGATCATTGGAGCACGAGACACCGACGTGCGTTGAGCTGATGGTGCTCCGGCGGCACGAGACGCATTTGTTGTTTTCCTATTGCGTGGTGATGTAGGAGGGCAACGGGAAACCGAAACGAAATCAAGCTGGTGGGTGAAACCGGATGCCGCTGAAGCGAAACGTGATGGCCACATCATGCCGCCTGCAGCAGAAAACGGCGGCCTATTTGGATTATCGTCACCTACTAAAAGCGTGCAGTATGCTACCAATGGCACTACATGCCACGCGCTGTAAAACAGATAGGGGAAGGTGCTTATCGCAATAAGTTTGGTGGTGATAGCTGTGAATATGGCGTGCAATGGCCTGGGTGGGGATTTGAAAAAACTGCGTGTGCTGTCGTTTTCACATGAGACGGGCAGCTATATACTGTTCTCGATCGCATGCGCCTCGAGCCTTTTCTTGTTCACATGGGATCTAGAGGCCGTAAAATGTATATGATTGCAGTCTGTAGAGAGAACAGTGGCACGTTTCGATTATCACGGATTAAAAGCATATTCTGCGCTTACCACGGCATCAGGCGCTGTGAAACAGATAGGCAAAGATGCTTATCACAGTAGGATTGGCAGTGATAGCTTTGAATGTTGCGTGCGACAACCTTGGAGAAGATTTGCTGGTACCGAAATGAGAAACCGAGTTCAAGCCGGAGTTTTCACGTGAGACGGGCAAGCAAGCATTGCGGTGAAGCTACCATGGCCGTTCTCAATCAAGCACACCTCGCGCATTTTCTTGTTTGCATGCGATCTAGCGGCCAGAAAACATATCATACAACCGCAGTTTGGCGATGCACTCAACCAGTAGAAAATGTGTGTAACTATTGGGTCATTATGATGGCAACAAACAACATTTGGCCGACCCAAAGTGAGGGCAACAGATGAGGCGCTTGACTAACAACCACTGGTTTATTGCGGGAAACTCCTGTGTCAGTGTGCCCACTGTTTCTCTGTGTAGCTGTGAGAGTAACTATTTATTAAAAAACGTGACAGCCTGCTTGATGATGCAGGTGATGCAATTATTTAATTCCTTTGCCAGCGCAGATGCTGCGTTTTCATTCTTCTGCATTGAGCCTGTTCTTTTGTATATGTATTTAGTTTCCCGCAACAAGCCATTGGTTGTTAGTTCAGCGCCTTGTCTGTCGTCATCCCTTCGTCCTGTCCAAGCACTGTTTGTCCTCATTCTAATGATGTACCAAACAGCACAGATCAGCACACTCCTATTGGGTCATTTCACATGCTCTCGACTGCGAACACTGGCGCCAGGAAAACGTACGTAATGGGAACGTATCAACGAAGTTCTACTGCATATCACAAGCTCTCGAATAAAGATGGCAGCTGCGCTTGCAGATTCGAAATGATGTAATCGAAACCAGACGCCGTTTTAAAATAGCTATGTGACGACACATTTCGACCCTTAGATGGATATGTATTTCTAACCAAAATTTGTACCTAGGTGCAAGAATACAACAGGAACAAAAATGACGCTGAAGACCTATGTTTAGAACTGAATTGTTGGCAAAATGTAACCGCTGTTCGGTGCAGTTACTCTTCGAGTGTTTTTAAGGGCGAGTCCTTGGATGTCTCGTGTATAAAAGCCAACGCGCTTGACCCGCAGATCAAATTTTCACTGATCACCAACTGTATTCGCCACTGTTGTTGTGTTTTGATTGCTTTTGATTGTAGCTTGCGTTTGTGGACACAGGTACACCCAATAAAAAGTTGAGTTTCGGTTTCCCATTGCCCTGTTAAAAAACCATGCAATAGTAAAACAACAAAAACATGTCTTGGGCCGCCGGAGCAGCGCCAGCTCAACATTCGTTGGCGTCTCATGTCGCAATGATCCGCACAACGCTTCATGCTATGTAGAGGTAAAAAATAGTAGAGTGAAATTTTTTTAATTACTTCGGATCGTACGTCTTCCTGGTTAGCAAATTTTTTCTCACATTTTTTTTCCAAAATGTATGAACGAGGTTCTACTGTATTTTACTACAAGTGGGAGATGACTATTGTGCACAAGGGAGTGAAGCACTCTAGTTAGCCAGATGCGAAAACTTCGGAAGCTACTATGGCATGCCACCATTCTGTGAAGGTCTCGGACATCATGGACTTGGCATTACAACTGCATGTCAGCCACACAAGAACTGTAAAATTGAGTTGTCTATGTCACTTCAGGCGAAAAAAATGCGATGTTCGAAAGGTCGAACATCACCATGAACCCTTATCGGCAATCTGCAACACGTAAACGATGCACTGCCAAATCGTGATCTGATTACAGCAGAGTGAAGTGACGACCACCTTGATATAGCGCGCAATGGGACGGCACAACAGACACAAAGACGAACACATGCACAAACTAACAACTGATTTAATTGAAGCCATACCCACAGGTATACCATACCGTTACAAGGAAACATGGAATTCGTAGAACAAAGTGATTAAACCAGGCACAAAAGGAATTTCATTTCTGCATTTTACAGTCAATCGATGTTTCGCTTACACACTCCTGAGCTGCTTCCCTGATAAAATATGCCTCCAACGTTTCACGGGCAGTTTTCGTTGGCTCTTGCCTAGGACTTTCATGCAATTGGAAACATGGTTCACAAGTGGAACAGCTACTGCAGTGGTCAGCAAGATGCGTCTTCTCCTTGTTAGCTAGATTTCTTGCGTGCTCCTCAAGTCGGTGATTGATGCATCGCCTTGTCCAGCTGTCGTATACTTTTCTGCAGGATAGGGGGATCTCGTACGCAGTGTTGTTGGCACACTCTACAGGACACTTGTCATGGTTCTTTTTACAGCCCACATTTTTTGTCTGCATAGCTGATGCGACAGCTCAGCTGAGAAAGCTTCTTGGGGGCTGAAAAAAAAGCACCGGCAGATTAAACCGAGTAGCAACTTTTTTCCGGCAATGTGTGACCTTGAGAGTGTACGGAACCATTTCCAGCCTCTGAGTGCCCACCAGGGTTTCCACGGCATTCTTGCAAGCATGGTGCTTCATTTTTCAAAGGAGCATTTCCGCTACTGGCACGAAGACCAACCGAGGAAAGGCAGCTGAGAAACGCCTTCCCAATTGTAGATCAAAACTAGCTTCGACAATGTCAATACACAACTTCTGCAGTGTGGATTCCAAACAGAGTGTTGCAATTATCTTTGAGTTAATTATCTATGTAAGAGTTAATTATTGTTCCTGAATAAACGTACACTCTCCAACTGAAAAAATTCAAAACACAGATTGACATTTCGGCGCCCAATACGGGTACCTTGTTCACAATTAACGAATGCACGATGGTCTTTATTATATATGCTTCGGAAGACATAATGCGCTTGCGTACAATTCAGAGAGGGGTCCCCGTGTCCGGTTTATCGTGTTGGTAGTAGATTGTATGCAGAATGATTCAAGGAGCAATCGGGACGATAATTTTTTCTCTCTTTCGATGATAGAAGCCGAATGCCAGTTAGTACTGTGTCCAGTCTTTTCGTGATGCTCTGCCAGGGCACTAGAAACCGTGTCCTTTGGCTACATAATTGCGATGCTGCTGTAGTCTTCTTTTAAAGTTCCCCGTCTCGCCTACGTAGCACGCATGGCAGTCCTGGGAAGGAATTTTGTCGATGACGCCCGGAAATTGTTCTTTTTTGAGGCAGTCTTTCCCTCGGACGAGTGAAATTATCGTTGAGTGAGCGGATTTGTACGGAATTAGCTCTTTTTTGTGCATGCGGGGAATGCACCCAGCACATGTGGCTTTCCCTGAACTTCAGGCATAAATTTTAAAACTGCAGCCTTCCTGCTCCAGGACGCTTATATGTAAAAGTCAGTCCTTTGCAGTGTTTTTTTTTTTAAATTATCGAAAACACAACTTTGTGCATGCATATAAGAGATGGAGCACTTCTTGTTGAAAAGAATTAAGATGTCGTATTAAGTACTCTGAAGGCAAAATTCTAAGAGGGCTAAAAGTTCTCTATCGACATGCCTACTGCACTTTGGAAAGCCACAGGACTGGTTTCTTCCATGCAATCTCTAACAATCTCAACAAAGAGTTCACGATAAGGAACAGCATAAAAGAGCTCTTCCACACCAATATTGTCACATAGGAGTGATGGGAAAGAAGGCAGCAAAAACTGCAAATGACAAAACTACTGTTTTATTGGGTGATCCTGTGCCTTCAAAAACAAGCCACACTCAAAGAACAACGATAGCAGCGAACACAGTCAGCGATCAGCAAAAATCTGACAGCTGGTCAAGCCCCTGGGCTTTTATACATGAGTCATCGAAGATTCCACAGTAATCACTGGTGCCCATGTGCCTTCCAGACCAGAAAGTACTACACAATTCATGTCACTCATCCAATCAGTTTACACATCGTTCAGTGACATCATATAACAGTTAGAACTATCAATCACATTCGAGAAACTTCCCGACACATGCAGGCACGTCCTCCCCCGCGTGATAATGTTTAACATTTGTTAAAGGGACACTAAAGCGAAACAACAAATCAGTTTAGATAAATGAAGAATTGTTTGAGATCCCTGCAGGCAGTGATTTCAAAAAGATAGTTTGATTATTAGCTGAGAAAATGAAGGTCCAAGTACCAGTATTTGAATTTCGCGCCGAAACCGCAGTGCCGGCACGTGAGCGTGACGTCAGGGATTCCAAAGTATGTTTTCGAATTTGGGCCGCGTTGGCTGAATAAAGGTTCCCGAAACTTGCCATGTTTAATATTTGGTTCCTTTAGAACACAATGTAGTCAATCTGTACCGCTATACATAATTAGTAGGCCCTAGAAGATGCCATAAAAATCCATGACGTCACAGCCACCAGGTGCAGGAACTTAAGTAGGCGTCGCCACCCGTATTTCGTTCTTGCGCTTTTTCTGGCTTACCAAACGTCTTATCGTTGTAAGAGGGGTGTTTTTGGTGTTGTGGAAAGCTCATTTACTGATGCAGAAGAAATCATTTTTCCCTTTAGTGTCCCTTTAACCAGTGAAAAGCAGTCACCGGTGAAAGATAAACAAGTACACATGTCAATACCCCCCCTCTTAAGAAACATCATCCCGATGCTGCAAACAAACACAGAAGCAAAAAACAAGAACACATGTAGTAGAGAGACAACAAAATAACGAAGTCTGTCAGTGGCCTTAAAAGCGCTCAAGATGCACCCCATGGACCACATGGACTTCAGATTGTATGCAGCCCCACTGCAATTGCGAAATGCCATCTGGCACGACCTCACAGTCTAGTGTGCAAATACGCTGGATGATCTTGTAGGGTCCGATAAAGCGTCGTAATAGTTTCTAGCAGAGTCCCTGTCGGTGTACCGGGCCCAAATCCAAACATGGTGCAGATTGGCTTTTTCGTTTCTGCCAAAGGAGCAGAATAACTTGGCAAGTAGTCTCAGGCGAGGAAAAGGCTGCTGACAGAGAAGGCGTAGATTTCCGGCGCAATTAGTTTTCTAGAGGTGGCTGAATCGTACTCTGAAGGCGATATGTTCAATAATGTTTTTATCAGCTCCTGCCAGACCGGACAATGCACTTCAAAGGGCAACAGTGCAAAGGAGGGAAGAAGTCTCATCTTCATGCGACAGTCCTGCTCTGCTGCAATGCAACAGGCACAAAGAAAATTACAACGCTCGTCATGGGCACGTACATAAAACCTCGCTGCATGAAAAATGTCATGTCGTTACCATACGACTACCGCACCAACAAATGAGCCTGGATGACCAGAGAACTTTTTTTCGAGTGGCTCACCAAACTCGACCAAATGAGGAGGGATGACTGAAGAATTCTACTGGTTGTCGACAACTGCCCTGCTCACATTGTGAATGTTTGCTTGACGCACGTTCGCTTGGAGTTTCTGCCACCAAACAAGACGTCCTTGCTGCAACTCCTAGACCAGGGCATTATAAAGAGTGTGAAAGCAGAATTTCACGAGTGCCTTGTGCAGCAGTTGATTATCAGCCTTTGCTTAAAGCAACCGACTGCAATCAATATTCGTCAGGCAGCGGAAATGCTCACAGGAGCTTGGTGGAATTTGAAGGAGTCCACCATAAGCAACTGCTGACAAAAAGCAGGGCTTGTCAAAGCACCTGTACAGCTTGAAGATGACCTGGAGGCGACTGACAACACAGGAGACCTGTGGACCGAGGTTGCGGAACTGCTGCCCGCCATCTCTTCTTTCAACGACTACGTGGAGAGCGACAGTGCAGCACTAACGGCAGCGGACCTGACAGCCAAAAAGATTGTTAACTGCATTCGCGACATCTCCAGTGACGATGACGACCTGAAGGAAGATGGCTGGGTCACCGAACACAGAAGATGAGATCGTGTCGAACATTCATGTTTAAAGTATAAGCCCCATGCAAGCAATCTTGCGTGCGACAGTGACAAGCGACACAATGGAGATGTCTGTCGCTTTGGCTCGTTGCCTACAAGTTGTACCCCATGCGAGCGATGATTTCGAGCGACGTCTCCCTGGTGTTGCCGGTATGAGGGCAGCAAATGCACGTTGTAACTGGTATGGCACGTGCTTTATTAATTTAAGTTGATGTGTTTTACTGTAAAAAGCAGCATAAACTATTTCTGAAGGTCTCGCAGTAGGTTCTTATCCTAGCATGTATAAAAATTCAATTGTTTGCTGGTTCCGTGTAACAATCGGTATTACTTGAGTGATGTACATCCAGTTCCGGCTAGATAAAGTCGCTCGTGGCACTTCCGGGCGATGAGCGACGAGTTCCAGATCTGTTCAAGCGACGGCCCGTGTTATGGCTTGAAGCCATCGCTTGTCACCATCGCACACAATATCACTCTCATGAGGTTTAGCCTTTAGTGCACAAGAACAAAGTCCGCACTTTGATTGCTAGGTGCAATGACATACCCGATGAGGTATTGCACAAGTGGAAGATGTACACACATTCCTAATCGGTCGTGCGTTGCACGCACCAGAAGAAAATCCCCGATTTCTTTAAATAAAGCAGCTTTGAAGTGAGTGAAACATTTTCATTTGAGAGTATGCTTCTCTGCCCTTGGCAGAGAAGCATACGCATCTACTGCCAGGGTACATTATTTTTATTCCTTGGTTTGTCCACTGGCTTATAATTGCAAGTTTTTCACTATGATATTTCAAAGTAAAAGATTTTTGCCGGTCCCGCATGATTCGTTATATTGAGATTTCACTATCTCTCGCGAGCCTTTGTAAACCTAAACACTTGCAAAATTCTATTGCTTTACTCTTAATTCTTGTGCAACTTTTTTTTAACATGAAAGAGGTTCTTGTTGATAGCTAAAACAGCTGTTTCGTAGTACATGGTTCTTGGCAAGGCGACAAGACCTTGTCTGCCTGGACCTAATAAAGGACCTAATGAAGGAACCACAAAGAACGAAAGTGTCCAACGCAAGAGATCCGATAGAATGCATGGAATTCGTGAGAAAGACTGTGGAAGCAGTAAAAAATAGACGCAGCATGAAATGAGTGAGAAGAAAACTAGCCATAGGAGAAGCCAAGATGTATGCACTGAAGGATAGCAGGGTAATATCATCAGCAATTTTGAAGATATGGTAAAAGCAGCGGAAGAATTCTATACTGACCTGTACAGTCCTGACCTGGCATACAGACCTGACCTGGCATGCGGGCGTGAGTGGCCCAATGACGAGTGATGGTTGTCCGATGATTATCAAGTGTGATTATGATACATTATAAATCTGGGCTTTCCCAGAGTAAATCTCAGTTAAAGTTCCGCACCTGTCTTGTGCGTTTCTTTCCTCATCTGTTGTCGTTTGCACGGTTACATGATGCATTCCAATATCGACCACCAACTAGCCTGCCTCTCCCTGTTAAATATGTTACCTATAAAGAAAGGGGTCACACAAGGAGACAATCTCTCTTATGCTATTCACTGCATGCTTGTAAGAACTATTCAAGCTATTAAACTGGCATGGTCTAGGACTGAGGATCAACGGCGAATATCTCAGCAACCTTCAGTTTGCAGATGACATTGTTCTGTTAAGCAAAATTGGGCAGAAATTGCAAGAAAAGATTGAGGAATTTAACAGAGAAAGTAAGAGTAGGGTTGAAGATTAATATGCAGAAGACAAAGATAATGCTGAATAGCATGGCAAGAGAACAAGAGTTCAAGATCCCTAGTCAGCCCCTAGAGTCTGTGAAGGAGTATGTTTACCTATGTCAATTACTCACAGGGGACCCTGATCATGATAAGGAAATTTACAGAAGAATAAAAATGGACTGGAGCGCATACGGCAGACATGGTCAGGTCTTGACTGGAAGCTGACCATTATTATTGAAAAGAAAGATGTACAATCAATTCATTCTACCAGTGCTGACATATGGCACAGAAACTTAGACTTACAGAGAAGCTCGAAATCAAGTTATGGACCACGCAAAAAGCAATGGAGCGAAGAGTGTTAGGCATAACATTAAGAGACCGGAAGAGAGCAGTGGGGATCAGAGAACAAATGGGGATAGCCGATATTCTAAGTAACATTAAGAGAAAAAAAAATGGACCTGGGCAGGCCATTTGACGCGTAGGATAGATAACCGGTGGACCAAGAATGGGTGCCAAGAGAAGGGAAGCGTAGTCCAGGACGGTAGAAAACTAAGGGGGGTGATGAAATTAGGAAATTCACAGGCGCAAGTTGGAATCAGCTGGTGCAGGGCAGGGGTAATTGAAGATCGCAGGGAAAGGCCTTCGTCCTGCAGGGGACATAAATTAAGCTGGTGATGTTGATGAACCAGCGATCCTTTGCAACATTACGTGGTGGCAGTGCATGTTGTAACGTTCTCGTCGAATCGGGCCGTGTAAATACAGTAACGACAGGAACACTTGAGTGGCTAATGCACGAAGTGCCCCACTAATGATTGCACAAAAACGAGATTGCCTCCGTCGAGACATCCAATATCCCACCTGCGCAAGCGTCCGTTATGCCAGTGCACACCCTGCACCATGCTCTATGCCTCCTCTCCTGGAGGCGTCCTTTCAAAGCAAGTGACCTTCTTTGTGGCTTCTGAAATCCAAGCGCAAGAGTCACTTGCTCTTCTCAAGGGTCGAACTGTCACGGTTCGACTGGAGTGGGATGCGCTGCTACGGTTGGTGTCTAGCAACCCATGCAAAAAGGATTCTCGCCCACCATGCCTCGTCGAAACGAAGTGCGACTTCCTAATTCTCCATGGTTGTCTCGAGTGGATGCCAGTCTGCCGGACACTCCGCAGTGTTTGCACGCCCCTTTTGTGTGTGTGCGACTTTAGAGTGACCCTTTCCTCGAACTGTCAAGAGCTACAGGAGAACTTTCGCGAACCAACGTCGCCTAGGAGAAAGGATCAAGCTACGACGAGCACTTGCACCGTCAGCTGGGACAATGGATCAGCCGCCTTTCCTCTACAGTGGCGGGACGCCCTTTCCTTGCAGCAGCTTGGTATCTACGGAGGCGGGACGCTCTTTTTTCCTTGCTGCAGGCTTGGTATCAACGGAGGCCTGACGCCCTTTTCACGAACCAGCAATGTGCAGAAGAGAAGGATAAGCGTCTACAATCCCGGACCTGCGGCTTGGTATACACGGGGGCCGGACGCTCTTTCCTTGCTGCAGGCTTCGTATCTAAGGTGGCGTGACGCCCATCCACAAACCAGACTCTGTGTGTCACGTGACGTCGACGGGAGCGAGATCCCTCCCACAATTTTAGAGAGCCTATTTAACCCTTTCGCTGTCGGACCTTTCTGGCCGTGACGCACCCCCAGTGTCGGCTTGGTTTCAGGGAACGAGCATAACAGGGAATGAACATAGCAATTTATTTTTGATTATGAATGGTATACAAATTACATAGTCAATGCAATATGCACATTTCAGTGTTCTGCAGCTGTTGTTAGTAAACATCATCATCATCATCAGCCTGACTAACATCCGTTCAACATCCGAATCTGACGATGCGGAACTCATCTCTTCCTCGCATGAGATACTGTCCGAGTCCAAATCCGAGTTCTGCTCGTATTCTGAATCAGAAGAGCCACCGCTCCAATGAGCAGACGAAGGTCCCGCGCGCCTCAGCTATCCGAAAGTAACTGCGCGCAGGAAGGATGCACTTTCGGTCGCCAGCACAACGGAGAGAAATGGGACGTTGTGTGATCAAGAAGACAGAGGGAGATGAAAAAAGGCTAAAACAAAGTTCGAAGGGCTTTACGCTTACTGGTCGGAAGCGACGGTGCGGCGAGAGAGCGAAAGCAGCAATCGAGTCACTCTTTTCAAAGAGGCAACGGCGCGTGCACCTGAACTTGACGTGCCGTAGCAAACATACCAACAGAAGAAAAATAAAAACCTTCAAACCAGCGGAGATGGCAGAACAACCCTTGAACCCATAACTACACGCGCGCGACGCATGATCCAGCGAACGCGGAGCCACCGCGCCACTCAGCGAAGAGAAAGGGGGGAGTGGCAGTCGCACCGTACTCTTCAATACATGTACTACACAGGTCAGGGCGAAAATACAAACTTGTAGAAAGAGTCAACAGATGGCGTGGCCAGTTCAGGAGCGCCAGCTTTGCGCTCAGGCGCGAAATTTTGAACACACGATAGAGAATGTACCGGTACGTCAGTGACACTGTGGGGGGGAAGCGCGATGACGTACCAGTACGTCCGTGACAGCGAAAGGGTTAAGGGGCTCCGAATGTACTTTTAAAACACTTCGTTCTCTTCTCTTCATCTTTCACCAACCTTTGAATAAACCGTGCAAGTTTTGCACTAGAAATCATCTCATCCTTGCCTGGTCGCCATGGTCTACTGGATGCCTGCAGCCCGCCGACAACGCCACGCTACCCAATAGTAACGTCAGTCAAGCTTTGATAAACAGGCGTTGCTACAACTCGGCAGCAGTACGATACGCTACCCAGGAGTACGCAACAAACTGGCTGGCAGCGATTGGGATACGCAACCCTGAAGACCCCAACTTGGACGAAATCTACGATATCGTAGCCTCTTCATCCTGGTGACAACATTCGGAAGGAGAGTGTCAGGATTCATGACTGCATATAGTGAGTGCACGGCTTTTCTTCACCAAGATACCACTTGGCTTTACATATTTTTTGGCGAGTACAGAGCAGCGATTTTTCTTTAACCGTTGATGGAAGTTTTTCATATGTCAAGGTTGTTAGAGTGAAGAGATAGCAACACTAAGGGGAGCCACGAACTTGAAGGCACTAAAGAAGGCAGAATTGTTGAGCTTGGCCAGAGTTGGGCCTCCAAATTGCCAAATCAATGAGAAAGCCGGAGATCAAGCAGGCGATCGAAGCGACCGGGGCAGACGACGACGAACTGAAGGAATGCCTAGACAGCATTGCAGGAAAGGAGGAAGAGCATAAGCGCATAGAAGAAAAGGAAGAGCGTAAGTGCCTAGAGGAAGAAGAAGAGAGTGTTGCATGCGACGCACTCGAATTGAAGCGCTTAGGGATTGAGTTGCTGAAAGCTCAAAATACTGAAAGACCTAGCACAGAGGCACGTGAAAGCGAGCGCAGAATGTCAGACTTGATGGCACCCTACGCATTAGGAGGAGACATATGTCTTTTTCTGGTACAGTTTGAGCGCACATGTGAGAAGGCAAAATTCGCGAGAAACACGTGGCCGCAACGCTTGCTTACGTTACTGCCACGTGAGGTAGCTGATATCATTGCCTGCATGGGGAAAGATGAAGCAGGGGACTTCGATGAAGTCAAAGCGAATCTGCTTAAGAAGTATAGATTATCAGCGGAAGCATTCAGGCGAAAATTCAGGGAAGTCGAGAAGACCAAAAGCGAGTCATACTCAGATTTTGCATACACCTTGGAGGTAAACCTGAAGGAATGGCTCGGAGAAGAGGGTGCACTCGGCGATGCCGAAAAGACAATGCAGTGCGTTGCTTTAGAACAGTTCTACCGCCGGCTGCCAGCAAACATCAAGTATTGGGTTCAGGATAGGCCAGACGTAGACACCATCACGAGAGCGGCTAATCTCGCTGAGGAGTACGTAACTTGGCTTGCGTTCGAAAGCAGCGAAGCTCCTAAGGAGGTGAATAAATACAGACCCAACAAGCCAGAGCGATGGTCGAAGTTGAATGAGTATAGATCAAAGGAAAGGTCAGATTCAGTGAAAAATAGTGATGAAAACAGCAAGGGAAGGGAGAAGTCACCCGAACAGAGGGCAGAAAGGCAAAAGAAAAAAGCTTTCGAGGCAAAGAAACCAGTAGTATGTTATAACTGCCAGCAAATGGGACCTATCTCCGTAGGGTGCAAAATTCCAAACTAGTGTTAATGTCACTAACTAGCAACGAGGAAAACTTGAAATTGCTAGAACCGTACATTCGAGACCTCATGGTAAGCAGCAAACCGTGTAGGGTGCTTCACGACTCGGCAGCCACAATGGAAATGGTGCATCCGTCGTACGTAGAGCAAGGCCAGTTCACGGGAAATGTGCTTGAATGAGGCAAGCTGTGAAAACCTCCAGTGTTTGTCTCCCTGTGGGCAAGATTCATATTATTATGATATCATCGAGCAATGCTCAAGGGACAAGCCGGCACGAGAACGACGACGAAGTGGGTCTGTGCCCTTGGCGCGTGCGAGTGTCGGCCTGGTGGTCTGGCTCCAGTGTAAATACCCTGTATATAGCCTCTTTCATCTGTGTTTTTCCACACGTAACATTCTGGTGGAGGTCAGCGATCCTCGTCCTCACCACGGAACTCCGGAGTGGTCAGTACATCGAGCTTGTCACCATGCCTCCGGTGATGAGACCGCCTCTGCAACGGCTTCGGCTTGTCCGACTGCTCCAATCATCACGGTTGCCCAACGTCGCGACCCTGGTGTGTTCTCTGGCCTGGAGGGAGAGGACGTTGACGAATGGATCACGCTCTATGAACACGCCAGTGCTAATAACAGGTGGGATCCAACGATCATGCTCGGCAATATCATCTTTTACCTCGGCGACACCCCACGCGTGTGGCAACA
Source organism: Dermacentor andersoni (assembly GCF_023375885.2). NCBI lineage: Eukaryota > Metazoa > Arthropoda > Arachnida > Ixodida > Ixodidae > Dermacentor > Dermacentor andersoni. Next base: position 3,275,358 of record NC_092824.1, on the reverse strand, counting down.
AACGCATGACGAGATAAACAGTTGGGACAGTTTCAAACAAAAGCTCAGGGAACTGTTCGGCGACCCCATTGGGCACAAGGCTGCCACGAGAAAGGCTCTTGCGTCTCGTGTTCAGACATTTACAGAGCCGTATGTTTCGTACATCCTCAACGTCTTTGCTTTCTGCCGCAAAGCTGACGATACGATGTCTGAAGCAGATAAAGTGTCGCATGTGCTAAAAGGCATCGCCGATAATGCTTTCCATTTGCATGTTTTCGGCCACGTCTCGACTATCGACGCCATCATCAAAGAATGCCGTCACCTTGAACAAGCTAAGAGCCGCCGTATCACACATCACATCACGCGGCTACCCAACATTGCTGCTACGTCGACATGCGAGGCTCGACCACATCAGACCACCCCCTGTGACGACGTAACCCGTATTGTTCGCGGCGAGCTCGAGGCCACCTGTTTGCCAGCTTTCTCCGCGATGCCTCCCGATCCACCAGCAACCACGATTGCGCTGATTCAGGCTATCGTCAGACAGGAATTTGAGAACATGGGTCTCAACTCCGTGAGTTCATCGTCTCCACCCACAGTTCCCCAGTTCTCTAGCAGCCCTCCTCGTCCCTGGCAGTCCTTTTCTACCACATCTTGCCGCAACCTGTCCGAATGGCATACCCCTGATGACAGGCCGATCTGCATCCACTGCTGTCGCATCGGCCACGCCGCTTGTCACTGCCGCAACCGATGGCCACCACCTCCTCGGATATACACCGCCGCTCATTCCCGCACCTTTGGACCTTCTGTTCCCTATGCTACCTGCCATGAACCCGCTGCCGCTGATGCCCCTGCTCCGAACCTTCGCTACAGCCGCTCGCCCTCAACATCGACGGCATCAGTCTCGTTCGCCCCAACCCCGCCGCTTCTCTCCGTCGCCTATCGCCTCCCGGATCCAGCCGGAAAACTAGGCACTGCAGCTTCTGGAGGCGAAGCTGCGTTGTCCACCCTGCACTCAAATCCTCTGCTCACGTTACACACGAAACAAAACCTTCTTGACGATGACGTTGATGGCTATCCTGTCATGGCACTCATCGATACAGTTGCACATCTTTCTATTATGAGTGCTGCCTTCCGACGACGACTGAACAAGCTCCTCACCGCAGCGTCGGCACGCGTCGTCCGCATTGTGGATGGCAGTACTCTGCCTATCATCGGCATGTGTATGGCACGTGTTAGCATCGCCGGCCGCCACACTCCTGTCCTCTTCACCGTGATTGCTCATTGCCCCCACGACCTCATTCTCGGCGTCGATTATCTCTCCGCGCATTCTGCTCTTATTGACTGCTCTTCCAGTACTCTTCTCCTTGAGTTGCAGATTCTCACAGAACCTTCCGACATACCCCAGTGCCGCCTACGCCCCACCGGCTTTATTCGCCTGCCACCAAAATCAATAGCCTATATTGAACTCTTGTCTTCCCCACCAGTCCCTGATGGCGAGTACCTTGTCACTCCTCTGCCTGACATTCCACTACACTATGACGTTACCGTGCCTCACAGTATACTTACTATTACTGCGAACTGCACTTTCATGCCCATCTCTAACTTTGGATTGGCAAAGCAAATTCTACCGCAAGGTATTTGCCTCGCCAATGTTGATTGTCTCGGCGACCATCACGTGGCAACTTTATCGACCGATCCTTCTTGCGAGCTTAGCAGGCCCCTCGTGCCAGCCTCGGCCGCCGATCCCAAGATACAGAAAATGGTTGCGACGGACCTGTATTGTGCACAGGCTGAAGACCCTTACGAAGTATTATCGTCCTACAGATATTTTCGACTTCGACGATCGCCCTTTAGGCCAGACGCTCGCGGTCAAGCATCGGATTCTTACTGGCGATGCTACTCCTATTCACCGACGGCAGTATCGAGTTTCTGCGTCTGAACGCCGAGTAATTCAAAGTGAAGTCAACAAAATGCTAGACAAAAACACCATTGAGCCTTCTTCGGGTCCCTGGGCGTCACCTGTAGTGTTGGTTAAGAAGAAGGATGGCACGTGGCGCTTCTGTGTAGACTACCGCCATCTGAACAACATTACTAACAAGGACGTCTACCCGCTGCCACGTATAGACGACGCCCTTGACTGCCTGCACGGGTCCAGCTATTTCTCGTCTATTGATCTTCGTTCTGGATACTGGCAGATTGCTGTTGACGATATGGACAGAGAAAAAAACACGTTCATCGCACCTGATGGCCTATACCAATTTAATGTAATGCCGTTTGGATTATGCAACGCCCCTGCCACCTTTGAGCGTATGAGGGACTCCTTGCTCCAAGGTTTCAAATGGTCCACATGCCTCTGCTACCTCGACGACATCGTCTTCTCGCCAACATTCGACACTCACCTTGAGCGTCTAACAGCTATACTTGATGTATTTCGAAAGGCGGAGCTGCAACTTAACTCGTCCAAATGTCGTTTTGGCCACCGACAAGTTATTCTTCTGGGCCATCACATTGTCGCTTCCAGAGTACAGCCTGATCTCGACAAAACTCGCGCTGTCCGAGAGTTTCCGGTTCCGAAGACAGCCGCAGACGTTCAAAGTTTAATAGGGCTGTGCTCGTACTTTTGTCGTTTTGTTCCAGATTTTGCGACAATTGCTAGGCCCCTAACTAATCTTTTGAATAAAGGCGTACAATTCTCGTGGGGTACTGCAGAAGCCGCCGCCTTCTCTCGTCTCGTCACTCTTCTAACCTCACCACCCATTCTCGCCCACTTCGACCCTGATGCCCCTACAGAATTGCGTACAGATGCCAGTGGTCATGGCGTAGGTGCCGTCTTAGCCCAACGTCAGCGTGGCCAGGATAGCGTTATTGCTTATGCGACGACACCATCAACACCAGTTGCGCTCCTCACACCATCGGAGCGCAACTATTCCATGACTGAACGAGAATGCCTTGCTGTAGTCTGGGCGGTTCCGTCCTTACCTTTACGGTCGCCCTTTTTCCGTAGTCACTGACCATCATGCTCTCTGCTGGCTCTCATCGCTAAAAGATCCTACAGGCCAGCTTGGTCGATCGGCTTTGAGGCTACAAGAATTTTCATATTCCGTGGTGTACAAGTCTGGCCGCCTGCACCAGGACGCTGACAGCTTGTCGCGTTACCCTGTTGACTCAGACTCCTCCAATATTGCCAGTGCTTGCGTATTTTCTGTATCCTAGCTGCTTCATTTCGCCAACATGCACCGCCGTGACGCCTACATCAGAGCACTCATGGACCGTTTTGAACACTCTCCGGCTGATGCTGCTCTACACCTCTTCGTCCTCCGCGATGGTACTCTGTAGCGTTGTAACCTTCATCCGGACGGCTCTGAGCTCTTACTTGTCATACCTAAACACCTCCGCTCAACCGTGCTAGAAGAGCTCCACGACGCACCAACGGCAGGACACCTCGGCGTATCTCGAACCTATGACTGTGTACGTCACCGTTTTTTCTGGCCGGACCTTGCCCGTTCCGTACAACGTTACGTCGGCGCTTGTAAACTTTGCCAACGACGCAAGAAGCCTTCCCAGCCCCCCGCTGGTTACCTGCAGCCGCTCAACATCCCTGACAAGCCCTTCCTTTGTGTCGGCTTAGACCTTCTCGGCCCATTTCCGGAAGCTACATCAGGAAACAAGTGGGTTGAAGTCGCGGCGGACTACGCGACCCGCTACGCCGTAACCCGCGCTCTTCCGAGCAGTTGCGTAACTGATGTTGCCGACTTGCTCCTGCATGATATCATTTTGATTCATGGTGCTCCGCGTCAATTGCTAACAGACCGTGGCCGCACGTTCTTAGCCAAAGTCATTGACAACATCATGCGAGCCTGCTCAATACAGAATAAGTTTACCACCTCCTACCATCCCCAAACGAATGGCCTCACTGAGCGTTTGAACCACACCCTTACAACATGCTATCGAAATACGTTTCAGACGACCGCCGTGACTGGGACCTGGCTCTACCTTACATTACCTTTGCATACAACTCTTCCTGTCTCGAAACTGCTGGCTTTTCCCCGTTTTACCTCTTGTATGGCCGTGAACCGACGCTACCACTGGACACTGTGCTTCCGTCCACCACAGCTTCAACTAGCGCTTATGCCCGTGATGCTATCGCCCATGCTGACCATGCTCGCCAACTTGCGCACACTCGTCTACAAGTCTCTCAAGGCAACCAAAAGCAACGCTACGACCTCCATCACCGTGATGTCCATTTTGTGCCCGGCACCCTCGTGTTGCTTTGGTCACCATCGCGTAAAGTTGGCCTTTGTGAAAAACTGCTTTCCTGCTACACAGGCCCATATCGCGAGCTTCGCCAAGTAACCGATGGCACCTACGAAATCGCTCTAGCCACGCCCACTACGTCCTCCGCTGTGACAACCAGTGACATTGTCCACGTCGCCCGACTCAAACCCTACAACTTTCCACGCGCCTTGGATATTTAACAGCACCGTGACAGCGCTTTTGCCGCCGGGGGGTAGTATTACGATATCATCGAGCGATGCTCAAGGGACGAGCCACCGCGAGAATGATGACGAAGTGGGTCTGTGCCCCTGGCGCGGGCGAGTGTCGGCCTGGTGGTCTGGCTCCAGTGTAAATACCCTGTATATAGCCTCTTTCATCTGTGTTTTTCCACACGTAACAATGTCGAAGGCCCTTTTGAAGTACTGGACACTGAATCTGCCGTCTCGGCACATCTCCCGCCTCAGTATCCATATTTGTTTTCTAACAAACCTGAGGATTTGCTGCGACGCTGGGGAATCTGGTTTAGTGAAGGGATAGTGCAAGCCTTAACTCATTGCAAGGCAAGGGAGCTCGCGGCCAAGGCAGTGTACGAATGTCCAGTGGTGGAGGAAACAGGTTTGACGGAGGATTCGTCAACCAGTACCATACAGGACAGCCCTATAGGGGATAATGCAGAATGTACACCAGCTGATGAAGAGGTCAGGAAAGCAGCGGAGCCTGAAATGTCTCGCGAGGCAGAATGCAAACAAAAGTTATTGAAGGTAAGCTCGGCCACATTGATTCCTGAGCAGGAAAAAGATTTCACCCGGCGTAACTTAAGGCCAGATGCTAAAGAAGGTGTGGCCAAACAGAATGTAAAGTTCCTCAAGAGGGCAGGCGTCCTCTATAGGAAGTACACCAGTCGAAAGGGAGTGCAATTGAACCAACTGGTGGTGCCGCATCCCTATTATGAGCAGCTCCTGCACCTGGTTCATGGGGGCTTTTGGACAGGGCATCTTGGCATTCGTAAAACAAAGGACCACTTACTGCAGGAATTTTAGTGGCCCGGCTGCTTTTGAGAAGTACAAGCATTTGTGAGAAGCTGCAACACATGTCAACGCACAGGCAAGTCCAGAGATAAGGCCAAAGCGCCAATGAGACTTGTTCCCATTATCACGGAGCCTTGTCTCAGGCTCATAATAGATACAGTGGGAACACTTCCTGCAATGCAGTCTGGCTATCGACATATTCTTACTGTACTACGCCCCGCAACAAAATTTCCAAAGGCAGTGCCCCTCAAAGAACAAAGGTCGGTGGAGATTGTTAACGCGCTTTTGTCTATCTTCGCGCGGGTAGGGTTTCCCGCAGAAATACAGTCAGATCAAGGATCCGTCTTTACGAGTGCACTGACATCGACGTTTCTGGAAACGTGTGGTATTAAAATCGTTCATAGCTCAGTGTACTGCCCGCAGACAAACGCGGTAGAGAAAGTCCACTCAGTCATGAAATGGCTTTTGTGAGCCCTTTGTTATGAGCACAAAGCCGATTGGGAGGTTTGCCTGCCTGCAGCAATGTTCGCGCTTCAAACTGCACCGCACGAATCAACAGGTTTTTCACCTTCAGAGCTTGTTTACGGATGCTGCCTTTGCTCCCCTCTTCGCATTGTTTGAGAAGCCTGGGAAGGCCGGGCAGACGATCCTTCCGTTGTGGCATACGCGCTAGAGCTGTTAGACCGTCTGCACACTTCTCAAGAATTAGCAGGGCAGGAAATGCGTAAGGCACAATGCTATGCTAAGCATTACTATGACAGGACGGCATGGATACGACGCTTTGAAGTTGGGGAAAAGGTAATGATCCTGCAACCCTAATTGAAAAACAAACTAGAGGTTCAATTGGAAGGACCGGTTGACATAATTAAGAAATTAACTGAAACAAACTACATGATCACGGTATCGGGAAAACGAAGTACACCACAAGTGTACCATAGCAATCTACTTAAACCCTACCGGCAGAGGGAGGCCATTGTGAACATGTCCTTTAACCAACCTGAGGAGATGCCTGTCGACTTTCCGGATTTAACATCAGTAACGGAGGCAAAAGACATTCACGAGACCATTGACAAGCTCGTAGCAGGCGGAGTTGAATCCCAATCAACGGGCTGAACTGAGGGAACTAGTGTTTGAATTTAAAGACATATTTTCAGACACCCCTGGCAGGACCACTGCCATCCTTCACGGTATCGAGTTAAGCTTTCGAATGAACTGGGTCCAACAAGGTTATCGCGTTTCACCTCGTCAACGCAAGTCATGGCCGCTGAAATAAACCAAATGTTAGAGCTAGGTGTAATCGAGCAAGGAGAGAGTGATTATACCTCACCTCTTATCTTAGTTGAGGTCCCAGGAAAGGAGCCGCGACCATGTATCAACTACCGCACGCTCAATTTAATCACGAAGGACCAGATTTATCCAATATCGTCGAGGAAAGGCTTGAGAAAGTGAGCAGTGCTAATTTCATCTCTACGCTCGATTTAGTCAGAGGGTATTGGCAGGTTCCGTTGACCGAGAGGGCAGCAGGCTTGCGGCGTTTATTTCCCCGACGGGAACCTTTCGTCCGAAAGTCCTAAGCTTTGGATTGAAGAATGCGCCATATTGCTTCTCTAGCCTTATGGACCAGGTGCTACGAGAAATGGAGGACTTTGCACTTCCGTATCTCGATGACATAGCAATCTTTTCTTCATCATGGGCCGACCATATGCAACACCTGCGAAATGTGCTGTGTCGTCTACGAGAGGCCAACTTAACTGTTAAGGCTCCCAATGCCAGTTAGGGCGCACAGAGGAAGCTTATCAAGGTCGTGTAATAGGGCAAAGTCATCGTCGGCCTTCCGAGGTTAAACTGACCACCATAGACAACTTCCCGCAACCACGCACCAAGCGGGACATCAGATCATTCCTTGGCTTGGCAGGTTATTACCAAAGATATATCCCGCGTTACTCCGAGATTGCGAGTTCTTTAACAGATGCTCTCAGAAAAACAGAACCACAAACAGTAAAGTGTGATGACACAAAAGAAAAGGCTTTTAGTATGCTGAAGAAAGCACTAATGAGTCAGCCAGTGTTGAACGCGCCCAACTACTCTAAGCCATTCATTCTTGATGCCAGCGACAGGGGTATGGGGGTGGTGCTCTGTCAAAAGAAAGATGACGAGAACGAACACCCTGTACTGTACTCCAGTAGAAAGCTTTCAGTTTGTGAGGAAGCATACAGCGCATCAGAAAAGGAATGAACGTGCGTAGTATGGGCAGTGCAGAAGCTAGCTTGCTATATCGCCGGTTCAAGGTTCACCATAGAGACTGACCACTGTCCCGTCACATGGCTGCAGTCCATGTATACGAAAAACAATCGTCTTTTATGCTGGAGCTTGGCTCTTCTACAGTACACCTTCGATATTCGCTACAAGAAGAGTAAGCTTAATGGCAATGCCGACGGTCTGAGCCGTTGCCCCTAGAGTAACGAAAGCTGCATGCTCACCCACTTTTTTTTTTTTTCGCTAAGTTGTAGTTGACTGTTAGCCGATTTTAATAACCACGTCTTAACGCTTTCAAGAAATGGCTGTTTTTAGTGTTCATGGGGGGGAGGGGGAGGCGCAACAGGAATAGGAAAGGAGTAGCGGGTTTCCCTTTTTTTTAAAAAAGCCTGGTGTGTCTTGGAGGAGGGTGGCTTTGTGCTCGCTGCTTTGTGGTTGTGGGTTCGGCACTGATCTGCGATGATTGCTTGCCCAAACAGGAGATGAAAAGTTGCGAAACCGGTTTACAAGTCCCGTTTCACCGGACCGGTCCAGGGAGAAAAGACACAAGAGCGCCACAAGGACTGATGAATGACTCCCAGGAATCTACCAGCTAGGAACCAAGGGTTCGTCACCTCTGATGGGGATTCTGCTACTGAAAAGCTGATCCCTTGCCCAGTGACTGCTGGCCCCTTCGCGTCGGGATCTTTCTCCCCCACCGGAGATGCTGTTACGGTTGGCGTCTAGCACCCGGTGCAAAAAGGATTCTCGCCCACCATGCCTCGTCGAAACGAAGTGTGACTTCCTAATTCTCCATGCTTGTCTCGAGTGGATGCCGGTCTGGCGGACACTCCGCAGTGTTTGCAGGCCCCTTTTGTGTATGTGCAACTTTAGAGTGACCCTTTCCTCGAACTGTCAAGCACTACAGAACTTTCGCAAACAAATGTCGCCTAGAAGAAAGGATCAAGCCACAACGAGGACTTGCACCATCAGCTGGGACAATGGATCAGCCGCCTTTCCTCTACAGTGGCGGGACGCCCTTTCCTTGCAGCGGCTTGGTATCTAGGGAGGCGGGACGTTCTTCCCATGCTGCAGGTTTGTTATCTATGGAGGCGTGACGCCCATCCACAAACCAGACTCTGTGCCTATCACGTGACGTCGACGAGAGCAAGATCCCTCCCACGATTTTAGAGAGCCTATTTAAGGGGCTCCGAAATGTACTTTTTAAACACTTCATTCTCTTCTCTTTATCTTTGACCAACCTTTGAATAAACCGTGCAAGTTTTGCACTAGAAATCGTCTCGTCCTTACCTGGTCGCCGTGGTCTACCGGATGCCTGCAGCTCGCTGACAACGCCACGCTACCCTATAGTAACGTCGATCGAGCTTCGATAAACAGGCATCGCTACAACTCGGCAGCAGTACGATACGCTACCCTGGAGTACGCAACAACGCCCAGTTTGGTCGCAGTTTCATGCTTTGGTACTTTGTGTGCGCCCTCCTTTTATCGTGATAGTGCTTAAAGCGTTCATTGTAACAGTACAGCAATTTAAAAAATGTTGATTATATCTGGAAGCAGTTTCTATCGGGAGAGTAGGAAAATCACATTTTGAAATGCGATCGTTATAACTTATTGTTATATCAGGAATCGCCATAAGCGAGTTCAGCTTATTTGACACTTCACTTTTGACCCCTGGCATGCATCTGTCACCTGAACTTTCATGGAGAACTATAGTATAGTTAAATTTGCAATACAGGCATCTTGCACCCTCGGCTATCTTAAATGTAACCTTCATGACACCTCAGCTTCGACCTGATCACTCGCATATCTAACATTCGTTCATCCCCAACTTGAATATGCAACATCCATTTGGTCACCCCACAAGGCCTATATATTCAACACCCTTGAATCTGTTCAAGGTCAGGTCACATGTTTCATTGCCAGACTACAGCCACTGTTCCAGTAGTACTAACATTAAATCCTCACTGTTGCTACCTTCTTCGGATATAAAAAAGTAAAAAATTAGACGTCCACCCAAATGTTGCCATTGCTACAAAGAAAATCCATACGGGTTCCTCAAAAGAAAAGCCTCGCAGTTGAAGAAAAATTTGTCCTGGTCCGGGATCACTGCCTTTTCAGGGCAGCCACTCTACCGTCTGAGCTAACCAGGCAGCTAGCAGATGGCAGGGCAAAGTCAAACTTAACAGCTCGAAGCAACTCAGGCTTCCCCGGTAAGGCGGTATCCTGGGTTCGAGTCCCAGACCAGGAAAAATTTTTCTTCAACTGCAAGGCTTTTCTTTCGAGGAACCCGCATGTGGAGGAGGCGTGTTCTTGGCCGTAAGGCAAAACAAAGCAAGCTTTGCGGTCGTTATCGGTGATATCAAATGTAAATCAGGGTGGTGTAAACTGGTACTTGAGAATCATGAACACCTCATGATCGCTGCATTTTATTGCCTGCCTAATGACGACTTCCATTCTCTTGATGCTCTCTCGAATGTTTTGCTGAAAGTTTCAACTGATTATTTCCTGACCGGAGGAGACCTTAACATGCCTGATGTTCAGTGGCATAATGAATTGCCAGTGCTCTCCTCCCACTCGTCTTTGTCTAATGCCTTCAATGAATTTATGTCGACACATGGCCTTCTTCAATTTGTGGCAAATCCGAACAGACGACAGAATGGAGCAAGCTCAACTCTTGACCTTTTGTTCTCAAACGCCCCTTCGTTGCCCAACTCTCTCTCGGTTGTGTTTGGAATAAGCGATCATGACACTGTAAGCCCGCATTGCGAGACCGAAACCGATCATCCCTGGGCCGTGGCCTCGCAAAGTTTACAACTTTGAAAGAGGAGATTATGATAATATTGTAACGGATACGAAAGGCGCAGACAAGAAAAGAGAAGAAAAGACGAAGAGAACAAGGAGTTTGAGAGGCCAGGCTGCGCTACGATCACGCTACGATCATCGTCCATCTCCTGTAAATAAAACTATTTCTTCGCAACTATTCGTAACAGTTGTGGTGGAAGGTGCAGGGTAATCGACACCAGAAGACGAAGGCTGAACCACAAGTTCTTCGACGGAGCCGTCGCCTTGCTGGACTCCCACCGAATCCACCAAAGTTGAATATGTCCCACAACACAGACGAACAACGGCCCATTCCAACTGCTGCGCTGACAAGTTCTATTCTGCAACTGAGAGATGCGCGTCCCTTCAGCGGAAGATCGGACGAAGACGTCTAGGAATGGCTCATCCATTATCACCAAGTGAGTGCCGCCAACAAGTGGAACAGCGCTTCTCAGCTTTCGAACGCCGTGTTCTTTCTAATGGATACAGCATTGTTGTGGTTCGACAACCATGAGGAAACATTCACAACATGGGGAAGATTTGTTTCGGAAATCAAAGAGCGATTCGGCGACTCCGCAACGAAAAAGAAAAGGGCAGAACAGACGCTACTGCAATGTGCGCAAATGCCAGGCGAAACCTGCACGACCTACATTGAGGCAGTAATAAACTGTGTAGGATGGTGGACTCTGGAATGTCCGGGCACATCCTAAAAGGAATTGCCGAGGATGTTTACAATTTCTTCATCGCAAAAGACAACCTGGCTTTCGTCGCTGACATCATTCAGCACTGTCGCACTTTCGAGCACCTAAAGACGAGGCGCATCATGCCGAAGTTTGGCAGGCTAGCCAATGTGACGACAGTTGCAAGCGTGGACAGCAACCAGCCCCTTGATCTTGCATCAACGATCCGACAAATAGTTCGGGGAGAGCTCAGCCTGCACGCACAAGTGACACATCCAGGCACTCGTAGCTTCCGCCTACCAACAGATTTCGAGTCAAATGTGGCATCCTTCTCTCCGTATCCTGCGGCAAGGGGCACTCTGAGTTATGAACTCGCCCCCCAACAGCAGCCACGTCTCTACAACAGAGGCCCTACTTATGACACTCGGCCACAACGAGAGCAGCCGTGTTTTTACCCCCGAGGCCCTGTGACTTCTGTCAGGCCGCGACAAGAACAGCACCGACCCTGCTACCACGACGTGACTTATGAATGACATAACGGATTTCAGCAAGCAGCAGAGACCCGTTATCCACATGACAACGAACTTTCTCGCCACCCGCAGCCGCCTGCCATTCCTCTCGAGGAAGACGCTGTGAACCGTGACCCTCCCATGTGCTACAACTGCGGTTCCACAGGCCATATAGCTCGGTATTGTCACCAAGGACGTCAATCACGTAGGACACCACCGATGTTCTCGCCACCCAGAACCCGTACTTCATATGACTTGCGGACGACCGATTTGCTTCCAATGGACCACTTCCCACACGAGACCAGACGCAGCGATTCCGCCAACTTCTGAGCGGAGTTTGACGCCGCCAAATAATCGTCCCCGTCACTCTCCGTCCCCTCGGCGCCGTTCTTCCTCACCGCCGCCGGGAAACTAGCATCCCCAGCCAATGGAGGTGTGGTCGCCGGATGGTCTCTGCAAGAAATACCTCTGCCTGTTGTGATGCTCAAAAAGAAAGTGAATGTCTCGATTGACGGAATACGGACCATGGCGTTGATACTGGGGTGACTGTCTGTGATGAGCCTCGCTTTCAAAAACCGTCTGGGCCACAAAGTTATGTTTTCTTGGAACGATGGTATTACCTTTCGTGGTATCGATTTTCTTTAACAGTGCGGCGCTTCCATGGACTGTGGTTGTGGCGAAATATCATTGAACAAGTTATTTATATCAGCACATTCCGAACAAAGCTCGGGTGGTGAAGATAGGGACACAGACACACTCAGTGTTCTTGATGAAGTGATTGCACCATCGTGGTGCCGGACGCCCGTTCGGGTTTCTGCAACTACTGTTGATTCTGATTGTGTTGACCTTGTAGTTAGGCCTCTCCGCATAAACTGTGATAAAAAGATATACTTGTGCCCTGCTCTGTCGTGTCCATGGCAAAAGGAGTCGCCACATTGGGGGTGCTGAACTGTTCCGCCACGCCGCTTATCCTTCCTCTCGCTCTCTTAGATAAAGCCGCGTGTAGCTCAATAGTGGCACTAACTACGGACATCTCTACAGCTTGCTCTCCTTGCGATAATCGCCATTCTGAAGAGCTAATGCTTGGCGTGATCAGCAAGGCTCTCGGTACATTGTAACGGCAAGCACTGGTACAGGTCCTTGCCAGGCACGAGGCTGCATTCGACTTCACGCATGGAGATGCACCCTTTAATTTACCGTCGTCCTGCGCTCGTCACAGAATAGACACCGGCTCAGCACACCCCATGTGCCAGAAGCCCTACCGAGTGTCAGTACCGAGCACAAAGTTATTGCAAAGCAAGTCAAGGAGATGATGAACAAAGGTGTCGTTCAAGAGTCGTCTAGTCCGTGGGCAGCCACAGTAATCCTGGTTCGATAAAAGATGGCTATTGGAGATTCTGCGTGGATTACAGACATCTAAACACAATGACGAAGAAGGATGTCTATCCACTACCGCGAATCGATGACGTCATTGATTGCTTACACGCTGCTTCTTACTTCTCAACACTTGATTTGCGATCGGGGTATCGGCAAATACCTATGGACCCTGCTGACAAGGAAAAGACCGCTTTCGTGACTCCAGATGGCCTATGTGAATTTAATGTTATGCCTTTTGGCCTTTGCAATGGTCCTGCCACCTTTGAAAGATTCATGGACCCAGTACTACGTGGTCTAAAGTGGGAGATATGCATGTGTTACTTCGATGATGTTGTAATCTTTGGCCGCACATTTGAAGAACATAATGAACGCCTCAGCCTCATTCTCGACTGCATTGAGAAAGCTGGACTGGTTCTAAATTCAAAAAAGTGTCGGTTCGGCGAATGTCAAACACTGGTCCTGGGACACTTAGTCGACAAGGATGGCATCAGACCCGATCCTCGTAAGATTGAAGCAGTGACCTCCTTCACGCCACCGCAGTCAGCACGAGAACTCCGCTCATTCATTGGCCCATGTTCGTATTTTCGTCGTTTTGTTCCCCGGTTTGCCGACATTGTTTACCCGTTGACACATATTTTGCGACAAAATGCATCCTTCAATTGGACACCAGAGTGACGCATCATTCTCTCAACTGAAGTTGATACTGACGTCAGCACCCCTCTTGCATCACTTCAATCCATCTTGCCCGACTGAAGTTCACACTGATGCAAGTGGAATCGGGATAGGAGCGATGCTTGTACAACGTCACAGTGGCGCAGAACATGTCGCATATGCCAGCTGTTGCCTGAGCAAATTTGAACGCAATTATACGGTTACGGAACAGGAATGCCTGGCAGCCGTTTTCCCCATACAAAAGTTTCGGTGTTATCTTTACGGTAGACCATTCAAGATTATCGCCAACCATCAATCTTTTTGCTGGTTGGTTGGTTTGCGTGATCCCTCTGGTCGCCTCGCACGTTGGGCGCTGCGCCTCCAGGAATACGACTTTGTGGTGTCGTACAAGAGTGGCCGCCGTCACGCTGACGCAGACTGCCTCTCTCGGATTCCTCTTGTGACTACCGACTGCGATGCTGAGAATTTTGACGACTGTCTCGCTGCTGTTACTTCCACGTTCCCCGACGCGGCAGACTTTCAGCGAGAACAACGGAATGATGTTACCCTCGATCCGCTTTTTGTCGCCGGCCATACTTCCAAAGGCAGCGGCCGCTTTAGTGCCCGTGATAAATTGCTCTACAAAACTAATTACTCCGGGCATGCAGCGCGTTTTCTGCTTGTTGTCCCCAAGAGTCTCCGCTCCGACGTTCTACGCGCCATGCATGACGATGTGACATCCGGCCATTTCGGCTTCGTACGAACGCTGCACCGCATGCAGGAGTGCTTTTACTGGCCCAAGATTTACGAAACAACCAAGCGCTATGTCGCTAGTTGTGAAACGTGCCAACATCACAAGCGACTGACCACCGCAGCCCCAGGTCCCCTTCGGCCATTGACAGCGCCCAGTACACCGTTCAAGCAAATAGGCATTGACCTTTTGGGTCCATTTCCATTATCTAACAACAAGAACCATTGGATAATTGCCTGCGTAGACCATCTTACATGGTATGCAGAAACTGCAGCCATACCGTCTTCCACCGCTGCTTGCATGGCGGTCTTCCTGCTGCGTTCCGTGGTCCTTTGTCATGGCCCACCACGTGTCATCATCAGTGACCGTGGTTGCCAGTTCACTGCTGATGCCACTGAAGAGTTACTTCGTTTGTGCACTTCACAGTTCCGTCATTCCACGCCGTATCATCCACAGACCAATGGCCTCATTGAAAGCACGAACAGAACATTGACCACCATGCTTGCCATGTACGTCTCCTCCAATCATAAGAACTGGGACGACGTGCTTCCATTCATCACTTACGCATACAACACGGCGAAACACGAAACCACGAACTATAGCCCATTTCATCTCCTGTATGCAAGGTTACCGCGAAGCCCTCTGGACACTTACCCTTCGTACTGCACAGTGACGATTCTGAATCGAAGACTTTGTGTCTCGCCGAAGAAGCCCGTCGATAGCTCGTCTTCGTACTCTGGCCTCGCAAAGTCGTTCGAAAGAACGATACAACGACCGTCACATACAAGTATTGTTGGAAAAAGGTGACTTGGTCCTTCTTTGGACACCGCAACGCAAGCGTGGATTGTGCCAAAGTTCTTGTCACAATATTCAGGCCCATTTGTAGTTGTGGACCGCCTGAGTGAACTCGCATCATAGCCCGCCTCCTGTGCAATGGTCGGCGATCAAGCAGAACTCAGCTGACTCATATTGCTCGCCTGAAGCCTTTCTACCCTGCTTGTCCATCCTGAGTCGCCCCACGGGCTTCGTCTGCTTGCGGGGAAATGTAACAGATACGAAAGGCGCGGACAAGAAGAGAGAAGAAAAGACGAAGAGAACGAGGAGTTTGAGAAGCCGGGCTCCGTTACAATCACGCTGCGGTCATCGTCCATCTCCTGTAAATAAAACCATTTCTTCGCAACTCTTCGTAACAATATTATCTTTGCCCCTCAATGTGAACTTGACAGCTTTGTTCAATAAAGTGCTATCCGACTGATAAATTGTGGTCCGACTTCAAACATAAGGTTCTGGACTTAAATGACACTTACATACTTTACCAAATACTTTCGATAAAATGCAGAAGGTCCAAGCCATGGTTCACAAAAGAAATACACTTATTAACAAAAGAAATCGTATGTTCAGAATCTATAGAGACCAGACTAACTCGCCTGCTTTTTTGAGACTTTAGCAGTTGAGTGCGGAAATAAACTGTAAAATCAAATTAGCAAAAAAAAAGTTCTTTCTTTCACTTGGACCACAAATTGCAAGTAATCCCAAAAATTTGTGGAACTTAGGGCAAATAATAAAGATGAGGTAGGAATCCAACTGATAATAGATGAAGGCAGCGTTCTTAACAGTGATGAAGACAAGGCAACCTGCGCAGCAGGGCGATATGTAGGTACTTGAATAAATGAATAAATAAATAAAGAGCGGAATTTCGTTGTAGCCCAAATTATGCCGTGGCATTCCTTTTTGGCCGTAGAATAATTGCCTTCCGCTTTTGACAGCGACCAGCTAGCGTAAGCTATCACCTGTTCGAGTCCGTCTTTCCTCTGGACTAGGATGGCACTGAGGCTTAGGCTACTGACGTCAGTGTGGATTTCTGTATCGCCATTCTCGTCGAAGTGTGCTAGTACTGATGGCAACTGCAAGCGTCATTTGAGTTCTTCAAATGTGATGGCCTGCAGCATTTACCACTTGAACTCGAGGTCAGATTTAGTTACCGTATTTACTCGCATAACGATCGCACCCCTGATTTTTGTCATCAAAATTTGATTTTTTTTTTTTTCTTTCCTGTGTAATAATCGCACCCCGAACTTGTCACAGCAATATGTTGTGTGCCAAGTCTAGCTAATGATAACTGTGCTTACCATCTGTCGAATGCTACGCCAACGAATCTCGAAGACATACCAAGCGGTCTGCATGCACGAAACATTCTTAATCAAATACCCCATTTCTTTCCTTTCATGACCTTCCACACTTCCATGAAAAAAATAAAGCTACAACCAAACTTAGCTTGGCTTTATTATTTGTAGGCTTCATAATGGTTTTGGTCAACAACAACAAAAAAAGGCGCCTTTCGATTCTTCTCGTCTGCACTCGTGGGCACGCAACAAATCGTGAGCGGCAACGATTGTGGCCACGTTTACACTGATACGTTAGAAGTGTACCCTATATATACACTGACGCTTGTAACACAGCCGAGATATTCGCCCACCCTTTGCGGAAACGTGCCGTATAAGGATAGTAGTGAAGACAAATGCCGCAGTTTCCGCAGCATGCCCCCCATATGTTTCTATGTCACTGGCAGCTAAGCGCACCCATCTCGGTTTCTGTCCCCTCAAAGTGGACATGGCTAAGTTACTGTCGCAAACTTGCCAATATTCACGATATTGTTACGTGTAGAAAGACGCAGACGGAAGAGGCTATTTACACGCTATTTACACTAAATTACACTGGACTGGAGCCAGAGCGCCAGGCTGACATTCGCCAGCGCTAAGGGCACAGACCCACTTCATTGTCGTTCTCGCGGCGGCTTGTCTCATGAGCAGCGCTCGATGATATCGTAATACTACCCCCCCGGCAGCAAAAGCACTGTCACGGTGCTGTTAAATATCCAAGGTGTGTCGAGAGTTGTAGGGCTCATGCATGCATCAAAATAATATCATGTAGGAGGAAGTCCGCGACATCAGTTGCGCAACTGGTCGTAAGAGCACGGGTTACGGCATAGCGGGTCGCGTAGTCCGCCGCAACTGCAACCCCCTTGTTTCCTGATGTGGATTCCAGAAACGCGCCGAGAAGGTCCAAGCCGACACGATGGAAGGGCTCGGCAGGGATGTCGAGCAGCTGCAGGTAACCAACGGGCAGCTGGGAAGGCTTCTTGCGTCGTTGGCAAAGTTCACAAGCGGCGACGTAACATCATACGGAACAGGCAAGGACCGGCCAGAAAAAACAGGTGACGTACACGGTCATAGGTTCGAGATACGCCGAGGTGTCCTGCCATTGTGGCATCGTGAAGCTCTTCTAGAACGGTGGAGCGGAGGTGTTTAGGTATTACAAGTAGGAACTCAGAGCCGTCCGGATGAAGATTACGACGGTACAGAGTACCGTCGCGGAGGACAAAGAGGCGTAGAGCAGCATCAGCCGGAGAGTGTTCAAAATGGTCGATGAGTACTTTGATGTAGGCGTCACGGCGTTGCTTGTTGGCGAAATGAAGCAGCTGGGATACAGAAAATACGCAAGAAGCACTGGCAATATTGGAGGAGTCCAAGTCAACAGGGTAACGCGACAAGCTGTCAGCGTCCTGGTGCAGGCGGCCAGACATGTACACCACGGAATATGAAAATTCTTGTAGCCTCAAAGCCCATCGACCAATCCAGCCTGTAGGATCTTTTAGCGATGAGAGCCAGCAGAGAGCACGATGGTCAGCGACTACGAAAAAAGGGCGACCGTAAAGGTAAGGACGGAACTTCGCAACCGCCCAGACAACAGCAAGGCATTCTCGTTCCGTAATGGAATAGTTGCGCTCCGATGATGCTAGGAGGCGGCTTGCATAAGCAATAACGCAATCCTGGCCACGCTGACGCTGGGCTAAGACTGCACCTACGTCATGACCGCTGGCATCTGTATGTAATTCTGTAGGGGCATGAGGGTCGAAGTGGGCAAGAATGGGTGGTGAGGTTAGAAGAGTGACGAGACGAGAGAAGGCGGCGGCTTCTGCAGTACCCCACGAGAATTGTACGCCTTTATTCAAAAGATTAGTTAGGGGCCTAGCAATTGTCGCAAAATCTGGAACAAAACAACAAAAGTACGAGCACAGCCCTATTAAACTTTGAACGTCTGCGGCTGTCTTCGGAACCGGAAACTCTCGGACAGTGCGAGTTTTGTCGAGATCAGGCTGTACTCTGGAAGCGACAATGTGATGGCCCAGAAGAATAACTTGTCGGTGGCCAAAACGACATTTGGACGAGTTAAGTTGCAGCTCCGCCTTTTGAAATACATCAAGTATAGTTGTGAGATGCTCAAGGTGAGTGTCGAATGTTGGCGAGAAGACGATGTCGTCGAGGTAGCAGAGGCATGTGGACCATTTGAAACCTTGGAGCAAGGAGTCCCTCATACGCTCAAAGGTGGCAGGGGCGTTGCATAATCCAAACGGCATTACATTAAATTGGTATAGGCCATCAGGTGCGATGAACGTGGTTTTTTCTCTGTCCATATCGTCAACAGCAATCTGCCAGTATCCAGAATGAAGATCAATAGACGAGAAATAGCTGGACCCGTGCACGCAGTCAAGGGCGTCGTCTATACGTGGCAGCGGGTAGACGTTCTTCTTAGTAATGTTGTTCAGATGGCGGTAGTCTACACAGAAGCGCCACGTGCCATCCTTCTTCTTAACCAACACTACAGGTGACGCCCAGGGACCCGAAGAAGGCTCAGTGATGTTTTTGTCTAGCATTTTGTTGACTTCACTTTGAATTACTCGGCGTTCCGACGCAGAAACTCGATACGGTCGTCGGTGAATAGGAGTAGCATCGCCAGTAGGAATCCGATGCTTGACCGCGAGCGTCTGGCCTAAAGGGCGATCGTCGCAGTCGAAAATATTGCGGTAGGACGATAATACTTGGCAAAGCTCTTCAGCCTGAGCAGAGGACAGGTCCGTCGCAACCATTTTCTTTATGTTGGGATCGGCACCCGAGGCTGGCACGAGGGGCATGCTAAGCTCGCGAGAACCATCGGTCAATAACGCTGCCACGTATTGGTCGCCGAGACAATCAACGTTGGCAAGGCAAATACCTTGCGGTAGAATTTGCTTTGCCAATCCAAAGTTAAAGATAGGCATGAAAGTGCAGTTCGCAGTAATAGCAAGTATACTGTGAGGCACGGTGAGGTCATGCTGTATTGAATGTCGGGCAGAGGAGTGACGAGGTACACGCCATCAGGAACTGGTGGGAAAGACAACAGTTCAACGTAGGCTATGGACTTTGGCGGCAGGTGAAGAAAGCCGGTGAAGCGTAAGTGGCAGTGGGGTGCGTCAGAAGGTTCTGCGAGCATCGGCAACTCAAGGCGAAGGGTACTGGAAGAGCAGTCAATAAGAGCCGAATGTGCGGCGAAAAAATCAAGGCCAAGAATGAGGTCGTGGGGGCAATGAGCAATTACGGTGAAGAGGACAGGAGTGTGGCGGCCGGCGATGTCGACACGTGCCGTACACATGCCGATAACAGGCACCAGTACCGCCATCCGCAACGTGGACGACGCGTGCCGACACTGGGGTGAGGAGCTTGTTCAGTCGTCATCGGAAGGCAGCACTCATAACAGAAAGATGTGCTCCTGTATCGATGAGCGCCGTGACAGGATAGCCATCAACGTCAAGAAGGTTTCGGTTAGTAGGTAACGTGAGAAGAGGATTTGAGGGCAGGGTCGACAACGCAGCTTTACTTCCAGAAGCTGCAGTGCCAAGGAATCTACGCACTGCCTTCTGTCAATGGCCTGCTGGAACTTTGCGATGGCAGCTGTCTTGTGTGGGTCGGAGTACACTCCAGATTTGTTGATGACGTAGCCCAGGAACAGAAGCTCCTCGTAAGCGAAGTGGCACTTTTCCAGCTTTAGAGCGAGCCCTGGTGACTTGATGGCCTCTACTACTGTCGAAAGCCACCTAAGATGATCGTCGAAATTTCCAACGAAGATGATAACATCATCCAAGTAAACAAGACAGGTCTGCCGCTTCAATCCTGCTAACACTGTCCATGACGCACTAGGATGTTGCAGGCACCAAGCACGGTCTGAATGACATGACCTTGAACTTGTAGAGGCTGTCTGGCGTGATGATGGCGGTCTTTTTGCGATCTCTCTTGTTGACTTCTATTTGCCAGTAGCCAGACTTCAGGTCCATCGATGAGAAGTATTTAGTGTTGCAGAGCTGATCCCATGCGTCATCTATCCGTGGATGGGGGTATACATCCCTCTTCGTGATCTTGTTCAGTTGATAATAATCGACGCAGGAACATAGGGTTCCGTTTTTTTTCTTTACCGAGACCATAGGAGATGCCCACGGGCTTTTCGACGGCTGGATGATATTGTCGCGCAGCATTTCGTCGACTTGTTGCCTAGTACCTTCACGTTCTCCCACCGAAACTCAGTAGGGGCTCGGGCGGAGTGGTCGAGCACACTTTTTGGTTATTATGCGATGCTTTGTGACTGGCATTTGCCGAATCCTCGACGACACCGAAAAGCAGTCTTTGTATCATTGGAGAAGAGTTCCGAGCTGTTGCTGCCTACTAATGGGGAGACTTGGATTTATGTCAAGTCTGGTTCGGGAACTATGGTCGTTGAGGTAGATGCGGCAGAATCCAAGAGGACAAACGCATTGCTGGTTTCGATAATTTCTTCTATGTACGCAATTGTCGTGCCCTTGTTGATGTGCTTGAACTCCTGGCTGAAGTTCCTTAGCGTCACTTCTGCTTTCCCTCTGTGCACTTGAGCGATCCCTCTTGCAACGCGCATTTCATGGCCGAGCAGTAGATGGTCGCCCTCGATGACACCTTCTACGTCTGCAGGTGTCGGTGCCATCAGAAATAACAATGCTGGAGCGAGGCAAGATGCTACCTTGATCTTCGAGCACACTCAAGGCGCGGCAACTACAAGAGCTCACCAGCAGTATCACTTGATCTTCCAAAAGCATTATCGACTTCGACTTCAGGTCAATGATTGCACCGTGAAAGTTCAGGAAGTCCATGCCAAGAATGACGTGTCGTGATCACTGTTGGAGTATAACGAAGGTAGCAGGGCAAGTCCGGTCATGAATGGTAATTCTTGCGATGCAGATTCCTGTCGGCGTTATGAGGTGTCCTCCGGCGGTCCGAATTTGAGGGTCCTCTCATGCAGTCTTAATTTTCCTCAACTGGGCAGCGATGGGTCCACTCATGACGGAACAATCGGCCCCTGTCTCCACTAAGGCGGTGACTGCATGGCCGTCGAGAAGCACGTCGATGTCTGTGGTTGCACTGCAGTTAGGTCTCGGTGTCAGATCATGGCTGTGTCGCGTTGACCTGTGGCTGGTACAGGGCATTGTCAGGTAGTCCTACATCGGCGCATTCTTTGCTTGCAGACTTCATCGAGATGGCAACGTCTCTTTGATATGTCATCGAGGTAGTCTCTTCGAAGTCTTCGTAGGTGGCAGAGGATCTTCAACAGTTTGACGTACAGCAACCGCACCTCCATCAGTTGCTGCTTTTAGTTTTCCGGATATGGGCTCACAGACCAGCCCCGGGCTGGGCCATTGTGTATGGTCGGTGTTGCGGCAACAGGTAGTGGCCTGGTGAGGGCGAACGGCACAGTCGTCGAGAACTACACTGAGTGGCAGTGAGGTAGGCGGCGATGTCACATGGGCCATCCCCAAGCTGTGGACGCGGTGTGTTGACGGCGAACACTCTCAGTACCGAGTCGTGGTATGGGCATCGGCGGTACATGTGGCCAGCTTCTCTGCAGTGATAGCAGAACAAGCAGGGTTCAGGCACGCCAAATTGTCTTCCTCGCATAGCTGTGCTGTGCGACGAGTGGGCATGCTGGTGGCAGTGGACAACGCAATTGCGGCGTTACAGGGCCCTGGCGCAGTTGCGGAGGGAGACTTTGACGGCAAGCGACGGCAGCACAGGTCATCGCTTCCGGCTGGAGCTGTGGTGATTGTGATTGAACCTCAGGAACTCCTAGCAATCGCTGAACCTCTTCTTTGACAATGTTGGTGATTGAGGCTACTTGAGGCTGCGACCTTGGAAAGAGCTTCTGCAGTTCCTCGCGAATGACCACTCTGATGGTCCTGCAGGTCCTCGCTGCTGAGTGCTTTAACATCCGTGTCATTTGCAGTCAGTGGTTATATTGCCTTGTTCGCATATCAGGAGTCTTCTCAATAGTTGTGGCCTTGGAAATAAATTGGACATCGGTCTTAGGCGGGTTGCATATCAATCTGGCGAAAAACTTGCTTCGGACTGCACATTAGGAAGCGAACTTTTTTCCCTGTCTGGGTTGGCATGTCGGAAGAGCCGAGTCATCTCCTCTGTAAAGATAGTGTTCTCGTTCTGCAGCTCCATGTGGGTTTTGAGTAGAGCTTGGGCTCGCTCTTTGCACATGACACTTGTGAACGCCTGCAAGAAGCCATTGCAGAACAGGTCCCATGTAGTCAGGGTTGATTCTCGGTTCTAAAACCACGTACTGGTGGCGTCTTCTAAGGCGAAGTACACATGCCAGAGCTTGTCGTCGGAGTTCCAGCTGTTGAATGCAACGGCCCTTTCATGTTCCCAGTTAGTTATCTGGATCTTCAAATGATGATCCACGGAAGGTCGCTGGCTCCTTGGGCAGTTGCAGCACGATGGGGACGCTGGGACTGCCATTATGGTTGACTTGGCAACAGTCCTTGCAACCTGCGGCTACGTCACTAGTTCTTGGCAACGTTAGTGTTGTCTTCCACGTTCGGACATGGGTCACGGCTTTGCAGGAGCATCTGGTAGAAGTACGCAAAGCACCTCCACCAGATGTCACGTAGTAGTAATGGTAAAGAAAGTAGCAATACTGTGAATGACGAAACTAACTTTTATTGGGCGAATCTGTGCCCACGAAAACAGGCTACACTTAAAGCACAATGATAGCCGCGAACACAGCTGACGATCGTCGAAATCTGATCTGCCGTTCAAGCGCGTCTGCTTTTATACACGAGCCATTGAACGTTCCAAAGTAATCGCTAGTGCCCACACGTCTTCCAGAAAGTTCTACACCATTCGCGTCGTGTATACATGCAATCAGATTACACAAGGTTTGGTGAGAACAGACAGCGGATAGAACCATCGATAACATTCCAGAAACGTTGAATACATGCAGGCGTGTCCCACACTGAGCGATAACATTTGTTAGACGGTGAAAAGCACTCACCCGAAAAAGATAAGCAAGTCCACGTGTCAGTATCACAAGCGTATTGAAAAAGACAGGGACAAGATAGAAAGATACAAACAATACTTTTGCCCTGTATGTGCCCTGTGTTTTCGACTGTTGGCACCCATCTTTTGCACCGTGTTTGTGTTATGATGAGTTACCAACATACCCACGCCTCTAGCCTGGTTAGCTAGCCTTGGCTTAATTCTGAAGACCCTCTATAACATAGGTGGCGTGTGCTGCCTGTAGGGGCGCGAGAAGGAGTGCTGCTGCAATCTGCCGCGTTAAAATGACAGAATAAACTCAGAAGAAAGGTAAAACAAACTCAGTGGAACCAAAGAGGATGTAGAAAAAGATAAGGGTAACCAGAATGGGATTCATGGAACAGTAATGAATTAACATTATCTACCCCATAGAAGGCATGGCATCCATCGCTGCTTTCAACTATACAGCACACGTATACAAACACAGCCACTAACACGACTAATGGAACACGTGTCCAGGCTTGCCTGGGGGCAACGTTTATCTGCTGACGGTCGTGTGCGAACTGTGCAAGGCTGCATTCCAGTGCACTGCACGTGCCCCCTCTATCAGGTGGCTCCTCCCCTTCCACGTAAGTCTACCTCCTCTCCACTACTTTCCCATACACAAGTAAGGTTGCCAACTGCCCCAAATTTGACTGGACAGTACCATCTCTTGGGTAGATGTCCCAACTTAACCTAGTTGGGACAGCATACTGGATAACGAAAATATACCAGATTTCCTTTTTAAATTGATTGACAGCTTGTTTGCACATTCTTCCTTTTTGTTTTCTGTTGCACTGTCATAAACGCAAAGGCAGTTTCATTTTTCGTCTCCAGTTCTGCTGTAGGCCCCCACTTTTCCCATTAACTCCATCTGTATTGGTAGCCATGTTAGTCAAGCAACTATACTGCACCTTTGTTGTTGTAAATTGCCAGGAGGTAGGACACCAAAATTTGAGCTTTGCCGAACATACAAACTGATGGCTCCTGGACCCGACAGGGTTTGTCATCGCCAGCCGCTATGACCCCCTCCAGACTTTGTCCACCAAGAGTTGGCAACCCTATGCACAAGCCGATAGGCGGTGCAAGCACATTTGAGAACCCCACAATGGCTTTTCGTTCACATGACCATTCTCATTCTGACGCATTAAAACTGGCTAAACGAAGATGGCAATTATGTAAAGCCCCACAGCCACATTTCGGATGCATGCATTTGGGATACATTCAAGCTGCAATAGAATGATACCAGTTATGCTCCCAAGGTTATGGCGGAAAGAGGGAGTCAGGTGAGAACGCTCTTCCCAAAGGACATGTGGTCTGCTATGTCAGCTGAGATGGCAGCATGGAACATGCTTTGACACCACATACTTAAATTTATGTGGCCCCTAAAACGACAGAAAACTGAATCTCATGGTGGACTTCCTTTCACGTTCACTCAACAAGGATAACGTGGAAGGGCACTGACCTTTTCTGGCTTGACCCACTTGTCCAACTCCATGATGGTACCCTTTATTTCATTGCGGGTGTATTGGATCTCGAAGAGAATGCTCTCGAACTTGTTCTGAAAGAAACAAACTCCTAAGCATTGTCACACAGAGGATCTTCAGCTAACTGGCAGATGTTTTCGACCAAGTGCAGTGGCACACCTCATAACAATCCTTCGGTCATGCTGCAAGATGGAAGAAAGTAGCACAGAGCTACAAAAGAAACCAAATTTCTGAGAAACCTGTTTCCTTTGTAGCTTCGTGCCATAGCTGGGTGGTGGTTAGAAAATTCTTTCCCTTTCATGAACCCTCCCTCCCGCTTTTGTGGTCTTTCTCAGAACTAATTTGCCATATTTAGCGTTTGCACTCATTCCTGAATGGGAAGCGCATTGGCTTAAGCAACACAGTGAGACTTATTTTGAGACAAAAAAGAAAGGCTTCAGCAAGAATATCTAGCAGCATACCAGCACTGGAATGCCACATGTGTTATGTTCCAGCAGAACGGTGTTCAGGCGGTTCACACAATAACACTCTGGAAAACACACTCAAATTTGATCGACCAAGTGTGAAAGCCCTGGAAAACTCTGTCAAGGTCCCGAGTTTGATAGCGCAAAAGAACCAAGTTTTCTTCACCTGCAATGCTTTCTTTTGGAGAAACCTATATAGATTTCCTTTGCAGGTGAAGACAATTTTCCTTCGCACAAATCTTCCTCCACCCTTCGGCAGAACTGATTTGCCATAGAACACACGATAAATAGAGGGCATGCAGCTGTCTTAATCAAAAGCTATGAATGAAAAATGCCTAAAACAGATAAAGGAAAACAAGCACAGACAACACATTGCCACTACCCAAGGAAGAAAGGGTGTGGTGCACTTCTCAGCTCTGAACAAGGCTTGAGCAAAACAGCGACTGATCCATGGTGTTTAATGGACCAAACAAACTTCATGGCTATGACAGATGCCATAGTGAAGGGTCTAATTCTGACCACCCGGGGTTCACAGCTGAATCCGTGCACAGAAACATTTCTTTTTTTACTTTGTACCCCATTAAAATGTGGTCAGGAATCAAACCAAATTTCTGTGAAACGTACCAAATGTGACCTGTTCCCCAAGGTATGTGGCAGGGACCCGAGGCAGGGTTAAGAGGTGGGGTTACCACTGGCAGCTCGAGTACAATATGCACAAGCTGGCAACCGACACAGGATCCATCGGCAAGCTGTTATATGTGCTATCGATGTACGCACACAATCAAAAGCAGGCCACACAGAGACGACATTATGAACCACAGACCGGATGGGAAAGAAGTACAGGCTGGGCACTGCCATCGGTGCTGCCCCACTCCATCAGAACGAAGGGAAAATTAGAAAGGCGAATATCACGCTCGTAGTATCTACGCTCCTACCAAGTGTTTTTCAAAATTAATTTGGTAATATATTCCTGGGAGACATACTCATTCCAAGGTGTTTTTGAAGCTTCAAAAAACATATAGTTCATGGTAGAGCACAGTACTGGCTTGGGCCATGCCTGTTAAGCAACACTTGACTGGTGCTCGAGACGAGCCAGGGTCTCAATCAAGCACATAGTAGGCCCAGGCATTCTATTTGCAACTTCGCAGCACTGAAGGCTATGATGACTGCGGCCTTAATGAAATTTTCGCTCGGTGGTGTTTGTCAGTTTCTGGGAAACTAGAGGTAAGCAGGCCATGACAAAGCAGTGATATGCTACACAGAGTAATGCATATTAGTGGGGCGTTTCAGTCACTGGGAAAACGGTACTAGTGATCCCAGAGGCAACTATGTTCCCCCTCTCTTTAATGTGATTAGGATTCTTTGCCTATTTACCTATATATCCTCTAACACCATATGATTCAAGTTGTCCACTAATATGAGCCACTGCATATGTCCTCAGGGTGGTGATATGTCCTCAGGGTCGTGATACAGTCATCATCACCCTGTTGTCATGCTGTGCTAGGTAACACAGCTGTACCATTGTCATCATACTGCCGTCTTCGTTCTATCAACAATATTCTATCATAATGATGCTGTCCTTCAACCATGCTATGGTCATCATTGCATTGTCGCCATACTGTCATTGTGATGTCATCACTGTAGTGTCGTCGTGATGCAGTCATGGTCGTTCCATCATAATCACTCCACTTTCGCCATTTGATTCTCATCCCACCATCATCTTCCTACAGTTGGCATCTTACCGCCTTCGTTGTTCTACTGACGTCATTTTATAGTAATCAGGCTGTTCATGGCCAACCCTGGCAAGCGAAGGTCATAGCAAAGCGGGCCAATCATGCTCTGGTTGGAGACTGTGTATGTCATCTAAAGCTAAAGCAATTGAAATCTCAAAATGACCACAGATATTAAATAAAGGTTCCTTTGGTAATACAGTGTGTCACTGCATTGTATGAAAGCTAATCACATTAAGTTACGTCATCTTGAGATGGGTTCTACCAGAAATTTTTCAGCTTCACGACAGCAGAAAACTCTGGTCAATGTTGTTTCCAAGCTATTAAGACCTCAGATTCCCAGAGGTGATCAAGCTGTTTGTATTGAAAGAGCGTTGAAAAGATAGCGAATTGTTTGTATGGTGGGAGACTCGCGGAAAACAATTTTGAAGACTATCTTCAGTTGCCCAAAGTATCCTTCATATAGGATACTTTGCCTCAAGAGAATTCAGTGAAAAAAATTTCGGTTGAACAGGTAATATTTGTTAAGTGCAAATTTGCCGAAAGGCAGAATCTTAGCAGTACCTTCTGCAGCACAAGATTATGTAAATCTCAAGTCATTGATTTGCCACATTGCATTGCCTTGTGCCTAATCAGTTCAATGGAAAAAAGAAACAAAATAAAACAAATATTAAATTTGTTCTTAGAGTAATTAAATAAAGTAGGAGCAAATAAAATCTGGAATGTTCATCCACAAATTTATGTTATGGCATGGTGCAATCCACTACTGGTTTCCATTTAATTTCTTTGTTCGAGTGAGCTAAATATTCTGGCATAAGTTTGTTGCCTAATTAGTGTAACTAATTAAATTAAGATTTTCAAGTGTTGATGGTTATTGTATATATAGTTTAAGCCAATGCGAAAGCTGTAAATTTTTGCAGTGTTGGTAAAATTTAAATCTCTCAGTGCATTTTCCTCTTGAATTATACATTGAATTTTCACTATTTCTTTTTTTCAATATATATCTTTTAAAGCAATGCACAATGCTGCAGTATCATGCTTCTTTCCTTCAGATAATGCAAAGCTGTCATTATGGCGCAGCAGATAAGCAGCAGTCTCTCACGATCCTCAGCTGAGCAGTCTGCCAATTGCAAGTAGCATTAGATGCACATGCAACCAAGCAAGCTACACACAAACTGCTTACAAATGAGCAACTATTCAATATCATAATGTCATTTTTCCTGTATATTCACATTTAGCATGCAATTTAAACAAATCAAGAACACCTCATGATTTCAGAAGTGTTTGCCTGAGCTCGTTGGTTGCACATAGCACAATTGGTCTCCAGCACAACGGTCTGACACACATAGTGTTTGTATTGATTTTTTACACTTCTTATAGCGCAAGACAGGCAATGTTTCTTTTTTGTGCCATGCCAATTATCCGACTCCTTAGGTTGAAATATCATCTTTGCACAAGTAGCCCTTTTCTTTTACTGTCGTAGTATTGACGGTGTACTGATGCAAGATTTCCCGCTTCTGTCAATTTCCATGGCTTCTAAAACTTTGCGTGTCAGCTTGTCTTTACTTTTCCTAAAAGCTTGATGTCATGAAATTAAACTGTGCAATGGTGCTGGTGATAATGAAAGTAATGCACAATAAGCAAAATAAGCAATGCACAATAAACCACAAGAAGAAGCACGCTACCAGCAAAAGAGGGGTGACATATGATATACACTTATGTGGCCAATGATATATAGGACAAACAGGCAGTTGTATCAATGACAGGACAAAAGAACATGCAGCATCTTTGGAAGGAGTCTCGGCTTTGCACCGTTCAATTTCATGACATCAAAGTTTTAAGAACAAGTAAGGACAAGCTGACGCGCGAGATTTGAGAAGCCATGACAGAATTGACAGAAGTGGGAAATCTTGCATCAGTAAACCACGAATACTACTAAAAGAAAAAGAAGATGGTTACTTGCACAAAGACAATATTACAACCTAAGGAGTCGGATCATTGGCATGGCACAAAAAAGAAGCATTGGCTGTCTTGCGCTATAAAAAGTGTAGTAAACATTCAGTCCAGTGTGTGTTGTCTCTTCCTGTCCCTGTCGAACGTCCTACTGGAAACCAATTGACCTAATCATTATCTAATTCATAGCAGTGATTTGATTACCAGGTATGCGATGCTTACAGCTTTTTGTATGTAGGTAACAAAGTATGTGGCAGATTGTCATGCAAAATGGATAGCAGGCAACAAGTCTGACAAAAATATGGCACCAAAACTGGAAATGGAAGCCCTGCGCAATGCAAGAAAAAAAAAAATAGCTTGCGACAGCACAAGCGAGGTGCAGGGGGGCAACATCTTTAAACAATGCTGGACTGGGTGGACACGACGGGCTCGCAGGTCAGCTGACCCCACACCTACACGAGAGGTTCTCAAGACAGAGGGCCTGTCTACGAGTGCCTCGGGTCATCACCAGGCGCATGACGTCGGAGCGGTATGACCACTCACCCTACATTCACAGACTGCTGCCGACACATAAGGGATCTACCACGACTACTTCAGTCTGCCGCCCCCTTTCTCTCCAGCCATCGCTGCACCAAAACCTGCAAAAGTTCTACCACAATGGGCTCCCCCAGTACTCTCTGGCCTTCACCCAGCAAAACTTGAGACTGACATGCTCTATTTTCGAGCTCTTCGCATTGGAGTCAGTGTCCCATACATGTAATGTGTGAGTGCCAGTCTATCATCATTTTTATGTGTTGTAAGCAATGTCTTGTCTAATTTATCTTTGCTGTACTACACACCTGCAACATGCCTAACATTCATGGTAATGCACAAACTTCCTCTCATCATATTTATGGACACTTGAGATTAACGATACTACTCACTCGTAGTAAACGTATGTGCTGCCATTCAATCTATTAAAAATGCAGTGTTTCACTTGGAAAGTCCTTATTCTGCCCAATAGTTGTCAACCTCAAGTCAGGTGTGCCAGCAAGCAAGAGTAGAGGCAAGGAAAAAACATTGCGAACCGTACTCCAGCTAGCAACATCTTCACGGCCTTGTGTAGTGGCCCGTATTCCAGGGGCATTGGCCAGAAAATGTCTTCCTGGATGCATTGTGAAAACATGTTTGCTCAACTGCTTAAAACACTGGTGCAGCAAGCCTTGTGGCAATTGCCACAGCTCAGAAAGCGGCTGCCTTGATAACTACAGTCATTGCAAGTCAGGCATGACACAAATACCAGTCTCGCCCCAGGTAGTCAGATGTTGCTGGCTGGCATTTTATCATGCACTACCCCACACTATTGTTTTGCCCCACCTGTACAATAATGAGGAAGTGTCTTCACAGTACACATTCACAGACTGCGATTGTACAGAAACTTAGTTAAGTAGGTGGGGATGGTTGTGGTGGAATGAACGGTGCAAATTCAAGCAGCATCAGAATGTCTTCCCCAATAGAACAGCATTACCTGCACTGTGCGAGCATGCAAGCAACGTACGTTAAAGCTGTTTTGTGCTGCGATGGTTGCCTCATTTTTCGTTGTGTTGCCTATGCACGCATCATCACGCTTTTCTCGCTCATAAATCTTCGCTAGAAATTAACGCTTTCAGTTTATTCAATGATAACAAAATGACGAGATCATGACTGACCTTGTTCAGGTCTTCCTTGAGGGCGTCTACAAAACGGTCATGGTAGTCGGCGAGAAATCGGTCCATGGCCTTGAGTTGCTCGACGCGATAGCTGGTAGGCCGTGTTTTACCAAGCTTGAAGGACCGCCGCAGCTCGTCCACGCGCTGCAACATCATCGGGGCAATTGTCACCGAATCGCCAGACAAGGATTAAGCGAGTAGTTACCTTGGAGTAGCTGCTCGACATCTCGTCACTTCCACCAAGGCCGGCAGCTTCGAGAGGTGAAAAAAAAAAAAAGGAAACCTTTTAGTGCATCCAACTCCAGGCGCTGCCAACAAAATCGAAGTTTTGAAATGACGAGTGGGGGGTGTGCCCGGTACAGTTTCGACGGGAGAAGAAAACCAGCGGCCGAGTGCCGTCGTCGTCACCGAAGAAAGTGCAGACGGCGCAGCCACGGTAACCTAGATCGTGTTCTTTCTAGACCGAAAGCAATCACAAGCAGAACGTAGTCCGGTTCACGCGTATACGTACACATGACGGTGAGTGAAAACGGCCGTGGGGCACCTCTCACCTCGCGGCGGTTGCCAAGAATGTCAGCTGCAAGACGACGATGACAAACACACCGAACGGTTGTTTAGCACCCTGGCGGAGCGAACACTTGACAGCGGCGATACAGTCGGACGCACAACAAGTACTACACATCAACCAAGCGCTTCGCATAACGCGATAGCGAGGAGGAGGTAGCGAGGATCGTCAATTTGTATTTTAATCAGCGATTCCAAGGCGCCGCAGCGCCGCGCTGGAACGTAGCGGGCGTCGTTTGCAACAGCGACGCACGCTTTCCTTCGGAAACTGCTGCGCTTAAACTTTCGTAGAACTGCGCGCAAAATCAAGGCCGCAAAGTGACCTCCAGAAGGCGGCAACGCAAACTATTCCAGATGTGCATGTGAGCGCGCACGGCGGGAATAAAAATGTGTGCCGTCGTTGCGACATTGGCTCGCTGTTTTTACTCATACGACCTCGTATCAATATGGTTTCTAGCCAGCACACTCTTCCTGCCGTTACGTCGCTTCTTTGACAGTCGCCTTGCGAGATCAACGCAGGCTCACAACTGAGAGTGCGCTTTCGTTGAGCGGGGGACAGATTTTTGTTCGGGGACACGCGCACGAGCAAAATCTTATGATAGACGCATGACAAGCGCTATTACTGGGTCGCCGGCCCGCGCTTCCTCTCGACACACATATTGCGCACATGCATTCCTCTAATGACAACATTAACATATTATACGCTTCAAATATACGTTCTGATGAGAACGCTAGCGGAGCGATGCGCAGCACCACGGCACGCGTACCGTACACCCTCTCTTCTTTCTTTTTTCCTCATCGGCGCTTTTCCTGTTCAGACCGCACCGTATACGAAAGTTTCCTTCACGTATCGGCGCAGCGCCGCCGATCGCGACCGCAGAAGCAGGAACTGCACGCGTATCGGGGAAAGCCGAGTGGGCAGCCCCATTCTCTACTACCCATGCATGCGTCCCGGTGAAAGTTTCAGATTCGTCCCCTGTGCGGAAACGCCGATCAACATAGCTATGCTACACTATAGGGGAGCTACACAACGCGATGCCCTGACTATGCATATTCGCCGCGGTATGTCTGCTCGTCTCAGCTGCGCTGCAGTGGAAATTTTAGAGAATTTCTTGCCTGGGAGCTAGGCTTTTCGTTCCGTCACACGCGTGCGCGCACTGCAGCACGAGAGGTCGCAGACGCCGTTTAGCTGTCGCTTTCACGCGTGTGCTGCTCAAGCTACGCGATATGCCAAGGTGCAACAGTACACTGCTGCAATATGTGTCTGTTCGCTTAAGCACGTGCACCTCGTGCACCAACTCAGAACCGTGGCCCAACAAATGCACTAGTTAGCAATGGAACTAATATAGTAATGGCCGGCGTCAGCACCCCATGACTGGACCGACTCTGTGTGTTGGCGCCGAGACTGCCGGCCACATGCATGCTTATGCCGCAAAAGCTCATTTCCAGACGTGGAAATCAGCGAATACTGTGACTAGGTGTCTGCATAGCGCTGACGCGCAGTAGTTTATTTTTCTTTTCGGAGAAAATCGAATGACGCCGTGCCAGCATCGGTTTCGTTGTCATATTCATTTGTTGACAGTACCATATTTAACGTGACAACGGCTGTTTAGACACATTTTATGTACAGTTCCTTATTTTATTGCCGCACATGGCTCTGTGCCAGGTCAGTCGATCTATTTGCTTTCGCTTGTTCGCTCGATGAACAACGCGTTCTGAAACACTTTCGAACGCTCTATAATGAACTTTCGGTTAATTATATATGTGGGTCGTTTGATCATCAAAAATACTTTTAGGTCCTGTAAATTCCTGTACGTGCCAGTTTTCCAATAAAAAGAACTCATCCGCGTGCACCTTTAGAGACGACTGCATTTTTCATCATGGTTAAGCTAAAATGGCGCGCGCACTCTCGACAAGATGATCAACTCTCAGCGAACGCAGGCGCCTTTTCCGATAGCTGAACACCACAATAAAACAAGAAATGAACCCTGAACACACACACAAAGCAAGCGAGACCGGCTGTATATATACAGCTCGTTGACAGCGTAATTAACTTAATGCGCAGAGCTGCTACTTGTATACTACCCAGCCAATTTTGTTGATCGCCACCACGTCGTTGCACAGCATGTTGAAAATTCCAGCGTGTAAGGCCCATGACCCTCATGACAATTCACCACGCATCAATAACGGCGATGGCAATGCTTGGGCACCGCGCGCTGGTCGGCGTAGTCTGGCGTATACTCACCTAAATAGAGTTTGCTACCAACTCGACGGGTCCGCCCGCATTCCATGGCACGTGCTGCATTCGGTAGCGCACGACGGCCTAGGCACGTGTCGAACAATTTTCGAGTGCGAGAACTACGCACAGTCAAAACAAAGCACAAAGCTAGCAAGTCCTCTACGGGGCGGCGTGTTTTCCGTACTACCAGAGTCCTTCCATTTTTTTTTTCAAAAACATGGAAGGACTCTGGTACTATACCCAGCCAACTTTGTTGACCGCCGAGAGGTCGCGCCACGGTGTGTTCGAAACTAAAGCCCCTTTCAAAACTCCAACTCGTCATCCCCATGGTATAGAGGAGATGGGAAAGCTTGAAAAAGCGCGTATATATATATATATATATATATATATATATATATATATATATATATATATATATATATATATATTGTCACGTGGTAGTGACGCCAAAGATAACAGTAGCAGTACTGTGAAAAAACTGGCTTTTATTGGGCGAACCTGTGCCCACAAAACAGGCTACACTTAAAGCACAACGATAGCGGCGAACACAGTCGGCGATCGTCGAAAATCTGCTCAGCGGGTCAAGTGCGTCGGTTTTTATACAGCTGCCATCGAATGTTCCAGACTGATCGCTGGGACCCGCATGCCTTCCACAAAGTTCGACAACATTCGAGTCACGCGATGAAATCAGATAACACAAGGTTCGGCGACAACAAACAGCGGATAGAAGCATCGATAACTTTCCAGAAACTTCGGATACATGCAGACGCGTCCAGCGCTGTGCGATAACATTTGTTAGCCGGCGAATGTGGTCGCCCGTTAAATATAAGTACACGTGTCAATACCCCCCTCTTAAAAAGCATCGACCCGATGCCGCAAGCAAACGAAATAAAAGAAAAGCACTCCTAGCAAAGAAAACAACAAAATAAGGAAGTTCGTCAGCGTCCGTAAAAGGGTTTAAGACGCACCACGTGGACCACTTCAGATCGTGCGCGGCGTCGCTGTGAATGCGAAATGCCGTCTGGCACGACCTCATAGTCCAGCGCGCCAATACGTCGGATGACCTTGTAGGGTCCGAAATATCGTCGCAGTAGTTTTTCACTGAGTTCTCGTCGGCGTATCGGGGTCCACACCCAAACACGGTCGCCGGGCTGGTACTCGACGAAGCGTCGTCGGAGGTTGTAGTGTCGGCTGTCGGTCCTCTGCTGGTTCTTGATCGGTAGGCGGGCGAGCTGTCGGGCTTCTTCGGCGCGCTGGAGATAGGTAGCGACGTCGATTCTCCTTGTCAGTGACGTGCGGCAGCATGGCGTCGAGCGTCGTCGTCGGTTTCCTGCCGTAAACCAGCTTAAACGGCGTGAGCTGTGTCGTTTCTTGCACCGCCGTGTTGTAAGCGAAGGTTACATACGGCAGGACCGCGTCCCACGTCTTGTGCTCGACGTCGACGTACATTGCTAGCATGTCGGCGAAGGTCTTGTTCAGGCGCTCCGTGAGACCATTCGTTTGCGGATGGTAGGCAGTTGTCCTCCTGTGGCTTGTCTGGCTGTATTGCAGAATGGCTTGTGTGAGCTCTGCTGTAAAAGCCGTTCCTCTATCAGTGATGAGGACTTCTGGGGCACCATGTCGCAGCAGGATGGTCTCGACAAAAAATTTCGCCACTTCGGCTGCGCTGCTTTTTGGTAGAGCTTTAGTTTCAGCGAAGCGGGTGAGATAGTCCGTCGCGACGACGATCCACTTATTCCCGGATGTTGACGTCGGAAACGGCCCCAACAAATCCATCCCAATCTGCTGGAATGGTCGGCGAGGAGGCTCGATTGGCTGTAGTAATCCTGCTGGCCTTGTTGGTGGTGTCTTGCGTCGCTGACAGTCTCGACATGTCTTGACGTAACGGGCAACGTCGGCGGTCAGACGCGGCCAGTAATACCTTTCCTGTATCCTCGACAGCGTCCGGGAGAATCCTAGGTGCCCAGCGGTAGGATCGTCGTGTAAGGCGTGCGTAGACGCAGCGCCGACGGAACAACAAAAAGGTAGTTGGCGCAGACTGGTGAGAAGTTCTTCTTCACGAGCAGGTTGTTTTGTAGTGTGAACGAAGACAACCCACGCCTAAATGCCTTAGGGGCAACGTCGGTGTTCCCTTCCAAATACTCGATGAGGCCTTTTAGCTCCGGGTCTGCTCGTTGCTGTTCGGCGAAGTCTTCCGCGCTTATTATTCCAAGGAAGGCATCGTCGTCCTCGTCGTCTTGCGGCGGGGGATCGATGGGGGCGCGTGAAAGGCAGTCGGCGTCAGAGTGTTTTCTTCCGGACTTGTATATTACGGTGACGTCATATTCCTGCAGTCTGAGGCTCCACCACGCCAGCCGTCCTGAAGGGTCCTTTAAGTTAGCTAGCCAACACAACGCGTGATGGTCGCTGACCACTTTGAATGGTCTCCCATATAGGTAAGGGCGGAACTTTCCTGTAGCCCAAATGATGGCGAGGCATTCCTTTTCAGTCGTAGAGTAATTGCCTTCCGCTTTTGACAGCGACCGGCTAGCATACGATATCACCCGTTCAAGTCCGTCTTTCCTCTGGACTAGGACGGCACCGAGGCCTAGGCTACTGGCGTCAGTGTGGATTTCGGTATCGGCGTTCTCGTCGAAGTGTGCAAGTACCGGCGGCGACTGCATGCGTCGTTTGAGTTCTTGAAATGCATCGGCCTGCGGCGTTTCCCACTTGAACTCGACATCACCTTTGGTTAGATGCGTAAGCGGCTCCGCGATGCGTGAAAAATCCTTGACAAAGCGCCTGTAGTAGGCACACATGCCAAGGAATCTACGCACTGCCTTCTTGTCGATGGGCTGCGGGAACTTTGCGATGGCAGCTGTCTTCTGTGGGTCGGGGCGTACTCCTGATTTGCTGATCACGTGGCCTAGGAACAAAAGCTCATCGTAAGCGAAGCGGCACTTTTCCGGCTTCAGAGTGAGCCCTGATGACTTGATGGCTTCTAACACTGTCGCAAGCCGCCTAAGGTGATCGTCGAAATTTCCGGCGAAGACAACGACGTCATCCAGGTAAACAAGGCACGTCTGCCACTTCAGTCCGGCTAACACCGTGTCCATGACGCGCTGAAACGTTGCAGGCGCCGAGCACAGTCCGAATGGCATAACCTTGAACTCGTAGAGGCCGTCTGGGGTGATAAAGGCGGTCTTTTCGCGATCTCTTTCGTCGACTTCTATTTGCCAATAGCCAGACTTGAGGTCCATCGACGAGAAGTATTTAGCGTTGCAGAGCCGATCCAATGCGTCGTCTATCCGTGGGAGGGGGTATACGTCCTTCTTCGTGATCTTGTTCAGACGACGATAATCAACGCAAAAACGTAGGGTTCCGTCCTTTTTCTTTACCAAGACTACAGGAGATGCCCACGGGCTTTTTGACGGCTGGATGATGTCGTCGCGCAGCATTTCGTCGACTTGGTGCCGTATAGCTTCACGTTCTCGCGTAGAAACTCGATAAGGGCTCTGGCGGAGTGGTCGAGCACACTCTTCGGTTATAATGCGATGCTTTGCGACTGGTGTTTGTCGAATCCTTGATGACGTCGAGAAGCATCCTTTGTATCGTCGAAGTAGACTTCTGAGCGGTTGTTGCTTAAGCGTGGGGAGGCTTGGATTAATGTCGAAGTCTGGTTCGGGGACTGCGGTCATCGGGGTAGATGCGGCAGAATCCGAGAGGACAAACGCATTGCTGGTTTCCATAATTTCCTCGATGTATGCGATCGTCGTGCCCTTGTTGATGTGCTTGAACTCCTGGCTGAAGTTTGTCAGCAACACTTCAGTTTTCCCTCCATGCAGTCGAGCGATGCCTCTTGCGACGCAAATTTCACGGTCTAGTAGTAGACGTTGGTCACCCTCGATGACGCCTTCTACGTCGGCAGTTGTTTTGGCGCCGACGGAAATGACAATGCTGGAGCGAGGCGGGATGCTGACTTGAGTTTTGAGCACGCTTAAGGCATGGTGACGATGAGAGCTCTCCGGTGGTATCGCTTGATCTTTAGACAGGGTTATCGACTTCGACTTCAGGTCGATGACTGCGCCGTGTTGGTTTAGGAAGTCCATGCCGAGAATGACGTCGCGTGAACATTGTTGGAGGATAACGAAGGTGGCAGGGTAAGTCCGGTCATGAACGGTAATTCTTGCCGTGCAGATTCCAGTCGGCGTAATCAGGTGTCCTCCAGCGGTCCGAATTTGAGGGCCTTCCCATGCAGTCTTAACCTTCTTCAACTGGGTGGCGATGTGTCCACTCATGACGGAGTAATCGGCCCCTGTGTCGACTAAGGCGGTGACTGCGTGGCCGTCGAGAAGCACGTCGATGTCGGTGGTGCTTTGTCTTGCGTTACAGTTAGGTCGTGGCGTCGGATCACGGCTGTGTCGCGTTGACCTGTGGCTGATATGGGGCGTCGGCAGGTCGTTTTTCGTCGTCGTATTTTTTTGCTTTCACACTTCGTCGGGACGGCGGCGTGTCGTTATGTCGTCGAGGTAGTTTCTTCGGCATATTCGTCGGCGGCGGAGGATCTTCGTCAGTTCGACGAACAGCAACCGCACCTCCATCGGTTGCTGCTTTTAGTTTTCCGGATACGGGCTCGCTGACCGGCCCCGGGCTGGGCCAGTGTATGGACGGCGCTGCGGCGACAGGTAGCGGCCTGGTGACGGCGAACGGGACGGTCGTCGAGGGCTCCACTGAGTAGCGGCGAGGTAGTCGGCGATGTCACGAGGGCGTTCACCTTCCCGAAGGCGCGGTGCGTTGACGGCGAACCCTCGCAATCCCAGGTCGCGGTATGGGCAACGGCGGTACACATGGCCGGCTTCCCCGCAGTGGTAGCAGAGCGGGCGGTGGTCAGGAGTGCGCCAAACGTCTGTCTTCCTCGGGTAGCTGCGCTGCGCGACGGGTGGGCGTGCTGGCGGCGGCGGCGGTGGTCGACGGAACTGCGGCGTTACAGGGCCCTGGCGCGGTCGTGGAGGGGGACCTTGACGGCGGGCGACGGCGGCGTAGGTCATTGCTTCTGGCTGAGGTTTCGGTGATCGTGGTTGCACCTCAGGCACTCCAAGCGATCGCTGAACCTCTTCTTTGAAGATTTCAGTGATTGGATTCACTTGGGACTGTGACCTTGGGTAGAACTTCTGCAGCTCCTCCCGTACGACCGCTCTGATAGTCTCTCGTAGATCGTCGGTAGCGAGTGATTGAACCCCGGCGTAGGTTGTAGAGTTCGTGCGCCGAGAGAGAGAATAAACTTTTTTATTCGGTGAATGAAGCTTTGGAGAGGCGTCCTCATTCCAGGATGCCTTGAGCTCGGGCCGCGTCCTGGGCCCTCGCAATCAGCCGTTGCTGATCCTCGAGGTCGGAGCTGGCCAAGGCTCTCTCCCAAAGCTCGTTAATGGGGTAAGGGTCCGGAGGATTTAATGGAGCCGCTCTGCAACCCCCTACTATGTGCCTGAGGGACCCGGGCTCTGCGCAGAAGCGGCATTGCGGAGAGAATTTTGTTGGGTCTATGAGGTGATTTCTGGTTGGATGGGGGAATGTATTAACCTGTAGAGCTCGGAGGCATCGCTCCTTCTCTCTAGGTAGTGACTTGTGTGGGGGTGCATATGTTCTGCGGGTGAGCTTGTAGTGTTGTGTGATGTCTTGGTAAGAGACTAGAGGGTGCATGCGCTCGGGTTCAGATTCCTCGGCGTCGGCTCGGTGGGTCAGATCTCGAGCCACGTGGTTGGCGACCTCGTTGCCAGGAATGCCTTGATGAGCTGGCGCCCAGATGATCATGACTGATCTCGTTGGCGGCTTTTGATTGATGATCCGGAGCGTAGTGGTATGAATTCTGCCGCTAGCAAAGTTGCGGCACGCCTGTTGGGAGTCGGTCACTATGACTTCAACCTCTGTTTGGGAGAGCGCGAGGGCTATGGCCGCTTCCTCGGCTTGGAGGGGATTGTTTCGTGTGAGTGAAATGCTGCTCCGATGTTCTGTGTTGACGACTACGGTGGCTGTTGTGGCTGCGTGTCTGGAGTAAGAAGCCGCGTCCGTGTAGGCTGTAGAGAGTAAAGTCCCGTATCGCTTGTGTATGGCCAGGGCGCGGGCCTCCCTTCGCTCTGCGTGGTGCACTGGGTGCATATTGCGAGGTAGAGGACGTACGGTGATGTTTCTCCGGATGGCATGGGGTAAGCTCACAGTCTGAGGCGGCGGATGGCTCAGAGGGGCAGAGAGCCCCAGGCGTAAAAGAATGGACCTCCCTGCTTCCGTAACCGCCAGCCTTGTTCGTTGACTGGATAAATGTGCCTCGATCAGCTCCTCGGCCGTGTTGTGCACACCTAGTCGTAGTAGGCGTTCTGTGGAAGTACTGGTCGGCAGGCCCATCGCCTGCTTATATGCCTTTCTGATCATTGTGTTGATTTTCTTCAGTTCCGTCTCGTTGAGTAGTGCGTATGGAATAGCGTAAGTTATTCGAGACACGACGAAGGCCTGGACAAGCCGAAGCGTGTCCGCCTCCCCCATGCCTCTTGTCTTGGTTGTTATTCGCCGGATCATGTGCGTAACTTGGGCTGTTGTATTCTTAAGCTTTTGAATTAATATTGTATTGGTGCGATCCGACTGGAAAACCATTCCCAATATCTTTACGCTCTGAGACGGAACGATGGTGTGTCCCTCCAGTTGTATGTTGATAGTGGGCGAGTCGGATGTGTGCTTCTTTCGCGGTGAGACCAGGAGTAGCTCCGACTTTTGGGGGGCGCAGCTGAGCCCGCATGACTTAGCATAGTCGCTCACCACGTCTGCAGCTTCCTGCAAGCGGTTCTCCATTTCCCCGATGGACCCTGTGGACGACCAGATGGTAATGTCGTCGGCATATAGGCCATGCCGGATCCCTGGGATGTTATCGAGGAGCGGCGGTAGGCCTATTAGGGCGATATTGAAAAGGAGAGGGGATAACACCGCGCCCTGTGGTGTGCCGCGCCCGCCCAGTAGGAAGGGGTTTGTGGCTTTGTCCCCGACCTTTAGGATGGCTTTTCTATCTGAGAGGAAATCTCTGATATAGGAGTACGTCCTGGCCCCACAGCCCAGCGCGTTTAGCCTCTGTAAGATTGCTGTGTGCTTGACGTTATCGAACGCCCCTTTAAGATCTAGGGCGAGGATAGCCGTGGGGGAGTTGCGTGTCGCTGGTACAATCACCTTCTCTTTCAGCTGAAGTAGGATGTCTTGAGTTGAGAGGTGTGGACGGAATCCGATCATCGTTGTTGGAAGTTTCCCCGAATCCTCCAGGAATGGCTGTAGCCGGTTGAGAACGATGTGCTCTAGGAGCTTTCCTACACATGAAGTGAGGGAGATCGGTCGTAGGTTCTCAATGGCTGGTGGCTTGCCTGGCTTCGGTATCAGACGAACCTCGGCTATTTTCCAGTCCTCGGGAAAGTTTCCTTTCCTCCATACTTCGTTAAGATGAGCGGTAAGCTCTACTAGCGAGGGGCTGTCAAGATTTACAAGTGCCTTATTGGTAATTTGGTCCATTCCCGGGGCTGTGTGGCGTCTCAAGCCCATTATCGCCGCTGTTACCTCATGTAGATGAATGTCCTCATCTAGGAGCTCGTTAGGGGTGCCGGTGTAGGGTGGCAGAGGCTCCGATGTCTGTGTGGGGAAGTACTGGGCTTTGAGAGTCAAAAGGAGGTCCGCCTCGTTTCCAGGAAATTTGTGAATTACTCGAGCCATATTGTGGTGGGATCGAATTGCCGGTTTCGCATCTCGAGTGTCTTCACGATGCTGGTGGCCTCGCGAAGAAACTCGTCGACGGTCTTCGGTGGGCTTC
This sequence comes from Dermacentor andersoni, assembly GCF_023375885.2. Taxonomy (NCBI): domain Eukaryota; kingdom Metazoa; phylum Arthropoda; class Arachnida; order Ixodida; family Ixodidae; genus Dermacentor; species Dermacentor andersoni. The sequence goes on along the minus strand of NC_092824.1, from coordinate 3,233,891 downwards.
GTATCATTCCGGCAAAAAGTTCCTCTTTCACACCACGCATGAGTAGGCGGACTTTCTTCTCCTCGGGGATTTCGGGGTGGGCGTGACGGAATAGACGGCTCATTTCGTCCGTGAATATCGCGGTTGTCTCATTAGGTAGCTGCACCAGGGATTCTAATAGCGCTTGGGCTCGTTCTCGGCGTACGACGTTTGCGAATGTCTGCAGGAAGCCGCTTCGGAACAGGTCCCAGGTCGTCAAGGTGGCTCCGCGGTTCTCGAACCACGTCCTGGCAGCGTCTTCCAATGCGAAGAAGACATATCGCAGTTTGTCGTCATTGTTCCAGCTATTAAACGTAGCGACCCTCTCATATGTTTCCAGCCAGCTTTCCAGGTCCTCAAATGTGGAACCGCGGAACGTCGGTGGTTCCCTGGGCTGCTGCAGCACGATGGGGGACGCTGGGGCTGCCATTGGGGTTGCTTTGGTCACAATCTTCTTGGTCTTCTCAAGTAGAAGTCCGTGCTCCGGGGGTAGCTGTTGAAGACGGCGGCTTGCTCGATGGTCCGGGACTACGTTGGTGTCCTTTTTGCAGTCCGGGCTTGGATCACGGCTTGTCGGGGGCGTCCGGTACATGGACTAAAAGCACCTCCACCAGATGTCACGTGGTAGTGACTCCAAAGAACACAGTAGCAGTACTGTGAAAGACAAAACTAGCTTTTATTGGGCGAACCTGTGCCCACAAAACAGGCTACACTTAAAGCACAACGATAGCGGCGAACACAGTCGGCGATCGTCGAAAATCTGCTCAGCGGGTCAAGTGCGTCGGTTTTTATACAGCAGCCATCGAATGTTCCAGACTAATCGCTGGGACCCGCATGCCTTCCACAAAGTTCTACAACATTCGAGTCACGCGATGAAATCAGATAACACAAGGTTCGGCGACAACAAACAGCGGATAGAAGCATCGATAACTTTCCAGAAACTTCGGATACATGCAGACGCGTCCAGCGCTGTGCGATAACATTTGTTAGCCGGCGAATGTGGTCGCCCGTTAAATATAAGTACACGTGTCAATATATATATACATATATATATATATATATATATATATATATATATATATATATATATATATATATATATATATATATATATATATATATATATATGTGTGTGTGTGTGTGTGTGTGTGTGTGTGTGTGTGTGTGTGTGTGGCCGTCATTGTAGGTCCTACATTGACTGCCACCAGCACAGCCAGCCAATGCATGTTGACAAAAGCAGCTTCAACGGCGACTCGTAACATATAGTGTACTTCCTTGAGTGCACTTGCCACATGCAATACATAGGCCAGACTGAAACACCTTTCAGCATCCGTTTAACAGTCACAGATCGCGTGCCAAATCCCAAACAAACTCACCACTCTCGAGACATGTTAACCATGCCGGGCCACTCATTTAACAATCTCAATGTGACGATACTCGTATCTGGATTCCGCACCAGCCATGACGGCGAGCTTCTCGAATTTTACCTTATTTATAAATTTGACACTGCTTCGTCTGTAATAAATGAAAACAAAGGAAAACTAACCTGTGTAACTTTAGATTGAGCACAAACATACATTCACCACACTGTAATACATATATAATTCCATTGCTTCTGTTTTTTTGCACATTTGGCTTTTTGACGTGTGTGGCTTGAAGTTGTACGCTTAATACCAATAAATCGAGGTGGCACTTAGATATGTCATGTGCTGACATCACGCCTATGTATCTGTATATCGTCACGTAGTGACGGTGAAGAAGGTAGCAAAACTGTGCTTGACAAAACGAGCGTTTTATTAGGCGAACCTGTGCCCTTAACAACAGGCTACACTCAAAGGACGACGATAGCGACGAACACAGTGGGCGATTGTCGAATGTCTCATCTGCCGCTCAAGCGCGTTGGCTTTTATATACCTGGGTCATCGAAGGTTCCAGAGTAATCGCTGGTTCCCGAGTGTCTGCCAGAAAATTCTACAGAATTCGCTTCGCACATGCAATCAGATTACACAAGCTTGGGTGACAACGGACAATGGGTAGAAACATCGATAACATTCGAGAAACTTCCGATACATGCGGGCGTGTCCCGTGCTGAGCGGTAACATTTATTAGACGGTGAGAAGCGGCCGCCCGAAAAAGATAAAGTACATGTGTCAATATGTACGTCATTTTGTTTTCACTACGCAGAATCATGGTAATCATGGTAACCGGGGAGTCCTAGTGTATATTGTATCCTGAACACATCTGCATTTCACTTTGTTATGTATTCCAATATGCGTACGTGTCATTGATAATGATTTGTGGTGCGCACTGTAAGTTCTAGTCAGCGCAGATAGTGCGCCCTTTGCTCTTAATACAGTGTCAATTCGGCCGTCACCATATTACCGTCCTTGGACATCTCGTTGACGCAAACGGAGTGCAACCGGACCCAGGCAAGATCCATGCTGTTGCGCACTTCCTTGTTCCGAAGTGTGTCAAGGATGTGCGCAGCTTCATCGGCCTTTGTTCGTACTTCCGCCGTTTCGTGAGAAATTTCGCCGCCATAGCACAACCACTAACCGAGCTTTTGAAAAAAGACGCCTCTTTCCAGTGGGGCGATAACGAGGCCTCTGCATTCTCACATCTAATCGACATTCTCACAACGCCTCCCGTTCTGGCCCATTTCGATCCTTCTGCGCCTACCGAAGTCCGTACTGATGCCAGCGGTCACGGAATTGGCGCAGTACTGGCCCAACGCCAGCATGGCCACGACCGTGTTATCGCTTACGCCAGCAAGCTCCTCTCACCCGCGGAGCACAACTATTCCATCACTGAGCGTGAGTGTCTGGCCCTAGTTTGGGCGGTTGCGAAATTACGCCCATACTTATATGGCCGACCCTTTTCCGTTGTCACAGACCATCACGCGCTTTGCTGGTTATGCTCACTGAAAGATCCTACAGGAAGACTTGGTCGCTGGGCCTTACGCCTCCAAGAATATTCGTATTCACCTATAAATCTGGCCGTCTACACAAGGACGCTGACTGCCTGTCTCGCTACCCGGTAGACGAGCCTGACGACGCCGACAGTAGTAGCGCCAACGGCATTTTCTCTGTGTCTGCCTTCGCTAACATCGCCGATGAGCAGTACCGAGACCTATCGCTGCGCGCACTTATCGAGCGTCTGCGCTCAACACCTACCGACGAATCCGTTCGCCGATATGTCCTCCAGGGTGGCATTATGTATCGAAGGAACTTCCTCCCTGACGGCTCTGATCTTCTTCTTGTCGTGCCAAAACAGCTACGACAGACTGTGCTCTTTGATATGCATGACGCACCCACTGCAGGACATCTTGGGGTAACCCGCACGCAGTGGCGTAGCTAGGTCGTCTGGCACCCGGGGCCCATAGGTCTTCTGTCACCCCCCTCCCCGGGTGTTGCCGGCGGAAAGAGGGGCGTCTTCAGACGTATATGACACCCCCCCCACCCCTTCACTGGCCCCTTGCACCCGGGGCCCACGGCCCCCCGGCCCCCCCTGTTGCTACGCCACTGCCCGCACGTACGACCGCGTCCGCCGCCGCTTCTATTGGCCTGGTCTCGCTCGCTCCGTTCGACGCTATGTTGCTGCCTGTGATCCCATGCCAGCGTCGGAAAACACCTCAGGTGCTACCTGCCGGTCATCTCCAGCCGATCACCGTCCCTGTAGAACCGTTCTTTCGTGTTGGATTAGACCTGCTCGGTCCCTTTCCCACGTCATCCTCTGGGAACAAATGGGTAGCCGTCGCGACTGATTACGTCACCCGATACGCTATCACTCGGGCTCTCCCTACCAGTTGCGCCACTGACGTCGCGGACTTTCTCTTGCGTGACATTATCTTGCTTCATGGCGCCCCGCGACAGCTGCTTACTGACTGTGGTCGAAACTTCCTCTCGAAAGTTATCGCTGACATTGTGCGTTCCTGCTCCATTCAACACAAACTGACTACCTCATACCATCCTCAAACCAATGGCCTGACAGAGCGGTTAAACCGTACTCTTACCGATATGCTGTCCAAGTACGTTTCCAAAGACCACCACGACTGGGACATTGCCCTTCCTTACGTAACATTTGCGTACAATTCTTCCTGGCACGACACCGCCGGATTTTCTCCATTTTATCTACTGTACGGCCGCGAACCTACCTTGCCCCTAGACACGGCACTTCCTCCTGCTGCGATCTCAACAAGCGAGTATGCGCGCGACGCCATCGCCCTCGCCGACCATGCACGCCAGCTTGCCCGTGCTCGACTGACGGCCTCACAAGCCACTCAGCAGTGTCATTACAACGCCCGCCATCGTGACGTACAGTTTTCGCCTGGTGCGCTCGTGCTCCTGTGGTCGCCCTCCGGTCACGTCGGACTTTCAGAGAAGCTCCTTTCGCGATACACAGGGCCCTACCGCGTGCTGCGCCAGGTGACGCCTGTGACTTACGAAATTGCTCCTGTGGGTTCAACCTCGTCCTCTCTTCTGGCATCAAGTGATGTCGTGCATGTCAGTAGGCTCAAGGCCTACTACACTGCTTCCGAATCCGATCTTTAGTCGCTCCGGGACGGCGCTTTTGCAGCCGGGGGTAGTGCTACGGAACAATATGTGCGATCACAGAAAGGCGACCAGTGCGAAGACGACGACGACGATGAGAAGCTAGCGCGGGCTGTTGCCTCTTGGCCAAGCGCAGCGTATTTTCTTGTAAATATACTTGTACATAGCTTTTCGTCTGCGTCTTCCTACGTAACAATACTGTGCTTTTAAAGCTGTCTATGAATTTTTCATGCCCGGAGTAATTAGTTTTGTAGAGAAACTTATCCCGAAGTGTAAAGCGACCGCTGCCTTGAGAAGCAGGGCGGCGACAAAAAGCGGATCGAGTGTAAGATCACTGCGTGGTTCTCGCTGAAAGTCTGCCGCATCAGGGAACGTACAAGTAATGTCCGCGAGACATGACATGACATGGCATGACAAGAATGTTATTTGAGTCCTGAGAAACTGAGATCTAGGGGAGCCGAAGGCTCCACAAGACTAATTCGGTGGCTCTGCCCACGGTGGGACCGGGAGACGAAGTCCCGTCGCAATGTCGTGGACCCTCTGGACAGCCTGGAGTTGAATGTGAAGATGGCTGCTCTTGAGGGATGCCTCCCATTGATCTTTCGTGATGGGTAGAGAGGCGTTAAGGGCTGGGCACAGCCGGAGCATGTGATCAAAAGAGCATGAGTCATGACCACATTTGGGGAACGACTGTGAGTGGTAAGGGTCTATACACTAAAGAGAAAAATGATTTCTTCTGCATCAGTAAATTACCTTTCTAAGACACTAAAAACACCACTCTTACCACAATAATACGCCTGGTAAGCCAGAAAAAGCGCAAGAACGAAAGATGGGTGGCGACGCCTCCTCGAAGTTCGCGCACCTTGGCGCTGTGACGTAATGGATTTTGATGGCATATTCTAAGGCCTACTTACTTATATAGCGGTACAGATTGACTACACTGTGTTCAAAAGGAATCAAATATTAAACACGGCAAGTTTCGGGAACCTTTACTCAGCCTACGCGGCCCAAATGCGAAAATATACTTTGGAATTTCTGACGTCACACTGACGAACGGGCGTCGGGGTTGTGGCGCGAAATTCAAATACTGATACTTCGACCTTCATTTTCTCATCTAATAATCAAACTATTATTTTGAAATGACTGCCTGCAGGGTTCTCAAAATATGCTTTATTAGTCTAATCTGATTATTGTTTCGCTTTAGTGTCCCTTTAAGGGACCGAGGAGTGGGACACGAACGTGTTTGTAGAAGTCTGAGTGTGCTAGCCTGAGGTTTGTTCAATTTGGAGTGGGGAGGGGGTGGAGGTGTCCTCCTGCCCGTTCGATAATGCGAAAAAATTTCGTGGAAAGTACATAATCCATCTCTGTGGATCTTGACCTCGTTCGAAGTCTGGCTACCCGCAACAGCGTGGCACGTGAAATCGCGCGCTCTCCGGTGCGCCTGCTCGTGAGGATTACATCCGAGCGAGTTAACTGAGCTATTTTTATTTAGATGGGCTGGGAACGACGAGATGTAGTATCCTCCTTCGCTGCTCTTCCGAGTTCTTTGAAGTGCTTTGTTCACAATACTGTTCTGTTCAGACACGAGGGCGGACGAGAAGGATCTAACCGTCGCGCGCGAGTCCGAGAAGACGATAGGGGGAACTTTTGAGCTGTGAAAAGCCACAGCGATCGCTACTTCCTCCGCCACATGGGCAAACCTAGTATGGACAGTGGCTGCATTAACCAGGTTGCCTCCCGCGTCTACAACCGAGACAGCGAACTGATCCCCACTGTCATATGTGGCAGAATCGACAAAGAGGGCATCTAGTTTCTGCTGATTGATCTTTTTAAGGATGGACTTGATTCTCGCGAATCTTCTACACTCGTTATGCACTGGGCGGGTGTTTCACGGGGTCAACCATGATGCGAGTTCTGGTTTCCCGGGTCAATCTAACTTTGCTCGCCGGTTTATGTCTGTGTTGGATACCCGCTTCTAAAATCTTGATCCCTGGCTTAGTGGATGATAGTCTCACTATTTCAGCCACTGTGTTAGCTTCTATTAGCTCACCGATGGTGTTGTGGAGTCCTAGCTCCAGCAGCTTCTCGGTGCTCGTGGACTGCGGAAGGACGAGCACACGCTCGATGTCGGTTTTGATTAGGGAGTCGATTTTGACTTTTTCCGCCTTACCCCAGCTAAGGTACGGCGCGATGTAGATGACATGACTTAGGAAGGATGCCTGATAAGCTCTGAGCAGATTGTCCTTTTTGAGACCGCCTCTTCGATTCGAGACGCGGGCTACAAGTCTTATGACATTACTAGCCTGTCCAGTGAGCCTGTTGAGGGCCGTCGAGTTACAGCCCTTGGCATCAATGAGGTGACTTAGAATCTTGATCGAGCCCATCCTCGGTATGAGATGTCCATTCTTAGTTCGAATTTCTATCGGCAGAGCTTCCATAGGCGTAAGGTTTCTGACCCTTTGTCTGGACTGTCGGTATTAAAGCAGCTCTGATTTAGCGGGGAAAATTTCAAGGCCCGTGTTTAGAAGAAAGTATTCCGTAGCCTCCAACGTGCTTTGTAAAGAGTGTTCGAGCATGGCTAGCGAGCCGCCCGGCGCACAGGTCGTGATGTCATCTGCATAAATGGCGTGACACACGTTCAGGATTGCAGCGAGGCGAATGGAGAGCTTGTGCATGGCTATATTGAATAATAGTGGGGAGAGGACCGAGCCCTGCGGGGTACCGCAGGTGCCTAGCTCGTGGGGTCCTCTCGAGACCGTGCCTAGTCGGAGGTGTGCCTTGCGATCAGCGAGCAAAGATCTGGTTAGTCATGAAAACGCTGACCCAGGTTAACAGAGGAAATCTCCGTCAAGATGGGTCTATGCCAGATAGCACACAAAGTCTTGAAAACGTCGTATTAAGGGATTCAACGTCTGAAACGGATTTTTGACCAAAATCGACGCATCAAAGACGTTCCAAACAAGACAGTTCAATAACGAGGGGTGAATGCGTTTTGAAAACGTTGAAATCCAAACAACTTAAAAACGAGGGCTGAATACGTTTTGAAAACGACTTCACATGACTCGCTCTATCTGTTTAGCTATCAAGCGTACCGGGTACGTTTTCGACAGCGCCGTTTTTGGCGGGAGAATTCCTCGCTTGTCAAACAGCACTCGTCGTGTCAATTGCTCCTCTATTCGACCTACATCAGAATGAGTGCGGCAAGAAAAAGAAATTCTTTTGTGGTGTTAACCTCATGTCAGAAGAGACGAAGGATGGCAAATGAACGTGGCATCCCAAGGGGAAGTGTCTTGCGCCAGGAGGAAGGGGAGCGCGAGTACAGAAACATCGAAGCCGCCCTTACGGCAATGGTAGCCGGCCGAGCCTTAAACAGGAAGAAAGATCTGTATGACTACCCGGTTCCTTCCAGTGTGTTTGGCATATCAAAGGCGTCGTCACTAAATGTGACAACAAGCTCCTGGAAAATGAGCAGCGTCGCATGCAAATGCTTCAAAATTCCCGCTGGACAAGGCAGCTTTGCCGTGTTTCCTCTTATTCACAATGCAGTGATGTAAATACCTTACCGCTGAACGGCTCAATGTTTTCTTACTGCTGATGCACGAGTGCTGTACAGTTTTCGTGCGTATAAAGGTAACATTTTGTGCTCAGTCGTCTGAATAATGAAAACTGCGGTTTTAATATAAACAGTCCGAGCACTTGGATATATATATATGATGTGTGTGTTTAACTCCATATGAAATTTTAGGTGATATCGTACCTGTGTCACACGGGCACACTTGGAAGGCCTTCCAGTCAACGGCCTTTGAAACGCCACAACTCTATCGACTCAAAGTAGTTGTCGCGTTGCTACACGGCACTTTTGAAAGGCCGTTGAGTGGTTCAGGCGTTTCTCGCAAAATTGTGTGGCGCTGTGGATCTTTATTTTCGTTTTGATGTCACGAAAAGGTAAACAACATTGAAACCATTTAAATATACTATAATTTCTTTTATGTTTGTTTATACATTGCCATACATATATGTTTAGTTTTTAAGTTGTTGAGTAGCGAAACTGCAGCAACGTTTGCGCCGCTCGATGCGGCTGCCGTTTTGGTGTGTGTTCGCACATGTCAAGTGGCAAAAACACTTTATTGAATAATGAATGACACTCATATATAGTATTTTTAGAGCATTTGGTTTGATTTGTTCTTTCTAACCGTGAGTACGAGCACACTGTGAACGAGAGGACATGTTCGCGCTGTTTCCGCTTCCGTTGCTCAAATGCCGTCGAAATTTCAATAGAGTTGCAGAGTGCTCCGTTGACTCGATAGACTATTGACTCGGCGGCCTTCGAAACCGCCCGTGTAGCAGCTCGAACTTGACCTTTGAGTCAACTGACTATCGGTTGGAAGGCCTTCCAAACGCCCGTGTGACACGGGTATAAATGCAGTAAGCGTACATTATTCATCAAACAACGCGCTTCCCCGTGAGACCCATGAACAACTTGGAGCTTGGCTCCAGAGCGCTAAATCATGCAAGTCACATGCAGCATAAATAAAAGCATTGAGTTAATAAGCGAACATCACTTTTGGTGCCAACGGAGGGTCACATCGGTACAGTCGTTTCTGGTAACGGTGCTTCGTAGGAAGTGTGGCAACGAATTCTATACTGTGAGCACAATGTACATAAAAAAATTTGCAGAAGCCATCGTCGATGATTGTTAATGCAAGCGATTAGTCTCAACGAGCGAGCGAACAAAAGAACGCTAGAGAAAGCGAGCGAGAGAGCAAAATATAGTTAGCGTGAGAGCGAACGAACGAACGCGCGAGCATTTTCCTTGCAGATCAACAGTCCGACGACCGACCACCGACGACTGAACTACGAAAACATCCGACGGAGAGGGGACAGAAAGCTATTCGCTTTAATATTTCTGAAACTCATCGTTATAGGCTCGCCACGCTTGGGCGCAGAGGATGGTGTGATCGCACCTATGTAGAAGCGGCAATTGTTTTTTAACATGCTGTAACCACAATGACGCGGCACTGAAAGCGGAAAGCGTCCGAAATGAGAGAGGAAACTGAAAGGCCTTGCGGAACGCCCAGTGGCAGCTTCCAGCTCGCCACTCTTGCTGCATATGGAGTGGCTGAAGAACAATGGAAGAGCGCGCGGCGTCTGGCTCTGCGCAACATGATTAACTTGTCGAGAACTACAAAAGCGCAACGCGCACGACACGCAAGACGCGCACACCAAGGCGCCACACCACGGCACAGAACACCTATACAAGCGGCTTGTACAATATTCAACAACCCATCAACGCGATCTAACCTTGCGCAAGGTGGCGATACCGTCGTCACACCATGTGACCACGGCGGCCACGTGATTCGTGACGCCGGGCGAGCCGGGCATAGTTGCGTATGGTTGCGTCACCGCACTCGCATTTCGCTGTGGTGTGTTTGCGGCTGTTCTGAATAGACCTCAGACTCTGCCCAGGCGGCGCTGCGGAAAAACCCGTCATCAGCGCCCCCATCGCAGCCTTGGCGCTAACTGAGTAGTGCAAGGAGAGCTGTCCGCAAGCGAAGGTGCATAGGCCACAATAGACCCTTCTCTTTAGTTTGTGTTGAGGCACGGTTTCCTAAAAATCAAGGACCTGGAAAGCTGCTTCTGCCCATCCACGCTTCGGAAAGGAAGCTCAGCAGGACGAAGTACGTGTACAATATAAAATAAAGTATAAAGTGTTATTTCGGCGTGCTGCAACTCGCAAGTACAGAGAGCATTAGATTTGTCTATAGGCATATCAGCATAAAAATTTAAGCATTTCAAATTGGTTCATATTGAATATGTCCTGAACACAAGACTTAAGTGTCTCCTATATTTTTATGTATTTTATCGTAATGTTTTATCTCGCAATTATTTACAGAGAGTAAATCCTTTCATAGTCTTTTCCAGGGCAGCAAATAGAAAACGTTTTCCAAGGTAGCAAACAGCGTGCCATCATAACGAAAGTAAGCTTCCTACAGTGCCTACGCGCTGCATCTTTCTTTCTCGCAGGAGCTACAGCATCGCTCAGTACCTTAATTTGAACTTTTCGCAGACGCTTCGAGCAACAAGCGCGCAAAAATTAATGTAAATAAACGCGACATTTTTTTCTTTCCACACGTGCGTTACTTCGCAATTACTCATCCAGTGCTCCTACAGCAACCTTATTGCTCACATTTGAAAAACGCAGTCGAGCAGGCTCAGCACATCGCGAAGCGTGCTTGTTGTATCGGCGCAGGACATACAATATACCGAAAGTAGAAATGAGCTCGCGATACAACGATGCTCTAGAAAAGGATTTTGAATTCATAAACGAACCAAAATGTTTTGTTAAGCTGACCTGCCAAATCTCTCCGTTCCACTTGTTGAGTCAAGCGGAGGCGCACGTTTGTTAAAAGGTGGATATATCGATGGCACATAAGCAGGATGGTTTGCAACGTTTTTTCTGTTACCAACGAATTCGCGGCTGCAGATTCTTGAGTTTTCGCTTGGTTACCACGGTCCTCCGTCAGGGCTACGCAACACAATTACAGAAGGACAAAATTGTCGCACTTTCTCGTGCGAGCCGCTGTGTTGTTGGGAATGTAAGTAATCCGATTACCCAACAGGTTGAACAGCCCGTATCCAGTGCTCTCTCCTTTCCCCTTCATACGATCGCGATGGAAATCGGTAAAACTGAACGTTGTTCCGTCCTTCACGTTCACGGCAATTTACAACACAACAGTAGCGTCGATTGCGGCGTTTTTTCGTAGCGCGACGAGCTATCGCGGTTGCCGTCATTTCCGCCATCAGTCTGAAGAGTGAGCCAGCAAGCGCTTTATGGCAGTTCAGCGGCGCGTCCGACTAGAGTAGAAATGCATAGCTCTCTGTCTGGGTGTTAAATGCGCAAAACACTCGCAATATGTACCGAAATCTAGTTAAATCGTTGTTTCGCAGTCGCTAGCTGCATAGGCAACTTAGCAAGGGAGTCGGGCTTCGCACCACTCATTTACTGCTTCTTCGCAACGGCAGGTGGCGCCACGCGTCTTTCAAAACTCCAGAGTCTGACGTCCATGTGCTGCCGCTGCCCTTTGTCATGTACGTGTTGCAGTATTTTGCTGTCAAGAAAACGACATTCTGTGATTAGTTTGGTTGTGCGATCTGTTCGTGTGGTTTTAATTTGGAAATCGGTAGTGTTTTCATTTGGCATGGGATCAAGGCGGCCACGTTATTCGTGAAGCCGGGCATAGTTGCGTTATCGCACTCGCATGGCGCTGTGGTCTGTTTGCGGCTGTTCTGAATGTGCTGCCACTGCCCTTGTCATGTTGCAGTGTTTTGCTGTCAAGAAAACGATATTCTGTAATTAGTTTGGGTCGTGCGATCTGTTTGAGCCGGGCATAATAGCGTTATCGCACTCGTATTGCGCTGTGGTATGTTTGCGGCTGTTCTGAATGTGCTGCCGCTGCTCTTTGTCAAGTGAGTGTTGCAGTGTTTTGCCGTCAAGAAAACGACATTCTGTGATAAGTTTGGGTTGTGCGATCGGTTTGTGTGGTTTTCATTTGGAAATCAGTAGTGTTTTCAGTTGGAGGGCGCCGAGTGGAGGGCACTAATCAGCTCTTCAGGTTCATTGTCATGTTATGTGAGGCGCCTGTTCAATAACGCTGTAATTAAGGAGTTAAGGGCAGTATAAGGACGAAAGTTAGAGGAACGAAATCGTGCTTGTGTGTCCCTAGCGTCGGGATCGGCCGCTATGCGTGATCCTAACAAGAAAGTCGCATTTTGCAGAATGCGAAGAAAGGCGGCAAAATTGCTGTCTCTGCGCACCTTGCCGATCTCCGCAATAGAGCCGTCATCGTGGTATTTTAGTCTCCCGTTTAGCAAGAGTGTTGCAGACAAGATAACTTGCACAAACCGACTTTTTTTGATGATTCAGTACTAGTGCGGTATCCCAAGAGGTAAGGTCAAGTGCCCGCCCTATTCCCTCGCGCTTCAGCGCACTGACAGAATTTTGCGTGCACCATATATTGGCGGCGAGGAGTTACGGAGTCGCCATCTATCGGAAGTGCCTCGCTGGCGTAGTATGAGGGATCACGTGGCGCGCTCCTCATAGGTTTTGCTGTCAGCGCTCACTGAAAACACCACGCCGAGCTCTCCCGGACATTTCTGTAAGTACTTTCGAAACGAGAGAAGTTTATTACTGTCTAAATAATAATCTTGGGCAAACTGAAAGCACACAATCGTTCACAGACGCTATCTCTTTACCAAATACGTACAGTGAACGCCACTGCGCGCGGTCGCCGCGATGGAGTCTCCCGAACCGGCTTCTTGCGTGAAAGGTAGGTAAACGCTGAGAGCAAACTATGTGAAATATGTTCTTATAGTGTTTGTATAACTAAATGGAGCGTAATAGAACGAAGCCTCAATGCAGCGATCGCGCAGATTCGCAGCGACCGACTGCGCGTCTGCATGCTTCTCCACGCACTGTTTCGCTTTCTCCGCGCGCGCGTTTTCGCACCGTGCCATGAGCTTTAGGCCGCAGAATGTGAGTATTTGACAGTATACAAGCAACCATTGTTGCGTGGGCGCTATCAGAACTGTTCAAAAATAATTTCATTGTAGAGACTTCGACGCCTACGGGGACTGTGATGTGCCGTCGCGACGATTCAATCTTTTTTTCTCTTCTAAATTCTTTGACCTTTCAATATTATTTCTCGAGTTGCGTCGCACTGTATGTTTATCGGTGTTCTCAGCGTGCAATTTCCCGCTGCTTCTTTTTTATAATCCAGTGCATTAATTCATAACACAAACATGACCATATGCCATGCTTTCTTTCAATGTGCTTCTTACCGCTGCCTTTCCACTCCACTGAACTTGCCAGTATTTATAGCATCGACAAGTTCATAGACCAAACCGTCATGACATTAGTCGGGCAGCGGACTCGGGCGAGCGTCACAGTGCGCGTTTTCAGAACATCGCAGACCGGGCGCCGTAGCGGAAATCTTCCTCGCGTCTGTGCTTGCTGCATACCCGAGTTGTAGCCGATGACTGTTTGCCGGTTTTATGTTTCGCGAGCCAAGCTTCACGCAGCTTCTTGTCCTGCGGATATGTGTGAATAAGGCTGACACCGGCCTCCGTTACGTGCGTCCGGCCCTGCGGCACCGAGCAGTAGCCTACCATGTTGCGCACCTTCAAAGGCAGCCACTACCTATTGTAGTGCTTTGAAGCGTTGTAAAGGAGAAATCGGGAAAATTTCGCCACTAAATGAGGACCGCAATGTACGAGGGAATTTAAACTCGTTTTCAGCTCGCTTCGGCGCGCCCGAAGCAGCCGACGCGGCCGCTATATCCACGTGATCCCTCCTACCCCGTCATGCCGACGGTGGCGCCAGCTTTTCCAGTGGTAGAGCTCGAGGCCAATACCGTGCTTTTATCGTTTGTGCTTCAGGTTCTAGATTGTGTTTTCGCTCCCTTTACCTACGTGATGGGTATTTCATGGTCTTACGGGGAACTTGTGTCCAATATATGAAACGGCCATATTCAATTTTATTTGACGCCTCAAATTGTAGTAATACTGTCACGTTGTGGTGACGTTAAGAACACAGTGGCAATACTGTGAAAGGCAAAACTAGATTTTATTGGGCGAACCTGTGCCCACAAAAGAGGCTACACTTAAAGCACAACGAAAGCGGCGAACACAGTCGGCGATCGTCGAAAATCTGATCTGCGGGTCAAGCGCGTCGGCTTTTAAAGAACAGTCGTCGAATGTTCCAGGCTAATCGTTCGGACCCGCGTGCCTTCCACAAAGTTCTACACCATTCGGGTCAGGTGATGAAATCAGATAACATAAGGTTCGGCGACAACAAACAGCGGATAGAAGCATCGATAACTTTCCAGAAACTTCGGATACATGCAGGCGCGTCCCACGCTGTGCGATTACATTTGTTAAGCGGCGAAACGTGGTTGCCCGATAAACATAAGTACACGTGTCAATACCCCCCTCTTAAGAAGCATCGTCCCGATGCTACAAATATAAGAGAGCGAAACACAAAAGGACACTTATTAAACATAAGTAACAAAACGAAAAGAAACAAAGTCCAAAGGTCAGTTACGCGAAGCCCCAAAGTTCATTAACGCTGGTAGTACGGCTTGAGTCGCACAACGTGGACTATTTCAGGTCGTGAGCGGCGCCGCTGTGATAGCGAAATGCCGTCTGGCACGACCTCATAGTCCAGTGCGCCAATACGTCGGATGATCTTGTACGGTCCGAAATAGCGACGCAAAAGCTTCTCGCTCAGTCCTCGTCGGCGTATAGGGGTCCAAATCCAAACGCGGTCACCAGGCTGGTACTCGACGAAGCGTCGTCGGAGGTTATAGTGTCGGCTGTCGGTCCTCTGCTGGTGCTTGATCTGCAGGCGGGCGAGCTGTCGGGCTTCTTCGGCGCGCTGGAGATAGGTAGCGACGTCAAGATTTTCCTCGTCAGTGACGTGCGGCAGCATGGCATCGAGAGTCGTCGTCGGGTTCCTGCCGTAAACCAGCTTGAATGGCGTGATCTGGGTTGTTTCTTGCACCGCCGTGTTGTAAGCGAAGGTTACATACGGCAGGACCGCGTCCCACGTCTTGTGCTCAACGTCGACGTATATCGCTAGCATGTCGGCGAGGGTCTTGTTCAGGCGCTCCGTGAGACCATTCGTTTGCGGATGGTAGGCAGTTGTCCTCCTGTGGCTTGTCTGGCTATATTGCAGAATGGCTTGGGTGAGCTCTGCTGTAAAAGCCGTTCCTCTGTCGGTGATGAGGACTTTTGGGGCACCATGTCGCAGCAGGATGTTCTCGACGAAAAATTTCGCCACTTCGGCTGCGCTTCCTTTCGGTAGAGCTTTAGTTTCAGCGAAGCGGGTGAGATAGTCCGTCGCCACGACGATCCACTTATTCCCGGACGTTGACGTCGGAAACGGCCCCAACAAATCCATCCCAATCTGCTGGAATGGTCGACGAGGAGGTTCGATCGGCTGTAGTAACCCTGCTGGCCTTGTCGGCGGTGTCTTGCGTCGTTGACAGTCTCGGCATGTCTTGACGTAACGAGCGACGTCGGCGGTCAGACGCGGCCAGTAATACCTTTCCTGTATACTCGACAGCGTCCGGGAGAATCCTAGGTGCCCAGCGGTAGGATCGTCGTGTAAGGCGTGCAGTACTTCTAGACGCAGCGCCGACGGAACAACAAGAAGGTAGTTGGCGCGGACTGGTAAGTTCTTCTTCACGAGTAGGTTGTTTTGAAGCGTGAACGCAGATAATCCACGCTTAAATGCCCGAGGGACAACGTCGGTGTGCCCTTCCAAATACTGCACTAGGGCTTTTAGCTCCGGGTCCCCTCGTTGTTGTTCGGCGAAGTCTTCCGCGCTTATTATTCCAAGGAAGGCGTCCTCATCCTGGTCATCTTGCGGCGGCGGGTCAATGGGGGCGCGTGATAGGCAATCGGCATCTGAGTGTTTTCGTCCGGACTTGTATGTTACAGTGATGTCGTATTCTTTTAGTCTGAGGCTCCACCGTGCGAGCCGTCCTGAAGGGTCCTTTAAGTTAGCTAGCCAACACAACGCGTGATGGTCGCTGACCACTTTGAATGGCCGGCCATAGAGGTAAGGGCGAAATTTCGCTGTAGCCCAAACGATGGCGAGGCATTCCTTCTCGGTTGTAGAATAATTGCCTTCCGCTTTTGACAACCACCGGCTAGCGTAAGCTATCACGTGTTCATGTCCATCTTTTCTCTGGACTAGGACGGCACCGAGGCCTAGGCTACTGGCGTCAGTGTGTATTTCGGTATCGGCGTGCTCGTCGAAGTGCGCAAGTACGGGCGGCGACTGCATGCGTCGTTTGAGTTCTTGAAATGCGTCGGCCTGCGGCGTGTCCCACTTGAACTCGACGTCACATTTAGTTAGCTTTGTCAGCGGCTCAGCGACGCGTGAAAAGTCCTTGACAAATCGCCTGTAGTAGGCGCACATGCCAAGAAATCTACGCACTGCCTTCTTGTCGATGGGCTGCGGGAACTTTGCAATGGCAGCTGTCTTCTGCGGGTCGGGGCGGACTCCAGACTTGCTGATAACGTGGCCTAGGAACAGAAGCTCATCGTAAGCGAAGCGGCACTTTTCTGGCTTCAGAGTGAGCCCTGATGACTTGATGGCATCTAGTACTGTTGCAAGCCGCCTAAGGTGATCGTCGAAATTTCCGGCGAAGACAACGACGTCATCCAAGTAAACGAGACAGGTCTGCCACTTCAGTCCTGCTACAACCGTGTCCATCACGCGTTGGAACGTTGCAGGCGCCGAGCACAGTCCAAATGGCATAACCTTAACTCGTTGGGGCCGTCTGGGGTGATGAAGGCGGTCTTTTCGCGATCTCTTTCGTCGACTTCTATTTGCCAATAGCCTGACTTGAGGTCCATCGACGAGAAGTACTTAGCGTTGCAGAGCCGATCCAATGCGTCGTCTATCCGTGGAAGGGGGTATACGTCCTTCTTCGTGATCTTGTTCAGACGACGATAATCGACGCAGAAACGTAGGGTCCCGTCCTTTTTCTTCACCAGGACAACAGGGGATGCCCACGGGCTTTTCGACGGCTGGATGATGTCGTCGCGCAGCATTTCGTCGACTTGTTCTCTTATAGCTTCACGTTCTCGCGGTGAAACTCGGTAAGGGCTCTGGCGCAGTGGTCGAGCGCACTCCTCGGTGATTATGCGATGCTTGGCGACTGGTGTTTGTCGAATCCTCGATGACGTCGAAAAGCAGCCTTTGTATCGTCGGAGCAGACTTCTGAGCTGCTGTTGCTTAATCACGGGGAGACCTGGATTAATGTCGTAGTCTGGTTCGGGAACCATGGTCGTCAGGGTAGATGCGGCGGAATCCGAGAGGACAAACGCATTACAGGTTTCCAGAAATTCCTCGATGTACGCGATCGTCGTGCCCTTGTTGATGAGCTTTAACTCCTGGCTGAAGTTTGTCAGCAGCACTTTCGTGTTTCCTCCGTGCAGTCGAGCGATCCCTCTTGCGGCGCAAATTTCACGATCTAGCAGTAGACGTTGGTCGCCTTCGATGACGCCTTCTACGTCAGCAGGTGTTTCGGTGCCGACCGAAATAACAATGCTGGAGCGAGGCGGGATGCTCACTTGATCTTCGAGCACACTCAAGGCGTGGTGACTACGAGGGCTCTCTGGCGGCATCGCTTTATCTTCCGACAGCGTTATTGACTTCGACTTCAGGTCAAAGATTGCGCCGTGTTGGTCCAGGAAGTCCATACCGAGAATGACGTCTCGTGAACACTGTTGGAGGATAACGAAGGTGACAGGGTAAGTCCGGTCATGAATGGTTATTCTTGCCGTGCAGATTCCAGTCGGCGTGATGAGGTGTCCTCCAGCGGTCCGAATTTGAGGGCCTTCCCATGCGGTCTTAACTTTCTTCAACTGGGCGGCGATGTGTCCACTCATTACGGAATAATCAGCCTCTGTGTCCACTAAGGCGGTAACTGCGTGGCCGTCCAGAAGCACCTCGAGGTCGGTGGTTCTTTGTCTGGCATTGCAGTTAGGTCTTCGCGTCGGATCACGGCTGCGTCGCGTTGACCTGTGGCTGGTATGTGACGTCGTCAGGTCGTCTTTCGTCGTCGCATTCTTTCTTTGCAGACTTCGTCGGGACGGCGGCGTGTCGTTATGTCGTCGAGGTAGTTTCTTCGGCGTCTTCGTCGGCGGCGGAGGGTCTTCGTCAGTTCGACGGACAGCAACCGCACCTCCATCGGTTGCTGCTTTTAGTTTTCCGGATATGGGCTTGCTGACCGGCCCCGGGCTGGGCCAGTGAATGGTCGGCGCTCCGGCGACAGGTAGCGGCCTGGTGATGGCGAACGCGACGGTCGTCGAGAGCTCCACTGAGTAGCCACGAGGTAGTCAGCGATATCGCGAGGGCGTTCACCTTGCTGCGGGCGCGGAGCGTTGACGGCGAAACCTTGCAGTCCCATCTCCCGGTATGGACATCGTCGGTAGACGTGACCCGCTTCTCCGCAGTGGTAGCACAGCGGCCGGTGGTCAGGAGCGCGCCATACGTCTGTCTTCCTCGGGTAGCTGCGCTGGGCGACGAGTGGGCGTGCTGGCGGCGGGGTGGTCGACGGAATTGCGGCGTTACAGGGCCCTGGCGCGGTCGCGGAGGAGGACCTTGACGGCGTGCGAGGTCATCGCTTCTGGCTGGGGTTGCGGTAATTGAGGTTGCACCTCCGGAACACCAAGCGACCGCTGAACCTCATCTTTGACGATGTCAGCGATCGAGGCCACTTGAGGCTGCGACGACGGGAAGATCTTCTGAAGCTCCTCTCGTACGACTGCCCTGATAGCCTCGCGCAGGTCGTCGGAGGCCAGCGATTGAACGCCGGCATAGTTTGTAGAGTTGGTGCAGCGGTCGAATTGCCGGTTTCGCATCTCGAGTGTCTTCTCGATGCTAGTGGCCTCGCGAAGAAACTCGTCGACGGTCTTCGGTGGGCTTCGTACCATACCGGCGAAAAGTTCCTCCTTTACACCACGCATCAGTAGCCGGACTTTCTTTTCCTCGGACATTTCCGGGTCGGCGTGGCGGAATAGGCGGCTCATTTCTTCCGTAAAGATGGCAACGTTCTCGTTTGGTAGCTGCACTCGGGCGTCCAGCATAGCTTCAGCCCTTTCCTTGCGCACGACGCTTGTAAAGGTGCGCAGGAAGCCGCTACGGAACAGGTCCCACGTTGTCAAGGTCGATTCCCTGTTCTCAAACCAAGTTCTGGCGGCGTCTTCTAAGGCGAAGTAGACATGCCGCAGCTTGTCGTCGGAGTCCCAGTTGTTGAACGTCGCGATGCGTTCGTAGGTCTCCAGCCATGATTCCGGGTCTTCAGTCGCTGCTCCATGGAAGGTTGGTGGGTCCCGAGGTTGTTGTAGGATAACGGGGGACGCAGGGGCAGCCATTGGGGTTGTTTTGACCACGATCTTCTTTGTCGACTCAGGTAGAAGTCCGTCCTCTGGGGGCAGTCCTTGCAGTCTGCGGCTAGCACGCTGGTCTTGGGCGATGTTGGTTTTGTCCTCGGGCTTCGGGCTTGGATCGCGGCTTTGCGGGGGCGTTCGGTACATGAACGCACTAGCACCTCCACCAGATGTCACGTGGTGGTGACGTTAAGAACACAGTGGCAATACTGTGAAAGGCAAAACTAGATTTTATTGGGCGAACCTGTGCCCACAAAAGAGGCTACACTTATAGCACAACGAAAAGCGGCGAACACAGTCGGCGATCGTCGAAAATCTGATCTGCGGGTCAAGCGCGTCGGCTTTTAAAGAACAGTCGTCGAATGTTCCAGGCTAATCGTTCGGACCCGCGTGCCTTCCACAAAGTTCTACACCATTCGGGTCAGGTGATGAAATCAGATAACATAAGGTTCGGCGACAACAAACAGCGGATAGAAGCATCGATAACTTTCCAGAAACTTCGGATACATGCAGGCGCGTCCCACGCTGTGCGATTACATTTGTTAAGCGGCGAAACGTGGTTGCCCGATAAAGATAAGTACACGTGTCAATATATTGAGCCCCTTGTAGCTTTGTGCTTGTTATCAATTTTTCTACTTGGCGAATGGATACAGCATGTACAGTGCTCACGGAATGAAACGCGTCAATTTAGGGCTAAGTAATGCGCATACTTTCGCTTCAACCGGCTGCAGTTCGTGTCACATCGACGTAATTCTGGCGCGTACACTTACATCGGAGTCCTCGTCACCTTTGGTGACCAAATTCCTAGCGACATGACATTGTGCTCTCGCGTACTTTGCACATATGTAGGGTTGTACTAAATGCTCCGTGTCCTATTTCAATCCGTGAGCACTGTACGCTGCATAACTCGCTTGTGGATACTGCGTACGTGAGTCGGGTATGCCCTTGGTATAAAATAACTTGTATTCTCCAGGTAGTACGTTTGTTTGCAGTTTGAGACATGTGCGGACTGTACGCTGTGCGCCCATCGCGCTTTACTTAGTCGGCCGCCTGCCGAATTCGTGCGGGTGCCATGTGTGCGCATAGAGTTTGCGAAGAGCTCGCGCGGTTTTTTTTTTTTTCGATTTGTCTTCTGTTCGCGCGCTTCGCACAACAGGGCATGCCGCAGTTCTTTATCCTTGTGCAAAACATTTTCCTAGCGTACGTCTGTGCATTATTTGTTACCGGTTTCACACGGGGCCCTTTTAACCGCGATTCAGTCCGTTACAAACCGAATTTCTCGGTCGTGATTGGCTCCTTTGCGCAAGCTGCGCGGGTGAGGGAATTGCATCGATAATTTTGATCCGGATCGGGCTTGATCGCGATCAAGAGTTGTGTGACACCGGTATTACACATGGCTCCCACATAGGGAACACTTTTAAGTTCAATGCTACTGAATGAAGAGCAAGTGCATATATATGCCAGCGGTGGTATGTGGGCAAGTCTTTCTGGTGAAGCCAATGCTTGTGCATTCAAAACATTTAACTACTAGCGTAGTGCATCAATGTGTCTACTTCGACAAAATGGAGCACCAGTGCAGATATCTGGGCTTACTTGTCCAAGGCAGCAAGTGTGGCCACATTGAAACCACTACCAGCATGTGCGGCTGTTCTATTTCCAGCGGGACTGCAGAATATTCAGTAGTGTGCTCTCAAGCTGTTCATCGATGAAGCTCTGCCTGGACTGTGTGCCAAATATTTTTGGACGTGAAAGGCGGGGGGGGGGGGTAGAACTGGTAAACATCAGTGGAACTGTGCCTGGACTCTGTGGCAAATATTTTTAGATGTGGAAGTGTGGGCGAACTGGCTAAGAATCGGCTCTGGACTAAATGTGTTAAACCTTTTTCTCATTCAGAGTGCGTTTTTTATGTATATTATTTTATTTTTTTTATTTTAGGAGACTGGAGATGTGCGCAAAGTGTGAACATGTCAGCGGGCTAATTAATGTATTTGCTGGTTTGCAAATTATTCTTTGCAACTTTGTTTTTGCCAGAGTGGTACAAATTTGCCTCTTGTACGGGGCTTTTTAGATAAACCAATTACTATTTATTATGACCATTGCTTCCTTTGTTACACAAATGCAGCTTCCAGTGCATTCCAGTTTATTTCCATGTTTATGTAAGTTTCTAATATGAGGCTTGCATATTCATTTCTCACGTTCTGGAGTGGCAAGATGCAGCATTACTCAGTCTCATCGTTCACCGTACTACAGCAGTGCTTACTTGTTACACTGACTCCCCCGTTTAAGTATTCTGTACTAGTTTCACTTTATTGCTTTTTTGTTCTATAGTTCTTTTTCTAGCCATTATCTTCTGTGATATATCCTAAAGGCAATATTTCCATTTCTGCATTGTTCCCATTGTTTGATTTCTGTCACAGGATTGTTTTATGATGGTATGCGGTGGTATTTCTTATTGTGCTCTTTTCAAGCTTAGCTGATTGGTAACATTGCTTGGAGGCAGTTACCATCCGATTCAAGCTCTTGCATTTTTCAGTCTACTACTTCCATTCGCTCCGATGTCACTTCTGGATAACTCTAGTCCATCTAATAGCACGTGCTCTTTACTATGATAAATGAGAAACTTTAGTACACTCCATGTTTTTCTGTTCATTTTTGTATGTGTACTTGGAATTTTGTTTATGTATTAGTGAATGCTCACTTTCGAATTTATTACAAATCCTTTCTACGATTTTTGTCATTGTTGATGTACTTTTACTTCTATTTGCATTTCTCACACATTTTGCTTGAACCTTGCATAAGCATTACATTTTAATAAAGTGTTTTTGCTTGGTCACAATGATCTCATTTCATGCACTCTTGGCATGAATGCCTTGGTCAGGCCGCCTGCCAAGACGTGACCATTTGTTCTTTGCAGGATGTCATTCCCATTTTGGTTGTAAGCATCGTAGCTTACTAAAGGTGGTATTAAGGATTCATCATTCCTTACAGGTTCATTTTCATGCGACTTGGTAGAGGATGCGCCGGCCATGCGGGCAACAGTGCTTGGCACTGCGCCATGGCTCTTACAGTCATCACCGACGCTTCTACCCATCCAGGGCCCGATTGGAGATCGTTGTGGGAAACGCCCGTTCAGTTTCACCTCACGCGATTGGCCTAGGCCGTGCCGACGGGTGCGGCTGACGACGTCGGCGCGGCATAGGCCAGTCGCGTGAGGCGAAACTGAACGCGCGTTTTGAACAACGATGTCCGATCACGGCCCTGGCACCCGCGAAAATTCGCTTCAGATTATCGTAAACCTTTCAAGACCACTTCTAGACTAGCTTTTTGATAACGTCCTAAAAACGTTTAGAAATTGGTTACGAATAGTTTTGGCAAAGGGAATATTTGTGTCTTTCCCAATCCTATTTCTAGACCAGCTTTTTGAATACGTTTTGCAGACCTGTTATAGATCGTCTCAAGAGAGTAATTAAGCCGGACATTAGCAGACATATACGACGTTTTCCCAACGAAGTTCTCTCATTCGTGTCTTCTTTAACCCGTTTTTATCGTCTTGGATAAACGCTACGAAAACGTTACGTATCTGTTTTGTGCTACCTGGGATGCGCGACCCTGTCGAAGGCCTTGGAGAGGTCCAGTGCAAGGATCCCTCTCACGTCGCGAGTAGTGTTATCAAAGATTGCTCCCTTAACCAAAGCATAGTGTCCTGTGTGAACAACGCCTGTCTAAAGGCGATTGGGTTATGTTTACGAGTTCCTTGTTTTCCCAGATTCAGTGATCCTGTTACGTATCGTGTGCTCCGCAACATTGGCGATGCATAATGCAAGGGAAGTAGGCCGAAGGTTATTTACAAGTACAATTACAAGTCTACAGCATAAATGTATCGCTAGTTTACGTAAAACTATTGTCAAGGTCATACGCAACGAAGTATAATCAACATAAATTATTTGCAATATTCACAAGAAAGAAACGCCGCAGATGTGTGCGACCTTGGGAGGATTACAACCCGATTTGCAGCGAAGCTTTTTCATTCAAACAATTTTAATAAAAGTTTCAGTTCCTGTTGACCACATCGCATACTTTAAAAAGTTGTCCCTGTTCCGTTTGAAGCTTTGCCCACAAGTAATGCTTTAGAGCACTAATTGCTGAGAATTTTTAAAAAGCCAGTAATTCATTAGCACACATGTTACTTCGCCATAACATTCACCATGGTGTTCTGCCTTCCTGCTCCCTCCCCTCCCCCCCATCTGAATTTCCGCTAGATCTGGTATTGGTTAGGTCCATAGTTCTCCCAGGGCAGAGGGATAAATTGTTTGTTCGCAAAACACATTCATAAAACTCCGGATCACTTACATTCGTAATTTACTGCAAATGCCATGAGTAGTCCCCTGTCTTTGAAGTTTACCTACATATTGCCCATAACGCGCCCTTGATTATCGCCAATTATAAACAGAATGTTTTGTTTAGTTCACCGAGGACATCGCTGAAATCCAGTCGGAACATGTTATGACGCCTGAAAATAGGGAAAGAAATGTCCTATTTGTCCTATCAGCAATTATTTGCAATGCTTCTAACTGGACCAGGAACGTAAAAATTTTGCCGCACATTCCAGTTACCATGTCTCCTGTCCACTTTCTACAAAACATAAACCTGTTGTAAAGTACACCTATGTTGGGACACTGGGAAGCATAGCTGATAGCAGCTACATCACAGGCTCTAACACTTGAATACATTTTTTTTTACAAAGGCTCTTGATCCAGTCATACTTCGCACAAAGAGTTTCTATAGCGTACCACCATTGATAGCTAAATTTGGTTTTGGTGGCTTTGATAATTCTGCCAGGGCAGCAGGCTGAGTTCTCTCCCACTCCCATACGCTCACAGTACTGTAGAGTGTGTGTATACGTAATTTATTGCGAAAGCTCATGCATTTGGAACTTCACCTACACTTCACCCATTAACTTGTCCTTACAGTCGCCAAACAAAACGAATCTGTCTCTTTTATTTTAGCGAGGCCTATACCAGGCGAAACTAATATATCACGCATGAAAAAGTAAGAAAAAGAGGGTTCAATAAATGTTCTTCACGCTTTTAAATAAGCCAGAAACGTTAACACTTGAAATGCTGCCTATTCCTTCAACGTATAAAATATACGAAATGCAGAGTCCTCTTGAGACATTGCGAAACCTTGCTATTAATAGCAGCATCGTGATACTTTCCAACACTTGCTCACAATATTTTAGCGCTGTATTTGATCAACACGCATTTACCATCGCAAATAAACTTGGCGTATTGTTCCCCTTATGTTCGCAAAATTTTACCTCAGTTGTAGTTGTAATTATGTCAGCGGGGCCGTCTAAATTTGACACCGCTCCTAAAACAGACTAATAACGCTATGGACCATTTGCATAAGTATCGTACTAGAAGATGCGCATTTGACCCACCCATTTGGAACATTGTCTACACATTGGCCGTACCGTTCTCATAATTTTCCCCCAAGCAAGATGCCTTGTTTAGCTCAGCATGGACACCGGAGAAACAGAAACAAACTACGAATCTGGTATGATGCACGAAAACACATAGAAAAACGGGAATTTAGTAATTATCTGCAACACTTCCATTGCAAAGAGGAAAGTGAAATTTTCGCAATGCATTGCATTTAAAATAACTCTATTTTTACGTAGTGCCAACCGCCTCTTGTGCTGTTGTTTTAGGAGTCTGGGAAACATTTAGATCAGCGGCAGTATGACACTCTGGAACGCTTCAATGAATAACTAGGTACAAAGGCCGCAATGAACTTACACAGAATACACATATATCGCTCGTCGCTCTCACTTCGTGCTTCGAATAAATATAAACATCGTGAGCCGCATACTTTACCGAGGATACCAGGGGAAAGCAACTAAATGTCATGTATAACGCATAAGAACTGGGAGAAAGCGACTATCAGTAACTGTTTTGAGACGAAATAAGCAACCTACACAGTGCGAATTTTTGGTACAGGTCACCAAAAAGTGTCCCTCGTTTTTCAAAAAACGGAATATCTGCCGTTTCTTTTTCTCCTGCCGAGAAACAAGTAATAGTGTAGCTCTTGTGTAAAAACAGCCTGAAAGTAAAATCGCCAATGCCAAGAGTGACACACTTCGTTACAAAAAATTCAAATCAGTGTTGTATTGGTATTGAAATGGCTCTGCACGTTCGATCAATGTCATTTTCGCTAGCACATCTACGATAAGCCGTGATTGCACGATGAAATTAGGCAGTTATACCTGTAAGAGTTTGATTAGACTGATGATTGTGTTAATATACTGAGACTGCAACGCTACGTAGGCTATCTCTAGACAGAGATTAAATAGTTACACGATATGATAAAGAAACGATTGCATGCCGTAAGGCACGCCACTCGTTCGGCGCGGCTGATTGTAATACTTTCTCCGGACCTCTGCCTCACCCGCAGACTAAATGTAGGAAGCTGTGTTTTCGAATACGGAAATAGCGGTCCCGAAAATCTGCGCTTGATGCAAGGTGCGCAAGCTGACAGTTGCTAGGGGCGAGACGTTCATTTGAGGGATCGCCAGCCGTTTATGCGCAGGCGCGAGTAAGAGCGGACGTGAGAGAGAAAATCTGGGGGCTTTTGCTCCTTGAATATATAACTCTGCCTAGGCACTACGTAGGTTTCTTCTGTGGATTCCTAGCGCATGTTGTAGGCGTTTGTCCCTAGGCGTGCCGACATAGCGTAGTGGTACAGTGTACTAGAATTGGCAGTGGAACGACCGCGCTCCTTGGGCGACTATCGCGGCGGCGAAAGTAGCGGCGGCGCTGTGATCGGCGACTACGGGAAGGCGCGCATCGAAGCCTACGCGGCATGTGGACTCTGAAGGCTACTTCCGCAACTTCTTTCATTCATTCGCACCCAGGACGCGCCCGTTAAGTGAAACAAATTTTTCTAGCGTTTGAAATTTACTCTTTCTCTATTTTGGCCAAAACCGCGATGCAAAGATGCTTGCACCGATTGCAAATGACGGTACACGCCGTGCGCAGTGTTTACTGGTATGAATAGATGAGACGAAATAAATAAAAAAACTGCAACAGATAATGATTATCTTCAAAGTTTTATTGCACACTTCCGTGGCATGAGGATGCCAGGAATTCACATACTATTTGAATGCACAACACAAACATACAAAATGTTCCAGGTCAAGACAATTCAGAAGTTATTAACATACACAAACATACAGTGAGACTAGAAATACATTAAAAGGTTTTCCATGGTATGACAAAATTGAGAACTTAATACAAAAATGCACAATAGAAATACACATGTTTAGCAATGCCATGGTTAAATAAGTACAAATATATAAAAAGCGACACCCACTGAAAGATTTAAAGAAATTCACAATACAGATAAGCAACTGTGCTGTACACACAATACAAAGGTTAATTAAACTGTGGCTATCACTCAGGAATGCTGGCATAGGAGTAAAATTAATGGTTTAATATGCATTCAATTCAGCCTGTATAACTCAAGTGCTTAGATGACTTGCGCTTGGAGGTGTTGGCTTTGTTCAGCCCCTTTACAAAAAAGTGGAGCCTGGTTGTGACATAAAAGCCGACAACACGGAGTGTCAAGCATTCTGCATGCGCTTTGCAACCAATACTCAAGGGCCATGAATCATCTCCAGAGTATCCATTACACTCTCACTGTGCACCTTATTAGTAGAGAAACAACTAGTGAAAACATCCTCTAGGCGTTTAATAAATGTAAAGAGTTCAACTGAAGGTACAACAAACCACCCTTATCTTTGAACTGCACAAAGGCAGAAGAAGCCAACAAGCGCCCTTGCTCAGTTGACAGCAAGAGGCGGGCAATGCAATCAGGACATTTGGTAGGTACGTAGAACGCACTTTTTTGCCACATTGCCTGAAATGTAGTATATTAATCTTGACTCGCTTCTCTTCAAATGATACACATGTTCATCAGTTTCTGCTGGTAGAGATGTAGCCAGAACCTCTGTATTTTCCTCTGTGTACAACTTCACTGTTTCCAAAAACTTTCCCTTAGTGGTACTTTCTTCTCTGTCGGTTGCCTCAAGAAGAGAGTTGATCACATCATCCTCCACATTGCTGCCCGTGACGCTTCGTGCCAAGTTGAAACAAGAAAGACAATGAACAGTCAGTAGAAACTGCTGCCGCGTTGGATGACTGTTGCAGCCCGACGAAAGTCTCACTATACCGAAAAAGTTCTCAATTTTATCCTGACTAAGCCTCGAAGTTAGCAAATATTTTAATCCCACTTTTTTGTTCAAGTAGTCAAGAAGCTCGAGCGTACTTGTCAGTGTTACCCTTAGCCTTTCTGCAGTTGAGTCATTGAGAAAATGCCTCTTGTCAGTATGACGCTCCCATGTGTTCACAAATTCAAGCATATCTTGGATCTTTTGTACACTGGTAGAATTGGGTGCGAGAGCTTCTGCTGGATACCTAGAAGTCATTACAGCAATCAGCGACTTCATTCATGAAAAGAATTTCGCAGCAGCTTCTATGCTGCCACAGCTTCTCTGCAGTTGTGTCTCTCCCAAGAGCTGAAAAGCATAACTCACTCTCATTTTTTCAAAGTTGTTCGGTGCATCATGAACACTTGATATACCAAGCATTGTCCTCAATGCAAGTGCACTGTTGTCAAGTGTGACGGCTTCCTTCACAAACTGTATGGACACCTTTCCATCCGTTGTCTTGAATGTCGTGCCTAGAAGCCGGTTGCGAATATTCTTGACAAGATGAGGGAAGTCAGAAAAAGAAAGTAAAGGAACCGGCTACTGTCAACTGGGTGTTGCTTCTTGCACATAACTTCTTTCATTGATGCCTTTACACTAAAAACTCTCCACATGTTCATATTCCAAGAGGCGGCATCCTACGTTATACAGTCGCTAAGAAGCCCAGCTTTTTCTGCGAGTACTGTGGCCTCAAGCAGAATTTTCGCAAGCAATTCACCCTTGACATTCTCATGGCTACCAAAGACACCAGGCACCTGCGTCCAACCGCCTACAAGGGGCACAAACATTACAACAAGGCCATGATTGCATGGCAAGGTCCTTTGGCCCTCGCGTGTGCACGCTCCAATGTCGACAAAACCTTCAATTTTTCCTCCTGTGGTCTCTGAAAGGTTCTCGGAGAGCTTCATTTCATCAATGATAATGCCTCCATGCCTGTGAAGTTCATATAGTGGCACCGTTTTCTTTTTTAGTGCGATCAGCATTTGTTCATTAAACCCATAACCGCTCCTGTATTCAGCTGTGTATTTCCTTATGGTTGTTTCACTTGGCAGGGTTACAATCGCTTGCTTTCGCATGTATTTGTAAAGTTTTGGGCTACGCAATTTAAGTAGTACGCACTCCAAAATCCACTCTTTCTCGTAAATCATCCCACGTGGACTTTTCCTCCTTGAAGCTTCAAAACACTGCCGAACAGCAAGCTGCTGCTTCGATGAGAGATGCGTAATCTTTTCGGCAAGCACTTCTTTGGTCGCAGCACTATCGGCTTTCATCTTACTGAGATCTTCGCTGAGCTTCATTACCTTTGATGTAAGGCGTTTGTGCTTGCGCGTGCATGCTTGCAACTTCTGCGATGTTCTCGTTGGGGCACATTTTGGCGACTTCCGACTTAGGAGGCGTGACCGGCGGGTCAGAAGCGCTTTTCTCAAATATTTGACTGCAACGCCTGGTGTTCTATCCTTGGTCGTTCTACCACGGTAATTTATGCTGAAAGCAGCTTTCCGCCTTGTTTTCTACTTGGTTACGCAAGCGGTCTGTAAGACTGCTCATCAAAAGGACCTCGTCGTTCGCAGCAGCACCCTTACACGGATACATCTCATTGGCTTGTTGCAAAGCATTCATTGCGTCCTGCAATGTTGTCAGCGATGACTCTGCGAACAGCTTACCACGCAAAAATGTCTTCACACGAGAACCACCAGAGCTATATTCTGTGCAAAATACGGCCCTTTCGATTCTCAATTCACTTGTGATGGCGTTAAAGGTGCACGAAGTGAAACAAATTCCTTCCGCGTCATGCATCTCATGCAGAAATCAGCGGGGTTACATTCTTAAGAGCGGCGACAGTCACGACAGAATTTACATCACTTTCGTGCTCGTACGCACAAACTGTCTCACAAACATCGGTAGGCTCGTCTACACTCTGACGCTCTGCAGCACTCGAGAACAGTACCTTTTTAGCTGATCTGTTGATCTCTTCATCCTTGCGTTTTCTCTCGTTCTTTCTCGGCACCACGCACTTGCTTAAGTACGTCGGGGCATTCGGTAAGATTGTTGGCATGGCGTCTGACGAAAGCGTAGGCTTTCCCCGCGCTAGACGAACTTCCCATTGGACCACGAATATCCTCTGGACATCCCGATTAGATCCGAACGTCCAAGTCCCACTCAGGACGTCCAGAGGGTAACATGTGGACATTAAATTCGGGATGTCCTATTTAAGACATCCTTCAGACATCCCCACGATTGAACTTCTGGGATCTAACCAAAATCCCAAAACTTTAATCCTATGGATGTCCGAAGGATGTTTTCAACGGGATGTCCCATACCGGCCATATGTGGGACCAACACACACAGTCCTACACGTACTACGTGATCATATCGCGGCATATTAAATCTCTACCACGGCTGCCTTCAGCGCACGCTCTTCCGTAAAGACATGACAGCCAGCAATGTGAAGTTGCTGCACTCATAATCAAACCTCCAATGCAGACGATAAATGGAGAAGTTGAAATGAACGACCGAAACTGCACAAGCATATGAGGAAACGTCACAAAGAAACAGGCAGAACGCCGGAACAACTGCGCATTACCACCTACCGCAAGGCGTAACCGAATCAATCGTGCTCATGCTCCTACGCTCTCCGAACATGTCGAGAAAGAAGAGTACGGCAACCTCTGCAACGCCTGCAACCCCCGCCGTTCTACAGAGCAGTGACTGCCTTTACCCAATCGAATCACCACTGTCTGTTGCATACACACGCACGCTTTGCGCTGATTTGCGCGTAGTCGGTCACATGACGTAACGACGCCGTCTTATTGGATCTCTTCGCCCGTCTGTGCAAGCTCGGAATCATCATCATCATCATCATCATCATCATCATCATCATCATCATCATCATCATCATCATCAGCCTAGTTACGCCCACTGCAGGGCAAAGGCCTCTCCCATACTTCTCCAACTACCCCGGTCATGTACTAATTGTGGCCATGTTGTCCCTGCAAACGTCTTAATGTCATCTGCCCACCTAACTTTCTGCCGCCCCCTGCTACGCTTCCCTTCCCTTGGAATCCAGTCCGTAGCTCTTAGTGACCATCGGTTATCTTCCCTCCTCATTACATGTCCGGCCCATGCCCATTTCTTTTTCTTGATTTCAACTAAGATGTCGTTTACCCGCGTTTGTTGCCTCACCCAATCTGCTCTTTTCTTATCCCTTAGCGTTACACCCATCATTCTTCTTTCCATAGCTCGTTGCGTCGTCCTCAATTTCAGCAGAACCCTTTTCGTAAGCCTCCAGGTTTCTGCCCCATACGTGAGTACTGGTAACACACAGCGTTTGTACACTTTCCTTTTGAAGGATAGTGGCAACCTACTGTTCATGATTTGAGAATGCCTGCCAAACGCACCCCAACCCATTCTTATTCTTCTGGTTATTTCAATCTCATGATCCGGATCCGTGGTCACTACCTGCCCTAAGTAGATGTATTCCCTTACCACTTCCAGTGTTTCGCTACCTATCGTAAACTGCTGTTCTCTTCCGAGACTGTTAAACAGTACTTTAGTTTTCTGCAGATTAATTTTCAGACCCACCCTTCTGCTTTGCCTCTCCAGGTCAGTGAGCATGCATTGCAATTGGTCTCCTGAGTTACTAAGCAAGGCAATATCATCAGCGAATCGCAAGTTGCTAAGGTATTCTCCATCAACTTTTATCCCCAATTCTTCCCACTCCAGGCCTCTGAATACCTCCTGTAAACATGCTGTGAATAGCATTGGAGATATCGTATCTCCCTGTCTGACGCCTTTCTTTATAGGGATTTTGTTGCTTTCTTTGTGGAGGACTACGGTGGCTGTGGAGCCGCTATAGATATCTTCCAGTATTTTTACATATGGCTCATCTACACCCTGATTCCGTAATGCCTCCATGACTGCTGAGGTTTCGACTGAATCAAACGCTTTCTCGTAATCAATGAAAGCTATATATAAGGGTTGGTTATATTCTGCACATTTCTCTATCACTTGATTGATAGTGTGAATATGGTCTATTGTTGAGTAGCCTTTACGGAATCCTGCCTGGTCCTTTGGTTGACAGAAGTCTAAGGTGTTCCTGATTCTATTTGCGATTACCTTAGTAAATACTTTGTAGGAAACGGACAGTAAGCTGATCGGTCTATAATTTTTCAAGTCTTTGGCGTCCCCTTTCTTATGGATTAGGATTATGTTAGCGTTCTTCCAAGATTCCGGTACGCTCGAGGTTACGAGGCATTGCGTATACAGGGTGGCCAGTTTCTCTAGAACAATCTGACCACCATCCTTCAACAAATCTGCTGTTACCTGATCCTCCCCAGCTGCCTTCCCCCTTTGCATAGCTCCTAAGGCTTTCTTTACTTCTTCTGGCGTTACCTGTGGGATTTCGAATTCCTCTAGGCTATTTTCTCTTCCACTATCGTCGTGGGTGCCACTGGTACTGTATAAATCTCTATAGAACTCCTCAGCCACTTGAACTATCTAATCCATATTAGTAACGATATTGCCGGCTTTGTCTCTTAACGCACACATCTGATTCTTGCCTATTCCTAGTTTCTTCTTCACTGTTTTTAGGCTTCCTCCGTTCCTGAGAGCCTGTTCAATTCTATCCATATTATAGTTCCTGATGTCCGCTGTCTTACGCTTGTTGATTAACTTAGAAAGTTCTGCCAGTTCTATTCTAGCTGTAGGATTAGAGGCTTTCATACATTGGCGTTTCTTGATCAGATCTTTCGTCTCCTGCGATAGCTTACTGGTTTCCTGTCTAACGGCGTTACCACCGACTTCTATTGCGCACTCTTTAATGATGCCCATGAGGTTGTCGTTCATTGCTTCAACACTAAGGTCCTCTTCCTGAGTTAAAGCCGAATACCTGTTCTGTAGTTTGATCCGGAATTCCTCTAGTTTCCCTCTTACCGCTAACTCATTGATTGGCTTCTTGTGTACCAGTTTCTTTCGTTCCCTCCTCAAGTCTAGGCTAATTCGAGCTCTTACCATCCTGTGGTCACTGCAGCGTACCTTGCCGAGCACGTCTACATCTTGAATGATGCCAGGGTTCGCGCAGAGTATGAAGTCGATTTCCTTTCTAGTCTCACCATTCGGGCTCCTCCACGTCCACTTTCGGCTAACCCGCTTGCGGAAAAAGGTATTCATTATCCGCATATTATTCTGTTCTGCAAACTCTACTAATAATTCTCCTCTGCTATTCCTAGAGCCTATACCATATTCCCCCACTGACTTGTCTCCAGCCTGCTTCTTGCCTACCCTGGCATTGAAGTCGCCCATCAGTATAGTGTATTTTGTTTTGACTTTACTCATCGCCGATTCTACGTCTTCATAAAAGCTTTCGACTTCCTGGTCATCATGACTAGATGTAGGAGCGTAGACCTGTACAACCTTTATTTTGTACCTCTTATTAAGTTTCACAACAAGACATGCCACCCTCTCGTTAATGCTATAGAATTCCTGTATGTTACCAGCTATTTCCTTATTAATCAGGAATCCGACTCCTAGTTCTCGTCTCTCCGCTAAGCCCCGGTAACACAGTACATGCCCGCTTTTTAGCACTGTATATGCTTCTTTTGTCCTCCTAACCTCACTGAGCCCTATTATATCCCATTTACTACCCTCTAATTCCTCCAATAACACTGCTAGACTCGCCTCACTAGATAGCGTTCTAACGTTAAACGTTGCCAGGTTCAGATTCCAATGGCGGCCTGTCCGGAATGCTCGGAATGCCAAGGCCTAAAGTTTGCTGGGTTGGTCAGGCCTCGCACACTCTCAAGTTCAACAAATGGCCACAGAGGGCGAAAAATCAATCGAGGCGCGTTTCAGCGTAAGCGCGTAAGTGGAGCTACTGTAATTTTGTCGAATACATTAATTTGTGCTTTCTCTGCTAGGGGCGCTGAACATGCTGATTTTTTTAATTTACACAAACCATTGACATGAACAATCGAGGTGTCTAAGGATGCTTTTTTACCTCAGGCAAATAGGCAGTTGATATTTTTTAAATTTGATTGTTGAAGCTGCTTTTTAGTCATAGCGTCAAGGTTTTTTTGCTCGATTAACAACCGACAGCCGACAGCCTATTGGTATCGATGTGTTTCCTGGCCGTTGGCGTTCGAATACTACGGCGGTAAAACATTTCCGAAAGCATGCTGGTTTCGTCTGCGAGTCATCACATAGACTTGCTGTAAAAAGGTCTACTCTTGGCAAAGAATAGTGCCTCATTTTGTTTAGGCGTTGATTATCATAATGAATGCGGCGGAGGTTGAGGGAGTACGCTTGAAGGTACGTTTTTATGCCGTTGATCTCCATAACACCGTAAGTACGCAAACCGATGTCACAGAACACCCGATGCATCATTGTGTGTTCTCCGTCATCGCTTGTTTGCTGTATGCCTACTAATTCTTCATTTCTTCAAGTGTTGTATCCTCCTTTTGTCCTTGTTCTCTTGTGCTTCACTTACAGGATGTCGTTCCGTCAGCTGTAATGCGCATTTGCAAAACCAATACGTTTGATAAGACGCAGTGGTTATCATAATTTCACTACACGTGTATTAAGCTGGCACATATGGTTCAGATACAGATACCTGTATGCGAACTTGCACGACGTTGATGCGGAGATTAGGATAATTATGGCACCCGTTAGGAAGAGGCAGCTGACGGCCGTATAAGCTGTTGCGTTCTTTCCGCCAAACTACCCGGCCTGGTAGTGCTGTAAAGATGCTGTATAAAAGTGACACGTGGTGACAGGGAAATTATTATACTTAGCAGCCGACCGTGCGTTTTGTAGCTTAGGTCTTCTTTCTTGTGCGTTTGTGCTACCCTTATTAATGAGCCATTTCTTGACTATGTTCTTGACTATGTAACCGCGTTTGTGTGGATGAGTAGACGTGTGCTTTTTGTTGTACTTGTAAAATGCAAATAAAATATTTTCAGGCTTACTCAATCTTTGGTGTCGTGTGCGTTTATTCCAGTCGAGGCCAGCGCGCGAGCGTGCGTAAGCGCGCGCGGGCGTGTATGGGAAATGCAAGATGGCAGCCGCGAACATGAACGCCGGCAGTTCTGCTAGGGCTAGCCACCCTAGTTCTGCATCGACGACGGCGACTGCGGCGCTGACCCGTACATTAGTACTCAGTACATTATTAACAAATAATGTACTGAGAACATGTAATATATCTTTATTCAACATTTCTTGCATAATAAAAGCAAGCGTAATTCAAATTCATTTCTCAGTAACTCCTATTCGGACCACTAGGTGGGGCAGCAGAGCGCCCCGTTCTTAGCCCCGCTCGAGCGGGTGAGCGATCCGCCGGGCTAAAATTCTTTTTTCGCGAGCCGCTCAGCTGGCGCAACGGTGGAGACCGCGAGCGGAGCGAAACGTAAACCCGCTGAGCTAAAAGTCTCTAATATGTAGGCGCTACGTTTGCTACACAGCACCTAAACTGGCGGGAGCACGATCGAGGCGCAGCAGCCAGAAACCCAGTAAAGCCATAGAATAAAGAACAAACTTAGAGAAGGGAAACTGTAGCTTCCACCGTGGTTCGAAAATAAGCAGCGGCAGCGCATGGAACTTACTTTGGGGGACGCCAGATGACGTTGCTCAATCCGGAAGCGGAAGTGCAAATTTTTTTTTTTTTAGAGCAAAATTCAATATGGCCGTTTTTTGCCGGTCGCGTACGCTGGTACGCGCCGTGCTTGCCCTGCAGGCTATGCGGCATGCCTCAATGCCTTCGCTGCCGCGTAGCTGGTGCGTTCTAATTGCCAAGAGCCTCTACTGACGCCCATACAAACAAGCCACAAGTGAGTGAACAGAACGCGCGACTTTATTGGCAGAAGACAAGCAGTGTACATACATTCTCGTGCAATAGCGGAAATAAAATTCGCATGTCGAGATACGCTGGAATCATTGACGCGAGCTCATAAACGGCTCACCGTCGTCGTCGCACGTGGTGGTCAGGTGAACGAGCAACAACCAGCAGCGGAAACATATTGGACAGAGTGTGCCACTTGTTTGCAGCGACAGTCGCCGTAAAAAATGCCCAAATTGCATTGCGAAGCTATCGGGAGACGCAGGCATCTGCTGCCGCAGCCTACACAGCGACATGGGCTACCCCAGATTTTAGCCGTTCACTCCTTTCCAACCTGCACGTTTCTTTTCTTTCGGGGGCCGCTAATGTGTGGCTCACACTTGGTGTCTCACATTGTCTCACTATGGACAAGTCGCTTTCGTGGGCATCGCCTCCATCAGCTACTTTTGCGGGCCTTTCCAACCATCTGGCTATCAACTTCATACGCATCGGACTATGTAAGCACGTATGCTAGTCTCCGTTCATGCCTAATCGCGGCCGAGAAAGGCCAGAGGCACAATATGCCCATTGCTGCAGCAGGAAAGCGCGAACGGGGAGCACGAATCACGGTGCATGAAAATTGGGAGTCTATGTCGCTGTGCAGGCTGCAGGAGCGAATGCTTACTTCGAGAGGCTGCTTCCCAGTGCAACCGACCAGGCCGCAATATTTTAAAAACATAACACTGCAACGATAACCAAGTGACATAACAGCAAAATTAAACAGCAATCAGTCACCGCATGAGGTTCAGACAAATACATTATACATTGGCGACGAACCTTATGGCAACAGTGAGCACTCACATACACGGGTCTCTTAGGGTACATTGAGCTGCCTACCTACAGGCGTAGTGCCTGCCTTCGTCGCACGTGGTGGTCTACTAACGAACAACAACCAGCAGCAGAAACAGATTGGACAGAGTGTCCCACCTGTTTGCGGCGACAGTCGCCGTTAAAGATGAGCAACTTGCAGTGCAAAGCAATCGGGTGATGCAGCCTACACAGCGACATGGACTACCCATCATTTAAGCATTGACTCCTTTCCAGCCTGCATGTTTCTTTTCTTTTGGAGGCCGCTAATGTGTGGCTCACACTTGGTGTCCCACATTGTCTCAATATGGACAAGTCGCTTTCGTGGGCATCACCTTCATCAGCCACTTTTGCGGGCCTTTCCACCCAACTTCATACACGTCCGACCATGTAAGCACTTATGCTGGTCTCCGTTCATGCCTAATCGCGGCCGAGAAAGGCCAGAGGCACAATTTGCCCATGGCTGCAGCAGGAAAGGGTGAACGGGGAGCACGAATCACGGTGTGCGTAAATTGGGAGTCTATGTCGCTGTGCAGACTGCAGGATCAAATGCTTACTACGAGAGGCTGCTTCCCAGTGCAACCGACCAGGCAGCAATATTCAAAAAACATAAAACTGCGACCGTAACCAAGTGACATAACAGCAAAATTAAACAGCAATCAGTCACCGCATGAGGTTCAGACAATACATTATACCTTGGCTACGAACCATCTTACAGGCATAATGCTTGCCTTTGTCACATGTGGTGGTCTGGTAACGAGCGACAACCTGCGGTACAAACAGATTGGACAGAGTGTCGCACCTGTTTGAACCAACAGTTGCCGTTGAAGATGAGCAACTTCCATTGCGAAGCAATCAGGTGACGCAGGCCAACACAGCGACATGGACTACCCGGCATTTTAGCGTTAACTCCTTTCCAACCTGCACATTTATTTTCTTTCGGGGGCCGCTATGTGTGGCTCACACTTTGTGTCCCACTTTGTCGCAATGTGGACAAGTCGCTTTTGTGGGCATCACCTTCGGCAGCCATTCTTGCGGGCCTTTCCACCCATACGGCTATCAACTTCATACACTTCGAACCATGTAAGCACATATGCTGGTCTCCGTTTTGAGCAAATCATGGCCAAAGTAGGCCACAAGCACAATTTGCCTATGGCTGCAGCAGGCCAGAACGAACGGGGCGCACCAGTTACGGTGTGTGTATACTGGGAGTCTATGTCGCTTTGCGGACTGCAGGAGCAAATGCTTACCTCGAGGGACTGCTTACCAATGCAACTGACCAGGCCCCCACATCTGAGAAACGTAACACAGTTACCACAACCAAGTGTGGCAGCAAAACCAGATTCTGCAATCAATCACTTCACTGTAGCTTGCACAAAGACCCAGGCTATCAAGGAAGAGGAGCAATCATCGAGACTAGGAATATGGAAAATGAGAAAGCTTGCATTCAAGAGAGAAGCCACTCTGCTCTGCAAGGATTGAAGGCTAAAAACATCAAGAAAGGTAAAATGGTGCACAGCACATGTGCATAGGTTAATGCAAGGCGCATGCCGATGCTGCATCAGCTATTTCAGGAGAGGAATTGCGCATGACAACATACACTAGAAGATACTGCTACAGATATGTTAGGCTGCTAGACAGTGACTGGTATTAAGTATCAGCGAAGAATGGGTTGACCTTTATATTTGGATGAGTATGAATGACCTCTAACAAAAATGGGCAATGAGAAAGCTTGCATCTATAGAAGAAAATTACACTTGGCACAAACGGAATTAACATGGCTAGGAAGCTGATTAAGGGCAAACTGATGGAACTCAATCTTTTGGCCAGCGTCGTCCGTGCTTGGTCAGATGTTGCAGGTGCATCTGAAGATGAAGAATTTCTAGAAAGTCCTTCTTGAGTTACCTGGATGACTCAGCCAAATGTCCGTGCTGGTGGAATGGTGGCTGAAGCTCTTTTCAGTCTTGACACAGTGCTCTGCAGACTTGATATCTCATTCATATTCTTCTGCATGTGCTTCTTTGTTCTTGGTGTAAAAGCCTTGCAAATTCGGCTCCAGCCCCTTCCTGTTGGCGCAGATAGGAGCTCCTGTGATGACCAAGATGTGCTTGGCATAGACTCTGTTGGGGCAAAACGGTGACACATGAGATACAGCACAGATTAGCCAAATTTATGTGTGTTTTATATGTTCGAACCAATTATACTGAACCATAAATATGAACAAACATTCATATCTGCTGCAAACAGCAAGCCAATACAGCATATATCAAACATATTTATTTCTGAACCATGTGTTGTTTACCTTGTAGTAGTAGCCAATGTCCACACAATGACCTTGTTGTAGCAGGCAGCAGCTTCTGTTTAGTGCGTGGAGTGTGTTGCTTTATACTGGTGCGGTCTTCATTACTGCATGTCTGGAACAGAAATTTTGACTGAATCAGAAATTGAAAAAGCAAAGTTTTAAAATGCAAAAAGGTGTGACATATATGTTGTAATGATTTGCGACTACAGAACACATGCAAATGTACACTGTCTGTTCTAGGGTACTTAAGCAGCATGTTAAATAAATATTGCTATTGTCCATAAAATTGATGTCTGCCTAACTACAATGCATGTCAACAGCGCAAGTACTATTAAGATCACAAATGAGAACATTTGTGGGTTCATTTATACACTAGAAGTGATCACACTGCTAGTTCCACAAGCAAATGCATGAAAGTCATGAAGCTATTAGAACTGATGCATTATTTTTCTGCACGAACGTGATGCACCGCTTCACTACTGCAAAAATAAATGCCCTACGGTAAACCAATCTGAACAGCAAGAACATTTGGAATCAACAAGTACGAAATATGGGTGAATTATCATGCTTGCAACTGTTTAATACATTAAATTCTGTACTTTCACTTCATTTTACCAAAGGATTGTTCGGTTTTGTGGACGAAAGACGTTGCCGGCCGACTCGAAAAAAAAGTTTAATATGTATATTGATAAGGCTACTCAGTCACCTACAACCACGGCTACAATAACATGAAAAATGAGACGCGCGTTCCGATATCGCTCTTTCTTTCCTGGTTGTGTGTGTAAACCAAACGACAGCCTCGCAAGTAAAGGTTTATTTAGGAAACAGCAACTGAGATCGTCACTGCCCATATGTAATGCAGGATCTAGTTCGTTAACTTGTGCCCGCCTGGAAGGTAATGAGACGGATATTATATAACGATTCAAGCAGCGGTATTAAACGACTCACCGTTGCTGCCGTTGTCAGCCGCAGCAAAATCCAGCTCCCGTTTCGATGCAGACCTGTTCCGAATGGCTCACGACCGAAACCCAACTGCCGGGCTTACATGTACGCTTGCAAACACGTAACTTCACCCCAAGTTAAATAACGCGAGACATCGAAGCGCAAGAAACTAGTTTTAGAAACAAAGAAGCAACCAGTCTACGTGTACGAACGAATGAATCCTTGCTGCCGTGCACTGGAAAATACCGGTAAAAATTTTAAATCCAGGCCAGAGGTCACGTGAAAGATCGATGATGCTGAACGCTATTTGCGTTTATAATGACGAAGAAGCAATAAAGTTACTGACAACGAGTACAATAACTAATTAGCAATGATAATTTTGCCGTGTTTTTTATGTAACAAAAATGCTTCGGTAATTGTAAGAGAAAGTTTGCAAGATAAAATTGCGCTTATTACGACGCCTCTACCGGGAAATGTTGGAACTAACGAACGAATCCCGAGGTGATGCTACTACGTCGGCTTTGTTAGCAGCGGCGCGCGGTCGATTTTTTCGCCCTCTGTGGCCATTTGTTGAACTTGAGAGTGTGCTACCCCTGGTAAAGCCACAGAACACCTGGTAAAGCGTGTGCAAAACCCCGTTTCCGTTTCCTGTTGTGCAGCGCCACCTGTGGTCGCATACTTTAGTTCACGACGCCACCGCTACGCTTATTTCCATAGAGTTTCACAATGCAGTGAGAA
The DNA here is from genome assembly GCF_023375885.2 of Dermacentor andersoni. Classification (NCBI taxonomy): domain Eukaryota; kingdom Metazoa; phylum Arthropoda; class Arachnida; order Ixodida; family Ixodidae; genus Dermacentor; species Dermacentor andersoni. The sequence continues at coordinate 3,193,437 of NC_092824.1, read as the reverse complement.
ACTCTATGCTTATTTCCGTAGCACTGTGGAAGGTACAGTTTCCCTTCTCTAAGTTTGTATAGGTGTTTTGTGGGTTGGTGTGCTCTGCGCTCTCACACGCTCAGTTCGCGCGCTTTCTCTGAACGTGGCGGTTGTATCGTTGTGTCGTGAACTCATGAGTTCCAAGGTGAGCGTTGGTCAGCTCCAGGTGAACGTTCTTGTCACGCGCTTTGGAGCTCCATTTCTGCGGCACGTGTACGTCTTACGCCTATGAAGAGGTAAGTAACAGTTCATGAAATCAATGTTTTTAGCCCTGCAAGTGTCGTGTCTGCGCATAATCGAATGACGGGCATTGTAGTACATCCCCATCTTTTGCAGCGACGGTAACATCAATCGGCGATTGACCATGCGTTGTGTTTCGTTTGGTCGCATCGTACTACTTTTCTGCAAACTTCTGAGCTTACTCTGTCCTATATTTCTGCGCAGCGCTGAGATGCGCCAAAAAAAAAAAATCTGAATTCGTAACTTTATTTATTTATTTTTTATTTATTTAGAACATACTGCAGGCCTACAGTAGGCCCAAGCAGGAGGGGCGAATACATAATATATGCAAAAAGAACAGGATTAGCAAAATTGAAAAATTTTAAATACAAGTTGTAACACAAGATACAGCAATAAATACAAGGCTCAGATGCAAAATACAAAAAGTAAACGTAGAAATAAATGGCTCTCAAATTAAATGCTGTGAAGAAAACATTGAGTCAAAAGAATCAGCTCTGGTTAAAAGATCTGGCGGACACCTGTTCCACTCCTCAATGGTGCGTGGAAAAAATGAGTATTTCAAGGCGTTAATCCTAGCACTGTAAGGGGTTAATGATTGTGCATGATGATTTCGTGTTTGGCGCGTAGTGTTAGGCTTAAGGAAGGGGTCTGCATTCATAGACAGTTTATGGTTTTTTAGTAAGAAAAGTAGTTTCAGTCTGAATTTTCCGGCGCAGCTGTAATGTTTCAATACCGTGAGTTTGCATGAGGGTCGTTGGTGAGTCAGTTACACGATACTTTGAAAAAAATAAAACGGACGGCTTTGCGTTGAATCATTTCAAGGGCCTCGATGTTACGTTTAGTGTAGGGATCCCAGACGGTGCACGCATATTCTAGTGATGGCCTTATTATTGAAAAGTGGGTTAATTTTTTAAGTTGAGGTGGGGCAAGTTTTAGTTTATGTCTAAGAAAGCAGAGTTTGCGAAAGGCTGAGGAGCATACGTTTGATACATGTTTATTCCAGCTAAGGTTTTTCGTTATTGTAACTCCTAGATACTTGTACTCGCTGACTTCTGTCAGAAGGTGAGATGAAATATTGTAAGGAAATGAGAAGGAAGCCTTTTTGTTAGTTATCGTCATGTATACTGTTTTCTCTAAATTTAGCTTCATGTCCCATTTATTACACCATGTATGTATGTTCTGAAGATTGGAGTTTAGTAAAACTTGATCATCTTGGCAAGTAATTTGGTGAAATAAAACGCAGTCATCTGCAAATAATCTAATTTGAACAGGGGTAGTTATAACGTTAGTCATGTCATTGATATATATCAAAAAGAGGAGAGGTCCGAGGACGCTTCCCTGTGGGACGCCTGAAGTGACCGGCAGGTGGTTTGAATAGCAATCATCAATACAAATTGTGTGCGGTGAGAAAGGTATGAGGAAATCCAACGAATTATGAAATTAGGAAGACCAATAAGTTCAAGTTTGTAAATTAATTTAGCATGTGAAATAACATCAAAGGCTTTGCTGAAGTCTAAAAAAATAACATCCATTTGACCAGCGCTATTTAGTACACTTGCAAAAGTATGAATGACAGAAGTTAGCTGAGTGACAGTGGAAAAGCCTTTTCGAAACCCGTGCTGATGGGGGGTAAGTTCCTTGTTATCGTTTAGAAATGTAGTTATGTAGTTAGCTATGATATGCTCAGCAAGTTTGCAACATGTGGAAGTTATTGATATGGGACGATAATTAGCAATCAAGGCAGGATCACCCTTTTTCAGCACGGGCACAATCCGCGCTTTCCTCCAGTCGGAAGGAATGTTTCCTGCTTGAAATGATTTGCGGAAAATAACAACCAGGAACTCTGTGATAGCTTCTGCATAACGGCGCAAAAGAATATTTGGTATCCCGTCAGGTCCAGCGGACGCTTTAGTTTTGAGGTTGAGTAGCATGGAGAATACGCCAGATGAAGAAACAATGTCGGGGGTCGAGTTGGGAGACATGGTACTGGGTTGAACAAATAAACCATGATGGGAAAACACACTCTGAAAATACTTATTGAATGCCTCAGAGATTTGCGTTTTGTCAGCAAGCTGCACACCTTGACATGAAATGCGCGTAATTGTTTTTTTCTTTTTCGGTAAAAATTTCCAGAACTTATGTGGTGAGTCACGAAGAAAATTTGGCAGGCTATACTAAAAGTAATTTTGTTTAGCCTGGCGCAAAGCGCTTGTGAAGTTAGCCTGATGTATTTTAACTATATTTCGACAGGCACCCCCACGCTTCAGTCGTTTGATTTTTCTTTTCAAATGTATTATTTCTCGCGTGATCCAAGGAGTTTTTTTACACGTTTTCTTTGTTCTATTAGGAATGTAGTTAACTAAACGCAGTACGTACAGATTTCTTTAAATTTATTCCAGAGTTCATCAACATTAGTTCCTCGAAACATGTCAAGGTGTAAGCTGAAGTAGTCTAACACACTTTCATCATTAGCTCTGGAGAAGTTTTTCATGGAAATAATTTTTGCTGGTTCACTGTCGACATTTTGTTGAATGGGGCAAGTAAAAACCACCATGCAGTGATCAGATAACCCAGTTTCAACTGAAACAGTAAAACGTTCTGTTTCTTGGCTGAGAAAGACGAGGTCGAGAATAGATGCAGCTTCACCGTGTATGCGCGTTGGGTGCTTAACTCCTTGTTGCAAATTATGAATCAGCATAATATCACACATGTATGAAGCATTTATGTCATTGTTTGTACTAGGGAAGGGACTATTCCAGTGAATATTTGGGAGATTAAAATCACCGACAAGGTATATTTTATCACGGCGAAATTTAGACATGTGATCGGCCAGATCACATAAATATTGAGGTGGTGAATCAGGTGGTCTGTATACAGCAAAAAGCACAAACGATCTACCCCCGTACGACAGTTTTAAAGTCACACTTTCATGGTTAGCTATTTGCTGCAACATGTGTGCCTCTGTGTTTTGATTCACCAGGACCGCAACTCCCCCTCCACGTGTTGCTCTATCACGGCGAAAAACTTGATAAGAGCGGGGGAAAACAGTTTCATCATCAATATCATCTCTCAGCCAAGTCTCGGTTATAACTACGGCGTGTGGATTGTGAATCAACAAGATAGCCTCCAAAGCCTCCGATTTATTTACAACGCTACGTGCATTTATATTAAGTAAGCGAAATTCCTTAACACGAGGTTGTGAAAGTCAGTCTTTGCTTTGATAACTGTTTTTATCACCGAGTTGAACTCTGCTGTTATCGCAGTCATCCCAGGTGTAAAGCATTTTTTTCGATTCGCAGCTTGTCATTTATCAAGGTAACTTTTTTCCCTTCATCCCTTTCTGTTTTTGCGCTGTCCCACAGTAATTTATGCTTCCTAAGTGTGTTTCGTGAATAATCGTTCTGTATTGAAATATTACTGCCTTTTAGTTTCTTGCAGTTTTTAAAGAGTTCTTGCTTTTCGTTATAGTCCTGGAAGAACACAATTACGGGGCGGTTTGTTGCCTTTTTGCCCAGCCTGTGTATTCTGCCCACAGAACTGCAAGATACATTAAGCTTTTCTGCAAAAACTTCAGTTAGAACCTTCTTTTTCAATTCAGCCTCAGATTCCCCGGGTTCCTCTTTTACTCCAAAAACAATAAGGTTTGAGCGGCGGCTCCTGTCTTCTAAATCAGTTATTTTCGACTGGAGTTCATATATTGTTTGTTCTAGAGTGTCAATCCTGTTTGTCTGCTTCTCCAAGGCTGTAAACCTTAGTCTCATATCATTCATGAGTTTTTCCATATTGCTCTGTTGCTCTCTCAAAGCAGTCACTTCAGTGGCTAGGCCTTTTTGCCCTTTAAGTAATTCTTTCAGCATTTCACTAGTATCCGGACCGGGATTAGTTTCAACGTCTCCACATAGGAGCAGTTTGCACATACAAAAAGCATTGTAGGCAATTTCAACGAACTGCTGTGGGCACGGCAGGACCAGAAGACAGCGGCGATCACTTTTAACAGAACAGTAATCGGCACTAACCTGCACAAGGCAGAAGAGAAGCTTGTGAGACCACGTGCCTACGCTGGTCCCGCCGCGCCCACTGAAGACAAATTCCTGTTGACGTTCTTTTAAAGGCGATTCGGACAAGGTCACGTGGTGGCTAGGTGGCGTTCTAAAGTTACGAATCTGAATTCGTAACTTTAGCACCGTTAACTCGCATGTTGCCCACAGGATGAGTCCGCAAGAGTTATCGTTGTCTTTGCTGAACAGTGGCGAATAATAAGAAAATGAATATTAATTATAATACCTTCCCGACACACACTGTCCAGAATAGCCTCGCTTCAGCTTCGTTTGCGTTTTCTTTGCGTAACCGTGATTGCGAGAGCAATCAATCGTACAGCTGCGTAAGGTTGAAATAGCTGAAATTTTGTGTGCATTTGTATCGCGGTCGGGGCACTTGCTGCACGTTATGGCCGGCAACGCTGATGAACTTTAGTACACCTGTCTTTAGGGCTGCTGTATTCTTACTAACAGTGCATGCACGTTTAATGGAATAACTAAACTTTAGGGCGACTTGTTAGACTTCAAGACAAGTTTACTACTCGGCTCCCTGTGACGAACGAAACGTTTGCGCCTACTTAATTACCCGTTCGCACGTGGTCGTATTTTTTAGTACGTAACATGAAACTTTTTCTCACTTGACTGATTCTTTCGCGTGCTCGTACTGATAACCGTGTCGCTTAAACTTCGCTACGTGTGCTGTTGGCGTTTTATTTGCGTAACAGCGATTGCCAAAGTAATCGTAAAACTGCGTACGTTCGGAATAATAGAACTTTGTTAGCGTTTGTATCGCGATTTGAGAATTTGCTGCCCTGATGGCCGGTCGCGCTGCTGAATTTAACAGCTCGTGTATTTACGGCTGGTATTGTTTTTGGCTAACAGTGCCGTGCACGTTGTCGTAATAACGAGACATCTGGGCGACTTGTTAGGTTTCTGCATATTTACACGGGAACGGATGCATGCTAGTATGGTGTTAAGGTCAAATTCACGTCTCAGCTCTGTAACGACGAAACGTGCGCGCTGATGAGCTCGTTCGCACGCGGTAGCAATTTTTTTTATTGTAAGAGTTTGTGAGCGTTGACTCCATCACACGCTCGTAGTGAGTAACCGTGTCGCTTAAGCTTCGTCTGCCATTGCTGTTTTGTTTGCTTAACAATCGCGATAGCAATCGTAAAAACTGCGTAAGGATGGATTAACTGAATTTACTTATTTCAATACTTTTAATGTCACGCAGAGCGTTACAAAGAGGGGTGGGATTCTATACAATAAGTGGAATTCGGGGTTTTGAAGTATGATGGGACAGGTTGTCGTTGACCTTAGAAGAAGGAATAACCCTGCACGTTTGTACGTGAACTTGGGACGTGGAATACTGATGTAAGCATCTGTATCACGATCGGAGCACTTGCTGCGCGTGATGGCTAATTGGTCGGCCGCACTGCTGAACTTTACCACGCTTGTCTTTACGGCTGGTATACCAGCCGTAAAGACAAGCGTGGTAAAAGTTCAGCAGTGCGGCCGGCCCCTTAACCTTTACGTACAGCATACATATATGTGCCAAACAGTGACATGCATATTTTTCGAAATAATGAAACTTTTGGACGACTTGTTAGGCTGCTGCCTGTTTGCATGTGGACGGATGCATGCTATTATGAGGTATAATAAGACCAAGCTTAGGCCTCAGCTTCCTGTAACGATCGACACATTTACGCTACTTATATACTATAGCTCGCTCGCACGTGGTCGTATTGTTTCGTATTAATAATGGGGAACGTTTGTCGAACTTCGTTGACTGCTAAATTTGCGTCACGCGCCCGCCCTCACTGATTAACCGCGACTGCGAGAGCGATCGTAAAATGGCATGCGGTTGAAATAACTAAACATTTGTGGGCATTTGTACCGCGATCACAGCACTTGTTACACGTGATGCTTGGCCTGTCGCGCTGCTGAATTTTCCCACGCGTTTGTCATACAATGCCCTACACGTTCGTTGCTGGAAATAACGAAATTTTGGGCGATATCTTGTGAACTGCTGCTTATTTTCACGTTCTCAGGTGCATGCTAGTATGTTGGTGAGGTCAAGCTTACGTCTCAGATGTCTGTAACGATCGAATCGTTTGCGCCTATTAGACTATGACTCCGAATTCGCACGTTGTCGTATTTTTAGTAATAGAGTCCCGGCCACGGCGCCCGCATTTTGATGAGGGCGATACGCGAAAACACCCGTGTACTTAGATTTAGGTGCATGTTAAGAAAGAACCCCAGGGGGTCCAAATTATTCCGGAGTCCCCCACTATGGCGTGCTTCATAATCAGATCGTGGTTTTGGCACGTAAAAAACCAATAATTTATTTTTTTAGTAATGGTGAACCTTTGTCTCTTTTTACAGTTAATTACCCGTCGTGCTAGCTCAGTGGCTATGGTGTTGGGCTGCTGAGCACGACGTCGCGGGATCGAATCCCGGCCACGGCGGTCGCATTTCAATGGGAGCGAAATGCTGAAACATCCGTGTATTTAGATTTAGGTGCACGTTAAAGAACCGCAGGTGGCCGAAATTTCCGGAGTCCTCCACTACTGCGTGCCTCATAATCAGAGTGGTTTTGGCACGTAAAAACCCCATAATTTAATTTGACTGTTAATTAAATTTCTGTCGGGTGCGCGTTTTATCGTGTTTTGCTGGACCCAATAAAAGTTTATCCACTCACTCACTCACTCACTCTGTCAGGTGATTTACCGTGTCGCCTAAGTTTTGTCTACCCTTTGAGTTTTATATTGCGTAATAATCGCATTTGCAAGACCAATACAATCGCGGAAGTTACAAATAACGGAACTATATTATAGGCATTTTTATTTCAATGGCAGCACCTCGCACACAGGGCGGTTGACCAACCGTGCTGCTTCAGTTTTCTCGCATTTGCTATAATTTGGGCCAGCGTATGTGCTGCCATGTGTGCGCGACGGGCTGGAAAAGATTACACGACTGTTGCATCCCCATATTGTCATTGTATATTTACTGGAGTTATACAGTCGACAATCGCCTAACTTTTGTATCATATTGCGATAGAAATTGTACGGACACTCCTGATGAAATTCCGCTGACGCGGACGTGCCCCGCGGTGGGTAGTGGCTTCGTGGGCGCCGTACTCGCGCAGCTTAGTGTCGAAGTTCGCGTAAATTTGGCTCTGGAAAGGCTTTGTGGCTGGAAGCAGCAAGAAGCGATCGCGTGTCGCTGCTGCCCCGCTTCACGCCAGCGTTCATACGGCGTGTTTACCGTCAGGGAGATGTGTTCATGTTTGGCTTTGCGCACGACAGTGTTTGTTAATTTAACAAGGAAGCGAATGTTTAGCTGTAATTTAAAGCGGCGATAACACGTACAGCTGCTTAAATATAGCCGTTTGGCAATTTGCTGACCCAATCGCTGCTTCGCTTTTCGCACGAAACTATGCTATGCTGACGTAGTGACTAGGAGAATTCCTTTTATCTTTGTACAGAGATGAAATCAATACTTCTTTTCAGATAACTGTTCGCTCAACAAGTTTGTATTAAGCCACAAAGAAGCAAAGTTGCTGTCGGAACCTGCAGGTTGCTGTTAAATGTGCAGGTTGTGACGATAGCAATTTTCATAAGCATTTCTAACACATTTTTATTGCATACTTTACAGTCATGCTGTGTTCCTGCCATCAGCCTGGTGTCACTTTGGGTCGACATCATTCTTTGTTGAGGATCAGCACAGAAACAAGCCCACGGAAATCTGCTTTCTTAGTACCTCTGATCTCAACAGTGTATTTTCGTGTCTGCGACCACTGGAACCGATCCTTCAGGATGACTAGTAAATTGTGTAGCGTACCCGTGACCTCTTCTGTTTTGCATCTGAAACTATGGACGAAAGGCTTCACCCAGCGTGTGGCGACTTCCTTTTGGACCGATGTACCTGTGAACTCTGGGTTAATTTTTGTCTTTGTGACTGTTCAAGCAAGTTCGCAGAAATGCCCCACTAAATTTCTTAGTACACGTGAACTGCAGTGTAGTCGTCTTCGACCGCTGAGCCAGCCTGCAGTGAGCCTTAGTGAAATGTTTAGTCACCCAGATACCTGTGATCTTTTCAGAAGTATATGTAACTGCTGCCATTGAAGAACAGTCATGCTCTGCCTCTGGTAACTTCCATCGAGGCTGTCTGATAGCCGGGAATTTTTAGTATGAAATTGTGTTTTTGTGTGGCCACTGAAGCAAGCCCACACAAATCCTCTATTAGCTTTTCATATGGGTGAACTGATATAATGCATTTTTCTGTCTATGATTGCTGAAGCGAGCATGCTGCAAGCTTTTAGTTAATTCTGTAGTCGCCAAGGTACCTGAGACGGTACAGCAATATTTGGCTGTGACCACGGAAAGGTCGCATTCAGCTTCTGTTGACTTGCTTAGAGGCCTTCAAGCCTATGAACACTTATGGTGAATTTGCGTTTGTGACCACTCAAGTGCAGCAAGTGTCTTGTAACTCTAGTACTTGTGACAACAGTTTGGTATTGTGTTGAAGCAAGTGTCTTGTAACTGCTTTTGTATCTGTGAACTCTCCAGTAATGTTCGTGTTTGCAACTACTTAAGTCATCCGTTAGTAATTTTTAATGCCCAGTGTGTCTATAAAATATTTAGTATTTTTACTGTGTGCAACCACTGAAGGAGGCCTGCAGAAAGTGGAATAGCTTCCGTCATGTCTAAGACACCTCTGAACTTTCCAGCAAATATTGCATTTATGTGCCCGCGACCGTTAAAGTGAGCCAGCCCACAGTAGCCCTCCTACTAACTTCCTTTGTACCCCCCTCCCTCCCCCCCCCCCCCCACCCTTGCGTAGGGCTTTTAAGGTTCTTTTACTGGCCAAGGTGCATCTGCGTATTATTAGCTCAACTGAAATGGTCTTATCACTACATAGGAAAGTCGATGTTTGCTCTGGTGACCTTTGCCAGAACTTGTTATAGATGCACAGTGCATTTGCACTGTGCATTTGCAAGAACAGTTGCACCCTTTGGGGTGTAATTTTGCCACAGAACAATAATCGTCATCTGTCTTGCTTGCATTTCTTTTCTTGAAAACCCTGCACTCGTTACTTTCCTGTCGAGAATGCTCTGTCATGCTGATAATGCGCATGCCATTCGTGACATGGAAGTACTAGGCTTGCAGCGTTAAAGAAAGGAAATGGGGGCAAGACGGATGACGATTATTGTTCTGTGGCAAATATACACCCCAAAGGGTGCAACTGTTTTTAGAGTGTAAATGGATGATTATACAGCAGCTGTTTATCTATATATGACCACTGAACTAGCCTCGAGTAATTTTGTTAATGCCTAATGTAGTTGTGACATCTTAATTTAGCATAACTCGTGTTCGTGTATGTAAATACTGAATATGGCCTAGGGGAAAGCTCTGGCAACTTAATGTGGCTAACATATCTAAACGTTTCCGTAAATTTTGCATTAATGTGCCTGCTACTACGGAAGTGAGCCCACAGCAAGCCTCGTGATAAGTTCCATAGTGGGCCCACTGCGAATTCTGAAATTTTCTTGCTACCCTAAGTGCATTTGTAAAGAGTTTGATTAATGTGCACTTTTACTAACCATGGTGCGGTATAAATAACTCCTAATAGCTGAGCTTGTATGAAGAAATTATCGAGTTTTATTTGTTTGCATTGCTGGGTTTTACTGAAAACTGCCGAGTGCATTTTAAAGTTCAAAGAGTGATCTTGCTGTAACTGTTTTATTGAAATAAATGCTGTATTTTTGAAGAGATTGTCAAACGATTCAGCAGTCTGCAGAACTTCGTTCTGTAGCTTCGTCCCTGTTAGCACAAAAAAGTATAGGTTGCAAGTCTATATGTTATGAATTAATGCATTTTTATCAAGTTGTATGTAATGTATTTGCTTAGCGTAGCAGGGAATCTTGTGCACAATGTTTAGTTGCACTGCAGTCTTCATTTAACGTGCTTTGAGATGCAGTGGGCTGCATTCCTGGCTTGTCTCCTGGTACTTCAGCTTTTGCATGACAAAACTATTTGGTCGCCTTATTGGACCGCTGGGATGGATCTTCAAGAGCCGTGTAGTTCCTTTTCATCATTGCCCACAAGTCATCACAAAACCAGCTTACTTTGTTAATGGTATGTAAATTGCAGCAGGCTTGCTGCACTGTAGGGTCCATTGTGAGGAACGTCCCAATTATGGTAATTTATAATCAATATGGACGCCCAGTGGATATCCTCAATCCCCAACCAAATGTCCCACAAACGTCCTTTGGACGATTGGTAAAATGTCCCAGAAGCGTCCTATATCCTGACAAAAATGTCCTTAGGATGTACTCGGGGTTATGCAATAAGAATAATCCGTATTTAAACATCCCCTGGACGTCCGAATATCCCATTATGACGTTCGGGGGACGTTTCTAAGAAACGTCAATCCCCGGGACGTCCGAATGTCCCGTTTTTTATCTCTGCTGGACATCTGTAGGACGCTGGTGCTCAAATGGGCTATCTTCAAAGGTCCTGCGGACGTCCGGATATTTGATTTTGATGTACGATGGACGTTCGTGGGATGTGCAATTCTCTTGCGTCGGACGATCCTATGGACATCCGTAGTACATCATCGGGACTTCTAGGGATGTCCGACGGACATCAAAATATCCTTTGTAGGACGTCCTTTGGACATTCACTGGAGATTTGTGGTCCAATGGGTTCTTTGCCGTTGATTACGTGCGCATAGTCCCTGACAACACAGTGCGGCTCAAAGTGTAGTTCGCAGACTGCACAGTCCTCCGTAAGTTGTTTATCCGCTCTGTACAAGTTCCGCTGCCATAGGCTCCGTCGTTCAGGGTCCGCAGGTGCCTTGAAAAGCGAGGGCTTCTTTGTAGCATCCGCTCCAGTGTATCCAGTGCTACATCCAGGGGCGTAGCAATGGTTCAAGCGTTGCTTACCCATTGCTGAAGCAAGGAGTCACCGTTCACACACGAACTGTGTCGAAGCAGCATTTAGAGAGCACATATAAAAAGCAGGAGTTCTGCAAAATATACGAGGGCGAGTCAAATAAAAGTTAGCCAATGCGAATATAAAACAACCGGCGTACTTTATTTAAATGTAGTCTCTAATCACTTAGATGTTTGTCCCAGTGACTAACGAGTCGCGGGATTCCTGTCTCATAGAAATCCTTGGGTTGCTGCTTCAGAAAGTTTCTAACTGACTCTTTCACGTCATCGTCCGACGCGAATCTGCTTCCCTTGAGCTTTTTTTTTCAATTGCCCGAAAATTTGAAAGTCTCAAGGCGACAGGTCTGGGCTATATGGAGGATATTGCAGCGTTTCCCACATGAACTTTGCAAGTTTTGTGTTAACCACATCAGCGACATGGCGAGGAGCATTGTCGTCGTGCAAGATAACCCCATTCGTCAAATTTCCACGTCGTTTGTTCTCGATTGCGACACGCAGCCGATCCGGCGTTTCACAATATCGGAAACGATAGTGCCTCCAGGTTTAGCTAATTCGATCAGTATAGGTCGAAGTATAGCCCCTGACGATCGAAAAAAAAAAGTCAACAACACATTTCCGGGGGAAATGACGGCCTTTGCTTTCTTTGAAGGGGTAAATTCGAATGTTTCCGCTGTAAACTTGGTCATCGTGTTTCAGGCTCGTAGTAGCGGCACCACGATTTGTCCCCAGTCACAATTGCAGACAAGAAGTCGTCACCCTCATTGTGATACCGGATCAGATGAGCCAAAGCAGCGCCGAACCTCTCCGTCTTTTGGTGGTGGTTCAAAATCTTGAGCATCCATTGCGCAAACAGGATCCGATAACCGAGATGTTCATGAACTATGGTGTGAACCGAACAGTGGCTGATGTTCGCACGTTCTGCCAGTTCATCGATGCTTATCCTCCATTCTTGTCTAATGAGTTCATCAACCTTTGCAATTTTGTTGGGGGGATTGATTGCACGGTGGCTTCGGCCCGGTCTTGGATCGTATTTGCAACTTTCACGTCCTTTTTTGAACCATTTGCTCCAATGCTACACCGTGGGCAATGAAATACAACGTTCAACGTACACGTCAGCCATACGGCGACTAATATTTTTGGGGCAAACACACTGAGCTGTTAAAAACCTCACGACGCCATGCTGTTCAACTTTTGGAGCGTCCATTATGTTACAGAATCATGTTGAAGGCAGTGCATGAGAGCATTACAGAACATTTATTCTCACACCTGTGTGTCCCTTTTGTAAATGAGAGATCCCTGTGTGCTGCGGGCATGCCTCGCAGATAATAAACCGAACCATTATTGCGCGGGATGGGTTGGCTCACTTTCATTTGACTTGCCCTCGTATGTTAGAAATGCGAAGATACAATGAAATATACAAATGCGAAGATACAGCTTGATAAAGGGTATAAAAGTGTCTTCGGAAAGAAGGTTCACTGCACTTATGCAGAAAACCTCGCAACAAGTTATTTAAATATACGTAAAGGTGTCCAATAAATCGAAGTATAAGAGAAAGTCACTGTGTATAATGCGTCAAACAAGGTAAATACACATGCTGCGCAGTCACAGATCACAGAATTCTAAGGCTCGCCCCCCCCCCCCCCCCCCCCCTCTGCTCCCTCTGGCGTATCGCGCACGACGGAAGGCAGTGCGCATCCTCCCTGTTTTTCCCCCTTGCGCACACAAAACTGATCCACCATCGTCGGCTCACCCATGCCAGCCCCCCACCCTTGCGCTTTCACTCGCACATACATCAGCCGGCGCGCGGTAAGGATGCTATCGTCCTTGGACTTCATACGGAACATGAGGGTGACGGCGACGGCAGGACTGCGCCTGAGTGTCCATATAATTGCTATCGCAGTCATATAATAAGAGTATCCGGCACTTCAAGCGTCCCGCGGCTCATCACTTTTCGCAAAAGAAGACGTAACAAAATCGAACTTTCCCCATTCAACAATTCGCTGCGCAACAAAAATGCCTTCTTTTGTTCTGGGGCGGGGGCACCAAAATGAGAGAACCCGAAGGAATGCATGTTGGCCACACTCGAATGCCTACTTTGGGCACCTAATCCGAATTGAATGTTTGATGTTTAATGGCGCGAGGGCCAGGTATGGCCAAAGAGCGCCCTGCTAGTGTTAATGAGTTCGTAGTGGTCTAATGGGATTTGTGACGTTAGTGTGCCGTGGCTGTAAAGGGGCCTAAAAGACGTTGGTGCAAATGGCATAAAATGTACGCGTAATAAAATTATGGCAATGATTAATGACGTGTACTCCTCTATATACCTCCTATATGAACACAACAATCAAACCCCGGCCCTCAGTCCCCAGCAGCTGCGAAGCAACTGACCACGGCGGCGGTCAGACCTGCGACGCTGCAGAGGGTGCTAAAAATGCCTGGCTCCGGACAGGCCGCCATTGGAATATGAACCTGGCAACGTTTAACGCTAGAACGTTATCTAGTGAGGCGAGTCTAGCAGTGCTATTGGAGGAATTAGAGGGCAATAAATGGGATATAATAGGGCTCAGTGAAGTTAGGAGGCCAAAAGAAGCATATACAGTGCTAAAAAGCGGGCACGTCTTGTGCTACCGGGGCTTAGCAGATAGACGAGAACTAGGAGTCGGATTCCTGATTAATAAGAACATAGCTGGTAACATACAGGAATCCTATAGCATTAACGAGAGGGTGGCATGTCTTTTTGTGAAACTTAATAAGAGGTACAAAATGAAGGTTATACAGGTCTACGCCCCTACATCTAGTCATGATGACCAGGCAGTCGAAAGCTTCTATGAAGACGTGGAATCGGCGATGGGTGAAGTCAAAACAAGATACAGTATACTGATGGGCGATTTCAATGCCAGGGTAGGCGAGAAGCAGGCCGGAGACAAGTCAGTGGGGGAATATGGCATAGGCTCTAGGAATAGCAGAGGAGAGTTATTAGTAGAGTTTGCAGAACAGAATAATATGCGGATAATGAATACCTTTTTCCGCAAGCGGGTTAGCCGAAAGTGGACATGGAGGAGCCCGAATGGTGAGAGTAGAAATGAAATCGACTTTATACTCTGCGCGAACCCTGGCATCATACAAGATGTAGATGTGCTCGGCAAGGTGCGCTGCAGTGACCATAGGATGGTAAGAACTCGAATTAGCCTTGACTTGAGGAGGGAACGGAAGAAACTGGTACATAAGAAACCAATCAATGAGTTAGCGGTAAGAGGGAAACTAGAGGAATTCCGGATCAAGCTACAGAACAGGTATTCGGCTTTAGCCCAGGAACAAGACCATAGTGTTGAAGCAATGAACGACAATCTTATGGGCATCATTAAGGAGTGCGCAATAGAAGTCGGTGGTAACGCCGTTAAACAGGAAACCAGTAAGCTATCGCAGGAGACGAAAGATCTGATCAAGAAACGCCAATGTATGAAAACCTCTAACCCTACAGCTAGAATAGAACTGGCAGAACTTTCTAAGTTAATCAACAAGCGTAAGACAGCGGACATAAGGAACTATAATATGAATAGAATTGAACAGACTCTCAGGAACGGAGGAAGCCTAAAAGCAGTAAAGAAGAAACTAGGAATAGGCAAGAATCAGATGTGTGCGTTAAGAGACAAAGCCGGCAATATCGTTACTAATATGGATGAGATAGTTCAAGTGGCTGAAGAGTGTTATAGAGATTTATACAGTACCAGTAACACCCACGACGATAAGGTGAGAGAGAATAGTCTAGAGGAACTTGAAATCCCACAAGTAACACCGGAAGAGGTAAAGAACGCCTTGGGAGCTATGCAAAGGGGGAAGGCAGCTGGGGAGGATCAGGTAACAGCAGATTTGTTGAAGGATGGTGGGAACACTGTCCTAGAAAGGTTGGCCGCCCTATATACACAATGCCTCATGACCTCGAACGTACCGGAATCTTGGAAGAACGCTAACATAATCCTAATCCATGAGAAAGGGGACGCCAAAGACTTGAAAAATTATAGACCGATCAGCTTACTGTCCTTTGCCTACAAAGTACTTACTAAGGTAATCGCAAATAGAATCAGGAATACCTTAGACTTCTGTCAACCAAAGGACCAGGCAGGATTCCGTAAAGGCTACTCAACAATAGACCATATTCACACTATCAATCAGGTGATAGAGAAATGTGCGGAATATAACCAACCCTTATATATAGCCTTCATTGATTACGAAAAAGCATTTGATTCAGTCGAAACCTCAGCAGTCATGGAGGCACTACGGAATCAGGGTGTAGATGAGCCATATGTAAAGATACTGGAAGATATCTATAGCGGTTCCACAGCCACCGTGATCCTCCACAAAAAAAGCAAGAAAATCCCAATAAAGAAAGGCGTCAGACAGGGAGATACGATATCTCCAATGCTATTCACAGCATGTTTATAGGAGGTATTCAGAGACCTGGAGTGGGAAGAATTGGGGATAAAAGTTGATAGAGAATACCTTAGCAACTTGCGATTCGCTGATGATATTGCCTTGCTTAGTAACTCAGGAGACCAATTGCAATGCATGCTCACTGACCTGGAGAGGCAAAGCAGAAGGGTGGGTCTGAAAATTAATCTACAGAAAACTAAAGTAATGTTTAACAGTCTCGGAAGAGAACAGCAGTTTACGATAGGTTGCGAGTCACTGGAAGTGGTAAGGGAATACATCTACTTAGGGCAGGTAGTGACCACGGATCCGGATCATGAGACTGAAATAATCAGAAGAATAAGAATGTGCTGGGGTGCGTTTGGCAGGCATTCTCAAATCATGAACAGCAGGTTGCCACTATCCCTCAAGAGGAAAGTGTATAACAGCTGTGTCTTACCAGTACACACCTACGGGGCAGAAACCTGGAGGCTTACGAAAAGGGTTCTGCTGAAACTGAGGACGACGCAACGAGCCATGGAAAGAAGAATGATAGGTGTAACGTTAAGGGATAAGAAAAGAGCAGATTGGGTGAGGGAACAAACGCGGGTAAATGACATCTTAGTTGAAATCAAGAAAAAGAAATGGGCATGGGCCGGACATGTAATGAGGAGGGAAGATAACCGATGGTCATTAAGGGTTACGGACTGGATTCCAAGGGAAGGAAAGCGTAGTAGGGGGCGGCAGAAAGTTAGGGGGGCGGATGACATTAAGACGTTTGCAGGGACAACATGGCCACAATTAGTACATGACCGGGGTAGTTGGAGAAGTATGGGAGAGGCCTTTGCCCTGCAGTGGGCGTAACTAGGCTGATGATGATGATGACTATGAACACTAGAATGCATTGGGAAAAATGATGCAATATACAAAATATGTGAGATGTTAAAATTGTCTAAGAGGACTACTGCCTCGCCAGAGCCCTTGAAACACAAGGGCTAAGATGCATGTGCTATGCGAAACAACTATCACAGCGCTATCTTCTGGAGAGAGGAGGCGCTACGAACGTATAGGGCTAATTACATGTAACACAACATCTTTCAGGAAACCTAGGACTGCGTTGGTGTCAAAGAGCGGTGCTGGGCCGAGTAACATTACAGGATGAAGGGGAATGTGCTGCCGGTATGCTAAGGGAAAATGTTTCTCTCAGATTTGGCTTTTCGACACTCCAGGAGGACGTGGAGGACGGTCAGCCTTTTCCCGCATCTCCCACGGGTTGGAGGCTCATTTCGAGCGAGTAAAAAGTTATGGGTGCCAAATGTGTGTCCTATTCTTAGACGACAAGGGCACCTAATCTGGCTACCGAACGAATATCGAAGAAAACATGAGACGCTTGGCTCACAGGGAACCATACGCATACTGCTCGGTATCCTACACCGGCGAGACAAGACCTTCCGGAGGGGTTGCGCTCAAGCGAGCGCGTTGCAATTCGTCGAGTCCCCACAGTGATGGCGGTGAGCGACCATTGTTTTTTTTTTCGCGTCTGCTAGTCGGGAAGCGTCCAAAACTCTTCCAGGCGAAAATCCACTAAGCCAAAGAAAAACGAATGCGCACCAAAGTGGCCGCGCAGTGGTCGTCGCAACACGAGAAAAACGCATGCGCTCTGGCTGGGCTCTGACAGTCCGCGGGTAGCGAGAACAAGAAAATTGAAGAGGCTCAATGTGCCCTCGCGAATAAAAGTCGAACTAAAAAAAAAAAGAAGAACGTAGTTACTTTAATATTTAAAACAGCACCAAAAAACACGGACAAGGGAGGACACAGGACGAGCGCTGACTGCCAACACCTTTATTGGAGCCTGCGCAAATATATACAATTTGCAACAGGCATAAAGAGTGGAAGAAAAAGGGGAGGGGAAGGCGAGTCATCGTTGGTCAACTACTGCTGCGCATGCGTCAAAAACATTAAACAATATAAAAGAAACCATAACATGGTGGACACGGCCAAACTGTTTAACTTCTAAGGAACTTAAGTTGTTTATCACAAAGGGCTATGGAAGGGGAACTAACACAGGCGGCTCCAAACTGACACATTGAAAATGCCTCAAAGATTTCTCTGGCCATCTGATTGCTGTACTTTTTCAACACACGTGTGTCGTCAATGAGTGGAGAACAGCCACACTTGGCACAATGAACCGCCAGATTACTGCCAGTCTTAATCTTGACACAGTGCGCATGCTCACGCAAACGTTCATTGATACAGCGTCCTGTTTGCCCTATGTAAGTGCAGCCGCAAGACGTGGGAATGGAATACACCACATTGGTACTGCAATCTACAGGCTTGGCGACATGTTGCTTATTGCACGGTCCAGGTGTTCTCCGGCTTTCGTTTCGTTTTTTACGTTACCTTTGCTAGCTTTACTATCTTGACATGGATGCTTTGGCGCAGGCGAAAAAAAAAAAAAAATGTTGGTATTCTTTTCTGTGACACGACGGCACAAATGAATAACAACAACGCTTCGTCTCATCAGACCTCGCTGCGTGTCTTGTCAACTTGTCTGATAGTGTGTTGATTCGGCTTGTCTAGTTGTGTGGTCCGATCTACGACTTCAAAAAGTCAGAAGCTTGATGTGGGCGAGTTGGTTTTGCATACTTGAAGAAAAGAGCGCTACGAAGCCGCGGACTAAAAGAGGAACATGTACGACGGACAAGGCGCTTGTCCGTCGTACAAGTTCCTCTTTCAGTCCGCGTCTTCGTAGCGCTCTTTTCTTCAAGTATTCAAAAGGTCAGTGCACTTTTGGCGTGAAATGTTTATAACAACATTAGACCTGCGAAGTTCCGGAATTGAAAATCTAATGTACGACTTTGGAAATGTCAATGCACATATCACATCAGAAGTTTATGGGAACTTTATACCTATATATTTTCCGTATTTACATTCACGCGCTCCGTATATTCCGTGGCCTGCGCGATATGCCGCGACGAGCCCGCTCACCATCAAAACCGCTTGAATCTTGGTGCTTGGATGGGGCTCCCTGCGGTGCATGGGCATTTCCACGAAATCCAGCCCGAGTTTGCAATGTTCGCGCTGAAATGTACATGTATTTTCGAGCGTGAAAAGGACATTCTAGATAAAATCCAGAATGATTTCCGGCGCAGGGGGTTGTTTTGGTCGGCGGTGCAGGACAGCACGGGAAAATTTCGGGCGGCGCTGAAGCCCCATAAGCACCCCCCCCCCCCCCCCACCTGGCTACGCCCCTGGTTATAACGACAGCAATTAAAGAAAGATTAAAGATTACTCGTGGCTCACCTTTCGGCATTACCTATTTATTCGCTCACAGCTAACGCTGCCGCGACGCGCTCGCTCGCCGCGGACACCGACGTGAGCGCCGCTCAGAATGACGGCGAAGTGCACTCGCTCAAGGTGCACTTAAGTTTGCCTGTCTGAACGAGGCATTACATACAGTTTGCAACAAAAGAAAAAGAAAGGAGTTACTTAAAAAAACATGTGCGCGCGACGCCAGAAAAAAGTTTAGCAAATAAAATATCATGAGTGCACAGCGCGAAGGTTAGACATGGAATAGACAACCTTAGCGCTGTACACTCATTATAATGGATCACCAACTTAGCGTCGCAGTTGCAAGTTGTTCCTATATTACGAAGCAGCGTGGCTCTACTCGAAAAATGTATGGCTACGCTAGGTGAACATCTCCGAATCAGGTCTTGCCTTGCAATATTATCTGTGAGAGAAAAGGGAACCGAGGGACTTGGATTTCGCAAGGCACAAACACATAAAGCCAACAGACAATGACAACAAGGAAAGCATAGGACGAATAACTTGTTTATTTAAGTGAAATGCAGAAATTATGAATAAATAATATGAAAGTGGACGAAAAACAACTTACGGCAAGTGGGATACGAACCCACGTATTCGCATTACGTGTGCGATACTTACACCAACTTAGCTACCCCGGCGCTGTTTTCTCGTCGACTTTCTTGGGTATTTACGTGTGTGTGCAAAAGTTACCCCGAGAGTGTTAGCCAGCGCCTCCACTCAGGGCCTTTGTGGCAGATGCTGAACATCTTTTTTACCGCAAGGCGTCACGTGGTACGCGAACATAGGACGTGGAAATTGGCCAATAAACCTGTGCATGCTACCTGAAGGCATCAAAGCTGCCAGCGAAGAGGCCCTCGCTATGTAATGAACGAGAAGAAGGGGTACCGAAGGGCCAGGTTTTTTGCTAGAAGATTATCTGCTGGAATTTATTTTAGGAAAAAGTTGTGTCGAGGATCTATGGTTGTGTTTCAACATTAGGCTTCTTGAGCTGCGAGACCCTTACTCTTACGGCGGTACGGTGTTTTAAGATCAAACTCCGGTTTAACGCAGAACTACGCCGCCTTACTGGTAAAAGGCAAAGGTTGTATTGTAATTTCAAGAAAGACGCCATGCCAGCCATTCGAGACAAACTACGTGCTGTAACCAAACTTTGCAGACGAAAACCCGCCAAGCGAATGTTGCATTTAAAAAATATTTTCCTTCCCATTGCAAAAGAAATCAAATGATATTCTGTAATTGCATTAAATCTAATCCAAAAGCCAGGGTCTCCTTTCCTTCACTGCAGCACGACGGAATAGAAATAGAAAACAGCCTAAGAAAGGCCAAGTGCTTATATGCCTCTATTTTTACAGCTGTACGCCACATAATGTACCGCACAGATTATGCAACTTAAATGTTGAGGTCATGGAAGATATGATAAAGAGTGAACAAGGCATTAGGCTTATTCTGCAGCGTATAGACTCCACTAAAGCAGGAGGCCCAGATGATGTAACGGGAGGATTTTTCTTTTTATAGATTGTGTGCGCCGTTTAATTCTCATTTCCTCAAGCTCTTCTATGTATGAAATCACTGTCTATATTGTTCTGCCTGCCAAATGAATACATAAACCTCGACACCGGAAGCTAGTTTCTAAGTAAAGGCCAATTTCGCTAACATGTATTGCTTGTAAAATAATAAATTATATTTTGCATAGCAGCATTACTAAATGCGTTAATACTTGCAGACTCTTCGGTCCGAATCAGCATAGTTCTATACAGAGTATCAAATATTACAATTAGATTAAAAGTGTCACTGAGAAAATTGTATAGCAGTATAAAAAAATCATGTTTTACGTGCCAAAACCACTTTCTCATTATGAGGCACGCTGTAGTGGGGGACTCCAAAAATTTGGACCACCTGGGGTTCATTAACGTGGACCTCGTTCTCGCATCCCCCCTCCCATCACCCCATCAAAATGCGGCCGCCGTGGCCGGGATGCTCACGAGCCCAACACCACAGCCACTAAGCAACCACGGCGGGTGTAGAGCAACATGAAAAACTCCCGATGCAGCTTTCTGTGGTGTAATAGGTGCTACGTAAAAGTGTTTTTACGAGCGTGAAAGAAGCCCGCAAATACACGCAAAGTGCCTCGAGCGGGCAGTCGCGCGGCAATTTTGCGTGTATTCGCGGGCTTCTTTCACGCTCGAAAAAATACTTTTACGTAGCACCTATTAAACCACAGAAAGCTGTATCGGGAGTTTTTCATGTTGCTCTACAATTTTCTCATTAACACTTTTAATAGAATTGTAATATTTGAGAAGCTGGTTTTTTATTAAGACTCATTGTGTAATTAGGTGGAATGCAAAAAAGAATCTGAGTATCTCCAAGCGACGGCATACACGATTACTTTGGTTCTGTCCAGATACGTAGCATTTGAATCTTGGTGCGTGATAGTTGGGACACCCTGTATAACTCAGCTAGGTGAATTTGTTCACGAAGGGTTGAAATCTGGGCCAGTTGTTGCATACTTGAAGGAAAAAACCAGTCAAAAACACAAAGAACAAGAAGAGAGGTTCACGAGGATCGGGGTAGTTGCACAGAATCGGTGTTTTATAGACTCTAGATAGGCTTTTGACGGTGTTCCCCATAATCTCTTTCTCCACGAAGCACACTGCTTAATGTCAATTCACAAGTAGTTGAGTGGGTCTTCGAATACGTGTACTTACACATTCAGTTGTAGTGATGGTTGTAGCAGCATCCGGTGTTGTTAGAGTAACGACCGGCATCCCTCAGGGGACGGTTTTGGGCCTATTACTCCTTTTTAATTGATATAGATGATTATATAATCATAGATGATGCTTATTATTCACTCTGTGTGGTATACCGGGAAATAACCAGCGCCAGGGATTCTAGTGACTCCAGGATCATTTGCATAATACAGTGAACTCTCACTTGAGTGAACTTCAAGGGAACGAAGAAAATAGTTCACTTAATTGAAAGTTCACTAAACTGAATATTCACTAGACCAACATAAGACATGGCATAGAGTCAAAAGTTTGAAGTGCAATTCATGGAGCAAAAGACATGGCATCCATGGTGTTAGAAATGTGTGAAATGGGATTTCTACATATCAACAAGTACAAGGTTCATAACAGTTATAATGCTGCCTTTCTCACTTAGAAAAAAAATCTGTAATATTCTTCTGCACTTGTACTTTTAAAGCACAGGAAGTAACAAAAGTGTCCAAAAAGTCAATCTGTTTGTACACTTCTTCTGGCACAGCTTGCTGTTGAGGCACACAGTCTCTCAACTTTGACCTTTGCCTTTGACCTTTGCCTTTGACGGTTGTCCAGGCGCTGAAGGATTTCCAGCTTGTCTGAGAGAGACAACCGCTTCCGTTTCGTCGCACTCATCTCGAAAGTGGGCACGGGAATTGCCGTTGTTACTTAAAACTGGAAGGCTGAACGGAGCCGATGAAAAACACACCACGTGGGTCGTTTGTGTGCACACGCGGAACCTACGAGACTAAAGACTGCCATGACTAGCCGGTCGGAAAAAAACGCACACCACGTGGTTTGTGGTGCGACAGATCGCCGCTTTGCTCTGGCGGCGTTGTAAGCGCCAGCGATGTTACTTTGTTCATGGCCTCCGATATTACATGCTTGCACGTTTTGTGCGGGCGATCTCGGAGGCCATGCCAAATGGTCGTAAAAATAAGCCTTGGTCCTCTGAGCGAGTTCATTAAACTGAAATATTGACTGTTCCAAAATTCGTTTCAGTGAAACATTTTTGCATAAAATCTATAAGAAAACTGCCGGGGATTTTTGAAAAGTTCGTTATTCTGAAATATTCGATAAACCGACGTTCGTACAACTGAGAGTTTACTGTATTGAGCTATGGTGTATAACATGCAATATGCAAGAAATGTGCAGAAAACGTTCACATGCAATTTACGAAAAAGAAAATTCGTTAGCAACAACCTATAAAGTAAATCATTCTCCCTGCTACAGTTTTACCGAATATAAGTATTTAGGCGCCTACCGCGCCCCATGTATGTGTTAGCAAAAGACATGTTGATTTTGTTACAGCATAGACGAGCAAAGTTCTAGGTTTTTTAAGGAAGGATACTAAACTACTAACTGAACATGGTCGCGATATGATGTATGCAAACAAGGAAAGATCAATATTGTAACGGATGCACAGTTTAAGCTATCTCAACAGGTACCGGTAAGATAATCTCGGAAAAGTGCAAAATCTTGACGCGCTGCGTTGTGATTAATTACGCCAGATTTCTTAACATAACTGCAATAAAGCAATCTTTAGAATGAGAGTCCCTGCAGAAAAGAAGGCAAAAATTACGCCCATGGATTTTTAACAATGTTATTTCTCTTCACCTTTTGCTTTCCCTCCTAAATTTTATTCTCAGACTGGCACGAAGGAATACATGTGCATTCTAGAGCCACAATATCAATCAGAAAGAATAGGTGTGGCAATGTAGGACAAACATTGTATTTTACGATGAACAAAATAATGTATTCCACAAAACAATTTATATGTAGAATCTTTTGCCGAAACGAATTGCTAGTGAACAAAATGAGTCATTTGTCGTGGCTCTTTCAGTGGCTGCTTGGGTTCTCTTGCTGTTTATACGAGTATCTCCGTCGCTGGTATATTATTCACATGATGTACACTGACGCTTTCTTGCTGCTAATTTTGAAATTTCTGTGTATCGATATTTCACGTTCTTTCTTGAATTCATATAAATTTTTTTTTGCATGTACAATGATCACTGTATGACCTGTGCTTCTGCAATGGTGTTTTTATGCACCCTCCTTAACACACACACTGTGATACCGCAAGGCTCTGAGGGTAAAAGGGTAAATAAAATTTTATATACCATTTGCGAGCGTTTAAATTCGCAATGTAACAGCTTTGCTGTAATGAGCTTCCAATACCTTACGCGCATATGTGTTACTTCATTTTGCTGTCATCGATGCTCTTGGAAACAGCGATTCCCGTTGCACGTCTCGTGCGCGGCCATTCGCCTTTTCCCATTCCGGCGTGCCACTTGTGCGACACAGTGAACGCACGGCTTGGAGTGCTTCTTGCCGCGGGCGCACGCGAAGTATCACGGCTACTGAACGGCACCAAAACCACAATGCTCACCAATACGAGTGACGTCGCCGTTGCTGATAGTTCCATTTCCATGAACGCTGGAATGGCAATGCTCCTCCACGAGAACTGCCGGTGCAAAGACGGGCGTGGGATTGCAAGAGGCAAGAAAGAAAAAGGCAATGGTTTAATAGTGAAGCCGTCTGCTTTTGTAACCTACGCAGATAAAAGTAGTGCACCGGGGCATTGTCTATTACGGCTGGCTTAAGGAATTAGCAGACCTGTTTCCAAGTAGCGTGACGATCCGCGATGGCCGAAATAGCGTTTCGGCTGACCACGTCTGTCTGCACAAGAGCGCTCCTTGTGTATCCAAATTGCTGCGATCGCAATTTCAGCATATTGACACGTGTACTTATCTTTTTCGGGCAACCACGTTTCGCCGCCTAACAAATGTAATCGCACAGCGTGGGACGCGCCTGCATGTATCCGAAGTTTCTGGAAAGTTATCGAGGCTTCTATCCGCTGTCTGTTGTCGCCGAACCTTATGTTATCTGATTTCATCACTTGACGCGAATGGTGTAGAACTTTGTGGAAGGCACGCGGGTCCGAACGATTAGTCTGGAACATTCGACGACTGTTCTTTAAAAGCCGACGCACTTGACCCGCTGATCAGATTTGTTGACGATCGCCGACTGTGTTCGCCGCTTTCGTTGTGCTATAAGCGTAGCCTGTTTTGTGGGCACAGGTTCGCCCAATAATATCTAGTTTTGCCTTTCACAGTATTGCTACTGTGTTCTTAACGTCACCACCACGTGACAATATTGCTAGAACGTTCACGGTTCCTTTACGTGAGCATGTGCTTATTTCGTAAGAATGCCTAGTCCGCAGATCACAGCCGCAATAATTTTATTCCTCGGAAAGCGAACATTCTGTCACTTTGGCATCGCTTAAGAAACTGGCCTCGAGAGGAAAAATACTTCGATCGACGCCTGAATTGAGTCCCATTTGCGCATGGCGGCGCCACCGATCTCTACCACGTGGTGCCCCCTTTAGCAAAAATCACATGCGACTTGCGCTGTGTGCGGAGAATGATATCGGGTGGCTATATTTCCTTGTGCGTTTCTATTCACCACCTGATTCGTGGCAGATCCACCACTGTGACTGTGCGCCACAATCATTCAGGACGAGGTCCACGCCTGATCGTTCAAGTGCGTGTGCCAAATTAAATTGCCCTGCCCTGTTTTTCTAGTACATGGCGTCCGTACGTCCCGACACAGCTGCAGGTGCGGCGTAAATTGAAATACTGGCACTTCGCTTAAAGGAATAAATAAATGTTCGGACACCTGCGAACAGCCGCAGCTTAAAAAGTACCTACGCAAGTTTACGCAACTAGACGTGAGCCCAGGATTCGGTCGCCCACCAGGAAGGGTCTGGCCGTGACAAGTGGTGCTTAAGAGTAATCAGCTGCGCTCAGCTGAATAGCACATTCTTTCTTGGTTAGTAGAATATTGCGACAGTGTTCACACTTTGTTTTCAGAACCACCTTCTTAGTCACACAGCCACAATTGCAAAAAATGAGCCTTTCGTCACTTTTTTGAGACACGCGTTTGGCGTGATCCGCACCGGACTGCATGGTTGCCTTATTCTATTAGCCTTTCGATGAAGCCACATTTTCCGGCTTTGTACCCCATCCATCACCTTGAAATCATCATTGGCTCTGAATTGATGCAATGACGCAATGCCTAGCAATGCGGCAGAGGCGCCTAACTACGGAGTGAGCGAAGAGAGAAAGTAAAGAAACATCGGCAGTGGTGATGCAATATGGGAACGACATTACGCCGTATGATAGCTCAATATGAGAAGCTAGAAAGGTTAGGAGACTGGAGGTGATCATGTAATGCGACATTACAAAAATTACGCCGTATGAATAAAAAGGTGCAGGGTCTTTACGTATAATATGTCAATGAGAAGAGAGAAAGGAGCGAGTTCTGGAAGGGATATGACGCGGAGACATCCGGTCAACGCCAGAACTATTTAATCTTGCATCTGTGTCATCTGCATTTGTGCGGCCCCTTCTTCTTTTAGGAAATTTTCCGTTTTAAACAAACTTATTTTTTTCTAGATTGAAATGAATATATAACTATTACTGGCCCAGCCGTTTACGCATTTATTATGCGTAGTTTAACTGTTACGACAGCCTTGTTATACAATCCGTGAGTCCTCTCATAGATCATCAGCATGTAATTTGTCTCATGCTATCATATGAAAATGGCCCGCCAGTTGCATAAGCGTAATTTGTTGCCTAACGTAGGATTGGTGCGTAAACTAGCAAACATTTATTGTGCATGACAATGTTATGTGTGTTTGCATTAAGTTACCGCCCTTGATGCACTGCAAACATTTTTATTAACTTTAAATATCAGTACTGATATTGCCTTCAATGGCATTGAAACGTGAAGAATTTACGTCCTTATACTACGTTGTCTGCTTTCATTATGTCATTAGAACTACGTATTAATTAATCAGCAAGTATAGTTGTTATGTGCGAACCGGCGAGCATGCAGAATAAATTGCTAAATTTACTTTCATGTTAAGAAGGAAACAGCAGAGCGCGGGTTCTTGTAAAGCAAATACAACGCATGAAATAAAAGAAATAAAATGAAAGGCGAAAAGCGTCAGCATGAGCAATCCGTTTACATCTGCTTCGTTCTCCTGGTTTGCGCGTCATCTCGTGCTTATTCTATTTTGCAGCACGTTTACATTCGGCATGCCACATTTAACTAAATACCTCCGCTCACAATGAAGAGCGCGCTGAATGTTTGCCAGAAACAGCTCCGTAAGTGCGGGCCATTGCGGTGACAAAGCTGCAAGCATAGAAGGAATTATGCAAAATCCCGGTATTTACAGCACACAAACGCGTTCCCTGTGTGGCGGGTCGCTGCAGTATTATCTTGCAGTTACGTAGTATGTTATAGGAGCTTAATTATCGCAACGTTCGTTAATAGCGACCAAACATCAAGCGACGCCTGCCACCTTGGCGCACAACGGCGAAAGCCCGCAGGTGCGGCAAAGCAGCGCGGTGGCTTCGGAAAAGCTCTACCCTCCCAGTATTCTAGATCACCCTAGGACGGTCCAATCAGGAACGCAGGCGCAAGGTCGGTCCATAAATGGGCATAACCGGCTCATGCGTACAAGCACCCGGCGCCAAATTGTCGCGTCGGCAGTCCGGTGGAAGGCCGCTGGTGCAGGCATGCACACACGCGCTGACTTCCGATGGTCGAAGCCGAGGAGCCTGCCGTCGGCGAAGGTATGCCTGATTGTGTATGCCTGACTGCGCTTTGCGCGAACAGTTGCAACACAGGCGAAGCGTACATTATGGTGGAAATTGATATACATGCTGGACAGTTCCTGAGAAAAAAAAAACTGTATCAGGATTTTGGCTGATTAATCTGATCGCATCATCGCGCATCCTGTCATTGTATTTTTCATGATTTTTTACTCATACCAATCGCACTGCTTCGAATAATTTCATGTATTAAGTCTGCTAGGGGCTTAGTGTTTTCCATTGTATAAAATACTTGATTGTGCTTCTTTTGTATTTATATGTATGCCCTCCCTGCAACGATCTCTTGTGAGATAGGAAGGATTCCCTAAAAAGATAAATAAACGCTACGCGACTTCCGTTCGCCTGCTTGAGCGCATTCAATCCGCGCTCTTTTCGGTGCAGCAAAGGAAATATTTTTCCACCCTTGGCCCGCCTAACAACGAGGATTCAGCGGAAGAGCCATTCGCACAATAAATTCCGAGAAAGTGATAAAACTGTATAAACTACAGCAATCTGGTACGTGCAAGTTTGGCAGGACTGGAGAAAGTGACCTGGCTTCAAAACACTTCCGACCAGCAGCAGACAGCCACACAACGCGACAACAGAAAAAAAAAAACCGAAGAAACGCAGATATAGTGCTGAAAAGCACTAAAATCACTTGTTTCGGACAGGTTAATAGCGCTCTCTCATTGCTTCTTAAGTATTACACATTATAAAATACGATAATAACACACGTACGCGCAAACAGCAGAACTTATTATTTAATGTCTCAACTCGCGTAACTCTATGGAAGCTGCTCTACGCCTCCCGAGCAAAGGCCGAAAGTGGGGGGGGGGGGATGAGTGTCAAGTCACGAGAGGAAGTCCGCAAGGCATTTTGAATGAGGAGATGTGTCTCTATGCTTACTTTTTTTTCAGTCCTGAAGAAATTAGGTAATTGGAACATTTTGCAGATTTTATTTCACTGTACTACCAAACCAGCTTTGGGCAGAAATATCACAAACATGGCGAACAGCCCAGAATACCCGTAAACCTAGAATTTACACCAACAGGCACGTCGAACTGAGCATAATAGAATCTGTTGGCTTTGTGTTTGTGCTATCGTTTGAGACTATTCTTGTCGTTCTGCCAAGCGCCATTATAATGAAAGGTAGCACTGCTAAGCTCAAAGACACGGGTTCGATCCCCGGCCGCGGCGGCCACATTTCGATGGGGGCGGAATGCCAAAACCCCAGGTGTTAAAAGTTAATCCCCAGTCCGCCACTGCGGCGTGACTCTTAATCATACCGTAGTTTTGGAAAGCAAAACTCCGGATATGATTACCTGAGAAGTTCGCTGAATCATGCTAATGCATACACCATAAAGGCAAAATTTTGAACCCCCCCCACTTTCAACTAGCCCCCTCTCTTGCTGCGCCTGCCATTACAGGAACAGTACTTGGTCGAGTTCCAGTAGCGTGCTCGTCAGCCTGAGTCATCAAGAAGGCTATTTGTTTTTGTTTCTCGAGGGGCCACAGAAAATACGATGTCGGCGTTGTCGGCGTCTGTTGGCCGCGAGCGAAAATTTCCGATAAAGGCAATAAATAAATCGACGATAACCTGAAAATTAAATTTCGGGCTGGGAATTCGACCGCAGAAACTATGGGTTGCGAGACCAGCACCCGTTCAGCCAGTGTCGGTCGATGGTGCGCACGCTCTTAAACGGGGTGTTATAGGAAGAAGAAGTTCGGACGCGGCACATGCCTTCGATGCTGCGTCCACTTCCTCTTCGATAGGGTTCCGCCAACAGCAGCCTCTCATGATTTCCGATGCGAACGTAGCACGTTTACGCTATCGCGTTCCACTTTTAAAGGGAACCTTAAACGTCTTCAGTTGTTGTGCTAGCTGTGATATACTCACCCACGTTAATACTCACGTCTACTCACGCTCACTCAGTGACCTTCGTACTCACGTCTACTAACACTTACGAGCACTTACTCACATTCATACCAGCATTAGCACTCATATCCAGACTCATTTCAACTCACAAGCACTCACTCACATTCACACCTGCACTCATTCACTCACGCTCACACTCACTTTCACACTCAGCTGCACTCGTACTCACAGGCACTCACGTTCACACTCACCTCCACTCAGTCCCAAGCACTCACCACTTTCACACTCACTTCCACTCCCACAAGCACTCTCGTTGACACTCACCTCCACTCACACTCATTCACGTTCTCACTCACCTGCACTCACACTCACCACTACTCACTCACAAACACCACGTTCACACTCATTTTCACTCACACTCACAAGCCCTCACTAACATTCACACCTGCACTCACTCACTAACGCTCACACTCACGTTCACACTCAGCTGCACTCGCACTCACGTTCACATTCAGCTGCACTCGCACTCACAGCACCTCACGTTCACACTCACCTCCACTCAGTCCCAAGCACTCACCACTTTCACACTCACTTCCACTCCCACAATCACTCACTCTCGTTGACACTCACCTCCACTCACACTCATTAACGTTCTCACTCACCTGCACTCACACTCACCACTACTCACTCACAAACACCACGTTCACACTCATTTTCACTCACACTCAGAAGCACTCACTCACATTCACACCTGCACTCACTCACTCACGCTCACACTCACGTTCGCACTCAGCTGCACTCGCACTCACGTTCACACTCAGCTGCACTCGCACTCACAGGCACTCACCACTTTCACACTCACTTCCACTCCCACAAGCACTCACTCTCGTTCACACTCACCTCCACTCACACTCATTCACGTTCATACTCGCCTGCACTCGCGCGCACAGGCACTCACGTTCATACTCACCTCCACTCAATCGCATTCACCACGTTCACACACACCTCCACTCATACTCACTGGCACTCGCTCGCACTCACACTCTCCACCGCTCACAACTGGCACTATCTCGCGCTCACTCCTTTTAAATGAGTGCGAGTGAGTGTGAGTGAGTGCGCCGACCTATGGCAGTGACTCACGAGGCCTCTGCGTCAACTAGTGCGCGAAATTCTCCACGAGGCTCATGGCCGTTCATCATCATCATCAGCCTGGTTACGCCCACTGCAGGGCAAAGGCCTCTCCCATACTTCTCCAACTACCCGGTCATGTACTAATTGTGGCCATGTTGTCCCTGCAAACTTCTGAATCTCATCCGCCCACCTAACTTTCTGCCGCCCCTTGCTACGCTTTCCTTCCCTTGGAATCCATTCCGTAACCCTTAATGACCATCGGTTATCTTCCCTCATTACATGTTCTGCCCATGCCCATTTCTTTTTCTTGATTTCAACTAGGATATCATTAACTCGCGTTTGTTCCCTCACCAAATCTGCTCTTTTCTTATCCCTTAACGTTACACCTATCATTCTTCTTTCCATAGCTCGTTGCGTCGTCCTCAATTTAAGTAGAATCCTTTTTGTAAGCCTCCAGGTTTCTGCCCCGTACGTTAGTACTGGTAAGACACAGCTGTTAAATACTTTTCTCTTGAGAGATAATGGTAACCTACTGTTCATGATCTGAGAATACCTGCCCAACGCACCCCAGTCCATTCTTATTCTTCTGATTATTTCACTCTCATGATCTGGATCCGCAGTCACTACCTGTCCTAAGTAGATGTATTCCCTTACCACTTCCAGTGCCTCGCTACCTATCGTAAACTGCTGTTCTCTTCTGAAACTGTTAAACATTACTTTAGTTTTCTGCAGATAAATTTTTAGACCCACACTTCGGCTTTGCCTCTCCAAGTCAGTGAGCATGCATTGCAGTTGGTCCCCTGAGTTACTAAGCAAGGCAATATCATCAGCGAATCTCAAGTTACTAAGGTATTCTCCATTAACTCTCATCCCAAATTCTTCCCAATCCAGGTCTCTGAATACCTCCTGTAAACACGCTGTGAATAGCATTGGAGAGATCGTATCTCCCGGCCTGGCGCCTTTCTTTAATGGGATTTTGTTGCTTTCTTTATGGAGGACTACGGTGACTGTGGAGCCACTATAGATATCTTTCAGTATTTTTACATACGGCTCGTCTACACCCTGATTCCTCAATGCCTCCATGACTGCTGAGGTTTCGACTGAATCAAACGCTTTCTCGTAATGAATGAAAGCTATATACAAGGGTTGGTTATATTCCGCACATTTCTCTATCAGCTGATTGATAGTGTGAATGCGGTCTATTGTTGAGTAGCCTTTACGGAATCCTGCCTGGTCCTTCGGATGACAGAAGACTAAGGTGTTCCTGATTCTATTTGCTATTACCTTAGTAAATACTTTGTAGTCAACGGACAGTAAGCTGATCGGTCTATAATTTTTCAAGTCTTTGGCGTCTCCTTTCTTATGGATTAGGATTTGGTTAGCGTTCTTGCAATATTCCGGTACGCTTGAGGTCCTGAGGTATCGCGTATAGAGGGTGGCCAGTTTTTCTAGAACAATTTGCCCACCATCCTTCAACAAATCTGCTGTTACCTGATCCTCCCCAGCTGCCTTCCCCCTTTGCATAGCTCCCAAGGCTTTCTTTACTTCTTCCGGCGTTACTTGTGGGATTTCAAATTCCTCTGTACTATTCTCTATTCCATTATCGTCGTGGTTGCCACTGGTACTGTATAAATCTCTATAGAACTCCTCAGCCACTTGAACGATCTCATCGATATTAGTAATGATATTGCCGGCTTTGTCCGCTGTCTTACGCTTGTTGATTAACTTGGAAAGTTCTGCCAGTTCTATTCTAGCTGTAGGGTTAGAGACTTTCATACATTGGCGTTTCTTGATCAGATCTGTCGTCTCCTGCAATAGCTTACTGGTATCCTGTCTGACGGAGTTGCCACCGACTTCTATTGCAGAATCCTTAATGATGCCTATAAGATTGTCGTTCATTGCTTCAAAACTAAGGTCCTCTTCCTGTGTTAAAGCCGAATACCTGTTCTGTAGCTCGATCCGGAATTCCTGTATTTTCCCTCATACCGCTAACTCATTCATCGGCTTCTTATGTACCAGTTTCTTCCGCTCCCTCCTCAAGTCTAGGCTAATTCGAATTCTTACCATCCTATGGTCACTGCAGCGCACCTTGCCGAGCACGTCCACATCTTGTGTGATGCCAGGGTTAGCGCCATTTCTAGTCTCGTCATTCGGGCTCCTCCACGTCCACTTTCGGCTATCCCTCTTGCGGAAGAAGGTATTCATTATCCGCATCTTATTTTGTTCTGCAAGGTCTACTAATAACTCTCCCCTGCTATTTCTAGTGCCTATGCCATCTCCCCCGCTGCCTTGTCTCCAGCCTGCTTCTTGCCTACCTTGGCATTGAAGCCGCCCATCAATACGGTGTATGTTGTTTTGACTTACCCATCGCCGATTCCACGTCTTCATAGAAGCTTTCGACTTCCTCGTCATCATGACTGGATGGGGGGGCGTACACCTCTACAACCTTCAATTTGTGCCTCTTATTAAGGTTCACAACAATTAAGACCTGCCACCCTCTCGTTAATGCTATAGAATTCCTGTGCGTTATAAGCTATATTCTTATAAATCAGAAATCCGACTCCTAGTTCTCGCCTTTCCGCTACGCCCTGGTAGCACAGGGCATGCCCGCTTTTTAGCAATGCATATGCGTCTTTTGTAATCCTGTAACTTCACTGAGCCCTATTATATCCCATTTACTACCCTCTAATTCTTCCAATAGCACTGCTAGACTCGCCTCACTAGATAACGTTCTAGCGTTAAACGTTGGCAGGTTCAGATTCCAATGGCGGCCTGTCCGGATCCAGGGATTCTTAGCCCTCTCTGCTGTGTTGCAGATCTGACCTCCGCCGTGGTCAGTTGCTTCGCAGCTGCTGGGGACTGTGGGCCGGGGTTTGATTGTTGCGTTCATATGGGAGGTTGTGGCCAAGTACTGCACCAGGGTGGCCAATCCTGCTCTGGTGAGGGAGTGCGTTACCGGTTTTTTGGTCACCTGGATCAGGCCGCACTCATCAGGCAATTGGTCACCAGGATCAGGCAATTTTATCAACACGCGGATTAAAAAAAATCTGGTGGAAAATTACGCGGCACCGGGATTCGAACCACGGTGCTCTTGCACGCGAGGCGCCACCGCTGCAGCTCACTGCACGCCTTTTAAATGAGTGCGAGTGAGTGCGCCGACCTATGGCACTGACTGACGAGGCCTCTCTGCTTCAACTAGTGCGCGAAATTCTCTACGAGGCTCGTGGCCGATATCCCTATTCAAATGCACGTGCAACGCAGAAATGCTTTTATTTCATGGAATGCATTCAAACCACTGAATCGCTTTGAATTAAAATTGTTAAATTTGAGAGAGGAAGTTGAAGTCTAATGGCCTTGGAAGCAGAAAAGAGACCCTTTTTTACTATTGAATGAATGTGTGTGGTTTAGTGGCGCAAGGGCCAGATATGGCCAAAGAGCGCCAAGACAGTGTTAGTGATTTCGCGGTGATGATAATGAGTTCGGTGAAGATGTGACTTGGCTGTAAAGGGGCCTAAAATAGTGGCTGTAAAGTGCGTAAAATCTATGTGCTATAAAATTATGGCGATGACTAATGACGTATACTATGAACATTAAAATCCATCGTGGTAGAATGATGCATTATTTAAAATATGCGAGAAGTTAAATGGCTTACAGCACTACTGCCTCGCCAGAGCCCTTGAACCACAAGGGCCTAGATGCATGTGCTATTCAAAATAATTATCACAGCGCTATCCTCTATAGAGAGGAGGCGCTACTAACGTGTGGGGCTAATAACATGCAATACAACATCTTTCAAAAAACCTAGGACTGCGTTGGTGTCAAAGAGTGGTTCTGGACCAAGTAACATAACAGGATGAAGGGGGATGTGCTGCCGGTACGCTAAGAGAAAATGTTTCTTTCAGCTTCGGCTTCCCGACACTCCAGTAGGACGTGGAGGACGGTCAGCCTCTGCCCGCATCTACCGCAGGTTGGAGGCTCGTTTCCCGTGAGTAAAAAGTTATGTGTGCCAAATGTGTGTCCTATTCTTAGACGACAGAATAGGACATCTGTCCGGCGGGATTTTGTTACAGGAGGCCAGAAACCTAATTGTGGCTTTATTACATGCAGCTGATTATTATTTGTTTCAAGGTCCCACAAGTGTTGCCAGTAGTTTCGCACTTTCCTTCTTAAGAAAGGCTTCAGGTCTGTGACAGGGACCGAAGCAGTAGGACTAACTGCATGCAATGAAATGGATGTGGCCATCTGGTCCGCTAGTACGTTTCCCTCAATGCCCCAATGTCCAGGCACCCAGCATGTAATCACATGTTGGTTAGATATATATGCTTTACACAGTACGGAGTAGAGTTCATTAATTACCGAATTTTTGTGGCTACAGAAAGACATCAAGGCCTTCACAACACTAAGGGAGCCCGTATATATAACTGATTTCTGGAGTTTTGATATATTTATATGCTTTGCGACCGACAGCAGTGCGTAAGCCTCAGCCGTAAAGATACTAGTTTCGGATGCACCGACGGCTGCATAGGACACCCCGTCGTGTGACTTTGGTGCGTCTGTGTAGAACTCCGTGCAGGAGTATTTGTGCTGGAGTTCCCGGAAATGCATTTGGATTTCAATCTCTGGAGCGTGTTTTGTAACTTGCATGAAGGATATATCGCATTGTATCAGCTGCCACTCCCAAGGAGGTAGCAGCTTGGCTGGATGCATTAGGCGTAGCTCGAGGAGTGGGACATGCATTTCATCACTAAGCTCCCTCACACGCAGCGAGAAAGGCTGTCTTACGGAGGGACGATTATGAAAGAGTGTAGCATATGTCATATCGGTAATGGTATTAAAACAGGGATGTTGAGGATTAGAGTGGACTTTCAGAAAATATGTTTGGCTGATGTATGCTCTCTGCAGATGAAGTGACCACTCATTTGATTCTGCATATAAACTTTCAATGGGACTTGTTCTGAAAGCTCCAGTGGCCAGTCGGATTCCTAGGTGGTGGACCGGATCTAGCACCTTTAGCGTGCTCGGGGCTGCAGAATGATAGATCACGGCACCATAGTTCAACCGTGATCGAATGAGGCTCTTGTAAAGATTCATTAAACATTTCCTGTCGCTGCCCCATGTTGCGTGGGATAACACTTTAAGTAAGTTCATTGTTTTTAAGCATTTGACCATGAGATACTTTATGTGTGAAATAAAAGTTAATTTAGAATCAAGTATGATGCCTAAGAACTTGTGTTCTTTATTCACAGGAATTCGCTGACTATACATTTCGACACTGGGTTCTGCAATGAGCCCTCTATTTCTTGTGAAAAGCACGCAAGAACTTTTGTTGGGGTTCACTGTAAATCCGTTTTCTTCTGCCCATTTGGGCACTTTGTTCAAGCCCTGTTGTACTTGCCTCTCACATACAGTAAGGTTGCAGGATTTGAAACCTATCTGTATGTCGTCTACGTAAACAGAATAAAATATGGCTGGCGGTAATGAAGCACGAAGGGTGTTCATTTTCACGATGAAGAGCGTGCAGCTAAGTACACCTCCTTGAGGTACACCAGTTTCCTCTATAAAAGGTCGCGACAATACATTGCCGACTTTCACGCGGAATGTACGGTTGGACAAATAGCTTTCTATTAGGACGAGCATATTGCCACGGATGCCAATTCCCGATAAGTCTCTCAAGATTCCATAGCGCCACGTAGTGTAGTACGCCTTCTCCATATCCAGGAATACGGATAGGAAATATTGTTTATGTAGAAAGGCGTCGCGAATGTTTCCCTCAATGCGCACAAGGTGATCGGTTGTGGACCGCCCTTCTCTGAAGCCACAATGAAAGGGATCGAGCATATTGTTGAGTTCGAGGAAATGTACAAGTTTGCGGTTAACCATTTTTTCAAAAAGCTAACAAATACAGTTACTAAGGGCTATCGGACGGTAACTTGCCGCCAAGGAAGGGTCTTTGCCCTGTTTAAGGACAGGGACCACAATCGCTTCTTTCCATGTGGATGGGAGGTAACGCATAGCCCAAAAAGCGTTGAAAAGTGTGAGTAGTGTAAGTTTGGTGTCAGTATGTAAGTTTATGATCATGTCATACATGACTCTATCAGGTCCCGGTGCAGTGCTTTTGCATGTGTTCAAGGCAGCTCTCAACTCAGCAATATTGAAAGGTCGGTTATAGGGTTCATTCTGTCTGGATTTTCGTATTATTGGCTTACATTCTTCTATTTGTTTGTATTTCAAAAAGGATTGCGAATAATGGTTTGAACTCGACACGCTCTCAAAGTGTTCCCCAAGTGAGTATGCCTGATCTTTCAGTGTTTGACCTTGTGTGTTTACCAAAGGAAGTGAATATGTTTGTCGCCCTTTTATCCTATTAACCCTGTTCCAGACTTTGGCCTCATCTGTATACGAGTTGATACCTGATAAAAACTTCTGCGAACTCTCTCTTCTAGCCTGTCGGCGTGTTCGCCTGCCTTGCGATTTCACTTTCTTAAAGTTAGATTCTCCGCAGTGGGAGAGGCGCGTAGCAACGCCTACGCTTTGTTCTGTTTCTTACGAGCGATACTACAGTCCTCGTTCCACCACGGGACACGCCGTTTGCATGCCAAGCCATTTACTTGTGATATACATTTAGTTGCGGCATCTATTATGAAGACTGTAAAATACTCCACAGCAGCATCAATTCCTAACAAAGACATGTCAGCCCATGAGATACTAGTAAGAGTTCCGAATTTCTCCCAGTAGGCTGTATCGATCTTCCACCTAGGAGCCTGTGGTGGATATTCGTTTTCTTTAGATGTTCTTAGCAGTATAGGGAAGTGGTCGCTGCCGTAAGGGTTGTGGGTAACTTCCCATTCAAGTTCAGGCATTATAGACGGGGAAACTATGCTGAAATCAATTGAAGAAAAGGTTTTGTTGGCAAGACAGTAATATGTGGGTTCTTTCTTATTCACAATGCACGCACCAGATGAGAAAAGGAATTGTTCAACAAGTCGCCCTCGCGCATCTATGCGAGGGTCGCCCCACAGGTAGTTGTGTGCATTGAAATCGCCAAGAACAATATAAGGTTCTGGCAATTCATTTATGAAGGACTGAAATTCGTGTTCAGTTAACTTGTAATGGGGGGGTATGTAGCGCGAGCACACTGTGATAAGTTTGTTTAGGAGAACAGCACGAACCGCCACTGCTTCAAGGGGCGTTTGTAGCTGCAAACGTTGACACGCTATGCCTTTCTGAATAACAATGGCAACAGCGCCCGATGATGCGAGAGCATCATCGCGATCGCTGCGAAACGTAACATACTGTAGGAGGAAATTTGTGTGTTTCGATTTTAAGTGTGTTTCCTGTAGACACAGCACTTTTGGATTGTGTTTGTTGACGAGTTCCTGCACATTGTTGAAAGGAATAATCTTACTGATGACGTTGTAACTCAATGCTCACTGCCATTGTTTGAGTCGCACCTATGTTTATTTAGCGAGTGATTTACTGTGTGTTGTTCAGTAACTGCTTGCATTTGTACATCGCGAGTGACCTATGTTATGTATCGCTGTATTTTGTACTTAGATTTTTTCACTTTGTATGCACCCTGCTAAGGTCCTGGAAACAGGACCGCAGTATCAATAAATAAATAAATAAATAAATAAATAAATAAAATCATCAAGGTTTCTAAGAAGACCTCTGACGTTCCATTGTATTATCTGTGTATCCATATTTGAAGTAAATAGGTGCTGTGTGTACGGAAACAGAAGTATTAATTACAGAGATTTCAGAGATTAGATTACAGAGCTCTTTCGAGGCCCTGTAATCGGGGTCTTGCCCTTTCTGGAGCGTTCGAGGGAACCTCGCCGCTCCTTAGGCGCTTGGCGCCCCTTGAGGATAGGTGTAGTGTCCATTGCTTCTTGTGAGGCGCCGGACACGTGCTCTTGCGAGCGAGAAGTTACCAGGGAGAGTCCCGCCTTGGAGGGCAGGACCCCTGCGCCCACCAGCCCAGAGGTCGATGGGGCTCCCTGGGTATTTGGCTGCGCCGGCCGTTGCCAGCGCTGGAAGGGACCTGGGAGGTTGAGGCAGCCTCGGCTGCGCCCACCTTCGGGGTCGATGGTCCCTTCTCCTCGGTTGACGGAGCAGCGCTAGCTGCAACCGCCGCGGGGGCAGATGGCGTAACTGCCGACTCACGGCTTGTGCGTCGGACAGCCGCCGGAGGCCGTTGTGACGCTGCCTCCTGACGCGCCACTTCGGCAAAGCTGGCCTTAGGAAGGTATGCAACCCGCCTGCGTGCCTCCTTGAATGAGATATTTTCTTTCACTTTGATCGTTACGATTTCTTTTTCTTTCTTCCAGGATGGGCATGACCGCGAGTACGCGGCGTGCTCCCC
This sequence comes from Dermacentor andersoni, assembly GCF_023375885.2. Classification (NCBI taxonomy): domain Eukaryota; kingdom Metazoa; phylum Arthropoda; class Arachnida; order Ixodida; family Ixodidae; genus Dermacentor; species Dermacentor andersoni. Next base: position 3,154,662 of record NC_092824.1, on the reverse strand, counting down.
ATCACAGTTTACGCAGTGGAGAGCGTTCTCACAAGTTTCAGTGGTGTGTTCTTTGGCACTGCATTTAGCACAAGTCTGGCGGCCTCGGCAGCTCTGCAAGCTGTGGCCGAAGCGCTGGCATTTGAAACAACGGAGTGCGTTTGGCACGTACGGCCTAACACGGAGCTTGATGTACCCGGCCTCGATTGACTCGGGCAGGACACTTGAACCAAAGGTGATTATTAAGTGCTTCGTCTGAATCTCTTTACCATCTCGCCTCATCTTAATTATTCTGACATTGATCACATTTTGTTCGCTGAAGCCCTCCAGGAGTTCCGCTTCAGTCAGCTCAAGCAAATCATGATCCGACACAACACCACGGGTGGTGTTCATTGTACGGTGCAAGGTTACTGTTATGTGGGTCTCTCCAAACGACGCTAGTTTCGGTAGTTTCTCATATTGTTTCAGATCGCGGAGCTCCAAGAGTAGGTCACCGCTTGCCATCCTCGACACCTTGTAACCTGGGCCAAAAACATCAGTCAAGCACTTTGAAACAAGGAATGGTAAAATGGTTCGCACTGCTTTGTTTGGCTTTTAAGAGTGAATAACATGGAAGCAGGGAAAATTCTGGATTTGGTGTCCAAAAAACTTGAAGACATCTTCGGTGCGTCCTCGTTTCTGAGGGCGATCAGGGAGGTGGGGGAAAGAAGTTTCCATGAAAGTATATAAATATTCGGCAACAGCGCCGACCGCCCACCACGGAGCCCAACGAGGGGACGCGGCAGAGCTTGCACAGAAGTCTGCACGACGCCAGTCGTACGCCGCCACTATAACCAAATATGGTGTACCCAAGGTTGGATAGCCACACAGGGTTAACCCTTGCCGCCAAGAAGAAGGAAGTAAATAGAAGAGAGAAGGAGACAGGAAAGGTGGAAAGTAAGGGAAAGACGAAGGTTGTAGGAAGAGAGAGACAGGAAAAGGCGACTGCTGATTTCCTCCAGGTGGGTCAGTCTGGAGGTGCCGTCTATGTGAAGCCGAGGCCGAAGAGGTGTGTTGCCTCCACCGGGGGGCCTTAAAGGTCCAAACACCCAGCATCGGCTCAACCTCCAGGATCCCCTTTTCCCCAGACACGGCTAGGCCGCGCACGGCTACACGCGGGCGGGTCCAACCCTCGTGTGCTCGGGTACGTGGTGTCGCCACACACCAAACGCCTGCTGATGCAGACGCCCCTGCGGGGCCTTTCTTTTTTACAATTTTTCCCATACATAATATATTAGTAGATATTCATATATCATATATCAGTAGATATTAGTAAAATATAAAAAAGCAGAAAAATGTTTACAAATTTGTTACTGTGCACCAAAAACTGATGTCGCAGTTTTGTAAACTGCATCTGTTAATGCATATGAAGGGCACAAATTTGCATGATGAATATACAGCATACGTGGAACTGTTACAGCGTTTACGAGACTTTTGTACGACTGAAAAGTTAGTGTATTTTAAGGAAGTCTATAGCAAAAAGCTTGGCCCATTTAGATCTAGTGTTACCTGCCGTTTACCGAATTGTGATATTGTATATTATTGCTGAGTTAGAGTTGTAAACATCATACGGAAGCATTCTTTAATTTTTGATATTTCAACAAACATAGTAAAACAAATTCACGACCCAAATAAAAAAAAATTCACCGACGATTAGGATACTCCCTAATTGAAAATTTGAGCGCAGCTCTATACGTGTTTTCATTTAGTGATATATTGGCTGGAGCGGATAATCTGTCTCGCGCGGCACTTTGAAAACGGAGCAAAGTGTGTCGCGACTGCCTCGCTAATCGGGAGATCGCGGGAGGCAGCACGTGGGCTACGCGTGGGCGCAATTCACAGCAGCCACCGCAGACAGACCTCCGCTCATGCGGCGCTTTGTCGGCATATATGGCACCAGTGGACGCGCTCGCCGCATGCCTTATGGCGGCGTCATCGGTCATCATAAGAGGAAGACGAGTAGGCTTTCGCCGTTCACCTCTTAAAAGAGATCTTAGGAGACCCTGTAATTTTTGACGTCCCAGTAAGCCACACAACTTCCCTGCCGTGCAATTTATGCAGGCAATATTCCGTAAATAAAATTACTCGCTAATCTTGAAGTTCATCCTGTGTGTACCGTTGCTGCTTAACAGCTATCCAGTGCTCCTTGTCCATCCTCTGATCAGCGGTATCCTGCACGCTACCAAAATCCAGCCGGGTGACGAACCCCAGGCAATCGACCAACCTGTTTTGCCTGATAGCGTATCGGTCACGTTGCTCGCCAATGTAAAAATCGTACTGTCTCCTCCCCTTGACGACCGCCACTCACCTGTTATTATCGCACCGAAGAGAGTCAGCGCCGTTACCAGCTTCCATTTGAACCGCAAGATGCAAACGAAGACACTCGTGCCGCTAGCAACAGTCCTCAGAAGAACTTCAGTTTGGCCTAGCTGGTGATTACTGCATATTATATTGTTACGGGTATGTTGGGAGTATAGTAGATTGTATTTACAATATATATAAAAAATGGCTGTGGCTTAGCTAAGGTTAAGCCCAGGATGCGAAGCATACTAGCCTTTATTTTAGTTGTTGAACCACTGTTTAGCCTGGTGAACTGCTGTTGCTGGGCTTTATTTGGTTCGGCTAGACGAAGAAACAACTCATGCGTTACTCTGCTTCGCCTTCAAGAGTGGAACGCGACAGCGTTCCCGTCGACCCGCCAAGGGGTGTAAGACAATGGGCTACGGCGCAGCGACTACGCGCCCCGCATTGGATGCGGTGAGCGTCGAGCAACGCAGCGTTCGGCGCGGCAACGAAATGTGCGCCTGAGCAAGCGACGCACGCCTGAGCCTTAGAAACAGCTCGTTTCTAAGTCAACACCGCATTCACTAGAGGCGCTTTTGTACCGCTTTGAAGCATCGTACTCGTGGCTCAGTGGTAGCGTCTCCGTCTCACACTCCGGAGACCCTGGTTCGATTCCCACCCAGCCCATCTTGCAAGAGTTGAGCCAAAGCCACCTAGAAAATCAGTCTCTGTAGCACGCCGCAACCTTCGCTTCTCATTCCCACGAGCAGCTCTGTCTCCAGGAGGCATCTCACCTCGTGAGTGTCTAGCAGAGGCAAGCGCAGCTGCTTATATACCGCCGCGACGCCGCGAGCGACGGCGCGAGTTGGAGCCCCGTTTCTCCTCTGTCGTGACGTCACGGTGTCACGTGGTATTGAAGGCGACACCGCCGCGCCTGAGGAGCTGGGTTGAGCTCTCGTAATATGCTTCGCATAAAAATGAGTCAGGTTAGATAAGATGGCTGACCACCAACAACACGCAGCAGCCAGCGTACCGCGATCTTCTTCCTCTCGTCTTTCGTCCTTCCGTAACAGGACCCTCGGGTGGTGAAGCGCCGCCTGGGCGCATGGTAGGCGAAGAATTGCAAGCGAAGTATGGCTTAAGCCGCGAAACGTGGACGACGTCAACAAGCGTCGGACGTGAGGACGCATCAAACTGTAGCGGCGCAATCTCGTAGTTTACGTCGTTAACTTGACGTAGGACATCATAAGGCCCAGTGTAGCGAGAGAGAAGCTTCTGGGAGAGGCCAGCCCGAAGATATGGTGACCAAAGGAGCACCTAAGCACCTGGCGCGAACTTAACATCGCGATGACACCGGTCGTAGCGCTGTTTTTGCATATGCTGCGAGGCTAATAAACGAGATCTGGCGACTTGACGTGCCATGTGAGCGCGATCGATGAATTCACGAGTGTACTCAGTTGCGACATGTGGCACGAAGGGAGGACGGTGTCAAACGGCAAAGTTGGGTCGCGACGATACAAAAGATAAAAGGGTGAATATCCTGCGGTGTCATGTCGGGACCAGTTATACGCGAATGTCGCCGTGATCGTTGGAGAAGTACATAGACAGCATCTCTGTGATTGTTCAGTTGAGACGTTCCGTAAGACCGTTCGTTTGTGGTTGGTAGGCGCTGCACAGCTTGTGCTCAGTGGCACAAGAGCGGAGGAGGTCGTCGACAACTCGAGACAAGAACGAGCGGCCGCGGTCTGTAACTGCCGAGGTGCACCGTGGTGGAGAATGACATCGTGGAAGAGAAAACCGGTGACGTCTCTTGCGCAACTAGTCGACAATGCCTTTGTTATCGCGTAGTGTGTCGCGTAATCAGTAGCGACGGCGATCCACTTATTCCCTGTAGTCGTCGTCGGAAAAGGGCCCAGCAGGTCAAGGCCTACGCGAAAGAACGGTTCAGAGGGAACTTCAATTGGATGGAGTCGTCCGACAGGTGGCAGAGGAGTTTTCTTCCGGCGCTTACAAAATTCGCAAGTGGCGACATAACGATGCACGGAGCGGTAGAAACCCGGCCAGAAGAACCGGCGCCGTACGCGGTCGTAAGTAGGCAAAACGCCAAGATATCCCGCCGTTGGCGCATCGTGAAGTTGTTCGAAAGCGACGGATCGCAGATGACGAGGAAGGAAAAGGAGCAATTCAGGGCCGTCAGAGTTGAGATTGCGGCTGTAGAGGATGCCGTCGTGCCGAACAAACATGCGGCACGTGGTGTCAGGGCTGCCAGATTGCATTCCGGCGATGATGGACTAAGTATTCGTCGCGCTGTTGTTCAGCGCGCATGTCGGTCATGTCAGTAAAAGCCATCACGCAGGTCACCGGATCATGCACAGCAGGATAAGGGGATCCACGGGGTGACGAGAGAGGCACTCAGCGTCCTTGTGCAGGCGTCCAGACTTATAGTTGACAGCAAACGTAAATTCCCGGAGCCGCAAAGCCCAGCGACCAAACCGTCCTGTCGAGTACCGGTGGGAACACAGCCAGCAGAGTGCGTGGTGGTCTGTAATGACCGAAAACGTGCGGCCGTACAAATATGGCCGGAACTTGGCGACAGCCCAAACTAAAGCCAAGCACTCCCGCTCGGTGATGGAGTAATTTCTCTCGGCAGGGGACAGCAGGCGGCTGGCGTAAGCTATCACGCCCTCGGTACCATTCTGTTGTTGGGCGAGAACAGCGCCGATGCCATGGCCGCTTGCGTCAGTGTGGACTTCGGTCGGTGCAGATGGATGAAAGTGGGTAAGTATGGGAGGGGTGGTCAGAAATCCGATGAGAGCGGCGAACGCGTGAGCCTGTTCCGGGCCCCATGAGAATGGCGTGTTCTTCTTTAGAAGATCTATCAAGGGCCGAGCAACGTCAGCGATGTTTTTGACGAAACGGCGAAAGTAAGAACACAGGCCGACGAAGCAGCGCACGTCAGAAGCAGAACGTGGCACAGGGAAACTGCGTACGGCGCGAACTTTTTCTGGATCTGTTTGGACACTGGATGCGTCAATGAGGTGTCCCAACACGGTAATCTGATGGCACCCGAATTGACACTTCGTGGAGTTCAGTTGAAGGCCGGCTTTTCGGAAGACCATAGGAATGGCAGCGAGTGCGAGCTGCCGAACGTAGGTGAAAGAATAACGCCGTCAAGGTAACAGAGACACGTGATCCATTTGTAAACCCTCGCAGAAGAGAGTTCATCTTACGTTCAAATGTCGCAGGAGCATTGCATAGGCCAAAGGGCATGACTTTGAACTGATATAAGCCATCCGGTGTGATGAAGGCCGTTTTCTCGCGATCCATTTCATGAACTGAAATCTGCAAGTAGCCGGATCGAAGATCGATAGACGAGAAGTATTTAGCTCCGTGCAAGCAGTCCAAGGCGTCATCGATGCGTGGTAGTCGGTAGACGTCTTTTCGCGTGATCTTGTTTAAGTGGCGATAATCGACGCAAATACGCCAGGTACCATCTTTCTTTTTGACAAGGACGACACACGAAGCCCAAGGACTGGCTGAGGGCTCGATGACCCCCTTTGCGCAGCATTTTGTCTACTTCTGATTGGATGGCAATACGCTCCGCGTGCGATACACGATAGGGACGCCAACAAATTGGATTCGTGTCTCCAGTGTTAGTACGGTGCTGAACGACAGAAACAATGAACAATGCTGAAACAATGCTGAAACAATAAATGGCAATCTTATAGGCATCATTATGGAGTGTGCAATAGAAGTCGCTGGTAACTTCGTTAGAAAGGATACCAGTAAGCTATCGCAGGAGACGAAAGATCTGATCAAGAAACGCCAGTGTATGAAAGCCTCTAACCCTACAGCTAGAATAGAACTGGCAGAACTTTCCAAGTTAATCAACAAGCGTAAAACAGCGGACATAAGGAAGTATAATATTGTCACGTGGTAGTGACGATAATGAAAGCAGCCAAACTGGGAAAGACGAAACTAGCGTTTTATTGGGTCATATTGTGCCCTCAAAAACAGGCTACACTCAAAGAACGGCGACAGCGGCGACCACAGTCGGTGATTGTTCGAAAATCTGCTCAGCGGGTCAAGCGCGTCGGCTTTTATAGTTCAGTCGTCGAATGTTCCAGATTAACCACTGGGACCCGCGTGTCTTCCACAAAGTTCTACACTATTCGCATCGCGCATACATGCAATCAGATTACACAAGTTGCGGTGAAAGACAGTGGACGGAGCCATCGATAACATTCCAGAAACTTCTTGTACATGCAGGCGCATCCTGCGCCGTGCGATAACATTTGTTAGGCGGAGAAACGTGGTCACCTGATAAAGATAACTACACGTGTCATTACCCCCCTCTTAAAAAGCATCGACCCGATGCTGCAAACAAACGAAATAAACAAAAGCACTCGTAGCAAAGAAAACAACAAAAATAAGGAAGTTCGTCAGGGTCCGTAAAAGGGTTTAAGTCGCACCACGTGGACCACTTCAGATCGCGCGCGGCGCCGCTGTGAATGCGAAATGCCGTCTGGCACGACCTCATAGTCCAGAGCGCCAATATGTCGGATCACCTTGTAGGGTCCGAAATAGCGTCGGAGTAGTTTCTCAATGAGTCCTCGTCGGCGTATCGGGGTCCATACCCAAACACGGTCGCCGGGCTGGTACTCGACGAAGCGTCGTCGGAGGTTGTAGTGTCGGTTGTCGGTCCTATGCTGGTTCTTGATCCGCAGGTGGGCGAGCTGGCGGGCTTCTTCGGCGTGCTGGAGATAGGTAGCGACGTCGAGGTTGTCCTCGTCAGTGACGTGCGGCAGCATGACGTCGAGCGTCATCGTCAGGGTCCTGCCGTAGACCAGCTTAAATGGCGTGATCTGTGTTGTTTCTTGCACCGCCGTGTTGTAAGCGAATCTTACGTACGACAGGACCACATCTCACATCTTGTGCTCGACGTCGACGTTCATTGCTAGCATGTCGGCGAGGGTCTTGCTCAGGTGCTCCGTGAGACCATTCCTCTGCGGATGGTAGGCAGTTGTCCTCCTGTGACTTGTCTGGCTGTATTGCAGAATGGCTTGCGTGAGCTCTGCTGTAAAAGCCGTTCCTCTGTCGGTGATGAGGACTTCTGGAGCACCATGTCGCAGCAGGGTGTTCTCGACGAAAAATTTCGCCACTTCGGCTGCGCTGCCTTTCGGTAGAGCTTTAGTTTCAGTGAAGCGGGTGAGATAGTCCGTCGCCATGGCGATCCACTTATTTCCGGAAGTTGATGTCGGAAACGGTCCCAACATGTCCACCCCGATCTGCTGAAAAGGTCGGTAAGGAGGCTTGATCGGCTGTAGTAATCCCGCTGGCCTTGTCGGTGGTGTCTTGCGTCGCTGACAGTCTCGGCATGTCCTGACGTAAAGGGCGACATCGGCGGTTAGGTGCGGCCAGTAATACCTTTCTTGTATCCTCGATAGCGTCCGGGAGAAACCGAGGTGTCCAGAGGTCGGATCGTCATGCACGGCGTGCAGTACTTCTGCACGCAGCGCCGGCGGAACAAGAAGGTAGTTGGCGCGGACTGGTGAGGAGTTCTTCTTCACGAGTAGGTTGTTTTGAACCGTGAACGAAGACAATCCACGGTTAAATGCCCTAGGAACAACGTCGGTGTGCGCTTCGAAATACTCGAGTAGGGCTTTTAGCTCCGGTTCCCCTCGTTGTTGTTCGGCGAAGTCTTCCGCGCTTATTATTCCAAAGAAGGCGTCGTCATCCTCGTCATCTTGCGGCGGCGGGTCAGTGGGGAGCGTGATAGGCAATCGGCATCCGAGTGTTTTCGTCCGGACTTGTATGTTACAGTGATGTCGTATTCTTGTAGTCTGAGGCTCCACCGTGCCAGCCGTCCTGAAGGGTCCTTTAAGTTAGCTAGCCAACACAACGCGTGATGGTCGCTGACCACTTTGAATGGCCTTCCATATAGGTAAGGGCGAAATTTCGCTGTAGCCCAAACGATGGCGAGGCATTCCTTTTCCGTTGTAGAATAATTGTCTTCCGCTTTTGACAACGACCGGCTAGCTTAAGCTATCACGTGTTCATGTCCATCTTTTTTCAGGACTAGGACGGCACCGAGGCCTAGGCTACTGGCGTCAGTGTGGATTTCGGTATCGGCGTGCTCGTCGAAGTGCGCAAGTAGGGCGGCGACTGCATGCGTCGTTTCAGTTCTTGAAATGCGTCGGCCTGCGGCGTTTCCCACTTGAACTCGACGTCACATTTAGTTAGCTGTGCCAGCGGCTCAGCGTTGCGTGAAAAATCCTTGACAAATCACCTGTAGTAGGCACACATGCCAAGAAATCTACGCACTGCCTTCTTGTCGATGGGCTGCGGAAACTTTGCGATGGCAGCTGTCTTCTGCGGGTCAGGGCGGACTCCAGACTTGCTGATGACGTGGCCTAGGAAAAGAAGCTCATCGTAAGCGAAGCAGCACTTTTCTGGCTTCAGAGTGAGCCCTGACGACCTCTAATACTGTGGCAAGCCGCCTAAGGTGATCGTCGAAATTTCCGGCGAGGACAACGACGTCATTCAAATAAACAAGACACGTCTGCCACTTCAATCCTGCTAACACCATGTCCATGACGCGCTGAAACGTTGCAGGCGCCGAGCCCAGTCCGAATGGCATAACCTTAAACTCGTAGAGGCCGTCTGGCGTGATGAAGGCGGTCTTTTCGCGATCTCTCTCGTCGACTTCTATTTGCCAGTAGCCACACTTGAGGTCCATCGACGAGAAGTATTTAGCGTTGCAGATCCGATCCAATGCGTCGTCTATCCGTGGAAGGGGGTACACGTCCTTCTTCGTGATCTTGTTCAGTCGACGATAATCGACGCAGAAGCGTAGGGTTCCGTCCTTTTTCTTCACCAGGACTACAGGAGATGCCCACGGGATTTTCGACGTCTGGATGATGTCGTCGCGCAGCATTTCCTCGACTTGTTCGTTCATAGCTTCACGTTCTCGCTGCGAAACTCGGTAAGGGCTCCGGCGGAGTGGTCGAGCGCACTCCTCGGTGATTATGCGATGCTTGGCGACTGGTACTTGTCGAATCCTCGATGACGTCGAGAAGCAGCCTTTGTATCGTCGGAGCAGACTTCTGAGCTGCTGTTGCTTAATCATGGGGAGACTTGTATTAATGCCGTAGTCTGGTTCGGGAACCGTGGTCGTCGGGGTAGATGCGCCGGAATCCGAGAGGACAAACGCATTACTGGTTTCCAGAATTTCCTCGATGTACGCGATCATCGTGCCCTTTTTGATGTGCTTGAACTCCTCGCTGAAGTTTGTCAGCAACACTTCAGTTTTCCCTCCATGCAGTCGAGCGATCCCTCTTGCGACGCAAATTTTACGGTCTAGCAGTAGACGTTGGCCGCTTTCGATGACACCTTCTACGTCAGCGAGTATTTCGGTGCCGCCCGAAATAACAATGCTCGAACGAGGCGGGATGCTCACTTGATCTTCGAGCACAGTCAAGGCGTGGTGACTACAAGGGCTCTCCGGCGGTATCGCTTTATCTTCCGACAGCGTTATTGACTTCGACTTCAGGTCGATGATTGCGCCGTGTTGGTTCAGGAAGTCCATACCGAGAATGACGTCTTGTGAACACTGTTGGAGGATAACGAAGGTGGCAGAGTAAGTCCGGTCATGAATGGTTATTCTTGCCGTGCAAATTCCAGTCGGCATGATGAGGTGTCCTCGAGCGGTCCGAATTCGAGGGCCTTCCCATGCGGTCTTAACTTTCTTCAACTGGGCGGCGATGTGTCCACTCACGTGCGGAGTAATCTGCCCCTGTGTCCACTAAGGCGGTAACTGCGTGGCCGTCGAGAAGCACGTCAAAGTCGGTGGTTCTTTGTCTGGCGTTGCAGTTAGCTCCTGGTGTCGGATCACGGCTGTGTCGTGTTGAACTGAAGTTGGAATCTGGCGTCGTCAAGTCGTCTTTCGTCGGTGTAGTCTTGCCTTCCTGACTTTGTCGGGACGGCTGCGTGTCGTAATGTCGTCGAGATGGTTTCTTCGTCGTCTTCGTCGGCGGCGGAGGATCTTCGTCAGTTCGACGAACAGCAACCGCACCTCCATCGGTTCTGCTTTTAGTTTTCCGGATATGGGCTCGCAGAGCGGCCCCGTGCTGGACCAGTGTATGGGCGGCGCTGCGGCGACAGGTAGCGGCCTGGTGACGGCGACCGGGACGGCCGTCGAGGGCTCCACTGAGTAGCGGCGAGCTAGCCGGCGATGTCACGAAAGCGTTCACCTACCCGAGGGCGTGGTGCGTTGACGGCGAACCCTCGAAATCCCAGGTCGCGGTATGGGCATCGGCGGTACACACGGCCGGCTTCCCCAGCAGTGGTAGCAGAGCGGGCGGTGGTGAGGAGCGCGCCAAACATCCGTCTTCCTCGCGTAGCTGCGTTGGGCGACGGGTGGGCGTGCTGGCGGCGACGGCAGTGGTCGACGGAATTGTGGCGTTACAGGCGCCTTGCGCCGTCGTGGAGGGGGACCTTGACGGCGGGCGACGGCGGCGTAGGTCATCGCTTCTAGCTGGGGCTGCGATTATTGTGGTTGCACCTCGGGAACTCCGAGCGATCGCTGGACTTCTTTGAAAACTTCGGCGATTGAGGCCACTTGAGGTTGCGATGAAGGGAAGATCTTCTGAAGCTCCTCTCGTACGACTTCCCGGATGGTCTCGCGCAGGTCGTCGGTGGCCATTGATTGAACTTCGGCGTAGCTGGTCGAATTGCCGGTTTCGCAATTCCAGTGTCTTCTGGATGCTCGTCGCCTCACGAAGAAACTCGTCGACGGTCTTCGGTGGGCTTCTTACCATTCCGGCGAAAAGTTCCTTCTTTACACCACGCATCAGTAGGCGGACTTTCTTCTCCTCTGACATTTCCGGGTCGGCGTGGCAGAACAGACGGGCCATTTCCTCAGTGAGGATCGCGATCGTCTCATTCGGCAGCTGCGCTCTGGTCTCCAGTAGAGCTTGGGCTCGCTCTTTCCCCACGACGCTTGTAAATGTTTGCAGGAAGCCGCTTCGGAACAGGTTCCAGGTCGTTAAGGTAGCTTCTCGGTTCTCGAACCACGTCCTGGCAGCGTCTTCCAATGCGAAGAAGACACGTCGCAGTTTGTCGTCACTGTTCCAGCTGTTAAATGTAGCGACTCTTTCATACGCCTCAAGCCAGCTTTCCGGGTCCTCGAACGTTGAACCGTGGAACGTCGGGGGCTCCCTGGGCTGCTGCAGCACGATGGGGGACGCTGCGGCTGCCATTGGGATGGACTTGGTGACAATCTTCCTGCTCGTCTCAGGCAAAAGTCCGTGCTCCGGGGGCAGTCCTTGCAGCCTGCGGCTACCGCGCTGGTTCTTGTTAACGTTGGTGATGTCTTCCGCGTTCGGGCTTGGGTGACGACTTTGTGGGGGCTTTCGGTACATGAACGCAAATCACCTCCACCAGATGTCACGTGGTAGTGATGGTAAAGAAAGCAGCCAAACTGGGAAAGACGAAACTAGCGTTTTATTGGGCGAACTTGTGCCCTCAAAAACAGGCTACACTCAAAGAACGACGATAGCGGCGAACACAGTCGGTGATCGTCGAAAATCTGCTCAGCGGGTCAAGCGCGTCGGCTTTTATAGTTCAGTCGTCGAGTGCTGCAGATTAACCACTGGGACCCGCGTGTCTTCCACAAAGTTCTACACTATTCGCATCTTGCATACATGCAATCAGATTACACAAGTTGCGGTGAAAGACAGTGGACGGAACCATCGATAACATTCCAGAAACTTCTAGTACATGCAGGCGCATCCTGCGCTGTGCGATAACATTTGTTAGGCGGAGAAACGTGGTCACCTGATAAAGATAAGTACACGTGTCAATATGGATAGAACTGAACATGCTTTCAGGAGCGGAGGAAGCCTAAAAGCAGTGAAGAAGATACTAGGAATTGGCAAGAATCAGATGTATGCGTTAAGAGACATAACCGGCAATATCATTACTAATATGGATGAGATAGTTCAAGTGACTGAGGAGTTCTATAGAGATTTATACAGTACCAGTGGCACCCTAAACGATAATGGAAGAGAGATAATGATTCGGTGGCAGCGGCGGAACGCGCTGGACGCAGTGCTCTTACCTTGCTCCTCTATTTTCTCAGTCCGGAATCGACCAATTCACTGTAGACCAGAGCCTTTGAATCGCGCGCCACCGGTTATCTGTGAACGAGTGTGCTGCCACAACGGGGAAAAGCCGCGGCATATCGTTCGGCGTGGGTGTGTCCTTACACTCGGTGGCAGCGGTGGAACGCGCTGGACGCAATGCTCTTACCTTGCTCCTCCATTTTCTCAGGCTGATGACATTCTATTTGCCGTTTTTTTCCGAGTTCTGCCGCTGCCACCAACGGGTACAATATTGTGCTACAGTTGAACAGTATGTTTGTCGCGAAGTGTCCTTTTATTGGCGATGTCTCGCTGTTATTATTGCCGCAGCGTACTGCACGATATTGACCCTGTTCTGACTTGTGGTCAATGCGACTTTTCTTTTCATTGCAGTGAATGCTCAGGAGTAAGCGAAAAGACACTGAAGGGTAAACGGGAGCAGTACAGGAAGAGTTGGAAATATGAGGCGTGGAGGGCTGGCGGAGGTAAAAGTGGCACCAGCACGCCGACGCCAAGGACAGACTTGGAGATTCGTACAAAACCTGAAGAAATGGACTGTAAGCTCAGTTCACTCCTTGTGGTTATACTAAGAGCACGCCAGCAAACTTGACAGTAGAAAAAATCAAGAGGCAGACACAGACAAAGAGACAGGAAGGTGGCTCGACTAACAACTGAACTTCATTCATGAAAACGACGTCCCCCAAGTCCGTACTGAACATGCGCAGGCACAACAAAACAAAAACACGGTCAACACCTTATCTATACACGTCTACGCTTATCAAGAAATAAAAGCTCTTTCTTGGTTAGGAACACATAGGGCGCGCTTACACATTTCTCAGGGCCAAGTTTATAGATGCGATAGGCTTCAATCAGCTCTCTTTCCTGCTGAGTCTTAGCCTTCGCCAAGATTGAAACGTCACTGAAGATAGGGTCACAGCCGCACTCCTTACAATGCAGCGGAAGATTACCTCCTGTGCCTGTGGGTATTTGATTTGCATGCTCACAAACGTGATCATTCATACAGCGACCGGTTTGTCCTATGTAATCTCTACCACATTTCAAAGGAATACTGTACACTACACATGTGTCGCACGTGCGGTGCTTCAGGACATGCTTGGTATTGCTCGTGCTCTTTCGCGAACTGTGCTTCGAGACCCTCACGCAAAGTTTTGCAAGCTTACACGGCGCAGAACAAACCAAACTGACGTCGTTTGTTGCCGCAACCTTTTTCAATCTATGCTTGCAAAATTTTGCTTATCGTTAAACAAAAATGGTTCTCTTCTTTCGCTGCAGTTGGAGTTCAAGGCGTGAGCTGTTTACATATGAATGCACAATCTGCTTGTAACAAACTTGGTGAACTAGAAACCTTTTTCAATGACATAAATGACCTCTGTGATGTCATTGTGTTATGTGAAACCTGGTACTCAAATGATGTTAATATTCTTCGACTACCGCAAAAGAAAACAATTTTCTTGAACAGAACAACTCGACGTGGCGGTGGTGTCTCTCTGCTGGTGAAAAATTCCATACCCTGTGACATATTGGAAGACTTTACAATAATAACGCATAACGTCGAGTCACTGTGCATTCAGGCTGATGGTGTTATATTTGTTGCCCGCTATCGTCCACCAGATGGTATCGTGCAGGAGTTCCTCACTTTTGTAGATCATCTGTTGGCGTGTGCATGCGAAAACAGGCAAAAAGTGATCCTTGATGACATGAGTGCAGGTAGTGCTAGACAGCATGACATATTAAATATAATCTTGTCGAACGGTTGCATAAATGTTATAGAATCGAGTACTAGAATCACAATGTCATCTGAGAATACGTTAGATCTATTTATTACAAATTACGAGCCTTCATACGTAAAAAAGCGCTGTTTTAAGCTGCCCAATTGGTGATCATAATTCAATGTGCACTTTTATCGAGCGCCAACAAAAAAAAGTTAACAAAAATATAACTAGGGTTTTTCAGAACATCAATGAGCGTACAATGGCATCGTTTCAAACAGAATTACAACGAGTAAGTTGGGAGGACGTATTTGAGAAAAATAATGCGGCAAGAGCCTACAATATCATCAATGAAAAATTCTTAGTTGTGTACAAGAAACACTTCACCCTCAAACAAAATAAACCTAAGTCGTGCCGAAAACCATGGATAACAAGAGAGCTATTAAAGAAAATAAAAAAAAACGCGAGAAGGTGTACGCCAGGTTCATTAAAAGTCGTGAAATTGCTGATCTTAAAGAATTTAATGTTTACAGGAACAGTCTAAACAAGGAAATAAGGAAAACCAGAAATAACTATTATCTACAATGAAAAAGAAATCGAGACTCTGCTCAGCAATGGCAGCAAGCTGAAGGAAACAGATTTCAGGATAGCACGGGACTACTCTGTTGCCGTGCGCGATAAGCGCCGAAAGCTTTGGCAGTTCTCGAAGTCAATAAAAAAGGAGGGTGATCGTCCCCGCCTTGCTTTCACCAAGCTCATTCTAAATGATGACGCTTACGTCTGGGACACGGATGCCAACTGCGCAGTCCGTTTACAAACATCTGGAAATGATGCGCCAGAGGTAGAGGACGGCGCCCACGGAAGTGCTGACGAATGACCCAATCATTCTCCTGCCTCAGCTCAAGTAATCAACCCTTCTTTGCCGTCAGTTCATAAGCCTTGCCATAATACCGCATTAACGTTCCTCTATACAAATACCAGAAGTATCCTCTCTAAAGCTGTTCCCATTTCCTCGCTTATCGATTCATGCTCTGCATCCTTAATCGCGTTCACGGAAACGTGGCTTACGGACAATGTTCCCGACGACAGCATTTTTGTTACCGAGGCGACGTTCAACATATTTCGCTGCGACAGGTCAAATCGGAGAGGTGGTGGTGTTCTGTTGGCAATAAAAAAAGAATTATCATGTGTACCCATCATAATTTCTACGTTTCTTGAATGTGTATGGGTGTTGTTAAACGGTAGCAGTACTGACATACTTATCGGTGTTTTTTATCGCCCCCCTGATATGGCCAGTTCTTTTGTTGAAGAGTTCTATCGCATTTTGAGTGAAGTGTGTAACCGATTTCCTAATTGTGTATTATTCATATTTGGGGATTTTAATTATCCACGCATCAATTGGGCAACTCTATCTGTCACGGAGAGTGAAAGAGAATCGAATGCATTTCTTCAGTCATGTCTAGATTTTTCATTATCCCAACTTATCATGCAACCCACACGGCGCACTGCCACATGCTCCAGTATTCTTGACCTAATCCTTACTAATATCCCTGACATTTGCGCCAACATTAGTCACCTAGATGGGCTCTCCGATCATGACGTCATTACTGGGAACATTGTTTGTCGGCATAACAGTAGGAAGATCATTGAAAAAAAAATTAAATGCTATAGCAGAGCTAACTTTGATGGAATGAATGCACAATTATCTCTTTTTGCCGACCAGTTTCTTAATGACTTCTTGTCCCGTACAGTTGAAGAAAACTGGGTCGCGTTCAAAAATATGTTTACTGACGTCGTTAACAAATATATACCGTCCATAACAATTAGGAGTAGGAGCTCTACGCCATGGTTCAACAAGCAACTTCGGCGTCTAAACAACAAAAAAAAGCGATTGTACAGGCAATCCCAGAAATCCAGTCTTGCACCATCGTGGCTTAAATACAAACAGTGCGACAAAGAATACCAAGAGTTACTTAAATCCAGTCGTCGTCACTTTTTCAACCACGACCTGTCATCTATGCTGACTAACAATCCTCGTAAATTTTGGCAAGTAATAAATCCAAGCAATCACCCCGATGTTGTGCTTACCGATCCCACAGGCGCCACTGTTCCCGAGTCAAAGTGTGCACAAATATTAAACAATGCATTCTCGTCTGTTTTCACCCGCGAGGACGTCACTTCATGCCCAAACATAGGTACACTTTCCGATATCATCATGCCGCAGATAAATATTACCGAGTCCGGTATCATATCACTAGTTAATAATCGTAAGGTATCATCTGCATCTGACCACGTTGGGTTCAACAACAAGTTGCTTAAAAGTACATCGCAAAGCATTTCGGGAATCTTGTGCGCTCTTTTTTCACAGTCATTATCATCCGGCCAAATTCCTAATGACTGGCGTACAGCCAAGGTCATACCAATTTTTAAATCTGGCGATCGCTCATCACCGCTTAACTACCGGCCTATTTCGTTAACTAGCACCGTTTGCAAACTACTCGAACATATCATACATTCTCAAATCATAAAACACTTAGAAGAACATAACATAATCTTCAAATGCCAGCACGGCTTTCGCATGCGATGGGCAACTTGCAGGGTTTACTGATGACTTGCTTTCATGTATTGACGCTGGCTACCAAGTCGACGCAATATTCTTAGATTTTTCCAAAGCTTTTGACCGCGTTCCTCACCACAGGCTACTACTGAAACTTAAACATTTTAACATTGACGCACAAGTCATTGCATGGATAAAAGATTTCTTGTCTTTTCGAACTCAATTCACAAATATTAATCATTGCAACTCCTCTTTTATTCCTGTCACGTCCGGCGTTCCACAAGGGAGCGTGCTTGGCCCTTTGCTTTTTCTAATTTACATTAATGACTTGCCTAACTGCATGTCGTCCAGAGTAAGACTGTTCGCCGATAATTGCGTAATTTACCGTACCATTTCTACTGACACTGATCATCAAGCTTTGCAGTCAGACCTCAACGCAATAAACAGATGGTGTTCAGACTGGCAAATGACCCTAAATCATACTAAAACTAAGTGCATGTCATTTACGCACTCCTCTTCCCGTATTCCAACTTCATACTTTATAGGTAACAATGTTGTCGAACTTACTACCACGTACAAATACTTAGGAATCAACTTGCAATCGGATCTAACATGGCATCATCACATCAACGTTACTCTTGCATCTGCTAACCGTACTTTCGGAATCATGAAACACAGACTAAAGCAAGCGCCTTCACACCTAAAGAAACTCGCGTACACCACGTTAATCAGGCCTAAAATTGAATATGCATGTGCCATCTGGGACCCGAGCCAAGACTACATTATACGTAACATTGAATCCCTGCAAAGCCGTGCTGCTCGCTTCATTTTTTCAGATTTTTCTCCGTACTCCAGTGTTACATCTTTAAAACTTCGTGCCGAACTGCCTCCGCTATCACTACGACGGAAACACGCCCGCCTATCTCTCTTTCACAAACTTTATCATCATGATCGTTTGCGCGACGACTTCTTTCAGTCACCCCCTGTCATTTTTCCTCGCCGTGATCACCCCTGCAAAGTCAAACGCCCAGCTTGCCACTCGGCCCATTACGCACAATCATTCATCCCCAAAACCATAGCTGACTGGAATAACCTACCATCTGATATTGCCACTGAAGTTAACACCGATCAATTTCATCAAATGCTGTGGAATCATATCAGAACTTGACGTCTCTATGCGTCTTTGGTGTTAGCTATTTTTTTTCAGGGCTAATTTAATACCTTTGTATCGTATAGTATACCTTTGTACAGTATAGTATAGTATTTTTTGTATAGTATAGTATAGTATCTTGTTTGACATCGTATTGCAGTTTTTTCTCTTTTTGTGTTATCCTTGAACCCCCGGTGTTTCGATTTTCACACTTCATTCTTATCTTTATTCGAACTTTAATCCACTTCCAATATTGGTGTATGCGTATTTTGTGGTGTTCTTACTATGTTTGCTGAATTGTTTATTTTTACTATTTTTTTTTTCGCATATTCTTATTAGTGTGTTTCGTGTGCCCCCCCTATGTAATACCCTCTCCAAGAGGGCCTTTAGGGTATTTGAATAAATAAATAAATAAATAAATAAATCTACAGTCTTTTTTATTGTGTGATGGAAACTAAGAAAAACTGTGGAGGAACCTTGATAATATAATGGAACGGACACAACGCACAGAACTTATTGAAAAAATTTGCCTAGAAGGTCGTTTACTGTACCAAACAGACATGGTGAATGCGTTTAACGAATACTTCCTGAACAGAGAAACGCAAGCGCATACGCGATCGAAAACCACTCTCTCCTTACCTGGAAACTCAAACACAATCTTTTTCCATCCAACTAATGTTGACGAGGTCTGCTTTGTATTTATGGCAATAAAAATCTCTAAAAGCTGTGATTCAGACGACCTGCAGATAAAACCCATAAAATATGTCATACACGATATAGCCCCCATTGTAGTCCATATATATAATATCGCTATTGCTGAAGGCATCTTTCCATCAAAAATGAAGGTTGCTAAAGTCATTCCAATATATAAGAAGGCAGACAGGCTCAATATTCAAAGTTATCGCCCCAGATCAATTTTGCCGCACTTTTCTAAACGACTTGAAAAAATAATATTGATCCAGTTAACATCCTTCTGGGGAAAATATCGCGTTATCACGAAAGCTCAGTATGGCTTTCAAAAAAAAAACTAATCAACATAGTTAGCACTACTAGACCGGAAAGACCATATATATACTGCAAAATTTTGAAAGGAAACAACTGACAATAGGTATATTTATAGACTTTACTCAGGTCTTCGATCATATTAACCATAACTTATTAACAAGTTATGAGAGGTATGGTATCAGCGGCCTCCCACTGCGGTTAATTAAGTCATACTTATAAAGAAGACGGCAATATATGCACTTAAAAAGCTTTAAAGCGTTTTCTCTAGAAATAAAAACAGGAGTCCCCCAAGGAAGTATTCTTGGACCGCTGATTTTTAACTTATATATAATCGATGTTGTTCTGATCTATCACAAGGCAAACTTTATCATATATGCAGACGATACTAGTATGTTTATTTCATCGGCATGTCATACTAGTTTATTAAACAGCGTAAACGAGTTGTTCCAGAACATATCCACATGGTCTACACGAAATTATCTAAAATTAAATTCAAATAAGACAAAGAGCCGTAATTTTTTTATGCGAAAGGCACAAAGATTCCACAAAGCCACTTTAGAGATGAACAAAGGGAGCATAGAAATAGTGAATCAAATTAAAGTATTAGGTACATACTTCTCTAGTACGCTACACTGAGATCGACATGTAAACTCTGTAGAACAAAAGCTTAGCCGTATCACAGGAATGCTAAACAAGAACAGATATCGTCTACCACCATCCCTAAGAATATTAATTTACCACTCACTATTTGCATCACACATGAATTATACACGCCTTGTATGGGGCACTACAACTGAAACTGACCTCAGGAAAATACACTTACCACAGAAAAAGATCGTACGTATCATTGCAAACGTGCCATATCACAGTCACGTGAGCACCTCTTTAAACAATACAACATACCCCCAAACTACTCTCTATACAACCGCTCTCTCCTTCGTATATGGCACTCAAACACAAACTCTGAAAACAGCGTATTTAATGAAATTGCTTGTCTGCAAAAAAAAATACAGCTGCCTATATTACCCGTCATGGAGAACACTGGTCTATACCCTCTTCCAGAACAAACTATGGTTGCAAATGACGAAAAATAAGTTACCCAGATTGCTTAATTCATTAAACGACGCTGGCATTGACATCATTAACATAACAAGGTCAGAACTGTCGTCACTTATCAGAACCTTCTCCTGAATAATGAATCAAGCGTAATTTCTTTTTCACCTGTACTCACATGTGCGTCTTGTTACATGTTTGTAATGACATAATTTTTGCTCGTCCTTTTCTTTCTCCTAATCATTCCAATATTAATCGAGCACCATATCTTTTCACGTTTAATCATGCATCGTCAAGTCTACGCAATTTTCACCTTTATTTACGTATTGCCAAGTGTATGTAATTGTCTGTAATGTATGTAATGTATGTAATTATCCAATTTCTTTGTTCCCATATAGAAAATTCTCTTGAATTGATTAATGATTGTGCTTAATATTTATATGCAATGTTTTTTACGTACGGTTGTTTGCGCGACTCACTGCCACCATGTAACACGGGGGCTAAGGGCACCTCAAGCTGCCTCATTGCAGCTTTTATCTTAGCCCCCGCCATTGTATTTTAGCAATGGAAACAAAAAAAGAAAAGAAAAAAAGAATAGTCTAGAGGAATTTGAAATCCCACAAGTATCACCGGAAGAAGTAAAGAAAGCCTTGGGAGCTATGCAAAGAGGGAAGGCAGCTGGAGAGGATCAGGTAACAGCAGATTTGTTGAAGGATGGTGGGCAGATTGTTCTAAAAAAACTGGCCACCCTATACGCGATGCCTCAGGTCCTCGAGCGTACCGGAATATTGGAAGAACGCTAACCAAATCCTAATCCATAAGAAAGGGGACGCCAAAGACTCGAAAAATTATAGACCGATCAGCTTACTGTCCGTTGACTACAACGTATTTACTAAGGTAATAGCAAATAGAATCAGGAACACCTTAGACTTCTGTCATCCAAAAGACCAGGCAGGATTCCGTAAAGGCTACTCAACAATAGACCATATTCACACTATCAATCAGGTGATAGAGAAATGTGCGGAATTTAACCAACCCTTATATATAGCTTTCATTGATTACGAGAAAGCGTTTGATTCAGCCGAAACCTCAGCAGTCATGGAGGCATTACGGAATCAGGGGGTAGACGAGCCGTATGTAAAATTACTGAACGATATCTATAGCGGCTCCACAGCCACCGTAGTCTTCCATAAAGAAAGCAACAAAATCCCATTAAAGAAAGGCGTCAGGCAGGGAGATACGATCTCTCCAATGCTATTCACAGCGTGTTTACAGGAGGTATTCAGAGACCTGGACTGGGAAGAATTGGGGATACGCGTTAAAGGAGAATACCTTAGTAACTTGAGATTCGCTGATGATATTGCCTTGCTTAGTAACTCAGGGGACCAACTGCAGTGCATGCTCACTGACCTGGAGAGGCAAAGCCGAAGGGTGGGTCTAAAATTTATCTGCAGAAAACTAATGTTTAACAGTCTCGGAAGAGAACAGCAGTTTACGATAGGTAGCGAGGCACTGGAAGTGGTAAGGGAATACATCTACTTAGGACAGGTAGTGACTGCGGATCCGGATCATGAGACTGAAATAATCAGAAGAATAAGAATGGGCTGGGGTGCGTTTGGCAGGCATTGTCAGATCATGAACAGCAGGTTGCCATTATCCCTCAAGAGAAAAGTGTATAGCACCTGTTTCTTACCAGTACTCACGCACGGGGCAGAAATTCGGAGGCTTACAAAAAGGGTTCTACTTAAACTGAGGACGAGCAACGAGCTATGGAAAGAAGAATGATGGGTGTAACGTTAAGTGATGAGAAAAGAGCAGATTGGGTGAGGGAACAAACGCGAGTTAATGACATCTTAGTTGAAATCAAGAAAAAGAAATGGGCATGGGCAGGACATGTAATGAGGAGGGAAGATAACCGATGGTCATTAAGGGTTACGGACTGGATTCCGAGGTAAGGGAAGCGTAGCAGGGGGCGGCAGAAAGTTAGTTGGGCGGATGAGATTAAGAAGTTTGCAGGGACGACATGGCCACAATTAGCACATGGCCGGAGTAGTTGGAGAAGTATGGGAGAGGCCTTTGCCCTGCAGTGGGCGTAACCAGGCTGATGATGATGATGGTGATGATGATGATGATGAACAACAGGTGTGTGGTGTGTGGCTCAGACCAGACGCATGACACTGGACCACGCAAGCGCAGTATGTACAATTTTTATTCGTCACAGTAAAGCCACTTATATAGCAAAACATACTGAATGACGATGGCGATATGTACACTGAAAGAAACTAAATTGAAACAATAAAGAAGGATACAACATCGCCTCGCGCTTGAAAATACAACATAGTAATTTGTAACAACCAAGATAACTCGAACTAAACACTTATTGTTCATGCAAAGAAAACCAAAATCTTTCTACAGGTCGGCGTATCCTAGTGCTGCGACGCGAAGGTTGCTCCACCGAATCCTCTAAAGGAGCGACCAATTCATTATCTTGAGCCCTTATTTCCGGCGATCGCCAAATTTCACGCTGTTCAGCGTTTGCGCGGCTTTCAGCCCCAGCGGTACCCGAGTAGTCATGACGAGGCAATTCCCATGCCCATTGTTCTGTTGTCAGATTGGTTGCACGGAACCCGAACTAGTTTAGACGCGTTCCAGCAACGACCGTCGCTCATCAAAAAGCTACTTTTGCCTTTTCTGCCGACAATCTTGAAAGGCCCCATGTAGTTTACCGACGCTTTCCCACCGCCTGCTGGCTTGCGTACACGAACGAAGTCCCCCACACAAAAGGCTGGTCTTTCCGTACCTCGCCTCCTGTGCGTATATTGTTTTCCATACGTCTGCTTCGCCTTAACTCTAGCAGGAACATTTTTATTAGAACCGGCATGGACACCCTCTCTTGTCGGCAAACCCACTGTATTGAGTCTTGTCCTTGGCTGGCGCCCGTGAAGCAACTTGGCTGGCGACACGCCTGTTGTTGCGTGTGGTGTCGACCTATATATGCCGAGATAGTCAACCACAGCAGCCTGGAGGGGCCGTTGTTCCAATCGGGCAACCTGCATGAAATCTTTCAGCACGCGATTAAAGCGTTCAATCGCGTCGTTTCCTTGTGGATAGTACAGAGAAGAACAACAATGCGCAATACCCCTCTCTCTCAAGAATGTTTCAAAGATTTGCGACTTAAACTGAGGCCCGCTATCTGTGACAATTTCTTCCGGATAGCCTTCTCAGCTGAACACAGTCTGCAAAAAATCGACCACACTCTGACGTCGCTGTAGACGAAAAAGCAACCTCAGGCCACTTGGAATGATAATCTATCAGCGATATCATGTACCTACAGCTTGAATGGGCCCAGTCAATCGGTCTCACTATATCCATTGCTAACTTCTGCCATGGTAGCGCTGTAAACGTCACCGGCTGCAGCGGTGCAAACGATGGTTTAGCGGACTTGTACGCGGCCTGGCAGATATGACAAAAATGGATTGCTTCTTCTACCTGTTTATTCAAACGCGGCCACCAGTAAAGATCACGTAATCTCTGCTTTGTCCTGACAATTCCTGGGTGACCTTCGCGCGCAAAATCAACAAGGAGCGAGGTTAATTCACTCTGAACAACTACCTGCTCGCCGCGCATCAGAAGGCTATCAACGAAAGAAAGCTCTTTCCGCACGTTAGAGTACGGCATTATTTCTGCTGACAAAGCTTTCCTAGGCGCCCAACCATGTACCACGTGTACAACAACCTGTTGCAATGTGCTGTCTGCAGCAGTGGCCACCTGCCACCGTTCCTTTGTTAGGCGCTCTGATACAACGGACACAATTTCTTCCTGCATCGTCTGCTGCGAATCACAGTCAAGAGGTGGGCGTAAAAGCGCATCGGCCACGACCCCCATTTTGCGATCCCTTTTGGTACTCTATGTCGAAGTTATAATACAAAAGTCGAGCTGACCATCTGGATATACGCAAAGGTCGGCGTCCTGTACCGGCAGCTGAAAGTAATGTCACCAGTGCCTGATGGTCCATGCGCAACAAAAATTTTCCTACCCCACAAGTAGACGTGCCAGCGCTCGCACGCGAAGAGACAAGCAAGGGCCTCACGTTCCCCAGCTGTGTACTTCCGCTCAGCAGGAGTCAGGGCACGCGATGCGAAGGCCACCGTGCGTACGCTGTCACCATCGCGACCATCGCGTTGCTGAAGAACGGCTCCTAGTCCCTTATCAGAATCATCTGTCGTAACAATTACATCAAGGTCTGGGTTAAGCATTTGTATGACTAGGCTTGGACAAAGCTGTCTTAACAAACTGGAAGCTACGCTCAGCCTCATCATCCCACGTGAACTGTTGACCAGACCGCAGGAGCCTTCTAAGCGGCTCGACGAGATCAGCAAATCGCGGCACAAACCGAGCATAGTAACCAGCGAGACCCAAAAATGTCGATGTTACGTCGATGCATGCATGTCGATGATGGGGCGCAGCACATAGTCACCGCCAGGAATCTGTGGCTGGGCGGTCGGGCGGTGCTCGGAGCATCGGCGAGTTGAGGCAGTTCCAACTGAAGAACGCCGGTCGCGTAGTCGATGAGAGCAGAATGAATAATTAAAGAGTCCAATCCAAGAATAATGTAATAATATAATAATAATATAATAATACCTTTATTTATAAAAACAAGTGGTACAAAGTGTGAAGGCATTAGGAAAAACGTTGCTACAAAAGCAACTTCAGCATCATCATCATCAGCCTTAAAACAAGAAAGGGGCTGACAGAAGGAATAGCACCCTGTGGTATAAAGTTTGAAAATAGGGATAAGGTGCCTCAGAAAGGCTGGCCAACGTTTCGATAGGAGGACCTATCTTCGTCAAAGGCGGCCTCGTCATCCTCGGCATGTTAGTTTTAAAGGGTTAGTGCAGTGACGTCACGTGCGGGTGTTGTCGCTGGCGGCTGGTTTTAAAGAGAGATACTTCAGAGGAAACGAGGGCTGTCGTCCGACGTCTGTGAGCTTTGTTCCCAAGACGGGGTGACAAGATTGGGAGAGTGGGAGTGTGGGGAGAAAAGAAAAGAAATAAAGGCAGGGAACAAAAAAAAAATGGGGGGGGGGAAGCCAGGGCGACCCCAAGACAGAAAAAAAAGGGGGAGACAGAAAGAACAAGAAAGAGAGAAATAAAATTTTAAGAAAGACCGGGGCCTGGGAGCGTGTTGGGGATGCGAGAGGTTAGAAAGCATTCAGTGGTATCGCTGCCGGCATGCTCCAGTGGCCCCAGAAGAGCCGGCCAGGCGGCCAGTGCGCGAGTAACACAAAAGAAAAAAAAAATAAACAAAAGAACATGAGTTGAAAGGGTGACTTGAGGAGCATAGTAGCAATACGTGGAGTAATTTTGAAATAGGATGGCGACGAGGAGTCTGCGGTGCAATGTATGGGGTGACTGAAAGGCAGCGGCATGGTCTTTCAAGGGGCATTGCACCAGTCGCTCAACGTAGGTGTCGTTACGGCGGCATCCAGAAATGGCGATACTCTGGGTTGAGGCGCCGAAAAAGACATTGACTTCGGAATGTGTTGGTGAGGGGGGTTTCAAAAAAATATATAATTAAAAAGAAGAAGGGAATAGAGAAAGGGGGGGGGCCGAAACCGGAATAACAAACAGGAGGGTGACGTGCACAGAAGCGGGCGGGAGCAAGTGTACATGGGAGAAGGGGTTCACACAGTTGATATAGGCGTAAAAACCTGAAAGAGTATATTAAATTGAGTAGTAGGCAGGAAAAAAAATTTTGCGGAATGGAAGAGTAGGTGAGCTTAAGAATTAAGGTTAGCTGGTGGCATAATGTGTTTTGTGTCTTGGATGATGATATCAGAATTTCCGATTTAAGTTACCACTTTTAAAGATTCTAAGTTGTCGCGTGCCAAATTAATTCCCGTCGGGTGTAGGCAATTAAACTTGTGTATGAGGTATGATTCCGTATACTTCCTTTCGCGAGGGGAACGGAAATTTGTTTGTAGTATATAGAGCCTTGCTTTGTCAAATATATGACCATGTTCATTTAAGTGACTGACTACTGCTTTGGGTAAATTGTGTTTTGTGTCCGCGCGGTGACCGTTGAGTCTTGTATGAATTTGTTGTCCAGTCTCACCTATGTATTGTTTGCTACAAGCGGCGCATTCTAGACAGTAGACTACGTTGCTTGATGTGCAGGTGAAAGCCGAAGTTACCTTGTGTGCGTAATTCGACGCCGTACTTTTTACTGTAGTAGTAGATTGAATATGTTTGCATGTAGAGCACCTGGGGCGGCCACAGGGATTGGTTCCCAACTTCCTCTTTGTCTTTAGTTTGGCGTGCACAAGAACATGTTTAAAATTAGTGTTGCGTCTGTAGGCTACTCTGGGAGGGTCGGGAAAAATCTTTTTAAGCTTCTGGGTGCTGGTGAGAATTGGGTAGTATTTACTGAGGATGTTATTCACGTTTGGGAGTGCGTTTGAGAATTTAGTAGTAAGGAGAGGCGTTGCTGTTCTTCTGATCCTCGGGCGGGGCTTGGGGACCTCGGCTCGATCAAGTTTGGTTGTAGCGGTGCAGGCTGCTTGAAGGTCACTGTTTGGGTGGTTCCTGTTTGATAGGGTTTCTTTAAGGTGACCGAGTCTATCTATGTAGTCTTGGTTTTCAGCGCAAATGCGACGTAGTCGTGTGGCTTGGCCTTTAAAGATGCCTTCTTTGCAATGTCTGGGATGGTGGCTGGTATATTCTAGGTACTGTTGTTTGTCGAAAGGTTTCCTATACAGCGTTGTCTTTAGCTCCTCATTGTCAATGTATATTGTTGTGTCGAGAAAGTTTATGCGCTCAGTTGAGGATTCTGACGAGATCGCTCTGCTGGACTCACCTGTCCCACTGACGTGCATGTGTCTCGGCTGAAGGCTTAGTTTGCCGCGTACTAACTACCCTTATAGCTAGCGACGAGGCGGCGCCTTTGCAGACGAGCATATAGTAGGGAAAAGTATAGTAGTATAGTAGGGAATCTTACGGCGCAGCCAAGAGTGGCCCCATTCGGAAGGAGGCGACTAGACGTGTAGAGGTGGAATCGGTCTTGACAGCCATCTTGTTTAGGTATCGTTGCATCTCTTGTAATTATTGAAAATACATCTTTATATGTGACTCCGACATTGTAGGAATAGTGAAGGCCAGCGACAGACAAGAAAAAGACAAGCGATAAAAAATAACTGAAAATCATGTATTATTCAGGAAGCTACTGCCTTCGCCAACATAGAAACCTGGCTTACGCACGCACCAACAGCATAGGTAATATTATATGCCTCAATAACTGATCTAGTGAGCGCATGCTCATTCTAGACCAACTCCAGGCTTCCTTGTAGCTTGGGATAGCAATGACCCATGCTGCAATACTTGGCGAGATGGGCAAAATAATTATTTTACTACATACGTGTGCCCAGCCACTCATTTGCAGTAAAAGATATAGCTTTTAGTCACGTGTTTTATAGGAGTGTTTTAATCTGCACAGTTTATTTGCAATCAGCTCTTCTAAAATTTGCATTAGGAGGAACTTTTATTCACGTTACCACAATAGCGCATGCTCACCTGTGACATGGGGCTGGACCATGGTTCGCCTCCTTACAGGAAAGCAACGCGGTGTACTGAAAGCACGAGGCCAGATAGCTGAGCACAGCCTCTGCAAAGACATAACAGGACATGGCAGCATCGTCAGCAGAGCGCGCTGTCCTGTCTTTAATTTCTCCTCACTTTGTTGCTAATGTTCTCTGTCGCTTTAAGGTGTTTCCATAATGAGCTAGACGCACATTTTCAATAATGTGATTTTCCCTTTTGTGCCACTTCATCGTGTGAACTGTGACAATATGTCTAGATTTTTTCTGATTTTTTAGGAAGCACCTATGTGGAGTTTACCTTCTGACTACCCGTAACAGGACATGGCAGCATCGTCAGCACAGCGTGCTATCCTGTCTGCTTAATTTCTCCTCACTTTGTTGCTAATGTTCTCTGCCGCTTTAAGGTGTTTTCCTAATGAACTAGACGCACGTTTTCAGTAATGTGATTTTCCCTTTCGCGCCAGTTCATCGTGAGAACTGTGACAATATGTCTAGATTTTTTCTTATTTTAGGAAGCACCTATCTGGAGTTTACCTTCTGACGACTTGTGTTTGGTTCACAACCCCGAATAGCTAACAGATTTTTTTATGTGAAACGTCTTCAAAATCGGTCAGAGGGAGCCCCTCGCTTAAGCTGCATGTACTAGAAACACGTTATAGCATTGTCGCTCATGTCTGCGCTGAGAGCCCATGTGCACAACCCCAACCATCTTGCTCTGTCATTTACAGCATACAGTGCAAGCATGCACATCGCTTGTAAGAACTTAGTTACAGTACGCATATGCCACCTCGGACCCACACTATGCATGCTTCATAATGAATTTGAGCCAGTTCATAATAATGCAGCAAGATTCATCCACTTCTCATGTTCGTATAAGCGTAGTACATCAGTAATAGAACGGTTTGACCTCCCACCTCTTTCCCATCACTGCCGCACTACTAGTCTCGCACTGTTCTACAGCTTTTACTATTCATCAATTCATCGGGTGCTTTACAGCTCAGCCCCGTGACGCTTAACTGATCCAGCTGCTCATTCTTTCAGCGATGCATTCTCTGCGTAATTTTTTTACAGAGCAGTGTTGTGATCGGCCGTTCACCCCGCGACACCCCTCGGTCACGGCTCGCACGATTATGGGGAACGGGCGGACAACCTCGTCAAAGTGGTTCTCGACACGGGTGAATTATGAACAGCGCGGGAATACCTTGCTTAGGAGAGGTTTGAGCGATTAGCAATAGTACGGCTGTCACCTGTCATCAGCACAAACTGGCGCGCCCAAGCCGGAGACGCGCTCAGTGCGATGATCCGGCCATCACCTGTCAGAGTACGATCGGAGTCAGCGAAAAGGGGCAACCTACCTCCAGATTGGTGGGACCTGATGCCATCGGTCTCCTGACACCGGATTGATGGGACCTGATGTCATCGGCCTTCTGACACCGGATTGGGGGAAGTGACTAAACAATGATTACGCAAGGCATAAAGAAGCTACGGACGGCGGCAGTGAGCGCCGCCTACCACTTCATAATCAACTTTTCTGTATTACTTTGCATTTTCTTGTACATATGTAAACAGAAACGTGTTTGTCCAACGTCCTGCATATCGGACCCAGCCTCACGTTCACTTACCCCTCCCCGAGAAAAGAGGATCCCATGTCATCGAACCCTGAGTCGCAACGTTGGATGGCAGCGGTGGGATAGCCTGCACAACGCTTCAACTTCGGCATGGTGAGTGCACGACCTTTTTTCCTTGAGAGTTGCCAGGCTTAACGTGGTTCTTCCTGGCAGCAAGCGTGTTAGAAGCCTTGTTGAAAGATACCTTGCTTTAACACTTATTTTCTTGAGAAACTTGTAGGCAAAAGAGAGGTAGCCATGGATGCTATAAGGTAACATAATGCCGAAATAAAATGCACGAATGAATGAATGAATGAATGAATGAATGAATGAATGAATGGAGGAAGTTGTGCAGAACGGACCTAAGCGCGATATGGGGGGAATTCGGGACTGAGTGTGGGAAAAAGCTAGAGGAGGTGGGAGTCGACGAGGCGATAGAGGCAAGCGGCAGAGATGAAGAGGAGATCGTGGAGGCTGGGGAGGATATTCAGGACCAGAGAAAGCGAGAGCAGGATGAACGCGAGTACCAGAGAAAGCGATAGCAGGAATAACGCGAAAGGGATGAGCGAAAGCGGCAGCATAGAATACGAATGCAGGAAATGCACAGGGAAATCCAGTATCTCAGGGCGCTGCAGGCACGGTCTAGGCGGCCCTTATTCGAGGACGGCGAAAACAAGGAAAGCTTTCTTGAATTTTTCGAGAATGTTTGCACAGAGGTGCAGCTGGACAGGGACCATTGGGTTGTAGGTTTCTTTGGGGTACTTCCCTGTAATGTGTCCTGTCGCTTGGCTCGCCTTTCCGACAAGAACTTCCGGAATTACGATAAAGCCAAGAGTGTGTTATTCGGGCATTTTGGTATTCCTGCTGAGCGCGTGACGGAAAGCTCGAATGACGGGTGCCAAATTTCTCCTTTCGAAGAGACTGAGGTTGCACCAGTATACGATGAGCACGAAAAGTGTAAGGTGGCGAAGTCTTCAGAGAGAGAGAGAGCGCATCGAGAGTGAGGCCGTTGCCGGTCTACAGAGAGGGGCCATTCCGGATGGCGTCCCTTGCGAGGACGAGGCTTCTTCCAGTAGCCACGAGAACGATAAGGAGGCGCTGGAGACCTTCCTTGTATCCGAGCACTTGGGTGACTTTCCTGAATCGTCTAGGGTAGGCCGAGATACGGTAGCGGCCGAGCCAAGAGAAGACCCGACGCGGCAGAATGGAGAGGAAATCGCTCAGGGCTCCAGCACCGGTGACGGCGCAGTCGAGTCGTACACTGAAACTGAGCTAGGGGCCATCCCGGAGAGCCCTCCTTGCGGGGACGAGGCTTGTTCTAGCAAACCTATGACGGTCAGTGCAGGGCTGGATACCTTCCTCGTGCCTCAGCATTTGAGTGACTCTCTGGCAGTGCCGAAGATAGAGAGCGAAGAGACAGTGGCGATACCGAAAGGCGTTCCTTGCGGGGATGAGGCTTGTTTCAATAGCCCTAACAGTGTAAAGGAGGTGCTGAAAACCTTCCTCGTACCACCGCACTTGGGCGACGTTCCGGAATCGACAAATGGAGTGAATGCCATGGCGGTCAAGCAGGGCAGGAACCCGACGCTCGAGCGTTCTTGTGACATATTCCGTGACCACATGGCTGTGAAAAATTGGTTCAGGCGGCGGAGGATCAAAACAGCTAAGTGTTCGGCGCAGAGCGAGCTCACGAAAGTCCCCACATCGCAGCGCCTTAGACAGAGGAATAGGCCATCCCGCAGAACCAAAATAGGTTCATTGCGGCGATTCAGGAAACAGAGGCGTTCAGGCAACGGAGGCGTCGCGAAAGGCTAATTACGACGGGAGTCTCTGCGATTAAGAGTGCGGCTGACAAGTTCAACTGGGCTGAGACATGCGCGTCGTAACCTGGTCGGTCGAGCGGTCACTGAGGAGGAATGCGCCGCGAGAAGGAGGACGAAGGGAAAATGGGTATTCTTCCCACGTTTACGGCCTTTAAATTTTATTTCAATTGATCGCTTCACACAGGCCAGGCTTACATGAACCCGATGCAATCGGGTCCAGTTAGAAATCACGCTAACCGAACCCGACCGGACAGCGTTTACATGAGCTCGCTTCTGACAAGTTTGGATAACGACGGCACGCAGTGTCCAGCAGAGACATCGACGCATTTGAACTGGGCTTCCGGTCCCGCTGTCGTCTGCAACAGTTTTATTTGGTCTACTTCCTACGATGAGGTAGCACCTCACAGTGCTTGTCTTTGCCTTGTCCTGATACTATTCCCGCTGTCCCGACGGCGAAGAATTCGCGACGTCGGAGTGGTCCAGCGTAAGCCTCGGCGCTGGCAGCCCCGACGCGTGCGCTTTTACATAAATGCTGCAAACGGGTCGGGCTGACTCGGCCTGATTCGGCGCTCGTTCAGCCCGACCGGCTAGCGTTTACATGAACTCGGGAGGTACATTCCAGCCCGACAAACTGATTCGGCCCGCTTCCGTCGGTTTTATGTAAACGCTCTGACTGTATTTATGAGTATTGACAAACAAGAAATACAGGAGAGGTCTCATGGTGACCGACTGTATTGGGACCTCCTGTCAAACTAACGCTAAATAAAGAAAAAATCGAGGTTATTGACATTGGAATATTGGTTCACTAGTGATATAAAAGTAGAACAAAGACTGACGAAAAGTTGAGAATGATTATATATAAAGATAAAACGCAGAGTACCTAAGAAAATGGAACACAACTATGCGAGCACCGACATATGTAAATCAAGCATGAACTACATGCACTTAGCATGAGCAAAATAAGCAGACATATTCAGCTAAAGGAAAGTTAGGATGTTAAAGAACACTATGAGCAATATACTTGAAAAATAAGGCAGCGTGCTAACAGTGACAAAGGACTCAAGAGCATTAGCATAGACAGTGAGGAAACAAAGGTGCACTGCAATTAGAAGAAATTAAGAAGATAATTCTTAATATTTGTGTTGTCTGCTTCTTAACTAATGGCAAGGTGTTCCACAATGAAATTCTAGAAAAATGAAAGGCTACCTAACTATAATTAGTGCGCACTTTCGGCAAGGTAAGGTTTTCGCTTGACGCAAATCTCGTATTGCTAGCGTTCAGTGAAGATTTATTCATTTCTGTATTTATTTATCGATATATATTTAATGATGGTTTTGAAACTCCTAAACTGCGAACCGATTGCTTCACAGGTTTAAAACAAGATGCCTAAGTTATAATTACCTGTCGGTATACATTTTAAAAGTTCTGTGTAATTTTCTTGCATTAGCATTGTAAGAGTAGTAACTGAATTATTAGTAGCCTGATGGCTTGATTCTTGCAGCGAGTTGATATGGACATTGTATGTGTTTCCCCAGGGTGCGACGCCACAGTTGATATGTGAATGATAAAAAGAGCAAAAACAGTGTGTGAGAGCTGACATGGTAATGTGATCTGAGGAGGAATCACATGTCGGGATCCTTTTCCTTTCTTACGCATACAATATTTTGATGGAACCTAAGCTCGCTGTCTAATTTGCCTCCTAGTTAGTTTACACGTTCAGTGTCGGTAATTATATGCATACCAATTACGACAGGAGGCACACTATTTATGACACGATGGCCAGTGCTGAGAACAATGAATTTTGTTGCTAAAGATATTATGTGCAGTTAAATTCTAGTGCAACCCGCCGTGGTTGCTCAGTGGCTATGGTGTTAGGCTGCTGAGCACGAGGTTGCGGGATCGAATCCCGGCCACGGCGACCGCATTTCGATGGGGGCGAAATGCGAAAACACCCGTGTACTTAGATTTAGGTGCACGTTAAAGAACCCCAGGTGGTCGAAATTTCCCCAGCCCTCCACTACGGCGTGCCTCATAATCAGAGAGTGGTTTTGGCACGCAAAACCCCTTAATTTAATTTAAATTCTAGTGCACCATTCTTGCGCGTTTGCAAGTTCAGAGCTTAGAGGCTAGTGTAAAATTTCAATTGGCAGAATTAAGTATCATCGAGTCATCGGCACAAGACATATATGAGTAATGTGCACAGTTAGGCACATCATTTATATTGACACGTGTGCTTCTTTATCTTTACTGAGTGACCACATTTCATCGTCTAAAGCGCAGGACGTGCCTGCCGGTACCGGAAGGAGAGGAGGAGGAGACAAAGGAGAGGAAAGACAGGGAGGTTAGCCAGTGTAGGTACCGGCTGGCTACCCTGTGCTGGGGAAAGGGGTAAAGGGAATAAAAGGAGAAAGAAGAAGAAGAGGAAAAAAAAAAAAACAAAATAAAAAAAAATAATAAAAAAAAATTTAACACAGTAACGCGAAACTACGCGCTACAACGTTCAGAGGCGGTCGCACAATTCACATGTCCTTAAAAACTTCAACAAAGCCCTTAAGGCCTTGAGTGCCGAAGCCCGTCTGGACCAGTGTCCTAGAGCTTTTTCCTCAGTAAAGGGGCGATTGTCCAGTTTTGTGAGAGCGGTCACGAGCACTTTTCTTCGCACTGCGTAACGGGGACAGTCACAAAGGAGGTGTTCAATCGTCTCCTCGCAGCCGCAGGTGTCACAAGTAGGGCTGTCGGCCATTCCAATGCGGAATGAATAGGAGTTTGTGAATGCCACGCCGAGCCACAGGCGGCACAGAAGTGTTGCTTCCGCTCGTGGCAACCCTGGTGGTAGGCGGAGTTGCAGACGTGGATCCAATTTGTGGAGACGTGCGTTCGTGAATTCACTGGTGTTCCACAGATTCTGTGTAAGCTCGCGGGCGAGGGAGCGAAGACTTGTGGCTGCATCTGTTCTTGACAGCGGTATGGGTGTAATCTGGGCACCATCATGAGCCGACCGGGCAGCGTCATCCGCACTGTCATTTCCTGAAATTCCACAGTGACCCGGTATCCACTGGTAGATGATGTTGTGTCCCTTGTTGATTGCGTGATGGTGGAGTAGTCGGATGTCTGCGACTAGTTGCTCATTTGGTCCATGGTTGAAAGGGGACATCAGACACTGAAGAGCTGCCTTTGAGTCACATAAGATGGACCATGAATGTGATGATTTGTGAACAATAAACTCCAGAGCAGCACGGATAGCTGCGAGTTCTGCAGCCGTCGATGATGTAATGTGAGATGTCTTGAACTTGAGTGTGACGCACTCTGCGGGAATCACCACTGCTCCAGCTGAACTATTAGAGGATACAGAACCGTCTGTGTAAACGTGGATGCGTCCTCTGTGCTGTTCATGTAGCACTGAAAGCACGGTTTGTTTGAGGGCGAAAGTTGACATCTCCGTTTTCCTTTTGATACCGGGAATAACAAGAAGAGCCTGGAGTGGATGGAGGCACCACAGCGGTTGAGATGGTCGTGCTGCAGGCGT
This sequence comes from Dermacentor andersoni, assembly GCF_023375885.2. Classification (NCBI taxonomy): domain Eukaryota; kingdom Metazoa; phylum Arthropoda; class Arachnida; order Ixodida; family Ixodidae; genus Dermacentor; species Dermacentor andersoni. Next base: position 3,120,174 of record NC_092824.1, on the reverse strand, counting down.
GAAGTTCGACGGTAAAGTTCCATGGTTAGCGGCAATAATCTTGCTAAACGCTGAACGAGGTCGAGCGGCAGGAAGGGAGGCGAGATGATGCGATGGAAGTCGGGCGAAGTGCCTGATATGCATCCTTAAGGTGTCGACTTGAAGATACGTGTTGATGGGGTGGTCATGCGCGATGGCTATTGTTGCTGCCGTGGACGCACATCTGGGAAGACCAAGGCAAATTCGCAGAGCTTGAGCTTGTACAGATTGGAGGGCACGGAGGTTGGTCTTGCCGGTCCCACCCAGTACAGGTAAGCTATAGCGCAGGAGACCAAGGAACAGTGCGTTATAGAGTTGGAGCATCGCACTCACAGACGCACCCCATGACTTTCCCGCAAGAAATCTGAGCACGTGGGTTATCATGACTAATTTCCTTTTTAGGTAGGAGATATGAGTACTCCAGGAAAGGTCTCGATCGATTATCACTCCTAGAAAGCGGTGCGTCTTCTCGTAGGCAATTGGCTGTCCATTAATTCTGATAACGTACGGTTTCATTGCTTTACGCGTGAAAGCGACTATAGAGCACTTCTCGCAAGACAGGTCCAGACCTCGTGCTCGAAGATAACCTGATGTTAGTGTGGCCGCTTTTTGAAGTCTGGCGCGCACCTGAGGACGCGTCGCTCCTGATGACCAAATGCATATATCGTCTGCATAGATCGACACATGGACGGATTCTGGAAGGGTATGAACCAGGTCGATGAGCACCAGGTTAAATAGAGTGGGGCTCAAGACTCCGCCTTGTGGTACGCCTCGGTAGGTGTTGCGTTGTGATGACGCACCGTCCTCTGTTTGCACAAAGAATGACCTGTCCTTCAAGAAGCTGGATATCCACCGAAATACAAGGCCGCCGAGGCCGACATCACCCAAGGCGTCCAGGATGGCTTGATGGGTTACGTTGTCATATGCGCCTTTAACATCCAGGAACATCGCCGCTGAGAGTCTCCTGAGGCTTTTTTCGTGCTGAACAGACGAGACAAGATCTATGACGTTGTCTATAGAAGAGCGTCCGCGTCGAAAGCCTGCCATAGCGTCAGGATATAACTTGTAATGTTCTAGATACCACTCTAGACGCGTCAGCACCATCCTCTCCATCACCTTTCCCAGACAACTGGCCAGAGCAATGGGACGATAAGACGCCACGTCTAGGGGTGATTTACCTGGCTTGAGCAAAGGCACAAGGCGGCTAGACTTCCATGCAGCTGGAACTTCTCCTTCACGCCATGAATAATTGTACACGTCTAGAAGTGCATGCCGGGCTGTGTGACCGAGGTTTCCAAGAGCTGGGTATGTCACCCCGTCAGGCCCAGGCGATGAGGAACGTCTGCACGCTGCCAACGCCGCCTGCAACTCCTCGATGGAAAACAAATTGTCCATACGAGAATCTCGCGAGATTGGAACATCACGGGGATCACGTGTAGCGAACGATGGCGGTAGACCAGCAACCTTGAAACAGAAGTCCTCCGCTACGTCGATCTCTCTGCGACCTTGATAGAGAGCCAGGCATTTGAAGGGGTGGCGTTGTTGCGGTGATGTTCGAAGACCACGCACTGTTCTCCAAATATGTGAGAGGGGTTTATGCGGATCAAAGGTATCACAGAAGGTTTTCCATCTTAGAGACTGCAGGGAGTTGATCCGACGCTGGATCTTCTTCTGTATGCGTCTCGCCTCCCTTAGGTCGTAGATGGACTTGGTGCGCCTGTACCTTCTTTCCGCGCGACGGCGGATTGCTCGAAGCCGCTCCAATTCTGCTTCGAATTCAGAAAATTTAGGAATAGGCCTAAAAGATCTTGTGGCTTCTTGAGCAGCGGCGTTAATTAGCTTCTCGATGTTGCCAGGCAGACAATCCTGGATCTCTTGGCTATTCTTCTCCATGAGCAACGTGTATTTAGGCCAGTCGATGTGATGAAGAACTGTAGTAGAGTGTGACTTGCGTATGCCGTCGATTTTAACATATGTTGGGACGTGGTCACTACCATGCGTTTCGTTGTCCGTGAACCATTTCACACTGGCACTGAGGCATCTTGAAACAAAAGTCAAGTCCAGGCAGCTGCTGTATGTCAATCCCCGCAGAAAGGTGGGACTGCCATCATTTAGGCAGCAGAGCTCATGATCCGACGCGAAGGATAGTACACGTCTTCCTCGACAGTCCATCTTTAAGCTTCCCCATAGCGGATGATGCGCATTGAAGTCGCCGGTAATAACCCATGGTCCAGGTGTCGCTGTTAAAATTGTACTTAGCCTTGCGCTGTCAAATCGACTCGAAGGTGAAATGTAGGCACCTATGAGCGTGAGTGCGACGTTCTTGCATTTTATAGTCAAACACACATACTGATTGTCGTCATCAGGTGCCACTGGGTGTAAAACATGTGAAATCACATCTGATATAAACGATGACTTTGCTGCGGTCGGTACAGGTGGCAGACATGAAAGCTTCATATCCTGATAGGCGGATGGCGCTCTCAACGTTTGGTTCACAAAGGACGATTATTGGAAATTTGTTCTTAAAAACAAACGGACGAAAGTCCGAAATGCGCGATTTAATGCCTCTGACATTCCATTGGAAGATAGACGCTTCCTTGACTTCTCTAAGGAACGAATGTAGAGGAGCAGCCATGGTGCTTCTCAAGACCGGACAGTACCGGATACAGGGCATCCAGTATTTGAAGTGCGCCTCGAGCCGCCGGAGTGTGTATGGCGGTCAGTAGTGCTCGTAGCGTGTTCATAAGGGCCCTTATCATGGTGACAACTTGTTTGTCGTTGTCTTGGTTGCTGCCAGAAGGTGAAGCATGATTCGGCGAGCGTGCTACATCTTGTCGCTCCGCTGGTGGATCTAGCCGTGGCAATGGCGGCCACTCCTCGCTTGAGGCAATGATATTGGAGACTTTCTGCTGAGGAATCTCATTGCTGCTATTGCTAGTTGTATGCGTAAGTTTCTGGACTGTCAGTGGACGCGGTGCATCCTTAGCAATAGCAGTGGGTTTCCTAGATCTCCCACGACGTGAGCGTCGACGTCGCACCTTAGCGGCAGCCTCCCTGTGCGAGGAACCATCACTGACCATTTGCCTCAAGACTTTCGCCTCATTTTTCACATGTGGGCAATTCTTCGAAGTTGCATCGTGAGAGCCCTGACAATTGGCGCACTTTTGGTTTTCTGCACGACAGGCGTCGGAGTTGTGCGACCCAGAGCACCGTGAGCACACGGCAGCGTTTGTGCAAACCGCACTAACGTGCCCTATCCTTTGACATTTCCTGCACTGAAGCGGCTTTGGCACAAAAGGCCGTACAACGTGTCGGAAGTGACCGACCTTGACGTGGGACGGTAGGCTGTCTCCTTTGAAAGTTAACTTGACACACTTCGAGTTTCCCAGGCGACGGGCTTGCAATATGGCGATTCCCTCTGTCGCCGGCTTGATGAGTATATGCAGGTCACCATCGCTTATGGAATTATCTACGTCATACACAACGCCGGCCGTAGAGTCGTGATGGTCTTGTTTATAGCAGCGTACGTTGATGCTATCCAGCACCTTAACGTTGCTCAGAATGTCTAGCGCGCTGCGGTTTGTGACATCTATAGCGAGGATGTTCTTACGGGCGTTGATCCTTATATCTTTGATCTGACCCGGAACAAGTGCCTCGAGTGATACAGATGTGGCTTGACGGTTGATCCGGTTTAGATTGTCGCTAGCAGCCACAGGCATATATAAGATGGTGAGGTCTGATGGCTTTCGCGTCGGGATCACAGTTGCTTTACTTGAGGAAGGAGACGTCCTGACGAGTCTTCTCTTTGCTTTGTGCTTCACTACGGGCACGAAGTCGCTGTCATCCGAGGTTTCATCACTGGTTCCTGAGTAGATCACAGTGTCTTCGCTGTAGGTGTCACTCGGGCGACTAGACCGCTTTCTCGGTGCGGTCGCTGTTGACGTACAAGGACCAGGAACCTCTCCAGGCGACTCCACGTCCATCGCCGTAGTTAAGGGAGTGGCGTCTCCCACAAAGTAGCTTCAAATTCTCAGAGACAAAAAGGCAGCGTTCCACACAGGACACTTCGTCGTCGTCTCCCCGGTACCGGGAGTTTCTCGAATGTTGTCGCTGGTTCTATCCGCAGTGTGTTGTCACTGAACCATGATGTGAAGTGTGGCTGCTTGTATGCGCGACGCGAATTGCGTAGAACTTTCTCGAAGACACGCGGACACCAGAGGTTATTCCGGAATCTTCGATAGCTCATGTATAAAAGCCAACGCGCTTGCCCCGCAGATCAAATTTCGACGATGGCCGACTGTGTTCGCCGCTATGCGGCGAGTATAACTTGCTTTTGTGGGAACATGTTCGCCCGCTGAAAAGTTAGTTTCGTCATTCACAGTTTTGCTGCTGAGTTCTTTACCGTTCCTACGACGTGACAATATCAATTAAAAGGAGAAGAGGACGAAGAATAGGCCCTTGAGGTGCACCTAAATTAGTTTTCATGTCCGAGACAGCACCGGAAAGACTATATTCGCTTATGTAAGTAACTTTTGAAAAGCAGCAAAGGAGGGCCACAAATTCTGAACAGAACAAGCCTTTTAAAAAGCATGAAATGGTCATTCATGATTGTATTCCTCTTACCCCCGTATTCAGAAACGCAACTAAAGTTGAAGCCCATGCTTGACTTGATTTAAACGACGCCTGGCCTTAACGTACCCAAAAACGCTCACTGCGTTTCCTTCGGCGCGTTCACTATAGGCGTCACATAGATCAAGTCAAGCATGGGTTTCGACTTAAGTTGCATTTCTGAATACGGGGGTTAGTGTTACACTCACGGAACTAGTGGATGAACATAAGGAATAAGACGTGGATGTACGTGGACGTGTTGCGCCACGAACGTCCACGTTTCGTTCCCTATGTTCGTCCATTATTTGCAATCAGTGTAACATTAAGCGCGATACAATCCTGAACGTCCACCAAGTAGCCCGATTCATTGCTTTATGAAACGGTAAATTGTGCCGAGTGCTTTAGTGGGATCGAGAAATACAGATTCCGCTAACATAATCTTATAAATAACTTTCCTTAGAATATCAGTAACGAGACTATGGCTAAATGAGTTAAATATCTCTGCCTGAATCCTAATGAAAAAAAGAAAGAACAATAAATTTTGATAGGCATCTTATTAAATATATATCTGCACATTTTCCCATTACATTACTGAAGAACAGGACACTGCAAATTAGATGACGGTAAGTAATGAATGGTCAGCGTTTTTAAAAATGCAAGTAATATTTTCTCGTTTTAGCTGATTTCAGGAAAATACCTCATTTGAATATTTTCTTCATTATAAAAGGAAGAACATCTGGCATCAGATGCGCGATAATGTTTTATATGGCGAGGCTGTACGCCATCCAGCCCCGTCTTGGTTTTCAAACCCCGAATGACAAAAATATCTGTTACTGTTGGGAACATAAAAAAAAAAAAAATGAGCGATGCGAAGAATAGAAGCTTTGAAGTCACATTAGTGTTGCAGACTGATTAAAAAGCAGTCGCGACAACACCAGACATTCCTTTCACATTACTTTAAAGCTTATCGTCATGCCTGATGGGAGATATGAGACTAACTTTAACTTTCCTCTTAAAAGGTCAGTCACAACTTTCTATTCTTAAGGGCCCCTCATCAGATCTATCCATTTTGAACTGACAAGTGCAGTGCATACAATGTGCGCTAACGATCGCGCCTGCAAATTACTATGTTACACCGCTGCGCGCCGCCAAGGCGGAAATTTTCAACCAAACGCGCATGCGCCTTTCTCCTCGCGGGCGTCGCGCTTCCAGCCGGAGAGCCGACATCAATCACACAAGTGCGCCTACGTAGTTCGCAGTTCTGTGACGTCACTTACAGGGCTACGCGACTAAGAATTATTCTAAGCAACAGCAGTTATTTGCTTGATCTGTTGCTTCAATAGAAAGAATTAGAAATAACCAAACCTGAAACCCAGTGTATACGTGTTTTTGTTTTAATTTGTACCCAAAATAGATGTACTTCCGTTTCGTCTGCTTGTTCCCCCGTCGCGCAGTCGCACGTGCAAACGACGAGATAATGTCATTTTTTACATTGTTCCAGCGCGCGATGATGCTCTGTGATCCGCTTAAGTGTGCCGCAGCGTTCGTTTAGCAATGACTTATACCGCTAATCACGTGTTCTCGTGCACCGCGCGCAAGATCGCGCGCTGCGCAAAGCGAGACAAATGCAACAGCTCGTGCGCGAGACTGTCACCGGATGTGCGCCGCGCAGCAAAAATGCGAGAACAAAAAAGAAGGCGGGGTGCATGACGTATGCGTCACGCTATCGTACAGCTCCGCATTAGTAAGATCTTGATGAGGGCTAGTTGGTTCATACTTAGAACTGAGGTGAAACAGCGCGAAAAAGACGAGGACACAAGGAAGCGCTTGTATGTGGTACTTGTTTCCTTGTGTCCTCGTCTTTTTCGCGCTGTTTCACCTCAGTTCTAAGTACAGCTCCGGTGTGGGAGAACGCAGGGAAAGTATTTCGCTTGCGGAGGCTATATGGGGAAAGTGGAGAGAGAGATTGTCTATGTTGGTGGTGACGCTCGCCTCCTGAAATCATGGATTTGCGGCACTTTAATTATTTCTATTTCGGCTAATAATAAACCATTGTGAAAATTTTCTTGTGCTAGAAGGCTCCCTAGAGGCCACGTAACAACATCCTGCGTGTAACGAAAACTTGCTATGCGGCCTCGCTAGGGGCTCTTCAAAAGGGCATTAAAGGCAAATATTCAGTCGGTGTGGTCTGTTTACATACCATTCTAGAAACCTCGCAACGTATGTTTTGTTTCCAGAGAAGACTTAGTTTTCGAGAAAATTGCATCTGAAGGGTCCGAAACCGGGACGACAATGGTGGTGTCGGCACTGACGAAGGTAACTCCCTCTTCGCAATGGCGGTCGTATGTACGGAAGGAAAGACCGGGACTGCGGGCTCTGTAAGGACCAGATCGTCGCATTGGTGTAATCAACGGTCGGCAACAATACAGAACAATAATCAGCGACTCCAAGACCGCTATTAGGAATTTCACGAACGGCTGGGTCTCCACCGAGGCGGCCAAAATCCTGAACCGCAGAGCAGAAGACACTACGAACGGCAAAATTACACCCAAATACCTCAAATGGATCCCGGCACATATGGGAGAGGTAACCACGAATGCCCCTTCTAACCTCAACGAGAAGTCCCACCGAGCCGCGGGAAAACTAACCCACCGCGGCACGGACAGTGACGGCCCAACACCTCGCAACCCCGGGGGAAGGACTGCGGCGGAGGCGATGGAGAAGACGGAGGAGGCGACGACGACAAAGAAGCGATAAAAGACGACAGGGACAGACTGGTCACGTACCACGACATACTAACACACTGCACGAAACAAAGAGAAGCATACCCACAACCCCACAAACAACTCAACAGGTCTCAAAAAAACAGATTGGAGGAGGCTGCAAACCAGAATGTTCCGAAACATGTACACTAAAACCACGGTGACAGGCATAACTTAGGTGTGCGAACGCCGCCGCCAGCCCTCTGACTATACTATTGTGCTTCCTTCTCGCTCGACAGATGGCGCTTCCAACTTGTGCCCGTACGTAGAACCCCAACGTCGTACGGTGCATCAAGCACGACATAGAACGCTGGGGCCACAGTCGGGAAGTGCTGATTCTAGGCGACTTTAATGGCCACATTCAGGAGCTCGATGGTTACTCCGACTACAAAGGGAGGCTCATGCTCGAGCTGGCCCAGGAGCTTTCCCTTGAAATTGCAAACCTTCGGGCTGACTGCGAGGGCATGTTTGCATGATGTGCGCGGGGCTAGAGCTCGTGCATCGATTACGCCCTTGTGTCGCTGAACCTCGGCAAAACCCTCCAGCATGTCGACATTGATGAGGAAGGCCGTTACAGTTTGGGGAGCGACCACAACCGCCCCAGGCTGCGGTTTAAGGCGTCCCCTTGGCACCGACAGTCGAAGAAACGCGAACCCGCAGTGCGGTTTCTCCCTTAAGCAGCATATGAAGAAGTGGCCAACGAATTTGAACTAAGTCCCAGCCGCGAAGAAGCGGAGACTTAGAAGCAGTACATTGACCAGCTCCGCCGGATCATGCGGAAACACGAGAAGATTGTCAACGCGCATCAAGGGGTTAGAAGGAAGAGCTGGTGGGACGGGGAGGTCCAGGCATCACTGAAGGCTCGCCGAGCTGCCAACCGGAACCATCAACACGCGGTTAAGAGTCCTCACAGCGAGGATGTCCAGGGGACATCGCAGGAATATCTGCACCGAAAACAGGCGATTCAGGCTATCAGGCAGCGGAAGATAGCAGAGGCCAAACACAAGACGCTCCAGGCAATCAAATCTGCAGGCACATGAGCAGCAGTCAAATTCTGGACGTATGTGTCCCGCCTTGATGGCAAAGCTGCACAGCCTAAAGTTCGCACAGAGTCAACGGGGGCCAAATAGAACTCCACCGAGCCTTAACTGACCATATCCGCCAACTATATGCGCCGCCACCACAGGGTTCACACGCTGTGCCCCTCCCTGCCCCAGATCACTCAGGCTTGGCAGGTACCGACCATCAGACGTGGACAGTGCCTCGGAGTGCCGTGGATAGGGCAATCACGAGAATAGGTGCGCGCACTGCTCGAGGCCTTGACGGTATCCCGGCGGGACTTGTGAAATGTCTCGGTACTGAATCACGGTCACAGCTGGCTGATTTCTTCAGCAAAATTCTGGACGGTGGACCAATACCTGTAGACTGGCTACGCGGCAAGGTGATTCTGCTCCCCAAAAGGTTGCCTACTCCGGCCTTCTACGTGACTACCGGCCACTTACAATCCCTAGCGTAGTGCATCGTGCGTTCGTCCAAGTGATAAAGGCTTGGATGACTGCGTGGGCCGAAGAGGGCGGGAACCTCACTGAATTGCACAATGGTTTTCGGCGCGACCAATGGCTCGAGGACAATTTGTTTGTCCTGAGCCAATTAGCTGCTTTCTTGATGTGACGAAGGCCTACGACAGTGTCCCGCACGAGCCATTGCTACGGCATCTTGAGGCGTTGGGGATGACGCCAACATGGACTGGGCTTATCAGACACCTCAATGCAGACAGCACGGTTGTAGCTACCCTGAACGGTGCCTACTCGAGCGAGGTAGTGGTGGGCAAGGGTTTAAAACAGGGTTGCCCACTCTCGCCCTTACTCTATATGCTGTATACAGCATGTGTAGAGCACACGCTATTGGCCTCCAGGGTAGGCTTTGTGGTGGAGAGAACAAGTGATGGGCTCAGGGAGCAGCAAGCGTTGCCGGGGCTGGTATTTGCAGATGACATAGTGCTGCTGGCTGGGAACAGTGGCGATCTGCAGACCCTCATCACCAGCTGTGCCGAAGCCTTAACGCCACTGGGACTGCAGTTTAACACAAAGAAATCGGCAGTGATTGCCTTCTCTGGCCCTGAGGCACCCGGCTCGCTGACACTACCATGCGGAAGACTACTACCCCAGGCAACTGAGTACCGACACCTCGGTGGGAGCTTAAGCGCGCAACAAGATTATACGGCACACCATGAAAAGCGTCTGAGAAGAACATCCCAGCGAGTCAGCCAAATACTCCGCAGGAAGTGCCTGTGGGGATTCAATCGCTTCATCATCGTGCGAGAGCTGTGGAAAACCGGACACTTGCCTGCACTGACGTTTGCCAATGCAGTCGTATGCCCCACAGCGCAGACCCGAGAATGGCTGGAACGCAGCCAGCGTGCTATAGGGAGACTGGCTACGGGCTGCCACGGCAACGTGGCAAACGACGCAATCCAGAGTGACCTCGGTTGGTCCTGGTTTGAAGCGTGCGAGGCACGCAGCAAGCTGACGTACGAGGGCAGGTTGCGCCTGGTGCAGCCACATCGCTGGGCACGGCGTATGTTTGATTATATACACCGCAATGGCATCTGCACCAGGTGGACGAAAAGGCTGCAGCAGCTGTCCAAGAAATACGGCTGCTTCTCGAGCCCTGTACAGGAGGAGACCGAGAGAAAGTGGGCCAAAGCAGTCGAGACCCTGGTGCCACAGACGGAGGTGGACACTTGGCAGCGAGAAATGGAGGGTAAGCCCACACTGAAACTCTATAGGGACTACAAACAAGAGATCCGTGTGGAACCCCTCTACGACAACAGTGTAGCCAGCAGCCTCCTCTTCGAGGCACGAGTCGGCGCTCTCAGAACTCTAGTTTACCGCCGGCATTTTGACGACAACGTGGGAAGCGCTATGTGCAGAGTGTGTGATGCGGACGAAGAGACAATTGAACATTTAGTTCTGCACTGCTCTAGCCAGCACAGAACCAGCGCCTATAGATGGCACCACACTACCGCTAACGCTTGGCTTCTCCCCCAGCGTTCCATCTAGCGGCGGTGACCAAGTGGCCACAACCAAGAGTCGACTCAATGAGTGGTGGACCATAGTGCGCGCACATTAACGACCAAACGTTGATATCGATTGACATTGATAGTGTGTGTGAATGCATGTGTGACTGTGCTTATGTGTGCGTGTACCTGATTGTTACCTACCAAGGCCAGGGCGTCGCTACTTTTTCACGGCGATGCCAACCCGTTACAAATGGCGTGACCACTAAATCTAATCCAATCCGTAGCGGCGCCGTTCACACTCTCAAGTTCAGCAAATGGCCACAGAGGACGAAAAATTGACCGCGCGGCGCTATCAATAAAATCAGCATAGTATAATCCCTTCGGGATGCTTAGGTTAGTTCCAATATTTCCCGCTACAGGCGCCGTAATAAGCGCAATTTTATTTTACAAGCTTTCTCTTACAATTACCGAAGCATTTTTATTACATAAAAAAGGGCAAAATTATCATTGGTAATTAGATATTGCACTATTTATTAGTAAGTTTGTTGTTTCTTAGTCACCATAAACGCAAATAGCGTTCGGCATCATCGATCTTTCACGTGACCTCTGGCATGGATTTAAAATTGTTACCGGTATTTTCGAGTTCACGGCGGCACGGATTCATTCGTTCGTACACTTAGACTGGTTGCTTCTTTGTTGCTAAAACTAGTTCATTGCGCTTCGATGCCTCGCGTTATTTAACTTGCGGTGAAGTGACGTCTTTGCAAGCGGACATGTAAGCCCGAAAGCTAGGTTTCGGTAGTGAGCCATTCGGAACACGGCTACATCGAAACGGGAGCTGAATTCTGCAATAACGGTGAGTCGTTTAACACCGCTGCTTGAATCTCATTAACTTACAGGCGGTGACACGTTAACTAACTAGATCCTGCATTACATATGGGCAGTCAGGATCCTCCGTTGCTGTTTCCTAAATAAATCTTTGCCTGCGAGGCTTTCATTATACACACACAATCAGGAAAGAAAGAGAGCGATATCGGAATGCGCGCCGCATTTTTCATCTCATTGTAGCCGTGGCCATAGGTGACTGAGTAGCCTTATCAATGTACATATAAAACTGTTTTTCGTAGCGCCGGCAACTTCTTTCGTCCACAAAACCGAATAATCCTTTGGTAAAATGAAGTGAAAGTAGAGAATTTAATGTATTAAACAGTTGGCAAGCATGATAATTTACCCATATTTCGTACTTGTTGGTTCCAAATGTTCTTGCTGTTCGGTTTGGTTTACCGCAGGGGATTTTTTTTGGCAGTAGTGAAGTGGTGCATCACGTTCGCGCAGAAAAATAATGCATCAGTTCCAATAGCTTCATGACTTTCATGCATTTGTTTGTGGAACCAGCAGTGTGATCTTTTTTAGTATATAACTGAGCGCACAAATGTTCTCGGTTGTCATATTAATACTTCAGCTGTTGACATGCATTGTAGTTAGGCTGACATCAATTTTATGGACAATAGTATTATATATTTAACATGCTGCTGAAGCACCTTAGAACAGGCAGTGTACATTTGCATGTGTTCTGTAGTCGCAAACCATTACAATATATATGTCACACCTTATTGCATTTCATATTGCAAAATTAAGCTTTTTCAATTTCTGATGCAGTAAAAATTTATGTTCCAGACATGCAGTAATGAGGACGGCACCCGTATAAAGCAACACACTTCACGCACTAAACAGAAGCTGCTGCTTGCTACAACAAGGCCATTGTGTGGACTTTGGCTACTACTACAAGGTAAACAACACCTGGTTCAGAAATAAATAATGCTTGACATATGCTGTATTGGCTTGCTAGTCTTGAGATACATGTCATTTGTTTGCAGCAGATATGAATGTTTTTTTTTTCAAATTTATGGTTGCGTATAATTGGTTCGAACATAAAAGAAAACACTGCATGAGTTTGGCTAATCTGTGCTGTATCTCATGTGTCACTGTTCTGCCCCCCCAGATCTATGCCAAGCACATCTTGGTCATCCCAGGAACTCCCATCTACACTAACAGGGAGGGGCTGGAGCCGAATTAGCAAGGCTTTTACACAGTGAACAAAGAAGCGCAAACAGAAGAATTGGGATATCAAGTCTGCAGAGGACTGTGTCAAGACTGAAAAGAGCTTCAGCCACCCTTCCACCAGCACAGACATTTGGCCGAATCATCCAGATAACTCAAAAAAGACGTTCTAGAAATTCTTCGTGTTCAGATGCACCTTGTTACGTTTCGCCTCCGACGTGCGGTATAGCCAGCGCGGATGCAACGTACGCCGGGGCTTCGTTCAGCGCGGCGGATATTTTGGGCAGTTCAGCGCTGTCCCAACGCCTCCTGCAAAGCGCGTCCAGGCATGTTTCGATGCCACGTGTCTTCGTGTGTGTGTGTGAGTGTGTGTGTGTGCATGTTGGTGCCAACGCTTGTCAAAGCGCGGCAGCCGGGGAAAGGAGCTCCCCAATTGTGAAGCGAGGAGGTCAGACCGGCGCCGGCCCGGCGGATACGTCACTTCTTGTCACAACGTGTCCGTTCGCCGCCGTCACGTGCGCCTCTTCCGAGCCGTTCCTTCTTGTCCTCGACTCCGAGAGTATAAAAGTAGCTGCCCCCGGACCCCAAGAGAGAAGCTTCGAATTCTTCAGTCGAGTAACGTGGTCTCCCGTTTCTCCACTTCGGTCGACCTGACCGGCCGCTCTTTTGCGATGCTAGAATAAACAAGTTCTGTTAGCAGTCGACTCATCCTTTGCCAGGACCTTCGGATGCTTCCATCTGTGCCCTAGGCCGCCAGGCCAACGCTACCCTTGGGGCTTACGACCCATTTGCAACAACTGGTTGCCAGTGGTGAGATCGCGACAACGGAGGCCAGCAGCGAAGATATGCGGTCGACTGTATGCTGAGCAGCACAACGACCATCCGGGACCAGTGCAACGAGCCCTGTGTGATGACTGGTTGCCTGCAGCGGAACGAATGCGCTGAATTCTTGGCTGCGAGGTTTGGTGAGTGCGGTACTTTCTTCTTCTGAGTTTTGCCAGGCTTTTGTTAGCGTCAGAAACAGAACTGGTAATTGTGGTTGTCGTTGCAGCCGTGTTAGTTTTGCGGCAAGACAATAGTAGGCAGTAGAGAAAGCAGCATTCAGAGCAGTAATGGATTGGAAGACGTTGCGCAAACCGAAATTGCTGGAGCTTGCAAGAGAGTTGGGTCTGGATGTCTCAGACAAACTCAGAAAACCAGAACTGCTAAAGGCTACTCTTGAGTTAGAAGCTGAGAATGACGAGCTGTCGGAATGCCTTGAGACCATTTAGGAGAGGGAAACGGCAAAAAGACAGGAGCGCGAACGTAAAGAGCAAAAAGAGAAAGAGGAGCGCGAACGTAAAGAGCAAAAAAAGAAAGACGAGCGCGATCGTAAAGAACAAAAAGAGAAAGAAAAAGAGGAGCGCGACCGTCAACACGCTTTGGAAATGAAGCGTCTCGAGGTAGAGATGGAACGCGCTCGTAATGGAAGTCAGGCACACGGTGCAGGAGAACGAGTATGGTTCAAGATGACTGACCTGATGCGGCCGTTTAAGCTTGGAGAGGAGATTGGTTTGTTCCTGGTGAACTTTGAGCGAACGTGCGAGAAGCAGGGGTTCTCTCGGGAAACGTGGCCACAGCGCTTGCTCACTTTGTTACCCGGCGAGGCGGCCGACGTAGTCGCTCGCTTGAAGAGAGAGGAGGCAGAGGGTTTCGACCAAGTGAAATCGAGTCTGCTAGTACAGGCTGTCAGCGGAGGCGTTCCGTCGGAAGTTTCGGGAAAATGAGAAAGGGAGAAGTCAGTCATATACAGAGTTTGCCTACAGGCTTATGTCAAACATGCAGGAGTGGCTCAAAGAAGAGGAAGCGTTTGGTGACCACGAGAAAGTTATGCAGTGTTTCGGGCTGGTACAGTTTTATAGTCGGTTACCTGAGAATGTGCGGTACTGGGTCTTGGATAGGCCAGACGTTAGTACGGTGGCTAAAGCCGCCGAGCTAGCCGAGGAGTCGGTGACGCGTCGGGCTCGCGGAGCTAAGGACGGTCAAAAGGGTGAATTTGGCTCCAAGTTTGAGAGGCCGAAGTTCACGCCCATGAGAGCAAGGGGGGACACACGTAGTGCGGATGCGAGTGAAAGCAGTCCGACCGAACGTAAGGAGACGGCGGCAGCCGAAGCCGAACGCAGAAAGCGGTTCGAGACGAGGCAAGCGCGCGTGTGTTATACGTGCCAGAAGCCGGGTCACTTTTCGGCGCAGTGTCCAGAAACAAAAACAAAAGTCGTGTTTTTGTCATTATGCAGCACTGACGAGAACATGAAGCTTCTCGAGCCTTACATGCGAGACCTCCTCGTGAACGGGAAAGAGTGCCGAGTGCTTCATGATTCCGCAGCTACAATGGATGTAGTTCACCCCTCTTTCGTAGAACCCGATATGTTCACGGGCGAGTGCGCATGGATCAAGCAAGCCGTGGAAGCTCATAGCGTGTGTCTGCCAGTAGCAAAAGTGCTTATTGAAGGACCTTTCGGAGCACTTGAGACGGAGGCCACGGTGTCATCTATGCTGCCCCCTCTCCCCCCCCCCCCCCCCAGTACCCGTACCTATTTTCGAACAGGTCCGATCACCTCCTGCGCGAGAAGGGGCTTTTGTTTGGTGAGGCTAGCGTTCAGGCCTTAACCAGATCGAGAGTTCGGGAGCTCGCTGCAAATGCGGTAGTTGCGGGGCTGACGTTGTCGAACAATGAGAAAGGGTCGGAGGCGCAGCAAGCTGATATTCAGAGCACGTCCGAACTGAATAAAATTGAGCATGTAGCGTTGAAGGTACCAGATACTGGAGAGGAAATGCCCGACACGGGAAAGTTAGAAGAGCTATCTGCAGATTTGCTCATCGCGCCTACGTCAGATGGACTTAATAGGTTGCTAAAAGTCAGCCGGTCGGCTTTGATAGCCGAGCAAGAAAAGGATGGCAGCCTACAAAACATGCGCTGCAATGTCAAGGAAGGTATGGCCAAGAAAAATGCTCGTTTTGTGGAAAGAAGTGGGGTCCTGTACCGGAAGTATCTAGACCGCAGGGGAGTGGAGTTCGATCAGCTGATCGTGCCTCAGTGCTACCGTCAGGATCTGTTGCGCTTGTCGCATGGGGGTTCGTGGTCCGGACACTTAGGAGTTAAGAAGACTAAGGACCGTCTCTTGCAAGACTACTACTGGCCAGGGTGTTTTCGTGACGCAGAACACTTTGTGAGGACATGTGACACCTGTCAGCGGGTGGGCGAACCAGGGGACAAATCGAGGGCGCCGTTGAAGTTGGTACCTATCATTACGGAGCCTTTTAGACGGCTCGTTATTGATACAGTGGGATCTCTGCCGGTAACAACCACGGGGTACAGACACATTTTGACTGTGATCTGCCCAGCGACAAAGTTCCCTGAAGCAGTGCCGCTTAAAGAACTCAGCTCAGTTAATATGGTCACTGCACTACTGTCCATATTTGCGCGAGTTGGTTTTCCTGCGGAAATCCAGTCAGATCAGGGTACAGTGTTTACTAGCGCTTTGACGACAGCCTTTCTCGAAAGGGCTATTACACAGCTCAATGTACCACCCACAGTCGAATTCCGTTGAGAAGCTCCACTCCGTCATGAAGCGCGTGTTAAGAACATTGTGTTTTGAACAACAAACTGACTGGGAGCTGTGTCTGCCTGGGGTGATGTTTGCATTAAGGACCGCGCCGCATGCGACTACGGGGTTTTCGCCAGCTGAGCTGGTGTACGGTCGCTCGCTGCGGTCTCCGCTTCGCATGCTTCGAGACTCGTGGGAAGGCAGGGGCGACGACCCAGTCGTGGTGGAGTACGTGCTTAGGCTCCTCGAACGCTTAAGAAGGGCACAGGAGTTGTCAGGTGAAGCAATGGCAAAGGCCCAGCAGAGCGCCAAGGTTTATTATGATCGGACAGCCAGGGCCCGTCGTTTTGAGGTCCGCGATGAGGTAATGATATTGCGCGCATCGCAAAAGAACAAACTCGACGTGCAGTGGGAGGGCCCAGCACGGGTTGTTCAAAAACTGTTGGACGTTAACTACGTGGTGAGTCTGCCAGGAAAACGGAAAGCACAGCAAGTTTACCACTGTAATCTGCTCAAACCCTATAGACAACGGGAAGCAGTGGTTTGTATGATGGTAAACGTTCCCGAAGAGCTTCCGGTCCAGGTTCCGGGACTAGGCTCAGTGACGAACAGGGAAGACACCGATCAAGTCATTAGTGACTTAATCAGTAAAGCACCGCTGTCGTCTAAGCAGAAAACCGAACTACACCAGCTCTTACAAGAGTTTCAAGGTCAGTTCTCTGAGAGGCCTGGTAGGACTTCTGTCCTTACTCATGAAATAACACTTACCTCCCCAGAGCCAGTACGATCCAAGGCATACCGGGTGCCACCCCGCCAGCGCGATATTATAGAGCCTGAGGTAAAGAAAATACTACAGCTCGGTGTTATTGAGGCGGTGAGAGTGATTATACCTCCCCTTTGATATTAGTTGAGGTACCGGCCAAGAAACCTCGTCCTTGCGTCGACTACCGCAGGCTTAATTCCATCGCTAAGGATCAAATTTATCCGATCCCTAACATCGAGGAGCGCCTTGAGAAAGTTAGTAGCGCTCAGTTTATTTCCACCCTAGATTTTGTCAGGAGTTATTGGCAGGTTCCACTTACAGAAGAGGCTAGTAGGTATGCGGCGTTCATTTCACCAATGGGAACATTCCGTCCTAAAGTTTTGAGTTTTGGTTTGAACAACGCGCCATACTGCTTTTCAAGCCTCATGGACAAAGTGTTGCGGGGACAGGAAGAATTCGCTTTACCGTATTTAGACGACCTAGCGATATTCGCCGCATCCTGGTCTAAGCATATGGCACACTTGCGTGCAGTGCTAATCCGCCTGCGCGAAGTGGGCTTGATAGTCAAGGCTCCCAAGTGCCAGTTAGCACAGGCCGAGGTTGTCTACCGCGGTCACGTGATTGGACGAGGTCGTCGCCGCCCCTCTGAAATAAAGGTGGCCGCTGTGCGAGACTTCCCGCAACCGTGCAAGAAGACCGATATTCGGTCGTTCTTAGGTGTCGCCGGCTACTATCAGACGTACATCCCCAGGTACTCTGATATCGCGGCTCCCCTGACGGATGCTCCAAGAAAAACAGAGCCGCAAACAGTCGTCTGGGACGAGACAAGGGAAAGAGCTTTTAGCGCCCTAAAGAGCGCCCTAACAAGCCAGCCTGTGCTACGATCGCCAGACTACACAAAAGGTTTCGTTGTTCAGTGCGCTGCTAGTGAGCGAGGCATGGGCGTTGTACTGTGCCAACGAGAAAATGGAGAAGTGGAACACCCCGTCCTGTATGCTAGTCGTAAGCTCACCAGTCGTGAGCAGGCGTACAGCGCCACCGAGAAAGAGTGTGCGTGTCTCGTGTGGGCCGTTCAGAAATTGTCATGCTACCTAGCCGGCTCGAAGTTTATCATTGAGACGGATCACTGCCCTCTCCAATGGCTGCAGACCATCTCTTCCAAAAATGGCCGCCTCCTGCGCTGGAGCCTCGCTTTGCAACAATATTCCTTCGAGGTGCGTTACAAAAAGGGGAGTCTCAACGGTAACGCCGATGGCTTAAGTCGAGGCCCCTTACGTAGGAATCAGCCTCAAAATTGTTTGTTACTGATGTTTTTCTTCTTGAGGCAGGAATTTTAACATATTGCTTTTGTTTAGTGTTTCAAAGTCATGACGTGCTTTCTAGTGCAATTTTCCGGTTTGTGGCGCGTTCTGAGTGCTGCTAGACTACTGTAAGGAACTAGGCAGTAGTATAAAAGGGGAAAGAGCCTGGCATGGCTTAGTGAGGGTTGTGTCATGCTTGCTGACTGAGCGGTTTAGTTTCGGCGTAGTTCTAACGCTTGCTGGGAACGAGAAAAAAAAAAGGCAACTCTCCCGAATGTCCTGTGTGAGCCTGAACGTGAGAACGAGGCCTTCTCTGTGCGCTGCGCTCAAGAAACGCCGAGGGACGACCGACTTCGGTTATGAGCATCATCGGCGACATCCCTCCGGACAGCGGATGCAGTCCCCTGACCATCGGGATCTCCTTCTCCCGGCGGGGCGGTCTGTTACGTTTCGCCTCCGACGTGCGGTATAGCTGGCGCGGATGCAACGGACGCCGGGGCTTCGTTCACCGCGGCGGACATTTTGGCCAGTTCAGCGCTGTCCCAACGCCTCCTGCTAAGCGCGTCCAGGCATGTTTCAATGCCACGTGTCTTCGTGTGTGTGTGTGTGTGTGTGTGTGTGTGTGTGTGTGTGTGTGTGTGTGTGTGTGTGTGTGTGTGTGTGTGTGTGTGTGTGTGTGTGTGTGTGTGTGTGTGTGTGTGTGTGTGTGTGTGTGTGTGTGTGTGTGTGTGTGTGTGTGTGTGTGTGTGTGTGTGTGTGTGTGTGTGTGTGTGTGTGTGTGTGTGTGTGTGTGTGTGTGTGTGTGCGCGCGTGCGTGCGTGAGTGCGTGCGTGCATGTTGGTGCCAACGCTTGTCAAAGCGCGGCAGCCGGGGAAAGGAGCTCCCCAATTGTGAAGCGAGGAGGTCAGACCGGCGCCGGCCTGGCGGATACGTCACTCCTTGTCACAACGTGTCCGTCCGCCGCCGTCACGTGCGCCTCTTCCGAGCCGTTCCTTCTTGTCCTCGACTCCGAGAGTATAAAAGTAGCTGCCCCCGGACCCCAAGAGAGAAGCTTCGAATTCTTCAGTCGAGTAACGTGGTCTCCCGTTTCTCCACTTCGGTCGACCTGACCGGCCGCTCTTTTGCGATGCTAGAATAAACAAGTTGTTCTGTTAGCAGTCGACTCATCCTTTGCCAGGACCTTCGGATGCTTCCAGCTGTGCCCTGGGCCGCCAGGCCAACGTTACCCTTGGGGCTTGCGACCCATTTGCAACAACCTGCAACTTCTGACCAAGCACCGACGACGCTGGTCAAAAGAGTTCCGTCAGTTTGCCCTTAATCAGCTTCCTGGCCATGTCAATTCCATTTGTACCAAGTGTAATTTTTTTCTATAAATGCAAGATATTTCATTGCCCATTCTCGTTAGAGATCATTCATCCTCATCCAAACATAAAGGTCAACCGATTCTTCGCTGATACTTAATACCAGTTACTGTCTGGTAGCGTATCATATCTGTAGCAGTATCTTCTGGTGTATGTTGTCATGCACAATTGCTCTCCTGAAATAGCTTATGCAGCATCAGCATGTGTCTTGCATTAACCTACACACCGTGTGCTATGCACCATTTTACTTTTCTTGATGTTTTTAGCCTTCAATGCTTGCAGAGCAGTGTGGCTTCTCTCTTGAATGCAAGCTTTCTCATTTTCCATATTCCTAGTCTCGTTGATGATTGCTCTTTTTCATCGATAGCCTGGGTCTTTGCACAAGCTACACTGAAGTGATTGATTGCAGAATCTGGTTTTGCTGTCCCACTTGGTTGCAGTTGCCGTGTTACGTTTCTCGGATCTGGGGGCCTGGTCAGTTGCGTTGGTAAGCAGTCTCTCGAGGTAAGCATCTGCTCCTGCAGTCCGCACAGCAACATAGACTCTCAGTATACACGCACTGTAACTGGTGCTCTCCGTTCGTTCTTTCCTGCTGCAGCCAAGGGCAAATTGTGCCTCTGGCCTTTCTCGGCCGCGATTAGGCATGCAAGGAGACCAGCACACGTGCTTACATAGTCCGATACGCATGAAGTTGATAGCCACATGGGTGGAAAGGCCCGCAAAGGTAGCAGATGAAGGCGATGCCCACGAAAGCGACTTGTCCATATCGAGACAAAGTGGGCCACCAAGTGTGAGCGACACTTTAGCGGCCCCCGAAAGAAAAGAAACGTGCAGGTTGGAAAGGAGTTAACGCTAAAATGCGGGGTAGTCTATGTCGCTGTGTTGGCTGCGGCAGCAGATGCCTGCGCCACCCGATTGCTTCGCAATGAAAGTTGCTCATCTTTAATGGCGGCTGCCGCTGCGAACAGGTGGGACACTCTGTCCAACCTGCTTGCGCCGCTGGTTGTCCCTCGTTACCATACCGACATGTGCGACGACGACGGGTGAGCCATTTACGAGCTCGCGTCAATGATTCCAGCGTATCTCGACATGCAAATTTTATTTCTGCTGTTGCACGAGAATGTACACTGCTTGTCTTCTGCCAGTAAAGACACCGATCAATCTTCTGCCGTGTGGCTTGTTTGTATGGGCGTCAGTAGAGGCTCTTTGATCTCCTGGTAATTAGAACGCACCAGCTACGCGGCAGCCAAGGCATTGAGGCATGCCGCATAGCCGGCAGGGCAAGCATGGCGTGTACCAGCGTATGCGACCAGCAAAAAGCGGCCACATTAGATTTTGCTCTAAAAAAAAGGTGCACTTCCGCTTCCGGATTGAGCAGCGTCATCTGGCGTCCACCTAAGTTCCATGCGCTGCCGCTGCTTATTTTCGAACGACTGCGGAAGGTACAGTTTCCCTTCTCTAAAGTTGGTTCTTTATTCTATGGCTTTAGCATAGCGTCTCCGTATGCAGCTCCAGGAAAACTTGCGGTCATCAGCTGATTTTTTAGGCGTTTGTTATACTGTGAATCATCGCTAACTCTGAAAAAGTTGTCCGCTGATCAGGCCGAGCCTAAAGCCCCTTTATCGACGCTCGCGCAAGACGACAGATAACGCTACGGAGAAGCTTTGGTGGAGCGGGAACCAGGAAGGCCAATATTACATAGTTTGCAATTTTTCTCGGTTATAACATGGACCGAGTTTACTTCTCACTGAAGAATGAGATGAAGGGCGCATCAGGTTACCAGTCGCGTTTGAGAATCCAGCGGCTACGGCCAACCGATGGGGCAATGAATGTCTGTGTGTGAAAGTGGCTGAACGCATGCTTTAGTTCGGTTACGCGAGAACAGCGTGCGATTTCTGTGAGGATGGTAGTGGGTGTTTTCCGCAGCCCAGAAAAATTTATAACGCAGGTAGAACCTTATGTGTTTATTTCATACATGAAGCAAAAAGTAGTCACTGCAAAACTGGATTACGCACGGAACACCTAAATAGCACTGTTGTGTATACAATCAAAACAACAAACAGTACACTCAGCTCGGCTCCTTGTGGTCATACAAGTTTGGACAGGTTACGCAAGTCCTGGCCTTTTTCAACGTGCTTACGTTTCACCTGACGGCAGTACTGACGCATGCGAAGGCTTATATAATAATGGAGTAGCTTGGCGAGCATGTCCTCCCTGTCGATAGTACAAGTGAAAGTGAACTTCTCTAGTACAGCATCAATTCTTTTATCGTGGGCATCTCTCTGATTTGCGTATTTAGAGAAATGTTCTTCAGCTTCCATAAAAAGCTGATAATAGGTGCATGCTAGGGAGCGTGAGTCTGCCCCTTGTTTTGCAATTAACGAGCTCAGCTTCGGGCACCTTTGACAAGCCTTTCTGACCCTCCAGTGCTTTCTTGCACCTAGTGCAGGAGGTCTGATTGAAAATTTTTCTGGATACAAACCCTGTAACATAATAAATTATACATTCAACAACACTTGCATCGTTATTATCATACTGAAACCATTCATCGCACTCCCAGCTCCCTTCATCGATTAGGCCGTCAAGCCGCTCTTTCAGCTGGTCCAGCTTGTTCAGTTCCTTCGATGCTGAGCTGTTATGTGGGTTCTTCAAGTCAGCCAAAGTCACAACGCCGTATTGTTCTTTCTCGGAAGCTGATCAGCTACCGAACCGCGGTGGCTTCAGGAAGGAGTAAAGCGACAGCATACGGTACAGTTGCAAGAGCGTTGGGAAAGTTGGATGTTCGTTTTAGCCACCCGCTTGTAGAATAACACCAAAAAAGCATTCTAATGGGTCCTGATTCATTTTTCCGCTCAGGACGTACTTGATATCGCACTTTGTCAACAGGTAGATTGACAGCTCACGAGCAGATTTGAGCGTCACCCTTAATCCTGCCGCACTTGACCTGCTTACGAACAGATCTTGAGGAATTTCTCCTTTTGCAACTTCTTCCTCCCATTCGTCAAGCCAATCAGAGGCACCCTCAAGAACTTTAAGATCATTGCAGTCTATAGTCAGGCCTTCTTCTGGAAAGCGCCGGTTCCGGGCATCAAATAAGTTGTTCATAAAGATTATGAACTCAACGGTCGGCTCGACATTAAACAGCCGCGGTGCTCCTCTGCGTGCGTAACAGAAATTTCCTTTTGCTACGGAATTGCTGAAAATATGGGTTGCCAATTTCACTCTCATTTTAAGCATGTCAGAAGGATGAACATGGTTGTAAGTCAATTTTGGGCATACTCTCAGCTCAGTTGCGTTCTTGGTGTCTGATACAAACAGGGCGTCGTAGCAAGACCATTTAATGAGCTTTCCGCCTTTCTTCAACACTTTTTTGTCATAGAGACGATTGCGTATGCACATGAAGAGATGAGGTGCAGCTGCGAAGACATGCACCTTTCGCGATGAATCCAGTGGTTGCTCAAAGGCATTTAGAACATGCCCCAGAGCACCGCTGATTCCAAGCTGTCTCCACATTGCTCTATTAGTAGAGGCGCCATCACAAACAACTCCGTCAACAAAAAGGCCCGCTTCCTCTAAGTGTACAATACATTGAAGCAGTAGCTGGGCTAGGATCGTCCCTTTCGTAGGTCCCTTGGAGGCAAACACAGCCACTGGCTGCAAGTATGTTTCCCCAAACGGTGCGAAGGCGAAAACAAGCCCGTGATCAGCCGGCTCATTGCTTTGGCTGTTCTTCTCACCAAAGTCAACAAGCCCGGCGTATGTCATTGTTCATCAGTTCACCGTGATCTCCTTTCTAACTTGAATCTCGTCAAGAATGAGGATCCCTCGTCGTTGAAATGCTAGTTTCGGAGCAACTTTCATTTTAAGGGCCTTAAAAAACCCTTCGTCAAAACCACACTTCAGCCCGACTAAGCTGATGTACTTCCTGATAGTGGAAACGAACGGCAGAGGTAATATGGCATTGCTGCGCAGGAAAGAGTATGCCGCAGGGCTTCGGATGTTTAACAAAAGGCACAGCAGCAACCAGTCGTCAATGTATCTTCTGTTCTGCTTCGTCGTGTATTTAGCTGCAGCAATGCACTCCTTTACAAGAAGCAACTGTGCTGCAGGTAAATCAACACTTTCTAGCTTCTCTGGGAGCCCTTCCTCTTTCACTTTGGCGAATTCTTGCTGATAGTTCTTAAGGTGATTCATAAGCAATTTGTTTCGTGCTAAAATCGTGGCCGAGACCGCAGTACAGTGGCTTTCTCATGGCGCAATGTGTTGATTCTTTCAAGTTGGGCAGACGGTACACCTTTCCTCAAAGCAGAAAGCCTGATCCGTTGAAGCGGTACCTTCTGCTTTGCCCTTGCCATTTAGCGATCTGCATGCAATTGCAATGGTTTGTGGAGGCCACTGCATGGCCGACATATGCCACCTGCAGGTGATAATAACGGGCATTTGTTTTGTCTCCACTTTTGTCTCCACCAGACGGAAAGCTTTTTAAACTTGGTCCGCGGCAGCAAACGTTCACATTGTCAAAAGCTTTTACCATGCGTTCAAGTTCAGATGTTGTTGAGACCGGCGGGCTGATTCATATTGCTGTGCAGTCGACTGGCCTGTCGAAAATGTAGGCTTGGATCGCCATGTCTGAGCTTAAGTGCTAAGATTTCTTATTAAATATACAGCAGCTTTCGTCACTGTACACTATGGGAACATCAATGACCAGAACGTCTTTGATCTCCTCTTCGTCGATCCGATGTACTGCCCACGATACCTTGGTAAGCACATATTCGCTGTGAAGTCGAATAAGCCCTCGAATGAAGAGTGGTTTAGAGCTTCAGTGCAATCGCTGTTTTCCTCTTCATGGCTTGTGGCTGCGGTCTTCGACACTTCCGCACCATGTGATGAGCCCTCAGACATGCTGGTGTAATTCGGAAGACGTATAGAAGTTGCCGCAGGTTTCTCTATCCGCGTCACTCTTTTTCGGGGACTCTTGATCTTCTTGGTAAGGTAACGTGGTGCTCCTTCGACAATTGAAGGCACAGCGTCCTTTGTTAGGCCGGATCTTCTATTTCCTGACATCATGACGTGACCGTCTGTTTCGGAGGACCACGTTTTTAGAAGAAAATGAGGAGCAAAATGTTTCTCACACACACGGCCCGTCCGCTGCAGCACACGATCTTTGCGCGGGATTGCTCTTCTCCATGCCTCCAACCTGGCGTCGTCATTCGGTGGCTTGAAAAGTGATAGCTTTACCACACAAGACTTGTAGCCTGTCATACAAAACAGCACGAAGCACTTCCCCATGTCACCAGTGCATCAGTGCATCAGCAATAAACACGACCCACACAAAAGCGATATCCGGACGGGAAAAGGCGCGTAACAGCCGCTACGCGGGCAATATGAAGCGCGCGCGTGCGCATGGAAGCTCCCTAGCGATAGATGGATGGATGGATGGATGTTATAGCGTCCCCTTTGGAACGGGGCGGTGGGTTGCGCCATCAAGCCCTTGCTATTATACTGCCTAATGTCCTACCTAGGTTAAAAAATAAAAATAAATAAAAAAACAGGAAAAAAATACATTGCGATCACAAAGTGCGCATGCGGCTAGTTTCCAAGAAACTCAATTTTTTTGCCAATGGAAACAAACTGGAAGAGTGTGCCTGCATAAGCAAGCTGTCAGTCTGTCTATTTGAATAAGAACATTGTTTCTTGAAAGGTGCTGGCATGCACGATTGACGATTGTAATGATTCTTTCCTGCACTTGGAATGTTTCTGTATTTTCTTTCTGTAGCATTTTTGTTTATGTTTGGTTGCGTCAAGCATCAATTTTATCTAGCCTTTAAAGCTGTCTTTTTTTGGTAAACTTTAAAAATCGCCCCATTTTTACAATGATCCTTAGTTGGCTTTTAGCCCTCATCCGCCTCTAGTGTCGTCCTGTTGACACTGCCTTCGTGCCGCATAGATTTAGATGCGAAATCGGGGCCTTGGTGGGAGTATCGTTCGTCTCCTGTGCAGCCTCATGAATTCATGAACTATGGTACAACAGAAATACAATAGACAAGAATGAAGAGCGCTTCGTGCAAACAAAGAATCGCCCTTAATTATCGCGTCATCTCTTTAACAAGTGTGCTATGCAAAATCATGGAACATGTAATCTATTCTTGCACAATGGACTTTCTTGACTCCATTAATTTCTTTCATCCTTCTCAACACGGCTTCCGTAAGAACCTATCTTGTGAAACACAATTAGCTATTTTTGTACATGACCTGCACATGGCCCTTGATTCTAACCTTCAAACTGACTCAATCTTCCTAGATTTCGCGAAAGCCTTCGACAAGGTTCCTCACAAGCGCTTGCTACCAAAACTTTCTTGGTTAAACTTGCATCATAACGTACTGCAGTGGAAAAAAGAATTTCTGGCAAACCGTACCCAATTTGTTCACGTTAATAACCAAACCTCTAGGTATCTTGCAGTAACATCAGGCGTCCCGCAAAGGTCAGTCCTTGGTCTCCTTCTATCTTTTATATATATTAACGACCTACCAACACAGGTCTCCTGTAACGCTCGTATCTTTGCCGATGACTGTGTTATCTATCGCGCAATCAGTAACCCCTCTGATCAACTAACTCTCCAAAGAGATTTAACTTGCGTCCAGGACTGGTGTAACCAATGGCTCATGGAAATAAACCCCGATAAATGTAAACTCATGTCATTTCATCGAAAATGTAATCCTCTCCTGTTCTCTTATACAATCTCTCACGTCACGATAGCATTAACAGGGTCTTACAAATACCTAGGCGTAACGTTGTCTAACGGTCTAACCTGGAACGCGCATGTCACTAGAGTGATATCATCTGCTAACGGAAGCCTTGGTTTTCTAAAACGTCATCTACGTCTGGCGCCACCAAACCTAAGATTGCTTGCATACAAGTCACTCGTACGCTCTAAGCTGGAATATGCCTCTGCAATCTGGAGCCCTAACCAAAAATATCTAACAAGCTGTCTAGAATCAGTACAGAATCGTGCCACAAGATTCATCCACTCATGCTATTCATATAATGTCAGTATATCATCGTTAAAAGCAGAATCCGGCTTAACAACCCTGGCTTGTCGGCGTCGTATCGCTATTATGTACTTATTTCATAGGTTTTTTTACAGCTCACTTCATCATCCACCCTACATCAGTCCTCTTGCACGCATTTCACTCCGCATTGGTCATCCTTTTCAAGTCGCCCGTCCACGTGCGCACACTACCACTTTTGCCACATCATTCTTCCCACGTTCAGCCTCGGACTGGAACGGCCTTCCACACGACATCGCCGCAATCACCTGCCCATCCACGTTTTTGAACTGTATAATTAACATATTTACCAGCGAGCAAACTTGTACCTAAACATCTTTCCATTGTGTATATAATTTATTTTATTAGCTACCCACCCCTGTGATAGTGAAGTCCTTGCCGACTTGCCTAATTTCCGTGTCTTCCGCAAGGATCGCCCAGATAGGAGGGGAGGGGGAGTACTGATTGCAACCAGACATGAACTATCATGTACAACCATTAATATTTCATCAGACAGAGAAATGTTATGGGTCTTATGTCACGCTTCACCTCAGTCCGTTTTGATTGGCGTTTGCTACAGACCTCCTAACAGTCCGGATTTCCCCACAAAACTGAATAACGCAATAAATGAAATTAAAACGAAGCATCCAAACACCTGTACTCTTTTATTTGGAGACTTCAATTTCCCGAGTATTGATTGGCATAATCTAACTTCCACAGGTAACAGAGATGCTAACGAATTTCTTGATGTTTGCCTTAATTTTAATCTTGTTCAAATTATATCGGAGCCAACCCGTGTAACTGAGGACTGCGCTAACATTCTCGACCTAATATTAACGGATAATCCGGAATACGTTCATTCCATCACGCATCTACCAGGCGTCAGCGATCACCAAGTCATACAAGCCGACTTCACGTTTAAACCATTTTCACGGACAACTAGCAAACGTACCATCCGGCTTTATGATAAAGGAAACTATACTGCCATAAATAATGAACTTCGCACATTCTTACCCCGTTTTCAGTCTGACTTTAATCAAAGAACTATCCACGATAACTGGTACTTGTTTAAGACAAAAATTGAAGGTTTGGTTGACAGGTTTATTCCGAGCATAAATATAAGAACTAACCCCCTAAACCCTTGGTTCACAAACTCACTCAAACGCCTTGAAAACAAAAAGAAGCGTCTTTTTCGTTCAGCCAAGTTGCGGCCTAGTCAGAACGCTTGGGACAAGTATTATGCAGCTGAAAAAAATTACCTACAAAATGTGCGAGAAGCCAAGCACTCTTTCTTTCATTATGACCTGCCAAACATGTTGTCTACTAACCCCCGTAGGTTCTGGCAAGTCATTAATCCCCAGAATACACGCACAATTTCCCTCACCGATGCATCAGGTGAAACTATCTGTGAGTCCGAATGCGCCAACATTTTTAACGCAGCTTTTTCATCCGCGTTTACTAATGAAACCGATCCGGTTGTTTCTCCAAACCCCGCAATTATTCAGGAGACAATGCCTTCACTTGTATTTTCTTCAGAAGGGATTTTGTCCCTAATAGAAAACTTAAAGCTTTCATCCTCTGCTGGCATTGACAACATCAACGCTAAGATTCTGCAGAACACCAAAGATACATGTTCATCTCTGTTGTGCATGTTATTCACTCAGTCACTCCTCACAGGCCAACTGCCCAAAGAATGGAAACAAGGGAAGGTCGTTCCAGTCCACAAATCAGGTAACAAGAACTCACCTCTAAATTACCGTCCCATTTCTCTAACTAGTATTCCCTGCAAAATCATGGAACACGTCATCTATACTCACATCATGGCATTTCTCGACTCGAAGAACTTTTTTAATACTGCCCAGCACGGGTTTCGCCGTGGTTACTCCTGCGAGACTCAGCTTGCCGCTTTCTTACACGATCTGCACTCTAACCTTGATTGGAATCTTCAGTCTGACGTATTATTTTTAGATTTTGCTAAAGCATTTGACAAAGTGCCCCATAAACGCCTTCTTATAAAGCTTTCCCACTTAAATTTTGACCCTAATATACTGAAGTGGATTGAAGAATTCTTGACTAATCGTTCACAATTCGTCACCATTAATAATAGGAATTCTAATTCAGTCTCTGTAACATCAGGCGTCCCACAAGGATCCGTGCTCGGCCCGCTACTTTTCCTAATATACATAAATGATTTACCATTAAACGTAACATCTAGCATACGTATGTTCGCGGATGACTGTGTGATATATCGTGTTATTACTTCTACCACTGACCAATCTTCTCTTCAAAGTGATCTTAATGCAGTCCAGGACTGGTGTAACGAGTGGCTAATGGAACTTAACCCGCGTAAGTGTAAATATTTGTCCATTCACCGTCGCCGTAATTCTCTCCTATTTCCTTATGTAATATCTGAAGTTCCGGTTGAACTTGTTCATTCATACAAGTATTTAGGAGTAACACTTTCAAGCGATCTTTCCTGGAATTCTCATGTTACTAACCTAATATCATCCGCGAACAGGACGTTAGGATTTCTAAAACGCCATCTGCATCATGCTCCTCAACACGTAAAATTGTTAGCCTACAAATCATTTGTCAGGTCAAAACTAGAATTTGCATCGCCTATTTGGAATCCTCATCAGGCATACCTAATTAATAATCTTGAATCTGTACAAAATCGCGCCGCTCGTTTCATCCACTCGTCATATTCCTTTGACATCAGCGTTTCCTCCTTAAAAACTGCGTCCGCATTATCCCCCTTATCGCTCCGTCGTCGCATTGCCAGCCTATCTTTATTTCACAAATTCTTTCATAGCCCTATGCGCATCGCACCTTATATCCTTCCTCCTACACGCATATCTCACCGCACCAGCCATCAGCTACAGGTTGCCCGTCCACGCTCACGCACTGTCACGTTTTTAAATTCTTTTTTTCTTCGCACAGCTGCAGACTGGAACGGCCTTCCTAACGACGTTGCTGTCATTATGTGCCCATCCAAGTTCATCGAAAATGTAAAAAACTTCCTGTTATTGTGACTATGTATTTTTATTCTTGCCACCCCTTATGTAACGCTCCATTTATTGGAGCCTTTAAGGTAATAAAATGAAAATGAAATGAAATGAAATGTAATCCCCCCAATCCTGGGGGCCTTTAAGTTAATAAAGTGAAGTGAAGAAGTGAAGTCCATCGTCTATCTGTTGTGCTTTAGTTAATAATGAATACACATCAACTGGCATCGCATCACATGCCTTTACCATCTCGTGAACTTCATTTAGGTGGCCCACATCCAGGAGATCATCTAGCTTACTCTGCATGTCGACCAAATTTTTGCAGTGGCGTGGGTCAAGAAGGCTACTCAGAACTCCATGTGACGTGTTGCCGCTGGTCGGTGACAGGGCCAGGCTATAGAAACTCGGGCAGTTAACAGAAATCAAGAATTGCGCTGGGGTGGGGTGGTCATTGCAAGCTGACATTTGCCTTAATATACCAAATAGGTTTTCAAGGGTGTCCTGGCATAAACGTGAAGTCGTCAAATAATTGAAGCCTAATGTCTCTGTGACGTAAGTCAACAGGGAGAGTGTGCTGGAGAGCGTTACGCGGAGGCCTTCAGCTGTTCCTTGGCTCAGGAACCCGCCTAGCTTGCCAATTGCTTGCTCCCAAACATCAAGAAAAACCAAGAACTTTTTGATGTTTTTGGCTTGTTGAAACCCTAGACGTCATCGCATCAATTAGGTCCCTCATCATAGATACAAACAATGAGGTTGCCGTTGTACTGCCAGGACCATAGCGGGTCTCCACTTCATTCTTGTATATATAAAGGCCCCTCAATACCTCGTCACTGAAGAACCTAAACGCCAGGTTCACTCGAATCTTTTCAAATCCATTTGGCTGGCAAACAGCCATTGCTATCAGCCGTACTGTATTCGCAGTGTCAAACTTCCAAGCTTCCTTCACGTACTCGTTGCCCACTCTTCCATTAGGTGTCAAGAGGCCTTTCGATGCTATGGAATTACGCACACATTTGACAAGATGAGGGAAGTTTGAAATAAAATGTAGGTATCTGCTTGTATCCACTGGGTGCTGGACATTAGACAGCGTATTTTTTAGATTTCCTTTACTGCCAAAATTTTTCCACATGCTTCTATTCCAAGAAGCGCCATCGCATGTGACGGAATCAACAAAGAGTCCAGATTTCTCAGAGCAGATCACAGTATCGACAATTATTCTGGCCAGTAGATCCGCTTTCACATTACCTCGCGGGCCGAATACCCCGAGAATTTGTTGCCATTTGCCGGTGAATGGCTGAAACAAAATCACCAGCCCATGTTCACAACGGACCCCTGCTTGTTCTCCAGAGGTGTAGCTGCCGAGGTCAACGAATCCGTCGATCAGTCCATTTCTGTTGACCCTCAAGTTTTCTGAGAACTTTATCTCGTCAATAAGGCTGCTCTGTGTCGAACGTCAGTGCCCTTTGCCTTCTCGGCTACTGCCGCGAGCACCTTTTCATTTATTCCAAACCCACTTTTGTACTTGCGGACGTAAGACTGCAGGCATGAAGGACTCGGAACAACCATTACTTTGTGCTTTAGAATGTGATCATAAAGTCGTGGGCTCTTCATATGCATAACAATGCATTCCAAGATCCACTCTTGCTTAAACTTCATACCATTTGTGCCTTTCCTCGTTGAAGCTTCGAAGCATGTTCTAACCTGCACTTGCTACTTTCTTGACAGGCTTGCCAACTTTGTTTCAATATGAGCAGTAGACGTAGCTTCATTGTTCCGTTTCATTTTTTTGACCGTGTCACTCAGCTTGCCAATGTTCAGCCTCTGTCGACGAAGTTGTTTATTTTTTCTTACTAGCTTGCGTGACAAGTTAGCCTGTCTTCCTCGTGTGCGTTTGCAGGAGGCTTGATTCAGCAGCAACTTCCGAAGGTACTTGCATTGCAAACACCTCGTCTCATTTTGGGATATGACGCAACATCTGATGCTGTAACACTTCCCTCCATAAACTTTGTGTTTTGTTTTTGTATTATCAATTCTGAGAATTTCTAACCCTTCACAAGGACTCATAGCATCTATCTGAAACTGCAACTCCTTCACAGTAATAACATTGCTAACATTGACGCTTTTCACCAATGATCCCTGCACATACACAGTGCAGTGGAAATCTACATCAGTACTAGAGCACAGAAGTAACTTCTGAAACACAATGTTTCACCGTTCGACGCACACACAGAAAATGCCACAACTTTCGGAGCACTTGAAATTATGTGCCTTGCCCAGAACTTACTTGGGAGGCTTACTTCTAAAACACTGTCCAAGCCTCCGCTGCTGCTGTCACAATGCGAAGTTGATGGGACGTCGCTGATTACGCTGTCATCACGCTCATCTAAATGGTCGTCCTTCTTTCGCTTGTGCGGCACACATCCAGTCGAAGTAGCTGTCTGTCTTTTCGATGGCAGCTTCTTGGAAAGGTACGCAGGGACGTTGGGGAACAAAGTTGGAACCGCATCGGGTGTTAGAGAAGGGCAATCACGGGGAATTTCCACTGTTTCGCCGTTGATTACATGTGTGTAGCTGCGAAATATAAACCTCTCGTCGAAGTGAACTTTACAGACAACGCAGTTCTTGTCCAGTGGCTTGTCAGCTCGCGGAATCGAAGGTTCCCAAGCCTGGCGGCGTTCATCATCGGCGGGGACGGCGAAGAGAGAGGCCTTTTTTCCTTTCTTTTGTCTGGCTGAGACGTATCCAGTGGTACATCCAGGAGCGAAACAATGTCTCTGTTGTTTCGCCATCACGTAGAGCCAGCACAACGAAACAACAAATTCGCAGGTGAGCCGTCAGGATCCGTCATGCACAAGCAAACAAGAGCGGGGCAGACAAAACTTCACGGCGCGCGCGCCGGAGAGATTGCTCAAACAGGACCTCGCGCTAGACATCTGGATGGATGGATGTTATGAGCGTCCTCTTTGGAACGGGGCGGTGGGTTGCGCCACCAAGCTCTTGCTATTATACTGTCTAATGTCCTACCTAAGTTAAACAATAAAAATTAAAAAAAGAACCACTATAAACTCCCACACCCAAATTTTCTGATCCCCTATTGCTTACTGTGCTTTTGTACGTCTCTGTTTTTTGTCGTTTCCCTACTTTTCGTCCACCAATCCTCCGATCGCCTCTTACTAATGCCTATTGCGGACATGTTTACTTTTCCACTGCTCCCGCTGAACCCAAGGGCTTCAAGGAGGCCACTGGTGCCTAAATCGCCCGCTGGGTAGACGTCTTCACATTCCAATAAAACATGCTCCATAGTTTCCCTAGCTTTACCGCAGCAAGCACATGCTTCTTGTTCCTTATTATATCTCGCTTTATAGGTGCGTGTTGTAAGGCATCCCGATCTCGCTACGAAAAGTAATGAGCTTCCCTTTGAGTTATCATAAATTGCTTCTTTCCTAATTCCTTTTTTTACTCTTAAGTAGTTACTCATGGCAGGTTTCCTTTCCATTGCCGCCACCCATGAGATTATTTCAGCCTCTGTGACTTTCGCTCGACCGCCTTTGTTGCTGTGTTCCTCAGGCGTTCCTCATATTCCTCAGGCGTTCTTCATACTCAATTTTACTGCGAGCTTCCCTCACTTCAAAACTAGTCCAGCCCATACCACTCTGCACAGCTTCATTTGCAGTCTTCCCGTGAGCACCCAATGCGAGGCGACCCATTGACCTTTGGTTCCCATCGAGTCCTGATTGCACCCCTCATTTAAAGCAAACAACCGTATTTCCAAAAGTAAGTCCTGGAACCATTACACCTTTCCACATACTTCAGAGGACCTCGTACCCATTGTATCCCCATAGCGCTCTGTGCTTCATTATGGCTGCATTTCTCTTCCCCTTCACTGTTTTTGTTTTTTCCTGTGTTCCCATATATCTATTGCCTTCGTTTATCCATATACCAAGGTATTTATATTCTGTTACCCGAGGTATTTCCTGGCCCTGTATTTCCACTGTCTGTTCACTGTTTTCATTGAATACCGTAACACCTGATTTTCTAACACTAAATTTAAAACCTAAATTGTTGCCTTCCTGTCCACAGATATTAGCCAGACGTTGCAAATCACTTCGCTTGTTAGCTAGCAACATAATGTCACCCGCATAAAATAAACCTGGGAGCTGCTGCTCAACTACTGTACCCGAATGTTCGTATGAGAGATTAAACCCGATATTACTTCCTTCTAGCACCCTCTCCATCCTCACCATGTACATCATAAACAGCAATGAGGATAAAGGGCACCCCTGTCTCAGTCCCTTGTTGACATTAACTTTCTCCTCGCTTCTCATCCCTTCCCATTCAACGCAAACGGTATTTTCTAGGTAAATCTCTCTCAAAAGCTGTAGACAATCGTCCCCTAAGCCTTCCCCTTTCAGAATATACCACAAAATGTTGTGGTCTACGTTGTCATAGGTTCCTGTATTGTCTAAAAAGGCCAAATATAACGGTATGCTTTCTACTTTTTATATTTCAATACACAGAGTAAGAATAAATAAGTTATCGTCTAAACGCCTACCTATTCTGAAGCTATTCTGAAGTTCTTCCCAAAATGACATTGTTCTCTGCCTAAGTTTGAAGCTTTAATTTGGTTGCCTGCATTGCTAGCCTGTATATTACCGATGTTATGGTCAACGGTCTATACGAGTGAATTCTACCTTTCTCCCCCTTGCCTTTATAAATGAAATTCATTCTAGTTTGTCCTCAACTGTCTGGTATTCGTCTATCTTTTAAAGCTTGTTCCACTGCTTTCACCAGAGCTTCCTTACTTTTTGGTCCTAGTTCATTAATCAGCCTAACGGGAACCTCATCTAGCCCTGTGGCTGTGCGCTTAGGATCATTGTAAAAATGATCTCCATCAAAGGATTGTCTCCATCAAAATGCGACCGCCACGGCCGGGATTTGATCCCGTGACCTGGTGCTTAGCAGCGCAAGACCAATAAGCCACCGCGGCGGGAACAAGCGCCTGAAGAAGGTGCAACGCAGCATGGCGCCATCTCGCGAGGCTACGCAGAACCAGCACCGCGGAAATCGCGGACCGCTGGCCTTCAGCCTCAGCGCCAAAAGACGACAATGAAATGTATGGTGCCCGGTCTTTGCCGTTGA
Organism: Dermacentor andersoni; assembly: GCF_023375885.2. NCBI lineage: Eukaryota > Metazoa > Arthropoda > Arachnida > Ixodida > Ixodidae > Dermacentor > Dermacentor andersoni. The sequence continues at coordinate 3,085,500 of NC_092824.1, read as the reverse complement.
ACGTCACTATTGGATATCACCAAATGAAACTTCACCTCACTAGAAGTTACAGCCTGAGTGATAGTGAACAAACATTAGGAAGAACTCGGAAGCAACATTGTAACTTGCTTCAGCGGTAACTAGTATGTAATGTGGTCCTGTACAGAGGGTTGGTGGCCAGAGACCGCACCTTTTTAAAGTTGTGTTTCTCGGATGATCTCGTTTTGTTCTCACAACTTGCCCGGATGTTCTCATTTGCGGGCACGGATAACATCGCTGGCTTTTGGCTAAAGCTAACTTGAAGGTAGCCGACAACGGGAGCTAAAATCATTTCATGCTTAAAACTTAGCTACAACAAATTACCTAAAACAAGGGCGCCTGTTCCTGTGTTCTCATGCGCGTGCCCTGCCCGTTGTGGTAGCTTAGTGGCCGCGGCGTTGCGGTGCTATGCTCGCCAATTCCACTCTTGTTGCGGCAGCAGGATTGCGATGTGGCGAAAGGAAAAGAAAACAGCGCTCGTGCGTAGATATACGCACTCGTTACAGATTATCAGGTAATCAAATTTAATCCAGAGTCATACACTGCAGTGCGCCTTATAATGAGATCGTCGCTAGTTAAACCCCAGAATTTGAATGTTTAACTTAATGCTTGACTATGTTTTAAGTGGCACCAGAATCAGGGCCCATGCCACAGCCGTTTATACGAATATGTAACTCCTGGCCCTTCTTTTTGTTGTAACGTCACAATATAATCATAAAGAAAGGTCGTGAACGATATCGTGTCATCTCTACTAAGGCCGGATCATCAAACAAAACAGGTAGGTCGACCGTTCGCAAATCGAATGCCACCGTATTGTAAAATAAGTGCTTTCACTGCATAAGCCCGATACCACTAGTTTTTGGGCCAGCCCTGGATATGTTTTTTACGCCGCAGAATTATTTTTACGAAATTATTTGTGTACTCTTACTATTGGTACCGGGATGTTAGGAATATATAAAGACTGTATTTACAATATATATGCAGGATGAGTCAGTGTAGGCAAGATGGCTGACCACCAATAACACGCAGCAGCCAGGGTCTCGCAATCTTCTTCTTCCTCTGTTTTCTTTCATCCTTCCGTAACGGGACCCCCGGGTGGTAAAGCGCCGTCTCGGCGCATGGTAGGCGAAGAATTGCGAGCGAAGTATGTCTTCAGCCGCGAAACGTGGACGACGTGAACAGGCGTCGGACTTGAGGATGCATTAAACTGTATAAGTATAAATAGCGGTGAAATCTCGTAATTTACGGCGGTAACTTGACGTAGGGTTTCATAAGGCCCTGTGTAGCGAGAGAGAAGCTTCTTGGAGAGGCCAAGCCGACGACATGGTGACCAAAGGAGCACCCAAGCACTTGGCGCGAACTTAACATCGCGATGGCACCGGTCATAACGCTCTTTTTGTATATGCTACGAGGCTAATAAACCAGATCGGGCGACTTGACGTGCCATGTGAGCGCGATCGATGACTTCACGAGCGTACTCAGTTGCAACATGTGGCACAGAAAGGAGGATGGTGTCAAACAGCAAGGTGGGGTCGCGACCATACAAAAGATAAAAGGGTGAATATCCGGTGTCATATCCGGACGAGTTGTGCGCGAACGTCACGTAGGCCAGCGTGGCGTCCCAGTCACGGTGATCATTGGAGGCGTACATCAACAGCATCTCTGTGACTTTTCGGTTGAGATCTTGTGTAAGACCGTTCGTTAGTGGGTGGTAGACGGTGGACAGCTTGTGCTTAGTTGCACAAGAGCGGAGGACGTCGTCGACAAGTCGAGGTAAGAACGAGCGGCCGCGGTCTGTAAGTAACTGTCGAGGCGCATCATGGTGGAGAATAACGTCATGAAGGAGAACATCAGCAACGTCGGTTGCGCAACTAGTCGGCAACGCAATCTGTTATCGCGTAGCGTGTCGCGTAATCAGTAACGACGGCGATCCACTTATTATCTCTAGTCGTCGTCGGAAAAGGGCCAAGCGGGTCAAGGCCTCGAAAGAACGGTTCAGAGGGAACTTCAATTGGATGGAGTCGTCTGACAGGTGGCAGGGGAGGTTTCTTCTGGCGCTGATACAATTCGCAAGTTGCGACATAGCGACGCAGGGAGCGATAGAGACCCGGCCAGAAGAACCGGCGTCGTACGCGGTCGTATGTATTCAAAACTCCAAGGTGTCCCGCCGTCGGTGCATCCTGAAGTTGTTCGAGAGCGATGGATTGCAGATGACAAGGAAGGACAAGGATCAACTCAGGGCCGTCACGGGTCATATTGCGGTAGTAGAGGATGCCGTCGTGCAGCACGAACATGTGGCATGTGCCGTCATTGCTGCCAGATTGCACTCCGGCGATGATGGACTGCAAGGATTCGTCGCGCTGTTGTTCAGCGCACATAGCGGTCATGTCAGTAAAAGCCATCACGCAAGTCATCGGATCATGCGCAGCAGGATCAGGGGGATCCACGGGGTGACGAGAGAGGCAGTCAGCGTCCTTGTGGAGGCTTCCAGTATTGTCATCATCATCATCAGCTTGGTTACGCCCACTGCAGTGCAAAGGCCTCTCCCATACTTCTCCAACTACCCCGGGCATGTACTCTTTGTGGCCATGACGTCCCTGCAAACTTCTTAATCTCATCCGCCCACCTAACTTTCTGCCGCCCCCTGCTACGCTTTTCTTCCCTTGGAATCCAGTCCGTAACCCTTAATGACCATCGGTTATGTTCCCTCCTCATTACATGTCCTGCCCATTCCCATTTCATTTTCTTGATTTCAACTAAGATGTCATTAACTCGCGTTTGTTCCCTCACCCAATCTGCTCTTTTCTTATCCCTCAACGTTACACCCATCATTCTTTCTATTCCTCGTTGTGTCGTCCTCAATTTAAGTAGAACCCTTTTCGTAAGCCTCCAGGTTTCTGCCCCGTACGTGACTACTGGTAAGACACAGCTTTTATACACATTTCTCTTTAGGGATAATGGCAACCTGCTGTTCATGATCTGAGAATACCTGCCAAACGCACCTCAGCTCATTCTTATTCTTCTGATTATTTCAGTCTCATGATCTGGATCCGCAGTCACTACCTGTCCTAAGTAGATGTATTCCCTTACCACTTCGAGTGTTTCGCTACCTATCGTAAACTGCTGTTCTCTTTCGAGACTGTTAAAAATTACTTTAGTTTTCTGCAGATTAATTTTTAGGCCCACCCTTCTGCTTTGCCTCTCCAGGTTAGTGAGCATGGATTGCAATTGGTCCCCTGAGTTACTAAGCAAGGCAATATCATCAGCGAATCTCAAGTTACTAAGGTATTCTCCATTAACTCTTATCGCCACATCTTCCCAATCTAGGTCTCTGAATACCTCATGTAAACACGCTGTGAATAGCATTGGAGAGATGGTATCTCCCTGCCTGACGACTTTCTTTGTTGGGATTTTGTTGATTTGTTTATGGTGGCTGTGGAGCCACTATAGATATCTTTCAGTATTTTTACATACGGCTCGTCTGCACCCTGATTCCGTAATGCTTGCATGACTGCTGAGGTTTCGACTGAATCAAACGCTTTCTCGTAATCAATGAGAGCTATATATAAGGATTGGTTATATTCCGCAGATTTCTCTATCACCTGATTGATAGTGTGAATATGATCTATTGTTGAGTAGCTGTTACGGAATCCTGCCTGGTCCTTTGGTTGACAGAAGTCAAAGGTGTTCCTGTTTCTATTTGCTGTTACCTTAGTAAATACTTTGTAGGCAACGGACAGTAAGTTGATCAGTCTATAATTTTTCAAGTCTTTGGCGTCCCCTTTCATATAGATTACGTTAGCGTTTTTCCAAGATTCCGGTATGCTCGAAGTCATGAGGCATTGCGTATACAGGGTGGCCAGTTTTTTTAGAACAATCTGCCCACAATCTTTCAAAAAATCTGCTGTTACCTGATGCTCCCCAGCTGCCTTCCCCTTTTGCATAGCTCGCAAGGCTTTCTTTCTTCTCCCGGCGTTACTTGTGGGATTTCAAATTCCTCTAGACTATTTTCTCTTCCATTATCGTCGTGAGTGCTACTGGTACTGTATAAATCTCTATAGAACTCCTCAACCACTTGAACTATCTCATCCATATTAGTAATGATATTGCCTGCTTTGTCCCTTAACGCATACATCTGATTCTTGCCTATTCCTAGTTTCTTCTTCACTGCTTTAGGCTTCCTCCGTTCTTGAGAGCATGTTCAATTCTATCCTTATTATACTTCCTTATGTCAGCTGTCCAGTGTTGTAAATGACAATAAATGAAAATTCCGGGAGCCGCAAAGCCCAGCAACCAAGCCGTCCTGTCGGGTTCCGGAGGGAAGACAGCCAGCAGACTGCGTGGTGGTCTGTAATGACCGAAAACGTGCGGCCGTAGAAATATGGCCGGAACTTGGCGACAGCCCAAACTATAGCCAAGCACTCCCGCTCGGTGATCGGGTAATTTCTCTCGGCAGATGACAACAGGCGGCTGCCGTAAGCTATCACACACTCGGTACGATTCTGTTGTTGGAGGAGAACTGCGCCTATGCCATGGCCGCTTGCGTCAGTGTAGTCTTTGGTCGGTCCTTTATCTTAAAGACCAAGATTTTACTCAGAATGTTGCTGCGTATCAGGAAAAAGAGAAGAGGCTGACCAGTTTGTTACTAGAAGCATCTTCCTTCATGGAAAAAAAGGAAAACAAACAGATTTGCGAAAGTATGCAAGCCTCTAAATATAAGATAGAGAGAGAGAGAGAGAGAGAGATCTGGCTCATTTTTACCGTCGGAGGACTGACAAAAATTGCTACATTTATGTCTCGGCACATAAAAGTACATTCAGCCGTCATAATATCAGGCACTTTCTCTAAAGTTATTTACTTTTAAATGTTCTGCGAAAAACTGTCGGTAAAAGAAAGTGCATGGTTTTGTTACTCCGGTATACCTAAACTATATGCAGTGAACAATAAATATGTGCAACTGACTCATTCAGTGACATAAAAACATTGCTAACGCAGTAGCTCGTAGCAACAAACACTTTGTTACATAAGCATCAAGCACTTGTATGCGTTTTTTTACAGCGAGAGCTGTATGTGACTAACCTTCCGTAGTTTTGTCGGCGTCTGGCAACAGAAAAAAAACATCGTGTGGGCCAATATTAGTGATCGTGCAGAAACGGTCCAACCTCAATGGCTGATATCCCTGGGAGCAATGGAAGGCACTGCTATCCAGCTCGGCCCTCGACGACCAGTTATAGCTAATCCAGAGAGCTGAGAAGATGGCTAGAGCCAGCGGAGCCCTAGACTAGGGGCTCCGACCATTAGCGATTGTTCTGATTGTTCATTTGATACAGTTTATGTATCCTGTCCTATGTGGGCTCGAACGCGCCCTTGAACTTAAATATTGTCGGTGCTAACTACGCGAACGCACTGGTGCCACTGCTCGGGCGTTCGTCGTTGTCGTCTTCTTCCACAGCTGGCTCCGATGTGCAAAACAACTTTCATCATCAGCAATGGCGCGAGCGTCGTCGTCTTCCACAGCTGGCTCCGTTGCCGCTCATCATTCCAGTGAAGGAGTGAGTGAGTGAATAAACTTTTATTGGGTCTAGCAAAACGCAATAGAACGCGCTCCCGGCTTCTCCCACGACGGGACTGACAGATCTAGCCTGCCGGGCCGATCGCGGGCGCGCTGGACGGCCAGGATTTGGTCCTCAAGGACGGGACTTCGCAGGAGCGCGTCCCACTCATCCTTGGTGAACTTCGGGCCAAGCGACCCGCGCTCCCAGAGCATATGAGGCAAAGTAGGAATAGGAAGGAAGTAGGAATAGGAATAGGAAGTAGGCGTGGCACTACAAGCCACGCAAGAACAATTCGGATAAATCTCGGGATATATGCTGTTAAGGGACGCCGGATTTGGGTAGGAGTTCATTTGCAAGAGTCTGAGCGTGACCGCCTGCGGCCTGTGCATATCATTCCAGCTTCAATGCTCTTTTGACGTCGTAATTGGGAGGCCGCGTCCACGGAAGTATTAGCCACTGATTAAGAGGGTGTGAGCCATTCAACAGCTGAGTTATCGATGGGGTGGCCCAGAGCTGTTTGTTTTGGCCGTAGCTCTTCGCGGCTGCCTCGAGCCGCGGTGGAACAGCTCTGGGCCATCCAGCAGGTCCTCGGGGCGCTCGAAAGGTAGGGACCCCACAAGCCGGCAACGGCGGGCGGAGACCCGCGCTGAGTAACGGCGACTTCGTAGATGATGTAGGCCCTCGTCGGGGCGCGCGAGCGCCCAAGTGTAGGCACATATAAAGTTGGCTTCAATCCAATCTAATATCGATGCGGCGGACACGTACAGTTAGTACACCCGAAGAACAACATGCGTACGAGGAGCGCATGAGGAAACAGCAAAGAGAATGTAAACGGTGCGGGCGCGAAACGACCACCGACGAAGAACTTTCCCACGATGCTGAAACGAAAACGACAATCGCGAGCCTGGGCACCTCTGAACGAGCAACGGCTCCAGCCTCGCAACACAATCCGACGGCAGAAGTACCGGATGGAGCGAGTGAACGACTTCAAAGGCGCGGTTGCCAAGTTCCGACGACACTTTCTGGATAAGCAATTCGGACTTAGTTGCAGAGTGTGCGACCGTCTGTGGTTCGAGAGCGACCCGACGAGGATCGGAAATGTACGAGACGTGACGAATCTGGACCGTGCGCTACAGGTACTGTACCGCACGTTCCCAGACGTTCCCGGCGACGTAGCCGACTTCAAGCTAATGACAGTGAAAGCTCTCAAACGAAAAGCAAAGTGCTTTCGCTCTCATTGCATCGTTACAGAGTGGAATGGTTGTCATTTTTTATCCTTGATGACATTTCGTTGTGTACCTGACATATATTACTGCGTCAAAAAAATCCTTTAAATAGTGCTATCGACAGCACCTGGAGAAGAGGGTACGGCACGACTTGTGTCTGATGCTGGTGCAAGCTTGCATGATGCATCAATAACAGAAAACACTCTTATACCACCAGGCTAATGCTTTGTGAGAATAAAAATAATGTTTAAGACACTTTCATGCTTTTGTTAATCTTCTTGCGGAAACAGAAATAACCAGAAACAGTTGAACAGCTGAGTAGACAATAAATAACTTCGCTTGGCGCAAATAAGGAAGAACGGAAGAGAACGTACAAACTGGGAGACATAGCGCAAGAAAGACACAAGGATGAAGCGCTCGTCCCATGTAGCGCTCGTCCCGTGTTCCTGCTTTGTCCTTGTGTAATTGTTGCGCTATGTATCCCAGTTTGTACGTATCCCACCAACACGCCCAAACTTCTTCCCTGCTAAAGGGGAAGAGAACAAGCGGTACAGGTCCTTCCACATAAAAAGCTCCTCTGCACGTGCCCTGTAATATTTGTGGGCGTGTAAGTGTTAGGGGCCCTCTAGCAACATTATGTAAGCTAGTCCACGACTGGGGACAAAAAGCACTTTGCTGCAATGTTGTGCCTGTTAGCCTTCAATCCGTGGCAATTTCTATGAGGAATATTGAATACAGTGGCATTTAAAAAAAAAATCTAGAATGTGCAGAGAGTGCCGATTTTCCCTTCTTTTTGCTACTCGAAAAAGGTACCTAAGTTTACTTTTTATTTAATTTTTTAATATAAACGCTTATTCTTAAATTGGAAACTATCTAAGCAGCACGTGTGCCACTCAAGTGCGAAAGCTCCAAGAGGAATTTCATGCCCGAAAAGCAGAAGTTGGAAGAAGATGCGAGAGCAGCGAGACAATGTGAGAGCCTTGTAACACTGTCACAACATTGTACATAAACTTTAAGAATGCTAATCCTGTAAAGCGGTTACAAGCACTAAATGTTTTTGAAATTCAAACAAGAGAAAACTTACAGAACAAGATGGAGGATTCAAGAGATCAATAGGAGTCGAACAAATAATATAAACGGTAGCAACATTTTGGCCAGGCAATTGTATTATGCATGCCAGCAGCTGCTTTCTGCTCCCCCACCTTCAATGGGGAAAGTTGAGAATAAGGTGGTGCGTAGAGTAAGGTGAGGGAAGTGTAAATGTTCAAAAAAGAGGACAGAAAGAAAACAAAGAGGCGTAGGTTTCTTGTGATAGAGAGAGAACATGTAGCGCTACTAGTGCTATTTTGTCGGAGTGCTATTTCGTCTGTTCGTCGAAGAAGTAGGGGTGACAGACCTGGAAGGGGATTTACATATGTATGCAGGTGATCTCTGTGTTGGGCCTACTTTAACGAGAAAATGGGAACAAAGAAGATATATGATTTGGATATTGAAGAAAAAGAGCAATAGAAAGAGAAAAATCTAGTTAAAGAAGCTCAGTTGTATCCATATGTTTTCAGTAAAGAAAGAAAGCATGAAATGCTTTCTTTCTTTACTGAAGCACACAAGGATGAATGTTAAGACGCGATAACCTTATTAAGAGACGACCATGAGGGACCTTATCGAATGCTTTTTCGAAATCTAAAAATATTGTGTCAGTCGGGATGTTACGATCTAGGTTTAAATGTAAGTCGTGCAAGAAAAGAGCAAGTTGAGTGTCACAGGAATAATTTTTGCGGAAACCGTGTTGACTTGGGTGAAAAAAATTGACGGATGTTAGGAAGTTAGCAATATGCGAATATAAAATATGTTCCATTATTTTACAAGACACACTTGTTATGGAAATAGGGCGGTAGTTACTCGGTGATGATCGGCTTCCTTTCTTGAAGACTGGGATGACCTTGCCCACCTGCCAGTCATGTGGAATTGAAGCGCTGTTAAGTGATTCCTGGAATATGAGTGATAAAAACAGGCTACACACATGTTTAGTATTATTATACCGTCTACTCCTGTAGATGACGAGTTCTTCAATGATTCAATTACTTTGACAATGCCGATGGGATCGAATGTGATATTTTGCATGAGCGGATATGCGAAGTATGGTGGATCGGGCAAGCCATCAAGTAATTCATTAGTAAAAACTGAACTAAATGATATGTTAAGAAGATCCGCAGCCTCAGTCTCAGGGATCGGAAGCCCGGAGTTATTGATAAGTGATATCTCATTCCGCTGATTAGGATTAATAGTTTTCCAAAATCGCTTCGGGTTAGTTTGTAGCATAGCTGGTAAAGTGGTAGAAAGAAACTTGTGTTTAGTTTGAGAGGTTAACTTGTCATATTCTTTCTCGACTGCGTAATACTTCTGCCATGTGCAAGAAGAATTAGATCGTTTGGCTGATCGAAACAACCGTTTTTTCTTATTATTTAGTCGTTTGAGGGATACATTAAACCATGGTGATGTTGTTCTTTCTGTTATTGTAATGGTGGGGATGTAAAGACGTATAAGGCGATGCATCTCTGCTTTGAAAAGCAGCCAGTTCGACTCGAGAGAATTTAGTTGAAAGTTAGCGACGAACGTATCGAAGTACTCAGATAATTCTCGGTTCATGCTGACATAGTCCCCTTTATCATAGAGTGTAAGTGTTTTCCGATTTTTTTTGTTTCTTTAGTACGTTGCAACGAAACGAACTATGTACTGCCAGGTGGTCGCTCAAACCGCGCAATAAGGTGACAGGGGTAAAGTTATCAGGGTGAGTCGTTAATACAAGATCTAAAACGTTGGACGAGTGAGCAGTGACGCGTGTTGAGTCAGTGACGAGCTGCGTTAAGCCGAATGTTATACACGTGTTTAAGAAGTCACTAGCGGGGCTGCTTTTAGATAATGTAGAGGCAGGATCGGACCAATCAATAGTTGGAAAATTAAAATCGCCAAACAGAAGGACAGGACTGTTAGGATATGTTTTTGTCAACGTATTTAAGGCTTCATGAAGTGAAGGCGTGAAAGAACTGTCGGTACTAGGAGACCGATAGCAAATACCAATCAGAATGTGCGGGTGTGTAGCAGTGCATCGAATCCAAATCATTTCCAGTTTTGAAGAGAGGTTTACAAGTGAACAATGTAGGTTACGCTTAGTGGCGATTAATACACCCCCACCGCGTGAGTTATCGGGTCTATCTTTCCGAAAAATGTCAAAATGCGAGAGGTAAGGGAGAATTTCGGTATCATCGATTGATGTGTTAAGCCATGTTTCTGTTAGTAGTAAGACATCGCAAGAAGATGAGCCTATTAGACTGCACAGTGCATCACGCTTGGGAACAACACTTCGAATGTTAGCGAGCAGGAATGATAAAGGCTGACTATTCTGTGGTTGCGGTGTACATTTTGGTCTCAATGATGGCTAAAGGTGTTCCTCAATGACCTGGTTAGTAGTGTGGTCGAAGTAGTAGGTTTTTTCACCTACTATAAGCTTTTCATGTCGCAACTTGAACCGCAGTTTACGGGCCCTTCCAAACTCGATGAGGCGTTTCTGGGCAAGGCGCGTGCTTGGGGCGAGATCTTGCGCAACGGCATAGCACGTACCTTTGAACTTACGAGCCGAAGAAAGGACAAGATCTTTGCTTTTAAAGTGAGTGAACCTCACAATTATACGCCTGGACTTTCCAGTTTGGAAAGACCCAATGCGATGTGCACGTTCAATATCACGCGGTTCTATTTGTAAATCTAGATATTATGAACAATGTGCAATAATAATTTTCTCAGAATCAGACCATGATTCTTTAGCTTTATCGGCGATGCTGTAAAAAACAAGGTTATTTCTTCTAGATCTATTTTCAGCATCGTTTATCCGGGCAGACAGTACACCTATCTGTGCCGTATTTTCAGTGCTTATCTCATGTAGTCTGCCTAATTCACTTTGCATGTCATCGATACCAGCACAGGCTGTCTCAATTTTGTGTAGCCGTGTTTTGGTTTTCCTGAACGTTTTATCATGATCAACTAGTTTTTTTTCAATAGACTTTAGCTGTTCAAGCATTACCGTCTGTCCGGATTGCAGTTCTTTCAATGCATTAAGAATCTCTTTGTCGGGGCCGGGGTTAGATTAGATCGTGTTCTAAGCTGGATTCGAGGGTTTTTAACTAACCGTGAGCAATTCGTATACGCTAACTCACAGTCTTCATCCTTAACACCCGTGCTTTCAGGCGTACCTCAGGGTACCGTACTTGGTCCCCTCCTTTTCTTAATATACATCAATGACCTACCTTGTAATATTTCTTCTCATATCCGACTCTTCGCTGATGATTGTGTGGTTTACCGAGCAGTTACTAACCCCAGCGACCATTTGGCGTTACAAAATGACCTATCGCGCATACAAAACTGGTGTACCACTTGGCTCATGTCTTTAAATGTAGCTAAAACCGTGTTAATGTCTATTCATCGTCGTCGTAATTACGATATCCCTAATTATAGCATCAATAACACGCAGATTGCAACAACGGATTCATTCAAATATCTTGGTGTGTACATCTCGCGTGACTTAACTTGGACCTGTCATGTTAACCACATAATAAACTCTGCTAAACGTACTATAGGTTATCTACGCCGTAACCTTTTCCTCGCTCCTCCCTCTATTAAACAACTTGCTTTTCTAACCTTTGTGCGGCCCAAGCTTGAGTATGCCGAAGCTATTTTTGACCCCTACCACAATAACCTTATTAAAGCCCTCGAGTCGGTTCAGAACCGCGCGACACGATTTATCCTGTCAACTTATTCATACAATTCAAGTATCTCGGCACTAAAAGCCCAAATAAACCTACCCTCTCTAGCCTCACGCCGTAGAATAGCCCGTCTTAAGCTTTTTCATAAATTCTTTCATTCCTTGCCTTTTGACAACCCGTACATAAAAAGAGCACATCGCATTGCCCGCACCAGTCAGTCTAATACAGTATATCCCCCACAAGCCCATACCGTTACTTTTCAGCAATCATTTTTTTCTGCGCACAACACGGGACTGGAATGGCCTGCCTGCCGAAGTTGCCACTATCATCGACCCACTTGCATTCAAGCGACTCATCGAAAATATCCCTTTGTAATTTGTAGTACCTATCTTTGTCACTAACTCCCCACTCCCTCATGTAATGTCTCAACAGAGACCTTTGAGGAAATGAATAAATAAAATAAAAACAAATAAATAAATAAATGTCAAGCGTATGAGTGCACATTTTGTCGAAATCAGAGGACGTTAAAATAAAGATAAAGATGCGGAAACATTCGTGTCCTTAGATTTAGGTGCACGTTAAAGAACCTCAGGTGGTCCAAATTTCTGGAGTGCCCCACTACGGCGAGCCTCATAATCAAATCGTGGCTTTGGCACGTAATACGCCATAGTAGTCAGCCTCAGGGAACATAACATTGCTACAATAGGCTTTAGTGGGATATATCCCAGTATAATGAAAATACAATAAAAATTCACCTACGTACGATGACTATTCAATAACGACTGAATGGAAAAACAGCGCAGAAGTACTCCAAAAGATTTCCAATGGATTCACAGACCTTTCCATGTCAAAGAAATATACAATGAAATACCAATGAAAATTCCACAATATTTTTGTTGGTGGTGGCACACAATATGAATGGAAAACCGATAAAATTCCGACATTTTTTCTAATATATATATATATACATATGCGCCTTCCCGGCAGTACATTGCTTCTTGGCTCTTAGTGCGCGCTTCAATCCCGTGACACAATTCCTTTAACTGACTTAGAATCGGTACGTGTTATGGCATTCGCAATGCACAGCGGCAAGACAAACGTCTGTTCACCATGCAGCATAAGTGGAACAAGTGCAACGAACATGTTACCTTTCGGCCTCACCAGAGCTTCTAGCAAGACAGGTGCTTTCAAGTGGTCGAAGACGGCAATCAAGAGCTGCTGCTCAAAATCCGAACGGTGTTGGCAGCAGAAAAGAACACTGCGGATTGCAGAGTGAACTGGTCATGCGCCGCTTATAACAAACACGCGAAACGTGTCGAAATAGAATCTCCGCTAGCGACTGAAAGCGTCCTTGGAAGCGGAGGCAAAAGAATAAACTAAGAAGCCCACTGCTCTATCGGCTATTTATTTTTTTCGTCACGCATGCGCTTCTGCATAAGGGAACATGCACGACAGGGCACCGATGCGCCATTCCCTGTTCCGGCAAGTGTACGGCACTCGGTGAGTGGCTGCCTTCACATTTACCCTTGCGTTCAATAAAGATAGGTCGGGGATTTCAGTCACGCTCAAGCGACCGCTGCTGGGGCGCGCTGCAAAACTTGGGTCCCATTGTGGTTGCGATACGGTCGCCGGGCAGTAAGAGCAGATTACCTTCAGAGAAAGCTTCTGTCATGTTTCACATTAATCATCACATCTAAAGATCAGCTCTAGGGTCTGAATCCGAGCTAGTTGGCACGGCAACATCTTTGAAGTGAGTGCTGCCACTCGCTGGTCCCCCATTTACGCTGTTCCCCTTGAAGATGAAGTTCGGCCAGCTTTCATCATCATCATCACAACAGCCCGTCTACCAGCAGGAAGAGGGCTCGCAAATAGGCAGCTCATCGGTGCCCCTTGAAGAGGCTGTAGAGCACATGAGAGAGAGACAACGATGCATTATTCCAGCACTAGAGCTCAAGATCGGATTGGATTAGATATTCTTCTTCGATGGCGCCTACTCAGTGCGGGAGATTGGCCAAGATTTAGATGGTATTAGGAAGATGTTGGTATTACAAAAACTGATAAAAGCGCCATGTGGAAACGGATAACGATAATGCTTCAGGAAGTTAACAAGAATGTCTTGAAGCAGCTATGAATTCCTCCACGGCTGAGTAGACATCTCTGCGGTAGTTGCCAAGAGAGGAGGATCCTAGACAAGGGATATTTAATATGGAGAAATTTAAACCAAGTTGCATGAACGTGGGTTCTAAAATCATCATCATCATAAGCAGCAGCCTGTTTTATGTCCACTGCAGGACGAAGCCGGCGATCTCCAATTACCCCTGTCCTGCGCCAACCGATTCCAACTACCGCCCGCGAATTTCCTAATTTCATCGCTCCACCTAGTGTTCTGCCGTCCTCAACTGCGTTTCCGTTCTCTTGGTACCCATTCTGTAACCCTAATGGTTCAACGGTTATCTAACCAGCGCATTACATGACCTGCCCAGTTCCATTTTTTTCTCTTGATGCCAATTAGAATACCGTCCATACACGTTTGCTCTCTGATCCAAACGGCTCTCTTTCTGTCTCTTAACGTTATGCCTAGCAATCTTCGTTCCACCACGCTTTGCACTATCCTTAACTTGTTCTCAAGCTTCTTTGTCAGTCTCCAAGTCTCTGCCCCATAAGTCATCACTGATAAAATGCACTGATTGTACGTACACCTTCCTTTTCGATGATAATGGTAAGCTTCCAGTCAGGAGCTTTTTGTTTTTCCTTAAGCATTTTTCCTTTTAAAGCGGAAAAACGGCGGCAGAATAAGAAGGTTATCGATGGTCTCATCTACTGCACAGAATGACACAGAGGGGAGGGTGCCAGACCAGCACTGTGACGATGAAAGTTCAATAATGGTGTGTGACAGCGTAACCGGGCAAAGATTACTTCAGGTTTTCTGGTGTGAAAGGAATTTTCGTGCCAAGGGAATAGGAGGTGTCGATATTCTGAAAAATTTGCTATCGATTGATTAAAAAAGTCTAGAGCTATTGCATATATCTGGAATCAGTAGCAGTTAGGTAAGCTGATGCCGGAAGTAATGATAGTACAGGGCCATTGAGGGCCGCTCTCGCGAGACTGTCAGCCATCTCGTTCATGTATAATCTCCTATGACCAGGCAACCAAAGTAATCTAATGCAATTTATGTGGTCAGGCACTAGAAAAGGAAGTGTACGTGAAAGGCTACCACGACTATTTGTTGTGAGCAGTGTACATAATGATAAAGAATCGGTTATTGTGACTACAGTTGATATTGACACGTGTACTTATCGTTATCGGGCGACCACGTTTCGCCACCTAACAAATGTAATCGCACAGCGCGGGACGTGCCTGCATGTATCCGAAGTTTCTGGAAAGTTATCGATGCTTCTACCCGGCTGTCTGTTGTCGCCGAACGTTGTGTTATCTGATTTCATCGCGTGACGCGAATGGTGTAGAACTTTGTGGAAGGTACGCGGGTCCGAACGATTAGTCTGGAACATTCGACGACTGCTGTATAAAAGCCGACGCGCTTGACTCGCTGATCAGATTTTCGACGATCGCCGATCGTGTTCGCCGCTATCGTTGTGTTATAAGTGTAGCCTGTTTTTGTGGGCACAGGTTCGCCCAATAAAACGCTCGTTTCCTTAATCACAGTATTGCTACTGTGTTCTTGAACGTCACCACCACGTGACATCTGGTGGAGGTGCTTGTGCGTTCATGTACCGAACGCCCCCGCAAAGCCGCGATCCAAGCCCGAAGCCCGAGGACAGAACCAACATCGCCCAAGACCAGCGTGCTAGCCGCAGACTGCAAGGACTGCCCCCAGAGCTCGGACTTCTACCTGAGATGACTAAGAAGATCGTGGTCAAGACAACCCCAATGGCTGCCCCAACGTCCCCCGTTATCCTACAACAACCTCGGGACCCACCAACTTTCCATGCAGCAGTGACTGAAGACCCGGGATCATGGCTGGAGACCTACGAACGCATCGCGACGTTCAACAACTGCGACTCCGACGACAAGCTGCGGCATGCCTACTTCGCCTTAGAAGACGCCGCCAGAACTTGGTTTGAGAACAGGGAATCGACCTTGACAACGTGGGACCTGTTCCGTAGCGGCTTCCTGCGCACTTTACAAGCGTCGTGCGCAAGGAAAGGGCTGAAGCTATGCTGGACGCCCGAGTGCAGCTACCAAACGAGAACGTTGCCATCTTTACGGAAGAAATGAGCCGCCTATTCCGCCACGCCGACACGGAAATGTCCGAGGAAAAGAAAGTCCGGCTACTGATGCGTGGTGTAAAGGAGGAACTTTTTGCCGGTAGCCCACCGAAGACCGTCGACGAGTTTCTTCGCGAGGCCACTAGCATCGAGAAGACACTCGACATGCGAAACCGGCAATTCGACCGCCGCACCAACTCTACAAACTATGCCGCCGTTCAATCGCTGGCCTCCGACGACCTGCGCGAGGCTATCAGGGCAGTCGTACGAGAGGAGCTTCAGAAGATCTTCCCGTCGTCGCAGCCTCAAGTGGCCTCGATCGCTGACATCGTCAAAGATGAGGTTCAGCGGTCGCTTGGAGTTCCGGAGGTGCAACCTCAATTACCGCAACCCCAGTCAGAAGCGATGACCTACGCCGCCGTCGCACGCCGTCAAGGCCCTCCTCCGCGACCGCGCCAGGGCCCTGTAACGCCGAAATTCCGTCGACCACCCCCGCCGCCAGCACGCCCACCCGTCACCCAGCGCAGCTACCCGAGGAAGACAGACGTATGGCGCGCTCCTGACCACCGCCCGCTGTGCTACCACTGCGGAGAAGCGGGTCACGTCTACCGACGATGTCCATACCGGGAGATGGGACTGCGAGGTTTCGCCGTTAACGCGCCGCGGCCACAGATTGGCGAACGACCTCGCGATATCGCCGACTACCTCGCCGCCACTCAATGGAGCCCTCGACGACCTTCCCGTTCCCCGTCACCAGGCCGCTACCTGTCGCCGCAGCGCCGACCATACACTGGCCCAGTCCGAGGCCGGTCCGTCAGCCCATATCCGGAAAACTAAAAGCAGCAACCGATGGAGGTGCGGTTGCTGTTCGTCGAACTGACGGAGATCTTCCGCCGCCGACGAAGACGACGAAGAGACCATCTAGACGACATAATAACGACACGCCACCGTCCCGACGAAATCAGGAAGCCAAGACTACACCGACGAAAGACGATTTGACGACGCGACGTTCCAACTTCAGTTCAACACGACGCAGCCGTGATCCGACGCCAAGACCTAACTGTACCGCAAGACGAAGAACCACCGTCCTCGACGTACTTTTCGACGGCCACGCAGTCACCGCCTTAGTAGACACAGGAGCCGATTACTCCGTCATGAGTGGACCCATCGCCGCCCAGTTGAGGAAAGTTAAGACTGCATGGGAAGGCCCTCAAATTCGGACCGGTGGAGGACACCTGATTACGCCGACTGGGATCTGCACGGCAAGAATTACCGTTCATGACCGGACTTACCCTGCCACCTTCGTTATCCTCCAACAGTGTTCACGAGACGTCATTCTTGGCATGGACTTCCTGAATCAACATGGCGCAGTCATCGACCTGAAGTCGAAATCGATAACGCTGTCGCAAGATCAAGCGATACCGCCGGAGAGCTGTCGTAGTCACCACGCCTTGGGTATGCTCGAAGATCAAGTGAGCATCCCGCCGCGCTCCAGCATTATTATTTCCGTCGGCACCGAAACACCCGCTGACATAGAAGGCGTCATCGAGGGCGACCAACATCTACTGCTCGACCGTGAAATTTGCGTCGCAAGAGGGATCGCTCGACTCCATGGAGGGCAAGTGGAAGTTATGCTAACCAACTTCAGCCAAGAGTTCAAGCACATCAACAAGGGCACGACAATCGCATACATCGAGGAAATTGTGGAAACCAGCAATGCCTTCGTCCTCTCGGATTCAGCCGCATCTACCCCGATGAGCATAGTCCCCGAACCAGACTTCGACGTCAATCCAAGTCTTCCTATGAGTAAGCAGCAACAGATCAGAAGTCTTCTCTGACGATACAAAGACTGCTTTTCGACGTCATCGAGGATTCGGCATACACCAGTTGCAAAGCATCGCATAATAACCGAAGAGTGCGCTCGACCACTCCGCCAGAGCCCTTACCGAGTTTCGACATGAGAACGTGAAGCTATTAGGCAACAAGTCGACGAAATGTTGCGCGACGACATCATCCAGCCGTCGAAAAGCCCATGGGCCTCTCCTGTAGTCCTGGTTAAGAAAAAGGACGGAACCCTACGCTTCTGCGTCGATTATCGTCGACTGAACAAGATCACGAAGAAGGATGTGTACCCCCTTCCACGGATATACGACGCATTGGATCGACTCTGCAACGCTAAATACTTCTCGTCGATGGACCTCAAGTGTGGCTACTGGCAAATAGAAGTCGACGAGAGAGATCGCGAAAAGACCGCCTTCATCACGCCAGACGGCCTCTACGAGTTCAAGGTCATGCCATTCGGACTGTGCTCGGCGCCTGCAACGTTTCAGCGCGTCATGGACACGGTGTTAGCAGGATTGAAGTGGCAGATGTGTCTTGTTTACTTGGATGACGTCGGTGTCTTCGCCGGAAATTTCGACGATCACCTTAGGCGGCTTGCGACAGTGTTAGAAGCCATCAAGTCATCAGGGCTCACTCTGAAGCCGGAAAAGTGCCGCTTCGCTTACGATGAGCTTTTGTTCCTAGGCCACGTCATCAGCAAATCAGGAGTACGCCCCGACCCACAGAAGACAGCTGCCATCGCAAAGTTCCCGCAGCCAACGGACAAGAAGGCAGTGCGCAGATTCCTTGGCATGTGTGCCTACTATAGGCGCTTTGTCAAGGACTTTTCACGCATCGCGGAGCCGCTAACACATCTAACCAAATGTGATGTCGAGTTCAAGTGGGAAACGCCGCAGGCCAAGGCATTTCAAGAACTCAAACGACGCATGTAGTCGCCGCCGGTACTTGCACACTTCGACGAGGACGCCGATACCGAAATCCACACTGACGCCAGTAGCCTAGGACTCGGTGCCGTCCTAGTCCAGAGGAAAGAAGGACTTGAACGGGTGATATCGTATGCTAGCCTGTCGCTGTCAAAAGCGGAAAGCAATTATTCTACGACTGAAAAGGAATGCCTCGCCATCATTTGGGCTACAGCTAAATTCCGCCCTTACCTCTATGGCAGGCTGTTCAAGGTCGTCAGCGACCACCACGCGTTGTGTTGGCTAGCTAACTTAAAGGACCCTTCAGGACGGCTGGCGCGGTGGAGCCTCAGACTACAAGAATATGACGTCACGGTAATATACAAGTCCGGAAGAAAACACTCCGACGCCGACTGCTTATCACGCGCCCCCATCGATCCCCCGCCGCAAGACGAAGAGGATGACGACGCATTCCTTGAGATAATAAGCGTGGAAGACTTCACTAAACAGCATAGAGCAGACCCAGAACTAAAAAACCTCTTCGAGTATTTGGAAGGGAACACCGACGTTGTCCCTAGGGCATTTAAGCGCGGTTTGTCTTCGTTCACACTACAAAACAACCTGCTCGTGAAGAAGAACTTCTCACCAGTCTGCGCCAGCTACCTTCTTGTTGTACCGTCAGCGCTGCGTCCAGAAATACTGCACGCCCTACACGACGATCCAACCGCTGGGCCCCTCGGATTCTCCCGGACGCTGTCGAGAATACAGGAAAGGTATTACTGGCCGGGTCTGACCGCCGACGTAGCCCGTTACGTCAGGACATGCCGAGACTGTCAACGACGCAAGACACCACCGACAAGGTCAGCAGGATTACTACAGCCGATCGAACCTCCTCGCCGACCATTCCAGCAGATTGGGATGGATTTGTCGGGGCCGTTTCCGATGTCAACATCCGGGAATAAGTGGATCGTCGTGGCGACGGACTATCTCACCCGCTTTGCTGAAACTAAAGCTTTACCAAAAGGCAGCGCAGCCGAAGTGGCGAAATTTTTCGTCGAGAACATCCTGCTGCGACATGGTGCCCCAGAAGTCCTCATCACCGACAGAGGAACGGCTTTTACAGCAGAGCTCACCCAAGCCATTCTGCATTACAGCCAGACAAGCCACAGGAGGAGAACTGCCTACCATCCGCAGACGAATGGTCTCACGGAGCGCCTGAACAAGACCCTTGCCGACATGCTAGCAATGTAGGTCGACGTCGAGCACAAGACGTGGGACGCGGTCCTGCCGTATGTAACCTTCGCTTACAACACGGCGGTGCAAGAAACAACACAGATCACGCCGTTTCAGCTGGTTTACGGCAGGAACCCGACGACGACGCTCGACGCCATGCTGCCCCACGTCACTGACGAAGAGAATGTTGACGTCGCTAGCTATCTCCAGCGCGCCGAAGAAGCCCGACAGCTCGCCCGCCTACGGATCAAGAACCAACAGAGGACCGACAGCCGACACTACAACCTCCGACGACGCTTCGTCGAGTACCAGCCCGGCGACCGTGTTTGGGTTTGGACACCGATACGCCGACGAGGACTGAGTGAGAAACTATTGCGCCGCTATTTCGGACCCTACAAGGTCATTCGACGTATTGGCGCACTGGACTATGAGGTCGTGCCAGACGGAATTTCGCATTCAGAGCGGCGCCGCGCACGATCTGAAGTGGTTCACGTGGTGCGTCTGAAACCCTTTTACGGACGCTGACGAACTTCCTTATTTTGTTGTTTTCTTTGCTACGGGTGTTTTTCTTTATTACTTTCGTTTGTATGCAGCATCGTGTCGATGATTTTTTATGGGGGGGGGGGGGGGGGTAT
This sequence comes from Dermacentor andersoni, assembly GCF_023375885.2. Classification (NCBI taxonomy): domain Eukaryota; kingdom Metazoa; phylum Arthropoda; class Arachnida; order Ixodida; family Ixodidae; genus Dermacentor; species Dermacentor andersoni. The sequence goes on along the minus strand of NC_092824.1, from coordinate 3,065,109 downwards.
TGACACGTGTACTTATCTTTATCGGGCGACCACGTTTCGCCACCTAACAAATGTAATCGCACAGCGCGGGACGCGCCTGCATGTATCCGAAGTTTCTGGAAAGTTATCGATGCTTCTACCCGGCTGTCTGTTGTCGCCGAACGTTGTGTTATCTGATTTCATCGCGTGACGCGAATGGTGTAGAACTTTGTGGAAGGTACGCGGGTCCGAACGATTAGTCTGGAACATTCGACGACTGCTGTATAAAAGCCGACACGCTTGACTCGCTGATCAGATTTTCGACAATCGCCGACCGTGTTCGCCGCTATCGTTGTGTTATAAGTGTAGCCTGTTTTTGTGGGCACAGGTTCGCCCAATAAAACGCTCGTTTCCTTAATCACGTTCTTGAACGTCACCACCACGTGACAATATTGATGAATTTGGCTTACCTAAGGCTAACGCTACAGCTACAAATTCAGCCACAAATGCGGATAAGTAGTCCGGAATCGTAATTGAATGAATGAATGTTTGATGTTTATTGGCGCAAGGGCCAGGTATGGCCAAAAAAGGACGACAAATTCATTTGGTTTTGTGAATATTACAGCGGAGGAGATAGTGTCCGTAGTTAACGGCATGCCATTCAAACATTCTACTGGTCACGATGGTATATCCACAGTGGCCTTAAAGCATTGTATTGATATACTGTGCATGCCATTAGAAAAAATATTCAATCTCTCTTTCTATACAGCTACCTATCCAGATTTACTAAAGATCGCTAAGGTTATTCCAATTTACAAAAATGGGGACCATAACTTATTAGAAAACTACCGTCCTAATCCGTCTTACGTTGCTTAAACACCCTCTTTGAAAAACTTATCGCCCAACGAATCACTTCATTTCTTGAACGTGAATCCATTTTATCTTATTGCCAGCATGGTTTTCGAGCTAAAAGATCGACAAGCACAGCGGTATTAGCTCTATCTGACTACATAAATTCTAACTTGAACAACAACAAAAGTGTCCTAGGCATATTGCTAGATGTGAGAAAAGCGTTTGACACTGTGGATCATGACATACTGCTAAATAAGTTAGAATGCTATGGTTTCCGGGGTCTAACTCTTCAATTTTTCCGCAGCTATCTCAATAACAGAAAACAACTAGTTTCCATTGCAGATAACAAATCCGACGTTTCTGACATTGTTACAGGGGTCCCACAAGGCTCAGTACTAGGGCCAATATTTTTTTCTTTATTTGTAAATGATCTTCCTGATACCTTAGAAAACTTCTCTGATGTGATGTATGCAGACGACACTGTTCTACTTTGTGCGCTAGACACCTTGGATAAAACATTTCAAGTGGCTAATAATGAACTTCGGAGTGTTCACCAGTGGTTCGCGTCAAATAAGCTAACTCTGAATATCAAGAAAACTAAATACATTCTCTTTACTTCTTCGTGGAAAGCACCACTAAAAGACTGTCATTCGCTTTCTCTAAACCATAATATCCTTGAGCGGGTGAGTTCAATTCTATACTTGGGTGTCACACTAGACGAGCATCTTCATTGGAAGCCTCACATTGCATTGCTGTGTAAAAAGTTGAGCAAGGCTTATTTTATGCTGTATAAATGCCGTTATTACTTCGACCCTGCCACTCTGAGAACAATTTACTTTAGCATATTCTATAGCCATCTATCCTACTGCATTGCATCTTGGGGTAATACGTACGTTTCATATGTTGAACCTATCGTACTTCTTCAGAAAAGGGCCTTGCGATTTATGACTTTTTCGGACTACACTGCTAAATCAATGCCGCTGTTTCAAAGTTTAAATATACTGCCTTTTGATTTATTACTGAATCTTAAAACTCTATTGCATACTCATAACAGCATAACCACTAACTGTCCTTTGAGTGTATCAAATTTTTTACATTCCAGAAGCAATACGCGCAGCGCACTTAAGGGAAATTTTCTCTTGCCAAAAATGCATAATGTATATGGAAGGCGAAGGTTAAGCAACACTGGAGCACTCCTATGGAACAGCTTACCAACAGAAGTAAAACAAGCAAAATGTTTTTCACTATCAGTGAAATCTCATTATCACTCATTACTATTATCTGCATAGTTTTCATCTGGATGGTGTACGCATGTTTACCTTTTTCACTTGCAGTGTATAATTTACTAAATACAAATTCCTTTCTGTGGGTTTCTCGTAGCTAATACACGTACCCTGCCTTGTGTTTTAAATGAATGTTTATGTATATATGACTTACTTATACTTCTTCGTATTGATGTTAATATTGTGAATTAATAACTAGCATGGATCCCAACTAGCCTTGAGCTAGGGATCCAGATGTCCTGTACAACATTTCCTGTGTACTTTCCTATTTCGAATAAACTTCAATTTCAATTTCAAAGAGAGCCATGCTAATGTTAATGAGTTCGTAGTGGACTGACGAGTTCTCTGAAGTTAATGTGGCGTGGCTGTAAAGGGGCCTAAATGAGTTGGTGTATATTACATAAAATCTACGCCTAATAAAATTATGGCAATGACTAATGACGTGTACTATGTACACTAAAATGCACTGCGAAAGAATGATGCAATTTAAAAAAATATGTGAGATGCTAAAATTGCCTAGAGCACTACTGCCTCGCCAGAACCCTTGAAACACAATGGCCCTGAAGCATGTGCTATACGAAACAACTATCACAGCGGCATCCTCTGAAAAGAGGAGGCGCTACGAATGTATGGGGCTAATAACATGGAACACAACATCTAGGAAACCTAGTATTGCGTTAGTGCGAAAGAGCGGTTCTGGGCCGAGTAACATTACAGGGTGAAGGGGGATGTGCTGCCGGTATGCTAGGGGAAGATGTTTCTCTCAGATTCGGCTTCCCGACACTCCGGGAGGCCGTGGAGGACGGTCAGCCTTTCCCCGCATGTACCACAGGTTGGAAGCTCATTTCCAGTGAGTAAAAAGTTATGGGTGCCAAATGTGTGTCTTATTCTGAGACGACAGAATAGGACACAGTTCAGCGTGATTTTGTTACAGATGGCCAGAAACCTAATTGCGGCTTTATTAAGTGCAGCTTATTATTTGTTTCCACTTCCCACAAGCGTTGCCAGTAGTTTCACAGTTTCCTTCATAAGAGGGGCTTCAGATCGGTGACAGGGACTGCAGCGGTAGGATTAAAAGCATGCGATGCAATTGACGTGGCCACCTGGTCTTCCAGAACATTACCCTCGATGCCCCTATGGCCAGGCACCAAGAATATAATCACATGCTGGTTAGATATATACGCTCTACACAGGACGGAACAGAGTTCATTATTACTGGATTTTTGTGCTTACAGAATAACATCGAGGCTTTCACGACACTTAGGGAGTCCGTATATATAACTGATTTTTCAAGTTTTCATTTCCTTATATGCTTCACAGCCGACAGTGATGCGTAGGCCTCAGCAGTAAAGTTACTTGTTTTCGGATGTAGCACATCGGATTCCGAGAAGAATATACCAGAGCCTGCATAAGACACCCCGTACTTCTAACGGCTGCAGCAGGGACGCGTGTACCGCAGTGATTCCCCCGTTTCCGAGCGCAGCCTTACACCACTACCGACACGACGATGGTGCTCTCCGTCGCCTCGTCGTCTCTCATTGCCACCGCCGCCGCTGGGAAACCAGCTGGTGCGACCGACGCTGGTGAGGCCGCAATATATTCATCTTTATCAAGACCCCCTTGTGCAATATTGTTTAAAAACAAAGTGTGCGTTTCATTTGACAACGTGAGTGCTATTGCTTTAGTTGATACCGGGGCTGCAGTTTCTGTTATGAGCAGGTCCTTCAAAAATTGTCTTGGACAAAAAGTTATGTTCTCTTGGGATTGGAACGCCACCTTTCACGGAGTTGGCGGGGAAATGTTACGCCCACTAGAGGTCTGTTGTGTTTCAGTTGGCATAGGGGACCAAACATGTTGTAGTGAATTTACTGTGCTTGCACGTACAACACTTAACATTATTTTAGGAATTGATTTCTTGCGTGAGGGGGGGTAGCTTTGGATTGTGGCGCTGGCACGATTTCTCTTTGCCGCGACGCGCGAACTTCATAGGCAGATAACACCAGTGATGCCGCGGACGTTCTCTCCGTGTCGCAAGATGTGTGTTTGCCCCCTCAGACTGCAATGTTGGTACCTGTCAGCACTTCTCTCCGTCATACGAGTTCTTGTTGTGATTCAGCCGAGCAGAATTATAACAACGCGCTCAAGAAAAATATGATAGTCCCTCGCTCCCTCGTTGTCACCACTGTTGTGTACTCGTTGTGGACTGTGAACGTTTCAACCCAATGCATAACATTGCCGCTAGGACTTAAACTGGCAAGTTTTGACGAACAAACCTTTGTCAGCGTCGGAACGGTCGAAATGTCAACTGCCGATAAAAAAACCAACCCCGATTGAAGCCATGATAATTCTGCTGACTTTAAGCGCATGATTCACAAGTCGCTGCCTTCTAGTGAGGAGTGTCTTCTTCATGCCGTACTCACTCACTAAGCCACAGTGTTGCATTTTGCTCAAGACCAACGAGCATCCCATACACCACCGGCGTCTCGTATGCAACGCCGCATCCATACAGGGCAAGCGACGCCAATTTGTGAGAAGCCTTATCGCGTTTCACCTTGAAAGAGAAAAGTCATCGCTGAGTAGGTCGAAGAAATGTTACAGAAGGAGTGGTCCAGGAATCAACGAGCGTCTCATACACCACCGGCGTCTCGTATGCAACACCGCATCCATACAGGGCAAGCGACGCCAATTTGTCAGAAGCCTTATCGCGTTTCACCTTGAAAGAGAAAAGTCATCGCTGAGTAGATCGAAGAAATGTTACAGAAAGGAGTGGTACAGGAATCAACGAGCGTCTCATACACCACCGCGGTCTCGTATGCAACACCGCATCCATACAGGGCAAGCGACGCCAATTCGTCAGAAGCCTTACGCGTTTCACCTTCAGAGAGAAAAGTCATTGCCGAGAAGGTCGAAGAAATGTTACTAAAAGGAGTGATCCAGGAATCATGCAGCCCCTGGGTTGCTCCTGTGGTCCTAGTCAAGCAGAAAGACAATTAACTGAGATACTGTGTGGACTATCGCCACCTTAACCCCGTCGCAAAGAAAGACGTGTACCCCTTACCACGAAAAGACTCCACTCCATGTCGTATTTCTCTTCTGTTAGTTTACGGTCAGGATATTGGACAATTCCCATGCACCCTGCAGATAAGGAGAAGGCAGCCTTCATGACACCTGACGGTCTATTTATGTTCAACGTTATGCCCTTGGGCTTACGCAATGCTCCAGCGACATTCCAGCGATTTATGGATACCGTGCTCCGCAAACTCAAATGGGAAATTTGCATGTGCTATTTAGACGACGTCATTATCTACGGCCGGACATTTGGCGAGCACAATCAGCGCCTGTCGGTCGTTCTCCAGCAAGCTGGCCTTATTTTAGACTCGAAGAAGTGTCATTTCGGTGACCGTCAAGCTCTCGTACTAGGCTTTCTGGTTGACAAAGGGCATACGACCAGACCTTGAAATGATAGCAGCGGTTCGCGACTTGAAACAGCCCCACACGGTGAAAGATATACGAAGCGTTTTGGGCCGGTGCTCATACTTCCGGCGCTTTATCAAGAATGTCGCACAGCTTGGCTCTCCCCTCACGTCTCTCCTTCACAAAGACACCCCATACTTGTGGACTGCAGACTGCGAATCGGCGTTTCAGCAGCTGAAATGTTTGTTGACTTCTGGGCCGGTTCTGCGGTATTTTGATCCGGAGGCGTCAACTGAGCTGCATACTGACGTTGTGCTTGTTCAGATCTGTGGTGACCGTCAGCATGCCATTGCCTATGCTAGTTGGACATTTACAAAAGCGCAGAGGAACTACACCGTTACTGAACTCGTGTGTCTAGCAGTCGTCTTCGCCATTCAGAAGTACCGTCCTTACCTACACCGCCGCGCATTCACGATAGTGACTGACCATCGTTCACTCTGTTGGCTCTTTGGGCTGCGTGTTATCGATAATGGCTAGGGGTGGCATTCACGAAATCTTACTCATTTCGCATTGGAATGGCCGACAACGCTCTCTGCAATGCCTGTCCTTGCGAGGAACGCTAGGACACATTCTGTGCGACTGTCCTGAATATAATGTTCAGAGACAGACCCTGGCGTCCGTTCTAGCGCGCCTTGACAATAGACCATTGTCAGTTGAAACGATTTTCACATATCGCCGACAGAACACATCGCGGCTGAAGGCGACGAAGGGACTACTTCGGTTTTTGAATGAGACGGTCTTGGGCAAGCGGCTGTGACAGTGATGTCACGTACCACGCAAGAGTGACGGTCTGTAACTGACGATGTGTGTGCTGTGCTATGTGCTCTCTCTCTCTCCCTCTCTCTCTCTCCTTCCCATCTTCTATACCCCCCATCCCGCTCCCATGTGTAGGGTAGCCAACCGGTAGAGCTCAACTGGTTAACCCCCCTGCTTTTCCTGCTCAACTTTTTCCTTCTTTCCTTCCTTAGGCTGCGTGACCCGTCGGGCCGGTTGGCCCGCTGGGCTTTGCGCCTTCAAGGGTACAGCTTTTCCGTCAACTACAAGAGTGGACGGTGTCACATGGATGCTGATTGCCTATCCCGTCTCCCTTCGCCGCACACTAACACTGTCGATGATGACTTCAATGACTACCTGATTTCCACCTCTTCCGACTTACCACACCTGAGTACCTTCGAGAGCGAGCAACGTTGCGACCCTACATTAAAATCCCTACGGGCAGCTACGTGCAGCCAGCAGCAACAACGCCGTTTACTTTTCTTAATGGTTTGCTATGCGAAAAAAAATACTCAGCTGATGTCCCTCCATTGCTTCTAGTTGTTCCCGAAAACCTGCGCCCTGCTGTCCTTCGTTCTATGCATGAAGATATCACGTCCGGGTACATTGGCTTCGCACGCACGCTGCATCGAATTCGCCAGAGATTTTTCTGGCCCAAGCTCTGGAAAACAACGAAACAGTATGTCGCCAGCTGTACTGTTGGCCAGCGCCACAAGCAAACGACGACCGCTCCAGCAGGCTATTTGCAACCAGTTAGGCCACCGACATTACCCTTTGAAAAAGTCGGCATCGACTTGCTCGGCCCACTCCCAAAGACGTCAGCTGGCTACCACTGGATTATAGCATGCGTAGATTACCTTACTCGCTACAGGGAAACGGCGGCACTTCCGTCTGCTACTGCAGCAGATGTCTCTTCATTTCTGTTGCACCACGTCACACTCCGCCACGGCGCTCCACGGGTTGCCATCAGTGACTGTGGACGGCAATTCACCGCCGACGTTGTTGATGAACTTTACGGCTTTTTGGTTCTGCATATCGTCATTCCACTCCTTACCACCCGCAAACCAATGGCCTCAAGTAGCGGACGAATCGAACCCTTACCAATATGTTAACGATGTATGTAGTTGCTGACAACAAAAATTGGGACGCCGTCTCACCTTTTGTAATGTACGCGTACAATAGTGCCAAGCACGAAGTTACTTGATATGCATCGTTCGTTTTGCTGCACGCGTGCGTTCTCCAGAGCTTTCTGGACACTATTCTACCTTTATTGTGTCAAGAAGATACTTCAATCGCCCAAACTCTGTGTCGACTGGCGCATGTTAGGATGTTGTCCTCGCAAGACAACAACAAGATTCGCTACGATGCGCGGCATATCCCCGTCAGCTTTAGTCCCAGTGAATATATGTTTGGTTGTGGACACGTGCTCGCAAAAACGGATTGTACCGCAACTTTCTCGCCACTTACAGAGGACGATTCTTTATACTCACTGGCTTGAGGGATGTGAACTATATCGTCCTCAAAGTGACGGCAAGTAATCGGCGTTCACGTGCGGCACAAGTTGTTCACGTGGACAAACTCAAGCAGTACTATCACAGGTCCCTTTAACTCGCTCAGTGAGCTTCGCCTGGCCCGGGGGAAAATGTCTGAGCACTGCGCTGCTGAGGCAGAGAAAAAAGAAGTAGAGTGCGCGCACGTGATCTTGGAGTACTCTGCGCCGGCTGGGGCTTGCCTTTGGCTTCCTCTTGGACCTCTTTTCACCCTGTAAATGAACATCTTTCGTAACAATATCATGTCGTGTTCATGTAGCTCTCGTTCGGGTGCTGTGTCATGCGCAGCCCGGTGAAGCGAATCAAGCGTCGGTCCAAGCTTGTGACGCATTGCCGCCTGCCAAGTAGCGGGCTTTACAAAATGTAAGGGCGTCGACGGTGCAAGCATTGAGGAAGAAATTCAACAAGAGGGGACACTCGGCGAAAACTGGCAACAGGAAGCACCTCACCCCTAGTGTTAATCCCATCCGTTAGCTGACGCGAGCATCGGAAAAAAAGAATGTGAGATGAACTTACAGTCGTTTTATTTTTTCTATTCCTTCCTGGTAAAACTAAAAAGTTTTGCGTATAAATAGACTTATACTTCGCGACATATTTTTCTCGCGTTGCCTAGCAGCAAGCTAGCGGCACGCCAGACCAGAACCACGACACAAGGTGGTTCTAGCCAGACGCGCCATGTGATGCGTCATGCGCCATACGTGCCACCGAAGCGAGCCAGGCCGGCTGCGCATCTAAAGTTCGCCTTTTCGGCGACCCGTCTCTTTTGGATGTAGCCCGTATGTCGGGTTCCTGGTGTTTTCTTGCGTCCATTCTGCATTTCGACATGGCACCACTGCACTGTTGGACTGCGGCAAGTGAGAAATTTTGTTTAACAGTCTGCGACACATTTCAAGCAAATTTAGGCTTATAATAGGGCACCTAACGGCGAGTAGTGACGCAGTTAGCGAAAAACAGCTTAATGTTTAATGTTAAGCTTAAAAGCTTTTAAGCTTAAAAACAGCTTTAAAAAACTTAATGTCTTATACTGGGAAATGTTTGCGACGCTTTCTGAGCCCTAACATTATCGTAACTTATTTCGGTAGTTCTTGGGCATGCTTGCCGCAACCGGCTATATGACCGTGGTGACGGTTTCGCGTGTACTGAATATTACTGGGACAAGTTCGTGACGCTTTCCCTGACCCACATTATTGTATTTCGCTACTTATTGGGAAACTTCTGAGGTACGCGCGCCACGCCTGGCGTTGCGCCGCAGTTAGCGAAAAGCAGCTCGGCTGTTGCCGCAGTTTCTCCAGTGTTGAATATCACTGGGACAACTTCGTGATGCATTATCTGACAACCAAAATTATTGTAGTTAATTTCGTAAATTCTTGTGCTACTTTTTAGCCATACTCGCCGCGCCTGTGGTTGTGAAGCAGTTAGCAAAAAGCAAGCCGGCTGTTGTGACAGTTGGGCGTGTATTGAATTTTAATGGAAGAAGTTCGTCAAGCTTTTTATGACCCTGCAACAACATATACCTTCTTTCGGTACTCACGCTTGCCGAAAACTTAATGAGCGATTGCCAAGAGTGATAACACGGGAGTATGGGATAACACGGGAGGACATATAAAGGAAAACGCACATGAGCTAAAAAGCGAAAAACTTGAAAATTGTGTCTTCTGAGCGACTTAAAACAGGATTTGCACCCGCGAATTTGTCTTTAGTGCGACTAGAAGGCATTCTGCGAGCGTGTAACATGGCCTGGCTGAGAGCCTGTGTTGTGGCCACCTCTGTGCACTTGGCGGATCATCGCGTCGACTGAGGCCAAGTCATTTTGGAAACACGCAGTCACCCGTGTATTTGTGACCTTAAAGTGCAGGAAGTAATGCACGGGAAGGGACGGATGCTTGATAAGCAGATGTTTTCTTCAAATTTTATGACATTGTTTGGGAGGAGTCTATTTGCTACGAAATATATGTAAAAGTGAATTTTGTAGCGTGAGCTACACTGACCGAGGTTGAGCAGTTTCGCGTGGCACCTGGAGAGCCATGCTGCGCATGCACGAGAAGCAGTGACGTCACGCGGCTCACAGCTGGCGCACCAGAGCCGCCGCCGCCGCCGCGCGCGCCTCGCCGGTCTGCGGATTCCAGAGGAGTGACGTCACAGCCGCGGCAGATGCACTGGCGCCGGCGCGCACCAAGAGAAAGAGAGAGAGAAACAACTTTATTTGCCATTGTAGGGTAGGAAGTTAGGGCAGGTAGGCCTAGTGTGGCTCCCAGGTGGGGGCGACGTCTTGGGCCCGCGAGATGAGTGCGAGTTGCGTTTTCTTGTCTGCTCTTGTCAGCAGCTGGTTCCAACACTCCTCGGAGGGAGCTGGCAGCAATGATTTTGGGGGAGGGTTACCCTCGCATCCCCAGAGAATGTGTGCCCGAGTGGCGAACACTCCATGGTCGCACTTAGTACAGACGGGGTCGTAATCCCCTCCAGTGATTAAATAAAGCCTAGAATGACTGAGAATTGAATCGGTCTGCAGTCTGCGAAGCATGGTGGCTTGCGCTCGTTCGAGGTTGGGGTGGGGAGGCGGGTACACGCGTCTCGTCTCCTTGTAGAAGTTGGTAAGGTCAGCATAGGATTTGGGGGCCTCTGCGAGCGCATCTGGGTTCGAGGGGCCGGCCTCTCGGTTAGTTAGGCCTCGGGCTAAACGGTCGACCCCTTCGTTCCCAGAGTTCCCCGCGTGAGCAGGTACCCACACTAAGCTTACAGTTCTGTCGAGAGCGCAACCGCGGAGGATGTGTGCGGCGGCGCGACAGAGTGAGTTTTTTGAGAAATTTTGGAAGGCTTGTTTAGAGTCACTGAGAACCGTACTTGTGCAGTGATCCGCGATGGCTAGCGCGATCGCGCGCTCTTCGGCTGCGGTGGGGGAGTGTGTGCGCACTGTAGCGGCACTGATGAGAGTGGTGGTTGGCGTCGCTACGCAGGCTACGTATGTGTTGGAGTCGCATTTCGCCGCGTCCACGTACATGGCATGTTCGTCGGCGGAGTAGGTGACGTCTAAGGCTTGTGCCTTCAGTTGGCGGCGCCTATCGTGGCGGCCGGGTAGCATATTCTTGGCCATGGGTTTGATGAACAGCCGACTGAAGACTCCAGTCGGGAGGGGAGCAGTGGGGTGGATGTCACCTGTAGGGTTAATGTTAAGACAATTAAGAATGTAACGACCGTGTTCGGTGCGAGAAATACGGTGTATCTGTGCAGTCTTGTTGGCCTCTATCAGCTCTGCGAGGGTGTTGTAGACTCCAAGCTGGAGGAGACGCTGTGTGCTGGTGGACTGGGGCAGTCCCATTGCCGCCTTGTACGCCGAGCGGATGATGCTATTTACCGCCTCTTCGTCTTTGCAGCGGAGGTGGTAATAAGGGTATGTGTACACAATCCTACTAATGAGGTAGGCTTGTGTGAGGCGGCAGAGATCGGTCTCCCGCATTCCCCGGCGGTGAGTGGCAATGCGGCGGATTAGGCCATTGATTTGGTGGGCTGTGGTTCGGAGGCGTTGGATGGCTTCCGAGTTCTGCGTGTTGTTCTGCACCAGCATGCCTAACACACGGATAGTCTGTACGGGGGCTATGGGGTGGGTGGCAATGTGGAGCATGATCGGCTCTTGAGGGTCGGGGACGGGTCGGCGAACACGCCTGTCTCGTATAGCTAACAGTTCAGACTTGGTGGCCGAACAAACGAGACCGTTTGCCTGCACGTAAGTGTGCACGGTGTCGATTGCCTGTTGAAGTGAATCTTGTATCTCCCCGTCCGAGCCAGAGTTTGTCCAGAGGGTAATATCGTCGGCGTATATTGAGTGCTTAATGTAGGGTATGGTGTCGAGAAGTGTGGGAAGGCCTCGCATACTAATGTTGAATAGGAACGGGGACAAAACAGCTCCCTGTGGTGTTCCGCGGGTGCCCATGGTGACTTTGTCACTGCAGAGGTCTCCAATGTGGAGTTCAGCAGTGCGGCTGTGAAGAAAGTTGCCAATATAGTTGTAGCTGCGAGTGCCTACATTCACCTGCGAGAGGTTGGTCAGTACAGAAGCGTGCGACACGTTGTCGAACGCTTTACTGATGTTGAGGCCGAGAATGGTGCGTGTCGCCCGGATGGGACCCGGGACGAGTATGTCGTGTTGTATCTGCCACAGGATGTCTTGGGTAGAGTCCAGCCCGGAACCCAAACATGGGGGGGGGGGGGGAGGAGATCCTCCTTGTCTGCGTGAGTGTGGAGTCTGTTCAGAACCACGCGCTCCATAACCTTCCCCAGGCAAGACGTGAGCGAGATGGGCCGGAGGTTGCCCAGATGGAGTCATTTGCCTGGTTTGGGTATGAAGATTAGCTTGGCATGCTTCCAGGAGCCCGAAAGGCGACCTTCATGCCAGTGGTGGTTGAAAAGGTCCGAAAATGCTGCGACCGACTGGTCGTCGAGGTTTCGGAGCATTTTGATGGTGATATGGTCATCGCCGGCGGCCGCGGTAGTCTTGATGCGGTTGAGAGCGGTGCGGACTTCCGGCGCCATGATGTCTCTGTCCATGTCTGGGTTTTGGCAGCCTTTGTAATTGAAGGGGGTGGGAATGTCGGTGGAGGTATTTATGTATTTGTCTGTCAAGGTAGCGAGGAGTTCCTGGTTCGCGCCTGGAAACGCGTGTATGATGCGGTTGGGATTCTTGTGTGGTGCAGACTTGGTGTGGGTCGGATCAAGCAAGTGCTTCAGCAGAAACCAGGTGTTCTTGCATCCCAACTGCCCGTCGAGTCGGTCGCAAGTCTGATGCCATTGTTCCTGACTAAGTTTGGTGGAGTAGGCTTCGATGTCTCGTTCGAGGCGAGCGAGGCGAAGCTTGAGAGGGCGGTTGTGTTTGCGTCGGAGCCAGCGAGCGTGGAGGCTGCGCTGGGCCTCCCACATATGCATGAGTTTAGCATCTGGGGTGGGGCCACCCTCCTCCTGCGTGACTGTGGAGGTGGCGTTGGCTGCGTCGCGGAGCAGAGTATCTGTCCATGTGTCGAGGTCGTCTATGGGGCTTTGCGGACGCTGAGCTCGTACGTACCGGAAAGCGTCCCAGTTGGTGTGTTTGAATGTGCGGCGGGGGCCCTTGCTGTGTGTGGCTGTGAAGGTAGTGCTGAGAACATAGTGATCGCTACCTATGTTCATACCGAGATTTTGCCAGCGCGCATCTGGGATGTTGCGGGCGAAAGTGAGGTCGGGGAAGCTGTCTTTCGTGATGCTGTTACCGAAACGGGTGGGCCGTTCGGGGTCGAGGAGGAGCGTCAGAACCAGTGTCTGGGCAGTGTCCCAAACATTGGTTCCTTTACGACCGCAGGATTCGCTGGGGTAGCCCCACTCGGCGTGTGGTGCGTTAAAGTCACCCACTATAAGTAGCATCTCGTTCCGCGTGGTCGCACACGCTTTGCGGAGGAAAGTGGCTACATGAGAGTGCTCTTGTACAGGAGGAGAGTGGTCTTGTCACTTGGGGGCTGTGCACGTTCAGGATGTTGAGTGGGGATTCAGTTTGGCTGTTTGAAAGGACCTGCACGAAAGTGTGTGGGACTTCGGAGTAGTCAAGATCGAGTTGATTGGCGGTGAGGTTGCGGTGTACAAGGATGGCGGTGCTCGGGCGGAGATCCGGCGCCACCGATTGGTTGTAGGCGGTATAGATCGCGAGTTTGGTGCCAGTGTATGTTTCCTGGAGCGCTATAATGTGGGGTGTAAATGGCTGGGCCTGCAGGGTATACTCCAAGGCTATCCGCTTTGCCTTGAAGCCCCTGCAGTTCCACTGCCATACTGTGATGGGCGCGCTAGCCATCGCGTTTCCTGTAGCGTTAGGGACGCTGCGGAAACGGTACGTCGGTTTTGATAATACCACCAGCAGACGTGCGCGCGGCTGCACTCTCGGTAGAGGGAAGTGCACTAGGCGACTGAGTTGGCTTTGGTGTAGTGAGGGCGTCAGTTTGCGCAGGGCCCGTGAGGCGATCGAGGCGTGTGGTTAGGGTGTGAATATTGGCTGCCATTTTGGTGCAGCCTTCAATGAGCTGGTCGATAGTTGGGGTCAGCCGTTTCAGGACGTCCTCTATTTTAGATAAGCGGGCGTCAAAGGTTTCGAATTTTGCATCAAGCTCAGAGGTAGAGGAGGGGGGAGGTGCCTTGCGCTTATTGCACTTCGGCTGGTCGGTTTCCATGTTGGGGTCATTGGTGAGGTCGGAGGTGGGAGCGCGAGCCACCTGCTGCGGCCGCGGTTGTGGGTGCACCTGTGCAGACTCATGGCTGTGAATTTTAACATTTGCCTGTGCTAACTGTAGCTGTAGTTGTTTAACCATGTCTGCCAGTTCCCTTACCTGGGGGTTGGGCAGTTGGCTTGTGGCTGGTGGAGGGGACTTCCACGCGACCTGTTTGGTATCCAGCCCGCCCTGGGAGGTTACCCGGGAGTCCCGAGAGCGCGATGGGGAGCGGCTAGGGCTGTTGTGACTGGAGCTGCTGCTTCGCAGTGGTGGGAAAGCGTCATCGCCTGGGGGTCGTCGTTGGCGGCCGTGGCTCCGAGAGCGAGACTGATGGCCACGTGACAAGGTGCCGGGGTCAGTTTCAGTGCCCGTGGAGGATTTCGAATATTTAGGTCGGTTGGTAGGCACGAAACGGTATTTACAGCTTATACTGCCAGTGGGATGTGCGCCTTTGCATACGATGCACGTGGCTTGACAAGTTGATGGTTGGCCGACTGGTTGAGGTTCGTGGGCGACACCGCAGTGGTGGCAAGTGGGTTGGCGTGGTTGTGGGCACACATCTGTTCTGTGTCCTAGCTTGCGACACTTAAAACAAGCCTCCGGGCGCCCCTTGTAAGGGAAGACCTCGAAAGTGAAGCCCAAATACCGCATGTATCAGGGCAGCTTGGTGTTGGCGAACGTGACGACAAAGTGTCGTGTCTGGCCCATACGCCGCGCAGCAATGATAGGGATGTCGGGATTGCGAGCCCGAAGCTCGGCGAAGATTTCGGCGTCGCTTTCATAGCTGTAAGCCCGGTACAGAATCCCCCGCACGGAGTTGTCTGGGGCTGGGGCGTAGGCGGCGACCGGCACTTCTGTGTTGTCGAAGGTAATGGCGCGGACCTTGGCGTAAGACACTGCACGAGCACTGTCAGGCGTGCTCACTGTCACTGTGTACTTAGTAGGGTGGATTCTAACCTGGTCGGCAGGAACTACCGGGTGTTGGTCGACGTTGGCGGCTGCGTAAATGGCAACAGCCAATCGGGCGGGGTCGAAGATGTGGATGTTGAGCGTGCCCTGCGGGCGAAGGACTATCTTGAGGTCGTCCGAGGGAAGGCGGGGAAGTGGGCGCTTCCTGGTCGGCGGTGGAGGGCGGCCGCGTTACCGTACATTCGGGGCAGACAGCGTCGTGGCCGGCGTCTGGGCTCCAGCAGGTTGTTGTTCAGGCGGAGATGGGCGTCGGTAGCGGCGTTGCATCTCGAACGCCGTCCATGTGCCGTCGGATAACCCCTCGGCGGTGATATCGGAGCCTTCTACGGTGTAAGGCATCTTCTTCTCGGCGTTGGGCGCGGCAGGATGCGACGTCACCACCGCAGCTGCGCGCGATCGCGTCGAGGTCGTGGCAGCTCTTAGGCTTAGCTGCCGCAGCAGGTTTGGCGAAAAGAAAAAGGTCGGAAAAACATGCAAACTTGCCTGCCTTGGTATGGAAAGCGCAACACCGGGTCCGAAGCGGTGGTAGCAAGTCCACGGCAAGAAAAGTGAAAGTAAGTGGCCGGTAAAAAGAGAAATTGCCCGAAAATCACGGAGCGCATATGAAATGCGCCCGTTCACTCCGAGCGCTGCAGCGCCACCCGCGCGTACCCAACTGTGCGCCTCCTTTACGCAGTAGCCAAGTCTGACGCTGCGCCGGAGCCGCTTCGTAGCACCTCTCATTTTGTGCGCATGCGCAGAGGTATCAGTGGGGTATACATATAGTGGGGCGTTTGCCAGTGTGATGTAGCCATGGAGAAGGAGAGCGAAATTGCTGCTCAGCGGCGCACAAGAGTGGAGAAGCTTAACTCATCGGATCCCGCAGTAGTTACCTGGCAATTAGCGGTTGAGCATAGGAAGAACGAACAGAAGAAGGCTAAATGTGCTGCGGAGACACCCGAGCACAGGGAGCAACGTCTAGCAAAGCGGCGTCGCCAGGAGGCTGCGCGACGTGCCTCAGCTCACGCTACGTATATCCTGGCATAGCCGAGCTAAGCCACTGATAATGTTTTCTGTAATGCCGCCCATTCACCACTGACGCACGTTTTACCTCTACAAGCAATATTCCTGTTGTGTCTATATAGCAAAATGATACATGCTTATAATTAACTTTTTCTATAGCTGATGGCATCCGGTTGAGCTTCGTTTGCCAACGACAGCTGCTTACCTGGTGCCATAACTTTGGATGTATGCACAAGAAGCCCGGAACGAGAATTTATACAGAGCAAAATAAACACTACATCGTTTCGGCAGACGTCTGGAGTTTACTCTATGAAATTGCACGTGGCAAAGATTCAGTGGAGGGGTGTAAATATCTTTCGCAATCATTTTTACCAAATAAAACGATTCCGCACGAACGCGCCGCGTGGTTTAGCAGTAGAAGCGAAAAAAAATGCCGCACCGATCAGCGAAGCCGGCGTGGCGTGTACCAGCTGGCGTTTAAAACGCGCGCGCCGAAAACCGAAACCAGAAGGTGTTAACCCCATCCGCTTGGTGCGCTACAGTCAATTCGGCCGCTGGACTCTATGGGAGCGTCCGATCTTGTTGAATCTCTTTCTCTATGGTGCAGGTGCGAATCATGATCGAAGAAGGAGCATTGTTCAGGAAGCAGGTGTCGGTGGTACTTGCGGCTATCTGCAAAAAGAAGCACACGTTCTTGCAAAAACCGCTTGCTATTCCGCTGCCCGACCCACTGAAGAGGATTGGCCGGAGCAACGGCTTTACATCCAGTCGTGTCCATGTAGATGTCGTTCGGGTGCTGTGCCATGCGCAGTCCAGTGAAACGAATCCTGGGTCGGTCGAAGCTTGTGACGCACTGCCGCCTGCCGAGTAACGGGCTCTACAGAAGGTAGCCCAGTCGGCGGTGCAGTTGTGAATCACAGTCAAAGAAGGAGCGTTGTCCAGATAGCAGGTGTCAGTGATACTTGCGGCTATTTGCAAATAGGAGACGTGCTTGCAAAAACCGCTAACCATGCCGCCTCCAGAACCAGATACTTTCTTTCATTCCTCACCATATTTTATGTTCCTTGTGCAAATGGCTTTGTTTTACGTTAGCGCCGAGTTCCTTGTGCTGCATAAAATTTTCTCTGATTGTGTTATTTCATTGTTTCATGCAGTATATGCTGGTATGTGTGCCTTTTTTGCAAGCATTTTCCTTGCGTGAACTAACCAAGTAACGTTGATTTTCCGTAACACCGATTTTAATGCTATCGGTATCTTCAACGTTTAGGATGTGTCGTTAAAGTGCTGTTACGGTTTTCTTTTTCTTCCCTGTTTTCCCTCTTGTGTTCTTTTTATTTCAGCATGCATTATCTGTTTAAATGCTGGTACTGTAACTATCACACATTTATTGTAGCACCACTTGTAACGGTCGTATGGGCCTTTACAGTAGATAAGAAAAGTTATATCCATAGTCAAGCAATATAAATACATCGGCGTATATAAAGAAAGCAAGAACTTACTCAAGCACGCACCTAGGTAATTTGAAAATAAAGGGGATGCGTAACACTGAAATAATGAAAGGGAGAAGTTGGGGCCAGAGTATGTATGTGGTGGTGCGTGGAATATGGAAAGCAGTCATAGTGCCAGTGCTAACTTTCGCAAATGCCGTTCTGTAGCAAAAGCCATATCCGTATCCCATCTGTGTCAATTTTCTTTTCATTCACTTTCAATTCCATTTAGTTATCATTTCAATAATCCAATTAGGAATTACAATTTCCCTCTGCTGTCCTTTGTGTCATAGTTTGTAGCCTTGTTAGGTAGGATGAAGTTTATACGTAGAAAGTACTGATAAGCGCGAAATCAAAGTGAATAAAAAGATAACTTTGCCGACAGTGGGAGCCGTACCTACAACCTCAGTGTTGCGTGTGCGTTGCACTAACAATTTCATTTCATTTATTTCATTTATTATCACCTTGAAGGCCCGAAGGCATTACACAAGGGGGGGCAATACAAACACGTGTAAGAGTAGTTTCTTGCAAAAACACCGAAAAAAAGAGAAATAACACATCGCTGATTTTGTACGACTTTAAACAATCAAAGAAAAAATTCGAATTGAAAGAAGTAACACGGCAATACATTAGCAATAAAAGAAACAAAAGAAAAAGACTAGGTGGAAGGGTTGACAAGGGTAGACTATTCCGATAGGTTTATGATGGGTTCATGAACGATGTACACTGGGAACAGAAAGTTATTCAAAGTGATTTGTTAGGTATTCACGAAATTTTTTGCGGTCAGTACAGGTAACGAAGTTGTCAGGGAGCGCATTCCAATAAACGATTGCATCAGGAAAGAAGGAAGTGGTCATGGCAGATGAGCGGCTGGGTAAACGTGCTATGGCAGAGCTGTGACTTATGCGAGAGGAAGTTCGTAATGGTGGTTTAAGAAGGTGGTGCCTTGAGCGTGGATTGTAAAAAAAAGAGTGCAGCAAGCAAAGACGTGATATGATGCGGCGAGACTTCAGTGTTGGCAAACCTATCGTTTGTTTCAAAGAAGTGACACTAGTGTACCGTGAATAATGTGAAGTGATGAAGCGGGCGGCTCGGTTTTGAACGGATTCCAATGATGCGGCTAGGTAATCTTGAGATGGGTGCCAGACAGCAGAAGCAAATTCAAGTTGTGGACGGACAAATGTCAAGTATGCCAACTTCTTTACCTCTGGGGATGCCTTCTTTAGATTTCTTTGTAGATACCCGAGTGAGCGCGCAGCTTTGCGACGTATTGTTTCGATATGTGTTATCCAAGAGAGTGATGACGTCAAAATAAGACCCAGGTACTTGTAAGATGAAGTGGCGCTGATGTTGACAGAGCTAATGCGATAAGTGGACTGAAAAGGACTGCGTTTTCGGGTAAAAGACATAGATTTGCATTTCGATAAGTTGAGAGGCATGTGCCATTTTTCGCACCATGACGAGATGGCATCGAGGTCACGCTGCAGGCAAAGAACATCGTCAGAGGAGTTAACAGTGTTGTAAACTACGCAGTCGTCTGCGAAAAGTCGTAGTTTACAATGTATGCTAGTAGGCAAGTCGTTTACATAGATTAGAAATAATAAAGGGGACAGACAGGCGCCCTGAGGGACGCCCTAAAGGCCTGCCATGTATTCATATGTGCCTGGTGCTTCATCGAACACTTTCAATTTTTTTGTTTTAAATTGCCTCTTTCAGATAGTTTCAGAAGCTGGCCTACGAAGAGGCGGACATTGCTTCCACAAAAAAAATTGAAATGCATAATCGACTAATTAACGATAATTTAATACGCAAGTTTTTACCCTTATGGGCCATATTGCAATTGACAAATTTTACCCGGGAAGTTCGCGAGGCGGATCCGCAAGGAAGGAATTCTCAGGATGATATATATTAATTCCATGTGCTACGGAGACAGCTATAAATAAGTCCAATAACTTCGCTATTGATGTTTACTAGGTCTAGCCCTAGGAGTGTCAGCCAGCGCCTCTAAGCCATGATGGGCGGATGTGGAACGCCCCTTTTTGCCTGATGGCGTCACGTAAAGTGTAAACTTGGGGGAGACCTCAAAGTCTATCGGGTGACACTGCAAGGGATTTTCACTTGAAAAGAGTTCTTTGGATGACACCAGGTACGAGGTATGCGCCTTAAAATTTGCGGTAAAAATTCACTACAGTTACATTTACATGCGCTGAAGCACAAAAATTACTGGAACGCCAATGCATTTCTCTGCAATGTACGGGAATTAATATATGGAATTAATATATATCATCCTGAGAATTCCTTCCTTGCGGATCCGCCTCGCGAACTTCCCGGGTAAAATTTGTCAATTGCAATATGGCCCATAAGGGTAAAAACTTGCGTATTAAATTATCGTTAATTAGTCGATTATGCATTTCAATTTTTTTTGTGGAAGCAATGTCCGCCTCTTCGTAGGCCAGCTTCTGAAACTATCTGAAAGAGGCAATTTAAAACAAAAAAATTGAAAGTGTTCGATGAAGCACCAGGCACATATGAATACATGGCAGGCCTTTAGGAAAACATTGGAAAAAGGGAGAATACGGCTTCATCAACGCAATGTAAGGAAAGACGACACTGTTCGATCTGAATACTTTGTTTAGCGCAAAACAACAGACACAAGAAAGACGACAGGACAAGGCGCTTTCTTGTGTCTGTTGTTTTGCGCTAAACAAAGTTTTCATTCATTCGCACCAGCTAGCCCGCCAACGCATTGTGCTGAACTGTTCGATCTGTTGCCACCTCAGCTGTGTAATTTTTGCATAGGTTTTGCTATTCATTAAGTAAGTAACTTATATCCTTGGAAGACGGCAGCATCTCTAAAGCGGTACTGTCCTTATGGGAAGGGTACGGCTGCTCCGGCGCCGGCATATTTAAAGGGACAGCGCCATCCGAAGGAAGCCAGCGTGGCGGAGGCGGCCATGGCTTCGCAAGGCGTGGAGCTGCCAGACATCAGGGACGATCAGCAGTCCAGTGCGTCATCATCGCTCAGCGGGGAAGACTCAACTATCGTCGACCCTGACGAAGAAGTGGCTGATATGGCGGAAGTGAACAGCGACGGCTTCAAGGTGGTGAGTCATCAGAAGCAAAGAACGATCGGAACAGAAGTGGTTCCTGTGGGGAATGAGGAAAGGCTAGCACTATCTTTTTCAACCCATGCGGGATCACGGCTCAGCGCCAGCAGGGTGGGGAAGATGAGATTAAAAGAGAGAGAGGGTAGGGGGGACAAAGGTAGAGGGTCGTCCTAGCAGCATCAGAGCAGCCCGGCCGGGAGGGCCCAGTGGGTTCGACCGGAGGAGTAGGCTGGAGGTAGACCGTATAGGAGGTGGCCCAGCAGAAGCAAAGTAGTGACGGATCAGGAAGCCCGAGCTGGTGGGATGGCCGTTAGGCTATCCGTCTTTGTAGAAATTTTCTATAGTCTCGCCGAGAGTCCCGACGAGTCGAGGTACTCGACGACACCTAGGAAGGCTGGTAGCTGATTACGACAGGTGAAGAGGATATTTTCCTGTCGTGAACATGGGAGCCCCAGGCGGCGGAACTCCTGCACAAGTCGGCCGCGGTGCTGCAGGTAAGCAGGGCAGTCATGCAGGAGGTGCTCCAGAGTCTCTGGTTCACTGCAGGAGGCACAGAATGGCGAGGTGGCGTTCCCAAGGGGGTGCCAACTCAGTCGGAGCCAACTCAAGCAACCAACTCACAGTTGGAGCAGCAACGATGCATCCCTTTGTGGGAGGCCGTGCTGTGGAAGAGGCCGTGGAGGCCGGCCCAGGGATACCCGTTTGTCCGGGTGGCAGGCGATGATGTGCCGGCGCAGCCTGTGTCTCGAGAAGTCTGCGGCCGTTACAGCAGGGCTGAGGGTGGGCACTTTGCAAGAATGTCCGCCTCTTCATTGCCCGGCATCCCCACGTGTGCCGGTAGCCAATGCAGGGTAGTGAGCAATCTGCGTTCTGAAGGACCGTCAGTCTTGAAGAGAGCAGCGTAACCCCAAGGCTAGCCCTGTCAGGGTTCTGCAGGCAGAGCAGCGCCGCCTTGGAGTCACAGAAGATGGCTGTTGGGGTCGCTGGTAGTTCCTCTGCCAGTAGGTCCACAGCAAGGTGGAGTCCTGCTAGCTCTGCTGCGGTAGAGCTTGCATGTCCTAGGAGACGGCGCAGCTTGCTCTTTTGTAGATCCGGTGGGGCAGGCTGCTGTGGATGAGCCCGTCTCCGGTATCACGGATCCATCGACGAACATGTGAAGGTGATCCCCAAGTCTCTCTTGGAGGAGAGAGGATGCCGTCTGCTGTAGGGCACATGTTGGGGAACGGTTCTTCGGGACACCTGGCAGTTCCCTCGAGATAGGGATTGGTGGTCGATGCGGTGGAGAAGTATGGGAGAGGCCTTTGCCCTGCAGTGGGCGTAACCAGGCTGATGATGATGATGATATTGATGATGTGGTGGGCGCGGCTGTACAGCGTTTGCAGGCGTGTCCCCTATGACTTCCTTATAGAGGCCACACAGCCATCCCATATGTGATTCTGGCCGGGAGTGTAGGCAGGTCTGGAGTGCTTGACCATCTGCGGCATGGGGTAGGCGATCAATGTGTCGTAGCCCCTGTTGCAGGAAAAGTAATGAAAGGGGCCAGGCAGCTGCCTCAGCCAAAATGGCGGCCACTTGTGAGGTTCCGGGAACGCCAAGACATAGCCGTATTTCTGACCGGTGCTGCAGCTCCAGTTTCCACAGGCGGGCTGGGGGCAGCGCGACAAGAAGGAGGGCATACAGTAGCCGTGAAGTGGCTGCAGCTTCAAAGAGCTGCAGGGCCCACCCGGTGGTACAGCCCAGTCCACGTGCAAGGAGCCGATAGTCAATGCGCAGCCCTAGGTAGGTGACTGCCTTGTTCCATGGGATCTGGACGCCCTCCAGGCGCAGCTGGCCAGCTGAGCGGTGGGCTGATGCTCTGGGGTGCAGTAGCAAGGCCTCGGTCTTCTTGGCTGAGATGGTAAAGCCGATGCTATGCAAGTAGGCAGCCGCAGTGTCCAGGGCTCTCTGGAGGGCCGCACGTGCCTTGCGGATGCGTTGCGTTGGTCCCCGCACCCATAGGGCGATGTCATCTGCGTAGATTTAGGACTGTACAGGGAAGTGAGGGTCAATCGGCAGGGCAGCAGGCAACCGTGCCATGGCCAGGTTGAAAAGGAAGGAGCTCACCACTGACCCCTGTGGCACGCCTGCAGCGACTGGATGGCGGGTGCTCTTCGATCAACCCACACGCACCCTGAAGGTGCGATTGTGCAGGAACGACGAGAGGAACTCCCGCAGGTTGCCACAAATGTCGAGGAGGTCCAGGCGTGAGCGACTGTGTGAGGGAGGCTGTCGAAGGCACCCTGTACGTCGATCAGCAACAGCATCACGAGGTCCCCGCCGGCCTTGGCGTCCTCCAGGGTGGACACCATGTCAGCGATGGAGTCCGCAGTGCACCGCCGCCGCCGGAAGCCCGTCGGTTGGTCTGCCAGGAAGCCGCGAGCACAGGCCACCCAGTCTAGTCGTGCCAGGGCCATGGCCTCCATCACCTTGCAGGCAGCGGAGGTGAGGGAGACCGGTCGATGGGATGACAGTTCCCTAGACGGTTTTCTGGCCTTGAGGATGAGTGCCACAATGGCTGTGCGCCATGTCTCAGGTACCTTCCCTGACTGCCAGATCTTATTGAAGCACTCGAGCAGGCGCTGTTTCTCACTGGCGGCCAGGTTGCGGAGCATCTGTGGCGTTACACCGTCTGTTCCTGGTGCGCTGCGGCGTTTCCCTCGCCTCAGAGCAGCCTGGAGCTCGTGCAGGGCAAGTGGCTCTTGGCAGAGGGCGGTGACCTGACTGGACGTCCAAGAAGGGTGGAGTTTGTGTAGACAGGTGGGCAGCTGGGCAGGGGTGTGTCCGACCGGCAGAATGGCTGCACTCTGTGGCACAGGAGGGGCGAACCGGTCCGCCAAAAGTTCCGCGAGGGCCTCTTCGCTGATTCCTAGCGAGATGGCCACAGTGAGGACGGGTTGCCCGATCGGCCTTTTGCCGGTGAGTGACTTGAGTAGTCACCAGGCTAGGGGGCCCCTTGTACGGTCCTTGATGCTGGAGCACAGGCTCACCCAGCTCCGGTTCCCCCTGCGCCGCGCCTGTCTTCTACAGCAGGCGTCCACTCGTCTGTATTAAGTCCAGTGCTCTGCCTTCCCTGTCAAAATTGCTTTGCACTCCATGCGGCGCCTGCAGGCACGGAGATTGAGTAGGCGGAGATCCGGGGCAGAGCACTGAACGGTAGCCGCCTGGCCGCACTCCGCGATGGCGTCTAAAAAGTCACAGCGATCGGCCGCCTCACCACAGTGCTTCCTAAACAGAGACCAGTCTATGACGTGGAAAGTTCTGGTCTTTGGCTTCCTTCCGTGTACAGAGGTGATCACAATGGGGAAGTGGTCCGAACCCCAAGTGTCAGGAGTTGTGTCCCAGGAGTAGGAGCACTGTTTTGTGGTGAGAGAGAAGGTCGATGGCTGAGTTCACCTCTCGGCGGATATAGATGGACCCTCCGCTGTTCAGGATCACCAGTTCGGCTCTGCTGATGGCGTCGCGGAGGCTTGATTTGAGGTGTTGATTTGAGAGAGCGGAACGCTATCAGGCTCTTCGAAGCCATTAAAATACTGCAGGGATCTGCTCCGATTCGCAGTCGCTTCACAACTCAAGGTGCTCGTCATCCTGAGATCGCAATGGAAGAGCAAGTTGACATTCTTCTCCGGTGCCCTCAGATTGGTGACATAAATGTTAAAGCCCGGTTGCCTCACTCCTACATGACAAACACATCTATTATTAGGGGAGTACTAGTGTGGTATTCGGAAAGCGACCTCCTTGACTACTTGAAACCAAAAGGTGTTCTGCACTTCAGACATCTGTTGCGCAGGGTGGAGACTCAAGAAAAAGAATGGGCAGCGAAACCTACTAACTCTGTTGTGCTAACGTTTGCTCCCAACACCGAGCGCCCCGATAAAATTGACCTTGGTTTACCAAGCATGCAGTCAAAGAATTCGTTGAAATTCCTCCCCGATGTTTTATGTGCCAACGCTTTGGACATGCAGCCAAAGTTTGCATCAAAGATCAACGTTGAAAACAATGTGGTGGCGCCCACGATTACAAAGCCTGCAAGGCAGATTTTGCTTGCGCTCACTGACCTGGAGAGGCAAAGCCGAAGGGTGGGTCTAAAAATTATTCTGCAGAAAACTACAGTAATGTTTAACAGTCTCGGAAGGGAACAGCAGTTTACAATAGGTAGTGAGGCACTGGAAGTGGTAAGGGAATACATCTACTTAGGACAGGTAGTGACTGCGGATCCGGATCATGAGACTGAAATAATCAGAAGGATAAGAATGGGCTGGGGTGTGTTTGGCAGGCATTCTCAGATCATGAACAGCAGGTTGCCATTATCCCTCAAGAGAAAAGTTTATAACAGCTGTGTTTTACCAGTACTCACGTACGGGGCAGAAACCTGGAGGTTTACGAAAAGGGTTCTACTTAAATTGAGAACGACGCAACGAGCTATGGAAAGAAGAATGATAGGTGTAACGTTAAGGGATAAGAAAAGAGCAGATTGGGTGAGGGAACAAACGCTAGTTAATGATATCTTAGTTGAAATCAAGAAAAAGAAATGGGCATGGGCAGGACACGTAATGAGGAGGGAGGATAACCGATGGTCATTAAGAGTTACGGAATGAATTCCAAAGGAAGGGAAGCGTAGCTGGGGACGGCAGAAAGTTAGGTGGGCGGATGAGATTAAGAAGTTTGCAGGGACAACATGGCCACAATTTACACATGACCGGGGTAGTTGGAGAAGTATGGGAGAGGCCTTTGCCCTGCAGTGGGCATAACCAGGCTGATGATGATGATGAATTGTGGGGGTGACCACTCAGCGAGTTTCAGTGGCTGCCCCTTCCGTTTAAGCGCCTTGCACTGTCGAATGTCCTTCATTAGCGGTCCCACACCACAACCTACTGAGAAGCCGATACCTGGAAGTGACGAGTTCCCTGCGTTAGACTGGGAAGTTCGTGGCGTGGTAACAAGCAACGTCAGTGAGCGACCCGACCCTAGCAAGACGGCAAAGTCTTCTGTGGGTGAGTCGGTTGTTCGATCTGCTTCAGCAAAAAGTGTCCAAGTTTCTCAGTGACCAGATCACAGCCAGACTCGACGACATGGAGGACATACTCTTGTCTCAAAACAGATGAAGAAACCAGCTGCAGTGGCCAAGAGCGGGTCCCAGTCCGCATCTTTTGTTGAAGTTGTGAGGCAGTGCGTACAGCAAAATAAGGAGCTCAAAAATCGGGATCTGTCCGACCTTCTGCGAGTTTTGTTTGATGTCCTGCGTTCATATGTTCAAGCGATGCAGACTGGCACCCTGAAGAGCTTTCTACAGCTCGTTCTTTCCTTTGAGTCCATGATTACCGCCTTTGTAGTGAACTTTACCTTATAGTATGGCTAGTTTCCTTCAACATCATGCAACTAAATATCACCAAAAGGTGCCGTTTAGAATGCAATGGAAGTGCACTGGGATTATAAGTCGATTAGTAGAACTGAAATTATTTTGCTACGAAACTTGTGTTCAAGTATTGGCGCTCTCGGAGGCTGGCCTACCAAGTGGGAGATCTTTGACTGGATATGTCGGCCAGAAGAATTGCAGCATAAAGTCATTTCCCACAGGAAGTGCCGCCCTTTACATACGAAGATAGATCCCTCATGTGCCTTTGAACGTCACCGATCTCTGCACGGATAGTATTGAGGTAGAGGCTGTGAGGATACAGCTCGGCTTCTGAATTCTTTGTTACATCCGTAGACGTGCCTCCGCGGAAGAAGGTAGCAATTGATTTGTTTCTTCAGTAGCTTTGTGACCGTTGCCCAGCACCCCGAATTGTCTGCGGTGACTTCAACGCCCATCACTCTGTCTGGGGTGACAGGAACAGAGATTCCTGCGGACGCAAACTTGTAGAAGTTATAGACAGTTGGGAGCTGTGCGTGGCCAATGACGGAAGTCCCACTTTCTTCCAGCCTCCAGCCTCAGCCACATCTGTAGACCTAACCTTACATTCACCTGATGTCCGTGTGAAGTGGTCAACTGCACCTGATCGCATGGGAAGTGATCACTATCCAATTTTAGTGTTTACTGCCGACTTCCATATGCGCGGCTTTAAAATTAGCCCTGTTGTTAATTGGGACAAATATAGCGAAGAACTTGCATGTGTTTCTGGCGATGTGAAGCCAAATTATTTCTGGTAAGATGGCTGCTACCACGGCGGTCAAGTTGCCTAATCATTTTCCGGCTCCGGATTTAAAACTCAGGAACCTTTGCGCAGCGCGCAGAAGTGTGGAGCGACAACTGATGCGGAAGAAGGACGACAGATCCCTGAAGACGACCTTCAATAGGCTTAACTCTGCCATTGCACGCTATACGAACAAGCTCTGTAGGTCTCAGTAGGCGTCCTTCTGCACTAGCTTGACTGTTTTCTCACCGATGACGAGAACTTGGCGAGTCATTGGCAGTCTTGCTGGTGATTCTCGTCCTAGTAAGCCTTTCGAAGCGCTTGCACTGCATAAGCAGAAACATCTCGCCTACTTGGCAGAGGAATTTGCAGATCCATTTATACGTGCAAGTTCAGGAATTCATCCCTGCCGCTCTGCTTGCAACATCTACGTCTGGTATGGACACCCCGTTCCCACTTCGAGAACTACAGACAGCACTCAGCAGCCAGCGGCGTTGATGTGCACCAGGTCCTGAAGGCATTACCAACCAGATGATGCAGAACCTACCTCTGGAACACCGGAAGATGCTCCTAAGCTATCTCAATTGGATGTGGGAGACTCGCTGTGTTCCTCCGTCATGGAAGGTGGCTTGTGTTGTCGCAGTGCTGAAGCCCGGCAAAGAAATTACAGACTTGGCCTCGTATTGTCATGTATCACTGACGTCGTGTGTGGCTAAGCTCATGGAGAAGCTGGCAAGTAAGCGTTTATCTTGGTGGATCGAAGATAGAAGGGCTCCGCCAACGTGTATGACTGGATTTCGCACAGGTTTAAGCGCGCAAGATAGCGTCTTGGACTTGATAAGCCCCATTGAACATCGTAGAGCTTTTGGCCTTTTAACACTAGCTATTTTCCTAGACGTATCAAAGGCTTATGATAGCGTCCTTCAGCGCTCAATACTAAATAGTGTCACGATCCGCCCAAGTTCGTGAACAAGTGAGGGCTCGAGGCACCCTCCGTTAGGCAGACGTTCTGCAACGTGGTGGTGATGAACGATGACTGACCGCGAGCAGCTTTGCTCACCGGTGTTTATTGGTGCGGTGAACAATGTTGCCTAACTGAGCCTGGCGGGCCACCGAGCCTGGCGGGCCAATGATGATTATGGCCCAGGGGGCGTCACATGCTTGTTACGCCCCATTACCCCCAGTTTGTTTGCCGAGAACAAACGTCCAAGTTCAAAGTGCGAGGCTCTGCCTCCGCCCTAGCCGAGTCGACGGTGCCTGCTACCCAGGCGAGTAACGGTCCGGTGGCCTCCGCCGTCGAGTACTCCGTCTGGGCGTCGGTGTTGATGGGCCGGGTGTGGCAACGCCAGATGCTGCCTGAGACAGCCTCGCTCCATCCGGAGGGTCCGCAGCGGTCGGTCTTTTGACTGGTGCCGGGCTCGACGGGAATCCAACGGGCACCACACCACTGGCAATGCTCGTTGCCTCCGAGGTGAGCGGTGCTCCGCTGGAAGTGACTGGTGCTGCCGCTGCTCCTCCTGCGGGCTGGAACTCGGAAGTTACAGTCGAGGGTGATGGCCAGGTCCCGAGGCCAGGCCTAACATGGTCGGCGTGTCTGTGCCACCTGGCCCCGTCTGGCGTGCGGACGAGCAGCGATGAGGCACTGGCAGGAGACACCACCTGTCCGGCGGACCATGGTGGGCCAGGACGGAAGTTCCTGGCGAAAACTGGAGCTACCGACAGCGGCAAAGACCCGGGACGGCACCCTTGGTCAGCAGCCAGCTTCTACTTCAGCTGCTTCAGGAGCACTGTGGATCGGAGGTTCGGATGCAAGACGTCTAAGGGTGTCTTGACTATCCGACCCAGCAGGAGCTCACAGGGGACACGGCCAGTGACATCGTGGGGCGTGGTCCGGTACTGAAACAATATCCGGGCAATCTGCGTCCGGCAATCCCCAGTCTGGCTCTTCTTAAGCTTGTCCTTGATGGTTTGCACCACCCGCTCAGCTGCACCGTTTGAAGCAGGGTGGTACGGCGGAACCATCATTCGGCGGATTCCGTTTTTCGTCAGCCAGGCCAGGTACTCTGTGCTGGCGAAAGCAGGACCATTGTCGGACACGACGACGTCCGGCACCTCCTGAGCGGCGAAGACCTGTCGTAGCGCTGCAATGGTCGCGCCTGCTGATGGAGTGATGACAGTTAGAACATCCACCTGCTTTGAAAAGGCGTCCACTACCACCAGGAAGTAATGACCCTTGAAGGTACCCCAAGATGCACATGTATGCGGAACCAGGGTCTCTGTGGGAATGACCAGGGGGTGATTTCCACATGACGTGAGGCCCGCTGATGCTTCTGGCAGATTTGGCAGCTCTGCACCATGTGAGCGATGTCCTGGTCCAGGCCAGGCCACCAAACACGGGACCGGGCCACCATCTTGGCCTTTTCCACGCCAGGATGACCCGCGTGCTGCAACTGCTGGACCCTGGACCGGAGACATTGTGGGATCACCACCCTGGAACCCCACAGTAGACAGCCCTGCTGCAAGCTCAGCTCTGTGGCCTTGTGGCTTAGAGCTGCTGAACCAATTCCTCTTCACGGGACATCGCCTTGACCACCTGAGCCAGGACTGGGTCCCGGCTGGTCGCTTGCGATACCGCAGATATGGAGAGCACCTCCGGGTACGCGTGCTCCAGCATGAACACTTCAGCAGGTTCTGGTACAGACTGAGGTACCTCTGTCAGGGGCAGGCGGCTCAGGGCATCAGCAGGTCCCAGGTCCCTTTCCCGGACGGTAAACCAGCTGGTAATGGTAAGCTGCCAGCCTCAAGGCCCAGCGTACCACTCGAGGTGATGCCTGCACAGGAACTGCCTTGTCAGGCCACAGCAGCCCCAACAGCGGCTTGTGGTCCGTGACCGCCTCGAACTTCCGGCCCCACAGACACTTGTAGAAGCGTTCGATACCGAACAAGAGGGCAAAACCTTCCTTGTCCAGCTGGTTGTAACGTTGCTCTGCAGCATGAAGCCGACGAGAAGCAAACGACCCAGGGCGTTCCTGGCCATCCTTGTCCCGGTGCGCCCTGACAGCTCCTACGCCATACGGGCACGCATCTAGGGTCAGGATGACAGGCTTAGCAGGATCGAAATGTACCAGCACTGGAGCCTTGGTGATTAGCTCCTTGCGGCGCTCGAAGGCCCGGTCCTGCTCCTTCTTCCAGACCCATTGCTGAACATCTCGAAGCAGAAGATGGAGCGGCTGTAGATGCTCCGACAGGTTCGGCAAAGAACTTCTGTAGAGATTGATGATGCCATGGAAGCTCTGAAGCTCCTTATTGTTCTGGGGCTTAGGCGCCTTGAGTACAGCATCAGCTTTGCGGGAAGCCGGGGCTAGGCCAGCCTAGGAAATGACAAGTCCCAAGTACTCAACACTGGGGTCCAGGAAAATGCACTTTTCCAGCTTGAGCTTAAGGCCGGCGTCCTGCAGCCGTGCCAGGACGTTGTGCAGGTTTTGCAGGTAGTCCCTGTCGTCACTGCCAGTAACTAGGATGTCATCCAAGTACACCACCACCACGTGCCTCACGCTCCTGAAGTTGTTCATCTCCCTCTGAAATATGGCTGGGGCGGAGGCCACGCCAAACGGTAAGCGCGTGTACTGGAAGAGCCCCAAAGTTGTCGATATTGTGACATACTTCCGGGAGGCATCCTGGAGCACTAGCTGCTGGTAAGCATCCCTGAGGTCGAGCTTGGTGAACTTCTGTCCACCGGACAACGCTGACCAGAGATCTTCAATCCGGGGCAACGGGTAATTCTCGACGTAGCGACGGGGTTGATGGTAACCTTGAAATCCCTGCAGATCCTGACACTGCCGTCTCGCTCGAGGACTAGTACGATGGGAACGACCCATTCAGACGTCTTGACGGGCACCAGGATGCCCTCTCGCTGTAACCGTTGCAGCTCCTGGGTGACCCCGTCCTTCAGGGCGAACGGCAGTGGGCGAGGCTTGTAAAAACGTGGCCGGGCTCCCTCAGGTACGTAGATGCCAGCCGTCGTGCTGGTGAATGTGCCCACCCCTGGCTGGAACAGGGACTTGAACTCGGTTAGGAGGCTGGCAAAGTCTTTCACCACATGCAGGCTGGCTTCCTGGTGCTTTGGGAGACTAACGCCCAGTGCATGAATCCAGTTTCGGCACAGCAGCGCCGGCGACGACCCCTTGGTTATGTAAAGGGGAATGGTTGCCTCCTTGTCGCCAAAGCGAACGCTCACCTGTGCCTGACCTGCACCTTGGAGAGCTGCCTGGTGTAGCTGCGCAGCATCACGCCCGAAGCCTCGACGGACACACCTGGGAAGGTGCGCTTGAACCGTTTCCCGACCAAGACCGACACGCTGGCCCCTATGTCCAGCTCTATGAAAATTGGGCGCCCGCACATTTCGACGGTCAGCATGTATAGCGGCACAGACGACGGTACACAGCATGTGTGCCAAATGTCGAAAATCGGCGGGCCCTCGGCCATGACGTGGAGCCTGGCCGCGGAAGAACTTGAGCCTGCTGCCGCACGCCCCCGCCGCGTACCCTTGCGACGGCTACCCTAGCCGCGGGCTTGTGTGGTACCTGGGCTTGAACCAGACTGCTCCTGCTGTTTGCTGTTCATCCTCCCCCTTCAGCATACACATGCCAGGTGCCCAGTTTTCCCGCACGTGAAACATTGTACTTGAACTGGCCAGGAAACTGTCAGGCTGTTTGGCCTCGGGTGTGTCGTTTGCCCGGACGAACACATGGACCATGGAGTTGTTCCTCGTAAATTGGTCAGGCGGACTCATCTACTTCGAACGGCTCGAGCCTTCCGTACAGCGGCATGGCGGCAGCAATGGGGGCCGGTGTTTCGCCGCTCACGGCGTCGTGGGACGATCCGTGGTTACTCGTCGCCAGTGTCACGATCCGCTGGGTTCGTGAACAAGTGAGGGCTCGAGGCACCCTCCGTTAGACACACGTTACCCAACGTGGTGGTGATGAACAATGACTGACCGCGAGGAGCTGTACTCACCGGTGTTTATTGGTGCGGTGACCAATGTTGCCTAACTGAGCCTGGCAGGCCATCGAGCCTGGCGGGACAATGAAGATTATGCCCGTGGGGCCGTCACATGCTTGTTACAAATAGTTTACAAATAGTTGTCTACACCCTGATTTCGTAATGCCTCGATGACTGCTGAGGTTTGGATTGAACCCAACGCTTTTTCGTAATCAATGTGTGATGCACAATTGGGGACAAAGCCGTTGCTTTCGAAAACACACACAAACCTTTAATGACACTAGAAAGAGGCTTAAAGTAAATAGAAGGAAATAGAAAGCATAAAACAAACACTCAAACAGACATCATGGCAGTAAGAAACACACTTGGGGCTAATATGACGTTAACTAGTGCGCGTGTCCGGGCTTGCCACGACGGCAGGGACGCATAACAGTCTCGACGCGGAGACGCGGCGACAAGTTGATGAACGGAGTCGCGCTGGTCTCACCGAAGGTCGGGGTATAGGATGGTTGACTGGGCGAGCGGAGCGCTCCAGCTCTGGTTTGGAGGGGTAAGGCAGGCGGCTTGGCGGCACGAGCAGATGGCGGCGGCGTTCTGGCCGGGCAGCTGGACGTGGACGTAGGGCTCGGGCCCGTAGCCCGACTGCTCTCGTCCTGCCCATCTGCGCAGAAGCACGAATGCCGGCCTCGTCCTGTCGTTTCCTGTTTAGCGCTCGTCCTGTCGCTTCCTCCGTCTGTGTCCCTGTTATTTGTCCTAGTATTTTGATTAATGATGTCACACCAACTAGCCCAGCTTTCTGCCTTGATTTCTTTTCTTGCGCCGCGCGTTCACGTGCTGGACGCTCTTCGGCATCGTCGTTTTCCTCCAGCACGGAATTCGCCTCGGCGCGCGCACTCCTTTTCGTCTGCTTCTCTCCGTTCCGACCACCGCACCATGCCGCGCACCACACACATCACATAATGAAAGCTATATATAAGGGTTGGTTATATTCCGCACATTTCTCTATCACCTCATTGTAGAGTCGTTAACGCTGCTACCATTCGGACTGATAGGCCAGAGGTCGCGGAGCAAGCGGCTATTGCGCTCGCCCTGGTTGACAGGCGCAGGCCTTTTGTATATAGCGATTCAAAGTCGGCCGTTAGGGCCTTTGAGAAGGGCTCGGTGGCTAAAAATGCTTTTAAAATTATGCAGACATGTGAGATCCCTCAACACTGCTTATGTTGGTTCACTGCTCACCTTGGTATGATTGAAGGAGCCCCTCCGAATCTCAATGAGTCCGCTCATGAGGCAGCACGAGATCTTACCCTCCGCTCTGTCCCGCGCCACGGCGTGGCGGTACTCCCCGAGAACAGAGACTACCCTTTCACATACAACGAAATCACGACGTATTACCTTCTTAATCGCGGGGTTTATGGTTTGCCGCATCCTAAACTAAACAGGGCTCAGGCACTTACATTACGCTTACTACAGACTGGTACTTATCCTTGCCCACGGAGACTGAACATGTTTTATCCGGAGACGTATACAGAGCCTTATTGCCAAGATTGTGGTGCTTTAGCCACGCTCGAACACATGCTCTGGTCTTGCGAAAGAATTGAAGACTCGGCGATCAAGGATGCGTATAGGTGGGAGGCTGCACTTCGCAGCCCGCACCTGGATGAACAATTCTGGGCTGTCCAGCAGGCTCACGACGTGGCCGTGAGGCTTGGCCTTTCGGTCCCGACGTGGGAGCGGCCCGCTTAGTGGTTAATTATAACTACTTGCAGGACCAAATAAAGTTTTCCTTCCATCCATCCATCATTGATGTGTGAATATGGTCTATTGCTGACCAGCCTTTACAAAATCCTGCTTGGTCCTTTGGTTGACAGAAGTCTTAAGGTGCTCCTGATTCTATTTGCGATTACCTTGGTAAATACTTCGTAGGCAATGGACACTAAGCTGACGGGTCTACAATTTTTCGTCTTTGACGACCCCTTTCTTATGGATTATCATTATGTTAGCATTCTTCCAAGATTCCGGTACGCTCGAGGTCATGAGGCATTGCGTATACAGGGTGGCCAGTTTCTCCAGAACAATCTGGCCACCATCCTTCAACAAATTTGCTGTTACCTGATCCTCCCCAGCTGCATTCCCCCTTTGCATAGCTCCTAAGGCTTTCTTGTTCCGGCGCGACATGTGGGATGTCAAATTCCTCTGTACTATTCTCTCTTCCATTATCGTCGTGAGTGCTACTGGTACTGTATAAATCTCTATAGAACTTCTCAGCCACTTGAACTATCTCATCCGTATTAGCAATAGTATTGCCGACTTTGTCTCGTAACGGATACATCTGATTCTTGCCTATTCCTAGTTTCTTCTTCACTGGTTTTAGTCTTCCTCCGTTCCTGAAAGCATGCTCAATTCTATCCATATTATACTTCCTTATGTCCGCTGTCTTACGCTTTTTGATTAACTTGGAAAGTAATGCCAGTTCTATTCTAGCTGTAGAGTTAGAGGCTTTCATACATTGGCGTTTCTTGATCAGATCTTTCGTCACCTGCGATAGATTACTGGTATCCTGTCTAATGGAGTTGCCACCGACTTCTATTGCAGACTCCTTAGTGATGCCCATATGATTGTCGTTCATTGCTTCAACACTAAGGTCCTCTTCCTGTGTTAAAGCCGAATGCCTGTTCTGTAGCTTGATCTGGAGTTCTTCTGTTTTCCCTCTTACCGCTAACTCATTGATCGGCGTCTTATGTACCAGCTTTTTCCGTACCCTCCTCGAGTCTATGCTAATTCTAGTTCTTACCATTCTATGGTCACTGCAGCGCACCTTGCCGAGCACGACCACATCTTGTATGATGCCAGGGTTAGCGCAGAGTATAATGTCTATTACATGTTTAGTCTCGCCATTCGGGCTCCTCCACGTCCATTTTCGGCTATCCCGCTTGCGGAAGAAGGTATTCATTATCCGCATATTATTATCTTCTACAAACTACTAATAACTCTCGCCTGCTATTCGTAGAGCCTATGCCATATTCACCAACTGACTTGTCTCCAGCCTGCTTCTTGCCTACCTTGGCATTGAAGTCGCCCATAAGTATAGTGTATCTTGTTTTGACTTTACCCATTGCCGATTCCACGTCTTCATAGAAGCTTTCGACTTCCTGGTCATCTTGACTGGATGTAGGGGCTGTAAGACCTTCAATTTGTACCTCTTAATAAGTTTCACAACAAAACCCGCCACCCTCACATTAATGCTTTAGAATTCCTGTATGTTACCAGCTATATCCTTATTAATCAGGAATCCGACTCCTTGCTCTCGTCTCCCCGCTAAGCCCTGGTAGCACAGGACACGCCCACTTTTTAGCAGTGCATATGCTTCTTTTGTCCTCCCACCTCACTGAGCCTTATTATATTGAATTGAATTGAATTGAGTTCATTCCGCAACAAGAAAATGTTACGAGGAGGACAGGTAAAAGCTGTAAAAACAGCTTGAGGAGCCATCACCCCCTATCACACGGGGAGGCATAAAAGCGTGCGGCTAAGGGAGTACAACCTACTAAGAGGAAAACACTTACAGGAGTTATAAAACGTCACTTGTAAAGGGGATTATACAGTAGTCAAATAGAAAATCATCGTATCACATCAATAAGCAAACATTAAACGCAGTTGTTATTGTGATGCACTAGATATCTTATTCTATCTTATGCACTAGATATCTTATTTTCTTTTATTATGTGGTTTAGAAATGTAAGCAACTGACATTTTAACATTTGATTTCCGTAATTGGTCCTAAATTTGGCGACGTACCACTCTTCAGGATGGCGCACATTATAAGCAAGGAAGTTTTTCACTAGCCTTGCTAGGTTTGTCATGGCATCATTATTTTTCAGCAAACCGAGTTTATATAAACGGCATAGCTTGTAATCATACATTGATGGAACCTGAATGATGTGGTGCTTCTTAAACAATTCTGCACTGCGGTAGCAATATGGGACTTTACAGGGTAGGCGTAGACCACTTTTTTTGCGAGACAGAAAGTTTGCTAATGTTTGAAGCTGTTGTTGTTGACCATACAAGAAACACGTAATTCTATAGAGAAGAAAATAAAGATTTATATATGAGTATGTTAAGAGAGGTAGGAAAATAGTAACAGTGACGGCGCATAATGCCGGTTGTCCTAGATAGGTTATTAATAATGTAGTTCACGTGATCATCCCATGTCATGTTTTGTGAAAAATACACGCCCAGTGATTTGAAGCGTTTTACCACTTCAATTTTTAGAGTTATTTAACGAAATGGTGGGTAACTGGACATATGTGTGGCGGGGGTGAAATAGAACAACTTTCGTTTTATTAATGTTTAGTTTTAGGGAGTTCATTTGAGCCCATGCATTAATTTCACACAGTGCGCTATTCACTCGACTGCCCAATCAGCACATGATTTGCCTGAAGAGAATAAACTCGTATCGTCAGCATAGGTTATATAATGGGCTGTTTCATTAATGTGGACAATCATGAACGGAAATGGTCCCGGGATGCTTCCCTGAGGGACACCTGTTTTAATAGCTTTTATTAAGGAATGTTTCCTTCAATGACTACAAATTGTGTATGGTATAGTAAATACGACTTAATTTGTGCGCGATACCTCTTATGCCATAGTGATCTAGTTTTTGAAGCAGAATATCATGATTAATGAGGTCGAAGGCTTTTGAAAAGTCTAAAGAAAGCCCAAGTACCATATTTATGTACTAGAAATTTTCTAGAATGAATTCCTTTTGGGCCAGTAGTGCGAGCGCTGTAGACTTGTTTCTCCGAAAACCATACTGTGCAGAACTGATCAAGTTGAAGCGGTCGGTGAAAGAGGTCAGGCGTTTCAAAATTATTTTCTCCAAAGCTTTGGGAAATACAGGCAGAACTGATATAGGTCGGTAGTTGGACATGTCATTTCTATTACCCTTCTTATATACAACTGTTACTTTTGCTGTCTGCGTATTTCGAGGGAAAGATCCCGTAGATAAACACAGATTAAAGATGTAGGTAAGGCAGGGTGATAGTATGTCAATTACATATTTTACTGGTTTCATTTGAATATTGTACGCATCAGTGGCTTTGCTATTGCTGAGAGTTAGAAATGTAGCTACACGCTCACCATCTGAAACTGGCTCTAAAGATATGGTTTGGTTTGTTCGATCATTCATATATCTTAGGTCAGCGCTGCTGGTGGTAGCGTCACCAACTGATAGGAAGAAGTTGTTAAATGCATTAGCTAGCTCAGGGCCCTGAACTTCTATTCCATCTTGTACAATTTTGGTTACTGCCTCAGATTCACTACTAATTGCAGTGTTAAGTGATCTCATTTACTGCCCGCTAATTCCTCGAATAGCATTGCTAGACACGCCTCACTAGATAACGTTCTAGCGTTAAACGTTGCAAGGTTCAGGTTCCAATGGCGGCCTGCCCAGACCCACAGATTCTTAGCACGGTCAATTTTAAGGCGTAAGCCTTTAGTGACTCATGAGTGTCCGGGTGCAGCCCGTGGTGGACACAGGAAAGCGGTGATTACCGGCGAGGGTAGCAAGGAGAGGAGGCGCCATGCCAGTAGCGCTGTGCGAGTGGGCGCCTGGGAGAGCGCGGACATGCGCGTGGGGGTGCGCGCACATCGGCAACAAACCTTGCAGACATATGGCTGCGATTGCATCCCATGCTCGCGGCCACGCCACGCGTCCGTTCGCAGAGCAGTTCAGACGACAGCAACAGAGGAGCAACATCGCAACAGCAACATCGCAGTTCAGCTCAGCAAAGTGCCCATAGATTTTTTTTAACAGATAACCTCCCGAGTGTCGATCAAATGGCCTTACAGCGGCCTATGAAGAAACGAGGTGGAGGCACAGCCGGCAATATGCACATGCGCGCAAAGTGCTTGTCATTTTCATCCTGTTTTGCCACTCCGCTTTGTCACGAAACGCAGTACTGCGGCTCTTTGTTCGGTGCTGCTTTGATACTGTGAAATAACTGGCCGGCGGTACGCATATGCATTCAGTGATATTTGTCATGCGTCCTACCACGCGTGCCCGTAGGTTTAGCTGCTCAGGATTTGTATTGAAATCGCACGACATGAGGCGTTACGGCAATATTTTCATGCTCGCGTTAGTACAGTTGAACTCGGCGTGTAAAAACTTCGTTCCGTAGGTTTCGCACTCACAGCAATCCGTTAAGCAGCAGCGAAATGCCTCAGAAAAGAACGTCGGCACAGCCGTGCCCGTGGCAAGGCGAACGGGCTCAAATAATGAAGTAACGTTGTGAGGTATTGAACTTGTCAGCGTTCGACGTGGTCTAGCACAATACAGGCGTCGCTGCTGGACAAAAAAATGTTTTCTTGCCTTTGTACGTAGAGAACTCCTATGCATCACGCGTGGCGAAAATATTATTTGAAAGTGATTACATTACATTACTCATTACTTTACTATTACCTTTATTGATTTGAATTACATTATTCATTACCACTTTCAAAAAGAATGGTATTACGTTACGATTGCTCCGAAGTCTTCATGCATACAAGAAACAAAAAAATCAAAGTATAAAGGGACGCCAACCTTTCTTCAGTTAAGGTAACCTGCCAACATTTCATGCCCCCCGCCCATGTTTCTCCACGACACCCCACCACACCACCAACGTTCTAGCGCTGTACACAAATTACTGGTGCATTTTAACTAAATTAATTACTTTAGCCGTGAAATTACAGGCACAAAATAATTCACATGGCTAAATCACTAGACAAGTAAAGTAATCATAAATGACTGACAAAGTGTTTCAATTACCATAAGTAATCCATCTGCTGTCATGTTTGCTGATATACATGATATGCTGAATTCATGACATCCATGCTTTGCACTATTTTAGGTTCTAACAGAGTTCCTTGAGATCCGAGCTCCTCGATGAACCTGTTCAACCACCATCACCAATTGAAGAATTTGAAGCAGCCAGTGTGACACCGGCAGATAATGTTGAAGAGGTTGAAGTAGCCATTGTGGCACAGGTAGCTGGTGTTGAACAGAATTGTCACAAAACTGCAGACAAGAGCCTTCAAGTTGTGATGCAGCCAGTAACGTCTTGCACGGCGTCACAAGCAGACATAAACAAAAGTGCAGCTTCACTTAATGTAGGACGTGGAACATGCAGCTACATGAAAAACATGCGTACCAGCTAAGATTTCCGACGCGCGAAAAGGTGCACTCATCGCTCTCGCTGTTGGCACACTCAACATTGTCGTTGCCGCCATCATTTTCTGCATCCGCTGTCGGTTCGCCGTGCATGTTCATGAACGGCGAAAATAAAAGCTGCCCGAGACAGCGGCAACGTTCCAAAATGCTCACAACTCGGCTGTGAAGCCAGAACAGAATAGCGTGCTACGCTCAGAAACGGTGGCGCTGACCGGAGATCCCCGTGGATGAGGTCACAGCGGTCCCGGCCAATCAAGCGCAAGAGCGGCGTTCCCGGGATGCCCTGAGGTGTTGGTGCGCGTGTTCTTGCAAAAAACAGCCGCTTACGTTTGTCTCCGCCCCTCTTAAACGAGCTATTCATGTTCAATGGACTAAAAACTACAGAATGCCGCATGGAACTAATTTCTTTTTCGAAAATTGTTTCAGCGTCCCTTTAACGGTAACCTAAAGCTAAGTACACGGGTGTTTTCGCCCCCATCGAAATACGGCCGTCGTGGCCGGGATTCGATCCTGCGACATCGTGCTTAGCAGCCCAAAGCCACAGCCCCTATCTTCGTCTTCTGTCATGCGTCCAACGCAGACCGCTTCACTCTTTCGGATTTCTTTTAATTACACCTCCTGGGGTAATACTTGAATATGTTTCCAATAGCGGCGCACTCCGTTTGGTCCGAGGCTCCGGCGCACCAGACATTCTTCAATATTCCATGCTGGCATGCAGTCTTAATAACATGAAATGGTCCGCAAAATTTTCAAAAATTTGGAATTTGAAGGCACAGCTCCTTTCTTTACAAGGACATAGTCTCCAGGCTGTATGTCCGGTATCTCGCTACTGTGCCTTTTAAGAAAGTTTCGCTTCATGCGCTTCATGCGTCTTCTTTGCCAGCTTTAGCCGCTATCGTCCTTGTGCACTCATCTATGGAGAGCAAGAAAGCTTGCGTTCGCTTGACTCCTTCCCCCTTCTTTTTGAGCTCTGCGAAGTCCAAATGAATTACTTCGAACGCGACGCTTGAATATTCAGGGTTTGTCATAACGTCTGCCGATTGCTTGAATTTAACTTTGTTCACATGGCAGAGGTGGCATGTGCAGATTTCATGGCTGATGTCGTTTTTCATGCCCGGCCATGTGAATCTCATGAGCAATTTCTTATAAGTGCACCAGAAGTCATCATGTCCACCCGATCCAGGGGTGTCGTGGTATAGATAAAGAATCCTTGGAATCAAAGTTGGTGGTACGTGATACCTTCCATTGATAAACTGGAGCTCTTCTGTACCTTCCCATAGCTTAATATGATTGATTGTCTCTGGATCATTGCTTTATTCCTGTACAAGTAATCTTGATAGTGCG
This sequence comes from Dermacentor andersoni, assembly GCF_023375885.2. Classification (NCBI taxonomy): domain Eukaryota; kingdom Metazoa; phylum Arthropoda; class Arachnida; order Ixodida; family Ixodidae; genus Dermacentor; species Dermacentor andersoni. Next base: position 3,024,710 of record NC_092824.1, on the reverse strand, counting down.
TCAGCGTCAGTGAGGAGTGGGCCAGGATGGTGCGAAATTGCGAAATCAAAATGTTGCAGATTGTTCACCCATCTAGCAATGCGGCCTCTTGGCTGGGCCATGCTCAGAAGTTGAGTCAGTGCTTGATGGTCCGTGAAAAGTATGAATTTGGCACCTTGCAGGTAAGTACGAAAGTACTGCACAGCTTTTAAGACGGCCAGAGCTTCCTTTTCTGTGGTAGAGTAATTGATTTCGGTGGGTTTCAGGGTATAGCTGTAGTACCCCACAACGTAGTGTTTGGTCTGATCAGCTTGTTTGGATGGCTTCTGGTATAGAACTGCACCGGTAGCATAATGTGATGCGTCCGTGTTCACACGAAAGGCAGAGAAAAATCCGGTATTTGCAAGATGGGGTCAGACGATATTAGTTTTACAAGCTCACGATAGACAGCTTCGCACTTCTCGTCCCAATGAAAAGGCACGTCTTTCTGAGTTAAACGTGTGAGGCACCTTGTTCTCCCGGAAGTGTCCTGCAAGGCCAAGAAAAACACGCAGGGAGTGCACATCATAAGGCTTTACCAGCTTGGAGATTCTCTCTACCGATTCTTGTTTAGTCCTTTTAGTCTGTCCATCAAACACCCTGCCAAGAAATACTACGGTATCTTGAAAGAACGCACTTTTCTTGAAGTGGACTTTGAGTTGGGCAAGTCTGAGGGCATGAAGAACTTTTGAAAGATGACTACGGTGTTCTTCCTTTGTCTTTGAGTAGATGATGATGTCATCGATGTACACATTGCAAAATATGCCCAGGTAAGGTTTCAGATTGTCCGTCATAATCTTCTGAAACCACGCAGGGGAGTTTTTCCAACCAAATGGTAGGCGGTTGTATTCAAACAAGCCAAATGGGGTTATGAACGCGGTGTTCTTCTTCGTTTCTTCACTTAGTGGAATCTGCCAAAAGCCCTTGCAGAGATCTATTCGGAAAAAACAATGGCAACCAGCAGTTTCGTCAATGACGTCGTCGATTCTCGGCATTTGATAAGGTATCAATTCAGTTTGACGATTGAGAGCCCGGTAGTCTGTGCAGAGGCGGAATGTCCCGTCTTTAGGTGCAATAGTTATAGGAGAAGCAAATGGGGATACAGAAGGCCGGATGATACCTGCGTCTAACATTTCTTACAACTCCTTTTTCAGCCACACCTTTTTATCTCTGGACATATTATAGGGGGTTCTACGAACCACTGTTTTATCTGCGAGCTCGAAAGGAACGACATGTGATTTCATTGCTGGAGGGTAGCTTCCCATGCATATAAGCTCTGGGTACTTAGTCTTGATGTCTTCCTGGTGAAAAATTAGCCTTGATAGACTAGGTTCTTCACCAGGATCTTCTGTTCTTATTATGTCTTCGGCCATTACCTTGTCATCCCAATAGAGGTTTATCTTAAGTTTTTTTCATGTCCGGACGGGACAAAAGAAAATCGTAGGTGACATTGGGAATTGCCAATACGTCACTGGTAATAGCATTTCCTTGAAATTCAATAGCCAGGGTTTCCCATTCGCAATGCATGGTCACTGACCCATCGTAGGCTTGGACACGCGATGTTCTACCTGCTTGCAGACGTCTGGCATCCGCTCGAGTCTTGTTGATAATTGATACCGAAGCTCCACTGTCAACGAGAGCCTTCACTTCAATGCCATCTACCTTAATGGGGGCGTGCAATAAACTTGACGACACCAAGTACACCGTCTCACTGAAGCTCTTTTTCTGGGGCTTGTGATGCACGGTAGACAGATTATGTGGAAGTAGGTTGCCATGAACTGTGGTAATTGGTTCTTGACCATCGTACCAGTCATGATTTACGCTTCCCAGAGATTTGTTTCTGAAGCTGTGTTCACATTCAGTTGACGGCGAAGAACCTAGTCTATCAAGGCTAATTTTTCACCAGGAAGACATGAAGACTAAGTATCCAGAGCTTATATGCATGGGAAGCTACCCTCCTACAATGAAATCACATGTCGTTCCTTTCGAGCTCGCAGATCAAACAGTGGTTCGTAGAACCCCCTATAATATGTCCAGAGATAAAAAGCTGTGGCTGACAAAGGAGTTGCAAGAAATGTTAGACGCAGGTATCATCCGGCCTACTGTATCCCCATTTGCTTCTCCTATAACTATTGCACCTAAAGAAGACGGGACATTCCGCCTCTGCACAGACTACCGGGCTCTCAATCGTCAAACTGAATTGATACCTTATCAAATGCCGAGAATCGACGACGTCATTGACGAAACTGCTGGTTGCCATTGTTTTTTCCGAATAGATCTCTGCAAGGGCTTTTGGCAGATTCCACTAAGTGAAGAAACGAAGAAGAACACCGCGTTCATAACCCCATTTGACTTGTTTGAGTACAACCACCTACCATTTGGTTGGGAAAACTCCCCTGCGTGGTTTCAGAAGATTATGACGGACATTCTGAAACCTTACCTGGGCATATTTTGCAATGTGTACATCGACGACATCATCATCTACTCAAAGACAAAGGAAGAACACCGTAGTCATCTTTCAAAAGTTCTTCATGCCCTCAGACTTGCCGAACTCAAAGTCAACTTCAAGAAAAGTGCGTTCTTTCAAGATACCGTAGTATTTCTTGGCAGGGTGTTTGATGGACAGACTAAAAGCACTAAGCAAGAATCGGTAGAGAGAATCTCCAAGCTGGTAAAGCCTTATGATGTGCACTCCCTGCGTGTTTTTCTTGGCCTTGCAGGACACTTCCGGGCGTTTATCAAAGACTATGCACTGAGAACAAGGTGCCTCACACGTTTAACTCAGAAAGACGTGCCTTTTCATTGGGACGAGAAGTGCGAAGCTGTCTATCGTGAGCTTGTAAAACTAATATCGTCGGACCCCATCTTGCAAATACCGGATTTTTCTCTGCCTTTCGTGTGAACACGGACGCATCACATTATGCTACCGGTGCAGTTCTATGCCAGAAGCCATCCAAACAAGCTGATCAGACCAAACACTACGTTGTGGGGTACTACAGCTATACCCTGAAACCCACCGAAATCAATTACTCTACCACAGAAAAGGAAGCTCTGGCCGTCTTAAAAGCTGTGCAGTAGTTTCGTACTTACCTGCAAGGTGCCAAATTCATACTTTTCACGGACCATCAAGCACTGACTCAACTTCTGAGCATGGCCCAGCCAAGAGGCCGCATTGCTAGATGGGTGAACAATCTGCAACATTTTGATTTCGCAATTTCGCACCGTCCTGGCCCACTCCTCACTGACGCTGACGCACTATCAAGATTACTTGTACAGGAATAAAGCAATGATCCAGAGACAATCAATCATATTAAGCTATGGGAAGGTACAGAAGAGCTCCAGTTTATCAATGGAAGGTATCACGTACCACCAACTTTGATTCCAAGGATTCTTTATCTATACCACGACACCCCTGGATCGGGTAGACGTGATGGCTTCTGGCGCACTTATAAGAAATTGCTCATGAGATTCACATGGCCGGGCACGAAAAACGACATCAGTCATTACATCCGCACATGCCACCTCTGCCAGGTGAACAAAGTTAAATTCAAGCAATCGACAGACGTTATGACAAACCCTGAATATTCAAGCGTCCCGTTCGAAGTAATTCATTTGGACTTCGCGGAGCTCAAAAAGAAGGGGGAAGGAGTCAAGCGAACGCAAGCTTTCTTGCTCTCCGTAGATGAGTGGACAAGGACGATTGCGGCTAAAGCTGGCAAAGAAGACTCAAACAGCGTAATAGATCTCCTCAAAGCTGAATGTTTTAAACACAGAAAGACGCTCGTCTGCGACAACGGGCCGGCTTTCCGGAGTGCCAAATTATCAAAGTGGGCACAGGAGCACGGCATAATGATAAAGTATTCTTCTCCATACCACCCGGCAGCAAACGGCCTCGCGGAACGTGCCATACGAGACATCAAACAGTATCTGAAGATGTATCCAGACTTTGCCGGTGGCTCGAAGTGCTCTCTCGAGGCCGCTGTGAAACATCACAACAGATCATACACCACGGCTTTAGGCTGCAGCCTCATTTAGTAACTTCGGGTACAGCGCTCATACTTCCTGCAGATCGTGAGCTAGGTCTCCTAGAGAACCTCGAACTCGCCGAAGTAAGGAAAACTGTCAAAGAACACGAGGTCTACAACCGCCGCATGAAGCGGAACTTTGATAAAAGGCATAGTAGCGAGATACCGGACATACAGCCTGGAGACTATGTCCTTGTAAGGAAAGGAGCTGTGCCTTCAAATTCAAAATTTTGCGGACTATTTCAAGTTATTCAGACTGCATGCCGGCATGGAATATTGAAGAATGTCTGGTACGCCGGAGCTTCGGACCAAACGGAGTGTGCCGGTATTGGAAACATATTCAAGTCTTACCCCAGGAGGTGTAATTAAAAGAAATCCGGAAGTGTGAAGCGGTCTGCACTGGACGCATGACAGAAGACGAAGAAAGGGGCTAGGGGAGAAGTGAGAAGGAAGAAGTTGGAATAAAATGGCGGACGACACCCGTCTCACTTAGATTATGTCATTTCTGTTGCCGTTCTAGTTAGAAAGCTACATGACTAAGAAAAATTGACGTCGATGGAATGACGAAGGCAGTATGAGGACAACAGCTGACGGCGATGGGTTAACATTGCTGAAGTGCTGACAATGATAAAATTAGAGCGTGACGATGACTTGACAACGATGGTGTGAGGACAACGCATAACGAGAGTCGGATAACGAAGTTGGAATGACGACGATGCAATGAAGGCATTATCACCCCGAACACACGCAGAGACCCAAGCTATTCGGACCATTTATACGGAGTAGAAGGCAAGAAGGCATGACGACGACGGCATGAGGAGCATGAAGCTGGAATGACGACGATTCCCTTACCCCTATGGCAAAGCTATGGCAGTGTGACAACAAATGCATGAAGACTATATGACGACGACGACATGACGAGTGCCGGATGACGAAGCTAGAATTACGGCGATGCAATGACAACGACGGAATCACGACCTCGAGCCCGTACCTATTGTCTCAAGCTATTAGACAACTTGGGCGACAGGGTAAGGGTAGATGGCGTGATGACAACGGCATGAATAGAGTAAGATTACGGGGCTTGAATGACGACACCGGAAGGACCACAGCAGAATCTTGACCAGGAGCACATACCTAGCGCCCCAAGCAGGTAGACAACCATGCAAGTGGCTGTTGCACTCGCTATGGAAGACGGTCGGAGAGAAAGACTGTCGTCAGGGCGTTCCAGAAAGGCCGGGTAGCCCGGCAGGTAATTCAAATACTGAAAGGCGCCAAACACGGCGACACCTCCATACACTCAATTCTTTGGTTCCCTGCCCACGTCGAGGTGATTGAGGGGTTTCCCTGAACCTCAACGAGTCTGCCCACAAGGCTGCACGTGGCTTTACTGAAAGCGCTGCCCTCGGATCTGTCGACTCTGGGCTCATATGCTCTGGGAGTGCGGGTCGCTGGGCCCGAAGTTCACCAAGGAAGAGTGGGACGCGCTCCTGCGAAGTCCCGTCTTTGAGGATCAAATCCTGGCCGTCCAGCGCGCCCACGATCAGGCCGGCAGGCTAGACCTGTAAGTCCCGTCGTGGGATTAGCCGTGTGCGCGTTTTATCGCGTTTTGCTAGACCCAATAAAGGTTTATTCACTCACTCACTCACTCACTCACTCACTCACTCACTCACTCACTCACTCACTCACTCACTCACTCATTCACTCACTCATTTACCTGAGTTGATGTTAGTAGACAGACAGACAGACAGACAGACAGACAGATAGATAGATAGATAGATAGATAGATAGATAGATAGATAGATAGATAGATAGATAGATAGATAGATAGATAGATAGATAGATAGATAGATAGATAGATAGATAGATAGATAGATAGATAGATAGATAGATAGATAGATAGATAGATAGGCGTAAAACGGCTTCTGTATCCAAATAATAATATTTGGATTAAAAAATAGCCCTAGTAGAGCTGCTCGAAGCATCGTACGAAAGACAACGATTCAAAGAGACCTTCTGACAGAGCACGCGCTTTTTTTCTTTTTTTTCGTCTGGCAGGCGCTGCGATGGATTTGATCAAATGAACGGCGAGCAAGGTTTCGCTTGGTTCTTTCTGTGGACCGCTGTGTCATGAAGAGTGCGTCGTCGTGGCCAGGCGAAGCCGTGAAGTGCTCGGTCGACTCGATCCAATCATGGTAACACCACCGCCGAGCCGAGGTGAGCCTCTGCAGATCGCGACAAGTCAGCGTTGCGACAGACAGTGTGAAATGTGCTGATAATAGTTTAAAAAATATCGAGACTGGGAAAATTGATGCAAAGAGTTCGCGGGGTGCGCATCGAGAAAAAAATTCACTAGGAGCGGACACGCGGCGAAAACTGGCAACAGAAAACACGTCATGGCTAGTCAATGTCACATCCGTTAGTTGACGCAAGTATCGGGAAAAGAGAATGGGAAATTAACTTGCAGACAGCGTCCTATCATTTTTTTATTCTTTTCCGTTAAAACTAAAAAGTTTTGGTATAAATGTACTTATACTTTGCGCCTTATTTTTCTAGCTTTACCTTGCAACAAGGAAATGCCACGCTAGGCGCGGCAGACGCACGCGTCATGCTCCACCGAAGCCAGCGAGGCCGGTTGCGCATGTGAAGTTCGCCTCTTCGGCGACTCGTCTCCTTTTGGATGTAGCGTGTTTGATGTTCCTTCTGCACTTCGACACGGCACCACTGCACTGTTGGACTATAGCAAGGTGAGAAACTTTCACAGTCTGCGATGCATTTAAAGCAATTTTGGCTTTTACGGCACGGAACCGAGGCTTGCGACGCAGTTAGCGAAAAACAGCTCGGCCGTCCTGGTGTAGTTAATTTCAGTTAATGACTCATACTTGGAGATGTTTGCAACGCGTTTTATGAGCCCCAACATTATTATAACTTATTTCGGTAGTTTTTGGGCACGCTCGTCGCACACGACTTTGTGATGCAGTTAGCGATGAGCACCTCGGCCGTGTGACGAAGTTTCGTGTGTACTGAATCTTACCGGGAAAAGCTTTAACGCTTTCTCTGGCCCACAACATTATTGTAACTAATTTCGTTACTATTTAGGGTACTTTTCAAGCACAGTGGCCGCGCCCGGCGTTGTGACGCCGTTAGCCAAGAGCAGCTCGGCCGTGTGCGGCAGTTCCTTTCGCGTGTACTGAATGTTACTGGAACTACAGGTTTTCCAGCTCAATTTATTCCAAGCGCCAGTCAATTTAATCCAAGCGCCAATCAATTTAATCCAAGTGTCCGTGATTTTAATCCGAGCGCCACTCAATTTAATCCAAGGACCACTCAATTTAATCCAAACGCCAGTGAATTTAATCCACGCATAACGGAATTCAAGAATCTTTGAATTTCAAGACTTCTGAAAATTTGCGAACATATTATAAGTTAATACCTTGAAAATGAAAGAGCGACGTCAGAGACCAGTAGCTATCCTGCCACGTGACTAACGACAACTTTCGGAAGTTTTTATTTTATACTTCGTTATGAGAGTGACACAATACATGAGAATTCTCGAAATAGATTGAGAGGAAACGTCAGCATGAGTACGTTGAGCTAATGATACACATGCAATTTCTTCATGGCTATCAGATGAAACAATAACAAGTGATTCGATGATAATCATTAGGTTCTGGCCGGGAGGCTTTTGTCGCTAGCGAATACGATTCACTATTCTACTGCGATATCCGCAGCCTCTAATCGAACACCTTGTCATCGTTACCACTAAAACACTCATGAATAACATTTATTAGCATAACCCACCTAGCTAATATGGTCGAGTCACTAGTGAGCACAAGTGAAATATAATGCGCAGTTCAGGGTTCTCGGTGTTTTGCACACCATAACTTTATATATATCCAATGAAATGCGATGAAATGAGTGATTCACTATGCCTACAATAAACTCGTATGCTTAAGTCACTGGTGAATATTATTCACCTATTTTACTGTCACTGAGGCAGCTTTCACTCTTGAGTGCCGTCAGTAGTATCAATCAAGCTGTAGCAACGAGCACTTTGTGTACCACTGCTGATACCATCGAGTTTTTAGTGATCACTATACGCTGACTGCTATGTTCTCCAATTTTCATGCAGAATAGTGGCATATATATAAAATAAAATGTCATTCAGACGGCGATTCAATAACTATTATTTATTAACTATAGGAGATACTAAGATTGATTCAGTAGGGATGAAGAATAACTTTGTGTAATGAGATGGTCACAGCGATCATTCATGCACGGCGTCAATGGTATAAATGAAAGTGTCAATAAATGAGAGTTTTAATCAGTCAACATTGCTAATTGACATCATAGAGCCATTAATGATCACTAGCGATAAGCTCTGTTCGGTGTTCTTGTACTTTTATGCAGCATAGCACAATGCATGTCAAATGAAAACTCTCTTAAACCACTATCCAATTATGATAATTTACTATGAGTAAGCATTTGTTCTGCTACCATTGGTACCTGATAGTGATAGTCATAGTTCCAATTACCTATCATTTCACATGCATGACGCTATTATACATAAAAGTACAAGAACACAGAACAGAGCTTATCGCTAGTGATCATTAATGGCTACTTGATGTCAATTAGCATTGTTGAGTGATTAAAACTCTCATTTATTGACACTGTCATTTATGAACTCTAAGAACAGTTTACATCCTTTGGCGTGCCCCTTCTGCCACACAACAATAATCGTCATCCGCCTTGATGCGTTTGCTTTCTTTACCGCTGCGAGCCCGGAACTTTCCAGTAACGAACGGCACGCGCGTTATCAGCGTAGAACAGTTTACACATTTGGAGTGCCCCTTCTGATAACGCGCGTGCCGTTCGTTACTGGAAAGTTCCGGGGTCGCAGCGTTAAAGAAAGGAAACGCATCAAGGCAGATGACGATTACCGTTGTGCGGCAGAAGGGGCACGCCAAAGGGTGTAAACTGTTCTTAGAGTGTACCATTGACGCCATGCATGAATGATCGCTGTGACCATCACATTACACAAAGTTATTCATCACTAGTGAATCAATCTTAGCATGTCCTATAGCCAATAATAATAGTTATTGAATCGCCATCTGAATGACATTTCATTTTATATCTATGGCGCTATTCTGCATGAAAATTGGAGAACATAAAAACTCGGCGGTATCAGTTAACAGTGGTAACACAAAAGTGCTCATCTTGCTACAGCTTGATTCATACTACTGACGGCACTCACGAGTGAAAGCTGCCTCAGTGATAATAAAACGGGTGAATAATATTTGCCAGTGACTTAAGCATACGAGTTTATTTATAGTAGGCATAGTGAGGCACTCGTTTCGTCGGATTTCATTCGATATATATGAAGTTAATTGTGCAAAACACCGTGATCCCTGAACTTCGCATTATATTGCAGTTTTGCTGACTAGTGACTCGACCATATCAGTTTGGTGTATTATGCAAATGAATGTTATTCATGAGTGTTCTAGTGGTATCGATGACAAGGTGTTTGATTAGAGGCTGCGGATATTGCAGTGGAATCGTGAATCGTATTCGCTAGCGACAGAAGCCTCCCGGCGAAGGCCTAGTGATTATCATCGAATCACTCGTTGTTGTTTAGTTTGATAGCCATGACGAAATCGCATGTGTATCATTAACTCAACGTACTCAAACTAACGTTTCCTCTCAATCTATTTCGAGAATTCTCATCTGTTGTGCCGCTCTCTTAACGAAGTATAACATAAAAACTTCCGAAAGTTGTCGTTAGTAACATGGCAGGATAGCTACTGGTCTCTGACATCGTTCTTTCATTTTCAAGGTATGAACTTATAATATGTTCGCAAATTTTCAGAAGTCTTGAAATTCAAAGATTCTTGAATTCCGTTATGCGTCGATTAAATTCACTGGCGTTTGAATTATTTTGGCTGGCGTTTGGATTAAATTGAGTGGTCCTTGGATTAAATTGAGTGGCGCTCGGATTAAAATAACTGGTACTTGGAATAAATTGACTGGCGCTTGGATTAAATTGACTGGCGCTCGGATTAAATTGACTGGCGCTTGCACTAAATTGAGCGGGAAAACCTGTAGTTTGTGACGCATTCTATGAGCTCCAGAATTATTGTAATTAATTTCGTAACTTTTTGCGATACATTTGAGGCACACTCGTGGCACCTGGGGTTGTGAAGCAGTTAGCAAAAAAAGCAGCGCGGCCGTGGTGACAGTTGGGCCTGTACTGAATCTTAGTGAGACAAGTTTGTGACGCTTTCTGTGACCCCGCAACATACACCTTCTTTCGCTACTCGCGGTTGTCGAAGAAACGATGAGCGATTACCAAGAGTGATAACACTGGAGAGTGTTGCTTGCGCCGGAAGAACGCGCAAATGATAACGCTGAGGAGCTCAAAAACCAATAATTCGAAGAAAATTCTGTCTTCTGGACGACTGAAAACAGGCTTTGCACTCACGCATTTCTATTGAGTGCCAGTAGAAGGCATTCTCCGAGCCTCTGGCATGGTCTGGCTGAGAGCCTGTGCTGTGGCCACCTCTGTGCATGTAGCGTACTATCGCGTCATCTGAGGTCAAGGTGTTTTGGAAACACGCGGTCGCCCGTGCATTTGTGCTCTTAAAGTGCAGGATCTAATTAATGCCCGGGAATGGGAGAATTCTTGGAAATCAGATGTTTTCTTCATAATTTATAATTCGGCTTGGAATGAGTCTGGTATTTTCGACGTCATCTATGTAAAAGCGCATTGCTTTTGTTTGTAATATCGCCTATTCAACACTTTCACACGTTTCCCCTCAACACGCAGTGTTCCTATATGACTAAATACCAAAATTACACATGCTTGTATTTTACTTTCTTCAGCTCATGTCGTCTGGTGGAGCTTGGTACGGGAACTGCTGCTGCTTATCTTGTGCCACAACGTTGGATGAACGCACAAAAAGCCCGGAAGGAGCATATGTAGAGCTAAATAAACATTTCCTCAATTACAATGAGTTTAGCGTCTACTTTATGAAATTGCACTTGGCGCAGATTCAATGAAGGCTTGTAAAGATCGTTCGCAATCATTTTAATTAAATAATCGATTCCACATTAAGATGCCGGCCAAATGAGCAGTAGAAGCAAAAAAAAAAAAAGAAAGTGCCGAGTAGCGCAACCGGCGTAACGCGTACCAGCTAGCGTTTAAAACGCGCGCGCCCAACGCCGGAAATAGCTAATCCCTTCCGCGTGGTGCACTACAGTCGACTCAGCCGCTGGGCTCTGTGGGAGATTAGATTAGATTATGGGGTTTTACGTGCCAAAACCACTTTCTGATTATGAGGCACGCCGTAGTGGAGGACTCCGGAAATTTCGACCACCTGGGGTTCTTTAACGTGCACCTAAATCTAAGTACACGGGTGTTTTCGCATTTCGCCCCCATCGAAATGCGGCCGCCGTGGCCGGGATTCGATCCCGCGACCTCGCGTTCAGCAGCCTAACACCATAGCCACTGAGCAACCACGGCGGGTCTGGGCTCTGTGGGAGTGTCCGCTCTTGTTGAAATGTTTTTCTCTGCGGGGTGCGTGGGTTCGCGAAAAGCATCCAATTTTTTGGCAGACGACCTTGCAGAAGTTTGCTCGTGGCGATGTGGGAGAACGTTTGACCGTATTTATCACTGTAATGTCAAAATTATGCGTAGTGATAACGGCAATATATATATACATATACATAGTAATAACCTTATAAAGTCTCTTCACTGATTTAGTTTGTGAACTACCTTTTCACTAAGTAATATGTTTTAGCTATGTCTTCAGAACCAGAAAAAAAAAAAAGGTGGCGCGCGTGCCGTGTTAGTGAACATGAAAGTGTGGTGCTTCGTGAACTAGTTCGATGTTGTGTTGAATTTATCTTGACACTGAAATAACAGATATGTGGTGTTATAAAAGACGCATGCATGTGGTACTTAGTTTAAAATCTAGAACGAAAGAGCTCTAAATTGCGTTGAAATATGCCTTGACAATTTTCGAGGGCATGATATAACTGCACATGGGGACAGACTAAAAAAATTGTTAGTCACTGTCTCAACAATTTTATTCCAGCAAAGCCAAACGAACATCTAATAGATATCAAGAGAAATATTACACCTTAAATGAAGAGTTCAACGCTTAAGGCGGCGACGTTCTTCCAAGAAATCCAGAATAACTTAAATGAAAAATTGGGTACGCTAAGCGTTTGTACTTCCCGCGTAGAAGGCCACATTTTATTTGCTCCGCACCGCCAAAATTTTGGCCCTTTCTAAGAAAAATAGAGAAAGCAGTTAGGCATATTGTACACGATGGGAATATCGTCAACGAAAAGCACAATACTGCGCAATATTTTAATCAATACTTTCCCAGTGCTTTTCTAACTCTGATACTACTACACTACATAACCGTAGGCCATGCAATGCACCTGGTATTCTATCACTGTCAGGTGCTTCAATGCTACTCAACCTTAAACTAAATCCTGTCCAGGTCCCGATCATAAACCTAACGTTCTTTCTTTTTCTTGAGGAGGTATGCAAAAGCATTTGCACCTTTTGTAGTTGTTAAATTTCAAGTATCCTTGTCTTCAGCTACTCTGCCTAAAGATTGGCTCTTGGCACGTATTGTACCTGTACTGAAAGTAGGCAGCGCCACACTAGCAGCAACTTATCGTCCTATAACGCAAACTTCATCATGTTACAAACTATATGAAAATATTGTAACGGACAGTTAAGGGAGTCTAGATACAACTATTTATTGTGGGCTAACTTGTGCCCTGGGGCTAAATAAAAAGCACCGCCTCGTTCTAAACAGGGGATCAGGAATGCCTTCTTCTTCTCTCCAGAGCCTCGCTTCACCTCGTCTTCTTCTTGTAGGCGCCGACAATGGCCACCTGCGATGCGAGTGCGTGCGGCGAAAACACGTGCCATTATTTCGTCGTCTTTTGCTCCAATACGCTGTTTTCTTCTTGAAGGGGCGCACGAACCTGCACGCGCTGTTTAAATATGTTTCTGCCTTGTATCAATATCATAGCTAATTAAATTATTAAGTTTATAGGTGGTAAAAGCATACTTTCTTCTTGCCAACATGGTTTTCTCAAGGGTTTTTCTACTGTAACGCAACAACACGATGAGCAAAACGAGAACAAGGTAAAAGGGGCAGCCAACATTTCGACATGTAGACTTGTCTTTTTCAAGGCGGCATATGCTTTCCAAGGCACAGTATATATAGGTAGGGCTCTTTGAAAGGGGAGAAGGGGTTGACGTGTCACCAGCTGATAGCCGGTGGGTGACACGGCTGTGCGTGAGTCGGCCATGTGTTTTTTTTTTCTTTTGTGGAAAGGGCCTGGACGACGGGGTGGGGGGTTCAATCAGTTCCAATGGAGGTCAGTGAACTCTCTCTGAAAGAGAATAAAGGAAGTGGCAGAAAATGGTGCTCGTGGAAAAATACTAAAAAGGAACAAATGCATAAAGAAAAAAGAAAGAGAGGAGAGAAAGGGAAAAATACACTAAAGAAGCAAGTGAAAAGAAAATGGTAGGCGACCCTAATCTTTGACTTCAGTGTCTTGGTGGCACTCGTACGTCGGCTTTGGTGTTCTTTAGGTTAAATTTATGAGAAAGCAACGCCCGAATCGAACTCGGAGGCAACTCTTTTCCATAAATTAACTGGTTAATATCAAGCCACCTTCTTGTCTGTGACGTCATTAGTGACGTCATTAGAGCGTCCAGGAATTTTGCTAAAGTCGGGCTCACGTGGCGGGTCTCTAAAGTATACGATTCTGTGCTTTTGTCTGCGATAATCAGTGGTTTCTAGTTCTAATTATTCCAGACACTTCAGCAACTCAACTTGTAACTAAACTTATGCTTTGATGTCATATCTATAACGAAAGCCATGCATTTCGTTCTGAATATTTTTTCTCGTATTTCTAGTTTATTTTGAGCTTCGTGCTTGGTCGTTTCAGTGATTTCTAATTCTATTATTCCAGACACTTAAGTAACTCGTAACTTATGCTCTGATATCATACTACAACGAAGCCCATGAATTTGGTACTGTACGATTTTTTTTTCTAATTCTTCAGGTTTATTTTGAATTTCGTCCTCGGTCGTCCCCATGATTTCTAATTATTTCTAATTATTCCGGACACTTCAGCAACTCAAAGTGTAAATAAACTGATGCTCTAATATTATTGGGGGCGAGCTCCACCACTGGAAAAGCTGGTGCTACCGTCGGCGTGACGTGCCATGGACACAGCGGCCGCGTTGGCTGCTTTTGAAGCCCCGAAGCGAGCTGAAAACGAAAATTTAAAGTCCCTCCTGCGCCGCGGTTCTGATTAAGTGTTGAGGCTTTACCACCTTGGGTGTCTGCTTGACTACATTTGAAAGTACTATAATATGTATTGGCTGCCTTTGGAGGTGTGCAGCATGGTAGGCTACTACTCGGTGCCGCACTGCCGGACGTACCCAACGGAGCCCAGTGTCAGCCTTATTCACACGTAGCCGCAGGGCAAGGAGCTGCGTGAAGCCTGGCTGGCGAAACTTAGAACCGGCAGACAGCCATCGGCTACAACTCGGGTATGCAGCAAGCACAGTCGCGAGGAATATTGTGCTACAGGCGCCGGGACTGCGCGATGTTTGGTGAGTAGCAGATAACGCGCACTGAGGCGCTCGCCCGCGCCCGCTGCCCGGTTAGTGTCATGACGCTTTGTTAGGTCTATAAACCTGTTGATACTAGATTCTGGCAAGTTCACTAGAATGGAAAGGGAGCGGTAAGAAGCGCAATAAAAAAAGACATGGCATATGGTCATGTTTGTGTTAAGAGATAATGCACTGAATTGCGAAAAAGAAGCGCATGGAAATCGCATGCTGAGAACACCCATAAACATACAGTGCGACGCAACTTGAGAAATAATATTGAAATGTCGAAGAATTTAGAAGACAAGAAAAGATTGAATCGTCACGAGGGCACATCACATTCGTCGTAGGCGTCGAAGTCTTTACAACAAAATTATTTTTGAACAGTTCTGATAGCGTCCACGCAACAACGGTTGCTAGTATGCTGTCAAACGCTCATATGCGTGGCCCTGTGGCAACGTTTCCTCACGGCACGGTGAGGAAACGCGCTCACAGCGAAAGCAAAACATTGTGCGCGGACATGCATGCAGACGCGCAGTCGGTCGCTGCGAACCCGCGCGATCGCTGCATTGAGGTTTCATTCTGTTATGCTCCATTTGGCTATACAAATAGCCCACTATAAGAACATATTTCACATAGTTTACTCTCAGCGTGTGCCTACCTTTCACGCAAGAAGCCGGTTCGGGAGACTCCATCGCGGCGACCGCGCGCAGTGGCGTTCACTGTACGTATTCGGTAAAGAGATAGCGTCTGTAAACGATTCTGTGCTTTCAGTTTGCCCCAAGATTACTATATCTACAGTCAAAAACTTCCCTCGTTTTGAGAGTACCTACATAAATGTCCAGGAGGGCTGCCGCGTGTTGTTTTTATTGAGCGCCGTAATCGAAACCTAAGAGGAGCGCGCTGCGTGATCCCTCTAACTACGCAAGGGAGGCGCTTCCGACAGAAGGCGACTCCGTAACTCCTCGCCGCCAATACACCTATAATGAAATCCATGAATTGTGTGCAGTACTGTTGTTTTTTCTTATTTTGAATTTTCACCCCGGTAGTCTCAGGAAGTGAACCAAAAGTGCTGTGCAAGAAACAAAAGTGTCACTTGATGCTCTTGCCCCTATTAACTAAGTGCTATTGCGTATAGTTTGAATTTTAACATGGCAAATAGATTATAAAGCTCCATTTGAAACGTTTATGCCCATTGGTTGCAATGTCTTGACCTTCTGGAGGAAGCATGATTCTCTGTGTAGATATTTGGGCTTGTTTGTGTGACGCTTTGCGGTTTATACTGTAGCGCAAAGAAGTATAAGGACGTATAAGAGAAAATAGACACACACATAGGCGCTAATTTCTATTAACAATTTATTTCCGAGACGGACGCCACTTTTATGCCCTTACTTTTTTCTCTCCGCTTTTTTTTAAATAAGCACGTGTCTACTGACAAAGTAACAGAGCAAATGCTAGCACAACTCATTTGCAGCCTAGACAAAAACTATTATGTTTAACGCATGCGCAGGAATTCCAACTCCTTCTTTGATAGTGACATGGACGATTGGCTAACACTAACATTGCCAAACTCTTCCATGCGAGCATTTTCAATGATAAGACGAGTTAATTCGCATTTCCTTCTCCCGATAATGACTGTATCTACAAATCGCGGATCGCATCCGCACTTACGACAATGATTGCGAGGAAGTCATCCGGCGAAGGCTTGTTAACTTTATTGAAGCGCTTCCTAAGCATATCATTAATGCATCTGCCGGTTTGCCCGATATAACTCTTTCCACAGGGCAATGGAATTCGATAAATAACACATGTCCTTCAATTAACGGACGCCTTTCTGTGCCGCTTTTTGCACGCGTCCGTTGTTTTACTATATAGTCTTGTTTTGGCACACAAGCTGATAAGCTTGTTTGGAGCAGTGAATACTACGTCAACTTTTCCACGTAGTCCTATCGTCTTCAGGTTATGCGATAAGCGGCGGATGTCAGGAATTACGGATAATTTTTTCTTTTTAACAGATTCTGCGCTGGCTGACGTTGCATCGCATGCGCGTAAACATATTGTCACAGTCGGTAATGTGGGAAGAAGAGGACGCTGATGGTGGTCTTGGAGACGACGAAGAAGAGTTTAGCGGTATCGCTGCTCTACGCTTGTTGGCTCAGCCATTAGAAGCCATCTGTAAATAGACGCACGCTTCTTCCTTCCCGTAACATCATTGGTGGACGTGCGGAGTAATCACTTGCGCAAGACGGAGCTCCGCAGCGGACGTAACCTGGCCACCATGTCATCCGAAGGAAAGAGTTCAACCACGGCACCGTCGTCGCCACCGACGGTCATCCTGGCCCAGCCTCGCGACCCTGGCATGTTTTCCGGGATCGACAACGTTGACGTCGATGACTGGTTACAGAATTATGAACGGGTCAGCGCACACAACAGGTGGGATAACACGCTTGTGCTGGCTAACATAATATTCTACCTCAAGAAAACAGCACGGGTCTGGTTCGAAGCACATGAAGAAGAGATTACGAGTTGGGACCAGTGCAAACAGAAGCTTAGAGATTTGTTCGGCAAACCCGTCGGCCGCGAACGTGCTGCGAAGAAAGACCTTGGGACCCGTGTACAGACGTACAGACCCATGACGATAGACCCATCTGCTTTTACTGTGGACGTGTGGGCCGCATCTCTCGCCACTGTCGAAGTTCCTGGCCAGCCCACTCTCGACCAAGCTTTCCCGCCTACCGCCGCTCCCCACTGAATCCTCGCCCGCCATCACTCTCCACCGAGGTTGAAGACGCACTTGAAAACGCTCGAGCCACCGCGACCAGCCGATCGCCATCACACCATAGTCGCCGCTCCCGTTCGCCCCAGCTGCGCCGCTCTCCATCCCCAGCTTACCGTCGCCGCTCTCCGACGGGAAACTAACCGGGGCAGCTCCTGGAGGTGACGCTGCTCTAGAACACTGGCCTGAAATTCCTCTGCTGACCCTGCCTACTAATCGGAACCTTCTGGACGTGGACGTGGATGTTTTGCCCGTTACAGCACTCATCGACACTGGAGCCCAAATTTCCATCATGAGTGCGGAGCTTCGAAGGCGCTTGAAGAAAGTACTTACTCCTGCTCCGACTCGACTGCTCCAGGGCGCCGATGGTGGAACTCCGGCTGTGCTTGGAATGTGTACTGCTCGTGTCGGTGTCGCCGGTCGCCACACGTCCGTTTTTTTTTAGTGTGCTTGAACGTTGCCCTCACAATGTGATCCTCGGACTCGACTTTTTGTCCGCCCATTCTGCTCTGATTGACTGTTCCGCCGGTGTTGTACAACTTGACCTACCCCTACCTGTTCCCATTGACCTTCCTGCTCAAGCTCCAGCTCAGCCTTGTTCCGCGGATTTTATACGCCTGCCATCTCTTGCAGCAACCTGCATCCCTGTTTTAGCCAGCCCACCTGTACCTGACGGAGACTATGTCCCTACTCCCACGACGTCAGTCCTGCTGTCTCACAATGTCTCCTTCCCACACACCATCGTTTCTGTTGCGGACAATCAGGCATGTGTTCCGATCCTAAATTTCGGACAGTGCCCGCAAGTAGTCCCTCGAGGCATGTCTCTTGCCACGTTGTCACCAACGCACGAGCGCCACATTTCTGCTCTATCTGTTCCGCCGTCTTCGACCACTGCTCAATCTGCGCCTTCTGCATCAGTCCCGACCGACGACTTTACAAAGATGATTGCACCGGACCTCTCGACCCAACAAGCCGCAGAGCTCCGTGGCCTCCTCGAGTCCTACTCGGACATTTTCGATCTGAACGATCGCCCTTTGCGTCAAACTACGGTCGTGAAGCATCGGATAAATACCGGCGATGCAGCACCTGATCGCAGACGCCCATACCGGGTGTCGCCCTCTGAGCGACAGGTTATCCCGAGCGAGGTTGATAAGATGCTTGCCAAAGGGATTATTGAACACTCTTCCAGCCCGTGGGCATCCCCTGTTGTTGTCGTCAAAAAGAAGGATAACAGCTGGCGATTCTGTGTTGACTATCGTCATCTAAACACGATCACCAAGAAAGATGCATATCCACTTGCCCGCATTGACGATGCTCTGGATTGTCTCCACGGTGCCATTTATTTTTCATCTATAGACCTTCGCCCTGGATATTGGCAAACTGCCGCGGATGAAATGGGCCGTGAAAAGACCGCATTCGTCACACCAGACGGCCTATATCAGTTCCGGGTAATGCCATTTGGCTTGTGCAATGCCCCGGCGACCTTTGAACGGATGATGGACATGCTATTGCGTGGTTTGAAATGGTCCATTTGTTTGTGCTACTTGAATGACGTCATCGTATTCTCTTCAACTTTTGCGACTCATCAGGAAAGACTTTCATCTGTTCTTTCTGTTTTTCGCACCGCTGGCTTGCAGCTCAACTCGTCCAAGTGCCACTTTGGTCGCCGCCAAATAACCATGCTCGGGCACCTCGTCGATTCGTCAGGCATTCGCGCCGACCCCGCTAAAGTTCATGCTGTGCAGAATTTCCCCGTACCAACTTGTGCCAAAGATGTTCGCAGCTTTATGGGCCTATACTCTTACTTCCGCAGGTTTGCGGAAAATTTCGCCCATGTTGCCCGTCGCCTGACTGACCTCCTGAAGAAAGACGTTCCTTTCTGTTGGGGCTCTGAACAAGCGTCTGTTTTCTCGCAGTTCATCACGCTGCTCACCACACCTCCCATTCTCACCCATTTAGACGCCTCCGCTCCGACAGAAATCCGCACTGACGCCAGTGGCTACGGCATCGGCGCAGTTTTAGCTCAACGCCAATGTGGGCACGACCGCGTTATCGCCTACGCGAGCCGCCTCCTCTCTCCCGCCGAGCGCAATTACTCGATTACTGAGCGCGAGTGCCTCGCCCTCATTTGGGCTGTGGGCAAGTTCCGACCCTACATATATGGTCGACCATTTACAGTTACAACCGACCACCACGCCCTTTGTTGGCTTTCCTCCCTCAAGGATCCCACCGGACGCCTCGGTCGCTGGGCCCTACGGCTGCAGGAATACACATACACTGTGGTCTACAAGTCGGGTCGTCTACATCAGGACGCCGACTGCCTGTCTCGTCATCCCGTCGATGTACAGGACGGTTTAGTGGATGTCGCACCGATCTGCGTTCTTTCGCTCTCTGCCTTGCAAGACATTGGCGCTGAACAACGACGCGATGAGTCGTTACGCCCCATTATCGAACGCCTGCTCTCTGATCGGTCTGACGCATCCCTTCACATGTTCGTACTATAAAATAGCATCCTGTATCGCCGCAACATGCACCCCGACGGGCCCGAGCTCCTAACCGTCATTCCGTCTCATCTGCAACAGATTGTACTGCAGCAACTGCACGACGTTCCCACCGCTGGACACCTTGGCGTCACGCGGACCTATGACCAAATTCGGCGACGGTTTTTCTGGCCCCGTCTCAACCGCTCCGTCCGGCGCTTAGTTGCCACGTGTGAGTCGTGTCAATGCCGGAAAAGACCAGCTGCGCCGCCTGCCGGACTGCTGCAGCCTTTGGATATCCCGGTCGACCCTTTTTTTCGCGTTGGCGTTAACCTCCTCGGACCATTCCCTATATCAAAGGACGGAAATAGGTGGATTGCCGTCGCTACGGACTATACAACTCGCTATGCCATCACTAGAGCCCTACCGACCAGCTGCGCTACAGACGTCGCTGATTTCTTGCTGCACGACGTTATCTCGCACCACGGTGCACCTCGTCAACTTCTCACCCATCGCGGCAAATACTTTCTTGCCAAAGTCATAGACGAGCTACTTCGATCATGTGCTTTTAAACACAAACTTACTACCGCTTACCATCCTCAAACTAACGGTCTTACGGAACGCCTGAACCGCACAATAACTGATATGCTAGCAATGTATGTTTCCTCCGATCATCGCGACTGGGACATTGCTCTACCATTTGTCACGTTCGCCTACAATTCCTCGCGCCACGACACAGCTGGCTATTCACCCTTTTATCTCCTCTTCGGCCGTGAGCCGACTTTGCCTTTCGAGACTCTCTTTTCGACCACACTCGACTCGCCGACAGAGTACACTCGGGATGTAATATCCACATCGATCCAAGCACGTCAGAATGCCCGCATTCGTCTTTCTGCTTCACAGACACGCCAGAAGTGCCGTTACGACCACCGCCATCATGAAGTGAACTACGAACCAGGTGCTCTTGTGCTAGTTTGGTATCCAACTCGGCGTGTTGGTCTTTCTGAGAAATTCCTCTCGCGATACTGTGGCCCTTACCGCATCCTTCACCAGGTGACCCCTGTCACATGTGAAGTGTCTCCGCTGAATGCCACGGTGTCTTCACCTCTCTCTGACATCATCCACGTCAGCCATCTCAAACCTTACCTTTCTCAGACTGATGAGCCGCACCAATCAGGTGCTTTTTCCGACGGGGGTCATGTCACAGTCGGTAATGTCGGAAGAAGAGGACGCTGATGGTGGTCTTGGAGACGACACAGAAGAGTTTAGCAGTATCGCTGCTCTACGCTTGTTGGCTCAGCCATTAAAAGCCATGTGTAAATATACGCACGCTTCTTCCTTCCTGTAACAATATTGTTACGCGAAGGACGAGTCAGTAAGATGAGCAACAATTACAGGTTATATTTGCAAGAGCGGTTGCAGCGCTGACGAGTTACATTCACAGCGCGAGCCCAGTTTGTTCTTCCTCCTCTTTTCTGGAGTAATGGCACCCACGCGCCTCGTTCAAACAATCGAATATCACACGCGCGTAGCATAATTCCCCGGCGGCAGAAGCGACGTCCCGGATCGTCTAAATGTCCTCACAGGGAGGGTGAACTGCTTAAGTCGTGTAACGTGCACGATATAACTGGATTCGGAAGCAGATAGGGCGTGAGGGGCGATCTGGTAGGTGACGGGAGTCAAGGCACGAATCACTCGGTATGGGCATGCGTAACGAGACAGCACTTTTTCGGACAGGACGCCCTGACGTGACGGAGACCATAGAAGCACCAAAGAACCAGGCGGGAACTGCACGTCTCGGTGTCGCCGGTCGTACAAACGCCTTTGACTCTCTTGAGATTTCAGAAGGCGGTCACGGGCCATTTCCCTTGCGTGGGCACCGCGGGCGATGGCTTCAAGTGCATATTCACTGTTCGGTGTCACGTGAAGCAATAGGGTTGTGTCAAGGGGCCGTGCTGGTTCTCGGCCGAACAGGAGGAAAAATGGGGAATAACCGGCTGTGTCGTGGCGCGAGGAATTATAAGCAAATGTGACAAATGGGACAGCGATGTCCCAGTCAGTGTGGTCTGAAGAGACATATTTCGCGAGCATATCTGTGGGAGTGCGATTGAGACGCTCCGTGAGGCCATTTGTTTGCGGATGGTATGACGTGGAAAACCTGTGCCTCGTGCCACAGTACTGCAGGATGTCCGCGATAACTTTTGATAGGAATGTCCGGCCACGGTATCTGAGAAGTTGTCGCGGAGTCCATGGACACTTTGAGTTGCTGAAGTGTCCGGAATAATTATAAATAGTCAGAAATCACGGGGACGACCGGGGGCAAAATTCAAAATAAGCCTGAAGAAGTAGAAAAAAAATAGTACAGTACAATATTCATGGGCTTCGTTGTAGTATGATACCAGAGCATAAATTTCGGGTTACTGAATTGTCTGGAAAAATTAGAATTAGAAATCACTGAAATGACCGGGCACGAAGTTCAAAATAAACCAGAAATACCAGAAAAAAATATTCTGAACGAAATTCATGGGTTTCGTTATAGATATGACATAAAATCATAAGTTTAGTAACAAGTTGAGTTGCTAAAGTGTCTGGAATAATTAGAATTAGAAATCACTGATTATCGCAGACAAAAGCACAGAATCGTGGACTTTAGAGACCCGCCACGTGAGCCCGACTTTAGCGAAATTCCTGTACGCTCTAATGACGTCACTAATGACGTTACAGACAAGGTGGCGGCTTGATATTTAACCGGCTAATTTATGGAAAACAGTTGCCTCCGAGTTCGGTTCGGGCGTTACGTTCTCATAAGGTTAACCTAAAGAACGCCAAAGCCGACGTACGAGTGCCACCGAGACACTTAAGTCAAAGATTAGGGTCGCCTACCATTTTCTTTTCACTTGCTTGCTTAGTGTTTTTTTTCCTTTCTCTCCTCTCTTTCGCTTTTCTTTATGCATTTATTCCTTTTTAGTATTTTTCTACGAGTACCATTTTCTGCCACTTCCTTTATTCTCTCTTTCAGGGAGAGTTCACTGACCGCCATTGGAACTGATTGAACCCCCCCCCCCGTCGTCCAGGCCCTTTCCACAAAAGAAAAAAAAAACACATGGCCGACTCACGCACAGCCGTGTCACCCACCGGCTATCAGCTGGTGACACGTCAACCCCTTCTCCCCTTTCAAAGAGCCCTACCTATATATACTGTGCCTTGGAAAGCATATGCCGCCTTGAAAAAGACAAGTCTACATGTCGAAATGTTGGCTGCCCCTTTTACCTTGTTCTCGTTTTGCTCATCGTGTTGTTGTGTTACAGTAGAAAAACCCTTGAGAAAACCATGTTGGCAAGAAGAAAGTATGTTTTTCACACCTATAAGCTTAATTATTAATTTAATTAGTTATTATATTTTCAAGTAGTTTGTAACATGATGAAGCTAGCGTTATAGGACGATAAGTGGTTGCTATTGTGGCGTCGCCTTTTTTCAGTACAGGTACAATACGTGCCAAGAGCCAATACCTATAGGCTCTAGGCGCGGAGCTCCATCGGCGACATCTGTGGCGCAGCTTGTAAGAAGCGCTCGGGTGATGGCGTAGCGCGTGGCGTAATCCGTGGCCACATCGATCCACTTGTTCCCAGGGGTAGAAAGAGGAAAAGGGCCAAGTAAGTCCAAACCAACCCGAAAGAATGGTTCCGCGGGAATGTCGAGTGGTTGAAGGTATACCCAGAAGGGAGCGTCGATGTTGTCTTGCGTCGCTGGCATTTCTCACACACCGCTACGTATCTTCGAACGGAGTGAACAAGCCCCGGCGAAAAGAAGCGTCGGTGGATCCGATCGTGGGTACGTGACACACCCAGGTCACCGGCAGTAGGGAGGTCGTGAAGTTCATGGAGAACAGCCGAGCGAAGTTGATTAGGGATCACAAGGAGTAATGCAGGGCCGTCGGGGTGAACGTTGTGGCGATATAGTACGCCATCTTGAAGTGTGAATAAGCGAAGGGAACTGTCGGCAACTGACGATTCCAGGCGGTCAATGATGATACGCAAGGACGGGTCATGGCTGTGCTCGTCGGCGACATGGAACAGTGGCAAAATAGAGAGAACAAGGCTTCGGTATCAGACGTAGAGGTCGCGTCTTTGACTGGGTAGCGAGAGAGGCAATCTGCGTCCTGGGGTTGGCTTCCCGACTTCTAAGTCACTGTGTAGGGATATTCTTGTAGTCGAAGGGCCCAACGACCGATCCGGCGAGTGGGATCTTTGAGCGACGAAAGCCAACAGAGCGGATGATGGTCTGTGATTACTGAGAAGAGCTTGCCATGCAAATACGAGCGGAACTTTGACACAGCCCAGACGAGAGCAAGACATTCGCGCTCGGTAATCGAACAGTTGCGCTCTGCAGTTGTCAGGAGCCGGCTAGCATAGGCTATAACGCGGTCGTGTCCGTGTTGGCGTTGCGATAAGACGGCGCCGATCGCGTAACCACTGGCATCGGTTCGGACCTCTGTAGGTGCGGACGGGTCAAAGTGGGCCAAGACCGATGGAATGGTGAGAATCGTGATAAGGCGTAAAAATGCGGCAGCCTGAGGGGAACCCCACGTAAAAGGCACGTCTTTCTTCAGAAATTCAGTGAGTGGTCGAGCGATTGCTGCGAAATCTCATGATCGGCCGGAAATAAGAACAGAGCCCCACAAAACTCCGGACGTCTTTGACAGACCGAGGTACAGGAAAAGCCGTTACTGCTCGAACCTTCTCCGGGTCGGGTTGTACTCTGGAAGCATCGACGAGATGGCCTAGCACTGTAATCTGTCGGTGCCCGAAGTGGCACTTCGATGAGTTTAATTGGAGCCCAGCCTTGCGGAAGACGTTGTTGGAATCTCAGCGCTGACGCCCGTTGTTGCAAATGGGTCGCAAGCCCCAAGGGTAGCGTTGGCCTGGCGTCCTGGGGCACAACTGGAAGCATCCGAAGGTCCCGGCAAAGCATGAGTCGACTGGTAACAGAACAACTTGTTTATTCTAGCATCGCAAAAGAGCGGGCGGTCAGGTCGACCGAAGTGGAGAGACAGGAGAGCACGTAACTCGACGGAAGAAATCGGAGCCTCTCTCTTGGCGTCCGGGGGCAGCTGCTCTTATACTCTCGGAGTTGAGGGCAAGAAGGAACGCCTCGATAGAGGCGCACGTGACGGGGCACGGACACGCTGAGAGACAGGTTGAGACGAGTGTAGTGACGCATCCGCCGGGCCGGCGCCGGTCAGACCTCCTCGCTTCATACTTGGGGAGCTCCTCTCCCCGGCTGCCGCGCTTTGACAAGCGTGGGCACCAACATGCACACTTGAAGACACGTGGCATTGAAACATGCCTGGACGCGCTTGGCGGGGAGACGTATCGGCGGCGCTGAACGGGCCAAAATGTCCGCCGCTTTGAACGAAGCTCCGGCGTCCGTTGCATCCGCGCCGGCTATACCGCGCGTCGTAGGCGAAACCTAACAGACCGCCCCGCCGGGGGAAGGAGATCCCGATGGTCAGGGGACTGCATCCGCTGTCCGGAGGGATGTCGCTCGATGATGCTCATAACCGAAGTCGGGCGTCCTTCGGCGTTTTTTGAGCGCAGCGCACAGAGAAGGCCTCGTTCTCTCGTTCAGGTTCACACAGGACACTGCAAAGTGACTTCGGGAGAGTTGACATTTTTGTTCTCGTTCCCGGCAAGCGTTAGAACTACGCCGAAACTCAACCGCTCAGTCAGCAAGCACGAAACAACCCTCACAAAGTCCTTCCAGGCTCTTTCCCCTTTTATACCACTGCCTAGTTCCTTACAGTAGTCTAGCAGCACTCAGAACGCGTCCACAAATTGGAAAATTGCACTAGAAAGCACGTCATCACTTTGAAACACTAAACAAAAGCAATATGTTAAAAATCCTGCCTCAGGAAGAAAAACATCAGTAACAAACAACTCTGAGGCTGATTCCTACGTTAGGGGCTTCGACTTAAGCCATCGGCGTTACCGTTGAGACTCCCCTTTTAGTAACGCACCTCAAAGGAATATTGTTGCAAAGCGAGGCTCCAGCGCAGGAGGCGGCCATTTTTGGGAGAGATGGTCTGCAGCCATTGGAGAGGGCAGTGATCCGTCTCAATGATAAACCTCGAGCCGGCTAGGTAGCATGACAATTTCTGAACGGCCCACACGAGACACGCACACTCTTTCTCGGTGGCGCTTTGCGCCTGCTCACGACTGGTCAGCTTACGACTAGCATACAGGACGGGGTGTTCCACTTCTCCATTTTCCCGTTGGCACAGTACAACGCCCATGCCTCGCTCACTAGCATCGCACTGAACAACGAACCCTTTTGTGTAGTCTGGCGATCGTAGCACAGGCTGGCTTGTTAGGGCGCTCTTTAGGGCGCTAAAAGCTCTTTCCTTTGTCTCGTCCCAGACGACTGTTTGGGGCTCTGTTTTTCTTAGAGCATCCGTCAGGGGACCCGCGATATCAGAGTACCTGGGGATGTACCTCTGATAGTAGCCGGCGACACCTAAGAACGACCGAATATCGGTCTTCGTGCGCGGTTGCGGGAAGTCTCGCACAGCGGCCACCTTTATTTCAGAGGGGCGGCGACGACCCCGTCCAATCACGTGACCGAGGTAGACAACCTCGGCCTGAGCTAACTGGCACTTGGGAGCCTTGACTGTCAAGCCCGCATCGCGCAGGCGGGTTAGCACTGCCCGCAAGTGGGCCATATGCTCAGGCCAGGATGCGGAGAATATCGCTACGTCGTCTAGATACGGTAAAGCGAATTCTTGCTGTCCCGGCAACACTTTATCCATGAGGCTTGAAAAGCAGTATGGCGCGTTCTTCAAACCACAACTCAAAACTTTAGGACGGAACGTTCCCATTGGTGAAATGAACGCCGCATACCTACTAGCCTCTTCTGTAAGTGGAACCTGCCAATAACCCCTGACAAGATCTAGGGTGGAAAAAAACTGAGCGCTACTAACTTTCTCAATGCGCTCCTCGATGTTAGGGATCGGATAAATTTGATCCTTAGTGATGGAATTAAGCCTGCGGTAGTCGACGCAAGGACGAGGTTCCTTGCCAGTACCTCAACTAAAATCAAAGGGGAGGTATAATCACTCTCACCCGCCTCAATAACACCGAGCTGTAGCATTTTCTTTACCTCAGCCTCCATAATATCGCTCTGGCGGGGTGACACCCGGTACGCCTTGGATCGTACTGGCTCTGGGGAGGTAAGTTCTATGTCATGAGTAAGGACAGAAGTCCTACCAGGCCTCTCAGAGAACAGACCTTGATACTCTTGTAAGAGCTGGTGTAGTTCGGTTTTCTGCTCAGGCGACAGCGATGCTTTACTGACTAAGTCACTAATGACTTGATCGGTGTCTTTCCTGTTCGTCACTGAGCCAAGTCCCGGAAGCTCGACCGGAAGTTCTTCGGGAACGTTTACCATCATGCACACCACTGCTTCCCGTTGTTTATAGGGTTTGAGCAGATTACAGTAGTAAACTTGCTGTGCTTTCCGCTTTCCTGGCAGACTCACCACGTAGTTAACGTCCGACAGTTTTTGAACAATCCGTGCTGGGCCCTCCCACTGCACGTCGAGTTTCTTCTTTAGCGACGTGCGCAATATCATGACCTCATCGCCCACCTCAAAACGACGGGCCCTGGCTGTCCGATCATAATAAACCTTGGCCCTCCGCTGGGCCTCTGCCATTGCTTCACCTGACAACTCCTGTGCCCTTCTTAAGCGTTCGAGGAGCCTAAGCACGTACTCCACCACGAATGGGTCGTCGCCCCTGCCTTCCCACGAGTCTCGAAGCATGCGAAGCGGAGACCGCAGCGAGCGACCGTACACCAGCTCAGCTGGCGAAAACCCCGTAGCCGCATGCGGCGCGGTCCTTAATGCAAACATCACCCCAGGCAGACACAGCTCCCAGTCAGTTTGCTCAAACCACAATGCTCTCAACACGCGCTTCATGACGGAGTGGAGCTTCTCAACGGAATTCGACTGTGGGTGGTACACTGAGCTGTGTAACAGCTTTACCCCACACCTTTCGAGAAAAGTTGTCGTCAAAGCGCTAGTAAACACTGTGCCCTGATCTGATTGGATTTCCGCAGGAAAACCAACTCGCGCAAATATCGACAGTAGTGCATTGACTATCTCAACTGAGCTGAGTTCTTTAAGCGGCACTGCTTCAGGGAACTTTGTCGCTGGGCAGATCACAGTCAAAATGTGTCTGTACCCCGTGGTTGTTACCGGCAGAGGTCCCACTGTATCAATAACGAGCCGTCTAAAAGGCTCCGTAATGATAGGTACCAACTTCAACGGCGCCCTCGATTTGTCCCCTGGTTCGCCCACCCGCTGACAGGTGTCGCATGTCCTCACAAAGTGGTCTGCGTCCCGAAAACACCCTGGCCAATAGTACTCTTGCAAGAGACGGTCCTTAGTTTTCTTAACTCCTAGGTGTCCGGACCACGAACCCCCATGCGATAAGCGCAACAGATCCTGACGGTAGCACTGAGGCACGATCAGCTGATCGAACTCCACTCCCCTGCGGTCTAGATACTTCCGCTACAGGACCCCACCTCTTTCCACAAAACGAGCATTTTTCTTGGCGATACCTTCCTTGACATTGCAGCGTATGTTTTGTAGGCTGCCATCCTTTTTTTGCTCGGTTATCAAAGCCGACCGGCTGACTTTTAGCAACCTATTGAGTCCATCTGACGTAGGCGCGATGAGCAAATCTGCAGATAGCTCTTCTAACGTTCCCGTGTCGGGCATTTCCTCTCCAGTATCTGGTGCCTTCAACGCTACAGGCTCAATTTTATTCAGTTCGGACGTGCTCTGAATATCAGCTTGCTGCGCCTCTGACCCTTTCTCATTGTTCGACAACGTCGGCCCCGCAACTACCGCCTTTGCAGCGAGCTCCCGAACCTTCGATCTGGTTAAGGCCTGAACGCTAGCCTCACCAAACAAAAGCCCCTTCTCGCGCAGGAGGTGATCGGACCTGTTCGAAAATAGGTACGGCTACGGGGGGGGCAGCATAGATGACACTGCGGCCTCCGTCTCAAGTGCTCCGAAAGGTCCTTCAATAAGCACTTTTGCTACGGGCAGACACACGCTATGAGCTTCCACGGCTTGCTTGATCCATGCGCACTCGCCCGTGAACATATCGGGTTCTACGTAAGAGGGGTGAACTACATCCATTGTAGCTGCGGAATCACGAAGCACTCGGCACTCTTTTCCGTTCACGATGAGGTTTCGCATGTAAGGCTCGAGAAGCTTCATGTTCTCGTCAGTGCTGCATAATGACAAAAACACGACTTTTGTTTTTGTTTCCGGACACTGCGCCGAAAAGTGACTTGGCTTCTGGCACGTATAACAAACGCGCGCTTGCCTCGTCTCGAACCGCTTTCTGCGTTCGGCTTCGGCTGCCGCCGTCTCCTTAGGTACGGTCGGACTGCTTTCACTCGCATCCGCACCACGTGTGTTCCCCTTTGCTCTCATGGGTGTGAACTTCGGACTCTCAAACTTGGAGCCATATTCACCCTTTTGACCGTCCTTAGCTCCGCGAGCCCGACGCGTCACACCTCTTCGGCTAGCTCAGCGGCTCTAGCCACCGTACTAACGTCTGGCCTATCCAAGACCCAGTACCGCACGTTCTCAGGTAACCGACTATAAAACTGTTCCAGCCCGAAACACTGCAGAACTTTCTCGTGGTCACCAAACGCTTTCTCTTCTTTGCGCCACTCCTGCATGTTTGACATAAGCCTGTAGGCAAACTCTGCATATGACTCACTTCTGCCTTTCTCATTTTCCCGAAACTTCCGACGGAACGCCTCCGCTGACAGCCTGTACTTTTTTAGGAGACTCGATTTCACTTTGTCGAAATCCTCTGCCTACTCTCTCTTCAAGCGAGCGACTACGTCGGCCGCCTCGCCGGGTAACAAAGTGAGCAAGCGCTGTGGCCACGTTTCCCGAGAGAACCCCTGCTTCTCGCACGTTCGCTGAAAGTTAGCCAGGAACAAACCAATGTCCTCTCCAAGCTTAAACGGCCGCATCAGGTGAGTCATGTTGAACGATACTCGTTCTCCTGCACCGTGTGCCTGACTTCCATTACGAGCGCGTGCCATCTCTACCTCGAGACGCTTCATTTCCAAAGCGTGTTGACGGTCGCGCTCTTCTTTTTCTTTGTGTTCTTTAAGTTCACGCTCCTGTATTTTTGCCGTCTCCCTCTCCTCAATGGTCTCAAGGCATTCCGACAGCTCGTCATCCTCAGCTTCTAACTCAAGAATAGCCCTTAGCAGTTCTGGTTTTCTGAGTTTGTCTGAGACATCCAGACCCAACTCTCTTGCAAGCTCCAGCAATTTCGGTTTGCGCAACGACTTCAAATCCATGGCTGCTCTGAATGCTGCTTTCTCTACTGCCTACTATTGTCTTGCCGCAAACTAACCCGGCAGCAACGACAACCACAATTACCAGCTCTGTTTCTGACACTAACAAAAGCCTGGCAAAACTCAGAAGAAGAAAGTCCCGCACTCACCAAACCTCGCAGCCAAGAATTCAGCGCAGTCGTTCCGCTGCAGGCAACCAGTCATCACACAGGGCTCGTTGCACTGCTCCCGGATGGTCGTTGTGCTGCTCAGCATACAGTCAACCGCATATCTTCGCTGCTGGCCTCCGTTGTCGCGATCTCACCGCTGGCAGACAGTTGTTGGAATCTCAGCGCTGACGCCCGTTGTTGCAAATGGGTCGCAAGCCCCAAGGGTAGCGTTGGCCTGGCGGCCTGGGGCACAACTGGAAGCATCCGAAGGTCCCGGCAAAACATGAGTCGACTGGTAACAGAACAACTTGTTTATTAGAGCATCGCAAAAGAGCGGGCGGTCAGGTCGACCGAAGTGGAGAGACAGGAGAGCACGTAACTCGACGGAAGAAATCGGAGCCTCTCTCTTGGCGTCCGGGGGCAGCTGCTCTTATACTCTCGGAGTTGAGGGCAAGAAGGAACGCCTCGATAGAGGCGCACGTGACGGGGCACGGACACGCTGAGAGACAGGTTGAGACGAGTGTAGTGACGCATCCGCCGGGCCGGCGCCGGTCAGGCCTCCTCGCTTCATGCTTTGGGAGCTCCTCTCCCCGGCTACCGCGCTTTGACAAGCGTGGGCACCAACATGCACACACACACACACACGCACACTTGAAGACACGTGGCATTGAAACATGCCTGGACGCGCTTGGCGGGGAGGCGTATCGGCGGCGCTGAACGGGCCAAAATGTCCGCCGCTTTGAACGAAGTCCCGGCGTCCGTTGCATCCGCGCCGGCTATACCGCGCGTCGTAGGCGAAACGTAACAACGTCAAGAATACTTGCGACGCACTCGAGGTGCGTCTCAAATGTAGGAGAAAACACAAGGACGTCATCTAGGTAACAAAGGCAAGTTGACCATTTGAAATCTTGAAGCAGAGAGCCCATCATCCGTTCGAACGTGGCCGGGGCATTGCATAAACCGAACGGCATAACCTTGAATTGGCGGAGGCCACCTGGAGTGACGAAAGCGGTCTTTTCTTGGCCTTTCTCATCAACGGAAATCTGCCAGTAACCAGGTCGGAGGTCGATGGACGAAAAGTATTTGGCACCGTGAAGATAATTAAGAGCGTCGTCGATTCATGGTAAAGGGTAAACGTCCTTTTTAGTCATTCGGTTTAGGTGGCGGTAATCAAAGCAGAAACGTCACGTGCCATCTTTCTTTTTGACGAGCACAACCGGCGACGCCCAAGGACTCAACGAGGGCTCAGCAATGCCTCTGGCGAGCATCTTGTTTACTTCCTGCTGAATGACTTGCCGCTCTGCCGTGGACACGCGATACGGTCAGCGACGAATGGGAACAGCATCACCAGTGTTGATCCGATGCTTAACAAGGGACGTCTGACTAAGTTGGCGATTGGCAGTGTCAAATATGTCGCGGTAGGAAAGCAAAAGGTGATATAGGGCGGCTGTTTGTCAGGTGCGAGGTCCGGAATGACCATGGGATGTAATGGGCCGTCGAGGTTCAAGGCATCCTGCGGGTAATCAGGAGAATCTGGAGACGCGTCGGCTGCAAAAGCAGTGACGTGGTCGTCTGTCATTGACCAGGGCGTGGCCACCGCTATGCCTTCAGGTAACACTTGCTTCGTAAAGCAAAATTGATAACGGGGAGGCATACCCGTTTAGCGGCAAGGGTTACGATGGAGTGTTGCACGGAGATGTCGCGCGCCAGGAGGCATCATGAATAGGTTCGACGACATAACATAGTCGCCATCAGACACGGTTACCGTTGAGACCAATTCGACGAAGGTAAGGGCTTTTGGGGATAAGCGAACAAACGCAGTAGTGCAGAGGGTGTTCGGTTATTCGGGCCAAACATCTGGAAGAGGAAGCGCGAGGCACAGCGTACTGGTGGAACAGTCGACGAGGGCAGAATGCGTGGTCAGAAAGTCGAGCCTGAAGATTAGGTCATGAGGGCAACTACTTAGCACGGTGAACCGGACTGGAACTTGGCGGTCAGCAATTCCTATGCGAGCAGTGCACATACCCCTGACGGCAACAGTGGCGCCATTGGCGACGCGTACGGCTGGAGTGATGGCAGGCGAAGAACTTTTTTGAGGAGAGGACATATGTTAGCGCTCATTATGGACACTTATGTTCCAGTATTAATGTCGTCAACGGAACACCATCTACGTCTAGTTCAATTAGGTTCGTGTGGTTGAGGAGCGTCAACGGAAGATTTGGACTGGACGAACGTGATGCAGCACTACCTCCAAGAGCTGCATGACCTAGTTTTCCGTCCGTCTGTTCGGCGAGGAAAAGCGGCGATGTTGGGGTGACGGGGAGCGACGGCACTGAAGCGACGGTGATCGCACGGAGGAGCGGCTGTCAGGGGCATCGGAAGGAGGGTACGGACGGCGAGGTGAACAACGGCGAGCGTCGGTGTCTGGTCGTGAAGCCTCTGTTTGAAAATGTCCCAGCTGGAGAGCTCGACCTCATGGGTGTGAAACCAGACACGGGGTGTCCGGTCCAGACAAAAGATCACATTGGCAAGCATGATGGTAGGGTCCTAGTAGTGGCTTTGGCTAACAGACTCATGCATGCTGAGCCAGTCGTCGACGTCAACGCCATTTTGGGCGGAGAATGTCCCAGAATCACGGAGACTAGGAACCGTAACGTACGTTGTGGATGGCGCCGTAGGTGTAGGTGGCAACAGGATGGGTCAATCGGAAGCCATGTCTGAGAAAATGACGGCGAGGCCGCTTCGGAGCTCCGTGGTGAGGACGGGGAACGTTCCACCTCCACCACAATGTTACACGAAGGACGAGTCAGTAAGACGAGCAACTATTTACAGGTTATATCTACAAGAGCGGTTGCGGCGCTGACCAGTTAGATTCACAGCGCGAGCCCAGTTTGTTCTTCCTCCTCTTTTCTGGAGTGATGGCGCCCACGCGCCTCGTTCAACCAAACAAATACCACACGCGTGTAGCAATATGTTCTGATTCGTGGTGATTTTAACAGCGACAAGCCGACAGGTTGGGCTGCTTCCTAGCATAGCACCAGGATGCATAAATAAAGGGACTATAGAGATGGGCGAATTGAATTTTTTAAATATGAATTGAATACGAATAGTAAATATCGAATTTCGAACGAAATATCGAATGAAATGCTCTATGGTCAAGCAAACGCATACATTTACCGCATTAATATTTAATCCGATATATTTAGGTACCGTGATTCTACTGGCTAGTGCAAGGAGACGGCTAATTATCGGAGTCAAAGGTGATAGTTTTAAACGCAAGGTCATTAAATGTCATTTAAAACATCCACAAAGAGCCGATGAACAGCTTTAGTGTACCGGTGCAAACAGGGTTTAAAATAATAAACGACTAGTTTTCCGGAAATGCTAAATAAATTGTGGCCACAAAAAATGGATAAATTAAATGGAACGTTCTTGAGGGACTCGTGTATAGTAAATGCATGTAAAAAAAGCCTGCTTGAAGGAACCAATACCTTGTTGTACAGAAGATAAAAATGTGCATGACTAGACTGTAAAAAGCACTAAATGGCAGACTGCAAGCAAAAAACCCAAGTCGCCATGCCACTTTCCAGCGTTAAACCGAACAGAAAGCTTGCATTACTTTGCAAGGTATTACATGGTAACCAAATGCAAGCATTACCAAGCTTCCATTAGGTTCCTGCATTGCTGAGACAACTTTTGCACTTCTTTCCCTTGTGATAATATGCTCCACGGAGAACGAACGGAGCGAACGGAAAATGGTAACCAGTCGTTGTTGCAAATATGTAAAACTATTGACTAGTTTCTTTTCCGATACGAATACTTACTGTGTGTTATTGGAATCGTATTTAAGGTTTTGATTATTCGGCGAATCCTAAAAGAGACTAAATGAATAATCTGCTATACTTTCCCTAAACGATCTCTCAATCCCTCAGAACTTCGACGAAGACCCAGATGGCCACAGCTTGTAAGTACTTGTGCTCCGGTACTCACGAGGTCAGTTGAATGCATCATTTTGATGCTGGAGTATTGCATTATTCTTTCTAAGCGGTGAAGGGTTCAGGAAAATTTTGCTATTGGCGGCAGTAGAAATACACCTCAAGAAACCATCCTTTAAGATCTGTAGGCATTGCAAGTCTTGCAGCATATTTTGCTGGTATATAAGTGCTCAATAGGCATGTTTGCTCAGTCTCGACTACGATGTTCTCGGTGTTATTCATGTAGACGATGGTTGTTGTGTATATTTCTTCGAAATTCTTGTGGTCGTATAGAATATGAATCTCAGTTCTGAAATTTGTCAAAATAAGTTCTTCCGGAACTACTACACGAATCAGTAGACCGATGAACGGGGCTAGTTAATGCACATTGAATTCAATGCTTTATCTTTCTGTGAAAATATAGAAAGAGCAGTTACAAAAAGCTATTCTTTCGCGCTAAACCTAAAAAGCTTTGCGTATAAATGAACTTACACCTTCCGACTTATTGTTCTTGCTTTACCTAGCAACAAGCTAACGGCATGCCAGGCGTGACAGAGTGACAAATGCTTGCGTCATGCGCCAGACAGGCGACCCAATCCAGCGAGGCCGGTGGCGCATCTGAAGTTCCCCTGTTCGGCGACCCGTCTCTTTTGGATGTAGCGCGTTTGTGGGGCTCCCGGCGTATTGTTGCGTTCCTTCCGCACTTTGACACGGCACCACGGCACCATTGGAATACGGCAAGGTGAGAAATTTTGTTCAACAGTATGCGACGCATTTTAAATAATTTTGGCTTTTACGGCACGGAACCGAAGCTTGCGACGCAGTTAGCGAAAAACAGCTCGGCCGTCCTGGCGTAGTTAAGTTCAGTTTATGGCTCGTACTTGGAGATGTTTGCGACGCCTTTTATGAGCCCCAGCATTATTATAACTTATTTCGATAGTTTTTGGGCACGCTCGCCGCACACGACTTTGTGAGGCAGTTAGCGAAGAGCACCTCGGCCGTGTGAC
The DNA here is from genome assembly GCF_023375885.2 of Dermacentor andersoni. Lineage (NCBI taxonomy): Eukaryota > Metazoa > Arthropoda > Arachnida > Ixodida > Ixodidae > Dermacentor > Dermacentor andersoni. The sequence continues at coordinate 2,989,248 of NC_092824.1, read as the reverse complement.
GAAGTTTCACGTGTACTGAATTTTACCGGGAAAAGTTTTAACGCTTTCTCTGACCCACAACATTATTGTAACTAATTTCGTTACTATTTAGGGTACTTTTCAAGCACAGTGGCCGCGCCCGGCGTTGTGACGCCGTTAGCCAAAGCAGCTCAGTCATGTGCTGCAGTTCGTTTCGCGTGTACTGAATCTTACTGGAACTAGTTCGTGACCGATTATCTGACCCTAAAAGGTAATGTAATTGACTCCGTTAATTTTGGGGCATACTTTTGAGGAACGCTCGCCACTCCTGGGGTTGCGACGCAGGAAGAAAGCGAGCCGGCCGTGGTGACAGTTAGTTTGGCGTGTAGTGAATGTTAATGAGAGAACAGAACTGCTTGTTGGCCTAGTTGGTGCTTGCTAAAAGACATTTTTTTTTTGCCGCAATTGAACACTCGCAAAAGGAAGACACATAAAGACAACCCGGGCGGCACTTGGAACACGAGGAATGTACAATGAGAAAGCCGCAGAAGTTGTAAACAAAAACTTTGTGCAGATTAGGAAATCTGAATCAAACGTAAAGAGCAAAGTTGTCAGGCTATGTAAGGCGTTCAACCTGGACAAGTTGGCCAAAGATATTGACAATCTGAGAGCTACAGCGCTAAACATATTTTTCAGTGCAAAGACACAGAAGCCCAATGTGCCGTTTAGGAGCATCGTGAGCGAACGTGGCACGTGGCAGTTGTTATTTAGTAGGCACACTCTAAAGGTGCTAAGAACTGTTAAAGTAAATGATCCTTTCTCGACAGGCAATTCACAAGACATAGTGCAGCTTCTACGAAACAAGCAATCCATAGGCAATGCGTTTTCTGTAGATGTTGAGGATCTGTTTTATTCAATTCCACATGATGCACTTTTTGTTGTGGTAAAGATGTGCATAGAAGAAAGCAGCATCATAGCTTTTCAAAATGCAGCTGGTGTGAATCTTGAGGACTTTTTAACATTATTGGAAGTTTATCTTAATAGTACCTTTATTTCCTTTGACAAACAGCTTTTCTTGCAAAAACGCGGCATTTTCATTGGTTCGTGTATTGCGCCGCTGCTGTGCAACATATTCTTATCTAGTGTTGAGCGCCTGCTCGAAGAGGCTTTTAAACGGGACAGCACTTTTTAGACATTTTAAAAGTTCTTATATACATGGGTGACTTTTTAATCCTTTTTAACAGACAAGTCTCATTGAAGCGCTGCAATGATATTTTAAACATGTTCAGGGACAATGGTAAAGGGCTTTCGTTTACGCATGAAGTGCCACAGCGTAACACCCTGCAATTTTTAAATTTAAGAATAACCTTTCATGATGGACAAGCTTGTTGGCAATATTTCCGACGTGCCAAGAAAGGGTTGCTGCCGTATAATTCATGCCATTCTAAAATCCTCAAGCGTGGAATTGCTATGCTCTGCCTGGAGTCTGCCCTCGAAAAATCGTGCACACACACGATGCAGGCCTCGTTCAATAATCAAATTAAGCGACTGAAAGAAGCACGGTTCCCTGACTCGTTGGTGACCTCAGTCACCGAAAGCCTTTTACGGAAGGTTAAAGGCACCAGCGCCACAAGGGAGGGAGATAGAGCCAGAACCGTAAGACCTGCAGTGATTTCTTAGGTTGATAAGGTTTCCATAACCTCAAGAAGGTGGCAGGCCTGCCGGCCTGCCACCTTCTTGAGGTTATGAGAAAAGGCAATGGTGTACCCATTGCCTTTTCTGCCCCCGTCAAACTGGGTCGACTCTGTTCAAAAACCACACGCAAGGAGACCAGTTTGCAAGGCTGTGGCAAGAAGCATAGCACGCCCTACGGGAGATGCGCTACAGGCGTAGTGTATGAAATTCCCCTTGAGTGCGGCAAGTTTTATATAAGACAGACTGGACGCTGCATAAATGAACGAGCCAGGGAACATGAACTAAATCTAATGAAAGATGGTGTGGAACATTTGCCTGCGCACTGCAAGGCCTGCATGTGCAAACCACGGTTTTCTGAGATTAGAAGTCTTGGCAGAAGTAGATTTCAAACAGCGCGTGAGCTGATGGAAGCCTACTATATAAAAAAGAAAAGTGCAAATTCCATTAGTGATACATCTATCGTGCTCTATAAATCGGGAACTAGATTGTTTGACCGCTGGGTTACGTAGATCTGTGAACAGCCAGCGCATGCGCGTATGTATATATATATTCTTGGGTCACAGCCCAAAATAAGTCAGTTGGAAGTGCCGCCTATGTTGTCTTTATGTGTCTACCTTTTGTGAGTGTTCAATTGCGGCAAAAAACATGTCTTTTAATGAGAGAAATTTGTGATGGTTTCTATGGCCGTAACATATAGCTCCTTTCGGTACTCACGCTTGCCGATGACGCGACTAGCGATTGCCAAGAGTGATAACACTGCAGTGTGTTGCTTGCACCGGCAGGACGCGCAAAAGATAACGCCGAAGAGCTCAAAAATCAAGAACTCGAAAATTCTATATTCTGAACGGCTGAAAACAGGCTTTGCACCTACGCATTGCTCTTGAGTGGGAGTAGAAGGCATTCGGCGAGCCCCTAGCATGGTCTGGCTGAGAGCCTGTGTTGTGACCACCTCTGTGCATGTAGCGTACTATCACGTCGTCTGAGGTCAACTTCTTTTGGAAACGCGCAGTCACCTGTGCATTTGTGCTCTTAAAGTGCAGGGACTAATTCATGCCCGGGAATGGGGGAATTCTTGGAAATCAGATGTATTCTTCATAATTTATTGTACGGCTTGGAATGATTCGGGTATTTCCGACGTCATGTATGTAAAAGCGAATTGTTTTTATGTGTAAGGTCTCGCATTCACCATTTTCGCACGTTTCCCTTATGCACGCAGTATTCCTATAAGGTATGACAAATGCTTGTAATTTACTTTTTTTTTCAGGTGATGCCACCCGGTGGATCTTCGTACGGGCACCACTGCTGCTTTCCCGGTGCGACAACTTTGGATAAACGCACAGAAAGCTCGGAACGAGCCTTTATATAGAGCTAAATAAACATTTCCTCATTTACAATGCGTTTTGCGTCTACTTTATTAAATTGCACGTGGCACATGTTCGATGGAGGCTTGTAAAGATCGTTCGCAATCATTTTAATTAAATAAACGGTTACGCACAAAGGCCGCACAAGATTGAGCAGCAGAAGCAAAAAGAAAAAAAGCGCCGAGTAGATCAGCCAGCGTAGCGCGTGCCAGCTGGGCTTCAAAACGCCCACGCCCAACACCGAAACCGGAAGGTGTTAATCCCATCCGCATGGTGTGCTACAGTCAATTCGGCCGCTGGGCTGTATAGTAGTGAGCGCTCTTGTTGAATGTATGTCTACGCACTGCAAGTTATTCATTGTACGAGGCTCTACATCTAACGTTTTCACCCAATATTTGCAACCTTTGCATTGCCTTCAACTTTTGAGCCCATGAGGCGAGACAATATTTTCAGCCCGGTTAGTGAAGGTGGGCTGGGTTAAGTACATCTTTCATCATCATCATCATCAGCCTGGTTACGCCCACTGCAGGGCAAAGGCCTCTCCCATACTTCTCCAACTACCGCGGTCATGTACTAATTGTGGCCATGTTGTCCCTGCAAACTTCTTAATCTCATCCACCCACCTAACTTTCTGCCGCCCCCTGCTACGCTTCCCTTCCCTTGGAATCCAGTCTGTAACCCTTAATTACCATCGGTTATTTTCCCTCCTCATTACATGTCCTGCCCATGCCCATTTCTTTTTCTTGATTTCAACTAAGATGAAAAAGCCACGAGGGGGCCGAGTGGAGCGGACGCACTTCGCATGGGGCGCTGATTTTATCGCGAGTTATTGCGGTTAACCTTAACCAAACTTCACGATTTTGTGTCATTGAACTCAACAAGGCAATCGGCATCGAAAGTCGCCAGAATTACCGCGGTGAGTGGATTTGTCTACCTTGACACACCGAGCAACGAGCACCTCGACATATTCGAACACCGTTCTCCGAACGCCGCACGCGCCCCAGGAGCGGGCCTGCGTGGCCTCGCGAGCACCGAGAATGGCAGGGGAAACGCACGGCAGTGCTCACGAAATGGAAATAGAGAACAATAACCAAGACTCCACAGCGGTCCAGAGCAACATGGAATTCGATGAGAACAGCGGCAAGACGCTGAGTCAAGCTGGCCCATGCTTCCAAGCAATCAAGGCAAGAAAAAACAAAAAGGCGCCGAACGAGGACCGCATACAAGAGGGAGGAAAGCAAGGAAACCCCCAGAACCAGCAAGGAGGACTGAACGCGAGGAGCAACCCGAGAGAGGAAGCAACCATGCAAGCCAACAGCAACCACCAACGGCAGCAAGATCAGGGAAGCCGAACCAACGGCAAGCCACCGCCGCGACGTGTGACGCCGCCGCTGCCAGAGAATGATTACAAGGTGGTATGCTGACCAAGAACCGGCATGAAGCTGTCCAGCTGGCCGGACGAGAAGATCACCGAAGGATTTGCAAGGGCAAACGGTTCCCCTTTCAAAGAATTTTGCGCGAACGTAACCATCCAAACGCAGTGGAAGCAGAACCTGATAATTGCCAGCACCGCAGACGAGGACTACGCACTGAAGCTCGGTTCCATCAACAGCATCGAACTTGGGGCGGCCACATACGAGATGACGCCGTACATCAAACCACTCCCAGGAACAGTACGTGGAGTCGTGCACGGTATCACTGCGTGTACGACGAAGAAACGACTTGCGGAACTACTGGCAGCAAACAACTGTGGCAGCCTGCATGCGAGGATGCTCGGCAAATCCACCTCCGCAGTTATCACCTTGGAAGGTCCGCACATCCCTTTCTATGTAAAGGTGGCCGACTCGTACACACGTTGCCGCCCATACAGCAGATCGGTACAGTATTGCAAGGCCTGCGGAGAAATCGGCCACCGACACGACGTATGTCCCAACCCAGACAAACATATCTGCAACCGGTGCGGGGTGCAGAACCCACAAGCAGACCATGATTGCCAGTTGCAGTGCAAACTATGCGGACTACCTCACGAGACGGCAAGCAAGGAGTGCGAGAAAAGGCTCAAGCCAAGACCCCCACCCTGTACATGAGGGAGAGAAGTAAATCAAGAGGCCGACAACCATTTATAACAAGGGAGACAAGTTCAAGCTCCTCGGAATATGGAACAAGTAAGCCACAGCAAGAACAGCAGAAGATCAGCTGGGCGGACGTGATAGCCAGTTCCAAGTCGACAACCGACCCATTTCCCTCACTGCCGACATAAGAGCGAAATTCGAGATACGGGGAAACCATCTCCTCCCTCAGAAGGCAAAACGCCGACCTGATGAAGCGGAATGAAGTGTTAATGAAGCGTCTAGAAGAGCAAGAAGGACGTCAGGAGGAACGGGACAGAAGATCTCAGGCCAGGGAACAAGCCCTGGAGAGGAAGCTCCAGCATCTCATTGACCAATTTCAAAAACAGCAGAAACCGACCACAACACCAACGCCGCCGAGGGAACATACTCCTCCGATAGAGGTCCTAGAATCGGGAATAGAGTACAAAATGAACAAGGCCCTACCGAAGCCAAGGCCGAACCGAGAAATTAGTTCCGAGCCGAACTGGCTCAGGCCGTCGACACCATAAGCAAATCTGTGGCAGCCACCGTCCAAGCAGCCGTACAAACGCTCCGCCAGGAGATCACCCAGATGGGCAACGAGCTCAGCTAACGCATCTCCATCCTAGAAAAGGACAAAGAGCAGGCAAGGAAAAAGCCAAAATACCCCATCAGAGAAGCCCAGATGAACGAGATTCTGGGAAGGAAAGATGGCGAATAAGATAGCAAAGAAGAAAGAAGCGACCGAAACCCTCCAAATTTCGCAGTGGAATTGCAGAGGAATAAATCGGAAACGGCAAAATTTACTTCACCTATGCACCCTACACCAACCTGGCGTCATCGCGTTACAGGAAACAGAAACAAATAATATTACGATGCGCAGCTACAAAACGCACATTGCCCAAGGAGGGACCCGGACCGCCGTCCTCATCAAGAAGCAATACACGACGCAGCAGCACCAAATCAACCACAAAATCGAACACACTCTGATAGAGCTGGTTCTTCTCAAGAAAACCCTGCAGAGCGTCTACATCCTGAATGTATACAGTCCTCTGCGCGATACACCAAAGGACTTGGACAAGTTCATGAGAGACGTGAAGAAAGTCACCAACGGTCAAAAACTTCTCGTGGTGGGTGACTTTAACGCTCCACACGTGGCTTGAGGCTACCCATCAACCAACAAGAAGGGTATGGACGTGCACAACGCGGCACAACACCACCAGCTGACGTTGTGGACCGATCCTCTAATTCCAACTAGAATCAGCAACAGTGTCTCCAGAGACACCAGCCCAGACCTGACCTTTTCCACTGGCTTAAGGCAAGTCGAGTGGTTGAGACTGGACGAGACTCTGGGCAGCGACCATCATATCATCCAGACCGAAATCATGCACCACAATACCCCCGTGAGATTAGTTCAGGCCAAAATTACGGACTGGTCTGCTTTCCGGAAAGATGAACAGCCCAGAAGCCTAGAGGACATCGAGGAGTGGACCAAGAACGTGATGGACTTGGTTACCAAGTACACAAAGACCATCCAACTCACTGCGGACAATACCGAAGTCGACCCACACCTACTTCACCTCTGGGAGGCCAGGTGAGGACTTTTGAAGAGATGGAAGAAGCAGAAGAGAAACCGCAAACTCAAGATCTGCATTGCCGCAGTCTCGCGGCAGGCGGAGGAGTATGCTGAAAACCTCGGACGTCAGAACTGGAATCAAGTGTGCGACCAGTTACAGGGAACCCTCAGCAACCGAAAGACCTGGGCCGTTCTAAAGACCCTTCTGGCGAAGACGGAATCAAAAACTGTCACGGGGCAACACATACAAAGACTAATACACAACTTCCATGGAACCGAAGAAGAAGTGCTCGAAGCCATCACCGGGAAATACATCGTACACGAGCAACAACGGAAGACGCAGCCAGTCATTCACCCGGAGTACGAGGGGGAACCCAATCCGGATTTAGACCAACCTTTCACCAAGTCGGAGATCGTGGCAGCCTTAAGAAATCTCACAAGAAACACGATGCCCGGCAGGGATAAAATTCACAAGACCCTCCATAACCTGGACGACGGGGCGACGGAGAGTTTACTAAATTATATCAATGAAAGCTGGGAGACCGACAGTATACCGTCTTCCTGGAAGCACGCGGACGTAACGATCATACCGAAACCCGGCAAGCCCATCAACCTACAGAACTTGCGTCCGATCTCTCTCACGTCATGCGCGGGAAAACTCTTCGAGCACATGGTCCACAATCGTCTCTCGCCCTACCTGGAAGAAGGTGGGCACCTGCCGAACAATATGTTCGGTTTCCGGCTTAACCTCTCCACCCAGGACATTCTACTTCAGCTTAAAGAAGAAGTCATCGACGGCCTCAGCACATGCCACAAGAGTGCCATCCTGGCACTCGAAGTGAAGGGAGCCTTCGACAACCTCTCACACGAAGCAGTGCTAAACAGCCTACAACATATCAACTGCGGACGGCGGACATACAACTACGTCCGGGACTTCCTGACGGGTAGAACGGCGACCATAGGCCTGGGGAGCCTCAGGATTGAGATGTTCCAAATACCGCAGAAAGGAACCCCCCCGGGGTCGGTGATCTCCCCGTTGCTGTTGAATATAGCGATGAGGGGATTGCCGAACCTCTTGGAGAGCATCAGGGGTATCCGTCACGCAATGTATGCAGACGACCTGACGATGTGGACGTGCACGGGATCGCTGGGCGAAACGCCCTGCAGGAAGCCATCGACTGGACCAAGCATTATCTACACCGCTGCGGTCTTTCATGCGCGCCGGAAAAGTTGGAGCTCCTGATCCTCAAAAAGAGGACAAGAGGGCGGCCTCCGCAGGAGACACCTGACCCAACGTTCACACTACATGGAGTCAACATACCCAAGGTGGGTCACACTCTGTATTCTGGGCCTCACTTTCCAAAAGGACGGTGCCGGTCTCGCCGCCATTAAAAAAAACTGCAAGCGACAGCTACCCAAGTCGCGCACTTGGTGCGAAGAGTGACAAACAAAAAGCACGGCCTGAAAGAGCAGGGCACAAGCAGAATAATACAAGCCCTGATGATCAGCAGAGTCACTTACGGCACCCCGTACCTGGGTCTCAAAACAGCGAGAGAGACAAATTGAACACCCTAATACGAAAGACCTACAAGCTGGCACTGGGGCTTCCACCGACGACGTCGACGGAGAAGCTACTGAGCCTGGGCATCCACAATACTTGGGAGGAACTAGTAGAGGCCCACAAGACGAGCCAGATAGAGCGACTCAAGCTCACCCGCACGGGTAGGGACACGCTAATAAGACTGGGCTACCCAGTCGCATATAAGTCCAGAAAACAGCGGGTTCCTCTGCCACTGAGGGAGAAGATCACGGTGGCCAGCATCCCGAGAAACATGCACCATGAATACCACAGAGAAAGGAGGGGAGCGAGAGTGAAAGCTCTACGTAAGGCCTACGAAGGACCAAAAGAAGGAGATGTCCGATACACCGACGCGGCGAAGTACAAGAATAGAGCGGCCCACGCTATCAGCGTGATCAACGGCCAAGGACAAGAGGTAGCAGCGGCCTCGGTAAGCACTCCAGACATCGACTGCGCGGAAGAAACGACGATAGCCCTGGCGGCCACTACGGGCCAGCGAGAGGAAGATCAAATCACAATTATCACCGACTGAAAAATAGCATGTAGAAATTACCAAAAGGGCCGCATTTCCAAAGAAGCCCTGAGCATCCTCGAAAAACGAGACAATTTTCCAGAACTGTACATTGTCTGAGTCTCGGGACACGAGTCCCTGGCGGGTAATGTAGCGGCTAATACCTCTGCCCGAGATCACATTCTCCGGGCTATCCCACCGGGTTCACGAGCGCCGGTAGACAACAACAAGATAGCGTCCCGAAAAGATACGCCGATATCCTGAGCCACCACACACTGGGTAGGAGGATCTATCCACCCCCGCATCCCAAGCTGACAAGAGAAGAGGCGGTGATCTTCCGAAAACTACAGACCGGCACATACCCGCACGGCACCCTGCTACACGCCATGTATCCTACGAACTATACTCACAAATGCCCCTTCTGCTCTACGCCCAGTACCCTCTACCACATGGTATGGGAATGTCAACAAAACCCATCGACACCGCCCATCACCGGACCAACCGTCGAGCAGTGGGAGGCCCAGCTGACAAGCTCGAGCCCTGAAGACCAGCATTGCCTGGTGAGCAGGGCCAAGCTATCGGGTCAGGCCCACGGCAACCTGGACTAGGGACGCCGCCCACCTCGGACGATTTTACCGTCGGCTCATTTCTACTAATAAAGTTTATTCCTCCTCCTCCTGTCCTCCCTAGATCCCTAGGTGAGGGAAAACTGCCGTTCAACCTTCGTCCAATGGGAGCGTCCAAAGTCATCGTAATCGTAGTTGACCCGCCTTTGAGGGGGAGGGTTCACACACTCCCTTCCGGACTTTGGTTTCACTGAACACACTGAGGTGAGCGGGTTCTAGTAGAAATGGGTTGCCACGCTTGACCCCAGCGGGCGCCTCTTAATTCCAGAGCTGACTTCTCAGGTAGCCGCCGCGACTAGCTGTCAGCAGACTATGATGAATTCTGAGGCCCGTGAGAATGCACCGCAAAACACCCTTTTCCAGGAGTGCTCTTGCTCCAAAAATACCCTGAAGGCGACAGCGAATCAACTAACAATACTCGGTTCGCCGAACGTGGCTAGACTCGCTGGCGCCGCTGGCTGTCCGCAGGAAGCGCATTGTTGGCTCTCCCAAAGGACTCGTCGCAGCGGGCTGGGAAAGGTTTGCAGGTCAGTACCCCTGCAGGCCGATCGTAACACCGCGCGCAGTGGCGTTCACTGTACGTATTCGGTGAAGAGATAGCGTCTGTAAACGACTCTCCGCTTTCAGTTTGCCCAAGAACATTATTTCGACAAGAAAAAAAACTTCTATCGTTTTGCGAGTACTTCCAGAAATGTCCAGGAGGGCTGCCGCGTGGTGTTCTTATTGAGCGCCGTAAGCGAAACCTGCGAGGAGCCCGCCGCGTGATCCCTCATACTATACGCAAGGGGGCGCTTCCGACAGATGGCGACTCCGTAAGTCCTCGCTCCCAATATGGCTCTGCTTAGGCACTATGGAGGAGGTTTCTTAGTGCGCGTTGTATTCGTTTGTCCCCAGACATGCCGGCACTGCGGAGTGCGGTCGCGTTTGTTTACGCTCAGCCGCTGGCTGCCTGCGCGGTGAGGCAGTGGGCGCGGACGCTCCTTGGTGATCGCTGTCTGAAGGGGCAATGTTCTGACGTGTTGCAGGCACGTACCCAGGATTTTTTTTTCCGGGGGGGGGGGGGGGGGGCAACCCAAGGTAACTTTTCAATGCAAATGAGGAGGGGGGTACCTTTAATTACTAGTACAAATATGAATAACGCCCGCCATTCGTCATAAATAAGGTGAATCTCACAGGTACGCCTGTGAGATACACCTCTCCTTTACTTGGCAAATAAGGAACCACATCAAATGGACTCGCGCGGGAAATGAGCGCAGGAAGAACACTGGCAAGAACAAGTAAACAAGCGAAAGTGTAAAATTAGGATTTCTATAGTAGCATACAACTTAAAAAACAGCAGTTCGCAACCGAGGCACACGGACCGCGCGGGGTTGTGTTACTCCTCCAGCCAATCACAGAAGCAAACAAAATCGCCGTCTTGTGGCCTTTTCGATATGGCGTCGTATTTGATACCTCCGGAGCGCCTGCTGTTCTTGAAGAATGTTTTCATCGACGGAAGCAATCAGGTGTGCAACAGAGTGTATACAAAGTGTGTGGAGTCTGAGCATTTCACTCTTAGAAAGTCTACCTGCCGTGGTTGCTTAGTGGCTATGGTGTTGGGCTGCTAAGCTCGAGGTAGCAGGATGGAATCACGGCAGCCGCATTTTCGATGGGGGGGAACACCACACGCGCTTGTCGAGGTCAGACGTGCCTAAACACTGCTCCACGGCACGTACTTCGGCCCGAACCGCCGCCCCCAGCCGGGGGCCCCCGAGGCACCGCGAGCGGCACGGCTCGCCTCGAAACCCCGGTGACTCCGGCTCCCCAGCTCCGGCGATACGCTCGGCCGCCGCGACGGCGAAAACTGCCGGTCGCTGCTATCTCGAGTGCGCACGACTACACCAACGCCTTCATACAGCATGGAGGTTCAGGTGCAAGGTACCGACATGGACCCGAGCCAGTATGACCCTCGGGACTGGACCCAAGTCCTGAGAACACAGGTGAATCACCGGAAAACCAGAAAAGCGACCCAAGGTCCAAGCGTCGATCCTGCCGGTCGGGAATCGCAGAGTCAGTCGCGGGAAACGCCGGATACCGCCACAACTCCCGCACTACACAACAAACCGTCAAGGAAGACAAGGTGAGCACGCATGCTCTGGACAATGCATTGCAAAATGCGCACTAGGGCGATCTTTCAGACGGCATGTCAGCTTAGGTAATGTGAAATCCTTTGCAACGCTTTGAAACGAGAAATGTCAGTCATGAGGGCCATGTCAGAGGGAAGGTTATTCCATTCACGGGCTGTGTATAGAAAAACAGAACGTTGATACGTAGTGGAATGGGCGCGTGGTAGATACACAGCATTAGGATGCGTGTGGCGGAAATACGATGACTGGATCGCGCAGATCTGTGGGTATTTAAGCAGATGGTTCTTCCAAAATAAAACCACTTATTAGAAAGCGCTCGTCCTTGTGTTGCTCCTTTTCTTCTTCCCTGTTTGTTTTGCGCTCAAATCATTTTTAAAAATGAATCTGTTCCAACTAGGCCAACTCGCAGTTACGCTTCGGTCCAAGATATGTCACTAGATATATGCACGCCCAGGTATTTAAAGGTTTCACACTGTGTTAAAGTGCAGTTGTTAAGGGAGTAGGACGCTACTACATAATTGCAACGTCGATGAAAGCACACGTGTGAACACTTACTGAATAGCCGCGTTTATTGAGGGACATGCACCATTTGCTGCACCGTGCCTGGGTTTGGAGGAGGTCGTCCTGAAGAGCGAAGCAGTCTAAAGCATTTATTTTTCGGTATAAAATGCAATTTTCCGCGAAAAGGCGTATGTTGGATGATAAGTGGAAGGCCATTAATATATATAAGAAAGAGGAGAGGCCGAAGGCCAGAGCCTTGGGGCACACCAGATAGTACAGGAGATAGTGTTGAGGAGATCGAGTTAACGGAAACAAACTGAAGGCGCTCGGTTAGAAATTCACGGATCCAATAAAAGATGTCTGGGTGAAGATTAAGGTGTGAGAGTTTCTGCAGGAGAGCGCGTGTGCGTGTTACTTGCTATACTGGGCACAAGTTCGCCCAATAAAGAGTTATGTTCTTAACTTACATTTTCGACACTGCGTCGTCCTTCACTGTCAATACCACGTGAGAATGTAATCATTAAAAGAAGACGCAGTTTCGCCCGACCGGCGAAGGACCGATTGCGATAGAAAATTCGCAGATAGCTATAAGGTGTAAGGATAGTACTCATATCGGCCATATGTAAACATTCGCTTATTAGCTAAATTAACAAGCATGGTGTCACGCGCGCACAGGTAAATGTGAACACATTTCGCCCTAAGACAGCAGAAACTCGCTGTCAAAACAGTGCAGTGGGGAATCGCGGAAGACAGCGAGCGAACTGACCTTCATGTATTTCACGCTTCAATTCCAACAAAACGTCGAAAGGGCAGCGCATACGAAGCTAGCGGCATTACACGTACCCTGCAAACCTCGACGATCGCCTTGAAGATGAGGCCACGCGTGTACTTTGGCCGCCTCGCTTTCGAGATACGGCGCTGATGCAAAACCTATCTAAATAAATGTTTTTCAGACAGCCCGCACGCCGTAAGCAACAGCCCCCGTGCCCCGCGCTACAGGCGAGGGCGCGCTTCCGGCCCGCCTGCCCGCGCACGCGAGATTGAGCCGCATTCGCCGGCTCACCCTCCTCGCACTCGCACGTACGGCACGCGGTGACGATTCTGCTGCAATTGGACTTGAAACGAAACTTCACGGCGACATCGACGGCGGCGCCGGTGGCAGAAATGCACCAGGAGTGTCCATGTCGCATTAATCCGAAATAGTGTCAGCCACTTCTTTCTGAACAATGAGCGACGCAACCGATGGAAGCGCTTTGTCTGCCGCAGCTGCTAAACTGGCTGCCCGAGCAGAGGCTCAGCGTCGCCGCCGAGATGATTCTGTCATTCAGAATGGAATTCTTTGCCGCAGTATATCACGAATTCAGAACCCCTCAGTAGCTGCGTTCAAAATTCGCATTAGTGAGTATCGTAAGCGCATCGGTGATTTTTTTTTCTGTCGTAGAATAATTGTCTTCCGCTTTCTACAGCGACTGAATAGCGTAAGCAATGACGCTTTCATTTCCTTTGGAGTAGGACCACACCGAGGCCTAGGCTACTGGCGTCAGCGTGGATTTTTTTATCGGCGGCCTCGTCGAAGTTCGCAAGTACCGGTGACGACTGCACGCATTATTTGAGTTCTTGAAATGCGTTGGCTTGCGGCGTTTCCCACTTGAACTCAACATAAGATTTGGTTAGATCTGTCAGTGGCAAAGCGATGCGCGAAAACTCCTTGACAAAGCGCCTGTAGTAGGCACACATCCCAAGGAATCTACGCACTGCCTTCTTTTCGCTGGGCTACCGGAACTTTGCGATGGCAGCTGTCTTCTGCAGGTCGGGGCGGACTCCAGACTTGTTGATGACATGGCCCAGGAACAGAAGCTCCTCGTAAGCGTAGCGTCATTTTTCTGGCTTCAGAGTGAGTCTTGATGACTTGATGGCCTCTGGTACTGTCGCAAGCCGCCTAAATTCTTGGCGAAGACAGCGACTTCTCCTAAGTAGACTGGACAGGCCCGCTACTTTAATCCTGCCAAGGCCATCACCCGCTGGAATGTTGCAGATTCCGAGCACAATCCGAATGGCACGACATTGAAGAAAACAGTAGTGAAACTAAGTCACGAAGTCAACTTATTTTGCGAACCTATGCCCACAAAAGCAAGCGACACTCGAAGCACAACTATTAGCCCCGAGAACGAACTACAGGGGCGCTGCGAGCGCCGCTCGCGTGACGTCAGGGCAAGGACTCGCGCCTGTCGTCTGCTACAGTTCGGGCGGTGTCCGGGCGCTTTTGGCGGTGTTCTCGTTTGCGCGCCCTCATTCTCTTTGCTTGTATACTTATGGCGGTCGTCTCAAATATATTTTTACGACGTCTTCATTTGTGAAAATTTATTCAAAGAGCTTATTTCTTAGACGACAATGCAGCCCTCGAAGGCAACGCTACAGCGCCAGCCGAAGGAGCGCAGACCAGCTCATTGCGAATTTTTAATCGACAACCGCAAAAATATAGAAAATAAGAATCCACTTTTGACACCATACCTGCCGCGGTGCAACAAGTATGTCACAGACGCTGGCTATATATGACTTCTACAACAGTTACAATTCGCTAAAACTAGTTTGCTCACGACGAGTAGTTCATGTTCTAATTCGAATTTTTGCCTTTCTTCCCAGAAACGCTCAGCGGTAACACGAGGACTTAACTAATACTGCAGTTAGGCTCTACAAGTACAACTTGCTTCTTTGACTGCTTCTTAATATTATAGGTGGTTCTTCACGTGGTTATTTTAAGCGGCGGCAATTTGAAGTAAAGCTAATGAAGGCTTACGTCTATTTACAGAATACAAAATGAAATGTACCAATATATATACCCTTTTCTGTGCTACACGTTCAACTCACTTGAGAAATTTACTGGTGCTTGTTGCTTGAGGAATATACATGGCGAATTTGTTTGATGAACTGACACAGGCTACTCGGCCTAAATTTTTTAGTGAAATATGCCTGTTGGACCGCATGCTGCAGCCAGAAAGAAGTCGAAGCGTCAATCATTAGTAGTATGGGACATATTGAAGTTATAATTCCGCTGTGGAGGGTCAAAAATCAAGTGAATATATATGTAAGCCTTGTGGTGTTTTCTTTATGAATGTTTGCGATTGGATTGGAGCAAACTTTATTTTGCCTGCAGTTGGGCGAGGTTCTCTTTTATGTACCGACGAAGCGAACAGTTCTCCGTTTGCACAATTACACAACGCTGGATCGAGACATGGTGAGACAGAAAGTGCTTGAATTTTGCTTTTCTGGGCAATCTAAGCTGCGCTGTAGTAGCTCAAGAATATTTTAGCCATTCCAATTGGAGCTGTAAAAAATGCTTTATGGTTTCGATTCGAAGTTGTAGTGAACTGATGGGTTTCAGGAACAAAGCGTGCCTCACCATACCGACAGTCGGTTGCTACCGTTGCGTGATGGGTGTGCCATATTGTCGATAAAGGCTACTGAGGGCCACTATGAAACATTTCATCGCTTGTAATTGATTGGCTCTCGATCTTAACAACGAAACCTTTCTCTCGGGTGATTGCTACTATGGTATTTGTGAATTAACTATGTAAATACTCTACATGACGCGCCGTCGTGTTAGCAGCCATGAGCGATTCGTTTTTTGGAGGCCTGTTTCAGAGAGGGGTGAAACTAGCAGCAAACGTTTTCATAAAAAATGGGCGCCTAACTCTTTCTTTTACGTATTAATAAATGGCGATATTTGGCTAGAACAACTCACCAGAGCAATAGTAATCATGATGACAGCTTCGCTGGGCAATGTCTTTCTAACACGGATAACATGCTGACGCCAATTACCAAGATTTTTCTTTCATGTAAAATGCAACGTGTCTCATAGCTAAATTCTAAGGGAATGTTAAGTGTTTAGCCAAGCATCGTACACAACTTCGCGTATTGAATTTGCAGACATTCTTTTTACGCAAAATTTATGGACAGACACGGCGCATATATGCATTGCAGAACCAGTAGCCCCGTTCAACGCTATATAGCTTGCGGTATCCAAGCCCCAAATTTTATTGACTCACGTGCTTTAGGGGAAGGAACTGTGGTTCAGGCATGGCAGCAGAAAGAAGCCGACATACCCTTCAATAAGTGCGGCTCGAGCCGCCCATACCCCAAGCATACACGAAGGGAACGAGCGCGCGCGGCCGCCGAGCGAGACGGAGCGAGCGGCGTCCTGGCCGTGACGTCACACGCGAGAGGGCGCCACTCCTAATTCTCGCCGCTAATAGCGGTGATTACAGTCGGCGATCGACGAAATCTGATCAACGGGTCAAGTACATTGGCTTTTGTACATGACTCGTCTAAAGTTCCAGTGCAATGGCTGGCACCCGCTTGATTTCCAGAAAGTACTACACAATTCGTGTAGCGCATAGAGTCGGATTATACATAAGGTTCGGGGACAATGGATGGAAGCATCGATAACACTCGAGAGACTTCCCATACATGCGGGCGCGGTTTCCACTGAGCGATAAAGTTGACCATTTGTTTGCCTGTGAAAAGTGGTCACCGGAGAACGATAAACAAGTACACGTGTCAGTATTCGCGTCCGCTTGAGATGGACGAAACTCTTTTTATTGATCAAATTATGGGGTTTTACTTGCCAAAACCACTTTCTGATTATGAGGCACGCCGTAGTGGAAGACTCCGGAAATTTTGACCACCTGGGGTTCTTTAGCGTGCACCTAAATCTAAGCACACGGGTGTTTTCGCATTTCGCCCCCATCGAAATGCGGCCGCCGTGGCCGGGATTCGATCCCGCGACCTTGTGCTCAGCAGCCCAACACCATAGCCACTGAGCAACCACGGCGGGTTCTTTTTATTGAAGCCGCGCACTTAAATTGGACACAGGCATTGGAATAGACACTGATAGGCTAGTTGGTCTTTCATGTTTGCGTTAACGTGTCAGATTTAGGTTGGCTGCTTCAATATCATGGTTGACCAACTAGCCAATCAATATATATTAAGCGAACTCCTTTTACCTGTTTATAATACATATAGAGGGCAGACACCATGGCGGCCGGCACTTTTTGGTGCCACCGTTAGACACTGGGGACATTGATCTCGTGCACTTTTGTGTTACGTGAAAACGAGAGTCCTTTTGATGCATGGTGACGCAATTGGGCCTCCTGAGCGATCACCCAGCGCTTACCGGTGAAGCAAGAATTACCGGCCGCCATACTGTCCGAGTATCGTGTTTCAACCGCTGATACTGTACGCGACAAAATCTGCTTTGAATGCAAGAAAATTGCCTGCCACTTAGAAATTCCGTAATTATTTCTTGTAAATCTTTGCGGAAGTTAACTTCTCGCTGCCGGCTTACCAATACCCCGTGTCTAACGTTATGGTATGTCATGCCCATGCCAAGGGTAACTAATGGCGCGTAGTGGCCATTGAAATTCTATACGACTTTCAAGGTGATTATGGGCCGGCCATACTGAGCACCCCAGCCTGGGACCTGGGCATTCTCTTAACAATATTCATAACACGAACATGTACGGCTCTTTATATGAACTCTGCAAAATTTGATGGTAGGGCAATTGGCCTAGTGTTGTCTGAGTTAAGCCAGTCAAGCTTCTTAAATTAGCCACATGCTTTGAAGAACGCCGCATCCTCCTCGCTACCTCGCCCAGGCCGACGCCGCGTCGCTATTGGTCTACTGGCGCCACGTGCGAGCACCTGAACATCGCCCCCGAGTGCTCCGTGGTCGCTGCGCATGCGTTAGCTGAGAGAAGGTGAGAAAGGAGGACAAGTTGGCTTTGCCGGATGTGACGTCACATTGTTGTTTGTTTTTTGCTTTTATGAAATAACTACTCTCGAACTCGGACGGCATGGCTTGCGTCTCGTTCGCGCGCGTACGTATGGATGTGGCCCGCTTTTTGTTTTTGGCGAATGCTTAGAAGCTTCAAGTTGCGGACACTGCCGTGGGCCAGGGCTTAATGACATTTGTTGCCCAGCTGCTGGTGATACCGCGACGTACTTGGAGCAGCGGTAAGTGTCGTGCAATTACCCGTTCTCTTGCTGACACGTAAAAAACCGGTTGCGCATTCGAGCTGCGGTCGATGTCATCTCGAGATTCGAAGGAACACGAAACGGTTGTCGCAGGTCCCGCAGTGATCGTAAACGAACCCACTTTACTGCTGCTGCTAGTATCGCTTTTACGGGAACTTTCAAAATTTAACATGTATTAGTATGAATCGGCTCACCAAGCTTTATATGCACGTCCGTTCCTTTCGTTCATAGATCATGTGCGTAGCTTTGCAACCGTGACCGATATTGTACAAACAGCAAGAAGACAGATGACACAAGTAGTGTGTCTGCTTTAATTGTTGTCTGTGCTGTTTTTAGAATATCAACGAACTCCGCGCAGTCGTGCTGTTTACAGCTGAAACGTGTTTTTTCTTGTTGCATGAGGAGCATTTGCTTCTAATTGTGGCAGTAACGTTGTGAATTGTGCTCGGCCCAGATCGCTGACTGTGTGCAAACTTGCCTAATTTGTTTCACTTTGGTGCTGTCCTTACAGCTTCTGCTTATTTTCTCTGCCTGCACCTTATATTTGTTGTGTTTATCGAGACCTGGCCTGTCTCTGCCTCGTTGAAGACAAATGGACACAAGTACTGGTTGCTGTTGGTTTGTTTGGTTTGCTCAGTTTGAGCGCGGTATGTATATCCGTTTGCTAAAAGGGTATGCTGCTGCGTCTAATGCAGGTACTGCTCATCTAAAGGTAGATTTAATTAGTAGTGGTTTGAGTGAGAATTAGTTGGTTTGAGTGATGTATGACACCAGAGAGTTATTGTTCTAGAAAGGTGACAAAGCTGGTCCACAAATTTAAGGTATGGAGATGCTTAACCATTTAAGTGTTCTAAGTTGCCATGAAGTATTACACACATTTAAAATTTCAGTTGCAGATGACATAGTAGAAGAAGAATCCAGAGGATTTGCTGCCAGATGTCTTGAGACAATAAATTGTAGAGAAAGCATTATAGTGTGAGCTGCCAATGATTGTCGTCAGCTCTAACCCATTTTTCTATATAGTCACTGTTGCTTCATTGTCTGTTGCCATCACACGCTTGTTATAAACAAAAAATTGAGCTGCATGATTCCCCTGATTTTTCTAGCTCATAAGATACAAATGTTTTGATTTTGGCTGCCTTGGGGCCTCATGGTAGAAAACGAGTGTTTATTAGCCAGTTGCCAGCTTCTAAGATCATGTGCTTTGTAATGTGGGTGTTTTAAAGGATACTACACATCTGCCATCATAACTGTGAGTGCTGCTGCCTAGCACTCCCAGGGCTATGCTTAGTACATATGCGCAGCTATCCAAGAAAATTGACATTGGGACAACTGCCGTTGAAGCTCACTTGGTAGAGCATTGCAAGCACAAGGCGGAAAACGTGGGTTCAGCTTCGTTGTCTCTTATGCAAAGCATTATCATGAGCTGTCTCCTGGCTTCTTCGTACATCCAGTAAGATAGGCTCAATAATAGTTAGTAATGTGCCTGATGGTGGGTTGTTAATCTGAGTCCTTAGTGCAGCAGCCCAATTCTCTATCCATTAGGCTAAAGTTGCATGCATAGCGCGCCAGATTAATCTCATTGGTTCTCTCGTAGCAGCTAATTCTCTCAGATGTTATGTGACAGAGTTTGGGATTCACCCGTTTCAGCTCAGGTGCAACAAAGCAGGTGTTGTGTCTATTTCGGTGAGAAGTGTGTGCAGTTGTTTTGGTTTCTCTGTGTTGACGTATTGTGCTTTGTATTTCATGTGGTGTTAGGCATTACCTCCATTGCAGCTTCAATGCTGTGCCCATAAAAACAGCTTTAGGTAGGTGCTCAGGAGTAACGGGAAGCTCATTCTTCCTCATTCTCTTTTGCATGCAGCAGGTAGTGCGTCCAGTTTAGTGCCATGCACCTGTGTGGGGCATTTCCTTGTTCTTATTCTGCTGATGTGTTGTACATAGGGGGAAAGTCAATCCTCTACATCATGGTTGTCAGTGCCGCTGAATGCAGTGCAGTCTCAGTCTCGCTGCCTTGAAATGTCATAAGAGGTGACATCTGGGGGTAAAGTAGCATCTTGCTGTACCTTGTCATCGGGCATAGCCAAGGTTGTGGTTGTGCAACCCAAGGATCCTGGAACTTTCTGTGGGACCAATGGCACCGATGTTGAAAAGTGGGTGGCTATGTGCGAACGTGTGAGTGGAATCAACAGATGGGACCCCACGTGTGTGCTAGTTAACCTGTTGTTCTACCTAAGAGGCACGGCAAAGGTGTGGTATGAAAACCACGAAGAGGAGCTCACCAGCTGGGACCAATGCAAAGAGAAGTTGACAGAGTTGTTTGGCAAACCAGCCGGCCGTAAAATTGGCGCAAAACAGGAACAGGCCTCCTGTGCCCAATCCCCCACGGAGTCCTATCTCTTGTACATCCAGGACATGCTGGCACTTTGTCGTAAAGCAAACCCGATCGCGACATGACAGAAGCTGAGAAGGTCGGGCATGTGCTTAAGGGCATTGCTGACGATGCCTTTAATCTGCTCATGTGCAAAGCTGCTCTACAGTTGATGTTATCTTTAAAGAGTGCCGACAATTCCAGCACGCCAAAAGCTGATGCGTCTTGCAACCAGTCGCCAGACTTCCCACTACTGCTGCAACGCCGACGTGTGAAGATCAACCCACACAGCAGCATGCGTCGCCATCGGAGGATGTGGTGCGAATCGTTGACGTGAACTGGATGCGATGGCGCCTGCATTTCTGTTCGCCTATCCCTGATGCTACAACATTTTCAGTCGCCTTCTTACAAGCCATCATTCACCAGGAACTTGAAAACATTGGCTTACGTTCTGTCTGTGCTGTTGCCAATTCCAGAGCTAACAAACGCCCTTCTACTATTTTTGCTCCACCCCGACGCTTCTCTCCGCGTTATTGCAACCTGACTGAGTAGAGAACTGCGGACGACCAGCAGCCGATATGTTTCACCTGCCGCCGCATTGGTCATGTCACCTGATACTGTCACAACTCGTGGCCCTTAACACTTCGCGTGCCTACCAACCTAAGCCGTTTTGATGAAAATGCCCGCAATGTTTCGCCCACCGCCGAATCTAACAGCGCCAACTCTGCTAGGAACATGTGGTACAGTCGCTCACCATCGCCGCACGGACACCAGTCTCGTTCACCGCAAACATGTCGCCCATCTTTGCGTTTGCCACAGCCACGTCGCTTTTAGTCCCCCTGTGGCGTTTGGCTGCACCCGTTCGTAAAACTAAGAATTGCAGCCCTCGGAGGTGGTGCTGCATTGCCTAATGCTGCAGCAAAATCCTCTGTCTATGCACACAAGGAGAAGTGTAATTGGCGTTAAAATAGACAGCATAGCTGTCCAAGCACTCATCGACAGTGGAGCCCACATACCTGTGATGAGTGCTAGCCTGCGTAGTCGTTTAAAGAAGGTCCTCACCCCAGCAGCTGCCCGAGTGCTTCATATGGCTGACGGTGGAATGCTGGTTCTTGGAATGTGTACTGCAATTAAGTATAGCTGGCCGCCCTACTTCTGTTCTCTTTGCTGTGAGCAACATCTTCCCTCACAACGTTATCCTAGGATTTGACTTTTTATCCACTCATTCTGCTCTCCTCGACTGCACGGCCGGTGTTCTTCAGTTAGAACTGCCTCAACTCGCCGATGCTCCGAGCACCGCCCCACCGCACTTGTGCTCGCTTTGTGATGTGCGTCTGTCACCCGAAGCAGTTACTTACGTCACTTTGACTGCCCAGCCACAGGTTCCTGATGGTGAATATGTGCTTCACCCCATCATCAATGTGCTTTGAACCGGTCACGGATACTAATAATGACATCGTTTTACCGCTTCTGAACTTCAGCCTGTGCCCTCAAGTGATTCCGGCCAGCATGTTCTTGGACAGCGTTTCTAGTGGTTCTGAATTTGATATTGAGAGTCTGAATTCTGAGAGTGGTTTATTAGTGCCAATCGCAGCTCCCAGCTCTGATTCCTTAACGGATGACTTTGCGAAAATGACTGCACTTAACCTCACCTCTGCACAGGCCAGGGACATACGTCTCCTGCTTGAATCGTACAGTGGAATCTTTGATTTCGGCAACAGGCCTTTAGGCTGAACATCTGTTGTTCACTACCATATAAACACTGGAGACACAAATCCTATTTGTCAGCGTCCCTATTGTGCATTGCATGCTGAACATCGAGTCATCCAATCAGACGTGGGCAAAACACCCCGCAAAGGGGTCATCGAGCCATCAGCCAACCCTTCGCCTGTCGTACGTGTGAAAAAAGAAAGATGGTGCCTGGCATACTTTCGTCAATTATTGCCACTTAAATGAGATCACGCGAAAAGACGTCTATCCACTACCATGCATCAATGGATGACAGTCCAAGGCATCAATGATGCCTTGGACTGCTTGCACAGAGCTAAATACTTATTGTCCATCGATCTTCAATCCAGCTACTGGCAGATTTCGGTTGATGAAATGGTTGGAGAAGACAGCCTTCATCACACTGGATGGCTTATATCAATTCAAAGTCATGCCCTTTTGCCTATGCAATGCTCCTGCGACATTTGAACTTGTGATGGACTCTCTTCTGCGATGCTACAAATGGACCACCTGTCTTTGTTACCTTGACGAAGCTGTTTTTTCTCCCATGTTCGGCAGCTGCCTTACCCGACTCACTGCCATTGTTGCAGTCTTCTGAAAATCCGGCCTCCAACTCCACGAAGTGTCAATTTGGGCGCCGTCAGATTACCGTGTTGGGGCACCTCATTGACGTATCCGGTGCCCAACCAGATTTGGAAAACGTTCGTGCCATACGCAGTTTCCCTGTGCCACATTCTGCTTCTGACGTGTGCTGCTTCGTCTGCCTGTGTTCTTACTTTCATCGTTTCATCAAAAACCTTGCCAACATTGCTCGGCCTTTGACAGATCAAAAAGAAGAACACGCCATTCTCATGGGGCCCGGAGCAGGCTCATGCGTTTGCCGCTCTCATCAGGTTTCTGACCACCTCTCCCATACTCGCCCACTTTGATCCATCTGCACCGACTGAAGTCCACACTGGCGTAAGCGGCCATGGCATCGGCGCTGTTCTCGATCAACAACAGAATGGTACGGAGTGCATGATAGCTTACACCAGCCACCTGCTGTCACCTGCCGAGAGAAATTACCCCATCACCGAGTGGGAGTGCTTCGCTTTAGTTTGGGCTGTCGTCAAGTTCCGGCCATATTTGTACGGCCGTACATTTTCGGTCGTTACAGACCACCACGCACTCTGCCGGCTGTCTTCCCTCCAAGACCCGACAGGACGGCTTGGTTGCTGGGCTTTGTGGCTCCAGGAATTTTCATTTATTGTCAATTACAAGACTGGATGCCTCCACAAGGACACTAACTGCCTCTCGTCACCCCGTAGATCCACTTGATTCTTCTGTGCATGATCCGGTGACCTGCGTGATGGCTTTCACTGACATGACTGACATGCGCACTGAACAACAACGCGACGAGTCCTTACAGTCCATCATTGCCGGAGGGCAATCACTCCGGCAGCACTGACGGCACATGCCACATGTTCTTGCCGCACAACGGCATCCTCTACCACCGCAATATGAACGCTGATGGCCCTGAGTTGCTCCTTGGCCTTCCTCGTCATCTGCGATCTGTTGCTCTTGAACAACTTCACGATGCACCGACGGTGGGACACCTTGGAGTTTTGCGTACATACGATCACGTACAAGGCCGGTTCTTCTGGCCAGGTCTCTACTGCTTTGTGCACTGTTATGTCGCAACTTGCGAAGTGTGTCAGTGCCGGAAGAAACCTCCCCTACCACCTGTCGGATGATTCCATCCAGTTGAAGTTCCCTGTGAACCGTTCTCTCGCTTAGGCCTTGACTTACCTGGCACTTTTCCGATGACGACTAGAGCTAACAAGTCGATTGCCGTCGCTACTGATTACATGACACGCTATGCGATAACAAAGGCGTTGCCGACTATTGTGCAACAGACGTTGTCGATTTTCTCCTCCACGACGTCATTCTCCACCATGGTGCACCTCGACAGTTATTACACACTGCAGCTGCTCATTCTTGTCTCCAGTTGTCGACGACCTCGTCCACTCTTGTGCCACTGAGCACAAGCTGTCCACCGCCTACCACCCACAAACAAACGGTCTTATGGAATGTCTCAACCGAACAATCACAGAGATGCTGTCGATGTAGGTCTCCAACGATCACCGCGACTGGGACACCACGCTGGCCTACGTGCCGTTTGTGTATAACTTGTCCCGACGTGACACTGAAGGATATTCATCCTTTTATCTTTTGTATGGTTGCAACCCCACTTTGCCCTTTGACACCATCATCCCTTCTGTGCCACGTGTTGCAACTGACCATGCTCATGAAGTCATCGATCGCGCTCACAGGGCATGTCAGGTCGCCCGATCTCGTTTATTAGCCCCGCAGCACATACCAAAAGAGTTATGACCGATGCCATCGCGATGTTAAGTTCGCACCAGGTGCTTGGATGCTCCTTTGGTCACCATGTCGTCGGGTTGGCCTCTCCCAGAAGCTTCTCTCTCGCTACACAGGGCCTTATGAAGTCCTAAGTCAAGTTAACGACGTAAATTAAGCGATTTCACCGCTTCAGTTTGATGCATCCTCAAGTCTGACGCCTGCTGACGTCGTGCATGTTTCGCGGCTGAAGCCATACTTCGCTCGCGATTCTTTGCCTGCCATGAGCCGAGACGGTGCTTCACCACCCGGGGGTCCTGTTACGAAAGGATGAAAAAAGAGAGGAAGAAGGCCGCAGGTCGCTGGCTGCTGCATGCTGTTGGTGGTCAGCCATCTTAACTACTCTGCCTTATCTTGTATATATATTGCAAATACAGTCTTTCTATACTCCCAACATCCCCGTTACAGTATGCTTCGCCTCCGGCATGTTCATGATCTCCGATGGTATATAAAACAGTGATGCAGACTAAGCTTCACAAAGAATTAATGTTCCCTCTCTTCCTTACAGGCTGCTGTGTTTCAGCTAAATCTGCATTTCCTGTGTCCAGTGGTCTTGTCGCTCAATTAGTGCTTGCCTATTTCTGTTACACTGCAACCCACTAATGTTACAACGTGATATTTCTCCTCTCTTCCCTTGTCCTCCTGTCCTTTTACACTGCTGCAAACTTTTAGATTTCAATACTCGAATGATTAATACAAAGATTGATGCTACCATATTATATGTGATGGCTGTCATGACGGAAATAATTTAGGTGGACCTGAAACTAAATGAAAAAAGAAACAAAAAACAAAACAGGCATGTGTGAGTAGGAATAACTTCCTTGTGACAAAACTGGCTCCATGCTAAACTTTGCCTCTTACTTGGTCTTAAAAGTCTCAAACCCATTTGCGCATACTGCATAAGCCAAGTTTTCCACTCGTCAAAACAGCAGCCGCCACAAAGTGTTAGGAAAGAGGTAAAGAAACCACGCCTTTGCATTCGCACTCTCCTCACAAAGCTTGTGTCATATATGCAATCACTCACCATACACAAACACATTGGTCAACACTGCAATGTTTGGAAGAACCCGAACTAACACTATGTAGCCATTTACCTGCAGTATGCCTTTTGTAACATAAATCCCCACTGTGCTTGGAATCTACATAATTTTTTTAATTTCTCAGGCATATGGTGGTAGAGGCCAGTGCATTAAACAGAAATCCTGCTAGACTGCAGCAATGTTTAGAATGTAGTATGAGGTACTCTGTCTGGCTGGAAGTTGAAGATAGAAATTATATTAGTCGTTAAAATATAGTTGCCAGTATTGAAACTACACATGCACTCAAGGCTGAGCCACATCATGAGAACACGGAAGAGCAGACACACCCGGTGGTCACTTGAGCTGGCATTGTGTAGCTTTACCAACAAGCCCAGCAGTACACTGAAGTAAGGCATGTTTTGGGCTAGTCAGCTCGTAGCTTCAGCAAAATTTTAAACTCTGCGAGGAAGACAGGACATGAACAAAAACATAGATGCATGCACAAAGTGTAGACTTCCGACTGGCTTTGTTTGGTGAAGGCAGAGAGTTTATAAGGTTCTTCAAAATGGCAAAACAAAGAACATTCGCAAAGAAATTGTGCACGAGGCAGTGACGAAAAATAGCAAGGCCACTTGTGCATTAAGAGCGCAGTAGAGTCCCAATGTGCCCATCTAAGAATTCTATTTCTTTCCTTGATAGGGATCAAGAAGGTGAGCTAACGTAGTTGTCATACCTTTTAGCGATGTGGAATACCTTGATGACTTCTCTTTCTGTTCTTGAGCTTGCCTTCGTAAGGAATTTATTCTCCTTGTTCTTTGTTTTGCTCCTTGCTCCTTGTTTTGCTATATGAAGTACCTTATATATTCTTTGCTTCCACGAAATAAAACCAGTTGGAAGCCTGTGCTTTGTGTGCGTCTGTTTCAGTTCATGTCCTGTCTTCCTCACACAGTTTAAAATTTTGCCTAAGCAGTTGTATAGCTTGTGTATACGATGAGTAATTAATATTATGATGTCTGCAGCACAGCAATAGCCTAGTGGCATAGTGTCGACATAGTATAGAGATGGTACTAAGTTAAAAATTTGGAAATGCCATAAATTGTGCAATCAACACTTATCCCTCGGTTTCCTACAGCTGCAGAGCACTTGACCACTGCAGCAGTCAGGCATGCTGTATATTGAGGAGTGCCAGGAATTGCGAGATCGAGACAAGCTGCCACTAGAAGTTCCTTGGGCCATGTGCTAACTCAAATACATCCAAATATTTCTATATTTCACTATATAAACCTTTGTAGAATGAGGAACTTTTCAAGGGTGAAGTTGTTTCACACAAAGGAAAACTATTACTAAATAGTGACCAGTTTCTTTTGTTTTGTAAGCCAGATTGCATGTATTTGACATTGCTTACTGACTTAATTATTCTCGCTGTCCGATACAAACATATGCACTCACATATGTTTTCAAACAAAACTATTGTGTGGAGCCATGTTTGTGGTGGAATAAAATTGGTCCCAATACAGAGCTTTGTGGCACACCAGATCTTACTAGCGATCACGGAGAAGAAAGTTAATTAGTAGTTGCAAATTGGTACCGGTTAGTTAAGAATTTCCTAATCCAATTCGTAGTCCTGTCAATTCGAAGTTTACTGTCGTTTGTGTGTCGGACCAAGCCGATGTCCCCTGGCCTGGGCGGTCCCTGGCGCTTCACCTAGTGGTGGCCTTTGAAAATAGCAGCGTGGCACCAGTGGTTGCATCAGGATCTAGGCTCATGAAGATAGACAGCAACGTGCACAGGACAAGGAGTTCGGTGGCCTGGTACTCGTTACATTTGTGGAGAACACTATAGCTTTGCGAGTCCTAGCCCCTACCTAGGGTACCAGTCCGTGCACTGCGCGCGTGTATATATATATATATATATATACTGTATATGTTGTGCAGGATTGCTCGTTGGCAGCATGTGCTCATGCAGCAGCTGACGGGCCTTCGATGTGTTTCGCCCTGGTAGTGCGGTCGTCTTTGTGGTTCTAGAGCTGCGCTGGCATTGCCCAAGAACAGGATATATCGGCATGGTGCAGAATTGCAGAGTGGGGGCGCTCCATTCTATTCCCACTTCATTCCTTCAGAGTTGTAGTTTATGTGATTCCAGTTCTTTTAACTCGTCGGAGTTCTGACAGTTGAACGATTCCCACTACTTGAGTGGTCGAACTAATCTACTCCAATCCTCCAATAACAGTAAATAAAACGCTTTCTGCATAATTACTTACTACTTGCACCCCGATGCAGCAATAGCGTAGAGCATCTGCCTCACGTGCAAAAGGACTGTGGTTCAAATCCCGGTGCCACGCAATTTTCCACTGGATAAAAAGAAATCAACATGTTGATACAGCTGTATAAACAGGCCTGGTGGCCTGACCCCGGTGACCAGAACCGGTAATGCACTCCCTCACCAGAGCAGGATTGGCCACCTTGGTGCAGTACTTGGCCACAACCTTCTATATGAATAGAACAATCAAACCCCGGCCCTCAGTCCCCAGCAGCAACAAATAAGGTCCCTCTATAATTTTCAAGGTAGCGACATCTGCCGCGCGCGCCACCTAGGAAGTTCCTGTAGCAGACGGCACCCACGCTAAACTGCGGCGCCGCGCCATTCGTGAGGGGAAAAAATATCCGCAGACGCGCGGAAATAAAACCCACTTGACTGTGCTTGACGGTGCTTGACTGTGGTGAAAAACGAAAGAATGGCCCGAACTGCTAAATCTAGTCCTTTAATTTCAGATGAGCGCTGAAAGAAAAACGCTCAAGAGAGAGGAATGAGGGCTTGATCGCGTCGATTCCGCATGTTTACATTTCGTTCGTTTGCGCTCAATCACCGCGCGAGCCTTGGTGATTGCTTGCGCTTAATCCCGTTTGCTCTGTTAATTATTTTGCTTGTAAGTGTGCTGCGTACACATAGCGGTTACTTTGAACAAAGAATTCGTGTAAAAAAGAAGGTTGACAGTCGCTTGGACCGAAAAACTTTCGACACAACGTTGCTGAAACGTGCGACCCTCACGGTAACTAAACATCTTGTGTATGTGGAAATGAGTGTGCCAACAGTCTTCTTGACGCCGAGTGTGTCTGTCGTGTAGCGATTACATGATGACTGTTGTGTCTTGCGGTTCAATGCTACGAGGCAGTGCAACTGTCGTGACATTCTGAAGCGGTGGTATCGTGTCAGTGAGTCTCCTTGATCGTGTTCGGGCTGCCAGAGCGATCTAATCTCGCGGCACACCAACATCGAGCGTAGTGTGTGTGCATGTCTGAATGCGGTTGACTGTTCTCGTGAACCGTGCGACGTCGCCACGTAAACTTGAATCATGGTGCGCATTGTTGTGTTTATGCCTTTTTGCCTCCGTGCACCGCTAAAGCCCCATAAGAATTAGAGGGCCCTTATACGAAACGCACGCGGATTGGCCTAGCTATTACTGCACTGTGTTTTGCTGGCGATCTGTGTATCGGTTCTGGCGTTTTTCTTGTGTTAATTTGCAGTTGTGTGTTTTTCATCATTAAAATGGCTTTGCCAATTATTGAAACATCTTCGAGTGTAAGGGAAACTTGGAAGGAACGAGCTCGCAGCTGTATGGAATCCACTTTGATATATTGTATTACACTTTATTATTTGATGGCCGATAGCAGTGGCTATGCAGAATTTGTTTTCAAAAGCAGAGTAATGCAGGCACTTAGGAATATATTTATTCGCATATGCAACGCACCAAATACGATTAGGATATGCAGAGTTGGATGACTTTTTGGACATATTGTGAAGCGCAGTTTATAACGCACGCACAAACACAGGAAAGTATAAAAGTAGAATTCGCTGCTGAAATTTGCTGAATTTGCGCACGTAATGCAATGCGGATATTTGTCAGCGAGTTAATGCACTTTTGCCACACTATTTACCTGCATGCTAGGTCATGCTGCACTTGCCAAGTCAACGGGCTCATAATGCACTAAAATCAATAATCTCCACGAACTTCGGCTGTCAACACTCATGCGCGCAAATGAAATACTACCGCAGCTCTGCACACACGTGTATAGTTTCTCTCTCACCTTCGTATCGCTCTACGTTACTAGCATAGTCGTGCAGTTACCGACGGTTCAGTCTTTCCGTCCAATTCTATGCGACCACATTTATCTTCTGGTTAGGGTTTGTTTGCCGCAAGGGATGCAAAATAACTTCTTGCCGTCCTCCGTCTGATCTCGGCACCCACCCGCACAGCAACAAAGCATTTCGGTCCTTCGCATCCTAGGTCATACTGAGCTATTCAGCGGGCTCATAACGAACTAAAATAAATATTCACCGCAAACTTCGGCCATCAACATTCATGCACGCGAGTGAAATACTATCACAGCTCGACACACGCACGTGTATACTTTCTATCGCACCTTTGTATCGCTCTACGTTACTTGCCTCGCATAGTCGTGCAGTTAGCGGTGGTTCAAAGTCCTTCCGTTAAATTCTATGCAACCATACTTTTCTTCTGGTTAGGTTCTGGTTGCCGCGCAGGATGCAAAATAACTTCTTGCCATCCTTCGTCCGGTTTCGGCACTCAACCGCACAGCAACAATGCATTTCGGCCCTCCCGGAACGAAATTATCGCAGCACTGTATAGCACAACAGGCGAAACGCGCGCACTTCGCCCGGCGCGCAGGAACTTTCATGGCGGCAAAGGGGCGGAGCAAGGTCACATGTCACCGTTCAGCCTATCACTGGCGTCGTCGGCTGGATCAAAGCCTGTCGATACTTTGAAATTATTGAGGGACTTTAGCTACAAAGCAACTGACCATTGCAGTTGTCAGACCTGTGACGCAGCAGAGGGTGCTAAGAATCTCTGGATCCGGACAAGCCGCCATTGGAATCTGAACCTGGCAATGTTTAACGCTAGAACGTTTTCTAGTAAGGAGAGTCTAACAGTGCTATTGGAGGAATTAGCGGGCATTAAATAGAATATAATAGAGCTCAGTGAGGTTGGGAGGACAAATGACGCATATACAGTGCTAAAAAGCGGGCACATCCTGTGCCACCAGGGCTTAGCGGAGAGACGAAAACTAGGAGTCGGATTCCTGTTTAATAAGGATATAGCTGGTAACATACAGGAATTGTATAGCATTAACGAGAGGGTGGCAGGTCTTGTTGTGAAACTAAATAAGAGGTATAAAATGAAGGTTGTACAGGTCTACGCCCCTACATCCAGTCATGATGACCAGGAAGTCGAAAGCTTATATGAAGACGTGGAATCGGCGATGGGTAAAGTCAAAACAAAACACACTATTCTGATGGGCGACATTTTATTTTTGACAACCTTTTTTGGCATAGGAGGCTAAGCAAATGGTGATGTAGCAACACTGTAAAGACTGAATAAGATGGATGTGGAATGCCTTGACGACTTCTCTTTCTGTTTGATTTTGCCTTCGAAAGGAATTTATTCTGTTCCAGATAAGGGAGGCAGCTTTTGCAACTGCAACAGAACATCGGTGGATGTTGTGTGAAGCACTTTTTCCATGCTTTTTCACTACCTGAGCAAGGTAACTTTCTTGGTGCTTCATCACGCAATTTATACAGTCAGCGTCCATTAATTCTACCCTCACGAGACTGACGGGTCGAATTAAGATGCAAAAACCTGCTGAAGCTCCGTTGATTCATTTGGCAATACGTGCTTGAGTAACACGCCTCTGAAACGAGCGTGCATCAAATTTCTATTTGTCCACAGTATAAAACTAAAGTAGAAATGACTTAACTCCAAACCAAAGTAGAAACCTACGCGTACCTAATTTTTTAGAATGGCAGCTGATTTTCTAAAGCCAGCTTCGCCGTATTACAGCCATGATATGCGGTAAAGCATATGAATGCTACAACCATGGTTTTAGTTTCGCAATCGATTGCACAGCTAGGCAATTTTCGTATCAATGTGCTTTGAAAACAAAAAGTGTTCGTTAGAATCAGATAAGTACCACAATCGGACATTGTCAGCTACCGTTACTGCTTGAAAATCTTTCAATGGTGGGTCAAAAATGGGCATTTCAGAGAGGAGATGGCATTTGTGTAACGCATTCACTGTCCCCTAAGCTCTACTGAGGCATACGCTGCCACTAAAAGGGGTCATCATTGGGGGTCTGGGCAAGTTCGCATTATCCGGCGAATGCCAGTTTTAAGATCGAAATAATTAATGTTTGATCCCATAGAAATGCATGGGCGTCGGCCAGGATCGAATTAACTGAAAAAATTAAATGAACCGGAGTCAGATTATTGGAAGTTTGCTGTACACCCTTTTCTGTTCTCGAAGAAGTTGCCATTTTAATATGTAGTTTTCTTCTATCAGTGTGGCAATGGTGCTAAATTTAGCATTTGTTTGAATCAACCATTGTTCCACGGACAAGCTACAAAGTAGGGGCACACTTTGAGACTTGAAACATTTCCACATATAAAGGCAGGGAATGTTAACATCTGTACAATTAACATAAGTTGGCTGTATTGTCTGCATAGCATGTGGTTGCTTTTTTGGAATGTGGTCTTTCTGTAAAACAAAGTTTCATTTGTTTCAAATAAATTGCTGAACTATTGCTTGTGTGTTTTCCTGTGGTCTCTGTGCTGATTGCGCTTTTGAAAGTGCAGTGAGCAACTGCAGATTGAAATGCACAAGGCTTCACTTTATCATGCCAGGAAGCATTTTGGCTTGACAAAGGAACCTTAACCCCTTCCATGCACACACTTTTTTTGTATAAACACATCAAATGAAAGACAGTGACCTCTTCTCATGTATTTTAAAGCCTGGCAGTGTTAGACAGAGTGAAGTTGTACAAATACAATTTACTGTTAAGTATTGCTGCTAAAACCTCATGCTTGTGTATAGTATGTGCATGCAGTGCTGGCTATCTGAAACAGCTTTCACCACACTGCTTGCTATAGCATTGCTGTGTTCTGCAACCTGAGGTCAAAACTATAAATCTCTAGAAGTTCAGTAGCACAATTGACAGCTATTTCCGTATGTTTGATGCACTCCTGGCCAGGGACTTTTCGTCCTGTAGGCAAAATAGATGGCCGCTTCAGACGCTGTTTTGGAAAGAGCGCAGCGTACCTCGAAAGCTTCCTCACAATGCTTCACCAGCAGGTTTTGCCAGCGAGAGTGGAGCGGGGCACAATAATTTGACTTTACATGGTGCGGCACAATACCTTAAAATGCTGCTGCTTCTGGCTTCCATTTACTATGACATGCTGGTGCACCTCAACATGGAGCAACCCCATTTTACTAAAATTCTGAATTCTTCTACCAACATGGTGTGGTGTGGCTATCTATGATCACTGTATAAAACCGGGGCAAACAGCATGTCTAAAAAGTACAAAAGCTGGTATAACCGTAATGAATGACTTGCAGTCATCCGAAATGTGTAAAATCGCAAGAATTGGTCAAACTCAAACACTGCAGAGTTTAAGTAGTCCTGGCACAATTTTTTTCTTATGCGTGTGTAGCTGTCATCCAGTTGACTACACTACAAAACTTCAAATTCCTTCTATGCGCAACGAATATATCCTTAACGCAAACAGTTAAACATGTGCTAAAGGCAGTGTGGCCCCATAATTTGGTGACAACATTGCATGGTAGGTCACAAACAAATGATGCATGCTGCAGTTGTTCATGAGTAAGCCATGCCATTATTAGGTCATTGAAAACTGAGCATGTTAGGACCACTATGCGGCACAACATTGGTCTTTCTGTCTTGGTGTACACTGTGGAGTGGGTGCATGTTAAAAACCTCAGGCGATTAAAGTTAAGCCGGAGTCCGCAACTATGGCATGCCTCGTAATTGTATCGTGGTTGTGACTTATAGAACACTAGAATTAAATTAACTTTAATTTAGATGTTTGAGAAGAGTCATAAGAAAATTTATTTAGTGAATCAAGTCTTAGCACACATTAAGAATCGCTCAAAGCACATGCAGCTTTCAGTGGCATGGTGTGGTCATAAAAGCTGCCATTTGGAACCAGATTAATATAAAAAAATTCAGTCCAAAAGTTTAATGTCGGTGCTCCTTTACATGTAAGCATGACGGACACATCTTTAAAGGCATCTAAATCCTGTGTAAGTATCTATTGGTGAATATCAAATGGCCCTACATCTAAGGAAGTTATAGGGTGTTATGATAACAGGAAGCCACAAGATTTTTGTTGTGCACTCTTCCTATAGAGACAATATAGGGCAGCAACAAAATAGTTGGGCCTAGTGAAAAATTCATTCAACATCCTTGCCAATTTGGCAGGTTCACTATTATTACAGATAATGAAGGCCAAGCACCTTGAAATGTATGCCCAAACCTCATCAGCATTGCATTACTTATTTCAAATAACTTTCATTTTGTCATTTTGCCAGATTAAAAGTTCTCAAAAACCTGCTTGACTGGTTTCAAGAACATTTCGAGAACAGTTTGGTTCCATTCGAATGCAGCATTGTCAGGCTTTAGTGAACTAGACCCATCTTTACTGATATGCAATTAGGTACGTCAAAGCAGATGCTGTCAAAGTGCATGTGACAGAGCGTTTGGAGTGGGCATTCCTGGGTGATGTTGCCAAGAAGGGAGTTTTGAGCTTAATGCACACAGCAGCTATAGCGTATGAAAATCAGCACTTTATTCATTTTTTAGATACCGCAGGGCTTGCGCTAATGCTGGTCATAGTCTACTATAATTTCTACCATATATGGCCCTTGTCATGACAAGTTATTTTTATTGTCCTACAATATATTCCCTCTGTGTACAATCAACATCTCTGCCAAGGACAACAGAAACAGTATAATTGGAAACTGCAGAATTCTCCATCTCCGGAGGTGGCTGGCTGATTGCCGTATTAGATGCTTTGTGAGCTGGCATTGATGTGTAAATCTCAACTCATTTGCAAGCATACAAAATAGGCTTTGGGATACTTTTACCACAAGAAGAGAGACTAGAATGACTGTTGCCTGTGACATATGGCACATACCCATGACGAGGGATCGGCTAGGATTCCCCATGAATACATCAAATAACTTTATATTCCCACTAACTTGATAGTACATAATACTGACATGTAACAAAAATAAACAACAAAGTAACTGAAAAACGAACAGGTCTAATACGATTGAGCCACAAGGGGAAAGATGGAAACATTTGTGTTAATTGTATGAAAAAAATGTGCCTAAGATATGTCATCTTCCCAGCAGCAACAATATGATCATGCACAAACTAGCATTGCTCTTCAGGCGCACCCCAGGCTGCTCACACCATTTTCTACAAGATTTGAAGCCCAACAGGCAAAAGGGGTGAATACCTTCAGCATAAAAGAAGAAAGTTATTCTATTCCATATCCTCACATGAAACACAGCAATATTGTTACAAGCCATTTTCACACATTGAAGGCATCAGCAATGTGATGAAGACAATTGAAGAAGCACTCATGTTCTTATTTCCATTGCAATACAAACCTACACTTGGTCATATGAAGGTGCATGTGCCAAATTCAACCATGTACTGTTATGAGGCACATGGAACAGACATTCCAAGGAAGTGAAATATTTGTAATGCAGTTACTTAACTTGTCCAGCAGAAGGGCAATGCGCTAAATACAAAAAAAAAAAACCCTACAGGCCCACTATGCAATGCTTTTGCCAAACTACACAAAACTTCAATGTGTGCAAGTTCACAATGACCAGGAAAAGAAGTAAACAAATTTCTTGAAGATGGAATGAAAAAGAAATGTTGCGACAATTGAGAAATGAGTTCTTTACTTTCTAGTGGCACACGGATAGACAGTCGGTGGGCACAGTTTGAAATTGAACACATGGCAGTGTTGCAGAGGCAAATACCACTCATACTTCCGAGAAGCGTCGGTTACAATGGTGAGTTGGAAGGGAAACTTTGCAAATACTTCTTCGGAAGTTCAAGCATCTGACCAGCAAGTAGTTGAGCATGACTAGGGGAAATATAATCAATTTCACAAATAGCACCATTCCAAAAGAACTGGCACACTGCATTGATTTCTCAGGTGACAACTATTTTTCTAAAAGCCTCTGCGCGCGTTAATACAACCTGAGGCAGTTTAAATCTAGGTCACATGGAATCGAAAAATACAGCAGCGGGTCTAACACTTCAATTTGCTATCTCGCGAACATGAGCGAAAACTTCAATTTGAAAAGGTTTGCTCGAAAGGAAAACTCACGGCCGTAACGGTGCTGCCCATCGCCAGTTGTGTGAATAAAAAAAAAAAAAAAAACATCTGCACGATCAATAGACACTTCGTCTATATTTGAAGCAGATCGTTGGTGGCTATCAAGAAATATGTGCACTGGATAAGAGCGAAACATCTAACCGACTGACTGACGGAAGTAAGGCTCATAGCAGGCACGTACCCAAGGGGGGGCCCGGGGGGGCCCGGGCCCCCCCCCCCCCGATATCAAGTGGCATATCCCCCCCTCCCCCCCCCCTCGCCACCACTCCTCACACATTCCTAAAGCGCCGCCAGATCAATGTTGAGACTTTGCAGCTGTTCATCGGTCAGCATTATGCTGCCTTTTTCACTCCTTTTAGATGGCGGTAGTTATCGGCATCTCTTGTAATGTGAAGGACGGTTTTCTCATAGATTCCGCACCCGCGCGATTAACTCGAGATGCGTTCAGTTGTCACCATCTATTCAACCGTCACGCGCATAGCTGTTGCTTTTGTTAGTTCAACCTTCTTTGTTTAGGCTGATCCTGGGACCAGGAGAGGGATGCGGCTGTTACTCAGCTGGTCTGTACTCTCATGGAACGAGTTGCGGCCGGAGAAAACGCCAGTTGCGTTTAACTTATCCCTTTGCTTCATTATTTCCTTGAGTTACGGCTCGCCGCGACGCTGGCAGATGCGCCGGAAGCGCTGCCCGGAACCATATACACGTGATATGGGTTAGATAAGGTGAGAAATAAAATAATGTGAAAGAGGGTCCATCATGAAACCCTGCAATAACCCTTAAACCCATAAGCAAGATGACTGTCGCCCGTTACCTCGTCTGTTTTTCCCTAATTGTACAGCACTTTTCGTGCAAAATTGGCAACTGGAAACAAAAATCGCAAGGAGTTGAGAAATTAAGCGGTTTACTAAGGGAGAGAGCCAAGGCAACAACCAAACTGCGAGCAAAAGTGAATAATAAAAAGGTTAACCGTTGTTTATGACAATATTTATGGATCAACATCTTTTTATTTAAAAAGGAAATAGAGAAAACGCCGCCGGAAGTGGAGAACAATTACTTGTTTTGAATGACGCTTCTACAGTTATCGGTCGAACCGCCTCACGTAGCCGCTTCTCTTCTGTGCTTATGTGGGTGTTTTTCTAACCTTTCGCGGTGAGCGCAGTACGTCTAGAATCGCAGAGTCCTGCGCTCTACGCGGTTGTATGGGACTGGCGGCCGCACAGCGTTACGCAATTCGCGGAACTGTCAAAACTGATCAACAAGGCGAAAATAACTGATATTCGAAACTCTAACATGAGAAAGACTGAAGAAGCCGTAAAAAATGAACGCAACCTGAAATCAGTAAAAAAAGAAACCTGGCATAGGACAAACCATGATATATGCACTAAAAGATAAGAAGGATAATATCATCAGCAATCTTGAAGATATAGTAAAAGCAGCGGAAAAATTTTAAGCTGACCTGTATACAGTACCCAGAGGAGTCACGATACCTCACTTAGACACAGTAATGAACAGGATACAGAAACTCTCCTATAACTAGCGATGAGGTCAGAAGGGCCCTGCAAGACATGAAACGATGAAGAGCGGGAGGAGAAGGTGGAATAACAGTCGATTTAATCAAAGATGGAGGAGACATAATGCTTGGAAAACTGGCGGCTCTTTATACGAAGTGTCTATCGACTGCAAGGGTCCCAGAAAACTGGAAGAATGCAGACATTCTATTAATCTACAAAAAAGGAGACGTTAAAGAATTGAAAAATTATGGGACCATTAGCTTGCTCCCAGTATTATATAAAATATTTACCAAAATAATCTCCAATAGAATAAGGGCAACACTGGATTTTGTCAACCAAGGGAACAGGCTGGCTTCAGGAAGAGATACTTTACAATGGATCACATCCATGTCATCAATCAGGTTATCGCGAAATCTGCAGAGTACAATAAGCCTCTCTATGTGGCTTATATAGCTTACGAAAATGCATTTGACTCAGTAGAGATACCAGCAATCGTAGAGGCACTACGTAATCAAGGAGTACAGAACACTTACGTAAAAAGCTTGGAAAATATTGCTACATGCGTGTGGTATTTGTTTGTTTGAACGAGGCGCGTAGGCGCCATCACTCCAGAAAAGAGGAAGAAGAACGAACTGGGCTCGCGCTGTGAATCTAACCGGTCAGCGCTGCAACCGTTGTTGTAAATGTAATCTGTAAATAGTTTCTCGTCTTACTGACTCGTCCTTCGCGTAAGAATATCTACAGAGGTTCTACAGCTACCTTAATTCTACACAAGAAAAGCAGGGAGATACCTATAGAGAAAGGGGTCAGACAGGGAGACACAATTTCTCCAAAGCTATTCACTGCGTGCTTAGAATTCAAGCTATTAAACTGGGAAGGCTTAGGAGTAAAGATCGACGGCAAATATCTCAGCAGCCTTCGGTTTGCCGATGACATTGTTCTATTCAACAACAATGCAGACGAGTTACAAAAAATGATTGGCGACCTTAACAAAGAGAGTGTAAGAGTGGGGTTGAATATTAATATGCAGAAGATTAAGATAATGATAAATAGCCGGGCAAAGGAACAAGAGATCAGGATCGCCAGTCGGCCACTAGAGACTGTGAATGAGTACGTTTACCTAGGTCAATTAATCACAGGGAACCCTGATCATGAGAAGGAAATTCACAAAAGAATAGAAATAGGTTGGATCGCATACGGCAGACATTGCCAGCTCCTGACTGGAAGCTTACCATTATTATTGAAAAGGAAGGTGTGCAATCAGTGCATTTTGCCAGTGCTGACATATGGGGCACATACTTCAGAGCAAGTTAAGGACCGCGCAAACAGCGATCGAACGAAGATTGCTAGGCATAACGTTGAGAGAGAAAGAGAGCGGTTTGGATCAGAGAGCGAACGGGTATAGACGATATTCTAATTGACATCAAGAGGAAAAAAATGTAGCTGGGCAGGTCATGTAATGCGCCGGTTAGATAACCGTTGGACCATTAGGGTTACAGAATGGGTACCAAGAGAAGGGAAACGCAATCGAGGACGACAAAACACTAGGTGGAGCGATGAAATTAGGAAATTCGCGGGCGCTAGTTGGAATCGGTTGGCGCAGGACCGGGGTAATTGGAGATCGCAGGGAGAGGCCTTCGTCCTGCAGTGGACATAAAACAGGCTGATGATAATGATGATGATGATGATGATGGAGGTGGTGGGCCCCCCCCGAAAAAAAATCCTGGGTACGTGCCTGGCTCATAGGATAAGTTTTCTCTATCTGCACCGATAATGCAGCACGTATTGTGCAATTAAATCGCCCGTAATGCGCAGCAATTACCGCACTCGATTGAAGTCGCTATCGCAGCGACGCGCTATTTATTTCAGGACCACGAAAAACAAGGTAATCACTTAAGTACAGCGGCGGTTTACCTGTCGGCAAGCCCCTAACTCGCATATGACGAAAGCAAATGTCACGGAGTCCAAGCCCACGATTGCTCAAGTCAAACTGCGCTCGCACGAATATCGCGCACGTTATACGCTTTCGACACGCACAAAAGCGTCTTGCAGCCGACACGACGGCAATTGCTAATCTACGTTCCAGAGTAGCTCTCTCAAAAAAGTAAGAACAAGCAACAATGTGACGTCACATCCTGCGAAAAAGGGTTGTTCTCCTTTCTCACCTTCTCTCAGCTCACGCATGCGCAGCGATCACGGAGCCCTCGGGGGCGATGTTCAGGTGGTAGGACCTGGTAGGGACACCCTGGATCAGGTCACGTGAGGGATTTTTGTACGACAAATAGACGCACGCGTTATCGCCATAGTCACCATAATACATGGAGGAAGGAAACTGATATGGCACGGAGGAAGGAAACTAAGGAGAGGCCCTGACGTCACTCTTTGTGAAGCTAAAGTGAAGCCGGAAGTTGGCGCTGTTCATGGCGTTGCTCCGCCTATCGGGCCAGCTCTCCTCTCTTGTTCACCTTTCTCGCGAAACCACGCCGCGCTGCGCACTACCGGGCTGCTCGGACGCGCGCGCTCCGCAGCAATACTGCACAATCGCGATGTCTCATTGCATTACCGTTGCCAAAATCATGTTGAAAGAAGTTCATAATGAATTTCGCAAATTGGGCCGTGAGGTCGAATCGGCTGCTTTTACCGGCTTTTCTAAAAATAAACATGTCTTACAAGGCCAGCAACTGAACTGTTCTCATCAACCGCAGGTACCGGCCGCAGCCCAGTTCTTGCGTGTTTTTAAAAAAAGGTCACGTTATCGCTGCCTTCTACTTAGTTTTCTCTGCTTGGGCTTCCTCGGGCTCTCACTCGGTCTTGCGAGCTAGACGTCTGGCGATACGAAAAAAATGTACGCATTCTCACTGCACTGCAAGAACGCACTAGAGACACGTACGACACACCGACCCATTTGCGATCCACTAGGAGTTTATGAGCACAATCTCGCTTGAGGAATCGTCGTGCATTATTGAACAAACTTCGGGTGGCTGCGCATCACTACGGCAGTGCGCCGGTGAGGAGACGGAATGTCATTGCTGACTCCGTGTTTACACTCATTGACTGCGGCCTGAGGCACTGCCTTCTTACCACCCTAAGTGAAGCTTCGCGGAACCAAAGTTTTGCGATAGCCGGCGCACGGTGCAGTACAGTACGCGCGTAGTACCGGCCTACATATGCGACCATGGAACAGCCGTTTGATGTGTTCGCAGGCGTACGTTCTGTGGAGCCTTGCCGACTCTTCCAGCGCATCCGCTAGCCTCCACTTCCCTGCGCTTCTCGCGCGCACAGATAAGATACGCCTGCCGTAGGGAGGATTCGTTCCTCAAGTCAAAGCAGCCGCTTCTTTCCCATCTTCCAGGATGAAGCGTCGGCTGGCAGGCGCACGGTGCCGAGGGCAGCAAAATGCACATATTCTGCGTAACGCTCTATCACCACGAGTATTGAGATAGCTGTGCAGGTGTGCATGAACCTCGAACGCGCTCTGCTTAAAAGACTTCGTGCTGTCGCGAGTACTGCGAGGAACAAGCAACAGTTAAGCAACATGTGTTTTAATATGCACAAAAGCAAGTTGTTACTGAACACGAACTATGCATTCATAACGTACGTTCTACGCGCCGCAAATGCATCATATGCGCTGTCAAAAGCAGGAATCGCTGACCTGCACGGCGTTCATTGTACAGATTGTGAAACACATCGGTTTCGGCCTTCGAAAGCACGTTAGCGAGGGCAAAATTTCCCGCGGATATTCCTTCGTCCGTTGCCATTATTGCCGTGGCGCGGTACATTGCGTACAGCGTTGCATGCGCGTTCATTTCACGAACTTCTGTTCCTCCTGTTCCACCTGGCCATAGCAACATCCGGTAGAGCCCGGTCCAGATAACGCAGCGCAACAAATCACGGAGACCAACGCAAACCTGCCCGCACAGCGCCTTTGCCACGGCACGAAACCTACGGAGCAACACGTGTGAGCGCACAGAACCAAAACAAAGCCGCCATTGTGGCCCGAAAGGCATGGCCGCTACGGCAAAGAAATAAAAAATCAGCAAAAAAGAGGAGAACCTACAACGTCATTTCCTCCACACTTTTCTCCTAGCGCGCGGAGGTGGCCTCTCCAATATCACAGAACACCTATACAAAGTTAGAGAAGGGAAACTGTACCTTCCACAGTGCAACGGAAATAAGCGTAGCGTTGGCGTCGTGAACTAAAGTATGCGACCACAGATGGCGTTGTACAACAGGAAACAGGATGTTTGGATTTGGATTTTGTGGCGGATGGACGTGCTTTTCGGGGCTCCGTGGCGACGACGAAATCATAAGTTTTTGTGCATGCTTTGAGCTTGCTTCTGTTTTTATTTGCTGGTTTTTTTTGCATTTAAATAGTAATTGGGCGCGCGGACGCTCCTGTGTCGAGGCTTCAGCGACTTCGTTCGTAGCTAAATAGTCTTTTTTTCTTCTTATTAGCTGATGTTTTTGAAGTGTTTTATTTTGCATGGAGCAGGAGCGCAAATTTTGAATTCGCGGTAAGCGTGATAAACGTACCGGCTTTGTCTGGGTCTGGCGGTTTCCCTCGTTAGGCCTAGGTGCTAGGCGGGACCTATTTGATAGGCCTATTTAACTATCTCAGCTAGCTCTTCGAAGTGATTTGGCGGACGTGCTCGTTGAGCCTAAGGACGTAGGCCTAACGATGAAACCAAAGAAAGGGAAGGCCGCGGGGGACGCGGAGCAAGTGCAGTGCGACGAGTGCCTGCGCTGGTGCTCCCTCGACGAGACCAGTTTCCAGAGCTTAGCAGACGCGGAGGAGTCTAGCTTTACGTGCAGGCTGTGTGAAGGGGTCAGGGAAGCAGTACAAAAACGGGAAGGAAATTGGACAGCCAAGTTCGAGGAGCTGAAAGCAGTCCTGAGGGAGGAGCGGGAGAGGCGGTTAGCTTTGCAGGCGAAAGTCGCCGAGTTGGTCAAGGTGGAAGCGGTGCAGGCCGCGCAATTAGTAAGAACCGTGGCCGAGCTTGGAGAAGAGAAGGAAAGGAGAGCAGAACTGCATAGGCGGCTCGATGCGCTTGAGACGCGCGCAGCGGAGAATGATGGGTCGGGACACCAAGCCGGGGGCAAAAACACAGAAAGTAGGGTAGACCCTGCATGCGAAGTCGGGGACAGGGTGGCAGAGCAAGCGGTAGTCAGCTCGCCGCCGGTGAGTCGGCGTAGTTATAGCGAAGCAGCACAACACACCCCGCGGGAGGCGACGCTGCAGCCACAGGGGCGCCAGCGAGCGCGAGGAGAGGAGGGGAACAAGCTAACCCCAAGGAATGAGCTTATAGCCAATGATAAGCACAACCTGGAAGTTAGGAGGGAGGGAAAGAATGCCCTAGTACTTATCGGTGGTGATTCAAATATGAGGAGGTGCAAAAGAGCTATAATGGAGCGTGCAAAGGGCGATAGGCGGGTAGCAGTCGCGACGTTCCCAGGCAGGACAATGGACGCGGTACTGAAAGAAACAAAAAGCGAGCTTTCTGAGAATGTTGCAGAGCGCAATTTGGTAGTGGTAGCGGCGGGGCTAAATGATGTGTTGAATGGTGAAGCTGCAAAAGTAGTGGAAAGATTAGTGGAGGGAGTGGACGATTTAAGGGCCATAGCACAGCAAGTCCAGATCGTGGTATGCACAGTGCCGGAGGTGCAAGGAAGGAACGGAGCAATTGCCAAGGACGTTGTGGCTGTAAATTGTGAAATAAGAAAGCTAAGCCAGGAGAAAGGATTTGAAGTGGCAGACATAAACAGAGAAGTGCATAGAGCAGGCTTTGGCGGAGGCTTTACACGAGATGGCATCCACTTTAATGGAAGGCTAGGAGCCGAGATCGGCTGGCGCCTGGCAGGTCGGGCAGTAGCTTTTTTAGGGGGTCCGCTGCGCCTCAGGTCGTAGGGGTAGGTAGAAATAGTGTAGAAAGTGCAATAGAGGCTGACGCCAATAAAATGGCTACTAGGAGGTCCACGAAGAAAACTACAAATAAATTTAACACCAGGATCAGGTACATCAACATGCAAGGCGGTAGAAAGAGAGCGAGGTGGTTAGAAATAGAACAGCAGTTAAAGGACGAAGAAGTAGGTGTATACGCGCTATGCGAAACACACCTCAGGGATCTAGAAGACCCACCGCTTATTGAAGGCTACGTCTGGGAAGGGAGCAATAGGACAACAACGGAGAGGAAGGGAGGAGGAGTAGGTATGCTCATACACCAAGGAACAAATTGGCAAAGAATAAAGTTAACTTGCAAAGAACATGTCTGGGTATCAGGTACAATTGCCGGTAAAAAGGCATGGCTAGGAGTAGTTTATTTAGGGACAGGGGACAAATACAGGCAAGAGAACAAAGATCTAGTGAAGTGTCTCGATGACGATATAAAGCAGTTTGGAGAAGGTGCCGATATTTGTCTGCTGGGTGACATGAATGGCCACATCGAGGATCTGGATGGATACACAGATTGTAATGGGAAGTTGATGCTAGACTTCTGTGAACGACACAACCTAGTTATAGTAAATAGAGAAACTAAGTGTGAGGGACAAATCACGTGGGAGTCCCGTAACAGACAAACGACCATTGACTACTGCTTAATGTCGCAGGGATTGTATAGCAAGCTAGCAATAATGGAAATAGACGAAGAGGGGAAGTACAGCCTCGGAAGT
The DNA here is from genome assembly GCF_023375885.2 of Dermacentor andersoni. Lineage (NCBI taxonomy): Eukaryota > Metazoa > Arthropoda > Arachnida > Ixodida > Ixodidae > Dermacentor > Dermacentor andersoni. The sequence continues at coordinate 2,945,267 of NC_092824.1, read as the reverse complement.
GATCATAAGCGTATTAGTCTACAGTTGGGAGCCCTACTCAAAAGAGAAATACAGGGAAGCCAAAAAGAGTACGCAAAATTAAATGACACGCAAATAGCGCAAATAGCGGCGGGCATAGAGGAAGCAATAATGAAACATCCCATGGAAAGGTGGGATTATAATCAGTTAGAACTACTCATTAGTACAAAAATAAAAGAGGTAAAAGGAGTAAACCGCTGGAGAGGAAAGGGGAAGCCACGAAGTTGGTGGAATAAGGAAATTAGAGAGGCCATCGAACAACGACGGTGGGCATCTCGGGAACACAGAGAAGCAAAGAGGGCGCAGTTATCTGAAGAGGAAATAGGCCAAAAATGGGAATGTTATCGACAAAAGAAACAACAAGTGCAGGTCCTCGTCCAGGCTAAAATAAAGCAGTCCTCTGATCGCTGGCTGGCTGAAGCTCGCGATGCAACTAAAGGGGGGTCAAAAAAATTCTGGAACCATATAAGCTGGCTGGGTAAAGCTAATCACAGAAAAGAGGAACAGATTCACGATGCCGAAGGAAATTGTTTAGAGGGAGATGACGCTGTGAACTACATTGGTTCAGTTATAGCAGAGTCGTTTAGGAAAGACGATAGGGTAATCGCCCCAAGTGAGGGAGCAACACAGAATAGCATAATAGAAAACAGCTTAACTGGAAAAAGGCGGAGGCAAATGTTCCAAAATGCACGTCCGCGGGGATAGACGAAATTCCAATCAAGTTAATTAATGAACTTGGCCCAAGAAGCAAGGAAACGCTGATAAAAGCATTGGAGGCAGTCATAACAAATAAGCAAATTCCGCACATCTGGAAACAGAGTAAAATGAATTTGATTTATAAAGGAAAAGGTGATAAGAAGAACACAAAATCTTTCCGACCAATTACGATAACATCAGTTATATATAGGCTGGCGATGCAGGCGGTGAAATTAAAAATGCAGTCATGTGTAGAAAGTAATAGAATACTTGGAGAACTTCAGAACGGGTTCAGAAGTGGTAGGCGCTTAGATGATAGCCTGTTCGTGCTTACCCAGTGCATAGAAATAGCTAAGGCGGAAAATAGACCTCTGTATTTAGCCTTCCTGGACATAAGTGGTGCATACGACAATGTGAACAGGGAACTCCTGTGGAACATATTAAAAGCTGAAGGTATCGGTAATGAGGTAATTGATTTTCTACAGGAACTATATCGAGAAAATAATGTTGAAATAACAGGGGAAGGAATCAAGAGTACGACAACTGTCGAGGTTCACAAAGGATTAAGGCAAGGTTGTCCTCTATCACCGCTGCTGTTCATGCTTTATATGATAAGCATGGAAAGAAGGTTACAACGAAGCAATCTAGGGTATAATCTGTCGTACAGATTAGGCGAAAAGGGTGTTGAGCAACGACTACCGGGTTTAATGTATGCGGACGATATTGTACTGTTCGCAGATAGCCAGGAAGATTTGCAAACTCTGGTTAATTACTGTGGGGACGAAGGAGACAGTTTAGGTTTCAGTTTTAGTGCAGCTAAGTCCGGTGGGATGTTTTTCAACGATACAACTGATCAGGAGCTTACAATACAAGGCCACGAAATACCCCGAGTGGCCGAATACAAGTATCTCGGGGTATGGATAAACAAAGGGCAGATGTACACGGAAAAGCACGAACAGTCTCTAATAGCAAAAGGGCGAAGAGATGCCGGGATAATGAAACATAAGGCATTGTGGGGTTACAACAGGTATGAGGTACTGAGAGGCATTTGGAAGGGAGTAATGGTGCCGGGGCTTACTTTCGGGAATGCGGTCCTGTGTTTAAGGGCAGAGGTTCAGTCGAGACTAGAGGTAAATCAGAGAGCTGTGGGAAGGTTAGCACTAGGTGCCCACGGGAAAACCACAAACGAAGCAGTACAGGGAGATATGGGCTGGGCGTCATTCGAAGCACGGGAAGCTCAGAGTAAAATCCTATACGAAAAACGTCTGAGGAAATTGGATGATAACAGGTGGGCAGCTAAGGTGTTTAAATACCTATACAGAAAGAGCGTTGACTCACAATGGCGGAAAAGAACTAGAAAGCTAACCAGTAAGTATGCCAGACACGAGGACGAAAAAGGACAGAGCATTAAACGACAGGTTAAAAATGCGCAAGGTAAAAATTGGATAAATTCAATGGGAAAGAAGCATAGTGTAGAACTATATCGATACTGGAAACAGCAGATCAGGAAGGAAGCGTTTTATGATAACTCAAGAGGCAGTGCCCTACTCTTTGAAGCTAGATCAGGATGTCTTAGAACGCGGAGCTATAAAAAGAAATTTAACGAAGAAGAAGACACATGTACTGTGTGTGGTAAATATGTAGAAACAATGGAACACCTCATACTAAAATGTGATGGTATCAACCCCGATGTCGATGCGGCCACAGTTACCCTTCCTGAGGCCCTAGGGTTCAGAGATAATGATATGGAGCCACCATAATAATGATAGTCATGTAAATAAAGGTGCGGTGGAAACTAGCAAAAGGCGATTGGAGGATTGGTGGCTCAAAAGCAGAGAGGTGACATAAGGTTAAAAGGGTAGGAAGACGTATTTAAAGAAAATCGAGAAATTCAATAACACACAACACAGATAAAAATAAAAATTAAAGGCAAAATAAAAATCTGAGCATGGTGGCAACTGCCATCGCCCCGTTTCAAAGGGGACGCTCCTACCTTCCATCCATCCATCCGGAAACGGGGTTTTGCACAGTATGGCCGCAGGTGTTCTGTGGCATCGTCTGTGGCTTTACTGGGTTTCTGGCTGCGCGTCGATCGTGCTCCCGCCAGTTTGGTTGCTGTGTGGCAAACGTAGCGCCTACATATATAAATATATGTAGCGCTGAGTCATATCGAGTTAAGGTACACTCTGAACTGACTTTTAAAGGCATCCCGAGCGGTTTTTCGTTTATTACGCCGCCGTTACCCCGAGTTGTGCCGCCGCGCTCCAGCTGTTGCATTTCGTGTAGGGCTACTGACAGAATGCGGTTTCCAGATGGCACGATGGCCTCGACTGGAATAAACGCACAGGACACCAAAGATTGAGTAAGCCTGAAAATATTTTATTTGCATTTTACAAGTACAACAAAAAGCACACGTCTACGCATCCACACAAACGCGGTTACATAGTCAAGAACATAGTCAAGAGATGGCTCATTAATAAGGGTAGCACAAACGCACAAGAAAGAATACCTAAGCTACAAAACGTACGGTCGGCTGCTAAGTATAATAATTTCCCGGTCACCGCGTGTCACTTTTATACAGCATCTTTACAGCACTACCAGGCTGGGTAGTTTGGCGGAAAGAACGCAACAGCTTACGGCCGTCAGCTGCCTCTTCTTTACGGGTGTCATAATTATCCTAATCTCCGCATCAACGTCGTGCAAGTCCGCATACAGGTATCTGTATCTGAACCATATGTGCCGGCTTAATACATGTGTAGTGAAATTATGATAACCACTGCGTCTTATCAAACATGTATTGGTTTTGCAAATGCGCATTACAGCTGACGGAACGACATACTGTGAGTGAAGCACAAGAGAACAAGGACAAAAGGAGGATACAACACTTGAAGAAGAAATGAAGTATTTGTAGGCGTACAGCAAACAAGCGATGACAGAGAACACACAATGATGCATCGGGTGTTCTGTGACATCGGTTTGCGTACTTACGGTGTTATGGAGATCAACGTCATAAAAACGTACCTTCAAGCGCACTCCCTCAACCTCCGCCGCATTCATTGTGATAATCAATGCCTAAACAATATGAGGCACTATTTTTTGCCAAGACTAGACCTCCTTATAGCAAGTCTATGTAATGACTCGCAGACGAAACCAGCATGCTTTTTGAAAATGTTTTACCGCCACGGAGGAAGGAAACTAAGGAGAGGCCCTACCCCCTCCGCGCGCTAGGAGAAAAGTGTGGCGGAAATGACGTAGTGGGTTCTCATTTTTTTGCTGCTTTTTTATTTTTTGTTGTTGTATGGCCACGCCTTTTGTGCCACAATGGCGGCGTTGTTATGGTTTGAGCGCTCACACGTGTTGCTCTGGTAGGTTTCGGGCCGTGGCAAAGGCGCTGAGTGGGCGGGTTTGCGTTAGTCACCGTGTCTTGTTGCGCTGTGTTACCTGCACCGTGCTCTGCCAGATGTTGCGCGAGCGCGCGACACCACGCGCAGCGCGGCGTGGTTTCGCGAAAGATGTAAACAAGAGAGGAGGGTGGCCCAAAAGGCGGAGCATCGCCATGAGCAACGCCAAATTCTGGCTTCACTTTTGCTTCACAAAGAGTGACGTCAGGGCCTCTCCTTAGTTTCCTTCCTCCGTGTTTACCGCCAACGGCCAAGAAACACATCGATACCAATAGGCTGTCGGTGGTTAATCAAGTACAAAAACCTTGAAGCTATGACTAAGCAGCAGCTTCAACAATCCAATTTAAAAGAAATCAACTGCCTATTTGCCTGAGGTAAAAAACATCCTTAGACACCTCGATTGTTTATGTCAATGGTTTGTGCGGGTTTGTGTAAAGTAAAAAATTCAGCATGTTCAGCGCCCCTAGCAGAGAAAGCACAAATTAAAGTATGCGACCAAATTACAGTAGCTACACTTACGCGCTTACACTGAAACGCGCCTCTATTGATTTTTTCGCCCTCTGTGGCTATTTGTTGAACTTGAGAGTGTGCGCGGCCTGATGCAATGCCTCCTTTACTAGATGCCTGCCGCGTTGCTCGCTTTCCCATTGTAACGGCGGTTCCCTTAGTTGAAGTTAGTTTAGCATAAATTCCGTAAGGCGGCGCTCGTTGCCTTTTTAACTTCCGGCGGATGTGGCAGCGGCGGCTGAATGCATCCGCCGGCGCGTTATATGCGCGGACGTCTGTTAGTGGGCGTTATTGCGGGCCTCCGAGACGGTGACAGATGCCATGTTAGTCTCAGAGGCCCCAGCACGTGATTGAAAGTTGCAGGCGTTCGCCATGAGAGGCGCTCGTTGTCTTTTTACGGAGGAGAGAAAAGGGAGAGGGTCTGGAACCGAGCTACCGGACAACGTGGCAGGCATCTAGTAAAGGAGGCACTGCCTGATGACATAACCATGATGTCGCCGTTGTTGTGTTGTAACAGTGCCTCCTCTACTAGATGCCTGCCGCGTGAGCTGAGAAGCTGGTTCTTGCCCCTCTCATCTTTACTCTTCCCCACCCGGGCTAACCCGGGTCGGCTGCGAGCGCTAGCTGCGGTGGCCGCTGCAAGCCTAATAGCGTCCTCGATCACCCGCACCGGTGCGCACCGGGGCGCCTTGGTGCGCACTTTCATCCTCGATCAACCGCACCGGTGCGCACTGACCATCCTCGATCACCGGAAGCGCACCCTGTTGGAGCGGTTTTCCGTTGCCCCGTCTCGCACCGAGAAAATCGGCGGTGCGCCGGAGTGCAATCCCAGCAAGCACTGCGGGACGCGCGACGTGCGCGCGTACTGCCGACTGCAGAACCGCGGACGCTCTGGCCCGATAGCTGCGGTACGTTGCAACGGAGTTAGCTAGTGGATTTGTCGACAATGAGAAAGGAAGCGCTGCTAGTTGCCGCAATCGATGAGCATTCTTCAAGTTCGTCTGACAGCGAAGACGACATGCTGCTCGACCTCGTCCAGAAACAGTGTGGTGAAGAGCGGCCGAAAGTGGACAGGTTCATTGAACGGGTCGTCAGGATTAATTATAAAATCCATTGGTATTTGCTTGCAACCAGGTATGTCGGAGCACGCAGTTTGACAAGGTTCGAGCGCTTGCCGCAGATGCTCAGCATCTGCAAACAATAAAATATGCGCGCGCGCGTGTTCGCGCACGCTTTGCGCGCCAGGGGCAAAGTAGCGCTGCATGCAAGCACCCTGCACAGGGTGCAGTTTTGTCCTCGATGTTGACCCTCCGCAGTGCGGCACCACGGCGGGGCAAAGCGCACCATTCTGGTTTCGGGGCAACCCCGGGGCAAGGTGATCGAGGACGCTATAAATCACGTAGCCCAGCCTCCGAGATTTTAGCGGCGTCTGTTGCGATCCCGGAGGCACAGGACCCGCGGTGTCTCGTCAAGCCATTGGTCGAGCCAATGCCTCCTTTACTAGATGCCTGCCGCGTGAGCCGAGAAGCTGGTTCCTGCCCCTCTCCTCTTTACTCTTCCCCACCCTGGGTTAACCCGGGTCGGCTGCGAGCGCTAGCTGCGGTGGCCGCTGCAAACCTAAATCACATAGCCCTGCCTCCGAGATTTTAGCGGCGTCTGTTGCGATCCCGGAGGCAGGACCCGCGGTCTCTCGTAAAGCCATTGGTCGAGCACGCAGCAGCCTAGTAATCGTCACTTCCTCCGCAACAGGAAGTGCGTCGGCTGCGAGCGTCGTCTCTCCGCGACTACCCTGAACTATAGTGCCTAGAATATGCTGGCTAGTGTACCGTGCACCCGCTCTTTTCAATAGAGGAGCGTGGCGCCGCCTGCAATGAATGCCCACGGTTGCCGACAGAGGTCGCTGCCACACGGGTGTGTGCAGACTGCGCGTGTCGTCTGCTTCGCATATCAGTTTCGCAGCTGTTGCGTCGGTTTCTATGTTGGCGTTTTCAGTGTTATTACAGCGTTGCGTGTTTGTTCTTGGTGTTGTCAAAGAGTGAGTGCGTCGCTGCTGTGTTCGTGTACCTGTCATTACGAGAACTATGCGGCGGCGATGAAAAAATGCCGAAGAGACAGTGCAAGGAGAGGACCTTGTGCCGTTGTGTCGAAGCGGTTACCGCTAGAACAAAGGGCGTGTATCCTTGTTCACTCCACCACTGATACGAAGCGGCAGCAGAATGGGCAAGAATGATCAGGAGAGCGGACAGAAGGCCGGCACCAACTGCTGTGGTTTGTAAAAAAACATATCGAAAACAGCTTAGTCGAGCGCGCGTTCTCTATCACCGTGAACGGCGTTGTCCACGAGATTCCCCGCGATAAACCACGCCTGAAACCCTACGCTATACCCACGATGTTTCCTGAGTATCCTAAGCATGCACCTTACTTTTCGTGAGTACCAGGGGGAAAAAAAACAAGAAAAAAGGAGCAGTACCCAGGTGAAAATATTCAACTGGAATCCAACTGGTTCCAACTGGTATTGACTGGGACCAACTGGTTCCAGTAGGAAACGAACTGGTCCCAGTTACAGGTCAACTGGTATAGTGCTTTGATCTACTATACTGTTATGTTGCAAGAAAGATCACTGCCCAAAATTCTTGACCACAGTGTGCAGGCTTCCTTTGCGTAAGTAAAGCTGAAGCTAGTGCATGCCGACGCTGCTTCGCTATTGCACTACGCATTTTGACAATGGAGGCCTTGTCTATCGTAGTCAGACCTTGTCAACCGCTGTGAAGGCCGTGGAAGATGCTTTTACTGTGTTCTTTAGCAAAAACAAGTTACATGTAGCGAGTCTAGCTGATTTTTCAGGTCAGCTGCAGACACTGGCCTTTCCCCAACTAGGGTGCCCAGAGCATGAAAAACCAGCTTTGACAAGCTGGTTTTTTTTTTTTTTTTTTGTAAAAGGCATCAACAAAGAGAGGGAAGCGCAAAGGCAACGGCAGAAGCTCTTTAAACTGCGTCACTGCCACTAGATCTATCTTCTTCAGGTATGTGTGCATTATCTCATCTAGGGCTGTCTTATATGCCCGCGTTTGACTGTTGTTACGCGAGAATAAAATATTTGTTACGCTTAAATGAAAGATCAGTTTCCCTTTTTGGTTCACTTATATCAGACATAAAAAGAAATCTGCACGTGTTTACCAGGTATTAAAAAATGTATAGTACACAGAACACCGCATACAGTCCATTTTACAGGCAAATTTTTTACTTAATTTATTATCCTATCCTTGTGGCCCAATGGGCATTATGAGGAGATGGGTACATGGTTTACAAACAATAAAAAACATTCAAACCTATGAGGACAACAATACGATAATAGGCAGAAATAGCAGCAAATAAAAAGAGGACAGCGAAATTCAAGTCATTTCAATGGATGATCGGTTACAGCGGTTTTCAATGGTTATGCATCAATATAACATCAATAGAACAGTAACGTAACCTTAGAATTCCTTTACTTTATTAGAATGAAAAATGTAACCTAAAACTTACCCTTAAAAAAATTACGCTGCCATCATGGCTAGAATAAAAAACAAGTGTCCTTAGCTACCGCCGAAGAGACACGTACGAAGGCGAACGCCTTGTAAAGCCTACTGTAATTCACCTTAATGCACCCTAATCCTCCCTAATTAATGCACCTTAATCCCCCTAATTCAACCTAATACCCCTTAATCCAATCACTAATCAATAATTAAATTTGCTAATCATTTAGCATCTCTTATACACGGCTGGACATGCTTTGGTTCGTTTCTGGCCTTCCTTGGATCGTGTGATGTGTTCTGTACCTCGCAAAACGGCCTTGGAACATGGAAATCTAATGCATTTGCCTTAAAAATTGCGTTTTCTCTTCGCCAGCATAGAAACACATCAGGTTCCCCGCTCAAAGCCGAGCTGAGATAGCACACGCTTTTCACACAAGCGACAAGTGCTAGAGAAGCCTGTTGTTCTCAAAACAAACCACGATTTATAAATCAGCTGCCCACATTTGAACTGCGCTGCTGCTACAGCTTAATAAAAACAAAAAGCGCAACAGCCCGCTTGCCGATGCGGTGGAAACACGGCGGCCTACGAAGACCGGATGGTGCCGCGGCACCCACCTGCACTGCAGCGCTCCTAGCGGCAGCCGCCGGCATTCATTGCATCCGGTGCCACCCGGGAGGCCGCGGACGGCACACTAGCCAGTATATTCTAGGCACTATACCTGAACTACGGGAACCTCCGCTCCAATGGGACGACTAGCGACGCGGCAGGCATCTAGTAAAGGAGGCATTGGTCGAGCGCGCGCCAGCCTAGTAATCGTCACTTCCTCCGCAACAGGAAGTGCGTCGGCTGCGAGCGCCGTCTCTCCGCGACTACCCTGAACTACGGGAACCTCCACTCCAATGGGAAGACTAGCGACGCGGCAGGCATCTAGTAAAGGAGGCATTGGTTTTAACTAAGGTCCCTAAATAGGTAAACTATGGTTAGAGTCAGCGCCTCCTCTAGAGAGGCGCTGTTAGAGTGGACACTTTAACCATGGGTACGTTGTACTTGTGATGACGAAAAAAAATGTGATGTACTTTTGGGACCCGGACGTTGGAAACTTCCACTACGGTACGTGCCCACTTCTCGCTTGCAGTACATCCACATCCTAATGGGATGATATGTGTCGACGCTTTCTTACCAGGGACTAATAATGACGTCTAGCAGGATCAGAAGCGATTTCGTCGGTTCGACAGCTCGCATGCCTACGCACCAGTGGCCCGTTGCATATCATTAAGGGAACATAATTTCCGAATAAATCAAGGCATTTCCTTTCAGCCGCTCGAAACGCGCTGCGCTAGCATTCCTTTGTCTTTTTCTCTGGTTTAGATGAATCGGTCTCGCATTCTGGTGCTTCATGAACCAAGATTCAGGTCACGACTCCTTCACCATACGCTCACTTTCGCGCGCTTACACGGTCAAACGCAATCATTTAACTGAACTTCATTGCCCCGGGTTATTTCACATAGGAACGATCTTCCAGACCGCATAGCATTCCTATCGCACCGTGAAACGTTTCGCAACAATCTGAGTTCGATGTATTCGTAATAATGATCTCTCAGTGTATTACAACTCTCTATAAAATGCTACCTCCCATACTCGGTGCCCTCCAATCGTTAATGAATACGTAAACAAATAGGCACCTCGACGCCGCGCTGTCTTGACCAGAATGTTCACGATTCAAGTGGTCAGTGTGGCGCAACTTGGGCAAAAAGGGTACGTGGAGCAGAAATATCCAAAACGCAGGTCCGGGTCACCCGATGAAGCCACAGCGACTGTCGGTGACGCACAGTCTGGTGATGCACTACGGCCTCTTCAAAAAAATGCAGGTGAGTGCCAGGTAATGGGCAGGGCGTGCCTTTACGGCCAGTAACGTCATTTGGGGAGCGTGTTTCGCTTGACTGAAATTGCACTGTTGTGCATTGAGTAAAACATTCTTGGCTACTTAGCTCTTGGTGGAATCCCACATCAGTATACACACGCACACCCGGTAGGTCATCTAAAACCGGGCTTACTGGGAACTTGGTGCGAACTTGATTTTACGCGGCAGTGCCAAATTGCAGTGTCTGTCAAATCGAGCGGCAAAAGTGCACACTTTAGAAGTGCACTCGCCAAGTGTTATCTGGTGAAACACAGGGTTTGCTTCCAAAGGTTTTAAGGGGATAGCACTGGCTCTGCTGCTGCGGTGCATGGGGAATTGATATTGCCTCGAGTGCTTGTAAACTCCACAGTTTTCCTCCCTTTAAATGCTCTCCTACTGTTTCAGTGCATTTCATTCTCTTGAACTCAAGTAGGTTCGCCAAGAGGGGCACGCTGTACTCGCCATTTCGTGTCATTTACTATAAAAAGTGGGCAGCAGGCTCACACACGTGCAAAAGTAGCTGCAAAAAGAAAGGAAATACAAATGAAGCACACAACCACAAAAACGTGATTTGATACAACTTAAACAGGACAACAAAAAATTTGGAAAGTGAGGAACAGTGCAATATACATAAGCGAAAAACGCACTATGTGGGAAGGTTGACATAGGTAGACTATAGAGAGTGATTTCTAATGAAATCGTAGTGATGAAATCTGTGAGCCCAAAGCATCTGATTTCTGCAAAGAGCATTGGTTTGAAGCCCTTCGGGACTGACGCTGCTATTGTGCTAACTCGGCCAGTTGCTAGCACAAATTATGTTTTTGTGTTGCGACGCTGCAGCCATCCTATGGCATGGCAAAGGCCTTTGAGAGGTGCCCCTGTGTCTGGGCACTCTCAAAAGACATCTTTGGGTGGAGTGTGCGCATGCTGTTGCGAGTTTCTTGGCTTGTGACCACACTGTTTGCAACAGCAACTGTTCCTCGGTCTTGTAAGACTTATAAACGAGATAAACCATCAGTTTAAAGAAAATCTTGATCAGTCATTGCTCTAGCAAGAACATGAACTGTAGGACGAAAGCACGAATGCAAGAATCCTTTAGAGCTTGTATTACATTGTAAGTTATGTTGTAGTTATTATGAAATTATTTCTTTCCACATTGCTCATTCAAAACTGCTGTGCACAGCTTAACCATGCTATTTGGGGAATATTAAAATCGTAATAAGGCTGCACATAATAAATAGGCGAAGCAAGCATCATGCTGCCTTTACGAACTTCGTTATTTGCCTCTTCCATCTCCCTACTGCCACCATCCAATGTTCCTCCTATGGTCTTCTTCAGCCTTGGCACAGTTCACTCCCGCCACCTTTGTTCTCATCCCTCCTCGGATGCTATTTAAACATTTGCTATGGAGGCTGATTCATCAGTTCCATTCACATTGATATACCAGACAGGTTTAATTAAAGTTGCTTTGGTCACTTGAAGTTTCCACGACACTATATAGTCCTTTGTATGCAGAGCCACTGTTTGGTTGCCCCTTTCTCACGAGAACAAGGCCTCCTACCTCCAGCATTGGTAGCATTGTATTTTGTTTCTTGTCAAAATTTATTCCATTCTTTTACGGTAGTTTGCTTGGCTGTCTTTGGTCCTTTTTATTTTTGTGAGCTGAACCATCTTGTCGAGCTGCAGACACACATCAGTAGGAAGGTGCGTTGGCTTTCCAGTTGCAACAACGAGTGGAGTACATCCTTGGGTGCGAGCAGTGGTGATGAGCTCTCGCTGCATCAAGGCACCACTGCCACCTTCCCATGAAACGGACTATGTACTGCTTCAGGTCCCAAATAGTTCCCCCAGTCCATGAGCTGCTGGATGACATGGGGCATTAAACCTGCCGATTCCTGTAGCTTATAGCTCCGAAAAGCTGGACCATTATCTGACGCCAAAACTTTCATGCTTTCAAACATTTTGCAGCTGAACAGAGAGGTCATGCTCTTGGCATCATCTCTTCTTGGCTTTGCTGCTAACATTCTTGTACATTCGCCCACGCACACAAGGGACACTTGTGTTTTCTTGACACCTTCAGACTTCTTTTGAAGTTAGAAAAAGTCCAAGTGGGCAACTTCAAATAGCGTCCCTGAGTGCTATGACATTCTTGTGTTGGTTGCTTGGATTTCACCTTATTCAGCCGACATTTGTGACATGACTGCACATACCTTTTCACATCTTTCATGTATGGCCAAGTAAACCGCTTTGTGAGCTTCATGTAGTTTCTGCAGAATCTGTCATGTCTATCTGAATGAGCACTCTTATGATATAGGTCCAAGATTTTTGATGCCAGGGTTGGAGGCACTGCAACCTTCTCCTCTACTGTGTGCAGGAGGGCTTGAGTGCCTTCCCAAATTTTAGCAGCGTTTATTGCTTCTTTGTGAAGTGCTGGAGAAATATTTTCTGCTGCAAATTAAAAGACACACAAAAGGAAGAAACATACACGACGGCACGGGTGACACTTCCAACTGATTTATTTTGGGGGCTGACCCAAGAATAAATGGAATAAATAGAAATGCATGCGCAAGCTATTCACAAACTTGGGATATCCAGCGGTCGAACAATCTCGTCTCTGATTGGTAAGGCATGATTGATATATCACTAATGCAGCAACTTGAGTTTCTTTTTCATATAGTAAGCTTTCATAATTAGTTTACGTGCCGTCTGTGAGTCTTACTTCTACTGAGAATGACTTGGAAATAGCCTTGCAGTGCACTGGCAATTGAGGCTTGCCATTTTTCATTAGATTTAGGTTGTGTTCCATGGTTCGTTCATTTATACAGTGCCCGGTCTGCCCAATGTAGGACTTGCTGTAAGGGGAATTTCATAGACCACCCCTGTGGCATATTTCCCATGAGTTGGGCCTTATTTCTTGCCACAGATTTGTCAGCCGGTCTTCTTATGAGTGGTTCTCGAGCAGAGTTGAACCACCTTGACGGGGCCAGAAAAGGCAATGAGTGCCAGCTTTCTTGAGGTTCTGAGTGACCTTATCAACAAAAGGAATCACTGCAGGTACTAGCCTCTCTTGTGGCACTCCTTGTACCTTTACCTTTCGTAAAAAGGTTTCCGTTACTAATGTCACCAATGAGTCAAGGAACCATGCTGCCTTAATTTGCTGGATCTGATTATCGAAAGATGCCTGTAATTTGTGTGTACACAATTTCTTGGTAGGCTCCAGGCAGAGCATTGCAGTTCCATGCTTGGCAATTTTAGAATGGCAGGAATTGTACAGCGGCACTCCTTTCTTGGCACGTGGAAAATATTACTAGCAGGCTTTCCCGTCATGAAAAGTTAATCTTAAATCTGAAAATGGGAGGGTGTTACACTGTGTAAGTTCATGTCTAAATGAAAGCCCTTTGCTGTGGTTCTTAAAAATGTTTAAAATATCATCGCAGTGCATAGAGAAGCCTTATCTGTTAAAAAGAATCGTGCTCCAAGCTTCACCTTTCACTGCAGAGACTCGGCTACAGCGTTGACGACCGCCAAAGGAAAATCAGCTGCCAAAAGGCGGCCTATTGGTCGAAAGATCTTTGCAAGAGCAGGGGTCCAACAACTGAAGTTGAGGCCACAAGTTATACCCTGTGTGCACAAAGTGTCACACAGCACAAAAGGTTGGGAACCATCATGGCATACCTCACGTTTTTTCTGTGCCCAACAAGATTTTGAGTTTGCTGTGAAAGCAGACAGGGCTGCCACACTAGGCATGAGAAGCCCTTTGTTAAGTGATACAGAGGTGTTGTTCTTGCCGCCCCCTCTGCATATTGGCCAAAAGGAATGTTGCGTGAACCACTGCTTAAAGGGAAGCTGAAAGGTTTTCCAGGAAAAATAAGTGAAGAGCTGTACGTAATGGTTTTCAACCCTCAGAATTCGAATATTGCATTAAAATTGAGCGAAAGAAAGCGCAAACAGCTTTTATTTCAATGAAAAGTGCAGCAGCAGACTGGGGGCAGCTCACGCGCCTTGTTTCCGCCTGTGATTGGTCGGGCGCCTCGACGTCAACAATGGTGTTCGTCTGGACTAACTGCTACCACTACACATGAAGCACGGTGCAAGGTGGCTTGGCGCTGTTGTTTTGCTGAGACGGTAATGGTAAATTTCGAAATCTTGCGTTTTTCTGAGGAGTTAGGCATTGCTCCCTACATGTAAGAGTCGATTGCGAGGAGCCGGCCTCTCCAAGAAGCAAAAGCAAAAGATGCTGGTAGCAAGCAGTGCTTTCAATGTGAACGAAAGCGAAGTGTTAGCATCTCCTCGTGTTATAAATGCTCTTGGGTGAGGATGTTTTTTCCAAAGCTACGTTCAGTGATCCAGTGAGTTCGTTTCCGGAGAAACAACTGTATACTGTTATGTTCCTGCATGCCTCCTTGTGTAACGTAAGCGGAGATGCGAACGTTGGCATTTGTGTGCTGCCCCAAAGCTGTCAGGAATCTACATAGACGGTTTACATGCGGGAAAACTTTTCTGGCTCTTGTAGCACATGTTGATCAGACCTTGATCAGCGCGCCATGCGCACGCTACTCGTAACCGGAATCGTAAAGGCGGCGAATTCCGTCAGCCACGTGAGACGGCTGGTTTCTCTCTGTGCACGAGAGAAGGGGCAGCGCAGCGTCCTGGCATGCGCCGGCTTTCAGACGCATGCAAACTTTACGCTTGCACTGCGTTATGATAGCTGCATGTAGGCTGTTTCACAACACACATGCGAATAGAAAATTAACGGCGGTTTGCGACGAAACCTGCGTCAAGGGTGGGAGATAAACATGCACCTTCCATTCAGCATGCTAACACGAAGGAGCTAGCAGCAAACCAAATACAGGTTTGGATGAGTTCGTGTATTCATAAGGTCTTCCAAGACCAGTTACCACCTGTCCGCCCGCACCCGTCCCATCTTTGTGTATTTGTTGCCCCGACCTTTTCGCGTGGTGTTTAGAAAGCCTGCTAGCAGCAAGTTGTACTCTCACTCATTCACGCATTATTGATAAACTCTGGTAGTAATCGTCGTCACGGAAGTGGTTAGAGCACAGCGCTATTGTTCTTGAGCGCTTGAAGTTCTTTCGATTCACAGCAGCCTCCCACTTAGCTGAAAGCTTCTTGTCTTGCGGGAACTAATGGAACATCGGAACATTGTCGCGGCCGCTGGTGTTCGTGCAACCGCAGGCTGCACAGAACGCCGGCATGATCGGCCTACCAGTTAAATTGGTGCTGTGCACGTCAACTACCACTCTACATACACACAAACAAAGGAATGCAGGGTCGAGCGAAGCAGATTAGGACGGCATGCATGCAGAAATAAGCACGGTCAGGCACGTTCACGAAGACTGCGAAGGAATGGAACACCAGTGCTGACGTGACTACGCCGCGATTTTCGGTCTCCGCTTGCATTGTCAGCGTCAGCAGCAGCGCGCAGCGGAGCTACAGTGCAATTTTAACTGGCGATTATGTCGCTCCTAGGTGAAAAATCATCCCCAAAACTTTACCTGCATGGTTCATAAGGTTCCGGCATCCATATATGAGTGTCTTATTGAATTCAACAGACTCTTCAGCTTCCCTTTCAGGGAACGTGCGCAAGAAATAAAAAAGGAGGAGGATAAGGGCACATACAGTCGATCCCGGATATATCGAACTCGAAGGGGATCGTGAAATAGTTCGATATATCGATAATTCGAAATATAAAATATGCATGTCAAAAGCTTTTCTAACAACTCCACACATCTCAAGGCAGTTTCCCGATGTCATGACTAATGGTAACTTACCGATCTGTGCCTCCAAGGCGCGTAAAAAAATAAAAACACAGCGTGATGACCAAAGCACGTTATTTCGGAAAAAAAAGTCTGTGACCCTTGCTTGCTTTTTCTTCTGCACCATCAAACTCATTAAGCTGTCCTCAAGCTTGTTGACAGTGTCCAAATGAGAAAGGCCAGCTCCTTCCATTGGGCCACAACAGCGGCGAATGACGCTGAAAGCTGATGCAAGTTCAGCTGCAGTGCCTGCTGGGTGGTCCTCTTCGTCGGAACCTTCGCCGCTGCTCGAGTCTGCGTCCTCATCAGCCATGATGTCAGCCACAATCTCCTCATCAGCGCAATACGCTAGAGCTTGCACGCCATCATCAGTGCTGACGAAATCGCGTGCTGTAATGCCGCCTGGGATGGCGCGTGGGAATGCCGAGAGCTCGCGAAATTCGCTGTCCAGGCATCCAGTGTCATCGTCTTCATTGTCAAGACATCCGTCGTCTGCAGCTACTAAATTTGCGTAAGCAGTGCACAATTGTGCTTTTCTTCACGTCGTTCCAAGCACCAGCCAGCATTTGAATGGCTCCGAGAAGGTCCACCTTGAATTCGATCCCTAATCGAAGGTTGATTAGGAGCCTCTGCACCAGTCGTCGTCTGTTCCGAACCTTAAATGGTTTCACAATGCCTTGGTCGAGAGGCTGAAGTTTTGCCGTTGTGTTTGGTGGCAGAAACTTGAGGGTGATCGTCTTTAATGGGCAGACGACATGATGGGCCAAACAATTGTCAAGAAGAAGACAAACATTGCGGCCAGACTTCTCCAGTTCGGCATCCCACGCCTGTAGCCACTCAACGAAAAAAATCGCATGTTATCCAAGCTTTTTTATTGGACGCGTATCGAACCAGGATGCCTTTCGCATTCTTAAAGCAGTGTGGCTACCTGCTCTTTGTGATAACAAACGGCCGTAGTTTGCATGACCAGTCCATATTTGCGGCAAGCAAAATCAATACACCCACTTTGCTGTTCTTTCCACCATGGCATACAGTGCCCTTCAGATGCAGTCTTGTTTGGCAGCATTTGCCAAAACAGTGCCGTTTCATCTGCATTGAATATTTGCGACGGTGCAAAGCTGTCGGAACTATTTGGCCACTCTTCGGACAACCACTTCTCTATGTGACTTGTGCTAGTCGCCTCGCCTTCGCCCGAAAGGGTCTTTCCGACGATGCTGTAGCGACTCTTAAATCGCTGCTGCCAACCAGTGCCACCAGTGAAGGTTTCTTCTCCGAAGGCCACAGCAAACCATTTGGCCTTCTCCATGAGCATTGGGCCATCAACAGGTATGTTCTTGGCACGTGTCTCCAAAAACCAGGCGTACAATGCCTTCTCGACCTTGTCAAAGGTTGGGAAGCGCACACGACACGCTCCAGGGCGACTGGAGTGCACTACCTTTAGCATAACATCGGCTTTGTACATGAGGATCGTACATGGGGTGTTGCGAGGAATTCCGAATGCCGTGGCGACCGACGACTTTTTCTCTCCAGCCTCCACCCATCGAATGATGTCCACCTTTGTTGAAAAATCCAAATTCTTGCGTTTTTTCATGGCCATGGCTCTGGAACACGTGCCAATAGCGGAAAGAAAAACGCACTGCACCACACGAGTCTCAAGCCTTCGCGTTGGCCTCGTGAATAAAAGGAACAAAGCGAATCGAAAGAGATGCCGCTCAGCGTCTCCGCACTACCACAAGGCCAAGCTGCACTGACCTCGTTCGTCTCGCTGCGCCAGCGGTGTCAGCCAACAAAAACACAGGAAACCACAAGAAACGGGCACCTGCGGTGAGCGTGGTTTTTCCCTCCCGCATTTCTTTCACACCCATTCGCACTCTAAATGGACCTTGTAACGTGCCTTTTACCCACACGCCCCTTTCTTGGAGTGCGGTGCGGCGCGCGTGAGATCGCGGAAACATCGCGAGAGCGTCGTGAGGAGAAGCGCACTTGCGGGGGTGGGGTGCGATAGAAGAAGCACACTTGCAGGGGTGGGGTATGGTGGGAGAAGCGCACTTGCCGAAGCGCAGCTCAGCACGGAGTTCGATCCATTGATATGCCGGCGCACGGGAGTTTTACATGCGCTAGCAATAGTGAACAATAGTGTTTTTGCGGTCTCGTTCATCTACCTCAATTTGCCAGTAACCTCGCGTTAGATCGAGAGATACAAAATACTTAGCTCACCGCAACCTGTCTAAAGAGTCATCGAAACGTGGTAGTGGGTGCACGTCCTTCTTGGTAACATTGTTGAGGCGTCGATAGTCAACACAGAAACTAAGCGTTCTGTCTTTTTCTTGACCAGAACAGCCTGGGAGGACCATGGACTGTGCTAAGGCTGAATGACACCATCATCTAGTACTTCCTTGACTTGGGTTTGAATTGCCTCGCATTCTTTCGCCGAGACACAATAAGGCTGTTGTTTGATGGGGCGTGCGTCGGCGGATGTCGTTATTCAGTGCTTTGTGATTGGCGTTTGGCCCAACTTAGTAGACTGAGCGAAGCACGCGTGGAATTCGTTCAAGAATTTCTGTAGTGGGCTCTTTTGATCGTTCGTAAGCTTGGAGTTTGCATAGATGTCTCTGAGCGAACCGTCGTCTGTGTCCACTTCAAAAGCAAAGCACTCGACGATGTCCGTTGATGGTCCGGCGTAAGCGACGGAAGTGCCACAAGAAATGTGCCGATGCTCAAAGGTAAAGTTGGCAACGAGGTTCCACAAGGCTTCGAAGTTCACGAAGATCACGAAGTTCCACAAGGCTTCGCGCTACACAAATACCTTGGGTCAGCAACATAGAAATGTTGCCGTCTATAATGGCTTCTCACAGTCTTGCAGCTCGTCGGATTTGACCGGAACCATAACACTCGCACGCAGCAGTATTGTGATGCTGTTTTATGAAATGCGAAGTGCAGATCTGTGTCCAATGGCGTCGGTCTGTGTTGTTGCCCTTTGTGTCGACAAAGTGATGCAGCAGTCGCAGAGGTACCATATGGCACCATATTCCTGGAGAAAGTCCATCCCAAGAATTAATCGTGGGAACACTTGCGTAGAACCAGACAACTGGCAAGAAAAGCAGCACCGCGAATTTCTGCTCTGGCCGTGCATAAGCCAAGCGGTGTGATGACATGGCCACCTGCCGTACGAACTGGTGCCCCATTCCAGGGTAACGTAACTTTTTTAGGAACGCTGGCCAGTTTGCCACTAAGAATAGAGTAATCGATGCTGGTATCTACACGTGCATTCATTTTTCTGCCGTCGATCAACCCATGTATGTCCAGTGAAATCTCTTTTGCGGAAGCTGTTTCTGGCGTCATCGAGTTTTCGTTGTTCTGCGGTCGGCACGGTACGAGGTCTTCAGTGCATCAAGTATCAGCCTCTGAAGGTCGCTGATGTCACTTTTCCCAGCGTGGACTTGGTAATCTCCCATGTGTTGTCCTTAAGGTGGTATCACGAACAGGGAAATATCGCCACAGTGAGGGTGAGCGTGACTGCTGCTGCGATGTGCCTGGCCTGCACTGTTTGAGGAATTCTGCGATGTCGGGAGGCCTTTGATTGAATCTAGGTCAAGGCAAATTGATAGAAAAACCCCGCAGTCCGAGTCGTTGGTAGGGGAACTCCCGATACACATGGCCAGCTTCGCCGCCGTGGTAGCACAGCGGTCGTCGATTGGGTGCTTGCCAAACCTCCGATTTCTTCGCGGGTGTATCGGTGGTCGTCGAAGTATGGTAGCGAAGTTGTCGGAGCGGCTTGCGCCGATTGCAACGTCACTGGTGTCACAACCTAAGTAGGTGCAAAAGCTTGGGCAAGGCTCAGTGATTTTTCTGCATAAGTCTTGCACGGGGATTCGCTTGACAGAGGAGGTGCTTCACTGCTGGAAGGAGATGCCTGCAGTGCTTGTTGTACTTCGTTGCATACGACGCTGGCGACGTACCGTGGTGCTTCTGCAGCTCGACATGAACCACTGATCGAATCAGCTTTCAAAGCAAGGCGGCGTAGCACCCGAAGCCTACTGGCGTATCCGGAAGGCAGGCGGCATTTACTTGTCAGTTGTACATGTTCGACCGTTGCTGAAGCGTCTTCTCCATCGCAGTGGCTTTGGTGAGGAACTCCGCAGTAGTCTCGGGCGTATTCCGAACGAGACTGCCAAAGAGCTGTTCCTTTACGCATCTCGTCAGATGATCCACCTTCTTCTCTTCATGCTTGGATCGGCACGCTGAAAGAGAGGCGTCATGTCCTCCACGTACATTGTGACGCTCTCGTTGGCCTTTTGAACACATGACTGAAGGGCTCGCGCCGCTTTTTCCCGGCGATCGGGGCTGGAGTAAGTCTCCAGTAGCTTGTGCTCGAACTCGGGCCAGGATGACAGGGCACTTTCACTGTTCATAAACCATGTGTGAGCACCATCGCTGAGGCTGAAGTAGACGTTCCCAAGTTTGGCGTTGTTGTCCCACTTATTGAACGCAGCCACGCGTTCGAACTCCACCAGCCAGTCTTCCACGTCTTCAAATGTGTCGCCATGAAAAGCCGTCGGCATTTGGGGGTTCAGCAGCGTTAGGTAACTTGATGTCAACCTTTCCGTAGAAGTGGCAGTGGTCGCAGTCATCATTTTTTCCTGGAGGTTTCCAAATTCTGGGGCGAGGCCTCGGATTCGCCGGCTTGTGCGGTGAACTGGAGTCAACTCCAATTGTGGGGTGAGGTGGTTCTTGCTGCCCAGTGGGGTCTCCTGCATAAGTTGAGTGTACCCAGCAAGCTTCGCCAAATTGTCACGTATACCCTGCTGTAGTATACATGCTGAATGAAGATCCAGGTGTTTGCACTTTACGAAACGTAAGCGGCGACACGCAATGATGAAATGAACCTCATTCTCCTCTTCTTCAGTCCCCTTGCTGTGCCACACCTTGTGGCGGAGATTTCACAGCTACCTCTATTCTACACAAGAAAAAGTAGGAAGACACCTATAAAGAAAGGGGTCAGACAGAGAGACACAATCTCAAATTCAAATTCTTTATTTCTGCCTTGTACAAATACAGACAGCGGAGGCGCAGAAAAAGCTGTCAGAAACAGCTTGACAAAGCCGCAGCCCCCTTTCGCTTGGCAGAGGCTTCACAGCAAGGCTTTTAAAACAAAGGTAATTGCAGTCATAACACTTATACATAATGAACAAATACAAAAGAAAACATAACAAAATTATACAATATTTAGACAATATTCACCACAAAGAAGAACAGAACCTACATGGTAACATACATAGTACGCAAAGCACTGTTTGACGCACTGAAAAGATCAAAATTATTATGTACATAAGCATTTAAGAGGGAAGGAAGAGTGAATTGTAGGCGTTCTCTACCGGAATTTATTCGAGGGGTTGGCACTACCCAATTTTCCGCATGTCTTGTCTTGTAGGTCGCTTCTCGGGTACGTAAATCAGCAAGGTAACGTATGTCCTATTGTTTAACAATATTTCTTCAGATTGTAGACTCCACATGCACCAAGGTTTGCACGCATGCTCTAAGACGTGCAGCTCATGCTGATTTCACACTATATTACTGAGGAATGGTTTCATGTTTGTGACCCAGTCTTAGTTGGATAGCCACTCGTCGTATTTCACTGGAGCCTCATAAGAAGTGATCCATCCTTCTGGGTTATGAGAAGACTTGTCAAACATTTCTGGTCATATTTGTTCAACTGGCTGGCTTCTCATGCAGCTTACACGGACTTTAAAGATCAAAATTATTTCTCCTATATCAGTAAATTACTCTTCCACAATATATATCAAGAACACCGCTCCCTGGTAAGCCAAAAAACACGAAATACGGGTGAAGTTCCTGCACTTGACAGCATCTTCTAGGGCGCAGTTAATTCTTTAGTAATCGACTACACTGTGTTTATCCATATTCAGTCCTAACAGACTGAATTTGGCAAGTTTTGCGAACATTTATGGAGCCAGCGCACCCCAAATGCAAACAGATGCTTAGAAATCTGGGACATCACACTGATCTACCAGTGTTGGGGTTTCGACGTAACATTAAAAAAATTAAAACTTTGAGCTTCATTTTCGTTTCTAATAATTGACCTATTGTCATGTAAAAAATGACAACAGAGTTTTCAAAGTCAACTTTTTCAGTCTAAATTGATTTATTGTCTTGCTTTAATGTCCCTTTAAAGCAGACAGGAGAGTTCCTGCCATAGCATTCTGTTGTGAAAATCGTTGCTGTTGCATCGCTATGGCCTGAAGAATTGTTCTCTCGTCACATGATGCTGCATGTCCCAATGGTTGTTTGAGTACCACCTGGTTAAATCAGCTAACCTGCTAGCAACTGGAACTGTTCAACTATAACACTGTGATGCGGTTAAGCACAACTGCCTTAGGGGAACGTTTGTCAATCTTCTTGCAGGTGTTCCGCCCGTACCATGCCAGCTCGCACGACATGTGCCGCTTCCACTCGGAAGAGTACATTGACTTTCTTGAGCGAGTGACACCACAGAACATCCAGACCTTCACCAAAAGCCTGAGCCACTTCAATGTTGGCGATGACTGGTCAGTTTTTATTGCAAGTGGTATCCATTCCACATGGTGGGGCAGCACAGCAGGGGTCGGCTTTGTTGTTTAGTAGCTAGGAGCAAGAAAAGAATGCAGTGGTGAGTGGCAGCACAGTATTGCTGCCAAGTGAAGAGGTGCTCTTGAGCAGCTCTTGGTGTGGCCAAGGTTATGATGAACAGAAGTGCTTGGAGCTTTAGTCGAAAGAGTATGGTATGCTGTGTCTGGTTTTTCTTCTAATTGCAAATGCCGTATTAGTGGGTAGGTAAAGGTACGAATTACGGACAGTTTATTTGACAAAAAATGCCACATTTTCATGCTATGTCATGGTATTGAACTTAACAAAAATGGTACCATGTTGGTATTAACAATAAGAACAGATGACTGCAATGGTAATCTTCAAAGCTTCACCACAAAAATGTTACATAAATTGAATCAGCAGAAATAATAATTTAAAATAAGCTTTTAAAAATTCAGGGATTAAGTCTAACTGGTGCGGATGTTTAGCAAAATTGTTAATCATGTCGGAAGTGCTGATATTAATGTCTCTGTGAGAGCACACAAGTGTGAGCCTTGTGGATCGAGTGGTGTAGCTTTTCAATAGTTCAAGGGTGGAAGGATTCTACTGTGGCAGTAATGATTGTAAGTCTGAGGACTTCTATAAAATTCTTCGTCTTAGTGATGAAGGGTATCGATTCCTATGTTAAGATGCATGTATGGCTCTGTTTTGTCTCCAGAGAATCCTATTGCTGCCTTCTCACGCATGTCCTGACAAAAGGCCTTTATTTTATTTATTTGTTTGGTACAATACGGCGGACAATAGTCTAAGCAGGAGAGGGTGCAAACAAAAAAAGAAAACATTTATGTTAACAAATTACAAAGTATTATGTATCATATCATGAGAAGCCAACAAAAACTGACACTAAGGACAACATAGAGGAAATTACTTGTGCTTAATAAATGAAATAAAGAAACTATAAATTAATGGAAATGAAAGCGGATGAAAAAGCAACTTGACACAGGTGGGGAACGATCCCGCTACCTTTGCATTTCGCGTGCGATGCTCTACCAATTGAGCTACCGCAGCAATGTTTTCCCATCCACTTTCTTGGGTATTTGTGTTTCCTAGTAGAACCCTGGGAGTGTTAGCCAGTGCCACCACTCACAGACCTTGGTGGCAGATGTGGAACTTCCTTTCTGCCGCAGGCATCACGAGAACGTGATCCTTTTGGGCGAAGGCAGCCGGTCAATAATCCCACACATGCTACCTGAAGGCATCAATGTTGCCGGATTCGAGACCCTCGTTATGTAATAAACAAGAAAGGAGGTTAACCGAAGGCCCCGATTTTTATTAGTCATAGCATACGAAGCCAGCAAACACCGACACCAAGGACAACATAGGGGAAATTACTTTTGCTTAATAAATGAAATGAAACAATAAATTAATAGAAATGAAAGTCGATGAAAAAACAACTTGCCGCAGGTAGGGAACGATCCCACAACCTTCCTTATGTTGGAGTAATTTCCCCTATGTTGTCCTTAGTGTGAGTGTTTGTTGGCTTCTCATATGACTAATATTATCAAAACGTCACCCGAAAAATTTTGGAGGTTGGCGATTGTCATATATCCCTTTGCAAAAAGAAACATCACTAAACTAGAGAAAGTTCAAAAAAGGGCAGTGCGATTCATATATAATTCGTATGGCCGCACTTCAGTTACAGAGCTCCTCAAGAGAAGTGGATTGCCATCTGTGACACAAAGGAGCCGAACGTGCCATTTAAAATTTTTATTTCAGCTAATAAAAGGGCACTACAACATTGATACATCACGCTTTATCACTTTTTCTACTGGTTATGCTACACGTCATTGACACTCACAGACAACAGCACCATTAACTACTAAAAAGAATTGCTTCAAATTTTCTTTTTTTTCCTAGAACTACAGTGCAGTCCACTTATAACGATATCGAGAAAGACGAAAAATATGATCGTTATAACCGATGATTGCTATATCTGGACTGCAGTTATTAAAAAAAAAATTGGAGGACGCTTAAGCTTCGCCTTAAGAGTGGAACGCGATAGCGTTATCGCACCCCGTTCGCACCGCCTACTCAAACGCGCTACGCCAGCCAAACGTCGCGATCGGCAGCGATAGCCGGGCCCCGGCGCGCCATGAAGGCGGACGCAGTCATGGGGCGAGTGGCGCGCCACGTGTCGGGGGAGCGCCGTACATTGCGAGGAGGGGGTCTTCTGTGTTTGCCGTAAGATGGCTCTGCGTGTGCGCAGAGCGCAGAAGAAATTTAGCGGAAACGTACTTCGCTACTCGTGAAACTGCGACTTCTGTAAGTTACATAGTCATAATTACCGATATACACCGCAGTAAAACTTTCTTTGGCACGTTTCTAAGGCAACAGCGCATTCACTAGAGGCGATTTTGTCCCGTTCTGAAGGAACGACTCATGGCTGAGTGGTAGCGTCTCCGTCTCACACTCCGGAGACCCTGGTTCGATTCCCACCAGTCCATCTTGCAATATGTTTTTTATTTATGAAGTGCCTTCTGGGATTTATCGCTCATGGCCAACGCCGCTGACACCTTTTCTGCGACACGAGCTCCTTAACGCTGTCACGTTAAAAAATGCGGAACATACTTTAGCAGCTCCGAACTCGAATTCACTACTTGCTCTAAAGAATAGATGATGTACAAAGTAGGCCGTGAAAAACAAACTTTATTTCTAGCACCAATGACCGTGTCAAAGGTTAGGCGCGCCGAAATAGTCCGAAATCTGCACTTGTTTTTGCGGCAGCTTCAGCTTCACAACCACGGTGCGCATTGATTCCAGCTGCTGCGCGAACACTGGCAGCAATCCTTTAGCATGCATAAAATCAATTAAGGAGTCGATTGACGACAGTGGACTTTGCGTGGACATCGCGGTCGGGGTCAAGAATCCACTGTCAATCTCGTTGTCACTGTCGCTGCTTCCGTCGCCACCGTCGCACAACTTTGCCGTCTGTCGAGACAGCACATCTTCGGCGATCGCCTCGTCGGTGACCTCATCGCAGAACGAGGCAGCACTGTCTGCAGTCAAAAACTCCTCCTCAGACGCACCACCTGTGTCACCAGTAGGAACGAGCTCCCAGAGCTCGGCTATGTCAGCGACTTCCACCGCGTTGGTCTCAGTGGGTTGGCGAAGTTCGTCCTTACGCTCAAAGCCCGCCTTTTTGACGCAATTGGTGTTGAACCACTGGTAAAGCACCTCTTCAACATCGGCGTACGAAGGGTCTCTAACCCTTTTCCGCTGATCGATGGCCGTTGATAGCTCCTGCCTTCACAATCGCGGTGCTTCCGGTTTTCAAGATGGTTGATATCGTTAACTGGGCGAGCTCATACTTCTTCACAAGCGCGCTCACCTTGAAGCCGCATCGAGGGTCCTGCAAAATATCCATCTCCGTGTCAAGCGACACAGCTTTGCGCTTTGTCGGCGCCATCATAGAATAAAGACCAACTTTTGTCAATGAAGACCATCTTCGAACTGGGTTGAACCGTTGGTTGCACGCTGCTTCGGTGGCGTCAGCCGGCGCGAGAGAGAGAGAGATGCGGGACGGGTGCCACTGCACCGCGTTGCTTGTCGCTTTTTTTTTCTTTCTCTCTCTTCCGGAGCAACTGTGGCACGCTGCGCCTACTCAGCTATTCTCCGGTGTGCGGGCGGGGCGAACGCGCTGCGCGGTAATGGCGGCAGATACGAACTTACGGAGGGAAACATCGCCTCGTCTCGACATTGTTCGTTTCAGGGAACTAAGCAACGCAAATGTTACGATTATTTGGCACGGAAAACGCCCTCCAGACAGCAAAATTTTGATCGTTACAACCGATATGCGGTAAATAACCTATCGTTATAAATGGTTTTTTTCCCCATAGACCTAATGCATGAAATTACACTCTCATGTCGACCCATCGTTATAACCGATATATCGTTATATGTGGTATCGTTATAAGTGGACTGCACTGTATTGTTCAGTGGAATAATCTTACTAATGACGTAACCCAATAGTCGCTGCATATTTGAGTTGCATCTATGTTTATGTAGCGAGTGATTTACTGTGCGTGGTTCAGTAACTGCTTGCCTTGCACAACATCGCAAGTGAGCTATGTTATGTACCGCTGTATTTTGTACTTAGATTTTTCAATTTCACTTTGCATGCACCCTGGTAAGGTC
This sequence comes from Dermacentor andersoni, assembly GCF_023375885.2. Lineage (NCBI taxonomy): Eukaryota > Metazoa > Arthropoda > Arachnida > Ixodida > Ixodidae > Dermacentor > Dermacentor andersoni. The sequence continues at coordinate 2,918,676 of NC_092824.1, read as the reverse complement.
TGGGAAACAGGGCCGCAGTATCAATAAATAAATAAATAAAATAACAATCGGGCCCCTTAGTTAACTACCTTTCTTCTCATTTAAAGTATCGTCACGTTGTCGTGACGTCAAAGAACACAGTAGCAATACTGTGAAAGGCAAAACTAGCTTTTATTGGGCGAATCTGTGCCCACAAAACAGGCTACACTTAAAGCACAACGGGAGCGGCGAACACAGTCGGCGATCGTCGAAAATCTGATCTGCGGGTCAAGTGCGTCGACTTTTATACAGCAGTTGTCGAATGTTCCAGACTAATCGTTCGGACCCGCATGCCTTCCACAAAGTTCTACACCATTCGCGTCATGCGATGAAATCAGATAACACAAGGTTCGGCGACAGCAGACAGCCGGGTAGGAGCATCGATAACTTTCCAGAAACTTCGGATACATGCAGGCGCGTCCCGCGCTGTGCGATTACATTTGTCAGGCGGCGAAACGTGGTCGCCCGATAAAGATGAGTACGCGTGTCAGTATTATCTAGTAAGGGTGAAGTTGATGGTAATGAATTCCACTCTGTAATTGTACAGTCAACGACCAATTTTTCGGACCCTCTAGGTAACGTAAAAACATCCGAAAATTCAGGCAGTCCTAAAAATGAATGTATGCAAAAAACGCACTTTTTTTTTCTTTTTTTCTCGGATCTAGAGGTAAAGGGCGAAGTACCAGGTTTCCGAAACCCTGCCAAAGCATCAGTGAAGTGGCTATAAAAAAAACGCATTCAAACACACTGTATGCAGCTGACTGCCGGTTTATTATGTACATGTGCATCGTCGGGCAGCCGGTTTTATTGCTGCAGTGGCTTGAAGAACTTGTTGATTGTTGTTTGGACGGCGTTCCGGTTGCATGCGATCATATTCACCTCGATCTGAGCAAGGGTCATGTCAGCACTGTACACCGACAAAAGAGTCAACAGTGCTCGGGTCAACTCGGTGCTTGTAGCCGGCGCAGGCATTGGCTCCTCATTTTCAACATCGGAGTCTTCTGAATCCCCCACCACCTGACTCCTTGCTCCATGCCGAACTCATTGCTCACGTCAGCCTGCGATGGGCCGCTCACAACTTGCTTAATAATGGCGGCTTTCTTCTCCATCGTTAACCGACGGTACTGCTTTCCGCCCTTCGATGCCATTGGCGAGGACGACGAAAACGGAGTGAGGGCCATCGAAGACAAACGAAATCCTCAAGTTGCGAACAGTGGAGTTCGCAGACGAGCGTCGAAGCACCTAGGCCTAGCGTCGCAGAGCACACTTGACACAACAGCACAACCACACACCACGCTAGCCAAAACGTGGCCTACGCATGGCCTACGCCAATGCCTCCTTTAAAAAGATGCCTGCCGCGTGCGCCGAAAACCTGCTGCCCTTACCTTTCCCCTTTTCCTCCTTTTTACTTGAGGTGGTAGCTAGCGATCTTTGCGGTGGTCGCTTGCAACACATCCGCGCATGCGCACATTACCGCATGACAGCACGGCCGGCGCGGCACCACACCACCCCAACCCCCTTGGCGGAGATAGGGTAGTAGGTGGTGTCATCTCATGACAATTGGCCGCAACTCAAGGCGCGACGGCTACAATGGGTAAGCAAGCAACGCATCTAGAGGAGGCGTTGCCTACGCAAGCAAATGAAATGGCGCCGCTCCGGAAACTCTGGCGGAGCCGGAAGCGGAAGTGCGGCGATGAACAGAACCAGCGTGGCCAGACCAAATAGGTGTGTGATGGCTAGTTTTGGCTAGTTGTGGTTCAAAGTGGTGATATGTTTCGGCTGCAAGTTGATTTCCTGCGCAAGGGCGCTGCGCGAGGAGCCAAAGGACCTTCCGTCGCCTCGAAAAGTCCGGAAAATTGGACGGCGGGGATTTGAGCGTCCGAAACTTCAGATGTCCTTATACATTGATTCTATGGGGCTCGTGGCGGTGTTGCGAAGATGTCCGAAATATCAGGCATGTCCGAAAATTCAGTCGTCGACTGTATGTGGGAAGAATGGATATTTATATAAGTTAGTGCTTGTGAATACAGGCTTGATGTGATGACTGTGTTTATGACGTGAGGCTCGACCAGTGTGTTTCTTGAAATAGTCGTAAGGTTTTATTCCCAGTTTCCCGAACTAAACAGAAGCTGAGAAATTCAAACCTACCATTTTTCTCCTTTGAGAAAGTTATCCAAGTTCAGCCAATCGCAAAATCGCCGAAGATGAGTAAAGACATTCGACACATTTGTAAACATAATGGAGGGCGAATCTTTGAATTTTTTCATTTTTCTGCGTTTGCCTGAGTAAAAGGGTCCCAAACAGGACTGCTGTATTCCAAAGAGGGTCTGATAAAAGCTTTGTATGTCATCAATCTTGTAGAGGGGGAAGATTCACCCAACGTATGTTTCAAAATGCCTAATTTTTTTCTGGCTGTAGAGTATACGTTATTTATATGGGTTGATCAGTTAAGACTGGAAGCTAGTGTCTGTCCTAAATATTTGCGTTCCTGAACCTCTTCAAGGGGGTTGTTTTTTATGCGGTAGGCAAAGGGAAGTTTGTTGTGTTTGTTAGGGATGCACATATGCACAGTTTTCCCATTTAGCACACCATTCTGCCAATTTATTTAAAGTGGTATTCAGGGTGATTTGGTCAGAGACAGAATTGACAGGAGTAAATGGGATGCAGTGATCTGTGAATAACTTCAAAGATACAGACGAGTCTGCCACATCCACATCATCATTCAATATAAATGATAAACAAGAGTGGTACGAAAACAGACCCCTGCAGAGCGCCCGAGCATACATCTAAAAACTAGGAACAGGATCTGTCAATGCTAATGTACTGATTACGGTTGGATAGATATGCTTTAACCCAGTTATAATATCTAAGGGCAAACCAATTTCTTTCATTTTTAACATTAACTTAGAATGCACAACCCTATCCAATGCCTTAGAGAAGTCGATGAGCAAAATGTGAACAAGGTGAAAGCAGGAGCCAACGTTTCGACAAGTGGACTTGTCTTCTTCAAGACTTAGAGAAGTCGAGTAGTATAATATTGTAACGAACAATTAAGGGAGTCCAGACACAACTATTTATTGTGGGCTAACTTGTGCCCTGGGGGTAAATAAAAAGGACTGCCGTGTTCTGAACAGGAGATCAAGGATGCCTTCTTCTTCTCTCTCAAGCGTCGCTTCACCTCTTGTTCTTCTTGTAGACGCTGACAACGGCCATCTACGATGCAAGTGCGTGCGGCGAAAACACGTGCCATCATTTTGTCGTCTTTTCCTCCAGTACACCGTTGTCCTCTTGAGGGGGCGCATGAACCTGCGCGCGTTGTTTAAATATGTTTCTGCCTTGTATCATTATCCCCCCTCCAAAACGCATCGTCCCGATGCGTACAGCGACTAAATTGTTCACAAGCTGTTGTCCATACTAAAGTGGTATATGGCACAGAATAGATGTTTGGTCGAATATTCACTGCCTGTCATAATATGGCTTCAGTCTGACCACATGTACAGTTTCTGTGCGACGCCGGCATCGTGATGAGCTCACTTGTCCTTCTGGCGTAACTTCGTAGTTCAGGGGACTGATGCGGCGAAGTACTTGGTAAGGGCCGAAATAACGGCGCAAAAGCTTTTCGGACAGGCCGCGCGTCCGCACGGGAGTCCACACCCATACTCTGTCGCCTGGGGCATACTCCACTTCCCTTCGCCGCAGGTTGTATCGGTCCGCGTCGATGCGCTGCCTTTGTTGAATGCGATGTCACGCCAGCTGACGTGCTTCTTCGGCCCTCTGTGTAAAGTCGCTGATGTCAGGGTTCTGTTCTGTACTGTCGCTGACAGGCAGCATTGCATCCAAGGGTGTAGTAACTGTTCGACCAAAAACAAGCTGGAATGGCGTTACTTGAGTGGTCTCTTGCAACGCGGTATTGTAGGCGAATGTTGCATAGGGTAGTATCTTGTCCCATGTACGGTGCTCTAAGTCTACGTAAATTGACAACATATCGGTCAGCGTCCTGTTCAATCGCTCGGTTAGCCCATTTGTTTGAGGGTGATAGGCAGTTTTCCTGTGGCTGGTATGAGTCAGTTTCATAATGTATTGCGTCAAATCGGCTGTGAATGAAGTTCCTCGGTCCGTGATAATAATTGCAGGGGCACCGTGTCGTAATACTATCTTGGTGACAAAGAATTCAGCCACTTCAACAGCCGTTGCACTGATGAGAGAGGATGTCTCGGCGTATCAGGTTAGGTAATCCGTGGCTAGTACAATCCATCGTTTCCCTGATGACCGATGTCGGAAAGGGACCGAGCAAGTCCATGCCTACTTGTTCGAACGGGGCTCCTGGTGTTCCATTGGTTGAAGGAGGCCTGCGGGTTTAATGGAGGCGTTTTGCGTCTTTGGTGATCCCGACATGTTCGTACATAATGCTGTACTGAAGTCAATAACGTTGGCCAGTAGTACTTAGCATGAATTCGGGCGAACGTTCTGCTCACTCGGAGGTGTCCTGCTGATGGGTCATCGTGACAGGCTTCCAAGGTTTCGGATTGCAAAGCTGAAGGAACGACGAATAGAAATTTCTCTGTGCTGTGCTCAAAATTTCTTTTGTACAGGACGCCATTTCTCATCACATACGATGACAATCCCCGGCAGAAAACTCGCGGAACATGGACGGGGTGTCCCACAAGGTGCCTAATGAGTAGCAGCAACTCTGCGTCAGGCTGTTGGTGTTCGGCCATCTCAGATGTGGTCACGGCTCCAAGAAACGGAAAGTCGTGTCCATCTTTCACAGGAGCAGATTCGACTGGCGCACGTGATAAACAATCAGTGTCATTGTGCTTGCGACCTGACTTGTACACGACCGTTATGTCGTATTCCTGCAGCCTCAGACTTCATCTAGCAAGTCGTCCAGAAGGATCTTTCACGTTTGCAAGCCAGCACAATGAGTGATGGTCGCTGATAGCTCGGAACGGTCTACCGTATAAGTATGGTCGGAATTTTTCTATGGCCCATATTACTGCGAGGCATTCTTTTTCGGTGGCTGAATAGTTGGTTTCAGCCCTCGAAAGAGTGCGACTGTCATATGCAATCACTCTTTCCTCTCCGTTTTGCCATTGAACGAGGACGGCACCGAGTCCTAAATTGCTGGCGTCTGTGTGGATGTCTGTTTTCGCTTCCTCATCAAAGTGCGCAAGGACCGGGTGGTTTTGAAGTCGCCGTTGTAGCTCATCGAATGCATCTTCTTGTTCACTTTGCCAGACGAAAGGCATATCTTCTTTCGTTAATCGCGTTAATGGCTCGGCAATCTTTGAAAAATTTTTTACGAAACGCCTGTAGTAGGCACAAAGTCCTAGGAATCGCCTAACGGCCTTTTTATCAGTTGGTCTAGGAAACTTTTCTACTGCTGCGGTCTTCTCAGGGTCAGGACGAATGCCTTCGGAGCTAATCACATGGCCGAGGAAAAGGAGCTCATGGAAGCTGAGGTGACATTTTTGTGGCTTTATCGTCAGCCCTGCTGAACTAATAGCTTTGAGCACAGTCCTTAGTCGTTCCACATGCTGAGCAAAGGTGGTAGAAAAAATCACGACGTCGTCAAGATAAACCAGACAGGACTGCCACTTTAACCCGGAGAGCACAGTGTCCATCATCTGCTGAAAGGTGGCAGGTGCGGAACAGAGGCCGAACGGAAGTACCTTGAATTCGTATAGTCCATCAGGTGTGATGAATGCTGTCTTCTCATGATCTCGTTCGTCCAGCATCCCTACTGAGTGTCACTGAAGGAGAGAGAGATCATCAGCAAGCAAGTCGAAGAAATGCTTAGAGACGACGTAATTCAACCATCGACCAGCCCGTGGGCTTCGCCTGTGGTGTTGGTAAAGAAAAAGGATCAGACCTTGCGCTTCTGCGTTGATTATCGGAAGCTAAATGTCGTCACAAAGCAGGATGTCGATCCCCTTCCGAGGATCGATGACACCCTCGATAGACTACGGGATGCGAAATTCTTTTCCTCTCTTGACCTCAAAAGCGGATACTGGCAAATAGGCCCCACAGCTTCGTCGACAATGATGCGGTGTTTGGCGATGGATGTTCTCTGGACTTTCGCTGTCGTTGAGAAACACGAGGCGAATTCTCGTACAAGGTTCTCTATTTGCTGCTTCTGGCTCGGTGATAGTGCTGCTTCGATGTTGACAGATGCGAGTATGGAGTCTACGTTGTCAGAATCCAGTAGTGCAGCATCGGAAGGGCTCAGATCCCTAATCTGTTCATAATCGTTAAGGCGGGCAATGACGGTTCCCTTCGCAACATGCTGGACTTCATTTCCAAAATTAGTCAGGAAGACATTCGAACACCCGTCACGCAGCCGAACCAGACCCCTTGCCATACAGATTCCTTTTTCGAGTAAGAGCCCAGTGTTACTGTCTGCTATTCCTTCATAGTCACTGAATACGGTGCTTCTTACAGCGATAGCTATGCTGGATCTTGGGGGTATCGTGACGTCGTCTATAATCTGAAGAGCATCAAATTGTTCTTCACACTCGAACGTCGCGATGGCGTGCTTCGTTGAGAACGACACACAGGATTCCTGCAAGTTGATAACTGCACTGTTCGCCTGCAAAAAGTCCATTCCAATAATTAAATCCCTTGAACATTCTGACAGGACAGTGAAACTGGCGACGTATGTAAAGCCGCATATTCTGATTCTAGAAGTGAACCTGCCCACCGGGTTGATAGGGTGTCCTCCGGTGGTTCGAATTTGCGGTCCTCTCCAAGGAGTCGGCACTTTTTTCAGTCTTCTGGCAAGTACATTACTTATAATGGAATGGTTTGCGCCTGTGTCTACTAAAGCAGTAATTTCGCAGCCGTCTACAAACACACATAAATCTGAAGCAACGTCACTTTTTTCGCAACTGCTCTCGCGTCCGTTGTTCAGCGCTGGAGGCTCTGTTCTTGCGTCGACAGTCGCCGGTATTAGTTTTCCCGACGTGGGCTTTGGGGGCGTCGCCTTGAGGAGCTTGAGGATGGACGCGGGCTCTATGATCGATACCTCAGCGGCACTGTTGACCAAGGTTGATGTTGCTGTGAAGTCTGCGGGCTTTGGCGCGTTGACAAATACTCCTGGATCTCGAAAGGGCGTTCACCGTTTCTTGGGCAAGGAGCGTTTACGGAAAACCCCCGAAGTCCCGCTCTGCGGTATTCGCACATCCTGTAGAGATGACCAGCTTCGCCGCAGTGGTAGCACAGTGGGATTCTATCAGGAGTGCACCATATGTCAGCCTTCCGGAACCTCGTCTCCGGCGGAGACGGCAAGAACCGAGGTTCGGGCACATGCGCAGTTGCCGCGATGAAAGTACGTCCTGGAGATCCTCTGAGTACCTCGGTGTACGATACCGTCGGCCGTACCGGTGACGACGCTTGCGGCTGTGCTGGCGGGTGCTGTTCGCGCAATGCTTGTCTCACTTCTTCGCGAACCACTTCTGCTAACGAAGAGACCGCTGTCGGCCGTTCTTCAGCTGTTGCCTCTGGAGCTCTTCTCGAACCACAGATCTTATGAGTTCTCGTAAGACCTCGACGTTGTTCCCGAACATTGCCGACATCGTATCCATAGAGGCGACGTTCATCTCGCGGTTGTAGAGTCTCGCACGCTGTTGAAGAGTCCTTTCCATAGTTGTCACCTCGGAGCGGAATTCGGCGACGGTGCGTGGAGGGCTGCGAACCAAAACGGCAAAAAGCTCCTGCTTCACACCGCGCATCAGGTGCCGAAGCTTCTTGTCCTCATCCATGCTCGGATTGGCCCGGCGAAATAAGCGGGACATATCTTTGATATACATTGCCACGCTTTCATTGTTTCGTTGGCTTCTTGCTTGCAAAGTGGCTTCAGCTTTTTCCCGGCGGTCTGTGCTCGGATACGTGGCCAACAGCTCCCGTCGGAAGTCATCCCACGACCGGAGGACAGCTTCATGGTTTTCAAACCACGTTCGCGCACAGTCTTGCAACGCGAAGTAAACGTTGCGGAGCTTCCGGTTTTCGTCCCATCCATTGTAGTCAGCGACGCGCTCGAAGCCTTCCAACCAGTCCTCGGCGTCTTCGAAGGTGTCGCCGTGAAAAGGCTCGGGCGTCCACGGCTGATCAACGACAATGCGAGTTGAGGCTGTCTGGGATGTCATTTCACGATTGTCTGCTGCTGCTATTATAGTTTGCTCCGGCAAAAGAGAAAACTCAGGCGGCTCACCACGTAGGCGATGGCTCGTGCGCTGGTGGACAGGCGTGAACTCGTTGGGTCTGAGATAGCGTGGTTCCGGGCTGCTTTCTCCAACTCGAATTTGGCTGGAAATCATTACCCAGCACCTCCACCAGAATTGTAACGAACAGTTAAGGGAGTCCAGACACAACTATTTATTGTGGGCCAACTTGTGCCCTGGGGGTAAATAAAAAGGACTGCTCCGTTCTGAACAGGAGATCAAGGATGCCTTCTGCTCTCTCGAGCGTCGCTTCACCTGTTCTTCTTCTTGTAGACGCTGACAATGGCCATCTACGATGCAAGTCTGTGCGGCAAAAACACGTGCCATCATTTCGTCGTCTTTTCCTCCAATACGCCGTTGTCCTCTTGAGGGGGCGCATGAACCTGCGCGCGTTGTTTAAATATGTTTCTGCCTTGTATCAATATCAATCTAGCTGCCTTGGTCAAGAACCTCAGAAAACTCTTGAAGCGTTGTGATTAGTTACTGTGCCGTATTCATGCCAGAAACCGTGTCGTGCATCAGTTTTTTTTTTTACTATAAAATGTAATTTATATATTTTTCTAATGTATGCTCAAGCATTTTACAGGAATAAGAAGCTAATTTCATTTCATTTTATTTCCTTAAGTACCCCACGAAGGTGGTATTACATAAGGGGTGGAATCAGCTAAAAAGCATGAACAATGCCACGTGTTTATCAGGGTGTCTACCAACCGGGAAAATCGGGAATTCTCAGGGATTTTAAGTAGTCTGGAAAAAGTCAGGAAAAACTCAGGGAATTTGTGCCTCTATCAGGGAAAATTAGCCTTAATTTTATTGAAAGGGTCGAAAGTGGTAATGCTGGCTCGAGTAACATACAGGAGTCGTAATGAATTGTTTTTGACGCCCTGTCTTCGGCTGGAGGAGTTCCCAGTGTACAGTCAACGACCGACTTTCCCTATGCCCAATAATTTGGACGGCTTCGTGGCACCACCCCATAGAGTCAATGTATCAGAACGTCTGAAATTTCGGACGCAAGAACCCTTTGCCGTCCAATTTTTCCGACTTTTTGCCGTGACCGCAGGTCCAAAACAGCATTAATCAAAGCCACCACGCTGCCATTTCGATTACCTCACCGCCTCGAACCGGCGCTCACACGCAGATCAGCTGGCAGCCGTAGCCGCCACTGCAGCAATGCTGGGCCTAGCTGCTTCGACGTTCGCTATGAAGCTTCTTGCCATTGGATGCCGTGTTTTTTTTAGAAAGAAATCACTGCTGTCAGCAGTGGAACCGACTCTGCCATTGTGGTCCTCACGATTGGCTTAGCAGCTTGGAAAGCATGGTGCGTTGCATAATGCCGGTTCCCGAAAGTCAGCTTTGCCTCTGTACGCAAATATTGATTGGTGAAGCATACGCAAATGTATTACAGTGAAGCATAACAAGCGTGGCAAGGGGCTATTGCCACAGGAGACCGTATGTATTCCTTAATTTTACATGCATGCACCCAGTATCTCCTGTCACAGTACGAGAACCGATATGCCTAATACGTGTACTGACAGGCCTTCGGAGCGTTTTCGAATGTGCCTGTGGCGGTTTGAGCCCTTAAGTGCAGTAAATGACATGCACTTATTTTTTCCAACTGGCCGATTTTTCGGACGTTTTCGCGGCCCCTAGGGAGTTCGAAAAATCGGACGTGGATGGTGCAACTGACCAAGAAGATGTTTCAAATAGTCCGTGGGGCGAACGAGTGGCGGAAGGAGGACAAGAACAGGAAGGACCTACGCATTGAGGAATGAACGGGAAAGGAAGCGTGCTGCCACCGTTTTGAAGGAGCCTGAGCTCAAAAAACAATGTGTTGGCTGATGCCGAGATACAGGTGTCCCCCTCATCCAAACCAAAGTAAACTCTTTAAAGCAATGAAACATAACACTGAGGCGTCATGCGCGGGCCGAAAGTATATCAGGACAGTTGAGGTTGACTTACGAGCTGTAGAGAGTGAATCTCAATTGTGACAAAGTTCGGGCCTCATACCACTGAGCTTGCTGTCAGTTGATAGAAATAGCTCATATTAAAAAATATTTGCTTCTGTAAGCATTTCCTTTTTATTCATATTTGAGAATGTCCGACTTGATTTGCAATTTTTTTCGAAAAATTTTATTTGTGGTGCATCTTACTAAACCCTCCCTTCTATTCTCTTTTTGAATAACCTAAACACTACTCTTTAGTATTCAAATTGAATTAAGTTGTTTTTTTATAATTTTTTTCGTGTGCTTACTATAGAGTGACAGCATCGGGAGATATGGCTTCAGCCTGACCTGACATAAAACATAGTTCTGTATCACTCAGGGAAAACCTGGAAAAATCAGGGAATTTAGAGACGTCCACTTGGTAGACACCCTGATTTATATGCAAAAAAGGTTATTTCAATTTTCAACAAATGATGCACAGGTGATATCAACGATATATTCGGGAAGGCCGTTCCAATTTTTAGCTGCCCGTGGGAAGAAGAAAGCTAAACAAGTAACCGTTCAGGGCATGTGGGCGAAGAACTTGAAGGTTGTGGTTGGTGCGGTGAGAAATGTACGAGGCTGGCAAGGTGCATGATTGAGTGGTGAGTAATAGAACTTGTGGTGCAATAATAGGGTGGCTAAATGACGGGGAACTGAGAGAGGTGATAAGGCACATTTGGTTTTCAGAGCTGAAACACTGACTTCTCGTGACGCCTGCAGCAGAAAGGACATTCCACGTCTGCCGCCAAGGTCTGTGAGTGGTGGCGCTGGCTAACACTCCCAGGGTTCTGCTAGAAAATATAAATACCGAACAAAGTGGATGGGGAAACGACGCCACGGTAGCTCAATTGGTAGAGCATCGCACGCGAAATGCAAAGGTTGTGGGATCGTTTCCTACTTGCGGCAAGTTGTTTTTTCAAACAGAACAGCACGGTTTTGACAAGGACAGCAGGGAGAACGACATGGACGAGCGCTCGCCATGTCGTTCTCCCTGCTGTCCCGGTCAAAACCGTGCTGTTCTGTTTCAAATATGGCTTACCAACTCGCCCAAACATCCGTTTTAATTTGTTTTTTAATCCACTTTCATTTCCATTAATTTATTGTTTCTTTATTTCATTTATTAAGCACAACTAATTTCCCCTATCTTGTCCTTGGCGTCAGTGTGTGTTGGCTTTTTATGATATGACTAATAAAAATCAGGCCCCTTGGTTAACTCCCTTTTGTCTCATTTATTACATAACAAGGGTCTCGAATCCAGCAATATTGATGCCTTCAGGTAGCATGTGTGGGTTTATTGACCCGTTCCCTTCACCCAAAAAGATCACGTTCTCGTGACGCCGACGGCAGAAAGGACGTTCCATGTCCGCCGCCAAGGTCTTTGAGTGGTGGTGCTGGCTAACAATCCCAGGGTTCTGCTAGGAAGCATAAATACCCAAGAAAGTGGAGGAGGAAATGACACCGCGGTAGCTCAATTGGTAGAGCATCGCACGCAAAATGCGAAGGTTGTGGGATCGTTCCCCACCTGCCGGAAGTTTTTTCATCCACTTTCATTTCCATTGGGGACACGGCTTTCGCATCGCAAAACAATTGTAAAAAGATCTATTTTTTTAAAATCAAGTTTTCAGTTTCTATAACCCTTTTTCTATCTGATACTCAAATATCATCACTGTAAACCACTTAGAAGTGCTCTAAAAAATTAGTTTTATGAGCCAAGGTGGCGAAAAATCTCGCGGACATCAAGAAAGAATAGCGTTTTTCATGAAACAATATCTCCGGAACGGCGCGACCGAACGGCGCCATCTTGGTCTCGTTGGAGAGCGCATTACTCTGTCTTCAAATTTGCTGCTTCAGCGATCTCCTCCATACAGAAACAAGTGCACAAAAAGCAAATGATTGAAGGTCATGCCGGAGTCTGCGATTGGCCGCCGCCGCAACGTGACTCCAGCGCGGTTCGCCATTGGTCCGGCGGTCGCGTCGTCTGCTCGGCTCTTTGCACCTCGCAAGTCTGGACGTCTCCACTCACCGTAATCTCGACGTGTCAAAGCGGGCGCTACGCGGACATCGCAGTAGCGTGTCCGATCCCTACGCTTGTGGACATTTCAGACTCGCGGCTAAGCTTTCCGAGCGTCGGCGACGCGGACTTCACAACCAAGATTCACGTGCGGAATCCTCGGACATGCGGCTAAGCCTTTCAGCACTTGGTGTTTCGGAATTCGTGACGAAGCACATCGCGCACGCAATCCTCGGACATGCGGCTAAACATTTCTCTTAGGGAGTCTGACTCGGCGATCATGCACATCGCGCACGGACTTCTCGGACCCTTACCTAGTACTTTGTGCATCGTCGGAGGCGCCGATGCACTTTGTGCATCGGCGCCTCCGACTGCGCGAATAAGCGCCTTGAGTGTCGACTCCTCGAGCCCGCAGCTAGATACTTCGCGCGTCGGCACCTCGAACTGCGCGACTAAACACATAGCGCATCAGCTCCTTGTATCTGCGGCTATGCATTTCGCACATCGGCACTTCGGACTCACAACCAAGCATATTGCGCGTTCACTCTATTATCATATTGTCACGATAGCTCGTAACAATATCTATCATACCACCCCTTCATAAAGAGAACCTCTTCATGAGCTCTGTTCACTAGGCCCCTTGGGCTGGCACAGACACCTGGCTGCAGAAGTGATCGAGGCATCATACAAAAGTAAAATTCTGGAAATCACCTAGTAGCTGCATATCTATCACTGGCTCTCTGATCCTAAGTTCTACAGCCATTGTCAAGTAAAGATGACTTGGGAGGCTGCTGACATTCAGAGCCTTCATTCAGTAACATGGTCAATTCTACCAAAAGAAAAAAAATTGTATCACTGATTGTACTGGAGATTGCTATCACTCGGGCAGCCTGCAGGTACAGGCTGCCTGAATGTACATTGGAACTATATTCATGCCCACACATAGTTCTGCACGTCACTTGGTTTGAAACCTAGGCACCATGCTCTTTGTAGAGCAGCAGCACCAAAGAATGCCCTATAAAAAGAAAGAGGGAGGGGAGGGGGTGCGGAGCGCACCAGACCAGAGGCCACATGTACAAGAAGCCTCACATCACAAAACACCTCAAAGACTACAAATTTGGTGCCTTTTAGAGAACTGAAGTGAAGGCCAAACTATGAGAGCCGTTTTCTCAAAACTGTTTTTCTGCCTTTCTACTCTGTTTGTGGAGCTGATTTCTTCGTTACCGTTTAATATATTTTGACTCCGTTTCTTTTGTCATGTTCCTTGGGCTGCAATGCAGGTCGTGATATTCTCGCTTTCTTATCTTGACTCTTTGTAAGTTTACAATATGGCTATTCGTCTACCCCGAAAGTGCGCTTGATGTGAAACTAACACAAAATCTGGCACTCCAAAAAATTTGTATAGCGAAAAAAAAAAATGCAAGAGTGTCACGACCTTCAGCACGCATTTAGCTATGCAGTCAATAGCTAACAAGCCTTTTATCATGTTTTTTAAGTTCCTCAGGCTCTCCAGAAATTAAGAGGGAGAAAAATTCTGCGCAATAAAATTGAATAAAATGTTCTCAAGATATCGCTCTGAAACTTTTATGGAAGCATCAGGGAGACATTCTAAACAATTGTGCCTATTTTCATCAAAATCCATCAAGAAATAAGGAAGTTGATTTTCAAAGCCACGTCCCCCCTTAATTTGTCGTTTCTTTATTTCATTTATTAAGCACAATTAATTCCCCCTATGTTTTCCTTGGTGTCAGTGTTTGTTGGCTTTCTATGAGACGTCATATGAGTAACACAAATGGATGAGCCTTGTAGCACGATTTTGGATTACTTCTAGATCATTTATGAGGTTAGTATGATGCGGGTCCCATATGGCGGACGCATATTCTAGTTTAGGTTGAACAGGCGATTTGTAAGCAAGCAGTTTCACGTGAGATGGGGTGAAGCGAAGATGATGTTTAAGAAAACCCAGTGTTTTGTTGGCTGATGGTATCACGTTAGTAATATGTTCGTTCGGTGTTAGATCATTAGATAATGTGATGCCTAAGTATTTGAAAGACGATACGTATTCTACGGACTCGTTAGCGATTGTTTATTTAAACTCGTGAATCTTGTGTCGACGGGTAATGGAAAGTAGCTTGCATTTGCTAGGGTTAAGAGTCATGTGCCAATCTTCACACCATTGTTGTATGTGGTTAAAATCCTGTTGGAGGGCTTCTTGATCCATAGTGTTAGTTACTCGGCGGCATATAATGCAGTCGTCAGCAAACATTCTGATTTGGCAAGATACATGCGGTGGGAGGTCGTTAATATATATATATAAGAAACAAAAGGGGCGAGAACTGAGCCTTGTGGGACAGCTGATCTTACAGGAAGAGGATGGGAGGACTGGTTATTTATGATAACAGATTTAGAGCGATTAGTTAAGAACGTCTTGATTCACTGGAGTGCATCAGACTGTAGGTTTTACCGAGAGAGTTTTCGCATTAACCGTTGATGTGGAACTTCATCAAATGCCTTAGGCAATGCGAAAAAATAGCGTCAATCTGAAGATTAGTGTCCAAGTCAGTATGGACTTGAGAAACATGGCTAGTTGTGTCTCGCATGAATACCCCTTGCGGAACCCGTGCTGGGATGGATGGAAGAAATAGTTAGCGTCTAAGAAGTCCATAATGTGAGAGTATATAACATGTTCCATGATTTTGCAAGGGACGCTAGTTAGAGATATGGGACGACAGTTAAGAGGACAACATTTATCACCAGATTTTTAAAGCGGAACGACGTTCCCCATTGCCAGTCTTTAGGAATGAGGCCTGTGGAAAGTGACTGTGAAAATAACAATTTCAGATACACTGCAGTAATGCATTATTGTATTTTTTAGTAGTTTTAAGCTGATTTCATCAATGCCGGCTGACAAGGTAAGTTAAATTTTTTCGATTAAGGATGAGACGCTGCTTGAAGTTTTCTTTGGGTTATTGCTTGAAATTTCTTTCGGTTATCACATAGCATGCGTGGCAGGTTGCTATTAAGGAAAGGGTGGTTAGCGTAAGGGATTGCAGTCAAGTGTTCTTTTTCGGCTGAGTAGTATTTTTCCCACGCCTCGAGCTTTCCTTTTAGTTTAGCAACGCGATAAAACGATTTCTTTTAGTTCTTGAGTTTTTTTAGTGTCTTGGAAAACCAAGGTTTAGAACGATTTTCACGAAACATTATTTTGAGGATAAATCTTTGTGTTAGGTCCTGTAGTTTATTCTTAAATATCAACCAGTTGTCATTTAATGATCTCTGGTTAAAACTAGCTTCGAAGAGTCGGGAAAGTTGCTCAATTCGCGATTAACCCTTTGAGGGTCGAATTATTTTGAAAAAAAAAACTTTCCCAGGTGGTCAAATTACTTTATTGCGGATCTTGAATGTACAAAATGTATAAAGTCGGCAATAAATACTAAAAAATAATTAGGAACAGTATTTTGGTGTCAGCATCACTCTGAACTGCAAAATGTTCAATAGTATTTCCGAGCGTGGTACTCCTTGAAACACTGGTCTATGCACAGCGCCTTATCGCAGTCTGCACACCTAAAATGCGTGTCTGTTCTCTTGAAGCGAGGAGTTGTGTTGGCGCACACATGACATCTCTGCCTGCGGCTGCCCTGGGCAGAGGTCTGATGCACCCTCTCGCGTAAGCGCGTTGCCGCAGAGAGCGAGAATACCTCGTGAGCGGTGGTGATAAACAAGCTAAGAGCAGTGCCAATCAAGATAGAAATCAACTTCTGCCACCCTTGCGGAGCGTGCCGACAAAGAAAAACCACGTTTCGCGTGCCTCCGTTGCGATCACGCGGCGGAACCGAAACCGCAAAAGCGCGTTGCCACTGAGAGCGAGAATATCTCGCGAACGGTGCTGACAAACAAGCTAAGAGCAGCACCAGTCAAGATAGAAATCAACTTTCACCGCCCTGCAAGAGAGTGCCGACAAAGAAAATGACATTTCGCGCGCCTCCGTTGCGATCATGCGGCAAAACCGAAACCGCCAAAGGGGCGTTGCCGCAGTCTGAGCGACGCGCTGAAGCTAGCAATCAGTTCTGTTTATCTCCCCAAGAAGGTAGCACTAATTTCAAATGCTTCTTGTAAGTGCTAAGAGGTGGCAGCACCTCTCGGTGATCACGCGTCATTATGGCGCGAAATTTCAAACAGAGGGTTGGAACCATACCCGTACAGCAAAGACCTTGCGGGACAGAAAACCGCCGCCGTACACGTACGGCAAAAACATTCATAGGGTTAATGGCTTCATAATGATGAGGATAGCAATAGGGGCTTGTTGGTACAGCATATCTTATTTTGTTATAGCGCAAGCTTGACACACACAACAGAAGGCACATCTGACACACAGCTCTGTGTGTGTCAGATTTGCCTTCTGTTGTCCGAGTCAAGCTTGCGCTATAACAAATTTTTTTAAGATATTCATAATGACCTTTGTCATGCAGAGTGATCATTTTCTTTTGTGTTTCATGGCATTCGGCGCGTAAGGAAAAATGTGCTTGAATAACTTTATGGTCGCTAATGGGCTCTGAGTACGTAATGGATGACAAACTGTCAGGATGGGTCTCAGTATTAAGTCTAAAATGTTGCTGGAGTTAGTTGCCTACGATGCATGTTTTGCTGGTTACTAGTTGATTAAGGTTGAAGTTCAAACAAACATCCACAAAATCTCTTGATTCTGCGCTGATTAGTTGTGAGTGAGAGTGGTTATGCCAATCTATACCTGGGTAGTTAAAATCACCGAAGAGAAGAATATGTGCGTTCGAAAATTACGTTGTAAGTTGGTTTAGCATGTTGCTAAGCTCATGGGAAAATTTTGGGTTAGCATGCAGAGGCCTATAACATGCGCCGATTATAATGGGGTGTGGTGAAGTACGGCACAGAAGCCACAGTATCTCCAAGTTGGGTGTGATGCTGATGGGTGAACATGATAATTCTGGTCCAGCAGCGATCAATACGTCGCCCCCTCGTGAACATGTGCAATCGTTTCGATAAACAGAAAAATCTGGCAAGTCAGCAACAGCTTCAGCGTCAGCAGTATTGTTAGCAAGCTAGGTTTTGGTTAGTATCAGCATATTGCTGTCAGATGACGTGACTATGCTTGGTAGTAGTTCTTGTTTCAGCTTAAATTGCGAATATTAGTGGAGGTTACAGACAACGAAAGAGGGTTGCTTGCTCAGGTACCGGGGCGGGTACTGGCTAATTTTGCAAAAGACGACCACTGTGATATTTCCCTCACCGTCTGCAATGAGTCACTGTATACGAAACATCCTGCACCGATGTGTAGTGTCTTGTAGTGAAGTGAAAATATAACACCTTTGGATTTGGCGAATACTACAAGATGACTGAAGAAGAAATGAAATAGACTTTATACTCTGCACTAACCCTGGCATCATACAAGACGTGGACGTGTTCAGCAAGGTGCGCTGCAGTGACCATAGGATGGTAAGAACTCGAATTAGACTTGAGGGAATGGAAGAAACTGGTACATAAGAAGCCGATCAATGAGTTCGCTGTAAGACGGAAAATAGAGGAACTCCGGATCAAGCTACAGAACAGGTATTAAGCTTTAACTCAGGAAGATGACCGTAGTGTTGAAGCAAAGAACGACAATATTATGGGCATCATTAAGGAGTATGCAATAGAAGTCTGTGGTAACTCCGTTAGACAGGATACAAGTAAGCTATCACAGGAGACGAAAGATCTGATCAAGAAACGCCAATGTGTGAAAGCCTCTAACCCTACAACTAGAATAGAACTGGCAGAACTTTCTAAGTTAATCAACAAACGTAAGACAGCTGACATAAGGAAGTATAACATGGATAGAATTGAACATGCTTTCAGGAACGGAGGAAGCCTAAAAGCATTGAAGAAGAAACTAGGAATAGGCAAGAATCAGGTGTATGCGTTAAGAGACAAAGCCGGCAAAATCATTACTAATATGGATGCGATAGTTCAAGTGGCTGAGGAGTTCTATAGAGATTTATACAGCACCAGTGGCACCCACGACGATAATGGAAGAGAGAATAGTCTAGAGGAATCTGAAATCCCACAAGTAATGCCAGAAGAAGTAAAGAAAGCCTTGGGAGCTATGCAAATGGGGAAGGCAGCTGGGGAGGAACAGGTAACAGCAGATTTGTTGAAGGATGGCGGGCAGATTGTTCTAGAAAAACTGGCCACCCTGTATACGGAATGCCTCATGACCTGGAGCGTACCGGAATCTTGGAAGAACGCTAACATAATCCTAATCCATAAGAAAGGGGAGGCCATAGACTTGAAAAATTATGGACCGATCTGTTTACTGTCCGTTGCCTACAAAGTATTTAATAAGGTAATCACAAATAGAATAAGGAACACCTTAGGCTTCTGTCAACCAAAGGACCAGGCAGGATTCCGTAAAGGCTACTCCACAATAGACCATATTCACACTATCTGGTGATAGAGAAATGTGCGGAATATAACCAACCCTTATATATAGCTTTCATCGATTACGAGAAAGCATTTGATTCAGTCTAAACCTCAGCAGTCGCGGAGGCATTGCGGAATCAAGGTGTAGACGAGCCGTAAGTAAAAATACTGAAACATATGTATAGCGGCTCCACAGCCACCATAGTCCTCCATAAAGAGAGCAACAAAATCCTAATAAACAAAGGTGTCAGACAGGGAGATACGATCTGTCCAATGTTATTCACAGCGTGTTTACAGGACGTATTCAGACACCTGGATTGGAAAGAATTTTGCATAAGAGTTAATGGAGAATACCTTAATAACTTGCGATTCGCTGATGATATTGCCTTGCTTAGTAACTCAAGGGACCAATTGCAAGGCATGCTCACTGACCTGGAGAAGCAAAGCAGAAAGGTGGGTCTAAAAATTAATCTGCAGAAAACTAAAGTAATGTTTAACAGTCTAGGAAGAGAACCGCAGTTTACGGTAGGTAGTGAGGCACTGTAAGTGGTAAGAGATTACATCTACTTAGGGCAGGTAGTGACCGTGGATCCGGATAATGATACGGAAATAATCAGAAGAATAAGAATGGTCTGGGGTGCGTTTGGCAGGCATTCTCAGATCATGACCAGCAGGTTGCCATTATCGCTCAAGAGAAAAGTATATAACAGCTGTGTCTTACCTCTACTCACGTACGGGGCAGAAACCTGGAGGCTTACGAAAAGGGTTCTACTTAAGTTGAGGACGATGCAACGAGCTATGGAAAGAAGAATGATAGGTGTAACATTAAGGGATAAGAAAAGAGCAGATTGGGTGTGGGAACAAACACAAGTTAATGACATCTTAGTTGAAATCAAGAAAAGGAAATGGGCATGGGCAGGACATGTAATCAGGAGGGAAGATAACTGATTGTCATTAAGGGTTACGGACTGGATTCCAAGGGAAGGGAAGCGTAGCTGGGGGTTGCAGAAAGTTAGGTGGGCAGATGAGATTAAGAAGTTTGCAGGGACAACACGGCCAGAATTAGTACATGACCGGGGTAGTTGGAGAAGTATAGGGGAGGCGTTTGCCCTACAGTGGGCGTAAGCAGGCTGATGATGATGATGATGACAAGATGACTGCGCGCGGATTGGACAGGACGAGAGAAGTCTTCACCGATGCTATGTGTTCTTTAGTTTCCAGACGTTAGAAAGAATAGTGTCTTTAGTTTTGTAGAACAACAATTTAGCTATTATTGGGTGGCGACGGTTATCAGAATAGCGTCTGAGACAATGTGCGTGTTCGATTTCTTTAGGGTTGATTGTTATGTTAAGGCAATCCTGGCAGTGACGAATGAGGTGCTGCGATCGCTTTACGTTCATGTGCCGGACGCCCCCGAAAAGCCGGGACCCAAGCCCGGACAGCAAAGACAACACCAACATTGTGCTGGAACATCGATCAAGCTGCTGGCTAAAGCAGCTGCCCCTGGAACATGGGCTTCTACCAGAGACGACCGAGAAGATTGTGGCCAAGACAGCCCCAATGGCAGCTGTAGCGTCCCCAATAGTTTCACAACAGCCCAGAGAGCCACCGATGTTCCGCAGTTCTACATTCGAAGACCCGGAAAGCTGTCTGGAGACGTGTGAGAGGGTTGCTACGTTTAACAGCTGGGACAGCGACGACAAGCTGCGACATGTATATTTCGCATTGGAAGACACCGCCAGGACATAGTTTGTGAATCCAGAAGCCACCTTAACGGCGTGGGACCTGTCCTGAAGCGGCTTCCTGAAAACATTTACAAGCATCGTGCGAAAACAGCGAGCCCAAGCTCTACTAGAAACCAGAGCGCAGCTGCCAAATGAGACGATCGTGATCTTCGCAGAGGAGATGGCCCATCTATTCCGCCACGTCGACCCGGAAACATCTGAACAGAAGAAAGTCTGCCCACTCATGGGTGGTGTGAGAGGAACTTTTCGCCGGAATGGTAAAAAGCCCACCAAACACTGTCGACGAGTTTTTCGCCAGGCCACAAGCATCGAGATGACACCGGAAATGCGGAAACTGCAATTCGGCCGCCACACCAACTCAAGAAACTATGGCGGAGTCAATCACTGGCCACCGGCAATCTACGCAAGACTATCAGGGCAGTTGTACGAGAGGAGCTTCACAAGCTCTTCCCTTCATAGCAGCCTCAAGTGGCCTCAATCACCGAAATCGTCAAAGAAGAGGTCCAGCGATCTCTTGGAGTTCCCGAGGTGCAACCACAATCACCGCAACCCCAGCCGGAAGCAATGATCTACGCCGTCAGCACCTGCCATCAAGGTCTCCCTCAACAACTGCGCCAGGGCCCTGTAACGCCGCCATTCCGCCGTCCGCCGCCAGCACGCCCACCCATTGCCCAGCGCAGCTACCAGAGGAAGGCAGACATCTGGCGCACTCCTGATCACCACCCGCTCTGCTACCACTGCGGAGAAGCGGGTCGTGTCTACCGATGATGCCCATACCGGGAGATAGGACTGCGAGGCTTCGCCTTTAACGCGGTGCAACCACAGCTTGGCGAACGACCTCTCGATATCGCAGACTACCTCGCCGCTACTCAGTGGACATTTCGACGACCGCTGATCGTGTTCGCCGCTATTGCTCCCCTTTGAGTGTAACTTGCTTTTGTGGGTGCAAGTTCGCCCAATAAAACGCTAGTTTCGCCATTCACCGTTTTGCTTTCTTCACCGTCACTTCCACGTGACATCTTATTCAATAACGATAACCAGATAACCATCGATAACATTCGAGAAACTTAAGATGCATGCAGACGCGTCCTGCGCTGTGCGATAACATTCGTGAAACATGGTCACCCGATAAAGATAAACCGGTACACGTGTCATTACCCTCTCTTCAAAAAAAAAAAAAAGCATCGTCGCGATGCTACAAACATAAGAGAGCGAAACACAAAAGGACACTTGTTAAGCAAAAGTAACAAAACAACAAAAAGAAACAAAGTCCAAAGGCCAGTTACGCGAAGTCCCAAAGTTGATTAGCGCTGGTAGTATGGCTTGAGTCGCACAACGTAGACTATTTCAGGTCTGAGGCAGCAGAAGCTTGAAGTGGGCGTGTTGGTTTTGCATGCTTGATGAAAAGAGCGCTACGAAGACGCGGACTAAAAGAACAACATCAACATCAACAACAGTCCGCGTCTTCGTAGCGCTCTTTTCATCAAGTATTTCAGGTCGTGAGCGGCGCCGCTGTGATAGTGAAATGCCATCTAGCACGACCTCATAGTCCAGTGCGCCAATACGTCGGATGATCTTGTACTGTCCGAAATAGCATCGCAGTAGTTTCTCACTAAGTCCTTGTTGGCGTATCAGGGCCCAAACCCAAACACGGTTGCCGGGCTGGTACTCGACGTAGCGTCGTCGAAGGTTGTAGTGTCGACTGTCAGTCTTCTGCTGGTTCTTGATCCGCATGCGGGTGAGCTGGAACGTTGAAGATAGGTGACGACGTCAAGATTCTCTTCGTCGGTGACGTGCGGCAGCATGGCGTCGAGAGTAGTCGTCGGATTGCTGCCGTCAACCAGCTGGAACGGCGTTTCTTGCACCGGCGTGTTGTAAGCAAAGGTTACGTACGGCAGGACCGTGTCCCATGTCTTGTGCTCGACGTCGACGTACATTGTTAGCATGTCAGCGAGGGTCTTGTTCAGGTGTTCCATGAGGTCATTCGCCTGTGGGTGGTAGGCAGTTGTCCTCTTGTGGCTTGTCTAGCTGTATTGCAGAATGGCTTGGGTTAACTCTGCTGTAAAGGCCGTTCCCCTGTCGGTGATGAGGACTTCTGGGGCACCATGTCACAGCAGGATGCTCTCGATGAAAAATTTAGCCACTTCGGCTGCACTGCCTTTCGGCAGGGCTTTAGTTTCAGCGAAGCGGGTAAGGTAGTCCATCGCCCCGGTGATCCGCTTATTTCCGGATGTTGACGTCGGAAACGGTCCCAACAGGGCCATCCCGATCTGCTGAAAAGGTCAGCCAAGGAGGCTTGATCGGCTGTAGTACAGTGCAGTCCACTTATAACGATACCACATATAACAATATATCGGTTGTAACGATGGGTTCCCATGAGAGTGCGATTTTATGCATTAGGTCTATGGGGAAAAAAAACATTTATAACGATAGGTTATTCACAGCATATCAGATATAATGATAAAAATTTTGCCATTTGGACGGCGTTTTTCGTTCCAAATAATCATAACATTTGCGGTGCTTAGTTCCCTGAAACGAACGATGTCGAGACGAGGCAATGTTTACCTCCGTAAGTTTGTATCTGCCGCCATTACGGCGCAGCGTGTCCCGCCCGTGCACCGGAGAGTACCTGAGTAGGCGCAGCGCGCCACAAAATGGCGCTAGCTGCTTCATGCGCGTCTGCCACAGTCGCTCCGAAAGAGAGAGAGAAAAAAAAAGCGACAAGCAAAGCAGCTCGGTGGCGCCTGTCCCGCACTCAGTCTCTCTCTCTAGCGAGAGCAGGCCGACGCCACTGAAGCAGCGTGCAACCAACGGTACAACTCAGTGACCCAGTTCGAAGATGGCGCCGACAAAGCGCGAAGCTGTTTCGCTTGACATGAAGATGGACATTTTGCAGGACTCTCGACGCGGCTTCAAGGTGAGCGTCCTTGTGAAGAAGTATGAGCTCGCCCAGTTGACGATATCAACCATCTTGTAAACCGGGAGCACCGCAGTTGTGAAGGCAGGAGCTATCAGCGGCCATGCCAATCAGCGAAAAAGGGTTAGAGACCCTTTGTACGCCGATGTTGAAGAGGTGCTTTACCAGTGGTTCATCACAACCCGCGCGCTTAATATGCCTATTAGTGGGCCAATACTTGCCACCAAAGCGAAAAACTTCGCTTTTCTTCTGGGACGCCCAAATTTTGAGCTTGGGGGAGGCTGGATTCAGAGCTTTAAAGAGCGGCACGGAATCGTTCACAAAAATGTGGTAGGGGAAGCGGCGTCTTTGGACATGCAGGCAAAGCAGCAGTGGCTGCAGACAAAGCTGCCCGGCGTGCTGGAGCGCTACGCGGAGAAGGACATATATAATTGCGACGAAACTGCTCTGTTTTTTCAAATGTTGCCGTCGAAGACTCGCGCTCCTAAAGGAGAGCGATGCCCCCGCGGGAAGCACTCGAAATTTAGGGTGACCGTGTTGCTGGACGGGAGCCATCGCCTCAAGCCTTTCATGATCGGGCGGTCAAAGAAGCCAACGTGCTTTAAGAATCAGCACATCCCGGTCTGCTATCGCAGCAGTAAGAAGGCGGGGATGACCCGCGACCTGTTCAAAGAATGACTGCTCGAGTTCGACAGTATAATCGAAGGCCAAGGAAGAAAAGTAGTGTTGCTACTTGACAACTGTAGCGCACACAGCGTTAACCCGAAGCTAACATCTGTCAAATTGATGTTTCGGCCTCCGAATACTACGGCAGGCCTGCAGCCGTTGGACGCCGGCGTGATCGCCATCTGTAAAGTCCGGTATCGGCGGCACATGCTGGAGTGGCTAATTTTAGCCATGGACAGCAAAGCTCCTGGCACGTGGGTCATGCAGACCTGAAGATCAGCCTTTTGAAAGCCGTGCGCTTCGTTTATGGTGCAAGGTATGAAGTAAAGCAGTCAACCATATACAACTGCTTCAAAAAGGTGGGCTTTGTGCGTCAGGACGAACTTCCCCAATCCACTGAGACCAACACGGTGGAAGCCGCTGACATAACCGAGCTCTGGGAGCTCGTTCCTGCTGGTGACACAGGTGGTGTGTCGATGGAGGAGTTTTTGACTGCAGATAGTGCTGCCTCGTTCTGCGATGAGGTCACCAACGAGGCGATTGCCGAAGATGTGCTGTCTCGACAGATGGCAAAGTTGTGCGACGGTGGTGACGGCAGCAGCGACAGTGACGAGATTGACAGTGGCTCCTTGACCCCGACCACGATGTTCACACAAAGTGCACTGATGTCGATCGACTCCTTAATTGATTTTATGCATACTAAAGTATTGCCGCCAGTGTTCACGCAGCAGCTGGAATCCATGCACACCGTGGTTGTGAAGCTGAAGCTGCCGCAAAAGCTAGTGCAGATTTCGGACTATTTCGGCGCGCCTAACCCTTCATTGTCATTGGCGCTAGAAATAAAGTTTGTTTTTCACAGCCTACTTTCTACATCATCTATTCTTTAGAGCAAGTAGCGAATTTGAGTTCAGAGCTGCAAAGGTATCTTCCGCGTTTTTTATTTTAAAAAATTTTTTTAATAACTGCGGTCCAGATATAGCGATCATCGGTTATAATGATCATATTTTTCGTCTTTCTCCATATAGTTATAAGTGGACTGCACTGTAATCTCGCTGGCCTGATCGGTGGTG
The DNA here is from genome assembly GCF_023375885.2 of Dermacentor andersoni. Taxonomy (NCBI): domain Eukaryota; kingdom Metazoa; phylum Arthropoda; class Arachnida; order Ixodida; family Ixodidae; genus Dermacentor; species Dermacentor andersoni. The sequence goes on along the minus strand of NC_092824.1, from coordinate 2,893,613 downwards.
TCTTGCGTCGCTGACACTATCGGCATGTCTTGATTTAACAGGTGACGGCGGTTAGGTGCAGCCAGTAATACCTTGTATCCTCGATAGCGTCCGGGAGAAACTGAAGTGCCTAGCGGTTGGATCGTCATGTAGGGCATGCAGTACTTCTGGACGCAGCGCCGATGGAACAACAAGAAGGTAGTTAACACGGACTGGTGAGAACTTCACGAGTAGGTTGTTTTGAAGAGGGAACGAAGACAATCCACGCTTAAATGCCCTAGGGACAACGTCGGTGTGCCCTTTCAAATACTTGACGAGGCCTTTTAGCTCTGGGTCTGCTCATTGCCGTTTAGTGAAGTCTTCTGCACTTATTCCAAGGAAGGCGTCGTCGTCCTTGTCGTCTTGCAGGGGGGGATTGATGTGGGCACATGATAGGCAGTCAGCATCAGAGTGTTTTCGTCCGGACTTGTAGGTTACCGTGACATCATATTCTTGCAGTCTGAGGCTCCACCACGCCAGCCGTCCTGAAGGTTCCTCTAAGTTAGCTAGCCAACACAACATGTGATGGTCGCCGACGACTTTGAATGGCCTGCCATATAGATAAGGGCGAAATTTTGCTGTAGCCCAAGCGATGGTGAGGCATTCCTTTTCGGTCGTAGAATAATTGCCTCCCGCTTTTGACAATGACTGGCTAGCATAAGCTGTTACCTGTTCAACTCCGCTCTTTCTCTGGACTAGAATGGCACCGAGGCCTAGGCTACTGGCGTCAGTATGGATTTCTGTATCGGCTTACTTGTCAAAGTGCACAAGTCAGTACAGAGGCGGCTTCAGGTCTGGTTTACACAAATGGCTGTGCCGCTTTGCGGACTTCTTCGTAGACAATATCTATGAGGAATGTTACGGTCGGTTGAAATCGCACTCCCTGTAGTCGATCGAGCTCCTCACGCACCACACCATGCACAAGCTCTCGAAGCGCATCAGTGTCACAGGGCAATGAGAGAGAAGATGCTGATCCCAGGCTGATTTGGGGATCATAGACTGAGGAGCATTGCTGAAGGGCTCACTCCATTGTTGTCACCTCACTGACGAACTCAGCTACTGTAGCTGGAGGCCTTCGCATCAGTCCAGCAAACAGCTGCTCTTTTACTGTGCACATGAGCAGGTGGACCTTCTTCACGTCTGTCATGATAGGGTCAGCACGCTTGAAAAGCCGCGACATGTCCCTACGAACATGGCTACACTTTCATTCAGCTTTTTAACTTACTCTGAAGGGCTTGCTCTGCTCGCTCTTTTTTTGCGGGACCGCTGTACGTATCCCGTATCTGCCATTGGAATTCTTGCCAGGTGGTGATGGATGGCTCGTGGTTAGCGAACCATGTTCGGGCAGAGTCCTCTTGGGCGAAGTACACATTCCTTGACTTTTTCTCTTTATCCCAATAATTCACGTCAGCCATACGATCGATGTCATCGAGCCAGTCTTCCGTGTCCTCAAAAGGCTCACCATGGAACTGCGGCGGACAGCGTGGTCCCCTACCGTTTCTCTCCTGTGTCTGGCTTGCGGTTGTGGTGGACACTCTGGCAGATCTTGCAGGCCGTATTCCGGAGGCAGTCTTTGAAGCCGTCGGTTTTTGCGTAGGTTGACCGCTTCCAGTTCCTGGGTGTCAGAGTACATAGACACGTACCCAGCACCTCCACCAGTTTTTCACAGACAAAGCCACAAAAGACTTCAGTCGACGCTATAGATCTTTTATAAAGCTGTCCTGGCACCTTCGTCGTTGTCTTCTTCTGCGAGCAACCCAACGTGCCTAGCATGTTGCACTGAATTGCACCAAGTGGCTGTCAGTTGTGTCAAGGTCGTGGCAATATTGTACACTTTCTGAGTAAGTTTATTGTTTTTTGTTATTATAAACGTAAATATCACTCAGCATCATCGATCTTCCACGTGACCTCTGGCCTGGCTACCTATCGTAAACTGCTGTTCTCTTCCGAGACTGCTAAACATTACTTTAGTTTTCTGCAGATTAATTTTTAGACCCACCCTTCTGCTTTGCCTCTCCAGGTCAGTGAGCATGCATTGCAATTGGTCCCCTGAGTTACTAAGCAAGGCAATATCTTCTGCGAATCGCAAGTTACTAAGGTATTCTCCATTAACAGTGATGTTACTCGGGCGCAAAAGGGCTGCATAGAAGAAGGTGGGAAGGAAGCCGAACCTTGCCCAACACGTGATAGCACGTCAAAGGTGTTTTAGCGCATTAGAAAGTCTAAAACCATTTCTAAAAGAAATACATCCATTGGAAGTGTCTAAGCATGCAGTGATTTCTTTGGAAAATGAGTATAAACTTTTGAAACAATTTTCTTATCTGCAGTCTTTACTTAAAACTTTGTATGGACGCTGACAACACTGATTACTAGATGCAATGGCAATCTTGGAGGTTGTGCATCAGTGCATGACTTTGTTCATTTTCACAAGGTGGCTCCACTTTTTAACATGTGTTAGCTCGAAACAAGAAATTACTCTCTTGCATGAAGAAAAGTTAGCAGAAGCACATAAAATACAATTTCAGGCAATGCAATATTGTATACAAGCAAAAGAACTCTGCCTGCATGACATTTGGTTACGTGATGGCAAACGTATTTGTCGCACTGTGTCACCGTTGGAGCAACGCGACATGTCCTTCTTGCACCGCTTTTAGAGCAAAAGTAAAAATATACTTTCTTGTTTCTGGGATACAATCATACTCGTTTCTGTCACTATGACACACAACCTTCTCATTACCACCACAACATAAAGACATGTTCTGAGTGGTAGACAGTCCCTTTAAGATTTAACAAAGTGACAGTAAAATATTAGGTTCATTTTAGGTGGGAGTAGTACAAGCTAAAATTATGTGCGCAATAAGTTGTGCAGGACATAGTAATAATGCAGGTGGGTCGTAATTGTAGAGCATTGTAATGGAGAGAAGCAGACAAAGAGCTGAATGCGTGGTTTACTTCTGCCTCTTCTCGCTCCTGCACCCAGGTGCCACTTCATTATACTCGGCCACGCTACTGCAAATGGCTCTGGGAATGAGAAGTTTCTGAAGGTGACTCTGGTGGGATGCATTGGCTGTTTCAGGTCGGCTGCTGTTAAGAAAGCGCGCCATGAGATCCTGGACATTGTGAAGAGCGGCCGGCTGCACTGACATGCCGTGCTAGCAGCGAAACCATCTGTTGATTTGTTGGGTGCATCTTTGCAGCGTTTCTAAAGCACTCGAATCGCCTGAACTCGGCGAAATATTGTGTGCCCCCGAGTCATCCATGTACAATGATGAAATGAAGGGCAATTCCTGGTCATCACGTCGTGGGTTACTGCAAGAGTTCTGTCGTTGTCCACCAGGAGGTGGTTGGTTCCAGACATGCTACAACAGCGTCTGCGCCGAAACCTGTCTCTTGCATGTCTGATAGATAGACTTGGGCCACACGGAAAGATCTTCGATGATGATCTTAGCTGTGTTGGTTGCTTCGGCATCTTTGAGCAAGATGTCGCTGAGCATGGCACAAAAGGTCTTCGGCCAATGGCTGCCCAGAGAACTGGATATGTGGCACCGGAGTGTCAGGAAGTATCTTGTTTTCGTAGTCAGTGCACCCGTTTGGAGTCTGCAGTGGTCGAACGCCTAGTATGAGAGGAGCTGGTGTCTCTCTGTGCCTTATTATTGGAGAGCGCGAAGGCAACGTCAACAACTGCTGAGGATGGAAAGTGGTCATGGTCTCTGGAATTGATGGTGTGGTGTTGGGTACAAGAGTAGGGCAGATGGCGAGGCACGCTGCCAAAACGTTCCCGGGTGCAGCGGCGAGATGATGCGGCTTCTGAGCGTTGCTGGGTTTTCATCGCAGCAGCTCGGCCAGTGTTGTCTGCCGTGTGAAAGTAGCAGCGGTGACCTTTTGCGTGTTTAGAGGTTGTGGTGGAGCCGATGGTGTTGGTTTGTGATGCGTCGCCTGGTGGTGGATCAACGCGGAAGCGGTGGTTGCAATGCGCTTCCCGTGGTCTGGGGGTGAAGCCGACAGTGACGCCCGGTGAGCCACTGTCTGAGGCGGTGCAGGCTGCGAACTTCTCTGTTGAGGCATTACTGGGCACACCTGCCACAGGATCGAAGTGGCAGCTCTCCGGATCACCATGCGCAGAACTGCGCTGGTTGCACTTACCGCAGGCATGAAGAAGCTGGCTGAAAGCAGCTATCAGAGCTGCATTTCATTCAGGAGTGCAGTTCGTAGTTGTCCCATGAATTGGCCACACCACAAAGTCGTTTTGTTGCAACTAAAGCCCCTCCATACACGTTTCCGTCGACCAGGTTAAGTACCGCCAACCTACCCTCCTCCTTCGCGCTCCTCTCCCATTCACCCCCTTGGTTCCGGCGTCAAGCGGAACTTACGTAGCTGCAGCTTCCTGTTCCGAGTGGAAGTGACGCTATGGTTTTTGTTTTTGTTTTTTAGCGTTGTTTACTTTCGCGTCGATGGAGAGGCTTTAATTGCACAAGCTGCGGTTTAAACTGTGAATGTGATTCCATCCAAGAACCACCGCCTGTTGTAATCAGCAATGTGATCGTGTTCGCTGCTTCGCGTCAACCTGCGACGGGTTGTCCCACGAGAGACAACGTACAGCGGAATGTAGTGCCTGGGTCATAGCCTCCTCTATGTCTCCTCTAGGAGGCTATGGCCTGGGTGCTCGGAGACCTCTGCCGTTTTTCGCGCATCTGGAAAACAGCGACTGCGAACTACTACTTCAGCGGAATACAACAGCTTGTCCCCTTTGCATTCTTCTCATGGTGACTGCCACAGCTCTGCTAAGCACGCGCGGCCATCTCACCATCGTCTAACAGCAGTCAAAGAGGAAATTCCCGCAGCGCAACTCCAGGAAGCGGAAACGGCGGAACCGGAAATATTGAAACCGGAAGTGCCGGAACCGGAAATGCCGGAACCAGATTTGGTGTGAGGGGAAAAGGCGGCGCACGACAAAGGTTGTCGCTACTTAAGAAAGCAGCGCTGGCGCGTGGATCGAGGGGCTTTAGTTGTAACCAGCCATCTCTTTTGTTTTGACTGCGTGATTGCATCACCCCAGGCATTGATAGCTCAAACCCAAAGGATGGTGGCATCTTGAAAGCTGTTAAACGCCAATATTTTACCAAAGCCGGTGGCTGGAAGTCGCAGCCTCATCTCCAGCTGGATGCCTGTCCAGCTGCCCAAGGAACCAGTGCAGTGTCCACAGACAGTGTGGTCGTTGTGGTAGTCACGGCAGCTGGTTTTACCACCAAGGAACTATCAATGGCATACCTTGGTCGCTTGAAGGTCGAAGTAGTGCCTGGGTCAGTACGTCAGCGTGGGAAGCGTGGACGTAGTCCCAGACAGGATGGATCCAAGATGGAGGGGCCAAAGTGCCGTCTCAGTATGAGGTTGAAGTACGGCGCAACCGTTGACTGATGCGAAGGCTCTTATCATAATCTGGAGCTGTTGTGGCACCTTGGTGATGGCTTGGATAAGGTTATTGCTACAGTCCTGCCCTAGAGGTGCCGAGGAGGCTTGCTCGTCGTCCCCGTATGGTGTGGTGGGTACTTGTGACGGGGTTAGGGTGGCGGGCTCCATAACCAAGGAAGTGTGTACGGCGTTCCTTGGCAGGAGGGACCCCGCACGCTGGAGAACCGCGAGGGCACACTTAAGGCTAAAATATCTTAAGGTAGGTTCATTGTAGGCTGCGCTGTTATAGCGGAGAGAAGCAGACAAAGGGCCATTGTGCCGAACGCCTGGCTTCTGCCTCTTCTATTCTTGCACCCGCAGTGCAAGTGCCCACAGCCAAGTGCCGCTTTCTTCTTCATTACAAGCATGTAATTCTTATTTGACTAATAAAAATATAGGTAATGGTTGACTATTGGCAATAGTGAAATCCAGGATGTGCCTGTTTGTCTGTCCAGCCCTGTGTTCGATGGCCTGTACGATTTCTGCTCGATGTACACGGGGGCCTCCCTGGAAGGAGCCGTCAAGCTGAACAATGAGGTGAGTGCATGTAAGTCATATGGTACGACCACATCACAGGATATTGGTGCTATCTTTTTGATGGTAGATTCGGGATGCACAGAATGATAGCTATGCAACTGGCTTTGAGGTGGGGCATAGGATTCAAGTGGCAGCATTGTTAACGACTAAGTTCAATGAGCTAGCTGTGATGTGATTACTGTTCCGGAATCTTCCACTGAAGTTTGGCTCGAGAACAGGAGCTGCATGTAAAGATGCGACCGTTGATTGAGAGGTGGTAGCTGTGCAGCCTGTGTAAGGGGCTGTAGGTGGATTGAATCATATGCATGTCTCTGACGTGATAGTGAACGGCAATTGTGAAATCGTTTCACAGACAGGACACTTAAAACATGGACTATGACTAATGGTGCATTCGACTGGTTCCTACCACTCTCCAACGTGGCTTGTGGTGGTGTAAAGCCCTCTAGAGATTAGAGCCGGAGAAAGCCTGCCCCAGCTGAACATGTCAGGTGCTCCCAGGGCAATCGGAGTAGCCATATGATCCAGTCTGTTGGATGTCAGTCGCACTCCCAGCTCGAAGGTGAAAACGCCTCTGAACTGGTGCACGGTGCTTTCATTGGACCAGGAGAATGTCTTTCAAGTGCTTGATTTCAACCAGCCGAATTTAAACCGTACCACAAGAGTGCTCAAAAGCAGCCAGTTTAGTGTATCATAAATCACACAATCATGAACATTGTGTTTATGTGATGTAGTGTTAGTCCATATCTTAACAAGTGAGCTGCCTTTGGAATGGGAATGCCCAATAAATGAACCCATCAATATCTTTTGAGTTGTAAAATCACTTGCAACAGCGCCTGGCTTCTGCTGGCGAAATGCAGGCAAGGCAGAAGGGTTGAAATCTGGGCCAGTTGGTACATACTTGAACGAACAAAACAGTCAAAAACACAAAGGACAAGAGGAGAGGTTCACACCACAACGACTGGACTATCAACTGAGGTTTATTAGAATCAGTGTAGTCCCAGCAAGGCCAGCAGAGCATGCGCAACTGCATCATCGCTAATCACATAGCCTGAAAAGACAAGAAACGCTTCTATCGTGACCAACCTAGAAATTCAAATTCTTTTTTAAGTAAGCGCGCCGAGGTTGTACTAACGCAGTCATTACCTAATAAACTGATGTAGTACGCTTCCAAGATTTCTCGCTCTTCTTTGCCCTTGCCCCTACCAAGAATCATCACATTGCTGAACAAAGGGTAACAACCACACTCATTGCAATGGCGAGGCAAGTTTGCACCGTTATCTGACCCCAGGGAGGAGTGGTGCTCACGCAGGCGGTCATTAATACATCGACCGGTTTGGCCTATGTAAAATCTTTCGCACGTGAGAGGGAACTTATAGACAACCCCTGCAGCACATGCCGTAAAACGGTTTTCATGCTGCGTTGTGCAAACGTGGTTCCTTGCCCTGCCTCGAGAAATGCGCGAGTACAGACCCGAAAGCTTACAAGGGGCAGAAAACACAACACTTACTCCCTGCTTGGCGGCAACCTTCTTGATGTTGTGGCTCACTTTATGCACAAACGGCATAACTTCAAGTTTCCTACGTTCAGTTGCCCCATCATCTACCAGCTTCGTACGTTCCTTCTTTAGCCTCTGAAGCAGCGATTCAGCCACCGCTTTCAAAAGAGGCAGAGGGAACCCTGCGGCTTCTAAACGTTGGGATTGTGCGTCAAAGCTGCTTTTAATGGCGTGGTGACAGCTTCTTTCAAGTGCATTGCGGAAACAATTGATTGCAATCCCTCTTTTTACAATCTTTGAATGTGCAGATCCAAATGGTAAAAGAGCTTTCTTGCCCCTAGGTGAAAACATGGGCACCGGTCATGGCCAACATTGGAACAACGAAATGGGAATAGAATCCTTAAAGGGCCACTCACCAGGCCCCATAGCGAATTTCGGTTACCGTAAAAACCCGCATATAATGCAAGTTTAAAAGCACTTCCTGTTGGGCTAGTTGGCAGCTGTTCATTTGACTCAGCGCATTCGAAATTAGTGAAGAGAGGAATTGCGTCACTCTGCCTTGAGTTCGCGCTCTGGAAGTCGTGTGTTCACAAGATGGCATTGAGTTTCAAGAATCAATTGGCTAGCCTGGCTTCAGCTGGGTTCCCTGGTTCATTCATAACAGGAGTAGCCAAAAGCCTCTTACAAAATATAAAGAGAAAGGCAATGAGAGCTGGAGCAGAGGCCCCTGGGCAAGAGGTGAGACCGGTGTCCGTGCCATATGTGCACAAGGTGGCCCACAATGTGAAGAAGGTGGCGAGCAGACGTGGCGCCCCACTTGTGTTTTCAGCCCCAAGGAAGCTCGGAAGCCTTTGTTCTCAAATCGCAAAAATAAAAGAAAAGAAAAGTGTGCCGAAGGGTTTGTGTATGAGATTCCCCTCTCGTGCGGTCGTTTCTATATAGGTCAGACCGAGCGCTGCGTTAATGAGCATGAGGATAGCAATAGGGGCTTGTTGGTACGGCATATCTTATTTTGTTATAGCGCAACCTAGACAAGGACAACAGAAGGCACATCTGACACACACAGCGCTACTTTCAACAACAGATTTATTTCTCGTTCTCGTCGCTATATATACACCCTTGACCCATCATACACCACGTGTAACATTTTTGGAAAAATAAACAAAAGATATAAACTGGGAACCACACGTAGGAAGTTTCTTGACTTACATATTCAAAGACATGTACACGTTCAACGTGAACAAAGATAATTCAGCTCTTTTGAAGATAATGAAATGGAAGGTTTACTGACGCATGCATCGCCGAATGTCGGTATAGTAATACAGGTACATCCATTGACAATTTTTTAGAATTACTTAGGTTTTATTTGTCATCTACGTTTATCGAGAACAAAGGTACCCTGTATCTGCAGAAACAAGGAGTGTGTATAGGTTCTTGCCTAGCACCAGTGCTAAGTAATCTCTTTTTAGCCAAACTTGACAGAGACCTGTCACAGCGCCTTCACTAATCTAAGGTTGTAAAAGTTTTTAGATATGTTGACGACTTTTTAGTTCTAATTGACTGTTCATCTGCTTGTTTTACTAATAAATGTGCTCCTGTTTTTACCACTATTCGTGACTGTCTAAATCCACTAGAAGTGACCTTTGAAATGCCATGTGACGGGAGGATTAGATTCCTTGACATCAAGTTTGTGCTCACCGATAACGAAACCTGCTGGTGTTACGAACCTAGGGCAAGTAAGCCACCTTTACCATTTCATTCCGCGCATACAAAGCTTGTGAAGAGGGGAATCGCGAAGATGTGTTTCAGCGAAGCACTGAAAAAATCATGCCAACACCTAATGTACGATAGCTTCGAACGGCAAGCCTCGCGTTTAAGCTGCGCTGGTTACCCGAGCCACGTGCTTGTGTCAGTCGCCGAAGGACTGCTTAAGAAGGCGCAGCAAAGCAGTTTGGAGCAGGTGCACGTGTCGAGCACTGACATAAACAAAGGAAAGGTTGCCGTCATCCCCTACATACACGGATTCTCCCATAGAATAAAGAAGATTGCTGGAAGGAGCGGCATTAACGTTGTGTTTTCGGCACCTAATAAATTGGTCAGCCTCTGTAAAAACACAAGGCCAGAAAGAATCCCACGTAGCGCATGCGAAAAAGAACATAAAAACAAATTCGTTGATTGCATCACCGGTGTGGTATACCGTATTCCTCTCAGCTGTGGACAATCCTGCATCGGTCGAACAGGCAGATGCAGAAATGACAGGCTACGAGAACATAGTAACAAAGTTAACAATGTGGCCGCTGACGGCTTTCTTGCCATCCATTGCCAGAGATGCAAGTGCAAACCAAGATTTAAAGAAACAGTGATCATGAGTAGAAGCAGGTGTGAAATGACGCGCTTGATAATAGAAGCCAGACACATATCAACATTCGGCGATGCATGCGTCAGTAAACCTTCCATTTCATTATCTTCAAAAGAGCTGAATTATCTTTGTTCACGTTGAACGTGTACATGTCTTTGAATATGTAAGTCAAGAAACTTCCTACGTGTGGTTCCTGTGGTGTTGACCGAAGGTGGAAGTCAGACTCCAGCCGTAAAAGCCGTTTATTTAACATACACAACGAATATATATAATGAAGAACAGAAGCGCCCCCTGGGGAATAAACAACTGAAATGAATAACGAAACTGAATATAACATACTCCCTCCCTTATTTTTAGTGGTTAGTTGTTAGTAAGTATTAGTAAGGAAAACCCCAAAGCATGCACACTGTACTTATTTACACATATTTACAACCTATGTACACAATGTAAGACCACCAACTAATTGTTCTGATAGTTTTGGAGCCAGGCCGGTGGCCGGCGCTCTCGGGTCGGCCGTGTTGGACGTCGCACTGGCGACGGGCTCGTTGAGTGCTGCTGCTGCGGTATGCCAGGAGACAGTGCCTGCGTCCTGGGAGAAGGAGGCTGTAGCACGGCAGGCTGCAGCACATCGGGAGACAGCGGCTGCGGCGTGACAGGCTGTAGCACCTCAGGAGACCGCGGCTGCGGCGTGGCAGGTGGGCCCGGTTCCCAGGTGCCCCTCTCCGGAACCCTGGAAAGCTTGGAGGCATTCCACGTATGGCCGTCTCCAAGTCGGAAAGAGGCTGGTCCCCTCCTTTTGATCACCTCAGTGGGTGAAGAAAAGGCGCAGTCTCCCTTGAACCGAACGGACGGTTTTTTGACACGGACAGAATCGCCTACGGCTATCTTCGTCTTCTTGGCGGCTCTCCTTTTGTCCGTGTAGTGCTTGCTGCTTTGCTGCTGACACCGAACCCTTTGACGAAGTCGCGCCAACTCCTTGGCTGGATCTTCCGTAAATGCTGGTGCCAAGGAACCCACGATATCCAGCCTGGTTCGGGGCGTTCTACCATGAAGCAGAACTGCTGGGGCGACCCCGATGGTGGCGTGCGGAGTACAGCGGTAAATGGCAAGGTATTCTGTGACAGCTTGCCGGAGTGGTCGTCTTTCGAGGAGTGAGACTTGAATGAAGTTTTTCAATGTGCGATTGAAACGTTCTATTTGCCCATTGGCTTGGGGGTAGTATACTGAAGAATGTGAAAGACTGATGCCTCTGTGTTGCAGGAAAGTTATGAACTCACGCGAAGTGAAGTGAGGTCCATTGTCACAAACGATCTCTTCCGGGTAGCCTTCACGGGCAAAAACACTTCTTAAAAAGTCTTTCACGGTGCTCGTGGACACTTCGCTGCAAAAATACACCTCTGGCCATCTAGAATGGTAGTCAACAAGCGTTACAGCAAATCTGCTGTTGTAGGCTGCATGCTCCAAAGGACCAACAATGTCTAGGCCAAGCTTTTGCCACGGTCGCTCAGGTCATTCAACAGGTGGCAACGGTGCTGGTGATGTTTTGGCGGACTTATCTGCCTCCAGGCAGATATGGCAGTTTTTTACTGCCGTTTCCACTTGCTTATCCATTCGTGGCCACCAGAATCGCTCACGCAGTCGCGCCTTCGTGCGCGTGATACCCGGATGTGTCTCGTGCGCGATGCCGATGATCTGAGCCGTGAGGGAGGACGGAACAACGAGGCGCTCTCCACGCAGTAGCAGGTTATCGACAACAGAAAGTTCTTCCCGAATGGCGTAGAATGGTTTCGCCTCTTCTGGTATGGACTTCTTTGGCGGCCAGGAACTCAGCACGAATGACTTGACGGTTTCCAGGCAACTGTCGTCGAGGGCGGCCTGCCTGAACTTATCCTTGGTCACGCAGGCTGGCTCAATGAACGAGACAATTTCTTCCTCCTTAGCAATCTCAGCCTCCGAGGTAGGTGCTGGTAGCCGAGAAAGTGCATCTGCTACAGTGTTTGTGGACCCCTTGCGGTATTCAACAGTGAAATTGTAGCAAAGCAGTTGTGCACTCCAGCGTGCGATTCGAAGTGGGCGTCTTCCATGTCCTTGTGACGACAGCAAGGACACCAGTGCCTGGTGGTCTGGTCGAATTGTGAAATGGCGACCCCACAGGTACGTGTGCCATCGCTCACACGCCCAAATGCACGCAAGAGCTTCTCGTTCACCGACTGAATATTTTCGCTCTGCAGGCGACAGTGTACGAGATGCGAAAGCGACTGTGAGGAGCTCGTGGCCACTTTGTTGCTGCAGGACTGCTCCCAGCCCTCAGTCGGACGCGTCGGTCGACACAATGACTGGCAATGACGGATCGAACATCTGGAGGACTGTACTCGACGAAAGCATTTCCTTGACCCTCCGGAAACTGCTGTCTGCTTCGGCAGACCAGATGAATGGCTCATTTTTGCAAAGTAAGACTCTCATAGGCTCAACCACTTGTGGGAAAAACGGTATGAGCCATGGTATGTGCTGACGTTGTGGGAGATACGGGGTTCTCCTCCTCCGTACTCTTGGGACAAAGGAACGACAACTCACAGTAGTGCAAACAGTCACAAGGGCATTTATTGCACCTTTCATGGATCAATGCCTGCTAGCCGAGTTCATATCCCCAAAACATGCCGATAGGCGCGCGACAAATCTAGAAGTCCGACTCACCGCGTCCTCGCGAGCGAATATGTTCGCTCCATGCTGGATCCCAACGCCTGGTCGTTCGCGTGTATAGTCACGCGAATCGTAGCGCGTTCCAAGGCGGCCACGCGAGGCGGTCTCGCAGATGCATCGGTCGCCGCGCGCTCGCGGGAGACGTCCTCCGCCGCGCGCCGACCCGCCGGGAAAGAGGGTCGCTCCACCCGCGGCACGGCACGTCCGTGCTGCTTGCTGTCTCCAACCCAAGAGGCCAAGCGCCTTCCCTTTCGGCGCCCGAGTAACCCCGCCGCGACAGTCGCGCCATCTCTCGCACCGCGCTTGTACCACGCCGCGGGCGCCAGGCCACGCGAGCCGTGCGGGAAAACAGCATATCAGGGGATGCGCTATGCGGGAAAAACATCAGGGGACGCGCGAGAGTCGCGCATCCCCACAACGTGTCTCACATGTGCTCCTCGATTTTTCGGCAAAAGGCCCGGTAATTCACCCCAACTCATGCAAGGTCTCACACAACAGCATCCGTGAAGTTACAAGGACCGTGTGGATACCAAAATTTGAGGTGCGAAACCATTTTTCTCCGATTTAGCAGGATTTTTTCTACGAGCACAGTGTTGCTGCGAGCTAAGCCTGAAGAAAGCAGGGCCTAGCGGCCGTGCTTAGGCGTGCTCCGGCGGGGCCATCGACCTTGCCGGGAACCTAGAGGCGAAGTGCTTCAAGAAAATGGCGTCCGCTATGCGTGTGGAAGTGGAGGGTGAAGAAATAATGCCGGAGGAAGTTTCCGAGAAGTTTGGCTGGCGTGTCGCCGGGGAGAAGAAGACCCAAGAGCAAGAGAGCAAGCTAACGCCGGTTGCCGGGCATCGCCGCCCGCAGAGGAAAAATTTCAAGAGGAAGCTACTCAAGGCAGCGAGGATGCCTGTGTTGCCGAGGCAAGATATCAAGATCGTCATGCGTCCCAAGGGAGGTCTGAACATTGGGGAAGTATCTAGATTCGAGATCAGCCGAGCCATTGTCGCAGCTGCGAATGTGAGTGGCGAGGAGGTGACGCAAGATGTTCTTTGCCCGAACAAACAGCAAAACATAGTCGTTATCAGTACGCCTAAACGAGAGAACGCAGACCGCTACTCGGCAGTCAGAAGCCTCACTATCAACGGCACGGCACACGAAGTCAGCACCTACGAGACCGCCCCCCACGGCACCGTTAAGGGCGTCATCAGGGGTGTCCCAATGACGGACACTATTCAAGAAATCAACGACTACATTGTTCAAGAGTACAATCCCACTGCTATGCAAGCCAACCGCATCGGCAAGACGACGACGGTGGTCATCACATTCGACGGCGACAAGGTCCCGAACTACATCAGATACGGCAACCTGCTGGTCGAGTGTTCGCTGTATCGAAAGCAGATCGATGTGTGCTACCGGTGTGGTCGCCTCGGTCACCGGATGGACGTTTGTCCTAACCCCGAAGACAAGATATGCCGTGGTTGCGGCATGAAGAATCCTGAAGAAAGCCACGTTTGCAGTAACCCCAAGTGCAGCCTCTGCGGGGGCAACCATCTCACCGCGGACAAGGAGTGTACAGCGAGATTCAAGACGCCATGCGTCGTTCGTAAACGGCGTTGGGAACGTCAGCAACGAGAACAGGTGCAGCAGCAGCGGCAGCAGCCGAGGGGGGCAGCGTGGCAGCAGACAGCGTGGCAGGCACCGAGCGGGCGTCGCAGCCACTCCCAGACAAGGCGAGGGAGAAGCACGAGCGATACCAGGTCACCATCGGCAGCTGGGGCTCGCAGGCGAGAATCTCGTTCGAGGTTCAAGTCGAAGACCCGGCAGAGCAACGGCGCCGAGAAACAGGTGGGCTGGGCAGCGGGGTCTCCCGTCGCTCTTGACAATAGCAATTTCCCTCCCCTCCCCTCCTCCCACCCTTCCAAAGACAACGAGTGTAGACACTGTTTGGAACTCAAGGAGATGATAGAGAGGCAGAACATTCAAATCAAGAGCCAAAACAATCAGATAAAAGCAATGACGGAGCGTATCGAGACGCTCAGTAGAACAAAGAACAGTGATAATGACGTCAGTGCAGGTAAAAGGAAAGTACCCAAGAGAGACACCACCAGCGCTGCTCCAGCGGCGACGAAGCTGATCATGTCACCGGCGCAGATCACATCACCGGCGTTGACGCAGTCATTGACGCAAACTCCACAGACAGAAACGGCAGTGGTTGCCATGGAGGAAGAGAAGGCCGAGGCCGCAGTTCCTCCGACAAAGGAGTCGGTCATGAGCATGCTTATGCAAATCTCCAGCCAAGTTTCCCAAATGTCTGCGCAAGTGAACAGTCTAACAGTAAGAATGGATAATGTGGAGGCCAAATGCAGCCAACTCTCCGTTAGAGTCATGACGATGGATGCGAAAAATAAGCATCTCACCGTTGCCAAGATGAAGTCATCACGGCTTAATCTACGGGTCAGGCCGCTAAAACTTGGTTCCGTGCGCAAATCTACCGCTCAAAAAGTAGAAAATAACGACGACTAAAGGAAAGCAAAAAGAGACTGCGACGTTATTTCAATAGAACTGTAGGAGTATTAGAAACAAGATATGGGAGTTACAACTATTTGTTGATAAATTGGACCAAAAACCGGATATCATAGCTTTACAAGAGACCAACGGCCGGGCCAAGCTCGCGGGATACATTACGTATACGGACCCTAGCGAAAAGGGTACTGTGATCTTAGTCCGCAGCAACGTGGCGGCCACACAGCACGTGACCGCTCAGCGAGGCTGCGAACATACGCTCATCGAAATTCACAGCAGAAGAGTGGGGGGGGACAAGGACTTTTTCGTCCTGAATGCTTATTGCCGACCGTCCAGCAGGGTCATTGACTTTGAAGGTACCATGTTGGACTGCATTAAAGAAGCAAGAACAAGACCGATTTTAGTGCTAGGAGATTTCAACGCCGCCCACACGATGTGGGGTTATAAATATTCGTCCAAAAGAGGAAACCAATTGGTTAAAGCTATAGAGGATCACGACATGGAGGTGGTTAACGAACCGGGCGTACCGACCAGGACAGGCACTAGCACGGTCAGAGACACCACTCCTGATCTGACGCTAGTTCGGGGGAACCTCGATGTAACTTGGCGTAGCACGGGGGAAAATCTTGGCTCGGATCACGATATAATTTGTGTAACCCTCGGGGGGACTGACATCAAGGCGAAACTGGGTCAAGCCAACATTACAGACTGGGACCGGTTACGTAGAAGCGCAGACGGTGAAGGCGAGGATGAGGACCAAGACACCAAGACGTATGAGGCGTGGCCCAAAAAGCAACGCGAATTTGTAAAGAAATTTACGCAGAAGATTACTACGACCACGCAAATTCCCTTCGTAGACAGCAGGCTTAGTCACATGTGGGCGGCCAGGCACGGTCTTACTCGAAGGTGGAAGAGGCAAATACATAACAAGAAGCTTCGCAGACGTATACACGCGCTCAACAAGCAAGTGACCGAGTATGCGGAACAACTATGCAGGGAAAACTGGATGAAGATGTGTGACGACCTGCAAGGCACACTGTCTACGAAGAAGACTTGGCAGCTGTTGCGGCACCTCATAGATCCGTTAAAAAGCAAGAAGGCATGCGCTCGAGACCTCGCAAGAACGATCAACAGTTACGACGGGGACGGGGAGAAGCTCATTCGTGAACTCACAAGTAAATACCTCAAGACCGAGAAGAGCGGTAACCCGACTCACGAGTATGAAGGCGATAGCAACGTCGAGATGGACGAAGCCTTCACCGAACTGGAGCTGGTTGCGGCCATCGATGAAAGTAATCAAGGCAGCGCACCGGGAATTGACGGCGTTACATACAAGATGCTAAAAAATGTATGACAAAAGCCGAGCTGAACTGCTAAACCTCGTCAACGCTTCCTGGGAGAAGGGTTCGTTACCAAAAGAATGGAAAGAAGCGGAGGTGCATTTCATTCCCAAGCCGGGGAAACCACCCCACGTCGACAATCTACGCCCCATCTCCCTCACGTCGTGTGTAGGGAAGGTGGTCGAGCGTATGGTGTTCAAGAGACTACAGAGACATTTGGATGTCACTGATCAGATGCCACCGACCATGTACGGATTCCGGAGGCACCTGAGCACGCAAGACGTCTTGGTGCAAATACACGAGCTGGTTATCAAGCAAGCGAAGACCCCCTACGCCAAGAGCTATCCTGGCGCTCGATCTCAAGGGGGCCTTCGATAACGTCACACACGAAAGTATTCTCCGTAACCTGCACCAAACGGGATGCGGAAAGCGAACATTCAAATATGTGCAGAAATTCTTAAGCAATAGAACCGCAACGATCAAAATTGGAGAGGAGAAGTCGAAACCGATAGCCCTGGGAGACAGAGGCACCCCGCAAGGATCGGTTCTTTCGCCGCTTCTCTTCAACCTGGCACTCCTCCCTCTCCCGACTTTGCTTCAAGATATAGAGGGCATAGATCACGCTCTCTATGCAGACGATATCACTGTGTGGACGTCGAGGGCAGGGTCGGAGAGTTGGATGGAGGAGACCCTTCAGAGAGTGGCAAAGACCGTGCACGAGTTCGCTAAATCGTGCGGCCTCAGTTGCTCGCCACAGAAGTCAGAGTTACTCGTCATCAAGCCAAGAAGAAAGAAAGGAGACCAAGAGAACATACGCATCACCATCGACGGGACGACCATAACACCAACCACGCAAGCACGTATCCTGGGTGTCATCTTCCAGAACAGTGGCAAGGCGGGGGCGTCGATCGACAAAATCAAAGTTTCAACGGAACAAATTACGAACATGATCAGAAGAGTCACGAACAGACAAAGGGGATTGAAGGAGGACGATGTACTGACGCTCGTCCAGGCCTTCTTGACGTCGCGCATCGTTTACGCGGCGCCGTACCTCAAGTTACTGAAAAAAGACAGGGATCAGTTGAATGTCATTATATGAAAGGCAACCAAGATGGCGCTGGGCATTCCGAAGCATTCTTCGACCGACAAGCTTCTCAGCATGGCCAAGCACAACGTCGTCGAAGAGTTAATAGAAGCTCATCTGTCTAATCAAAGAGTTCGACTCAGTCAGACGTCGGCGGGACGTCGCGTTCTTGCCAAGTTGGGCTGGCAAGAGGCAGAGCAGAAGGAAACGGGGCCGTTACCAAGGTTTTGGGCGCATAAAATCCGCAGTAAGCCACTACCTAGAAACATGAGGTCGAGTCGTAACGACGGCCGCAGAGCGGCTTGTATAGCGGCCTTGACGGAGACTTTGGGTCAAGTAGTAGAAGAGGAAGAGGGGTTCACTCTCTTCACAGACGCTTCATTACCCAAGTTTTCATCGAAAGCAACGCTGGCAGTTACGACGCGGGATGTGCTCGTAACCTGCGCCTCCATCAAGACGTCTTTTCCAGAGGTGGCAGAAGAGGCCACAATAGCGCTAGCACTCGCGCAGCCAAAGGTGGGAAGAATTGTCACCGACTCGCAAAAGGCGTATAACAACTACAGAGAGGGGTGGGTGTCTCTTGCGGCACTAGATATTCTCAAAAGTAAACGCGACGTATCTGAAAGGAAAGTTGAGTTAATGTGAACACCGGCTCACTCTGGGCTGGAGGGCAACGAACTTGCCCACCAGTTCGCCCGAGAGATGGAACACCGGGTTGAGGAAGGTGAGCCACAGTCCATATTTAGTTACAGAGACATTACGAACCATTATAAGACAGAGAGGCGCCGTTACCCCGATCCTCACAAATCGCTTAGCAGAGAACAGCAAGTGATCTACAGGCAAATACAGGCAGGATCCTTCCCGCACCCTTACCTTCAAAGCAAGATGTACCCGGAAAGGTACGAGGAGGATTGTAACTTCTGCAAAACTCAGTTAGGCACGCTCCAACACGTCATTGGAGTATGCGATTTCATCAAGGCGATTCCCCCACCTCTTACCTGCCCCGCTACCCTACCCCACCCCTCATCCACCCTTACCGAGCGATGGGAGACCTTGCTAACCAGCACCGCCCTGGAAGACCAGCTCGTCCTGATCTCCAGGGGCCAGGCGGCTAGGGAAGCATATGGGTCCCGTGAAGAAGGAACCACTCCCATCGACGGCGTCTAAGAAGATGTCGAGCTCGGCTCAGTAAAGTTGTTTCTCTCTCTTTCTCAACCACTTGTGCCAAGTGTGGAACAAACTTGGAGTAGTATTCTACAAGACCCAAAAACGAACAAAGGGTGGCCACATCAGTTGGCACTGGTGTGTTAACTATGGAGTCTACTTTCTCTGGAAGTGGCGAGATACCACGTGCAGTGACCTTGTGCCCTAGAAAGGCAAGTTCTGGAACGTCGAAAAGGCATTTGTTGTTCAGTTTCAGACCTGCGTTCTTGATCTTTTGCAGCACGGTCTTCAAGTTTGAAAGGTGTTCTTCTGCGGTCTTGCCAAAAATGATGACATCATCAATGTAGAACAACACGCCAGGGCAGCGGTCAAGGATTTTCGCCATCATCTTCTGAAATGCCGCTGGGGCAGAAACCAACCCAAAGCAAACTCTTTTAAAACGAAAAGGCCATCATGAGTGATGAAAGCTGTCAGATCCCTGCTGTCAGGGTGCAAGAGAACCTGATGGTAAGCGGAAGCCAAGTCAAGTTTGGAGAAGTGTGTAGCGCCTACCAAAGCGTGAAGCAGCTCCTCTGTATGGGGCAATGGGATACTGTCTGGAACAATAGCTTTGTTCGGCTCTCGAAGGTCTACGCATATCCTGATGCTACCATCTTTCTTGTTAACAACAACAATGGGGGACACCCATTCAGAAGCATCGATTCGCTCGATGATGTCAAGGCTCAGCAACCTCTGAAGCTCATTTGATACTGGTGACCGGAGAGAATATGGCTGACGGCGAAGCTTCGAAGTTACAGGCGGCACGCCTTGCCGTGTCTTGATGCGATGCGTGAACCCCTTAGCAAGACCCAACTCTGGACTGAAAAGTGAACTGAACTCATGTGCTAAGGCTGGCGGAAGAGCTTTGTTACGGGGCTGCGTGCTTGACAATGTGGAAATAGAACAGGATAGCGGGTCAACAACAGTCGGCTGCGGAGCAACGGACGTGTATAAGCACTTGAGAGCAGAACCCTCAATGCGAAGATCCAAGGCTTTAATGCCGTCAAGACCGATCAGACAAGTTCCTCGGTGAACAACATAAAAACGTAGCGACGCTGTGCGGCCAAACGTCTGCCTGGAAACAACCTAGCACTGGAATCGTCCATTGAGAGTAGTCAAACAGACTAACATGCGGAGCAGGCAGGAGCGGAACGCTCTGAAAATATCGACTGAATTCTTGCTCCGACAGGATTGAAACAGACGACCCTGAATCAATAAGGAATGTCAAAGTGACATTCGCGACTTGCAATTGAATATGAATTCCGCTACGTGCGGAACGTTGCACAGTCAAAACTTCCTCAGCACTGCTGGATGACGAAACATCTTCATGAAATTCAACTTCACGGACTCGGCCTTGCCTTTGGGTTAGCTTGCGGTTGCATACCCTTTGAAAGTGGTCCTTGTGACCGCAAAACGAACAAGTCTTGCCATGCGCTGGGCACTGTGGCGCTGACGCAATGTGGTCCCGCGAACTGCATCGGAAACAATGTGGCGAGCCGGAGCGGCTACTCTGTTCTCGGTTCCGCTGAGGGGGGCGGTTCCGCTGCGGCACACGTGAGCCGCCCGCGCTCCTCGTTAAATTCTGCTCTACGGTGGTTGCCGGTCGTGAATTCCTTTTTTTCGAAGAATGCGACGATGGTTTTCGACGCTGCCGCAATGAAATTGCTTCGACCGAAGCAGAAAGCTCCTTTAGCTCTTCAGCCGCCTGCTCAAACTGAAGTGCAATTCGAACAGAATTCTCGAATGAAAGTGTGGAACCCTCGAGCAGTAACCGCTCACGTACGCGAGTGGAAGCTACGCCGCCAACGAATTGGTCCCGCAAAGCATCATCTTGCGAGGCAAACGAACAATGTGACGCTAGCTCCCGTAGAGCGGCAACAAAGTCATCACCGGACTCGCCTGTGTGTTGGCTGCGGCGGTGAAAGCGATGACGCTCGATGATAACGTTGCGCGACGTCGAAAACTGGTGTCGTAATGCGGCGAGTGCAGTGTCGTATTCGTCAGGAGGGGCCACGACAGACTTGTCATCGGCGCGTGCTGTGGCACTTGGCGCGGCCGGTGCTGCGGTGCTGGTCCCTGCATGTAGCGTCTGATAAATACGCTGGCCCTCCGGCCCCAAACAATGCAAAAGAATAGCCTTGCGTTGCTCCGGCTTGAATGCGGCAGCTCCGGATGCCAGCAAGTACATGTTGAACATCTGCTCCCACTGCTCCCATGGAATGAGGGACGGCCGGGTGTCGGAAGGAAAAACGGTGGCGGAGCAAGCCTGGTGAAGCTCATGGTGGCGGATACGGACGGCGCAGCGGGGCTGGGGGTACGTTCACGACATCCTCGTCGCCAATGTGGTGTTGACCGAAGGTGGAAGTCAGACTCCAGCCGTCCCGAAGTAAAAGGCGTTTATTTAACATACACAACGAATATATATAATGAAGAACAGAAGCGCCCCCTGGGGAATAAAGAACTGAAATGAATAACTAAACTGAATATAACAGTTCCCAGTTTATATCCTTTGTTTATTTTTCCAAAAATGTTACATGTGGTGTATGACGGGTCGAGGGTGTATATATAGCGACGAGAACGAAAATAAATCTGTTGTTGAAAGTAGCGCTGTGTGTGTCAGATGTGCCTTTTGTTGTCCTTGTCTAGCTTGCGCTATAACAAAATAAGTTAATGAGCATGTCAGGGAGCATAAAAGAAATGTTGAACAAATAAAAGAGCGCCCAAATTTACTTTAAGCACATCGGGACCTGTCCCTCACGCTCTTGTGAACAATGTTTTTCAGATGTGCGTATTCTTGCCCGAAGTACTGATACTAGAGCAAGGGAACTGGTTGAAGCCTATCACATAGGCAAGAAAAGCAGCTTGTGTGTTAGTGAAACTTCGTTATTACAGTGCAGTCCACTTATAACGATACCACATATAACGATATATCGGTTATAACGATGGGTCGACATGAGAGTGTCATTTTATGCATTAGGTCTATGGGGAAAAAACCATTTATAACGATAGGTTATTCACAGCATATCGGATATAACGATCAAAATTTTGCAGTCTGGACGGCGTTTTCCGTGCCAAATAATCGTAACGTTTGCGTTGCTTAGTTCCCTGAAACGAACGATGTCGAGACGAGGCGATGTTTACCTCCGTAAGTTCGTATCTGCCGCCATTACCGCGCAGCGCGTCTCGCCTCGCCCGCGCACGAGTAGGAGCAGCCGACGTTGGCGCTGCGCGCCACAAGATGGCGCTAGCTGCTTCATGCGCATCGGCCACAGTCGCTCCGATAGAGAGAGAAAGAAAAAAAGAAGCGACAAGCAAAGCGGCGCGGTGGCGCCCGTCCCGCGTCTCTCTCGCGATAGCAGGCTGACGCCACCGAAGCAGCGTGCAACAAACGGTTCAACCCAGTTCGAAGATGGCGCCGACAAAGCGCAAAGCTGTGTCGCTTGACACGAAGATTGATATTTTGCAGGACTCTCGATGCAGCTTCAAGGTGAGCGCCCTCGTGAAGAAGTATGAGCTCGTTTAGTTAACGATATCAACCATCTTGAAAACCGGGAACACCGCGATTGTGAAGGCAGGAGCTATCAGCGGCCATTCCGATCAGCGGAAAAGGGGTTAGAGACCCTTTGTACGCCGATGTTGAAGAGGCGCTTTACCAGTGGCTCATCACCAATTGCTTCAAGAAGGCGGGCTTTGTGCGTAAGGACGAACTTCCCCAACCCGCTGAGACCGACCCGGTGGAATTCGCTGACATAACCGAGCTCTGGGAGCTCGTTCCTACTGGTGACACAGGTGGTGTGTCGAAGGAGGAGTTTTTGACTGCAGACAGTGCTGCCTCGTTCTGCGATGAGGCCACTGACGAGGCGATCGCCGAAGATGTGCTGTCTCGACAGACGCAAAGTTGTGCGACGGTGGCGACGGCATCAGCGACAGTGACAACGAGATCGACAGTGGCTCCTTGACCCCGACCACGATGTCCACGCAAAGTGCACTGTCGTCGATCGACTCCTTAATTGATTTTATGCATGCTAAAGGATTGCCGCCAGTGTTCGCGCAGCAGCTGGAATCCATGCACACTGCGGTTGTGAAGCTGAAGCTGCCGCAAAAGCAAGTGCAGATTTCGGACTATTTCGGCGCGCCTAATCCTTGACACGGTCATTGGCGCTAGAAATAAAGTTTGTTTTTCACGGCCTACTGTATACATCATCTATTCTTTAGAGCAAGTAGCGAATTCGAGTTCAGAGCTGCAAAGGTAAAGAGCGCAAACGCGTTTAAATTTTTTTTTTTTTTTTGGTAACTGCAGTCCAGATATAGCGATCATCGGTTATAACGATCATATTTTTCGTCTTTCTCGATATCGTTATAAGTGGACTGCACTGTATTATATAAGGCCGAGAAGAGGTTTCTTGAGCGTTGTGTGTCATGAATGTTTGATTAGATGCGTGAATGAAAGTTTGCTCTGTGCGCATGTGTTGGCCGACGGTATATATGTGCCTGCATTCTGTAAATAAAGTAGTTGTGAGTGGCGCCCTGTCCCGTTCTCTTCTCTTGTGTGTGTCAACTTATTTGGCGTCTTTATATTTTATAATGTATAATACGAGGTTTCTTTCCTATTATTAGCGTCCCAAATTTTCGCCTCATGTTATTTGCGGATTCGAACAAACATTTCAGTCAAATTCGGGCTAGAAGCTTTGGCTTTGTTATTGCTGCGTGGCTATGGTTTGACTTCATTATTGCTGTGTGGCCATGACTTGACTTCGTTATTGCTGCGTGGCTACAGCTTGTGGGGATGCGCGACTCTCACGTGTCCCCTGAAATGTTGTTTTCCCGCATAGCTACCGTCTCCTGTAATCCAGCTTTGCCGCGTGGCTTGGTGCCAGCGGCAGTTGGTCTGGTTGAAGCGCATTGCGAGAGATGGCGCGAGTGTCACCTCGCTAACGCCACCTAACAGCGGGGTTACTTGGGCGCAGAAAGGAGAAGGCTCTTCCTCTTTGGCTCTGGATCTTTGGCTCAGGAGCGGCGCGGACGCTCTGCGTGCGCGCAGATCCATGCTTCTGCGAGACTGTCTCGTGAGGGCTACTCCAGAATGGGCGAACATGACCGTTCGCGTGACCATACACACGAACGACTAGGCGTTGGTGTCCAGCATGGGGCGAACATATTCGCTCATTATCCGGTCGCAGTGAGTTGGACTTCCACGATTTGTCGCACACCCATCGGCATGTTTTGTGGATAGAAACTCGGCTAGTGGGCATTGATCTATGAAAGGTGCAATGAAAGGTTCAAATTCGTTTTACTTGTGCCCTACATCACCCAACGAAGTTTCCGATTCAATCGCTAGTTTACAAAAACTATAGGTCCCCGCTTACACGATTTACAACTCTCCAAAACCAAATTACTGTCATCTCATATCGCCGACATACTCGCGCGCATTATTAACTGCATGTTTAAAACGCGTTTTCCCCGACGAATTGAAACACGGCAAAATAACTCCTATATTCAAAAAAGGTGACAAAGAACTAATTTCAAACTACTACCCAATCTGCATGCTATTTTTCTTCAGTAAAGTAATTGAGAACCTACTTGTAAACCGCTTAACAAACTAACTTAATCTTCTCTTGCCTGAGAAACACGTGCTTCATAAAGGTAATTCCACTGAAATAGCGATAACATCATTCACTGACTAATACTAATAGCAAATGTATAAATACTGTAATAAATCTACTAAATTATGACCTAGACACTTTATCTCCATGGTACACAAATAATAAACTTCACATCAACCCTTCGAAAACGCAGTTTATGCTTTTTCATACACATGAACATGTCATTGCGCTGACACGATGGCTCATCTTACAAACTCATATTCTTTCACCTGCACATGAAGTTGTGTACCTTGGCATCAAACTTGACCCCCACCTTAAGTTTACCTTGCATGCTGACATAATCTCAAAAAAAGATTGCCTTTAGAATAAGAGTACGAATTTTAATGCGCTCGCATTTTCCACAAAACATAAGAACTTCAGTTTATTACTTATTTATACATTGCCACTTAGAATACTGCATCTCAGTTTGGGGAAACAAATATTCCACGGACATAGCACATCTGCAACTTTTACAAATTCAAGCCTTGAGGATCATTAGTTTCTCTAGTTACATGCCAGACGCAGGGCTAATGTTCACTTCCCTAAAAATACTACTATTACGCTACATGCTCCAGCTCAAATTGGTTTTTACTAATATACCGCACACTAAAACATGAAATCATTTTAGATACATTCAATAAATCGTCAGAACAACATATGGACAACAAACTATTCGTAACAACCTGCCAAGGTTACTGAATAAATTGCACAACGAAACCACTGGATTGGAAAATACCTCTCTTAAAGCTCTGTATAGTTATTTCTGCCTGCACTAGATTGTTTTCCCTGGCGTTCGCAAATTTTTTCCTTATGGAAAACAACTAGTCCCATTGTATAGCTTATATTCTTGGTTTTTTCATTCGTTTAGTTTGTATGAGAAATGTTATTCTTACACCTTGTGTTATGATTATATCTTTCTCACCCTTGTGTTTCTTCTTTTTTTTTTTTTGAACAGTTGCGATACCGTTGTACCTATCATTGTTTTTTATCCTTATTGGTTAGATATTTTTACTATGACCTGTTAGAGCACATCTTTCTTTTTCTTCATTTGCTTCGCATGGTTCGCGATGCTTACAATTGTGTAAAGGACATATCTAAACAATGATGTACTACCTTTGTGCTCGCTAACGCCGCGCAAACGCCAATGCGGGGGCCTGCGGCTTCGTCAAGCTGTCCATGTGGCAGCTTTTTCTGCATGCTCCTCGCGTCATGTACTGATGCAAATAAACATCATTGTCATTGTCTAACTATACAAGATTTTCCTCTAGCAACAACTCCTTACTCCCTAGAATAAACACTAATTATGGAACGTTTAGTGCCCTTTTTTGCAGCCATTAATTACTAGAATACACTACCACCCCATATTAAAGCCTGCCGCACAACGTTAACATTCAAGAGAGATACAAAGAAATATTTACTAACGACACTACTGGCTACAGACTCATTACTATGAACATTGTAATGAAGCAGATCCGCCCCGTGCATGTGCCGACTGAAGAGGAAGACGAAGGACCGTGCTGTGATCGCGAGCAAGCCCCATGCTACGGACAGCCCTTGCAGTGCCTTTATATACCTAGCGTTCCACAGCGTTGTGAACGATAATAAACCTAGTCACATTTGGTGGAGGTTGCCGAGATCCTTTGCCTCATCCTAGAGCTCCGTCCTCGAACCCTGCCAGCAAGATCACCCTGCACTATGCCTGATCCCGCCACCTCCTTGTCTGCACCACCGGCTGCCACTGTCATCTGCGCTGGCGTCCCTCGTCAACGCGACTCACCCATTCTCAGTGGGACCGCCAAACACGATGTAGAAGACTGGCTGTCATCGTATGAACGTGTAAGTGCCCATAATAAATGGGATGACCAGTCTAAGCTGACCCACGTGCCTTTCTACCTCGCCGACGTAGCCAAACTTTGGTTCTTCAACCACGAATCTGACTTTACAAGCTGGTCCGCGTTTAAAACTCTTTTTGCCGAAGTGTTTGATAGCCCAGCTGTCCGTAAGCTACGCACTGAACAGCGTTTACGCCAGCACGCACAGCAGCCTGGAGAGACATTCCCCAGCTACATCAAGGATGTTCTCGATTTGTGCAAGTGGGTAAATCACAGCGTGTCAGAGGATGACAAGATCAACCATATCCTCAAGGGCATCGAGGACAGCGCATTCCAGATGTTGCTGGCCAAAAGCCCAACTAACGTATCCGTCCTCATTAACCTTTGCCAGAGCTTTGACGAGCTGCACCGCCAACATTCCATTGCCCACCAGAACATTCAGCACGCCGATTCCGTCTCAAGCATTGCGGTTTCTACTGACATGACCAACTCGACCCTCTCGCAGCATATAAAAGATTTTATTCGTGAAGAGGTGGCCAGGCAGCTCTCGTTGCTGCCTCACAGCGACGCACCTACGGCAGCTTTGCCTCCAACGCAGCAACAAGCCATCCGGACTTGGATATCTGAAGCGCTTCCTGCAGCTCCGACAACCTCCCCACCCAATCCTATGAGTGTGCCGTTGTCCCATACCAACTTTGCCACTCACCCTACGTCGCTGCCGTTCAGTTATGCAGCCGTGGTTGCATGGCCACCTGCGCCGACAGCTTCCTTTTCACCGCCCATGCACCCGGCTTCATTTCCAGTTGCCCGACTGTCACTACAGATGTGGCGCACTCAAGACAACCGGCCTATCTGATTCGCCTGCGCCATTGCTGGCCATGTGGCGTGCTTCTGTTGCCGCCGCACCCCAATGACGCGTACCACCTTTGACATGCCCAGCTACACACCACAATACTCCGCCACGCCTCCATTTTCACCGTGACGTTTTGACACTGATCGCCAGTCGGAAACTCGGCATTCCCCTTCCCCTCGATGGCATTCGATTTCGCCCCTGCGTTGTCGAGCTCCCACTGAAGAGGGAAACTGGTGCAGTTCCTGAGGCAAGAACTGCAAATACGTAGACATTCTCAAGAATCTTCGGCGCAAAATGTTATTACTGTTTTTGTAGAGGGAGTACCCTCAGTGGCACTAGTTGATACCGGAGCAGCCGTTTCCGTCATTCACGAGAACCTTTGTCGCAAACTACGAAAAGTGACTACAGCTCCCTCTGGCCTGGTGCTCGCCACTGCCAGCACGCAGCGAATTCACCCTTCAGCTGTATGCATGGCCTGTGTTGTCAACAAAGTTCTATACGTAATCGAGTGTTTCGTGCTACCATCGTGCTCTCACGACCTGATCCTTGGTTGGGGATTTCCTGTCACGTCATCATACTGTGATTGTTCACGTGCAGAAGTGTCGCTTTTACCACTATGTGAATCCCTGCTGACCAGCTGTCCTCACTTTGCCACTAAACTTACTGTTGATGCCAAAACAACCTTACTGCCTGAGTCGTTGATGGCTGTTGTCCTGTCGTCTGATGCCGCATCTGATGCCACTGTAGTGTTCACGCCGTCTAATGTGTTTGCTTAGCGCAAGGGCATTGTACTTCCGTTTGTCATGCTCACTATAACATCTGGGTCAACTGTGATGCTGGTCACCAACTACTACCAGTACCCGATCAGCCCACTGCTTGGAGAGACTGTAGGATACTTCCAGGTGGTCGACTACGTTGACTGTGTCGATCTACCGACTCCCTCCGTTACGATGCCATCGTTTCAGTCTCAGGCTCATCACCTTAAGTGGGTTTTGCCAACGCCATCGACCCTGCTCTTTCCCCATCTCATCGCCGCCAATTTCTCGCTCTCCTTCACAAGTTTCTCTTCTTTCGACTGTCATCAGACGTCATTGGGCCATGCCACTAGTGTTTCTCACACCATCGACACCGGTTCCTACTCGCCCTTGCGACAGTGCCCGTATCGTGTCTCCGCCGAAGAGCGCCGAATCATCACGGAGCAAGTGGACGACATGCTCAAACGTAGAGTCATCCGTCCCTCTCAAAGTCCTTGGTCTTCACCTGTCGTATAGGTAAGAAAAAAAGATGGCTCCATTCGTTTTGTGTCGACTACAGATGCCTAAACCAAATAACGAGAAAAGACGTTTATCTACTGCCTCGGATCAATGACGCTCTGTACTGTTTACAAGGCGCAGAATATTTTAGTTCCTTGGATCTGCACTCCGGGTACTGGCAAGTTCCAATGCCGAACCTGACCGTCTGAAAACGGCATTTATTACTCCTGATGGCCTCTACGAGTTTAATGTCATGCCTTTCGGGTTGTGCAGCGCGACTGCTACTTTTGAGTGTGTGATCGACACCATCCTTCGGGGCCACAAATGGAAGACCTATTTATGTTACCTCAACCACATCGTCGTCTTCTCAACCGATTTTCTGACACACCTCACTCGCCTGCATGACATTCTGACCTGTCTCGCATCTGCCGGTCTACAGCTTAACCTCAAAGTGCCGTTTTGCTGCAAACAAGCTAACACCTTGGGTCACATTATCTCAAAAGACGGCGTCCTCTTGGACCCAGACCCAAGATCACCCTCCCGCTAGAGATGACCCAAGATCACCCTCAATACCTCCCGCTAGAGATGCTGTAGTAAGTGCAATTTTATCTTACAAACGTTCTCCCACATTTATCGAAGCATTTTTATTACATAAAGAAGAGTACAAAATTATCATTGCTAAATAAATATGGTACTCTTTATTAGTAAATTTGTTTTTTGCCATTATAAATGTAGATAGTGTTCAGCATCACCGATTTTCCCCATGACCTCTGGCCTGGATTTAAAATTTTACCTAAACAGAGCATCGCTACTCCTCGTTTTACAATCTTTGACTGGGAGGAGTCATAATGCACCAAATCCTTCTGTGTCCGAGGAAAGCACTGCCAGCATGCGTGGCCTTTGGCAAAGGAAATGTTTAGGTTTAAAAAACACAGGGTATCTTTTTTAGTGGAAGTTCAGGAGTAAAAGGAAGCCCTTTACCGAGTTGTCTAAAAATGTCTAGAATGCTGTCACAAGTAGTTAAACTGCCTTGCCTGTTAAAAACAATTAAAAAGTCATCCATATATCTAAAAAATTTTAAAATGTTTAGAAACACACCTCCAAATGCCTCATCAGGTACTGTGTTTATGATAGCTAAAGAAAATGTTGCATAAAAGCGGTGTAAGATGAGGAGTAGCACGATTTTCTGTTTCGAATAGGCTCTCTGCAAGCACAGGATGCAGCTTGCTTTTGACAATCAGATTTCCCGTCTTAAGATGGCAGGGATCCCTGACTCGATGGCCAGTGGTGGAAACCATCCTGTAGAAGGTAAAAGGATCCAGGAGCAAAGCAAGGATGAGGATGGCTACTATGGCCTTAAGAACTGAAGTGGTACCGTATGTTCACAGGGTCACTCACAACCAAGGAAACTGGCAGGCAGGTTTGGGGTCCCGCTTGTTTTTCAGCCCCTTTTAAGCTGGTGCGGCTCTGCCCTCGTACCTCCCGTAATCCTAAAGGAAGGCAAGGCTGTGGCGAGAATCATATCAAGCCGTATGCAAAATGCAATGTAGGAGTTGTGTACCAGATCCCCCTGGCGTGGCAATTCTTACATAGGGCAGACAGGACGGTGTCTGAATGATTCAGCCAGGGAACATGAACAAAAGTTAACGAAACATGAATTGGCACACTTGCCTGCGCACTGCAATGCCTGGCCCTGGGAACCACTTTTT
The DNA here is from genome assembly GCF_023375885.2 of Dermacentor andersoni. NCBI lineage: Eukaryota > Metazoa > Arthropoda > Arachnida > Ixodida > Ixodidae > Dermacentor > Dermacentor andersoni. Next base: position 2,863,629 of record NC_092824.1, on the reverse strand, counting down.
AAGAAGTTAAAGATTCTTGGGAGATTCTGGGCGTAGCCACCAACTTAGCCTGGGGGCTTTTGCCCTCGGGCCCTAGTTTCTCTGGACCAAAATAAAGTTCATGCCATGCCATGCCAAGTCAGGACCAGACTGCACACAAACTGATAGAGACATATCACATAAAAAAGAAAGGCCAAGACTATGTTAGTGATACTTCCATTAGGTTGTTTCTGATAAATGATTGCCCCGCTAGGTTGATCAGTGTTCTTGTTGCTGCGTTCTGCGCATGTTCTATTCTTCTATATATTGCCACGGGTTGCTGTGAATAAACCAGTTGTAGCGAAGAGAGACGCTAGTGGGTTCAGCGCTACTGGCTCTAAACAGTAGTGGGTCGAGCGCTCCTGCTCAGCAACGGCTCTCGTGCTTGGAAGCTGTGACTGCCCTGCCCGTCGACATTGCGCTGCTCCGAGCTCTGCCTAATAAACATCGTTAGAATTGGTGGAGTGTGCGGGGTACCCTCAGACGATCATCCTGGAACTCCGGTCTCGTACCCTACCATCTACCATGCCCCAAGACGCCTCCCAGCAAACGCCTCCTCCTGCACCCACTGCGTGTCCCGGGGTGCCTCGTCATCGCGACCCTCCTATCTACACTGGAGCGGACGACACTGACGTGGACGAATGGCTCACGGCGTACGACAGGGTAGGCGACCATAACAAGTGGGACGAAGCGGCCAAACTGAGCCATGTTCTGTTCTACCTCGCTGTAGTTGCCAGCCTGTGGTATAACAACCATCAAGCAGAGTTCCAGACATGGTCAGAATTTAAGACTTCCCTCGCCGATATATTTGGTCGCCCTGCTGTTCGCAAGCTGCTTGCCGAGCAACGTTTGCGAGAACGAGCTCAACAGCCAGGCGAAACGTTCACCAGCTATATCGAAGATGTCCTGGACCTATGCAGGAAAGTTGATTCGACCATAGCGGAGTCTGATCGAATCCAAAACATGCTGAAGGGCATAGAAGACGACGCCTTTAACATGTTGCTGGCCAAAAGTCCACGCTCTGTGGCTGAAATTGTCACACTGTGTCAGAGCTATGAAGAACTCCGCAAGCAGCGGTCACTGACCCGTCGATTTCTACCGCGTGACGAACACCTCGCTGGTTTGGCTGCCATGTCCAACCAGGCAGCGTTGCTCGCAGAAATGAAGGCGTTCGTCCGCGAGGAAGTTGCCCGGCAACTCTCGTTGATGGATTTTGCACAGCCGCAGTCGGTACACGCGCCTACGCCAAGTTTCGCTCCTCCGCTTCGCCGTGTCATAGCGCAAGAACTGCACGAGGTTTTGCCTGAGCACCACCAGCGTGTTCCTGCGGCTGTGCCTCACAGCTACGCCGAAGTCATGGCCAGGCCCCAACAGATCCCGACAGCTGTGCCACTCAGCTACGCGGAAGTCGTCACCCAGCCTCAACAACTCCCTCAACGGGGACCTCTCACGTACGCCGAAGTCCTCGCTATGCCCCGACAACAGCCTGCTATGCAATCAATTCACCAGCCGCCACGTCCAACGCGTCCTTCCACATGGATGGGACCTGCCGCAACGACTCGGTGGCGTACAGCGGACAATCGACCGATATGTTTTACGTGCGGCTAGGCAGGCCACGTCGCACACTACTGTAGTCGCGTGCAGTCGCCTAGCGCTACACCATATGGGCCAAGTTCTATGGCAGGTTCTCCGCGCCCTTATTACGACGACGAACCTCAGGCTGCGTCACCACCATTCCGCCGGTCCGCCAACATCCACCGCTCAACTTCTCCACGCCGACGCTCCCCATCACCGATGCGGCCTCGACCCGAAGCTCGGGATGAGGAAAACTAATCGTCGCAGTCCATGAGGCAAGGACTGCGAACCCATCGAAACGCGGAAATCCTCAACGTAGCCCGACCAATGCGATGGACATGTTAGTTGACGGTGTGCGCACATATGCCCTCGTGGATACCGGAGCCGCTGTATCAGTTATGGACGCAAAGCTTTGTCGCTTCCTTCGAAAGGTTACGACGCCCATTGCTGGACTCGCCCTCCGAACAGCAGGCGCACAGCGTATTCACCCGATTGCGGCGTGCACCGCTCGTTTTCTCATCGAGGACGTTGTATACGCCGTCGAATTTATTGTGATTTCCTTGTGCTCCCACGAAGTTATTCTGGGGTGGGACTTTCTCACCCGCCACGATGCCATCATTCATTGCGCACGGGCCGAACTAGAACTGTTGCCGATCTCAGATATGACGCTTGCCGATAATGCTTCTTTTGCGAACAAACTACTCGTCAGGCACGACACAAACGTTCCTGCCAACTCGTCAGTGATTGTATCAATGCAGTGCAGCAGCCTCTCTGACGCCATCGCACTACTTTCTCCGTCGGGCCACTTTTATACTCGAAAAGGTCTGCTGCTGCCTTTTGCGACTGTGAACGTCAAACAGGGCTCCACAGCTATTTTTGTCTGTAACCCCTTCCCATACCCTGTGATGCTGCTTCAAGGCAAATGTCTTGGCCACGTGGAAATGATCGATGCCGTACAAATTACGGATGTTCCCAAAGACATGTCCTGCGCCAGTTACAACACGCTCGGTTCTCTCTCTACGTCGGACCCTTTGCCCGCAGGTGTGTTCGATTCATATATTGCCGATGGCCTCACCCCACCTCAGCGTTCGCAGCTTCTGCGCCTCTTAGAAGAATTTCGTTCTTCTTTTGATGTCGGGCAACCTTCCCTTGGCTGGGCGTCTGCTGTCACGCACCATATTGACACTGGCTCCCAACCGCCATTGCGGCAACGACCATATCGCGTCTCTGCCACAGAACGTCGTGTGATTAATGACCAAGTGGACGATATGCTTCGCCGCGAAGTGATCCGACCCTCAAACAGTCCATGGGCATCTCCTGTCATCCTTGTTACGAAAAAAGACGGCTTGGTACGTTTCTGTGTAGACTATCGGCGCCTGAACAAGATCACTTGCAAAGATGTATACCCGCTGCCGCGAATCGATGACGCCATCGATAGCCTACACGGAGCAGAATTCTTTTCATCTCTAGATTTACGCTCCAGCTATTGGCAAGTACCCATGGCTGACCTCGATAGGCTGAAGACAGCCTTTGTCACACCCGACGGCTTATACGAATTTAACGTCATGCCGTTTGGACTTTCTAATGCGCCAGCAACCTTTGAACGCATGATGGACACAGTTCTCCGCGGTTTGATGTGGCACACGTGCTTATGTTATCTCGACGACGTTGTTGTTTTTGCCTCTGACTTCACCACGCACCTTCAACGCCTACAGCGTGTTTTGACGTGCTTAGCAAACGCTGGCCTCCAACTGAACCTAAAGAAGTGCCGATTTGCAGCGCGGCAGCTCACGATACTAGGTTACGTCGTCTCGAAGGATGGAATCCTCCCAGACAAACTTCGTGCCGTAGCTGAATTTCCTAAACCGACGTCCGTCAAAGAACTGCGCAGTTTTGTAGGTTTGTGTTCCTACTTCAGGCGCTTCATTCGCAATTTCGCCGCCATCATATCGCCCCTAACGAAGCTCCTTGGCAGCAACGGACCTCTCCATTCGTGGTCGTCCGAGTGCGACGAGGCGTTCACTATGCTCCGTCGTTTGCTGACGTCTCCTCCCATTTTGCGCCACTACGACCCAACGGCACCTATTGAGTTCCACACAGATGCCAGCGGTGTTGGCCTTCGTGCTGTCCTAGCGCAGCGCAAAGAAGGGTTTTCTGAATATGTTGTGGCATATGCAAGCCGTATGCTTACTAAAGCCGAGACCAATTACACCGTCACAGAAAAAGAATGCCTGGCGATCATCTGGGCGCTTACCAAGTTCCGGCCCTATTTGTATGGTCTACAATTTGATGTCGTCACGGACCACCATGCACTATGCTGGCTGTCGTCATTGAAGGATCCCTCAGGCCGTCTCGCCCGCTGGGCGCTTCGCCTACAGGATTACAATATCCGCGTACTGTACCGGAACGGACGCCAGCACGCTGATGCTGACGCCCTCTCACGTTCTCCCTTGCCAATCGACAATCCCTGCTGCGCAATATCCCAGCTTGACGTTTCTTCCGTCGACATTGGGACCATCGCTTCTGAGCAGCACAAGGACCCCTGGATTGCCTCCATCATAGACTGCCTTGCTGATCCGTCATCGCAGCCAACCACTCGTGCATTGCGCTGTCAAGCTCGCCATTTCGCCATTCGAGACGACCTGCTTCACCGACGCAATTACACCTCTGACGGCCGCCAGTGGTTATTAGTTGTACCTCGAAGCCTGCGTTCTGAAATCTGCGCATCGTTCCACTCTGATCCACAGTGTGCTCACTCGGGACTTTTCAAAACCTACCAGCGCCTCCGACGACGCTACTACTGGCGGGGAATGTACAACTACATTCAAAAGTTCGTTCGCTCATGCCCCGACTGCCAGCGCCGAAAATCTTCACCCCACCACTCGCCAGCTGGTCTGCAGTCTCTACCCTGCCCTACCCGGCCGTTTGGGCGCGTTGGCATCAATTTGTATGGGCCACTTCCCCTGACGTCGTCTGGTAACCGCTGGGCCATTGTGGCAGTAGATCACCTTACACGATACGCTGAAACCGCCGCTCTCCCAGCAGCTACAGCGCGCGATGTTGCATCATTCCTGCTACGCCGATTCATCCTGCGGCATGGTCCACCTCAAGAACTGCTCAGCGATCGCGGACGCGTCTTCCTGTCGGAAGTAGTTGAAGCGATTCTCAAAGAGTGCCACGTTGTTCATCGTACGACTACGGCGTACCACCCTCAAACGAATGGCCTCACAAAACGCTTCAACCGTATGCTCGGCGACATGCTTTCAATGTACGTTGCCTCCGACCACACGAACTGGGACGCCGTTCTGCCATTCGTCACCTACGCGTATAATACCGCTATGCAGAGCACCACTGGATTTTCACCCTATTTCTTGCTGTATGGTCGACACCCTTCGCACACCATTGACACCATTCTACCGTACCGGCCGGATGCATCCGAGTGCGTGCCTATTTCTGCCACGGTCAGACATGCCGCGACCTCGCACGGGCCTTTACTTCCACTGATCAAGAGCGCCAGAGGAGCACTCGCGGTGATGCCACTGCCACGGTCACCTTCGATCGGGGAGCGCTCGTGTGGCTCTCAGTTCCTTTAACTGCCCCTGGCCTCTCATCAAAACTGGTCCCTAAGTATGAAGGCCCTTATCGTGTTCTCGGAACGCGCATTTCCTGTGAACTATGTCATCGAAGCAGTTGAGCCATCTTCAGACATGCGCCGCCGTGGACGAGACATGGTCCACGTCGACCGTTTAAAGCCTTACTACGACCCGCTCATCGTGACGAGCTGTTAGGTCGCCGGACGGCTCCCTTCTCGCTCCCGGGGGGTGATTGTAGCGAAGAGAGACGCTAGTGGGTTCAGCGCTACTGCCTCTAAACGGTAGTGGGTCGAGCGCTCCTGCTCAGCAACGGCTCTCGTGCTTGGAAGCTGTGACTGCCCTGCCCGACGTTGCGCTGCTCCGAGCTCTGCCTAATAAACACCGTTAGACAGTTGAAAGTTACCACCCGTGTCGTTTTTGTGCTCTCTTCCACTGTCCCCGTCTTTATTTGTGGTCAATGTGATATGCAGTAAACACCAACTAGGCCGAACTGAAGTTCTGTAGTATCGACGTTCATACCACACCTTAACGCTCGAGCATGGTGAACAAAGGATGTAATTTCTTTTCTTAGCAGCAACTTTAGTGCAAAACCTTATGCAGTGAAATCTGCCTCTTGCAAAAAATCTCCAACTTTTTCTATATCCCCCTTCTAAAAAGAGTAAGCAGGCATTGTGCCACTCTCGGTGGCATTTGCAAGCCTGCTCCCTCCCTGTTTCCTACTCTGTCCATTGCATATGTGTGTTCTTATATCGAATAATAATCTGTGTGCGTTGTGCTAGTAATGAAATGAAATGCAGTGTTTATTTCTCTCACAGTTACAGAGTAGCCAGGCAGAGGAGATGCAGGGCAAATAGCTACTTGATGCAGCTTGACCCCTGGTGCCTGATGAAGTGCCGGGGGTCTTCAAGATCCAAGGCCCGGGCCCGGGCAGGGTAGGGGCCAGGTTTGAAATTACTGGGATGTACTTGGGTGGGCCAATGCATGGCACTTTCAGACTCGGGCCGGGCCTGGGCCTGAAAAAACTGCCCGTGCAGTGCTCTAAATTGAATGCTAAACCAAAATCGCCTTTGTGGTATTTGTAAGCTTTGCAGCATAACTTGGTTATATTGCAGCAAAGCAGACTGAAAACGTGTGGCAAAGCTAATTTTAGGAAACCGACCACCATTGTGCAACACACACCCTTGCCTATTTTTCTTGCTAAAAAAAATCAGTTGGACATTAGATTTCTACTTTGTTTAGAAGATTTAGTGTCATTTTTACATTAGTTTTCTACTTTGGAAATACAGAAAGTGGCTGTGCATTTGATGCGGGGGTGTTTTTTCAGCATGTTGTTTAACTTGACCTTCTGCATAATTCAATCAATTTTGTCGATCCTGCCAATTAATGGAAGTTGCCTGTGTAAGCTCAGTGTAAGCATTGCAATAAGCATTTGAGATTATCTACATGGCCATTCTGCACGATGTGTACAGATTGGCCATGTGACTTACACATCAACGTGAATTACATGTAATTGGAAGTGCAGTCTGCTTTTGTGTGCTGACATGCACAGCATATACTTGAATCCTTGTAGGCCATGCTTTGCACTTATCGCTTATCGCTTTGGCAGTGCTGCGACATCGCAATCAACTGGTCGGGTGGCCTGCACCATGCCAAGAAGTTTGAGGCATCAGGCTTCTGCTACGTCAACGACATCGTGATCGCTATTCTCGAGTTGCTCAAGTACCATCCACGAGTGCTCTACATCGACATCGACATTCACCACGGGGACGGCGTCCAGGTGAGTACTTCTTTCCTTAGTGTTTTCGCAATACAGTAAAAGCTTGTTAATTCGAATTCTGAGGGGAAGCTACGAAAATTTGAATTATACAAAATTCGAACTAATGAAAGTCGCAGAAAAGTCGCTCGATTAAGGCATGTATGTAGTCCGATGAAGCGTAAGTGCTACGGTGGCTAGATTTGGTGGCTAGGGTAGGTGTGCTGCCCACTGGGCGTGAAGCGTAGTTCAGCGCTTCTCTGCTTCATGACAACAAACGTGGCACTGAGGTCACAGGCCTGTCACAAGCGGTGCACGTCATGTGCTGCTGCGGTTGTATTACATTGGAACTGCGGCACATTTACCATCGTATTTAAACTGAAAACTGCCTTCACAGTGACATCATAGACAGTCAGAAACTTCTGAATGCAGAAGAGCTCTGTCACTTGGGAATGCAACGTGCTGTGGTTGCCTTTTCCGTCACCTGTTTGTTTCCCTGTTTGAGGTGCAAAAATATAAGAGCTATTAATGCTGTTTAGTTCGGTAAACACGTTAACTTTGAGTTTACGAAGTGAAGCATAAATTCTGCTGAGACGAAATAGCCCTTCATCAGTTCTTCTAAAGCGAGAAAGGTGAACGTTTGCTTTGCAGGACGGACATCTAGTTTGTAGGGGCCATATGTGAATGGCAGTTCGTGCAGGGTTTTGTATTCTTATATCACAGAATGCGCAAGAGAAATGATTTGGCTTGAAGGGATGTAAAGTACAATGAAATAAATATTGATATTCATGCAACTAAAATCCTTTGGTTCAGTTTACTTGCCCGTACTGGGGCTATTATAATCGAGACCCGCTATCAATGTAATTGAACAATGTTTTTTTTGACAATACAAATAAACTTGTTCTTGATGAAAAAAAAATTCCTACATTGTTCAATGATCTTTGATTAGAAGAGTGGCTTGTATCATGAAAAATAGTAGTTTAAGGCTCGTGATGATCATATATATGTATATTTGAATGCAATAATTATTTAGATAATTCTTTGGTCACACACGCAAACCAGCAACATCAATCTTTTACTGCAGTTATAGCTTTACATAAAACATTGCACTGCATCACAGCATTCACAATACATGCAGCTTAGCATAAGGTGCTTTTTCTTTTCTGGATTACGCTCGGGAGCCAAGTTCTTGATCGTCACAAGGAAGTGCGGGCGATAAATATATTAGCTTGATGATGCTGTTCGCAATTTGGATTTTATGCTGCTCACAACTGATGACTCCTGAACGCTTGAGCTGGCGAAAAGAAAAAAAAAAGAAGAAATGCTAGTGGCACGGCATCTGCCAGTCGTTTTGTTGTAAACCGTGGCCGCTGCACTACAAGTTGAATTTTTCACTCACAGAATTATTTCGTCGCCCGTCACTGAACAGGTTCATTTCTTCACTCTACAGATACTCATTCTCAGCCTGCGGAACGCGTGACATTTTCATTCGCATCCTATTTACTTTAAGCGTGTGCAAGTGTGGCTCTCTGTCCCTTCAGGATTATATCAAGGGCCAACAATCCCGTCGGAGCCTTTCTTGTACTTTTTCTATGAATTTGATTCACTATGTAAGCTGAAGCCTCAGGTAGCATCAAAGCGACAGTGTCTCTTATTAGCTGCACGTAGGCCATCGGAATCTGCACAATCTTCCTGCCAGTTGCATGCCCGATGACACACGCTCCTTGAAGTGGCGCTGGCGCATGACTAATGCGGTTGAAATATTTTGTTGGCATGGAGAAGGGCAAGCTCATGTCTCTCGGAAAGTTCTGGGTCTCAGCGCATCGAAACCAACAATATTTTCGCCTGTGGCTTGCATGTTTGTAGCTAACTTAAATTCAGCGTAAAGCAAGTGGTGCCCCTCCGGCTTGTTTTCTTCAGTGGAGGAACACTTCCACTCTGTCCCCGAGCCTCACAAGCTTGGTGTCCATGAACACAGGGTTCATGCGGGTCCTTGAAATGCTTGAAAACCCTTGAATTTGAAAAGATCGTTTTCAAGGCCTTGAAAGTCCTGGAATTTTCGCAGATCCTTGAAAATCCTTGAATTTTCCAAATTCTTGCTTTTAATAAACTTCCAGTGATTGTATTTGAGAAAATTTCAACCCTCCTGAATTCCCGCTGCGATTTTGTTAAAAATATGGTGAAAGTTTTTACAAAGTCAAGTAAGCACATGCCTAGCGGACGCACGGGAACGTCTGGCCACAATGACACTAGCTTGCCCACCGTTTCTTTTCGCCCATTTCCTCTGCTACTTTCCAGTTGAGTAGAGAAATGGCGGCCACTGTGTGTGCAGCTTGCGCGGTCAGTGCCTCCTCTGGCGTGGTCGAATGGGGACATTTTGTGCGTGTGTGGTTGTATCGTCACTTTTTTTGCACGTGGAACACTTGTGCATGCATGTGCGGTTCCATCAGGCCATTTTGTGTGCGTGTAGCGCTCATCTGTGTATGTGCGGTTGTATCGCGAGATTTAGTGCACATGTAGCGCTTAGGTGTGCGTGTACAGCACTATCATGACATTTTGTGCACCTGCAGTGTAGTGTGCTCCAGTAAACGTGCATGCCAACAATGCCCGGAAAATGCAAATTTCAGTGGTCGTGGCTGAACAATGGCAACTACCGAGAGTGGCTTGCACCGTACATGTCAAATCGGCACGAGGTAAAATGCAAAGTTGGCTGTAAGTGTTTTGACATCACCGCCATGGGCGGGAGTCGGCACTAAAAAGCCACCTAAGAAGTGCAAAGCATAGAGAGCGCATGCAAGCTACCAGAAGTAGCTGCATGATAAGGAGCTTCCTGACGATCTCTGAATGTCAAGCGAATGAACCACAGCCAGGGCCATCGCAGCCGTCAAACTTGATGGATGCATGCAAGAAGCATGAACTTGTGATTGACGCAGAAATTTTTGTGGACATTGAAGGTTATAACATCGCACTATTCATATCATTCGTCATCACAGGTGAATGAATTATTTCAGAGGATGTTTCCAGATAGTGAGGTGGCACAATCTTTCACATTCGGAGAGCAGAAGTGCTCATATATCGCATACCATGGTTTGAGGCCATTCTTCTTTCCTCTCTGTGGCGGGAGATAGAGAAAAGCAAGTACTATGTTCGACGAATCTCTGAATGAGAATTGCCAGCAAAAGCAAATGGATGTTCATCTAAGGTACTGGGATGCATCACAGTCCGTCACCGTATGCTGCTTCACATCTGTGTTGATGGGCGATGCCAGGGCTGAAGATCTGCAAGAAAAACTACTCGGTGCCTTAGAACCACTTCCATGACATAAAATAGTGCAAGTATCAATGGACTGACCCAATGTGAATCCCAAGGCATTCAAAGGCCTGCAGGTGCACCTACAGAAGAACAATCAGGTGAGGTGCTTAGACTTGGGCTGCTGTAGCTTGCACACTGTACAAAATACCTACAAGGCAGGTCTTGCAGCAAGCAAATGGAGCTTGGACATTTTGCTCTCAAGTATGAGCAGGCTATTTTTTGATGCACCTGCCCGGAGAGAAGACTTTGTAGCTGTCACTGGACCAACTCTGTTTCCTCTCAAGTTCTGTTCACATCAGTGGATTAAAAAAAAATTAAATTGTGGGGTTTTACGTGCCAAAACCACTTTCTGATTATGTGGCACGCGTAGTGGAGGACTCCGGAAATTTCGACCACCTGGGGTTCTTTAACGTGCACCTAAATCTAAGTACACGGGTGTTTTCGCATTTCGCCCCCATCGAAATGCGGCCGCCATGGCCGAGATTCGATCCCACGACCTCGTGCTCAGCAGCCCAACACCATAGCCACTGAGCAACCACGGCGGGTATCAGTGGATTGAGAACCTCCCGGTGATAGAACGGGTTGTGCTTCTCTGGCCTGACGTCAGAGTATGTGGAAGTGGCAAGAAGCAAGGAAGGGAACCTCCCCAAGTGTGCTTCTTTTCAGAATGTTTGTGACTTTCACTGTGACCCACTGGTGGCAGTAAACCTCAAGTTTGCACTCCCTATTGTGATGACCTTCCAGCCATTTTTGACACACTTTGAGACAGATAAGCTAGTTATGTTCTTTTTGCAAAGGACCTTGAGAATATTGTCAGAAAACTGCTAACGAAGTTTCTCAAGTCTTCTGTTCTCTGTTCATCAGTGAAAATCACTGGCCTCCTGAAGTTTACTTTGAAGATTTAAACAAACATGTGCCACTCAAGAAGATAGATGTTGGTCACACAGCCAAGCAGCTTCTTAAAAGCCACACAGTAAGTGTGAAAGCCGCATTTGCATTTAGCATGCAGTGCAAGGAGTTTCTTCTAAGTGTCACAATAAAGATCTTGGAGAAGAGCCCCCTGTGATATCCCATTGTGAGAGGCCTCTCTTCACTAGACCCCAGGCAGATGTCATCGAAGCTGGATGAGTGTCTGGAAGGCTTAAAGAAAGTTCTGGATGCACTCATTTCAGCAGAGAGAATCCATGAGCATTCAAGAGATTATGTACTTGCACACTTAATTGAGCTGCTACAGGAGCGCAAACATGAGTTGCAGCTATTTGAAAGGACCTTGCATACACTTGACAAATTTTTCTATGAACTTTTAAAGGTTGGCTCAGCATATGCCAAGCCTTGGAGGGTTGGAAAACTGCTTCTTACACTTAGTCATGGCCAAGCAAGTGTAGAGAGAGGATTCAGCGTGAATCACCAGGTTTCAGTAGAGAACATGAAAGAAGTGTCTCACATTTCACAGCACATTATCTGTGATGCTGTATGCGTAGCAGGTGGCATTTTCAATGTACCCATCACCAAGGAATTGAGAGCATCTGTGGCTTCTGCGAAGAACCAATACTGTGCCTTTTTGGAAACACAGAACAAGCAGGAGCGTGAAGGTGCGAAACAGAGAAAGAAACGCTGCATTGATGAAGAGATTGAAACTCTCAGAAGGAAGAAAAAGAAACTGGAAGCTGCTGTTGCAGAATTGACAGCTTCAGCAGACTCATATGCAGAAAAAGCGGAGGCAACCAAGGACCCGACTTGGATAATGATATTAAACAGCCTAAGGAAGACTGCCAGGAGTAAGCAGCAGGAGATCTTGGACATTGACGTAGAAGTTCAGAAGAAGCAAAATGAGGCCACCTAAGGACTGAGGGAGTGTTTGTTGCTTAGTTGATCTGCTTTATCAAATAAATCTTTGCGTCTTCTAACACACTGAAAGTGCTCATGTGTTAAACTCTGACAAACAGTGATGAATAACGGTAAAAAAATGAAAGTATCGCTGGAGCCATAGTTTTGTCTGAAGACAAGTTTCTTTGTTAAAACGTTGGCTGCAGCGACAATCCCCCTTTTCAGCGAATTCTCATCATTTCGAGCCTCTGTCTACCCCTGAACATGTCTATTTAGATTTCTAACAGAGAGTGTGGTCCTTGAAAATCCACACACAGGGCCTTAAAATCCTTGAAAACCCTTGAATTTTTGTCATATACACCAGCGTGAACCATGGAACATCACCCGCAGTCTTCACTTCGCTCCTTAAAGGTCTAAAGAAATTACAAAAGCTCAGAAAACTATCCTGACTGTGAGTGCAGTGCACCATGCTGTCAGCGTGTCAACAGACGATATGAATGGCCGCTTTTGAAAATTACTCATTGCAGCAAGAAGCATCACCCTTTCATACATGCTCTCAACAAAACCATTTTTTTTTCAGGTCTTTTCTGCGAAAACCAATTATTTTAAATATAACAGGTGCACACTAACAGAACACTATGTAACAGACAATGCGCACTTTGCGACAGACCTCTGACTGTAGTGCCATTTCTGCTGTAATGATGCGGAGAAGCAGTGAACTACGCCGGTTGGCACACCTACCCATATAGCCACCGTAGTGAGCATGGACATGCTACACATGTTAGCGAAAACGTCTATACCATATTTACTCACATAATGATGGCACTTTTTCGTAAAAAAAAATTGACGCAAATTCAGGGCTGCGATCATTACGCGGTTAAATTTTCTTCGAAAAGAAAAAAAAAACTTTTTTTTCATTCCGCATTTGCTGCAGGATGACAGCAGGTCAACAAACAGGCGGCTGCGCTGTAACAGCGCAGGACACGAAAACAAAAATCGCGGCCAGCGGTGCAAGCGTAACGTGCCAAATGAAATTTTTTTTCTTCTCGGCAGTACATTATGTGCGTTGAAACAGTTTCTTCCGTATCAGTAATGAGTAATATTGTTAATATCAGCAAGTTTTCAGCAATAACATAGCCATGTCCACTTTGAGGGGACCGAAACTGAGATGGGTGCGCATAGCTGCCTGTGGCCTAGAAACACGGCGGGCATGCCGCGAAAACTGCGGCATTTGTCTTCACTACTATCCTATGCGGCACATTTCCGTTAAGGGTGGGTGAATATCTTAGCTTCGTTACAAGCCTTGGCATACGAATGGGTACACTTCTAACGTATCAGCGTAAACATGGCTACTATCGTTGCCGCTCCTAGTTTGTTGCATGTCCACGAGTGCAGACGAGAAGGATCGAAAGGCGCCTTTTTTGTTGTTGTTGTTGTTGACCACAACCATTATAAAGCCTACAAATAATAAAGCCTAGGCAAATTTGGTTGTAGTTTTTTTTTTCATGGAAGTATGTAAAGTGATAAAAGAAATGAAATGGGGCATCTGCGTAAGAATGTTTTGTGCATGCAGACCGCTCGGTATGTCTTGAAGAGTCGTTCGTGTAGCATTCGACAGCATTCGACACATGGTAAGCATGATCATTATTAGCTAAACTGGGCACACGACATATCCCTGCGGCAAGTTCGGGGTGCAATAATTACATGGGAAAGAAAAAAATTGAATTTTTGCGACAAAAGTCAGGGATGTGATCATTATGCGAGTGTGATCATTATGCAAGTAAATACGGTAGCTCAACGCTCTGCAAAGCCAACATAACCGGATGCGGCCAAAGCGATGCGACGTGCCTGACATCGAGATGGCTCTTGCTTCATATGAGCGTTCGTCACACCGACTGCGCCGACCCGTAATCAGGGTGTCTACCAACCGGGAAAACCGGGAATTTGTGCTTCAATTAGGGAAAATTAGCTGTCATTTTATTGAAAGGGAACGAAAGTCACCCTACGCTGGTTCGAGTAAGGGAGAGGAATCATAACGCATTGTCTTTGACGCCGTGTCGTCGGCTGGAACAGTTGCCAGTGGACAGTCAACAACAGATTTTCCGGACACTTCATTTTTGTGAAATTCTCGATACAGTCGAACCCGACTATATCAAACCCGTTTACATCGAATTATTCTATATATCGAACAATTTCTGGTCATGGTATAGTTACAATGAGTATATATAGCAAAAATTACGCTTACATCGAACAAATATTGCAGTGACTCCCAATATATCGAACGTCAAGCGGCGGAAAAGTGCCCCCAGAAGTTGGCTTTCCCTTGCGGTAGTGGGGAAACCCGGTGGCGCGGCTCCATCCAACCGCTCTCCCTACCGTGACCGCGCTGCCTCGGGCTGTTCGGGCGAGCCGTCGACACTCCCCCTGTCGCGCATAGTCAAGTCTATTATCCTCACTCTTTCTCTATCATCTTTCACTTCCCACTCCCTCTCCCCTGACGACGCTTCGCCGTGCTCCCTCACGGGTTGCAGAATCAAGCGTCCTTCCTTTCTTTAGATCACTATCTATCGACTCTCCCCAGCAAAAAATGATCCTGGCCTGCCTACAGCGCTTGCTCAGACAGCCAATCAGAGGCTCTTGTGCGCTCTTCGTGCAAGATGGCGAAAGTGCGAGTTGTCTGGCTGCTTCTCTGGTTTATCGTGTTTGCGCCTTGTGGGCCTTCTCCCGCAGTGTTGCCGTGATGAAGCGGCAGAATTCGCCTTTCGTCGTGAAGATCGAAATCATAAATCGCATCGAATGCGATGTCCCCGCAGCGTGCAAGATTCCGAGGAGCACTCTCAGCACGATTAGGGCTAAAGTGGCCAGACTCGCAACCCGTTGCCCATGGCGCCTGACGCGTACGCACGGCCGTGTACGAGGCGTTCTTCATACCTGCCGGTTTCCGCGTGCTCGGTGATGACTGTAAATTCTGATGAATGCGACGAAGCCGTTGCCGGTGCTGCCGAAGTTTGGAGCGAGCTGTTAAAATTTCCGGGACATTCGAATCAATGGTGGTCGAGTTTGTGAGTGCAGATGATGGTGTCGTGACGATGGTAGAGCCCGGAAACGAAGACTACATCGCCGACATCGTACCGAGCACAAATGAAAGTAGGCACGTTGAGGAAAGCAACTACGGTCCTTTGCCCACATTCTCCGAAGTGACTGGTGCACTCGCATTAGTCCGGTGCCCGTGCGCGAATGCGGAAGGTTGCGTCCTCAGCTGCTCCGACTCCTTAGACAACGTGGGGAAGTGCGTGCGTCGCAGGCAGCGAAATTGCCCAAGCAGAAGAAAATGCAGGACTAATTTATGCGAAACTAAGCTAGTTTCGTCAATAAAGTGATTTTATAAATGGTATGTGCTTTTATGACATACAATTATTTAGCAGGCTTATATCGAATTATGCTCTATATCGAACTGATAGGCGTTTTTTTGCGAGTTCGATATAGCCGGGTTTGACTGTAATGCGGACAATTTCGCGGCACCACCACGTGCCCCATAGAGTCAATGTATAAGAATGTCTGTAATTTCAGGTGCAAGAAGCCTTTGCTGTCCAATTTTCTGGACTTTTTGCCACGTCCACAGGTCCGAAACGGCATTATTCAAAGCCAACTCCGCCGTTTCGATTATCTCGCCTCCTGGAACCAGCGCTCTCGCACGCAGATTCGCTGTAGACACCACCGCGGCAACGTTAGGCTTAGCTGCTTCGGCGTTTGCTATTAACGTTCTTGTTGTTCGGTGCCGTGTTTTTCATAGAAAGAATTCGCCGCTGTCACTAATGGCACCGACTCTGCCTCTGTAATCCTCGCGATTGGCTTCGAAGCTTAGCATAGTGCATTGCATAATGTCGGTTCCCGAAAGGAAGCTTCGCCTCAGCACCACGATGTTACATGGTGAAGCGTATGTGAAGTATTTTGGTGAAGCTTAACAAGCTTGGGATGAAGGCAATTGTCTTGGGACACACACAGTACGTATTCCATAATTATACACGCGTACACCCACTGTCTCCTGTCACAGTACAAGCACTGATATGCCTAATAAGTGTACTGCCAGGCCTTCAGAGCTTTTTCGGACATGCCTGTGAGGATTAGAGCCTTTAAGGGCAGTAAAAGAATGCATTCTTTCTTGGACTGCCCGATTTGATTTTTCAGAAGGTTTCGCGGCCCCTAGGGAGTACGAAAAGTCGGACGTTCACTGTACAATTGGCCAAGAGGATGCTTCAAATGGTCTGTGCAGCGAACGCGCGATGGAATGAGGACAAGAACAGAATGACAGTGGCATTGAGGAATGATAGGGAAAGGAACTGTGCCACCTCTTCTTTGAAGGGGCTTGAGCTCAAAACGCAAAGTGTTGGCTGAAGCAAAGATGCAGGCGACCCTCATCCAAACCAAAATTATCTCTTGAAAGCAGTGAAACAAAAAAGGGAGGCATTGTGCGTGGGCTAAGAGTATCTAAGGACAGTTGAGGTTGACTATTCAACTGCTGAGAGAATCTCGCTTGTGACAAAGTTCGGGCCTAATACCAGTGATCTTACTATCACTTGATAGAAATCGCTCATTTTCGAAAATATTTGCTTCTGTATGGATCTCTTTTTATTCCGATTTGAAAATGTTCGACTCGATTTACAATGGGCTTTATCATTTTTCTTTTTCAAGGATATTTTATTTTCTGTGCATTTTACTTTCCCCTACCTTCAGTTTTCTGTTTTGAATAAAATAAACACTACTTACTATTCAAACTGTGTTGAGTTGGGTTTCTTTTTTTAATGCTTACTTGAGAGTGACAGCATCGAGCGGCATGGTGTCATCCTGTCCTGACATAAATTTATTTATTTATTTATACAAGTACCTGCAGCACCACAAGGGCATTATTGCAGAGGGGGGACAATTGAAGGAAAATGAACATGTGACAAAAACTTAAAACAGCTAAGCACAGGTGGTAAAAGTAACAAAATACGTAACATCGATGAGTCATCTCGACGGCAAAACGGTCTTTAGTGAAACTGCGGTGCAAAATTGCAACACAGAAATGGAGAGGGTACACTATCGCTTGAAGCGCAATGCTAGTGAAATGATATAAAGAAAATGGGATGATATTATGCTACGAGAGACTGCGTGACAATAAAGACAGAACTCTGAACACGTTTTACATTCACCAATGCTCTTGGGAAGCCTATTCCAGTGTGCGGAAGCATGCGGAAAAAATGAATTGCGGTAGACATCAGCACAACAGCGTATTACAAGAACTTTCAGCTCGTGATCACATCGTTTAGAGATGAAGTGGGGAGAGAAAATGTACAAATTCTTATTTATTCCTGTGAGATCAGAGTAAATTCGGTAAAAAAGTTCTAATTTTGCAGTTAATCAGTGGCGTGCTAATGTTTTCCAACCAAGATCCTCTTTAACTAATGTAATACTGCTACGGAAGTTATAATTACCAGAAAAAAATCTTGCAGCTTGGTTATGGACACGTTCAAGCTTTTCTATAAGTTTGGAGCTTTGAGGGTCCCATGCCTGGCAAGTGTATTCGACTACTGGACGAACATTTGTTATGTAAAGCAGTTCATTTACTTTCTGGGGGGCTTTATAAAAGTTACGTCTAACAAGGTTTAGCATACGAGATGATTTTAAGTTTAAGTATTCAATGTGTCTGTTCCATGTTAAATTGTCAGAAAAATAGACCCTGAGGTATTTGTTGTGTTGGACCTTTTCAAGAAGTAGTCCGTCCAATTTATACACTCATCCCACAGGAAAGTGTTTACGGGTGAATGACACAAGTTGACATTTAGCACTGTTCAAAGACATTCCCCACTTAATGCACCAAGCATGAATTTTATTCAGACCACTCTGCAAACTACTAACATCGCAATCATTTTCTACATTCCTGTATATGGCACAATCAGCATATAGCCTCACTTTGCATTCTAGATTTTGGACATGTCATTTATAAAGACTAGAAATAAAGGCCCCAAAACAGACCCTTGGGGCACGCCAGAGGTTACGGTGACAGGTGTTGATTTAGTGCCGTTTATTAAAACATTCTGTGTTCGTCCAGACAAGTAATTTTCAATCCAATGTACTATTGCAGGGTGTATCCCGAGACAAGATAACTTATGTAAAAGCAGTGCATGAGAAACGGTGTCAGAAGCTTTCCGGAAATAAAAAAAAAATGTGCAGTCTACCTGAAATTCAAGGTCAAAAGAGTAAAAGAGACCATGGGAGAACTCTACCAGTTGAGTCGTACATGATAAGACAGGCCTGAATCCATGTTGAACATTCGAAAATAAATTATTGTTTTGAAGATGTTTCATCACAGCACTGTATATAATGTGTTCTATTGTTTTGCAACATACACATGCTAGAGAAATAGGCCTGTAGTTTTCTAGTACACTTTTAGGACCGTTTTTATGAATAGGAACGATGTGGGCTACCTTCCACTCTGCAGGTAATGATATGGTATTTAATGATTTATTAAACAGAGGTACTAAAGAATGCGCAATTTCATGTAAGCAGGATTTTTATACCTGTGACGGAATGCCATCAGGACCGCCAGCAGATTTGTTGTTCAGATTGGAAATAAGCTTGAGAACACCATCATATGTGACAGTAACCATAGGCACATTCTCGTAGACTATTTCTTGTATTTCAGGCAGTTCACCAGTGTACGTCTCAGAAAAAACACTTTTAAAATAGGAATTCAGACAGCAAGCCTTCTCATAATCATCAGGCACTGTTTTCTCACCAACTGATAAACTAGGGACAGTGGTGCCAACTTTACCATTTATTTTAACAAATTTCCAAAATTCTTTAGGATTATCCCTCAACTTTGTGTCAAGCGATGAAATATAAGTTTGTTTGTTTACCTTTATTTCTTGCTTAATTTTGTAGTTCACATGACGCATTTCAACGAAAACAGACTGATTGCGAGTCTTTAAATACGAAGCATACAGGCGGCGTATTTTGTTACTTAGCGAGCGAATTTTCTTATCTACCCAAGGTTTATCTTTCCGGCGCCTAGTTGTCAAAAGTTTGGAAGGTATGTATTTTTCAATTAAAGCCTTTATCGCTAAAAAGAATCCAAGCTTCATCTATGTCCACTGACTGGCTGACCTCATCAAAAATAGGGAAGAAATTCGAAAACTCTTGTGATAAAGTCATTTAACCCTTTCGCTGTCACGGACGTACCGGTACGTTCTCTATCGTGCGTTCAAAATTTCGCGCCTGAGCCCAAAGCTGGCGCTCCTGGATTGGCCACGCCATCTGTTGACTCTTTCTACAAGTTCGTATATTCGCCCCGACCGGTGTAAGTCCATGTATTGAAGAGTACGGTGCGACTGCCACTCCCCACTTTCTCTTTGCTGAGTGGCGCGGTGGCTCCGCATTCGCTGGATCATGCGTTGCGCGCGTGTGGTTATGGGTTCAAGGGTTGTTCTGCCATCTCCGCTGGTTTGAAGGTTTTTATTTTTCTTCTGTTGGTGTGCCTGCTACGGCGCATCAAGTTAAGGCGCACGTGCCGTTGCCTCTCCGAAAAGGGTGACTCGATTGCTGCTTTCGCTCTCTCGCCGCACCCTCGCTTAGCACCCTCGGGTTAGCGAGTGCCTGCGCCTTCAGGGACCAACTGGACTCACTGCTCCGGGACCGTTTCGTCTGCGGAATCAACAACCCCGCCATGCAGACGCTACTCCTGGAGCTTCCCGACCCGTCGCCGGACGACGCCGTGAAGGCAGCGCTAGCTATGGAAGCTACCGCCAAGGACGCCGGCGAGATTTCCCGTGCGACTGGCTCACCGTCGGTGGAAGCAGCGGTCAAGTTCGCGACAAAGGGCAGTACCTGCGGTCGCTGTGGTGGTGCCCATTCCCCTTCACAGTGCCAGTTCTCTCAAGCACAATGCTTTACGTGCGGGAAAACTGGGCACCTGGCACGTGTATGCCGAAGGGGGAGGACAAACAGCAAGCAGCAGCCTGATTCAAGCCCAGGTACAACACAAGCCCGCGGCCAGGGTAGCCGTCGCAAGGGTACGCGGCGAAGGCATGCGGCAGCAAGCTCAAGTTCTTCCGCAGCCAGGCTCCACGTCGTGGCCGAGGACCCGCCGATTTTCTACATGTGGCACACAGGCTTTGTACCGTCGTCTGTGCCGCCATACATGGTGACTGCCGAAATCTGCGGGCACCCCATTTCCATGGAGCTGGACACAGGGGCCAGCGTGTCTGTAATGGCCGGGAAGCTCTTCAAGCGTACTTTCCCCGGCGTGTCCGTCGAGGCTTCGGGCGTGATGCTGTGCAGCTCCTCTGGGCAACTCTCCCAGGTCCAGGGTCAGGCACAGGTCAGCGTTCGTTTTGGCGACAGGGAGGCAACCCTTCCCCTTTACTTAACGAAGGGGTCGTCGCCGACGCTGCTGGGCCGAAACTGGATTCATGTACTGGGCATTCGTCTGCCAGAGTACCCGGAAGCCAGCCTGCATGTGGTGCAGAGCTGCCAAATCTGCCAGGAGCATCAGCGAGCCTCGTGTAATGTGGAAAGCACCCCTTGGCCGTTCCCACAGAGACCCTGGTCCCGCCTACATGTGGATTTTGGGGGCTGTGGCGGTGGTGGCGGAGCAGCCTCCCTGCGCTTGGAGGACCTGCAGAGCCAGCTGGAGGAACAGCGGGAGATGGCATCGACACGGCTGCTGGAGCTGGAGCAGCTTCAGCTCCAGCAGAGGCCACAAGGAGGCCCTGAAGACGGTGGTGCGGATGCGGATAGAGCTGCGGTCGCTGCCCGAGAGGCGGGTGGTGAGCACGGCAGAGTACAAGTGCCTGCAGAGCCAGTTCTCCGTGCTGTACAACGAGAACATGCAACTCAAGACTCAGCTGGACCAGTGTCGCTCCTTGCTGTCGACAGCTAAAAACTCGCACCTTCGCCACATTGAGCAGATGGAAAGCGAGGAGCTGGTTGTCCAGAAGAAGCTTCGCTCGGAGGTCATCCACCTCGAGGACAACATCGCGCAGATTCGTCGAGAGTACGAGAATCTACGCATTGAGTTTGAGGCGTCGTCGGTGTCCAGCGAGCAGGCTCAGCCAATCAACCGGGAGATGCGGCACATTATAACGAGCCTGCAGAGCCGCAACAGGCAGCTCAAGAGCGAGGTCCAATCAGAGAAGCAGAAGCAGAAGCTGGCTGCTGACCAAGGGTGCCGTCCCGGGCCTTTTGCCAGAGTCGAGAGCTCCAGTTGTCGCCAGGAACTTCCGTCCTGGCCCACCCTGGTCTGCCGGACAGGTGGTGTCTTCTGCCAGCGCCTCATCGCTGCTCGTCCGCATGCCAGATGGGGCCATGTGGCACAGACACGCCGACCATGTCAGACCTCGCCTCGGGATCTGGCCAGCACCCTCGACTGCCACTGAGTTCCAGCCCGCAGGAGGACTAGCGGCAGCACCAGTCACTTCCAGCGGAGCACCACCTACCTCGGAGGCGGCAACCGTAGCCGGTGGTGCGGCACCCGTTGGACCAGTGTCGAGCTCGGCACCACTCACGAGGCAGACTACTACGGACCCTCCGGATGGAGCGAGGCTGGCCCAGGCAGCACCCGGCGTTGCCACGCCCGACCCGACCTGTCGACACCAGTGCCCAGGCGGAGTACTTGACGGTGGAGGCCACCAGACCGTTACTCGCCTAGGCAGCGTCGACCCAGCTAGGATGGAGGCAGAGCCTCATATTGTGAACATGGACGTTTGTTTTTCATCTAACAAACAAACTGGGGGTAAGGGGGTGTAGCAAGTATGTGACGCCCCCTCGGGCATAATCTTGGTTCGCCCGCCAAGCTCGGTGGCCTGCTAAAGCTCGGCAGGCAACATTGGTCACCGCACCACAATAAACACCGACGAGCACGGCTGCTCGCCGGTCAGTCATCAGTCAGCACCACCACGCTACGGAGCGTCCGTCTATCGGAGGGTGCCAGAAGCCCTCCCTTGTTCACGAGCCCGGGGTGGATCGTGACAATTTCCTATATGACAATAAAAAAAAAATTTTCACATGACAAATATGTTCACTTGACAAAAAAAAAACTAAGGAAAAAATTTCTAACGGGTTTATACACGATTTAAGAAAAATCTCTGCCTGGTTTCGGAAAGCAGGCAAAGAGGAACAGTTTTCTATGATGTCAATCAGAGCAGGATAAAGGTTTAACAGATTAGGAATTTGCCAACTTAACAGCTGTGTCCCGTAATTCGTCCTACATTTAAATTTGATGAAGTTGGTTCTCCTAAACTCGTAATGGGGTTCATGTTTGGTATATGTCAAAGAGAAGAGTTGTGGATCAATTTTGAAATCTGAATATGCAAGCTCTGATAATCGCAGTTTATATAGGCATTCAATGTCCAGGATGCGATTCTGCGAAAAATATACAGATGTTGATTCACGTTGTGGTAGATTTTCAACAAAGCGCACACTTTTTTTCTGTAGTCGATGGAGGCTTTCCATGTTAGACCTAGTAGTGGTACCCCAAACAAGCAGGCAGTAATGCAGTCACGAATGAACAGTAATAAAATACAGTTGACGTCGTATATAACGAGGCAACAATAAGCGAAACTTATTGAGCATACCAATACAGTGTGCAATATTGCGCTTAATATAGTGAACATGGCAAGACCAACGAAGGTTTTCATGAAACTGAACACCTAAAAATTTAATTTGTGTTACCTTTTTAGCGGTCGCGACTCGAATGCCATATCATTGTTAATATAAACAGGTCTGTTAACAGGGGTAAAAACAATGTACTTAGTTTTGTCAACATTTAATGAGAGTTCATTTGTAACAAGCCAGTCAGATAGATTCTTAAGCCATAAGTTTACACGCAGAATTAAGGAAGCTAAATTGTTATCAGAAAAAAGTACACTTGTGTCGTCGGCGTAAAGGATAATAGAAGGGGTTTGTGGGATAGATGCCATGTCATTGATGTATAAAAGAAACAGAGTAGGTCCTAGGATTGACCCCTGAGGAACTCAGAATTAGACGTGGCATTATTAATAACAACATACTGGGAACGACCGGAAAAGTAGTTGTGCAATAATTTAAGTGAAGTGCCTCGTATTCCATAATACGGTAGTTTGCTAAGAAGTATATTATGTTTAATAGAATGAAACGCTTTGCTGAAGTCTAGAAAAACACCTGATGTGTACAATTGATTTTCTATGTTAATAAGTTTATCCTTATAACTGAGCAAGGCAGATTCAGTTGATTTCTTCCTCTGAAATTCGTACTGGCCGGGAGAAATTGACTGGTGTTTGTTAAGATAGGTAGTAATCCGTGTATTAATCACTTTTTCTAATATTTGGAAAACAATGGTAGAACTGATATAGGTCTATAATTACTAATTATATTTGCAGCAACACCTTTAAACAAAACAGCAACTCTTGCCATATTCATTTTTTCGGAGAAAATACCTGTTGTCAAGATTAGATTTGTTATATGACAAAGTAGATTAACTATTAGATCAGCAATTGCTTTAATTGGTGCTACCTTGATGCCATCAAAAACGCAAGAGCAGTTATTTTTGAAACCTAATATAGTATCATTAATCTCTGCAGGAGTAGCTGGATATAAGAAAAGGCTGTGCTGAAGATTATATTCCATGTATTTTCCAATATTACTGGGCGTTCCTGCAGGAAAGTCTCCAAATGCCAAAAAATGTCTGTTGAACTCAGTGGCAAAAGCTTTACCACTCAGAACCGTTCCTCCAATTGTCATTTGTGTAGGTATATTTTTTTCTGATTTCTGTAGAAGATCTTTGACTGTACGGCACGTTTTGTGAAGGTCAAAGGAGATATCTGAAAATTTATGAGAGTAGTATTGAATTCTAGATTTTTTTATATCTGCACCTAATTGATTTCTAACTTTTTTATACTCTTTCAGAACTGTCAAGTCTTTAGATTTTATAAACTTGGAGAAAAGCCTATTTCGTGCCTTGATTTGCATAGCAGGTCACATGTAATCCAAGGCTTCCTTCCTTTTCTGAACTTTGCCATTTTTACAACTGGGAAAGCGCATTCGTACAACTCTGTTATTTTGCGCAAGAATTTGTCGTATAAAATATTAGGATCTTCGTCACACTGCAATTGGCTCCATTTGACATATAAGATGATTTGACGAAAATATTCAATTTTGCTTTGGTTTATAACGCGGTAGCTATTTGGTGGGTAAGTATGTTTGAATATTTGTTTAGTTGACCTTTCCATAAAGCACAAGGTTGACAGGTGATCACTGATGTCACTCAGGAGTACTCCTGCTGTGGTACCACGAATATCACTGTTTGTTAGGCATAGATCAATGAGTGTTTCGCTGGAGCCTGTGATACGAGTAGGCGTTGTGATTATATTGGAAAAGCCGTGGGCCAACATCATATCAACAAATTCGTCCACAGAATTTGACTGTTCTAGTAGGTTAATATTAAAATCCCCCATTATTACCACAGGTCTACATTGTAAGGAGAGGTCGCCCAATACTATTTCTAAAAAGTTGAACTCTTGAAGAGACGCAGTAGGTGGCTGATAAATTACGCCAATGAATGCATTTGTCTGAATAAAAAGTGATTCATAGGAAGGGGTCAAAACTGTCCACTGTGGAATTATTTCGTAAGGAAAACTGTTTTTCATGTACAAAGCTACACCACCCCCTTTTTTAGTTTTCCTAAACAGCGCTTCACACCTATAACCAGGAAAGCGAACATCATTCGATTCAGTATACCAGGTTTCAGTGAAAGCCAGTGCATGAAATTCATGGTTCAATGACGACAAAAAAATATCAATTTCTTCTTCTTTGTTTCTTAAACTGCATGCATTCAGATGATAAAAGGAAAAGCATGCGGATTTTGAAACCTTCAAAATTTAAAAGAGTTAACATCGTGATAAGGACTGTTATCCATTTGAACTGTCATTCACAGTAGATATACACCATCTAAATAGTACATTATATCATGTTATCAATGTCACTTTCATCGCGGATGCGAATTGCATCGGCACCTTCAATTTTTCATGCAAATATGTGACCATTCTTTTGCCACGCAAACCGATAGTTCTTTTCCCTGCCTTTTCCACTTGCTAGCCAAAGAAGGCGTTGAAAGGTGTCAGGTTTTCCAAAAATTTCACGTCTGGTGCTTCATTCTCAAGGCGCGAGCGATTGCGCATCCACTCTTCCTTATGTAGGACGGATGAAAACCGAGTAAGAAGGATAGGCTTCCTTCCCTTTCGTGCAGGTAGCCTATGAAGCGCATCAAGGTTACTGTTCTCAAGCAGTGGTAGCTTAAGTTTGCATGCAAGATCATTCATTTTTGCGAGCAGGTCTTCGTGTGTCTCCATTGCGAGGCCATGTACTTCCATGTTTTGCCTGAGACTGTACTGTTCCAGCTCATTTAGCGGCAGTTTGACTTCCTTCGTGCTTGCAGACGTTCCCGACTCTATGGCCTCGACCCTACTTTCCAAGACTGTAATGTCAGAGTTTTGCTTGCCTAACTTACTTAATATTGTGTCATATTTGTCAGAAAGGTGCTGTATCGATGTTTCAGTGTCACGGACTGTTTTCAATAGCTGTGTCAAATTGTCAACTTTAGTCACGAGGGGAAGCATGAGGGTTATCTTTTCATCTAGCTCTTTCAATGTCTTCTGAATGTTTAAGTCTTCTGTTGGTGTTACGGTGTTGCCACATCTTTTTTCTTCCAAGTTCACATGTTGCACAGTTCCAGCTAGATTTCAGTGAGTCACCCTTGGCACGGAAATTGGATGGCTTCACCCCCGAGCATTTGCCTAGATGGTACGAGTACTTGCAACTAGTGCATGTTATATACATGCCATCTTCAGGCAACACACTATGACATGTCAAACACTCTTTTTCTTCCATATCCGAGATCACCAAGAATGCTCTAATAGACACTTCACTGTGGCAGCAGTGGACACAATCAGATCTACAGTCCTTACAAGAGATGCTAAAAGTACCACCAACCTGTGAACAAGTGTAGAATTTTTTAAGAACGCATTCAGTCTGCCATCCACTGCTGCCACTGCGTGAATGCCAGCAGAGCCGGTGGTGTCCGTCCTTTTGTAACGAGAGTGTGGTCACGTGGCTTGTCCGCAGTTATCGATGCGAAGATCGGCCCGATGATTCTTTGGCTGTCAGCCAGGCGTGCAGGCGCAGCTCCGATGATGCCTCAAGGCCTTCGTGATATCCCGTGGCTTCCTGTGAACAAGTGTAGAATTTTTTAAGAACGTCCAGTCAGCCGTCCACTGCTGCCACTGCATTACCCGGAATCCTGGCTGGAGACCTACGAATGAATCGCGACTTTCAACAACGGGGATTCCGACAACAAGCTGCAGCATGTATACTTCGCCTTAGAAGACACCGCCAGAACGTGGTTTGAGAACCACGAGTTGACCATGACAACATGGGACCTGTTCCGTAGCGGCTTCCTGCGCACCTTTACGAGCGTCGTGCACAAGGAAAGGGCTGAAGCTATGCTGGACGCCTGAGTGCAGCTACCTAACGAGAATGCTGCCATATTTACGGAAGAAATGAGCCGTCTGTTCCGTCACGCCGATCCCGGATGTGCCCGAAGAGAAGAAAGTCCGCCTACTCATGTGTGGTATGAAGGAAGAGCTTTTCGGCGCAATGGTACGAAGCCCACCGAAGACTGTAGAAGAGTTCTTTCGCGAGACCACCAGCACCGAGAAAACACTCGAAATGCGGAACCGGCAATTCAGCTGCCGTACAAACTCTACCAACTATGCAGGAATTCAATCAATGGCCACGTCCGAAACCGACCGAAGACCGTAGCTGAGTTCCTGACAGAGGTTACGACGATTGAGAAAACTTTAGAAATGCGCACTAGGCAAAATAACCGCCAAGTGCTCACACCTCAGTGCGCTATCCAAGTGCTGGGCTCCGTTGATCTCCAAGAGACCATCAGGGCCATTGTGCGCCAAGAACTGCGCAAGGTGTTGCCTTCGTTGCAGCCTCAAGTGGCCTCGATCGCCGACATCGTGAAAGAAGAGGTGTACCGATCGCTTGGAGTTCCTGAGGTGCAACCACAACTACCGCAGCCCCAGCCAGAAGTGATGACATACGCCGCTGTCGCAAGCCGTGACCTCGCCAGGGCCCTCCGCGACCGCGCCAGGGCCCTGCAACGGCGCAATTCCGTCGTCCGCCGTCAGCATGCCCACCCGTCGCCCAGCGCACCTACGTGAGGAAGACGGACATTTGGCGAGCCCCCAACCACCGCCTGCTCTGCTATCACTGAGGAGAAGCCGGCCATGTGTACCGCCGATGCCCATACCGGGAAATGGGACTGCGAGGTTTCGCCGCAAAGGCACGACAATCCCATACTTCGAGGAAATTCTGGAAACCAGCAATGCATTTGTCCTCTCGGATTCTGCCGCATCTACCCCGACGACTATAGTTCCCAAACCAGACTTCGACATAAATCGAAGTCTCCCCATGATTAAGCAGCAATTGCTCAGAAGTCTGCTTCGACGATACAAAGACTGCTTTTCAATGTCATCGAGGATTCGACAAACACAAGTCGCAAAGCATGGCATAATGACCAAAGAGTGCGCAAGAGCGTGAAGCTATTAGGCAACAAATCCACGAAATGCTGCACGACGACATTATCCAGCCGTCGAAAAGCCCTTGGGCATCTCCTGTGATCTTGATGAAGAAAAATTATGGAACCCTACGTTTCTGCGTCGATTACCGTCAACTTAACATGATCACGGATAATGATGTATATCCCCTCCCACGGATAGATGATGCATTGGATCGGCTCTGCAATGCTAAATATTTCTCATCAATGGATCTCAAGTCTGGCTACTGGCAAATAGAAGGCGACGAGAGAGATTGCGAAAAGACCGCCTACATCACGCCAGACGGCCTCTACGAATTCAAGGTCATGCCCATTTGCTCGATGCCTGCAACGTTTCAGCTCGTCATGGACACGGTGTTAGCAGGATTGAAGTGGCAGTTGTGTCTTATTTACTTCAATGACGTCTTTGTCCTCGCCGGAAATTTCAGTGATCACCTTAGGCGGCTTGCGACAGTATTAGATGCCAACGAGTCATCAGGGCTCACTCTGAAGCCGGAAAAGGGCCGCTTCGCTTAAGATGAGGTTCTGTTCCTTGGCCATGTCACCAGCAAATCTGGAGTTTGTCTTGACCCGCAGAAGACGGCTGCCATCGCAAAGTTCCAGCAGCCCATCGACAAGAAGGCAGTGTGTAGATTCCTTGGCATGTGTGCCTACTATAGGTGCTTTGTCAAGGATTTTTCACGCATAACGGAGCCGCTAACACATCTAACCAAATGTGGTGTCGAGTTCAAGTGGGAAACGTCGCAGGCCGACGCATTTCAAGAACTCGAACAATGCATGCAGTCGGCGCCGGTACTTGCGCACTTCGAAAAGGAAGCCGATACCGAAATCCACACTGGCGCCAGTAGCCTAGGTCTCGGTGCCGTCCTAGTCCAGAAGAAAGACGGACTTGAACGGGTGATAGCTTATGCTAACCGGTCGCTGTCAAAAGCAGAAGGCAATTATTCTACGACCGAAAAGGAATGCCTCGCCATCGTTTTGGCTACAGCGCAATTTCGCATTTACATATATGGCAGGTCATTTAAAGTCGTCAGTGACCATCACGCATTGTGTTGGCTAGCGAATATAAAGTATCCTTCAGGACGACTGGCGCGGTGGAGCCTCAGACTACAAGAATACGACATCACTGTAACCTACAAGTCCGGACAAAAACACTCCGATGCCGACTGCTTATCACGCGCCCCCATTGACCCGCCGCCGCAAGACGACGAGAATGACGATGCCTTCCTTGGAATGATAAGTGCGGAAGGCTTCGCTGAACAGCAACGGGCAGACCCGGAGCTAAAAGGCCTCGTCGAATATTTGGAAGGGCACACTGACGTTGTCCCGAGGGCATTTAAGCGCGGATTATCTTCCTTCACGCTTCAAAACAATCTACTTGTGAAGAAGAACTTCTCACCAGTCCACGCCAACTACCTTCTTGTTGTCCCATCAGGACTTCATCCAGAAGTATTGCACGCCCTACATGACGATCCGACCGCTGGACACCTCGGATTTTCCCGGACACTATCGAGGATACAGGAAAGGTATTACTGGCCACGCCTTATCACCGAGATTTCCTGTTACGTCAAGACATGCCGAGACTGTCAGCGACGCAAGACACCAGCGACAAGGCCAGCGGGATTCCTAAAATCGATCGAGCCTCCTAGCCAACCATTTCAGCAGATCGGGTTGAATTTCTTGGGACCCTTTCCGCCGTCGACAACCGGAAATAAGTGCATAGTCGTGGCAACGGACTACCTCACCCACTTCACTGAAACGAGAGCTCTGCCGAGAGGTTGCGCGGCCGAAGTGGCGAAATTGTTTGTTGAGAAAATCGTGCTGTGACGTGGCGCCCCAGAAGTCCTCATCACCGACAGAGGAACGGCCCTTACAGCAGAGCTCAGCCAAGCCATTCTGCAGTACATTCAAAGAAGGCACTGGAGGACAACTGTCTACCACCCACAGACGAATGGTCTTACGTTGCGCCTGAATAAGACCCTCACCGACATGCTAGCAATGTACGTCGACGTTGAGCACAAAACGTGGGACGCGGTCCTGCAGTACCTAGCCTTTGCTTACAACACGGCAGTGCAAGAAACAACACAGATCACGCTGTTCAAGCTGGTTTATGGCAGGAACCTGACGACGACTCTCGATGCCATGCTGCCGCATGTCACCGACGAAGAGAATCTTTACGTCGCCACCTATCTCCAGCATGCCGAAGAAACCTGACAGCTCACCCACCTTATGATCAAGAACGAGCAGCGTACCGACAAGCGACACTACAACCTCCGAAGACGCTACATCGAGAACCAGCCCGGCGACCATGTTTAGGTTTGGACCCCGATACGCCGACGAGGATTCGGGGAGAAACTTTTGCGACGCTATTTCGTACCCTACAAGGTCATCCGATGTGTTGGTGCACTGGACTATGAGGTCGTGCCGGACGGTGTTTCGTATTCACAGCGGCGCCGCACACGATCTGAAGGGGTCCACGTGGTGCGTCTTAAGCCCTTTTATGCACACTGACGAACATCATTATTTTGTTGTTTCTCTGCCAGGGGTGTTATTGTTTATTACTTTCGTTTGTTTGCAGCATCGGGTCGATGCTTTTTAAGAGGGGGGTATTGACACGTGTACTAGCACACCTCTATCGGGCAACCGCATTTCACCGCCTAACAAATGTTATCACACAGTGCAGGATGCGCCTGCATGTATTGGAAATTTCTCGAAAGGTATTGATGGTTCTATCTGCTGTCTGTTTTTACTGAACCTTGTGTTATCTGATTTCATCACGTGACACAAATGGTGTAGAACTTTGTAGAAGACACACAGGTCCCAGCGATTAGTCTGGAACATTCGACGACTGATGTATAAAAGCCGCCGCGCTTGACCTGCTGATCAGATTTTGACGATCGCAGACTGTGTTCGACGTTATCGCCGTTCTTTAAGTGTAGCCTGTTTTTGTGGCCACAGGTTCGCCCAATAAAAGCTTTGTCTTTCGCAGTATTGCTACTGTGTTCTTTATATGTCAGTACCACATGACAATATCTTTAGGCAAGTCATTAATAAAAATCAAAAACAAAAGAGTGCCTGAGACACTACCTTGGGGAACTCCAGATATGATGTTAGCAAGTTTAGATTTCTTTATGTTAATTTGAACACACTGCTTTCGATTGGAAAAATAGGAGGCAAACCATTTAGGTATGTTGAGGTTTTTAATGATAGAGTTAATTTTTAACAATAATTTTGGATGAGACACTTGTCAAATGCTTTTGTGAAATCTAAAAATATTGTATCGACCTGACCTCGGGAGTTAATTGTGGAAGAGTCAAGTTCTTTGAGCTGAGTGATCGTAGATAGGCCTTTTCAGAATCCGTGTTGCTGTGGATATATTATATTTTGTGATCATCAAGGTATGTCAAAAGATGCTTAGAAACAAAATGCTGAAGATGCTTAGTACAAGTGCTTATAAGTGAAATGGGACGGGAATTTTTACAGTCATTACTACTACCACCCTTGTGTATCGGTATGACCTTAACTTGCTTCCAAGCATAGGGATAGCAACCACTGGTTATGGAGAACCAGCAAATAATTGTCAAATACTTAGAAACCCATACTGCATATCTATACAGAAACTCATTTGGTATGCCATCTGGTCCTGGGCTTTTCTTTTTATCAGCGAGATAGTCGAGGCCAGAGAAATTCTTTGGCAAGATCAGAGTTGTGTGAGTGCACCGTCTGTAGCATTCAGGGATAAGGAAGTGAGGTTTCTGGATGGTGAAAAGGTATGGCGGTGACAAGTTTTGGTGTCTCTGGCACATGTGGCTATGCAATTTCTGCACATGTTCTTGTTTGTTTTCTTGCCTTCCTGTTCTTTTCCTGATTGTGGAAGCGTATATATATATATATATATATATATCGCTGTCACAATAGAAGCCTGTTGAAGTTTGCGCATGTTGTGTCCCTTCTTCGTTCGATGTCCTGTTTTTGTGCGCGCAAAAGTCTAATAAGAACCCTGTACAACCAACTCCCCCAAAATGTAACACTTTTGAACTACATAGTATGAAGTTTATTTCATTTCTAGTCTCGCCATGCGGGCTTCTCCACGTCCACTTTCGGTTATCCCGCTTGCGGAAGAAGGTATTCATTATCTGCAAATTGTTCCGTTCTGCTAACTCTGCTAGTAATTCTACCCTGCTATTCCTGCCATATGCCATATTCCCCCACTGACTTGTCTCCAGCCTGCTTCTTGCCTACCCTGGCATTGAAGTCACCCATCAGTATAGTGTATTTTGTTTTGACCTTACCCATCGCCCATTCCACGTCTTCATAGAAGCTTTCGACTTGCTGGTCATCACGACTGGATGTAGGCGTGTAGACCTGTACGACCTTCAATTTGTACCTCTTAAGTTTTACAACAAGGCCTGCCACCCTCTCGTTAATGCTATAGAATTCCTCTTTGTTACCAGCTATATCCTTATTACTAATCAGGAACCTGACTCCTAGTTCGCTTCTCTCTGCTAAACCCCGGTAGCACAGGATGTGCCCGCTTTTTAGCACTGTTTATGCTTCATTTGTCCTTTTAACCTCACTGAGTCCTATTATATCCCATTTAATGCCCACTAATTCCTCCAATAGCACTACTAGACTCGCCTCACTAGATAACATTCTAGCGTTAAACGTTGCCAGGTTCAGATTCCAATGGCGGCCTGTCCGGATCCAGAGATTCTTGGCACCCGGAAATTGACAGCTCGCTCCAAACTTTGGCAGCACCAGCAACGGCTTTGTCGCACTCATCAGAATTTAGTCATCACTGGGCACGCTGAAGCCGGCACATCTGAACCAATTTCAGATGAACCACTTGTACACGGCCGTGACTACGCGTCAGGCACTACGGGCACCGGGTCGAGAGTTTGTCCGCTTTAGCCCTAATCTCACTCTTATTCTTTAAGATCGTGCTGAGAGTGCCCCTTGGAATCTTGCACGCTGCAAGGCAACCGATTTCTCACTGCGTTCGACCCGATGTATTATTTCAAGCTTCACGGCGAAGGGCAAATTCTGCCGTTTCATCCCAGCAACATTGCATAGAAGGTCCACAAGGCGCAAACGCAATGAACCCGAAAAGCAGTGGGAGAACTCACACTTGCGCCATCTTGCACGACGAGGGCACAAGAGCCTCTGATTGGCTGTCTGAGCAAGTGCTGTGGGCGGGCCAAGATCATTTTCAATAAAACTTGGTACTGGGCTAGTTGGTGATGCATTCTTTAAAACTGAAGGTAGCGCTAAAAAGGACGAACACACGGTGAAAAGACGACACAACGACGAAGAAACACTTGAACGAGAGTGACTTGACGTGAGACGCCGAAGGAGAAAACACACAAAATGATGGGCCCACTGTACTAGAATTATGCTTCAATAAAACTAGGTGCTGGGCCAGTTGGCGATGCATTTTTTAAAACTGAAGGTAGCGTTAAAAGGACGAACACACGTTGAAAAGACGACACAACGACGAAGAAACGCTTGAACGAGGGTGACTTGACATGAAACGCCGAAGGAGAAAACACACAAAAAGATGAGCCCACTGTACTAGAAATATGCTTCAATAAAACTTGGTGCTGGGCTAGTTGGTGATGCATTCTTTAAAACCGAAGGTAGCGCTAAAAAGAACGAACACACGGTGAAAAGACGACACAACGATGAAGAAACGCTTTTCACCGTGTGTTCGTCCTTTTTAGCGCTACGTTCAGTTTTAAAGAAAACAAGATCATTTTTTACAGGGGGGTGTCGACGGCTCACTTGACACAGCAAGCGATTTGATGGAGCCGCGCCGCCGGGCTTCCTCGCCACCGCGAGGGAAAGCGAACTTCTGGGGGTACTTTTCCGCCGCTTGACATGCAATATATTGGGAATTGCTACTATTTTTGTTTGATGTAAGCGTAACTTTTGATATATATATACTCATTGTAACTACATCATCATCGTCAGCCTGGTTACGCCCACTGCAGGGCAAAGGCCTCTCCCATACTTCTCCAACTACCCCGGTCACATACTAATTGTGGCCATGTTGTCCCTGCAAAGTTCTTAATCTCATCCGCCCACCTAACTTTCCGCCGCCCCCTGCTACGCTTCCCTTCCCTTGGAATCCAGTCCGTAACCCTTAATGACCATCAGTTCATCATGCAAAAAAGAAGTGAGGCGTGCAGACAGGACACAAGAGTAGAGAAGTGGACAACACAAACGCCAACTATCAACTGAAGGGAGCACTGAGGTGAAAAAAGAAAGAGGACACAAAACTCACCTGTGCAAGCTCAGGAATGGTAACACCACGTGTCAGTCGGGTACACGTGCCGGTCTACGTGAGAGATAACTGTTAAGGCAATTAATCTCTTCCTTATGTAAAGTAATCGAAGGCTGACTCACACATGCACTTCCACCATTATAGATATGCCATGCCTCTACCATAAGACACGTATCTTCATTCTTATGCCTGTACAATATCGCGCATTCATCTAACTCTGGCGTGCAGTTACAATCTTGGCAATGTAGCAAAAGATTAGAAGGCAATCCACCGGTTAACGACCTTTTATGTTCCATTAGCCTCTGATTGATACACCGTCCCATTTGTCCTACGTAGAACTGGCCACAGCTAAGGGGAATTTTATAAACCACACCCATACAACAGTCAGTAAAACTGTTGTTCCTATTGTGCTTCACTGGACAAATATCTGTTTGTTTTTTGCCTTTTACCTGCTCCTTTTTTCTCTGTATGGCAGCGCATATCTTACCTAGCTTATTGTGAGCAGTGCAAGCAACATTAACGTCATATCTACTTGCAACTTTTTTAAGCCTGTGCGACACTGAATGAATATACGGAATAGCCACTACTCTTTTTTTGCTATTACTGCTTTCTGTAATCACGTCCGCCCCTCTCGAAACCGACTTCTTTGTGGTTTGTCTTTGCTTCATGTCTCGAAAGCTGGGCTTTCTCCTCCATTCTGTTGGTGGCCATAGGAGGTTTGCTTTTAAAGAAGCTCAAAATGGCGCTCACCGCAACCACACAGGAAAAGTGGAAACCAAAAAATGGTTGTGCTGACGCCTTACATACATGCAGTTTTGCACAACCTGAAGAAAGTAGGATGCAAGCATGAGGTGGACGCAGTTTTCACAGCCTTCCCTGTGCGCTAGCGAGGGTGTGCTCTGTAATACATGATCGGAGTGAAAAGTAAAAAAAAAAAATGCACGCAAGAGACACGTAAACCTCTTTTTGACTTGCGCCACTGGGATCGTTTACCAGATTCTGCTTCGCTGTGGCAAAGTTTACATTAGCCAAACAGGTCAATGCGTTGGCGGGCTAGTTGGTGCGAATCCATGAATACTTTGTTTAGCGCAAAACGACAGAGACAAAAAAGACGACAGGACAAGGCGCTAAACTCGGGGAGCACTCGGCATCTTTAAATACTGTTGTGGGTGGTACTCCCCTACGTGCACACATCAAAGATTGCAGTTGCACTCCGCTATATAGAAATGCAGCCATTTGAAACAAGTCTAATGACAGACTGGCGAGAGAAATTATTGAGGCTGGCCAGATATACGCACAATCTGCCACATGTGTCACTGTCCCATCAGTTCCCTTGACGGATAAAGAAATGAGGTATCTCCTTAGGTGTCCACATTTTTTACAATTTTTACATGGGATTATGCATAAACTTTGTATCAGCCTTTTGATTGCGTATGTGCGGTCCTTCGCTTACTGGAAAACCTCTAATTAAACTTCAATTGTAAATGAGCGTCTGTCCTGTTTGCTCCATTTCCTCCTACCCGTATTTCCGTTCAACGACATAGATGATGCACCAACTGGCCCAACAGTCTACACTTCTGAATCTCATTAGGAGCTTGAATTCTTGCCTGGATCGCCAACTTTGCTTTCTCCTTTTTGTCCACGCTGGTGTGTGCAGCAATTAACTGCTAATGAAATTGGTCCCATGATGTCAGTGTCATCTCGTGGTTCAAGAACTACGTCTGCAGAATCTCTGAGAGCGAAGTACACATTATGCAGCTTGCGCTTTTGGGACCACCTGTTGAATTCGGCGACCCTTTTCGAAGTGGTTGAGCCAGTCTTCAATATCTTCAACAGCACCTCCGTGGAACGCATTGGATGTCTGCGGCTTATGCAGAAGGATCTGCGCCAGCGCAGCAATTGCAGTAGTAGATGGTTGATGCATTGTCCTGGTAGAATCGGGTTCAAAGATATAGATGATGCACGAACTGGCCCAACAGTACGCTTCTGAATCTCATTAGGAGCTTGAATTCTTGCCTGGCTGTGCTGTGGCTGGAGCTCGTGAAGACTACGGCTGGTACGTACGTGCACAGGGGTGAACTCTGTCAGGCTACTCACTGGCATCGAGTCAAGAGAGGGCTGCATTTTCAGCGATCGTATCATGTACCTGGCACTTCCACCGGATATATGTCCCGAAGTTAACAAGCGAGGCCTTGGCAAAACAATGTTCTTCTATAGACCGTTTTTTCGTAGGCGCCGCCATATTGTGAACGCAGTGGCGCCGCCTATGAGCAGCGCCATACTGGCTTGGGTGAAAGTGGTCTTTTGCATGGCAGGTATACGCTCGGCGGTACGTTCTGGCATTTGTTTTCGCGGTCGTGCAGTCTGTTTAGTATGACGTGCGTCTTCTACGTGGTAAACTGTTCTGTGAGACGTGCTGAAGTGGTTTAAGGCGTCATGGCCTGAATTTTTGCTTGCGTGGAGGTGGAAGGAAACACGCAGCGCGATGTGTGCGCGCATATTTGAGCCTACAATCAGCCTCGGAGATCAATTGTGTATTTCCGAATGTTCCAATCACTAGTGTCCTCTATTTTTAAGCTCTATTTCTAAGCTCTATCCTCTATTTCTAAGCTGCGGTTTAGGAGCCATGAAACATACGCGACGATCGTAGCAGCGTGGGTATCGTTCTGCTACGATAGGAGCTGTGCTGTTATACTTTGACAAGCGTTCAAACTGTTTGCTGCAGCTTACATTGCGTGACTACTTGGTTGGATGGACGAGGTTTCCACCCATGAATAAAATAGTTTTGGCTAGTAATAGCAGCATACCTAACAGTCTGAATTAAGCTTGTCCAGCAAAGCGACCGTTTACGAACTGCGCGAGCGTCCTAAGCAGTAGTAGGTGCTGGATTAGATATATTTGTTCTATATAGCGCATGGTCCAAGCATACGGCATCAGCGGTTATATATTTTTAAACGTTGTGTGGCGTTAGCCTGTTTTCTCTTGCTTTTTAGAGAAAGAGGATGATAACCGAATTTTTTTTTTTTCGGTTGTGTTCGTTCAGTTCTCTACGACGCACTCACACGTAATATGGAAATATTGCGCTCAAAAATAGCCATCGCATTCTTTTTATGCAAACCCTCTCATGTATTATGGCTGTATACAGGCCAAAGAGGCAATGATGATCCACACAGCTTATATGTATCGTGCTGGCTCACCAACCGCAGTGATCGCTGTGTTGAGCAGCACCATGGGCATCATGCAGCAAGGCTAGCGTAGACATATAGTAATTTTAAGCATACTAGACTTGAAATGCGTGAGAACGATGCCAGTGTATCACAAATATTTGATAGCGCCTGCCACTCAGATGTTTCGTGGTTGCCTTAGGTTGGCTGTGCATGAGCATGCGCTATGTTTTATGTTTTACTCCCGACGCCAATCGATCAGACAGTGAGCTAATTTACCATTTAATGATGGTAATAAAGAGACTCCAGTTTTCATTGTTAATTTAAAATCGATATAAGCAAAATTGTAAACAACACATACACGCACCGCAACTGATAATGCCCGTACACGGCGGCTGATTATGCGCATCACATTTTTGCGCCCCCAAGACATACTTCTGCCTACAGTAGTTACCGATGCACTGAAAGGCTTCCCTGATGACCTTATATGAACGAACATGGCGTAAACTTCACAAAGTAAGATCTAAAACATCTTGAAATCGTTCCGCAGCATGCGACAGCAATACTTTTAAGCAGCGCCGTGCCGGATCGCCCAAGCCAGAGAGGAGGAAAGGCTCTCCGCGCACCCTATCCTTCTCGCCCGATGAAACGGTCTATAAATGGTTGACAATTGGAGAGCACGCATTTCACTTTGCACTTCGTCATTCCCATTCAAGTAGCCGGTGAGGGCAGCCTATCTCGTGCAACTATCGGTGCTGAAATCGCCGCTGTCTAGTTCAGAAGGATTGGAGAAACTCCCTGTGTCGTTGGAAGACATTGTCAGCTTTGCTTTTTTGGCATTAGCACAATGTGTATTGTGTGTTTAGCACGCATTCTGTGTGTTTACATTACGACAGTGTAGGATCTGATGTCATTGACTCATCGCGACGTCACACGAAGCCGCTACTCGTTTCGGTTTCGTTAACTCGTTTATTGGCAATTTAGAATTATTCATGCTTATAAGCCAATTGAACCACCCTACCGGTGACAGAAATGTCAATGCCATTTGAAAATGGCTTGAGTGTGTCAAACACTAAATGCAGGGGCCATTTGTGACCAGTTCCCACTGATTGAGCAATCCAGAGGCAAGCACTGCTCACGTGCTTGGGGGACATGGTGCACATATGACTAAAACGGTTTTTTCGTCCATGCAGCACCTGTGCAAAGGCTTCTCAGGAGCAGGCAGCACCTGCAGCTGTGTTCTTTTTTTCACAAGAAAGTTATCTGTCATGAGTTTTTTGCCTTCGAGAAAATTTTCTTTTTTTTCATTTTTCGTTACCTGCTTCACCTAGTTGTAGGCATTATAGCAGGGGCTACAATTCACGAAACAAGACATACACAATGTCACCTTCATGAAGCATGAAAGAAATCATCATTAGCAGTCATGAAAAAATTAGCATTGAGCATTTTGCTAGTGTGGGGCAGCTTTAAAGGGACCCTGAAACGATTTTGACGATTTTCTACAAACTTACTGAGCCGTTAGAGTAGGTCCTTCTGATCATTAATTGACGCATCTAAGTGCTCCGCATAAAGTGTGTAATTTATTATAAGGATTTAAAAATGCACATCGCTGCCGATCGCAGCGCACTGCGCCGCAGAATTTTAAGCCGCCCCTACCCATATGACGTTAGTGGGGTGAGCTATCCGATTGGCTGACCAGGGCGCATGATCGATAATTTTTCCAACTTTATGGTAAACAAATGATGTTCATAATAGTTGGAATGTTAGTTAATTTGATTTTATAAAAGGAAAGTAACATAAAGGGAATGCACAAGAACAATTTTTCAGTACACTTAAGCACTTCCAGCACACAGCGTCGTCTGCTTGTGTTACAATGTGCTCCGTCTTTGACGAGAGCTCCGCTGTCAGTGTCCGTCTGTCTTTTCGCGAGTGCTGATTCGACTTTGTTGTGTTGTGGGCTGCAAACGTAGCGACTGGCAGTATGTCAAGCTGCGACATCGTGTCCCTCTGCAAGCCAGTTGACGAGCGGACTGGCTGCAGC
Organism: Dermacentor andersoni; assembly: GCF_023375885.2. Taxonomy (NCBI): domain Eukaryota; kingdom Metazoa; phylum Arthropoda; class Arachnida; order Ixodida; family Ixodidae; genus Dermacentor; species Dermacentor andersoni. The sequence goes on along the minus strand of NC_092824.1, from coordinate 2,824,426 downwards.
GCATCGGACTGCTGCCATCCGATCGGCGCCAGGATTTACGCGATTGCGGCCGTCACTTTACACTGGAAGATTACTAACGCAATAAGAGTTTCGCGAGTCCGGTATTAGAGTAAACGCAAGCGCAAGGGGACAGGGCCTGGCCGTGTCCGCCTGCGTGTCGTTTCACGGTATGAACAGAAGCGCAAATGTGAATGGTCTGCATGTTGCAGCCACCTGGAGGCATAGAACTCAACCAGACACAGTAGCAGTAACAAAATGTATTCTTCTTTGCTGCTGGTGTAAATTTTTCACAGGAGTGTAATCGTTAAGACTTTGTTATTGTAAATGTTTAAAATGTTTTACACTTAGAGCAATATTAGCTCTTTCTTTGGCTGGTTAAGCTCAGTGCCAACAGGTGGCTGGACCGTGGAGACCGATCAGGCAGCTCACGTATGTCTACGCTAAAGTTCCTTCATCAGCTTGAGTTTCTCTACTGTTCCATCGAAACGTTCAGCTAGTGTTTGGTTACCGGAATACCAGACACGTTCGGCATGACGACAGAATGCTCGCAACACACGCTGCTTCGATAGCTCTTGCTTGGGGTCGACGGCCAAGTGGCTAGTGGAGAGGTTGCACGCGGGCGTGGGCAGGGGCGGGCAGGGGCGGGCTCCATAACAACCGGAAGTGGACGATGTGATGTCACATGGTGACGCAGAACCAGGGAAGGCGGAGCTTAGCCCCAATCGCTCCGCGAACGAGTTGAGGAGGAAAAGCATAGCTAGGGAGGAGGGTAACTTGTAATCATTTGTAGCTCCATTAATATGTAACACTTTACTTAAATTGTGGTGCGAATGTTCTACTTAAGCTGTACCCTACGCTTATAAAAAATTTGTCCGAGCCATTTCAGGGGCCCTTTAAGATCATCATTCACGTTTGCATTTATTTGCTTCTGCAGGAAGCTTTCTACCTGACAGACCGGGTGATGACGGTGTCCTTCCACAAGTACGGCAACTACTTCTTTCCCGGTACTGGCGACATGTACGAGCTTGGCGCCGAGAGTGGCCGCTACTACTCGGTCAATGTCCCCCTCAAGGAAGGCATTGACGATGCCAGCTACTTTCAGGTGAGTGTTGTTTTGAACCACGAACGATAACATTTAAAAAAAAATATATTATGCTGATTTATTTCATTTGGTACAGTTTATCAATCACAGGCAGAGTGTGAACACACCATCAGAGCTCCTGAAGTGAAACTGTCCTATCCGCAGGGTGTGAGGAATGTTGCCCTCGGCTACACCCGTCTTAGGGTCAACTACATAGGTTGATATAGTCAAATTTGTTTTTTTCTTTTTGCTATCTCGAGCTTTTCCTTTAAAACGAGTAAACACTAAAAATAAATGTGAAGTAAAAGTTGAGAAAATCATACTTTTCCTATGGGCAAAAATAGGGTAATTTGGAAGTGCCATTGCATCGCAGCTTTCGTTAGTGCAAAGTCTCCACCTTGATACCATCTTATCTCTTTCCGTACTGCGCCCATTGTGCATCGTCAGCCCACTAATGATGGTTTGAAACACTGCTTTCGGGACCTTCCGCGCTGCTCATGGACACACTGCCCTATTGGACGTGAACAAGAAGACAATATTTTTATTTTCTAAGCAGTTTGCTTTTTTTCCCGCCAGGTGGTGATTTTTAAACATGCTTTGAAGTTTAGCGAATGTCAAAGTAGCAAACAAAAATGGCCACCCGCTATCGAATGTTTGAAACACCGCTCATGGACACACTTCACCGTCGGGCACGAAGGAGGAGAGCTGTATTTTTGTTTTCTAAGCAGTCCGATTTTTTTCCAGGAGGTGGTAATTTTTCGAACCCACTCCCAAGTTTCACGATCGTCAAAGTAGGAAGCAAAAATGGCTGCCTCCAGGAGCATGCGCGCTCGTCGAAAGATCGCAGATCTCGTGATTCCGCTGCGTCTGAGGCTCATTTTATCGATGGCTCGAGCGGAAGCTATTCTGAGGATGCTGCCTTTTCGTCGAACTTGGACTCTGAGAGCGACGACGACAAAACCAGCCCGGAACACTGGCAGCCGCAGCCCGGCACGCCCAACTAGTTCTTTTCGTTAAGTTTTTGTATTGAAATACCTGTTCGATGAAAAATTTAGATTTTTTTTGAAGTAGTGCCATTAGATAGCAAAACATTTTGTATATGTTATAATTTTTTTATATATTTTTCTTACTAGGTACAAGTGTGTCTTTACAAACTTTGTTCGGTGTTATCTCACAATCTTGATTCTGAGAATTTATGTATATTTTTTATGACATATATCTCGGTAATGAAACTTTTATGCATGAAAAGTGCGTTCATTCTGCTTTTTGTTGTTGTATTACTTAAAATGTTCAGTGCAGTAGTTCCTTCAGAAAAATATATCTGGCGTAACCTACAAAAAAGATCAATTCTCCCCATGGTAGAGAAAGAGTTAATGAGGAGAGATGAGAGCATCAGACAGCTTTGAGGCCATATTTTGATTTGCAAAAATAAGAGTTGTGAGCAAGGAGAGGAAAAGCTAGCATTGGAGTTTGTTACAGCTTCCACATCTGCACAGAAAGCACTCGTATTAGCTTGCGCAGATAGCTGGTGCATGCATTTGGACAGCGGCAAGCTGTGCCATTCTTTGTTCTGATAGTGTTTGGCGATTGTGTTGGGCTGGCTTGCATTTCATTCATTAGTGTATCAAAAATGCAAACTCGTTGAACATACCATTCACAATGCACACAGGTCGTATTGAAAGAGAAAAAAATGTGAAGGAAAAAACTTAGAACTGCGGTTTGTAACTGAAGTTGGTAACTTATTTGCATGTGCTCCCAACGTGTTGAACCAAACCGGAACTGAACCGAAAACCAGAACTGAGCTACAGTGAAACCTGGATGTAATGAAGCTCTATGTAATCCTGGATTTAAAAAAATTTTTTCATTCCTCCATGCCACCCCCGTAGAAGCCCATGTATTTCTGGCCTCTACGTAATGAAGGCATGGCAGTTGACCTTGTTGTAACAAATTTTGAACGCTTATCATTTATTATTGTACCGAAAATTTTGGGTAAATAATGTGTAACTGTTGTAATTGATAAATGATAAATGGCTGATCGCGAGAGGAATGCATGCGGTCGCAGCGAGCCAGAGCAATCGATTCAGTGTACTGCAATGATGATGATGAAAGCCGCTAGCTCCCCTAGCGCCTCTCTGTGACAAGCAAATCAGCCTCTGCATTTTTCACTCATGTATTGTGACACCAGGATTTCACTACCGTGCCTGCCTGTTCTAGTTTTTTTTTAGGCTTATATGTGTTGCCACGGCACGGTGGCAGGTGTGCACGTGAGAGTGAATGCTATTTCATTTCATTTAATTTTATTACTTTAAAAGCCCCATAGGGGCATTACATAAGGGATGGGCATACATATATTTATTATACATCATTTTAAGAATAACAGAGCATAAGTTGGAATAACAGAGCATAAGTTACAACATACGTGAAAATTAAGTACATAATTCCATCTAGTACACACATAGCATATCCCTTACATTCTTTAATTCTAAAATATGGTCTATTAGCTTTTGCATGAATGTAGGTGCACAGGTAATGGCGGCAATTTGGTGGGGCAGGTTGTTCCAATCTGTTGCTGCGCGAAAGAAGAATGAGCCTGAAAAAGTGGTAGTATGAGTGCGAGGGCGACCAACTTGGTACACGTGCCGAGTGCGATGTGATATACGGGCAGCGGGAATAATGTATGGTGGTTGATTAAGGGGGGACGCGGGTTTTACATCGCGAAAAATGGCAAAAAGATGATTTTTTGAAAATCACATTTTCAGTTTCTATAACTCTTTTTCTATCCGACTCTGAAATATCATCCACATAAACCACGTAGAAGTGCTCTAAAAAAGTGTTTTATCGGCCAAGGTGGCAAAACATTTCGCTGAAATCAAGAAAGAACAGCGTTTTTCACGCCGCAATATCTCCAGAACAGCGTGCCCAAGCGCCGCCATCTTGGTCTCGTTGGAAAGCGCATTTCTCCGTCTTCGAATTTGCCGCTTCAGTGATGTCCTCCATACAGTAACATGCGCACAAAAAGCAAATGGTTGAAGGTCGTGCCGGAGCCTGTGATTGGCTGCGCCACCCACGTGACCCCAGCGCGGTTCGTCATTGGTCCGGCGCTCGCATCGTCTGCTCGGCTCTTTGCACCTCGCGAGTCTGAATGTCTCCACTCGCCGTAATCTTGATGTGTCAAAACGGGCGCTACGCGGACATCGCAGTAGCGTGGCCGATTCCTACGCTTGTGGACGTTTCAGACTCACGGCTAAGCATTCCAAGCATCGGCGACGCGGACTTCGCGACCAAGAATCGCGCGCAGAATCCTCGGTCATGCGGCTAAGCCTTTCAGCACTCGGTGTTTCAGAATTCGTGACGAAGCACATCGCGCATGCAATGGTCGGACACGCGGCTAAACATTTCGCGCATAGGGAGTCTCCGACTCGGCGATCATGAACATCACGCACGGACTTGTCGGACCCTCACCTAATCATCTTGTGCATCGGCGCCTCTGACTACGCGAACAAGAGCATCGAGTGTTGACTCCTCGAGCCCGCGTCTATGCATTTCACGCGTGGGCACCTCGGACTGCGCGAATGAGCGCATCGAGTGTCGACTCCTCGAGCTCACATCTAGGCATTTCGCGCGTCGGTACCTCCGACTGCATGAATAAGCGCATCGAGTGTCGACTCCTTGAACCCGCGTCTAGGCATTTCGCGCATCGGCACCTCGGAGCGGCGCGAGTAAGGGCATCGAGCGTCGACTCCTCGGACTGCGCGGCTGGGCATTTCGCGCGTCGGCACCTCGGACCCACAACCAAGCATATTGCTCATTCACTCTATGATCATATTGTCACGATAGCTCGGAACAATAACTATCATACCCCCCCCCCCCCCCCCCCCTTCATAAAGAGAACCTCATTATGAGCTCTGTTCACTAGGCCCCTTGGGCTGGCACAGACACCTGGCTGCAGAAGTGATGAGGCATCATACAAAAGTACAATTCTGGAAAGCACCTAGCAGCTACAAAACTATCACTGGCTCTCTGATCTTAAGTTCTGCAGGTATTGTCAAGTAAAGATGATTTGGGAAGCTACTGACACTCAGAGCATTCATTCAGTAACATGGTCAATTCTACCAAAAGAAAAAAGAATGTATCACTGATTGTACTGGAGATTGCTATCGCTCGGGCAGCCTGCAGGTACAGGCTGCCTGAATGTACATTGGAACTATATTCATGCCCACATGTAGTTCTGCACGTCACTTGGTTTGAAACTTAGGCACCATGCTCTTTGTAGAGCAGCAGCAGCAGCAGTGAAGAATGCCCAGTAAAAAGAAACAAAGGGGGGGGGGGAGCACACCAGACCAGAGGCCACATGTACAAGAAGCCCCACATCACAAAACACCCCAAAGACTACAAGTTTGGTGCCCTTTAGAGAACTGAGGAGAAGGTGAAACTTTGAGAGCCGTTTTCTCAAAACAGTTTTTCTGCCTTTCTGCTCAGTTTCTGGAGCTGATTTCTTTGTTGCCATTTAACATATTTTGACTTCGTTTTTTGTTTTGTCACGTTGCTTGGGCTACAGTGCAAGTCGTGACATTCTCGCTTTCTTATCTTGACCCTTTGTAAGTTTACGATATGGCTGTTCGTCTACCCTGAAAGTACGCTTCATGCGAAGGTAATATAAAATACGGCACTCCAAAAAATTTGTGTTGCAAAAAAAAAAATTCAAGAATGTCACGACCTTCAGCACGCATTTTGCTATGCAGTCAATACTTAAGAGGAAGCTTTAGCTCGGGCCCAACTCCGACGCGGCCTATTCAAATACATGTAAAACGCAAAAACATTTTTATGAGATAACCCCTGGACCGATTTTGATGAAATTCGTTGCATTTGAAAGAGAAAGTTAAATTCTAGTGACTGTTGGAAGCGGAATTTCGATTTAGGGCTTGAATTTTCTTAAATCGATTTTCAAATATTTGACCGTTTGAAAAAAATGGAAGCACGAAGTTTACAAATTCATAGCTCTGCATCAAGAATTGATATCGCGGTTCTGTAAACGGCATCCATTAGATCATTCAAAGCAGACAAATTTAATATGTCATTTTACATCTTACGTGAATTTGTTACGTTGGTTACAACGGTATTGCAAAAGTTGTATTTCCCTATGATTAACCCTTTCGCTGTCGGACGTTTCTGGCCGTGACGCACCCCCAGTGTCGGCTTGGTTTCAGGGAACGAGCATAACAGGGAATGAACATAGCAATTTATTTTTGATTATGATTGGTATACAAATAACATAGTCAATGCAATATGCACATTTCAGTGTTCTGCAGCTGTTGTTAGTAAACATCATCATCATCATCAGCCTGACTATAAAATCTGTTCAACATCCGAATCTGACGATGCGGAACCCTCTTCGTCTCAAGCGACTTTGTCCGAGTCCAAATCCGAGCTCGGCTCGTATTCTGAATCGGAATTCAGCCACCGCTCCCATGAGCAGACGAAGGTCCCGCGCGCTGAGCCATCCGAAAGTAACCGCGCGCAGGGAGGATGCGCTTTCAGTCGCCCCCCGCAACGGAGAGAAATGGGACGTTGCGTGATCAAGAAGACAGAGGGAGATGGAAAAAGGCTAAACAAAGTTCGAAGGGCTTTACATTTACTGCTGCAAGTCGGAAGCGAGGGTGCGGCGAGAGAGCGAAAGCAGCAATCGAGTCACCCTTTTTGGAGAGGCAACGGCACGTGCGCCTGAACTTGATGCGCCGTAGCAGGCACACCAACAGAAGAAAAATAAAAACCTTCAAACCAGCGGAGATTACAGAACAACCCTTGAACCCATAACCACACGCGCGCGACGCATGATCCAGCGAACGCGGAGCCACCGCGCCACTCAGCAAAGAGAAAGTGGGGAGTGGCAGTCGCACCGTACTCTTCAATACATGGGTTAACACAGGTCGGAGCGAATATACGAACTTGTAGAAAGAGTCAACAGATGGCGTGGCCAATCCAGGAGCGCCTGCTTTTGCGCGCAGGCGCGAAATTTTGAACGCACGATAGAGAACGTACCGGTACGTCAGTGACACCGTGGGGGGGAAGCGCGATGACGTACCGGTACGTCAGTGACAGCGAAAGGGTTAAATTATTTTTATATTCATGTGTAACATATCAATTTTGTCCGCTTTAGATGTACTATTAGATGCAATCCACAGAATTGTATTATCATTTTTAGTGGTTGAGTTACAGAGTTGTAAACTTGATAGTTTCATTTTTTGAAAATTTTCGATTTTCGGCAATTTTTAATAAATATTTCACGACCTAACTCAAAAATTCGAAACCAACAGTCACTAGATTTTAAGTTTGTCTTTCAAATGCAACAAATCTAGTCAAATTTGGTGCTGTGGTTGCAGAAAAAAACGAATTCTCCTTTTACATGTTTTTAGATAGGAGCACTCGAGCTAAAGCTTCCTCTTCACAAGTCTTCTATCACATTTTTTTGGGTTCCCCATGCTCTCCAGCAAGTTAGAGGGAGAAAAATACTGCTCAATTTATTTGAATAAAATGTTCTCAAGATATCACTCTGAAACGTTTAGGGAATCATCAGGGAGACATTCTAAACATTTGTGCCAATTTTCATCAAAATCCATGAAGAAATAAGAAAGTTGATTTTCAAAGCCACGTCCCACCTTAATCGCTCTGGTGCTTAAAGGAGAAGACTGCCGCAGTAGCAACCAAAGCAAACTCCTTGTCACAGTTTTGCTTTGTGCCAGCAGTGATGGCAGTGACAAACGAATCCTGTTAGTTACTGGGCAAAGTGCCATGCTTCAAGTGAACAAAGTGAATACCAGTTAAATATGTGGCCAATTCTAAAGCGTGGATGTCACGGGTGATCTTTTCTGAGTAGTTGAAAGAGTTTAACGAAGACTTAAAGCCACGAGGCCATCAAATCTGCTTGCTGAACGACAATTGCTCTGCGCACCACGTCGATGGCCTTCAGCTGTCGAACATCGAGTTGATATATTTTTCTCCCAATTGCACATCCTTGATACAGCCATTGGACAAAGGAATCATCAACGGCTTCAAATGCTGCTACCACTATCGGGTGATAGATAAGGTCTTTTGAACATCCGTTCTGAACGGCAGACGAAGGTGAACATATATTGAGTGATCGAGATGCTTGCTACATCGTAGCAGGAAGTTCAAACTCAGAGTTTCCAATTGCTTCGCCAAGGCCCAAATATAGTTTGTTCAAGCTGGAATCTGCGACAATGAAAAGGAGCCTGAAAATGCACCTGATGTTATCAAAGCGTGGGATGCGCTATGTGCAAGTAGTGGAGCGCCTGACGACATCGAACTTGGTGTATTTTTGTATGCTGACAATGACGCCATATGTACTGAAGAAATGCCAGATTATGGTGATGAAGAAGGTGCTTCAGGGGCAGATCTGCTGTTTTCCGTGCCAGCCGCGAGAGAGGTGGACGCATTGGATGTCTCGCATCATTCCAGCGGCACGCAGGATGATGAAGCTGCATTGCTTGATTTAGCTTCTTTGGAGTGCCACTTGATGTCATCAATCATACAGAAGAAACAAGATAAAAATCATGCTGTCTTTTCTCCTGAATAAATGTTTGAGAGGTGAGCTCACCTGAAGTCAAATCCGTCTCATGTTTATTTTTGCATGATACTTCCTGGTTCTCACGTGAAACTGCGTGTAACAAAAACCTGTATATAACGAAATATTGCGGACTTTCATCGATTTTGTTACATCCACATTTAACTGTATTATTTTCAGCTGCACCGGTGCCAAACGAAACTGAGCCATTACCGGATCTACTTGCATAATGATTGCACTTTTTTTCAGAAAAATTGCTGCAAATTCAGGGGTTGATCATTAGGTGGATTGAATTTCCCGCAAAAAGAAAAAAATTTTTTCATCCTGCATTTGCTGCGGGATGACAACAGGTCAACAAACAGGCGGCTGCCGCTGTAACAGTGCGGGACACCAAAACAAGAATGGCAGCTGGCGGAGCAAACGAATGCGTCGAATGTGATTTTTGTTTTTTCGTGAGTACATTATGCGCATTGAAACAGTTTCTTCCGTATCGGCAATGAATAATATCATTAATATCGGCAAGCCTGCGACAATAACGTAGCCATGTTCATTTTGAGGGGACAGAAACAGATGGGCGGGCTTAGCTGCCAGTGTAGAAACACATGGGGGGTATTCTGAAGAATGCATCATGTAACCGCACTGAAAAACAAGGGACAAGGAAGGAACACACAAGACAGGCGCGGAACTTCAACTAAGATTTACTACGGGAAATCTCACATTTATACAAGTATCGTAATCACCTTTGCCAATCATCGGATAGCCATCACTCGACGTTGGCATGCGGGCGTGAGTGCCGCAAATTTGCTTGTAAATATTTGTATTCTTTATCACTCAATGATACTGAAGAACTGCTTACGCAGCTGCCAGATTGCATTTTTATACAGTAAGCTTCGTATATTTCACGGCTCAGTTGTGACGCAAACATCTTCAAGACTTTAGTGTCGCGGAACCTGGGCGGGCAATTACTACAGTGGCGACAATGGTCAGCCAGTTTTCCACCCCCCGCCAATCCTTCAACTCCTGCGCGGTGCTCCTGCAGTCTGACGTTTAGGCACCGTCCTGTCTGCCCTATGTAGCTATTGCCACAGGAGAGGGGTATCTGGTACACTACCCCTACTCTGCATGGGACGAACCTGTCGACGTGCTTGATATCACATTCATTTCTTTTGTTTTTACCCTGCACCATCTTGCACATGCCCGCCAGTTTCTTGGGCGCCGTGAAAACCACCGGTACTTCACATTTTGCAGCCACCTTTTTGAGACGGTGGGAGATTTGGTGGTAGTACGGGATGGCAACAGGTCTACGACGTTGTGGCTCTACGCTTGAGCGGAGCTCTGATGGGCCTCGCGCTTCCTTGGCAAGGGTTTCTAGCACCGAGGTGACCATATCATGCTGAAATCCTGCGCTGTGCAGTCTTTGCAACTGTAGGAACACGCTATGTTGCATTTCATGCTGGCAGGACTTATCAAGAGCAGCACGCAGGCAGTTTTTTGCGATTCCCCTTTTTACAAGCTTCGAATGAGCTGACTGGTAGTTTAAAATACCTTTTTTTGATCGAGGCTGATACCTCCAGCACGCATGGGTTCCAGCAATAATAATGAAAATGTCCAGGAACTGCAGGCATCCATGTGTAGGCAACTCACAGGTGAAATTCAACCCAAACGCGCATTCTCGGAAAATTGCAAGAACACGCTCTACTGCAGCTGAACCGCCTCCCTCCCCAACCCCTTTCAAGAAAATGGCATAATCGTCAACATATCTAAATATCTTAGCCGAGTAGGCTGTGTCAATGCGTTCAGCAATTCGCTTGTCACAATATGATAAAAATATGTCACTTAATAAAGGGGCAATACATGAACCAATGCACACTCCACGCTTTTGGACGTAGTTCTTTCCTTCGAAATTAACGATGGTCGATGCCAAATAAAAATGCAGAATTTCTAAAAAGTGGTCCACACTTACACCACATGCGTTCTGAAAGGCCACAGGGCCGTAGTCATCAATGGATTCTCTAATGGCGCATAGTAAAATCTCTTGTGGAATGGAATAAAATAGGTCAGTGACATCAATGGAAAACGAAAACAGCGGTTCCCTCGAGCCTTCATGGTCATGAAGAAATGCGATAAGCTCCTCAGAATTCTTTATCATGAACGGGTCCTCAAATCTGAGTAAGCGCAAGTGTTTCTGCAGAAACTTAGAGACCGTCCCCTGCCACGTGTCACGTTCCGAAACGATGGCTCGGAAAGGAATGCCTTCTTTATGCGTTTTCGCGGAGAAGAAAATACTAAGTGCTCCGCTCTTCGCAGCCTTGATACCCAAACCAAGATTTTTCAGGTTACACCTATCACAGAGACCCAACGCTAGCTTTTTTAGCTTAGCGGCAGTGCACGTCTTAATAGAAAAATTTTTTGCGACAGCTTCCCTCGCTTTCTGCCGAAATAAAGAATTCGGTAAAACCGTAAAGCTACCTTCTTTATCAGAAATCATTAAAGCCAGATCATTCTGCTTGAGGTACTCGACAGTTCGCTTAACATCTCGCTGCTGGTACTGCTTGGACCGCTTCACTGCTAGTGAGTTTACCCCTTCTGAAATACACAGGCCTTTTTCATCCTCAGGCGCGCGTCTTGCAATGTTCTTGACGATAGATATGAGCTCGACCGGGGACTCTTGGGGTTGAATACAGAACTTAGGCCCTTTAGATAAGACCGAATCAACACTTTTTGGCACATCGCAGTGTCCAATATAGGTAACCTTTCCTGGAGACACATCTACCTTTTTTCGAAACTTTGCCCAATCGAGGAGCGCTGGAAGGCACAGGGACCACAGCAGTTCGGTAAAATGATTACATTCGCGAGAGTACCTTCTGTACAAGGCTTCAATGTTCTGGATTCCCTCCACTTGAGACGCTGCGAGCACCCGCAGGCATCCTTGAATATGTCGCACTTGCCTCCATAATTCAGACCTGAGTATCTTCATCATCCTGGTAGAATGCCTTTTTGAGGGAGTGCACGGGTAGAAGAGGAGAACAATTTCCGGAAGGACGAGCCGATGGTTCAGGGCGAAGGCACACACACGCGCACGACAACCGATGATGGCCGCTAAACTAACAAGGGTAGCACTCGAATTCACACATAGAAAGGCAGGGAGAACAGGGCCCATTGAACTAGAAAGTAGCATATTTAACAGGGATAAGCGGGCTAGTTGGTGGTCGTTAATGGAATGCATCATGTAACCGCACTGAAAAACAAGGGACAAGGAAGGAACACACAAGACAGGCGCGGAACTTCAACTAAGATTTACTACGGGAAATCTCACATTTATACAAGTATCGTAATCACCTTTGCCAATCATCGGATAGCCATCACTCGACGTTGGCATGCGGGCGTGAGTGCCGCAAATTTGCTTGTAAATATTTGTATTCTTTATCACTCAATGATACTGAAGAACTGCTTACGCAGCTGCCAGATTGCATTTTTATACAGTAAGCTTCGTATATTTCACGGCTCAGTTGTGACGCAAACATCTTCAAGACTTTAGTGTCGCGGAACCTGGGCGTGCAATTACTACAGTGGCGACAATGGTCAGCCAGTTTTCCACCCCCCGCCAATCCTTCAACTCCTGCGCGGTGCTCCTGCAGTCTGACGTTTAGGCACCGTCCTGTCTGCCCTATGTAGCTATTGCCACAGGAGAGGGGTATCTGGTACACTACCCCTACTCTGCATGGGACGAACCTGTCGACGTGCTTGATATCACATTCATTTCTTTTGTTTTTACCCTGCACCATCTTGCACATGCCCGCCAGTTTCTTGGGCGCCGTGAAAACCACCGGTACTTCACATTTTTGCAGCCACCTTTTTGAGACGGTGGGAGATTTGGTGGTAGTACGGGATGGCAACAGGTCTACGACGTTGTGGCTCTACGCTTGGGCGGAGCTCTGATGGGCCTCGCGCTTCCTTGGCTCCGCCCAAGCGTAGAGCCACAACGTCGTAGACCTGTTGCCATCCCGTACTACCACCAAATCTCCCACCGTCTCAAAAAGGTGGCTGCAAAATGTGAAGTACCGGTGGTTTTCACGGCGCCCAAGAAACTGGCGGGCATGTGCAAGATGGTGCAGGGTAAAAACAAAAGAAATGAATGTGATATCAAGCACGTCGACAGGTTCGTCCCATGCAGAGTAGGGGTAGTGTACCAGATACCCCTCTCCTGTGGCAATAGCTACATAGGGCAGACAGGACGGTGCCTAAACGTCAGACTGCAGGAGCACCGCGCAGGAGTTGAAGGATTGGCGGGGGGTGGAAAACTGGCTGACCATTGTCGCCACTGTAGTAATTGCACGCCCAGGTTCCGCGACACTAAAGTCTTGAAGATGTTTGCGTCACAACTGAGCCGTGAAATATACGAAGCTTACTGTATAAAAATGCAATCTGGCAGCTGCGTAAGCAGTTCTTCAGTATCATTGAGTGATAAAGAATACAAATATTTACAAGCAAATTTGCGGCACTCACGCCCGCATGCCAACGTCGAGTGATGGCTATCCGATGATTGGCAAAGGTGATTACGATACTTGTATAAATGTGAGATTTCCCGTAGTAAATCTTAGTTGAAGTTCCGCGCCTGTCTTGTGTGTTCCTTCCTTGTCCCTTGTTTTTCAGTGCGGTTACATGATGCATTCCATTAACGACCACCAACTAGCCCGCTTATCCCTGTTAAATATGCTACTTTCTAGTTCAATGGGCCCTGTTCTCCCTGCCTTTCTATGTGTGAATTCGAGTGCTACCCTTGTTAGTTTAGCGGCCATCATCGGTTGTCGTGCGCGTGTGTGTGCCTTCGCCCTGAACCATCGGCTCGTCCTTCCGGAAATTGTTCTCCTCTTCTACCCGTGCACTCCCTCAAAAAGGCATTCTACCAGGATGATGAAGATACTCAGGTCTGAATTATGGAGGCAAGTGCGACATATTCAAGGATGCCTGCGGGTGCTCGCAGCGTCTCAAGTGGAGGGAATCCAGAACATTGAAGCCTTGTACAGAAGGTACTCTCGCGAATGTAATCATTTTACCGAACTGCTGTGGTCCCTGTGCCTTCCAGCGCTCCTCGATTGGGCAAAGTTTCGAAAAAAGGTAGATGTGTCTCCAGGAAAGGTTACCTATATTGGACACTGCGATGTGCCAAAAAGTGTTGATTCGGTCTTATCTAAAGGGCCTAAGTTCTGTATTCAACCCCAAGAGTCCCCGGTCGAGCTCATATCTATCGTCAAGAACATTGCAAGACGCGCGCCTGAGGATGAAAAAGGCCTGTGTATTTCAGAAGGGGTAAACTCACTAGCAGTGAAGCGGTCCAAGCAGTACCAGCAGCGAGATGTTAAGCGAACTGTCGAGTACCTCAAGCAGAATGATCTGGCTTTAATGATTTCTGATAAAGAAGGTAGCTTTACGGTTTTACCGAATTCTTTATTTCGGCAGAAAGCGAGGGAAGCTGTCGCAAAAAATTTTTCTATTAAGACGTGCACTGCCGCTAAGCTAAAAAAGCTAGCGTTGGGTCTCTGTGATAGGTGTAACCTGAAAAATCTTGGTTTGGGTATCAAGGCTGCGAAGAGCGGAGCACTTAGTATTTTCTTCTCCGCGAAAACGCATAAAGAAGGCATTCCTTTCCGAGCCATCGTTTCGGAACGTGACACGTGGCAGGGGACGGTCTCTAAGTTTCTGCAGAAACACTTGCGCTTACTCAGATTTGAGGACCCGTTCATGATAAAGAATTCTGAGGAGCTTATCGCATTTCTTCATGACCATGAAGGCTCGAGGGAACCGCTGTTTTCGTTTTCCATTGATGTCACTGACCTATTTTATTCCATTCCACAAGAGATTTTACTATGCGCCATTAGAGAATCCATTGATGACTACGGCCCTGTGGCCTTTCAGAACGCATGTGGTGTAAGTGTGGACCACTTTTTAGAAATTCTGCATTTTTATTTGGCATCGACCATCGTTAATTTCGAAGGAAAGAACTACGTCCAAAAGCGTGGAGTGTGCATTGGTTCATGTATTGCCCCTTTATTAAGTGACATATTTTTATCATATTGTGACAAGCGAATTGCTGAACGCATTGACACAGCCTACTCGGCTAAGATATTTAGATATGTTGACGATTATGCCATTTTCTTGAAAGGGGTTGGGGAGGGAGGCGGTTCAGCTGCAGTAGAGCGTGTTCTTGCAATTTTCCGAGAATGCGCGTTTGGGTTGAATTTCACCTGTGAGTTGCCTACACATGGATGCCTGCAGTTCCTGGACATTTTCATTATTATTGCTGGAACCCATGCGTGCTGGAGGTATCAGCCTCGATCAAAAAAAGGTATTTTAAACTACCAGTCAGCTCATTCGAAGCTTGTAAAAAGGGGAATCGCAAAAAACTGCCTGCGTGCTGCTCTTGATAAGTCCTGCCAGCATGAAATGCAACATAGCGTGTTCCTACAGTTGCAAAGACTGCACAGCGCAGGATTTCAGCATGATATGGTCACCTCGGTGCTAGAAACCCTTGCCAAGGAAGCGCGAGGCCCATCAGAGCTCCGCCCAAGCGTAGAGCCACAACGTCGTAGACCTGTTGCCATCCCGTACTACCACCAAATCTCCCACCGTCTCAAAAAGGTGGCTGCAAAATGTGAAGTACCGGTGGTTTTCACGGCGCCCAAGAAACTGGCGGGGATGTGCAAGATGGTGCAGGGTAAAAACAAAAGAAATGAATGTGATATCAAGCACGTCGACAGGTTCGTCCCATGCAGAGTAGGGGTAGTGTACCAGATACCCCTCTCCTGTGGCAATAGCTACATAGGGCAGACAGGACGGTGCCTAAACGTCAGACTGCAGGAGCACCGCGCAGGAGTTGAAGGATTGGCGGGGGGTGGAAAACTGGCTGACCATTGTCGCCACTGTAGTAATTGCACGCCCAGGTTCCGCGACACTAAAGTCTTGAAGATGTTTGCGTCACAACTGAGCCGTGAAATATACGAAGCTTACTGTATAAAAATGCAATCTGGCAGCTGCGTAAGCAGTTCTTCAGTATCATTGAGTGATAAAGAATACAAATATTTACAAGCAAATTTGCGGCACTCACGCCCGCATGCCAACGTCGAGTGATGGCTATCCGATGATTGGCAAAGGTGATTACGATACTTGTATAAATGTGAGATTTCCCGTAGTAAATCTTAGTTGAAGTTCCGCGCCTGTCTTGTGTGTTCCTTCCTTGTCCCTTGTTTTTCAGTGCGGTTACATGATGCATTCCATTAACGACCACCAACTAGCCCGCTTATCCCTGTTAAGTATTCTGAAGAAACTGCTGCATTTGTCTTCACTACTGTTCTAATACGGCACATTTCTGCTGAGGGTGGACGAATATCTTAGCTGTGTTACAAGCGTCCGCGTATGAATAGGGTACACTTTTAATGTGTCGGTGCAAACGTGGCTACTATCGTTGCTGCTCGTGATTTGTTGCGTGCCCGCAAGTGCAGATGAGAAGAATCGAAAGGTGCCTTTTTTGTTGTTGACTGCCACCATTATAAAGCGTACATATAATAAAGCCAAGACAAGTTTGGTTGTATGTTCTTTTTTTTTCGTGGAAGTTTGGAAAGTGATAAAAGGAATAAAATGGGACATCTAGGGCAGGCAACCACGACAGCCTATTTGACACTTGTAAGACCAACTTTGGAATATGGCTGTATCGTGTAGGACCCCTACACGAAAAACCAGATAGCAAGGATTGAAAAAGTACAAAGAAGGGCGGCTAGATTTATTCTGTCTAGATATAAGTCCATGGATTCAGTCTCGAGGATGTTGTCAGAACTTAAATTACCCCAACTGCTAGAGTGGAGAAGAGTTGCTAGACTTAAGTTTCTCTATCTTTTGCGGGATAACTTCTTCAACATAAACACCGGACTGTACATAACGAAGCGCTCGGCCCGAACATTAAGGAACAGTCACTACCAGCAACTTACAGCCCTCCAAGCTCAGATCAACACATTCAAATATTCATTCTTCCCACGAACATTTGAACAATGGCACTCGTTGCCAGAGCACATAACACAAAACAGACTGTCAGTTTGTTTGAAAAAGGAATACACCTTTACCTTGACCTACCAAATTAACCACGACAGCTCGTTTGTAGCGAATTTCACCTACTTGGAAATATGAATGTTGCTGTGTGTGCTTCTACTACCGCATTTGTATTTTGTTGTGAACCGCAGGTTGTGCACACTAATTTTATTTTGTATCTGCATGTCTGCAACGCTGTGATTGCGAATGAATTTGCTGCGTTGCAACAAATATTTTCCACCCTGTAACGGCCCAAAAATGAGCTAACAGTATTAATAAATTAATGAAATGAAAATGAAATTAATGTTTGGTGCATGCAGACTGCTTGGTATGTCTTGAAGAGTCATTTGCATAGCATTTGACAGCATTTGACAGATGATAAGCCTGATTATCATTAGCTAGACTTGGCACACGACATATCAATGCAGCAAGTTCAAGGTGCAATCATTACACGGGAAAGAAAAAAAAAAATCGAATTTTGACGTCAACAGTCAGGGGTGTGATCATCACGCGAGTGTGATCATTACGCGAGTGCGATCATTGCACGAGTGCGATCATTGCGCGAGTGCGATCATTATGCAAGTAAATACGGTATTCTTCCACCATCTTGGAACTGAACTGGAACCTATAAAGGAATCATATCGAACTGGTTTGACTAACAGGTCAGATGGCCCTATGGACCCTCTGTTAGGGAGGCACGTCATGTTGTAACAAGGCTCAAAGTCTCCCGTAGTCAATTGGCAAACAGTTCCCATGATTCAGGCAAGACTCAAGTAACTCTGTTAACCTCAACTCAGTTCTGACACTTTGTTTTATGCTGTTAATTCTTGTGCAACCAAGGCTGCCCTTTATGCGATGAAAGATGCGGCCACTTTACGCATGCTCGCGCATCTTACGGCAGCTAGGACAACTTCCTGTTGCCTTTTAAACCCTTCAGACTGAAGAGAAATCTATCTGTCAGATTTTATTAATTTTTGGTACACAATGAAATTTTCACAATGTAAATGCATTGGGTAAATTTCACAAATTATGATTTATTATTTCAATAGCTACAATGGTGTGCTTTATAAAGTACGCTGAGCCTTCATGGGAGAAAAACCTAATGCAGGTCCTCGAACATATTGCTACACACGTGTGATATTTGATTGTTTGAAGGAGGCGCGTGGGCGCCATCACTTGAAAAAAGAGGAGGAAGAACGAACTGGGCTAGCGCTGTGGATCTTACCGGTCAGCGCTGCAACCGCTGTTGTAAATATAACCTGTAAATAGTTGCTCGTCTTACTGACTCGTGCTTCGCGTAACATTGTGGTGGAGAGTGTTGTTCCCCGTTCTCGCCACGGAGCTCTGCAGTGGCCGCACCGTCCCGCTTTCCGCCATGGCTCCCGGTGACACCTCGTCTCCTTCTGCTCCTGCGACCCCGACAACAACGTACGTTACGGTCACAAATCCCCGCGATCCTGGCATATTCTCCAGCCAAGGTAATGTCGACTGGCTCAAGAATAAGGACTGGCTCAACCTGTATGAGCGTGTTAGCCAAAACAACCGCTGGGACCCTACTATTATGCTAGCAAATGCCCTATTCTACTTGGGCGGAACGCCTCGTGTCTGGTTCTGGACACACGAAGACGAGATCTCTAGCTGGGATGCTTTCAAGGAGAAGGTTGTCGACCTCTTTGGAAATCCTACTTGTTGGCAGCTGGCTGCTAGAAAAGAGCTTACTACCCGAGTTCAGCCTTCTAATGAATCGTATGTCTCGTACATACGAGACGTGCTTGCTCTTTGCCGGAAAGTCAACAAGAAAATGGCCGAGGTTGACAAAGTCGGCCACGTACTTAAAGGGATCGCGGACGACGCCTTGAAACTTGTTGGTCTTCAACAATGTGTCCACCATCGACGTCATTGTCAAAGAATGCCGCCACTTTTAGCTTGCCAAAAGCTGCTGCATCATTCCACAGTTCTCCCAGCTCCCTAAAACAGTTGCGACGTCGCCTTGCGTTGACCTTACCGCTTCACCACCTTTAAATGAGCACATCACACGTATTGTTCGCTGCGAACTTGAGGCTACAAGTCCTACGCCGTTCCATTCATGCACACTTGAACCCACCATTGATGAACCAGCCCCAGCAATCTCCCTTATTCAGGCAGTTGTACGGCAAGAATTTGTAAACCTAGGTTTTCCTGCTGCCTGCTGAATCTCCCGACCTGATGTCCAACCAGTGCGGACTGCTCCGCCTCACGGCGATCTGTATTCCCCTCCCAGGTACCGCAGCCCTGCCGAGTAGAGAACTCTGGACAACAAGCCCATTTGCTTCCGTTACCTTCACGTTGGCCACGTCGCTTGCCATTGCCGCACCTCCTGGACATCGCTGGATTCGAACTCCTTTTCCCCGTCTCGTCACCCATATGCCGAACCGCGCCGTTACTCGCCTCGCCGTATGCCTCCTACCTCTGACGTATACGTCGATGTCAATCGTCCTGCTTGCTCGCCGTCACCTCAGCGCCGTCGATCGGCTATTCGTTGCCGACCAATTGTGGACCATCCCGGACAGAAAACTAGGCCATGCAGCTCTTGGAGGTAGTGCTGCCTCACGTTCGTCCTGTCCAAATTCTCCGTTGACGCTCCTCACCAACACGAACCTAATTGAAGTAGACGTAGATAATGTTCTGTTGACGGCATTAATTGATACTGGAGCCCAAGTGTCCATAATGAGCGCCAATTATGTCGTCGCCTCAAAAAAGTTCTTACACCTGCTATCACTCGAGCCGTACGCGTCGCCAATGGCGCCACTGTTGCCGTCAGGTATGTGCACTGCTCACATAGGAATTGCTGGCTGCCAAGTTCCAGTCCTGTTCACCGTGATCACCAGTTGCCCTCATGACCTAATCTTCAGGCTCGACTTTTTGACGATGCATTCTGCCCTCATCGACTGTTCCACCAGTACGCTGTGCATCGAGCTTCCTCTTCTTTCAGACGTTCGCCCCGAACAACCGAACACCTTCTGCACTACAGTGTTTGTTTGCCTACCTCGAAAAGCCCTAACCTTCGTCGAATTGGCCTCATCAGCAACCGTGCCTGATGGCAACTATGTCGTTGCACCTATTGGTGAAGTCCTCCTGGCGCGTGACATCTCTGTTCCACACTCTCTCGTAACCCTTGCCGCTAATCGAATGTGTCTCCCCGTTATCAATTTTGGCTTGACGAAGCAAGTGTTACCTGAAGGCATAGCGGTGGCCACGCTCCGGTCAGTGACAGACGTCCACGTCACTGCTTTTGCAGGCGATGCGTCTCGAGATCCCCCCTGATTACCCACAGGATGCCTTGAACCTCGACGGCCCATTACGTCCCATGGTCGCTCTGGACCTCGCACTTGACCAAGCAGCCGTCCTATATCGCCATTTGCTTTCCGACTGCGACATATTTGACACTGACTATCGACCACTTGGTTAGACATCCCTTGTTAAGCATCGGATAAACACTGGTGATGCTGTTCCCATTCACCACCGACCATATCGCGTGTCCATGGCAGAGCGGCAAGTTATTCAGCAGGAAGTAAACAAGATGCTCGCCAGAGGCATTGTTGAGCCCTCATCGAGTCCTTGGGCGTCGCCGGTCGTGCTCGTCGAAAAAAAAGATGGCACATCGCATTTCTGCGTTGATTCATCATCATCATCAGCCTGGTTACGCCCACTGCAGGGTAAAGGCTTCTCCCCTACTTCTACAACTACCCCGGTCATGTACTAATTGTGGCCATGTCGTCCCTGCAGACTTTTTAATCTCATCCGTCCACCTAACTTTCTGTCGCCCCCTGCTACGCTTCCCTTCCCTCGGAATCCATTCCGTAACCCTTAATGACCATCGGTTATCTTCCCTCCTCATTACATGTCCTGCCCATGCCCATTTCTTTTTCTTGATTTCAACTAAGATGTCATTAACTCGCGTTTTTTCCCTCACCCAATCTGCTCTTTTCTTATCCCTTAACGTAACACCCATCATTCTTCTTTCCATAGCTCGTTGCGTCGTCCTCAATTAAAGCAGAACCCTTCTCGTAAGCCTCCAGGTTTCTACCCCATACATGAGTACTGGTAAGACACAGCTGTTATACACTTTTCTCTTGAGGGATAGTGGAAACCTGCTGTTCATGACTTGAGAATGCCTGCCAAACGCACTCCAGCCCATTCTTATTCTTCTGATTATTTCAGTCTCATGATCCGGATCCGTGGTCACTAGCTGCCCTAAGTAGATGTATTCCCTTACCACTTCCAGTGCCTCGCAACCTATAGCAAACTGCTGTTCTCTTCCGAGACTTTAAACATTACTTTAGTTTTCTGCAGATTAATATTTAGACCCACCCTTCTGCTTTGCCTCTCCAAGTCAGTGAGCATGCATTGCAATTGGTTCCCTGGGTTACTAAGTTAGGCAATATCGTCAGTGAATCGCAAGTTACTAAGGTATTCTTCATTAACTTTTATCCCCAATTCTTCCCACTCCAGGTATCTGAATACCTCCTGTAATCACGCTGTGAATAGCGTTAGGGAGATCGTATCTCCCTGCCTGACGCCTTTCTTTATTGTGATTTTGTTGCTTTGTTTATGGAGGACTACGGTGGCTGTGGAGCCGCTATAGATATCTTTCAGTATTTTTACATATGGGTCGTCTACACCCTGATTCCGTTATGCCTGCATGACTGCTGAGGTTTTAACTGAATCAAACGCTTTCTCGTAATCAACGAAAGCTATATATAAGGGTTGGTTATATTCCGCACATTTCTCTATCACCTGATTGATAATGTGAATATGGTCTATTGTTGAGTGGCCTTTACAATATCCTGCCTTGTCCTTTGGTTGACAGAAGTCTAAGATGCTCTTGATTCTATTTGCGATTACCTTAGTAAATACTTTGTAGACAGAAGACAGTAAGCTCATCGGTCTATAATTTTTCAAATCTTTGGCGTCTTCTTTGTTCAGGATTAGGATTATGTTAGCGTTCTTCCAAGATTACGGTACGCTCGAAGTCATGAGGCATTGCGTGTACAGGGTGGCCAGTTTATCTAGAACAATCTGCCCACCATCCTTCAACAAATCTGCTGTTACCTGATCCTCCCCAGCTGCCTTCCCCCTTTGCATAGCTCCCAAAACTTTCTTTACTTCTTACGGCATTACTTGTGTGATTTCAAATTCCTCTAGACTATTCTCTCTTCCATTATTGTCGTGGGTGCCACTGGTACTGTATAAATTTCTATAGAACTCCTCAGCCACTTGAACGATTTCATCCATATTAGTAATGATATTGCCGGCTTTGTCTCTTAATGCGTACATCTGGTTCTTGCTTATTCCTAGTTTCTTCTTCATTGCTTTTAGGCTTCCTCCGTTCCTGAGAGTGTGTTCAATTCTATCCGTATTATACTTCCTTGTGTCAGCTGTCTAACGCTTGTGATTAACTTGGAAAGTTCTGCCAGTTCTATTCTAGCTGTAGGGTTAGAGGCTTTCATACATTGGCGTGTCTTTGATCAGGTCTTTCGTCTCCTGCAATAGCTTACTGGCATCCTGTCTAACGGAGTTACCACCAACTTCTATTGCACATTCCTTAATGATGCCCATAAGGTTGTCGTTCCTATCTTCAGCACAAAGGTTCTCTTCCTGAGCTAAGGCCGAATACCTGTTCTGTAGCTTGATCCGGAATTCCTCTATTTTCCCTCGTATCGCTAACTCATTGATCGGCTTCTTATGTACCAGTTTCTTCTGTTCCCTCCTCAAGTCTAGGCTAATTCGAGTTCTTACCATCCTATCGTCACTGCAGCGCAACTTGCCGAGCACGTCCACATCTTGTATGATGCCAGGGTTAGCATAGAGTATAAGGTCTATTTTATTTCTAGTCTCGCCATTCAGCATTCAGGCTCCTCCATGTCCACTTTCGGCTATCCTGCTTGCGGAAGAAGGAATTCATTATCCGCATATTATTCTGTTCTGTAAGCTCTACTAATAACTCTCCCCTGCTATTCCTAGAGCCTATGCCATATTTCCCCACTGACTTGTGTCCAGCCTGCTTCTTGCCTACCCTGGCATTGAAGTCGCCCATCAGTATAGTGTATTTTGTTTTGACTTTACAAATTGCCGATTCCACGTTTTCATAGACGCTTTCAACTTCCTGGTCATCATGACTGGATGTAGGCGCGTTGACCTGTATGACTTTCAATTTGTACTTCTTATTAAGTTTCACAACAAGACCTGCCACCCTCTCGTTAATGCTGTAGAATTCCTCAATGTTACCAGCTATATTCTTATTAATCAGGAATCCGACTCCTAGTTCTTGTCTCTCCACTAAGCCCCGGTAGCACAGGACGTGCCTGCTTTTACGTTTTGCCTACGACGCGCGGTATAGCCGGCGCGGATGCAACGGACGCCGGGGCTTCGTTCAAAGCGGCGGACATTTTGGCCCGTTCAGCGCCACCTCCCCGCCTCCCCGCCAAGCACGTCCAGGCATGTTTCAATGCCACGTGTCTTCAAGTGTGCGTGTGTGTGTGTGTGTGCATGTTGATGCCCACGCTTGTCAAAGCGTGGCAGCCGGGGAGAGGAGCTCCCCAAATGCGAAGCGAGGAGGTCTGACCGGCGCCGGCCCGGCGGATGCGTCACTACACTCGTCTCAACCTGTCTCTCAGCGTGTCCGTGCCCCGTCACGTGCGCCTCTGACGAGACGTTCCTTCTTGCCCTCGACTCCGAGACTATAAAAGCAGCTGCCCCCGGACGCCAAGAGAGAGGCTCCGATTTCTTCTGTTGAGTAACGTGCTCTCCCATCTCCCCACTTCGGTCAACCTGACCGGCCGCTCTTTTGCGATGCTAGAATAAACAAGTTGTTCTGTTAGCAGTCGACTCATGCTTTGCCAGGACCTTCGGATGCTTCCAGTTGTGCCCCAGGCCGCCAGGCCAACGCTACCCTTGGGGCTTGCGACCCATTTGCAACAACAGGTGTCAGCACTGAGATTCCAACACTGCTTTTCAGCACTGTATATGCTTCTTTCGTCCTCCTAACTTCACTGAGCCCTATTATATCTCGTTTACTGCCCTTTAATTTCTCCAATAGCACTGCTAGACTCGCCTCACTAGATAACGTTCTAGCCTTAAATGTTGCCAGGTTCAGATTCCTATGGTGGCCTGTCTGAAACCAGGGATTCTTAGCACCCTCTGCTGCGTCGCAGGTCTGACTGCCGCCGTGGTCAGTTGCTTCGCAGTTGCTGGGGACTGAGGGCCGGGGTCTGATTGTTGTGTTCATATGGGAGGTTGTGGCCAAGTACTGCACCAGGGTGGCCAATCCTGCTCTGGTGAGGGAGTGCGTTACCGGTTCTGGTGACTGGGATCAGGCCACACACCAGGCCTGTTTATGCAATTTTATCAACACGCAGATTTTTTCTTTTTATATATTCCGTTGGAAATTGCGCGGCACCAGGTTTCGAACCACAGTGTTCTTGCACGCGAGGCGGGTGTTCTACCTCTGACGTAATAATTCTGCGGAAACCCGCAAGGTGGAGAGAAGTAATTAATAAAGGGAAAATCAGACATCCACCAGTTTGTAGCAAATGCTACAAAGGAAACCCATACAGGTTCCTCGAAAGAAAAGCCACGCAGTTGAAGAAAAATTCGTCCTGCTCCGGGACTCGAACCCGGGACCACCGCCTTTCCATGGCAGTCGCTCTACCATCTGAGCTAACCAGGCGGCTAGAAGATGGCAGGGCAAAGTCGAATTTGTCAAAAACTCGAAGCAAAGGCAACAGTTTGACGTAATAGTTCTGCGGAAACCCGCAAGGTGGAGAGAAGTAATTAATAAAGGGAAAATCAGACTTCCACCCGTTCATGGCAAATGCTACAAAGGAAACCCATACGGGTTTTCTTTCGAGGAACCTGTATGGGTTTTCTTTGTAGCATTTGCTACGAATGGGTGGATGTCTGATTTCCCCTTTATTAATGTTCTACCTCTACGCCACCGCTGCCCCTCTCTGCGTTGATTACCGCCACCTAAACCAATTTAGTAAAAAGGACGTTTACCCTTTATGGCGAATCAACGACGATCTTGATTGTCTTCACGGTGCCAAATACTTTCTGTCCATCGACCTTCGACCTGGTTATTGGCCGATTTTCGTCGATCAGCAAGACCAAGAAAAGACTGCTTTTGTCACTTCAGATGGCCTCTATCAATTCAGGGTTATGCCGTTCGGTTTATGCAATGCCCCCGCCACGTTTGAACAGATGATCGACTCTGTTTCAAGGTTTCAAATGGTCAATTTGCCTTTGTTAGCTCGACAACATCCTTGTGTTTACTCCTACATTTGAGACGCACCTTGAGCGCGTTGCAGCTATCCTTGATGTCTTCCGCAAGGCTGGGCTCCAATTAAACTCATCGAAGTGCCACTTTGGGTGCCGACAGATTACAGTGCTAGGCGATCTAGTCGATGCTTCCAGAGTACAACCCGACCCGGAGAAGGTTCGAGCAGTAACGACTTTTCCTGTACCTCAGTCTGTCAAAGACATCCGGAGTTTTGTGGGGCTCTTTTCTTATTTCCGACGGTTCATGAAAGATTTCACAGCAATCGCTTGACCTCTCACTGAACTTCTGAAGAAAAACGTGCCTTTACGTGGGATTCCCCTCAGGCTGCTGCATTTTCACGCCTTATCACGATTCTCACCAACCCATCGGTCTTGGCCCACTTTGACCCGTGTGCACCTACCAAGGTCCGAACTGATGCCACTGGTTATGGGATCGGCGCTGTCTTATCGCAACGCGAACACGGACACGACTGCGTTATAGCCTACGCTAGCTGGCTTCTGACACCTGCAGAGTGCAGCTATTCAAATACCGAGCGCGAGTGTCTTGCTCTCGTCTGGGCTGTTTCAAAGTTCCGCCCCTACTTATATGGCAAGCCCTCACAGACCATCATGCTCTCTGTTGGCTTTCATCGCTCAAGGATCCTACTGGCCGGCTCGGTCGTTGGGCCCTCCAACTACAAGAATATCCCTACACAGTGACTTACAAGTCAGAACGCCAACACCAGGAGTAGATTGCCTCTCTCGCTACCCAGTCGAAGATGCGACGACCTCTACGTCTGATACTGACACTGACGCCTGTGTTCTCTCTGTTTTTCCACTGCTCCATGTCGCCGATGTGCAGCGCCATGACCCGTCCTTGCATATCATCATTGACCGCCTGGAATCTTCACTTGCCGACAGTTCGCTTCGCTTATTAACACTTCAAGATGGCGTACTCTACCGCCACAATGTTCACCCTGACGGCCCTGCATTACTCCTTGTGATCCCTAAACACCTTCGCTCGGCTGTTCTCCATGAACTTCACAACCTCCCCACTGCCGGTCACCTGGCTGTGTCACGTACCTATGACCAGATCCGTCGACGCTTCTTTTGGCCGGGGCTTGCTCGCTCCGTTCGAAGATATGTAGCTGCGTGTGAGAAATGCCAGCGTCGCAAGACACTATCGACGCTCCCTCCTGGATACCTTCAACCACTCAACATTTCCGCAGAACCATTCTTTCGGGCTGGTTTGGACTTACTTGGCCCTTTTCCTCTTTCTACCTGTGGGAACAGGTGGATCGCTGTGGCCATGGATTACGCCATGCGCTATGCCATCACTCAAGCGCTTCCTAGAAGCTGCATCACAGATGTCGCCGATTTTCTTTTGCGTGATGTGATTTTATTACATGGAGCTCCGCAACAACTTCTCACAGACTGTGGTCGGACATTCCTATCAAAAATTATCACGGACCTACTACAGTCCTGTGCCACGAGGCACAAGCTATCCACGTCATACCATCCTCAAACAAACAGCCTCACAGAGCCTCTTAATTGCACTCTTACAGACATGCTCGCGAAATATGTCTCTTCAGACCACACTGACTTGGACCTCGCTCTACCGTTTGTCACATTTGCTTATAATTCCTTGCACCACAACACCGCCGGTTATTCCCCATTTTTCCTTCTGTTCGGCCGAGAACCAGCACTGCCCCTCAACACAACCCTCCCTGTTCACGCGGCACTAACCAGTGAATATACACTTGACGCCATCGCCTGCTGTGCCCATGCAAGGGAAATTGCCCGTGACCACCTTCTGAAATCCCAAGAGAGTCAAAGGCATTTGTACGACTGGCGACACCGAGACGTGCACTTCCCGCTTGGTTCTTTGGTGGTTCCATGGTCTCCGTCGCTTCAGGTCGGCCTGTAAGAAAAACTGCTGTCTCCTTACAAAGGCCCATACTGAGTGCTTCGTGCCGTGACTCCTGTCACCTACGAGATCGCCCCTGATGCCCCATCTGCTTCCCAGTCCAGTGATATTGTGCACGTTACACGACTGAAGCAGTATCACCCTCCCAGTGATGACATTTAGAAGGATCGACATTTATGCGAGTTGGTACTGGTTGAATATCTTGAAGGGGCAGCGCAATATGACGAAGACAGAAGGCAGGAACAGGGCTGTCCTGTGTGTTCCTGCCTTCTGTCTTCGTCATATTGCGCTGCCCCTTCAAGATGACATTTAGACGCTTCTGCTGCTGGGGGATTACGCTACACGCGTGTGATATTTGATTGTTTGAACGAGGCGCGTGGGCGTCATCACCCCAGAAAAGAGGAAGAATGAACTGGGCTCGCGCTGCAACCACTGTTGTAAATATAGCCTGTAACATATGTTAACAATATGTTAATGCATAGCAATATGTTAAATCTTGGAATTTTTTTTAAGAAGATGTTGACAATGACCAGTCGCACCAAAGTTTATGGAGGTCTATAGTCGGCTACAACGTCAGAAAAAAGCGCAATTCGCCCCTCAAAGGTGGATGCACACGAGCCTCCACTAATCGGCTTGCACTAGAATCGCGTCACAAGCTGGACGAAGAAGATGGCCGCCCGCACTTCGAACTAGGGCAGCGTCCCCTAGGATGCGATGACTGGGCTGAGTTGCATCAGCCCCTCATCAGAGTGGATTCCCAAATTGCTTGTGGTGGGTGACGGAAATATTGCAAGCTTACGATGCACCATTTGTGCCTCGTGCGTTTGTTCCGAGCCGTGATGCGGCGAAGAAAGATTGCAGCAAGCATTGGTGACACTGTGCTATGCTTCGTCTGCAGCATCCCGCGGTGACACACCTCTGCAAACAAACATCCTATGTGTTTGTTACATGGTGTTTTGTTTTACTCCAAAGTGAAGCTACGATGAGGGAAGTTTGCCAAAGTCTGGTACCTACTGTGAGCGGTTGGTTCGTATACTGTACCGCTGTGTTTTTCGTTGGACATGTTAAAGTGATGGCGCAAAACCATTCTCAGAAGAAATTAGAAAAGCGGGCTTGCATGAAACAAACCTACAAGTGTCTCAGCAGAAAATATTTGCGAAAGCAGCCTCCAACGCAAAGATTCATTGCTGCCAGCTCAGTGTGAATGATCATTGGCAGCAGTGGTTTAAGGTAGCCTAGCAGCGTCATTTGAGCGTTGTGAAGTTCTCTCAGTTGATTGTTGTATACCAATGTTAACAATCAGTGACTAACACGTACTCCTCTAGCGAATGTCATTGAATTAGTGACAATCAGATGTTTGGTCGCAGTGTTTCCTTAATGTCAGCCCCAGTACCAAGTCGTATAAAATTATGACCGTTAGACTGGTGCCTTTACATGGGAACTTCGTATCGTGTTGCAGTGTGGCTTAGCACTCTTTCGCTCACTGCATGCGCCAGCTGTAGAATGCCTGCTGTGGCACAGTCACGTAATAAGATGTGCTGCCAACACTCAATAGGCTTTCAAACAACACAACTCTGCATTGCCTTTCGGTTCTCGTGATATGGTGCTACTAAAAATTTCTGTGACAGTGTTAAGGCAATGGTGCAATAAATATATATGTATACATAAAAGTAAAATAAAAAATAAATAAATAAAAACATACAACAAGGTAAGCACAGCAGCTTGTGAACCGACTCCTATACCTCTACCCACATCTGTTTATAAATGTGTGTGCGTGTGTTCTTGCGTTTGTGTATATTATTTCTCCCATTTCTTTATATTTGAGATTTTCTTAGTTTTTGCGCTCACGTTTGTGTGCATGTGTGTGAAAATGTGACAAACACACACGGAAGTGTGTGTTTGTGTTCATTCTTATTTCTGTCCTTTTATTTTATATTAGCATTTGTTTTTGTAGTTTTCTTTCAGCTAGGTCCTTTTCCACAATTTCATTACCTCGTCTCTTTAAAACTACCAAGTCCTGCGAACAGCAGGGCGGGCCTCTTCCATCTCATTAAAGCGTTTCTCATCTACTTCATCTTCTGAATCTGCCTACTCACTGTGCTTTCTATCCTTGCTTCTATCTTGTGTTGTTGCCACAGTGTAATTAACCAACTTGCACAAAACAAAGTTCAATCAGCTATGGCAACGGAAAGTTTTATGGATACATTTTCTTAAAGACGTCACATGGGTTGCACAGTAATTTCGTCTCTTACCTCTGTTCATATGTTTATGCATCAGTGCATGCGGCAGCTCGCCAGGAGTGCACATGTAATGCATGTGAAATGCGAAGGTTGTGGGATCATTCCCCACCTGCAGCAAGTTGCTTTTTCCTCCACTTTCATTTCCATTAATTTATCGTGCACGAGTAATTTCCCCTATGTTGTCCTTGGTGTCAGTGTTTTGTCGGCTTCATTTTATAAAATTAACAATGACTGTGCTTTTGTGTAAGCAGAGCCAATGGTGTGTTTTTGTTATTGCTTGGCTGCATTTATTGGCCTTTAAGGGCATGTAAAGCTTGACGATGCCTCCAACATGACTACTTAAATTGTTTTCGTTTTGCCATGCGGGCTGCCTTCATTGGCAGTCATTATTGACTCGGCTGCTGCTACTTCATCATAAGGCCTGTGAACTCGACAATGGCTGCCCGAATCAGCATTTTGGGCCTCACTAAGCTAATGATGTTTTATAATTGTTCTCATATTCACATTACTTGCCTGAGCTAGATAACCAGAATGAACAATGCAACCACATGGATGTGCTTTGGCATGCAGGCTGCCAACAGTGGTTGTCAATTTCACATTGACTAGTGCTACTTCACCATAGGGCCTGTCAAGCTGGGCAGTGGCTGCCCGAATGAGCATGTTGAGCCCCACATAGTTATTATTCAGGGCTAATAATTGTGTTAGCATTCGAATTTGCAAGCATTTTAGCATGTCTCTATGTCAGCACTTAATTGAGCACGATGTATGCAGGACATTGCTTTTTCAGAATTGAGCTTCCAATAAAAGGAATGTGCCATGAAATGAACTGCTTATTTATTTGAGTGGTCACAGGATGGATGGTTGGCTGGTGCGAAGCCACTGGCAAAATTTTGGTAGCCCTAATAAAGGCTGTTCCCTTAATAAGAAACCATTATGCTTCATCGTGCGGCTCAATGCCAGACAGCTCGCAGTCGGAGTGGCTTTCTTCAGTGTCATCTTCACCCAGTTGGATGTCGATTGATTGGATGTGGTCACTCCTAAATGTGTCAAGTCTGAGCTTTGCCACCAGGTCCATCATGTGGTGGATGTTCGTTCTCCATTCTTCCGCAGTTACACGCTCCTCGAGATTTATTTGATGGCTTGAAGTCTATGTTTTCTGCAGTAATGCCACCTTTGCCCACATGAGCTCAATGGGATTAAATTTGCAGTGGTACGGTGGGAGCCTGAGTACAATGCAACTGGCCCTTTCTGCTGTGTTGTCTACGATGTAGCTCAGAAAACGTGACTTTACATATACCATCAACTCCAGCAGCTGCTTCTTCACCATCCTTGCATTGTATGTGATGTTCTTGCTTTTGAGCCACTCCTGTATTTTTTCCTTCTTCTAGGCCATCGTCGGTAATTTCTCTTCTTGCCGGGAGTGCTAAGGTGCATTCCCCAAAACAATGACACTACCAGCTGGCAACTTCTGCAGAACATCATTGAACCATCTCTCGAAGTGATTTCTGTGTGTTTCTTCATGGTAGTCACTTGTTTTTTGGCCTCGGAATACAGTGCAGTCCACTTATAACGATATCGAGAAAGACGAAAAATATGATCGTTATAAACGATGATCGCTATATCTGGACTGCAGTTACCAAAAAAAAAATTTTTTTTTAAAAACGCGGAACATACCTTTGCAGCTCCGAACGCGAATTCGCTACTTGCTCTAAAGAATAGATGATGTAGACAGTAGGCTGTGAAAAACAAACTTTATTTCTAGCGCCAATGACCGTGTCAAGGGTTAGGCGCGCCGAAATAGTCCGAAATCTGCACTTGCTTTTGCGGCAGCTTCAGCTTCACAACCGCGGTGTGCATGGATTCCAGCTGCTGCGCGAACACTGGCGGCAATCCTTTAGCATGCATAAAATCAATTAAGGAGTCGATCGACGACATTTCACTTTGCGTGGACATCGTGGTAGGGGTCAAGGAGCCACTGTCGATCTCGTTGTCACTGTCGCTGATGCCGTCGCCACCGTCGCACAACTTTGCCGTCTGTCGTGACAGCACACCTTCGGCGATCGCCTCGTCGGTGACCTCATCGCAGAACGAGGCAGCACTGTCTGCAGTCAAAAACTCCTCCTTCGGCACACCACCTGTGTCACCACTAGAAACGAGCTCCCAGAGCTCGGTTATGTCAGCGACTTCCACCGTGTCGGTCTCAGCGGGTTGGGGAAATTCGTCCTTACGCACAAAACCCACCTTCTTGAAGCAATTGGTGATGAACCACTGGTAAAGTGCCTCTTCAACATCGGCCGCTGATAGCTGCTGCCTTCACAATTGCGGTGCTCCTGGTTTTCAAGATGGTTGATATCGTTAACTGGACGAGCTCATACTTCGTCACGAGGGCGCTCACCTTGAAGCCGCATCGAGAGTCCTGCAAAATATCCATCTTCGTGTCAAGCGACACAGCTTTGCGCTTTGTCGGCGCCATCTTCGAACTGGGTTGAACCATTGGTTGCACGCTGCTTCGGTGGCGTCAGCCTGCTATCGCGAGAGAGACGCGGGACGGGCGCCACCGCGCCGCTTTGCTTGTCGCTTCTTTTTTTTCTTTCTCTCTCTTTCGGAGCGACTGTGGCCAACGCGCATGAAGTAGCTAGCGCCATCTTGTGGCGCGCTGCGCCTACTCAGCTATTCTCCGGTGCACGGGCGGGGCGAGACGTGCTGCGCAGTAATGGCGGCAGATACGAACTTACGGAGGTAAACATCGCCTCGTCTCGACATAGTTCGTTTCAGGGAACTAAGCAACGCAAATGTTACGATTATTTGGCACGAAAACGCCGTCCAGACTGCAAAATTTTGATCGTTATATCCGATATGCGGTGAATAACCTATCGTTATAAATGGTTTTTTTCCCCATAGACCTAATGCATAAAATAACACTCTCATGTCGACCCATCGTTATAACCGATATATTGTTATATGTAGTGTCGTTATAAGTGGACTGCACTGTACATCCAAGCAGCCATTGATAAAGCCATCCTCACTGCGGATGTGCGTCACGATCAGGCGCTACCCTTTCTCAGAAGGTTGTTTCAGACCCATTGCTCGAGTATACAGGCATCCACACTTCTGCACCACGGTGTCTGTCCACAAGATCGACCGAGTGTGTCATGCCGTCACTCATGTTTTGTCCAGGAACATCTTTTGGCCTTCCTCCCGGTAGTGCTCCAAGTCACGAACGTAGTGATTCTGCCATTCGGCGATGCCATCCTGGTCGATAAGCAGCGAGTTCCAGCTCCTCTTCTCATGCTTGAATCCGATCTTGACAAGCAGGCGACGCATAGTGTACTGCTTCAGTGATGGGAGATCCATACGCTTTGAGAACTCTTTGAGAACTAGTGATCTTCTCGACCATTGGTATCTCGTTGTGGTGAAGGAAATTGTGCACATGACCCCAGTTTGCACAATGTGAAGCTGTCCTACTTTGTGCTGCGTCCTCTCCACATCTTGTTGGTGCTTTCGTAAAGGCGCCGGCAGTTTTCCACCTGAAAAATGCGACATTTTGACCTCCCGCGTCCCCCTGAACACTGTGCATTCGCTGACACGGAGCATCTAGCATCTTGGTGACACATTTGCTTGTGTCTTCCACGTTGCGTTCGGGCTCCCTGTTACGCCAATATGCATAGCAGTAGACGATCATGTTGCGGGAATCGCAGTTCAGGGTGTAGCCGCTCTTGTTCTTCTTGCCGAGGCTCCTTGTTGGTGTGGACATCGAGCCAACATAAGGGCTCGTTCAACAACAAAGGATCGCATTACTATGTCACCTCGATGGGCGCTGTTGTAGCCAGGAAGGAAGAGCAAGATGGCCAGATGAGGAGTCGCATACGCACACGTTTAATGGACTCTCAGACATGTTCTATAAGCAGAAGAAGAAGAAGAGCACGCGCTGCCAGATCGCCAACCACGCGCAGTAACGGGAAACTATGTCTCCCTGTTTTCACTAGATGGCTGCATATACATCTCCCCAACAGAGCAAGCGACGTTCACTGCAGCAGGCGGCTTCACGCACCTACCACTTCTAGTATGCAGTGTCAACACGAACGGGTGTCTGCTACTCCATCACTGATACAAACATTTTCTGCGTTGGTTTTAGCAGGGGAATAGCAAACTAGCTAGGTCCTGAAGCACAACTGCGAGTCGGCCTAGTTGGAACAGATTCATCTTAAAACGTCTTGTGCGCAAACAAACAGGGACGAAGAATAGGAGCAACACAAGGACGAGCGCTTTCTAACAACTGGTTTTATTTTTGAAGAACCACATGCTTCAATACCCACAGATCTGTGCGATCTAGTCAACAGAGCATGCCTATAGCACAGATCTGCATGATCTGCGTTAAATGCATCAGCCATCCTTCTGTTTCATTGTTGAATAAAGAAAATTCGCTTCTATCATCACATCTTTAATGAATTCTATTGTAAGTGGTTGTTTCATGCACCTTGCTGTTTTTACGTTGACCGGGTGGCTTTCGTCCACGTCTTTTTATCACAAGTGTTATATGTACTACTGACGTGCTCTCTTAATTTGATCGCGCAGATCTGCAGATGTCATATGCACTATAGGCGTGCTCTGTTGACTAGATTGCGCAGATCTGTGGGTATTTAAGCAGGTGGTTCTTCAAAAATAAAACCATTTGTTAGAAAGCGCTAGTCTTTGTGTTGCTCCTATTCTTCGTCCCTGTTTGTTTGTGCATAAAAAGTTTTAAGATGTAGCTAGGTCCTGTTCCTGCGTACAGCACCAGTGTCGGTATTAACCCAGTAGGACCGAGGCTCATCGGCTGGGACTTGTACTGTCACTTTGCACTTTAGGTCCGTCAACCAGACATCGTCTCTGTAGAATAGTTCCGGCAGGTCGCGAACTCCGCGACGTCTGTCGAAGTCTTTCCTTTGACGTTTCCGGTACTGTTCCTCGAACTTCCGAAGGCTCTCTTGATCCGGCAGTTGGGGTGTCAGCTTGGTGGAACTAAGAGGAAGCTTGGTTCTTAGCCGACGACCCATCAGTAGTTCCACAGGGCTATACCCATTCTTCAAAGGAGTTGACCTGTAAGCTATAAGCGTTAAGTAAGGGTCTTTCGTCTTTGTCATGAAAGTCTTGATGATTTTCGCCGCAGCCTCAGCAAGTCCATTGCTTTGAAGACAGTGAGGGCTAGAGGTAATGTGCTTGAAGGCGTACCTGAGCGAAGAGTGAAAACTCAGTCTACGAAAACTGTGGGCTGTTGTCGGAAACCACTTCCTCAGGAATCCCATGGCCTGCAAGAAATGGCTTGCAGTGGTTGACAATGGCTGCGGACGTAAGCTTCTCGAGCCGAGCCAGTTCAGGGTATCTTAAATAATAATCAGTTGCTATCAACCACCACTGGCTCTTGCAGTGAAACAAGTCCATTGCAATGCATTGCCAGGGTCTTTCTGGAAAATCGTAACTCTTTAGTGGCATTTTCCTGTTGTTGTTTCTATGCATTGCTGACATCGCTTCACCAGGGACTTGACATCAGCATCTATAGTGGGCCACCAGACACAATCTCTGGCTTGAGCAAGTGTCTTTGTTATGCCAAAGTGTCCTTCATGTAAGAGTTGTAGGACTTCGTTTTGGCAAGAGGCAGGGACGACAGCTCGAGCAGCGGAGAGGAGTAAATTGTTCTCCAGAGTGAGCTGGTGTCGATGCTCATAGAAGGGTTTTAGGTTTTCTGGTAAATCTCGCCTGGAGGGCCTCTCTTTTTTGCTCTACCGGCGAAGTTGTGAACAAACAGGGTCTGTTTGTTGGAATGTCTTTAACCATTGAAGGCAGTGCTCCTTTATGGGAAAAGAGGTTTTCAAAGAGCATACGAAAGCTTCCATGTTATCTTCGAGCTCTGTCTTTTTTCTTTTTTTTTGGAGAGGCGCTCTAGAAAGAGTCTCTGCGGCTATAAGATCTCTGCCTGGAAGGTATGCAATCTCATACTGGTATCGCATCATTTTCATCTTTAGCCTCTGTAATCTGGGTGTCAGGTCGTCAAGGCTCTTCGAAGTGAAGATGGGAACCAACAGCATATGTCTCCAGCTTGAACAGCTTGCCGACAAGATAATTGCCGAATTTGTCACATGCCCAGGTTAAAGCAAGAGCCTCTTTCTCGATTTGAGCGTATCGCTGCTCGGTCTCTGAGAGTAATCGGGAAGCATAAATGATAACAGAAAACTTGCCATTCATTTGCTTCTGCCAGATTAATGCACCAAGTCCGAAGTAAGATGCATTTGCAGTGATGATCATTTCTCTCGATGGATCGTAAACTCCAAGGACAGGGCAAGATAAGAGCACCGACTTCCATCTGTTCAGCGCCTGCTGTTGTGGAACATCACAGGCACACTCTTCTAAACTTTGACAGCAAAAGAGTAAGTGGTTGCAGGACTTCAGAGAGATTGGGAACAAATCTGGCAAGGTACCGTATTTACTCGCATAATGATCGCACTTTTTTGTCAGAAAAATTGATGCAAATTCAGAGGTGCGATCATTGCGCAGGTTAAATTTCCCGCAAAAAGAACAAAACATTTTTTTCATCCCGCGTTTGCTGTGGGATGCAGGTGCGGAACACCAAAACAAAAATGGCAGCCGGCGGAGCAAGCCGAACGTGCCGAACGCGAGTTTTTTTTTATTCTCGTGAGTACATTATGTGCATTGAAACAGTTTATTCCATATCAGTGATGAATAATATCATTAATATTGGCAAATTTGCAGCAATAACGTAGCCATGTCCACTTTGAGGGGACAGAAACAGATGGGCGCGCTTAGCTGCCAGTGACATAGAAACGCATGGCCGACGTGCTGTGGAAACTGTGGCATCTGTCTTCACTACTATCCTAATACGGCACGTTTTCACTAAGGGTGGGCGAATATCGTAGCTGTGTTACAAGCGTCGCTGTATGAATAGGGTACACTTTTAACGTGTAAACGTGACTACTATCATTGCCGCTCGCGATTTGTTGTGTGCCCACGAGTGCACATGAAAAGAATTGAAAGGCGCCTTTTTTGTTTTTGCTGACCACAACCATTATAAAGCCTACCCATAATAAAGGCAAGTTTGGTTGTACCTCTTTTTGTCATAGAAGTGCGGAAAGTGATGAAAGTAATGAAATGAGGCATCTACTTAAGAATGTTTGGTGCGTGCAGACCGCTTGGCTTTTCTTGAAGAGTCGTTCGCGTAGCATTCGACTGATGGTACGCACGATCATTATTAGCTAGACTTGCCACACGACATATCGCTGCGGCAAGTTTGGGGTGCGATCATTACACGGGGGGGGGGAAAGGTCTATCATATTCACCAAATAAATTTCTGAAAACACAAAGCCAAGAATATGCAAATCTTATGCTATTTCAATCCACGAGAATTTATTTAAAACGATGAATGAAGCATTTTTGTACCTTTCCTGTTTCGATCGTCTTCTCGCCCCGGGTTTGTAATGCTTTCCATAATGTGTTTCTTTTTTAAGTACTTGTTAAATAACAACTGAATCATTTTAAGCATGGAAAATTAGTAGTAAATGTTCCGTGTTCATGTAAACCAGCTCTAAAGCCATCCATAGCTGCTCTTTCTGTTTTTGTCCCTTGCAACAAAGCTAAAAAGCGGACAATGTGCAGCGTTGTAGAAGGCACTGGGTTATTTTTCTCTCGCCATCTGGTACAGTCACTGTAGCAGTCGCTGTAGCATTCTAATCTCGATTTTTTGAGCAGGAGTATTTCTTTAGTCGCGGAGGCAACTCGGCTGTCGTGCTGCGGTCATCTGAGCAGGGTCTCTCCCATCTTCTAAAGTTGTACCCGACTATAACTAGTTTAATAACTATAACTAGCCCAATAAAGAAAAGGCATCAGGCAGGGAGATACAATCTCTCCAATGCTATTCAAAGCGTGTTTACAGGAGGTATTCAGAGGCCTGGATTGGGGAGAATTGGGGATAAAAGTTAATGGAGAGTACCTTAGTAACTTGTGATTCGCTGATGATATTGCTTTGCTTAGTAACTCAGGGGACCAATTGCAATGCATGCTCACTGACCTGGAGAGGCAAAGCAGAAGGGTGGGTCTAAAGATTAATCTGCAGAAAACTAAAATAATGTTTAACAGTCTCAGAAGAGAACAGCAGTTTACGATAGGTTGCGAGGCACTGGAAGTCTTAAGGGAATACATCTACTTAGGACAGGTAGGACAGGAATACATCTACTTAGCTTCCTTTAAATAATGGACACTTTGCAAAAAAGTGAGCATCCCCTGCCGTAGGCCTGAGGAAGCGTTTGGGGTGGTGGGTGCGAGAGTACTAGTGTGGAAAACATTCCCTATCGTCGCCTTGTTGCTACCTGTGCCATCGAGTTTGATCGTGTGAAATTCAGCTGCCATTGTTAAGTCATCTTACGTGATGTCAGAACGATGGAGGAAGGCTGTATTCTGCTTTCATATTTTGGAAACAGGATGGACTTGTGATTTTTGCAATGCTCGATCAGCAGTGGCCGGGTGTAGAGCTATCTGCACTCAACGACCGTGACTGTGTGTCACGCCCATCGTGGCTGGGCAATTAAAGAAGAAGGTTGTGTCGCTCTAAAGAAGAAGTCGCTCTGACACCACTAGCCCAAGCTGCTGCACACATCGTTTAAGCCAGTGAGACGCCAGCAGCGCATGCCAGCATTCAGATCTCGTGAGCTCTGAGTGTATACATCGAGCACGAGAGCAGGCTCTGAAACCACTAGCCCAAGCTGCTGCACGCATGGTTTTAAGCCGGTGAGACACCGGCAGTGCCTGCCCACGTTCAGATTTCGAGAGCTATGAGCGTATACACTGAACGCGAGAGTGTGCTCTAAAACCATTAGTCAAAGCCGCTGCACTCATGGTTTGAGCAGTGAGATGCTGGCATCGCATGCCCCTGTTCAGATCTCGAGAGCTATGAGCATATACACCGAGCATGAGTGTGTGCTCTGAAACCACTAGCCCAAGCCTCTACACTCATGGTTTAAGCCGGTGAGGTGCCGGCAGCACGTGTCTGCGTTCAGATCTTGAGAGCTATGTGTGCATACACCGAGCACAAGAGTGTGCTCTGAAACCACTAGCCCAAGACGCTGCACTCATGATTTAAGCCGGTGAGACACCGGCACCGTGTGCCTGTGTTCACATCTCAACAGCTATGACCGTATATACACTGAGCGCAAGACACTCTGAGACCAGTGGCGTAGCCAGAAATTTCGCACGGGGGGGGGGGGGGGGGGGGGGGGGGGGGGGGTGCACTTTGCAGTTCGGTCTCCTCCTAATAGAAATTGTCCAGGGATCAAATACAATAAACATTAATAATAACTGCGTTGCCATTGCCAAAAATGCTGCAAACGAATTCTTGAACGCTACGCCCTGTCAAGACTAGTAAAATATGTATTTTTGCGAAAAAGAATAGACTCATATGTCTCAAAAATTGTACCCCGAAATAACCGATATCAATACTTCGATGTTTTCTGTATATTTAACAAGTAAAGCAAATATCACATAAACTTTAGAACTATATCAGTTTGAAACCAGCAAAGCAGTGCATGCTGCTGGTATAAAAAATGTGAGGGCCATGAAATGAACAAGTTGAGGACAAGTGTTTGAATAAAACTTTGTTAGACTCCCTGCCTATCTCTCATTTTCAGCTCTCTCTCTCTCTTTCTCTGTCATTCAAGAACCTTGTTTACATTTTTGTACATACGCAACGACCAGGGAAAAATCTCAATCACGCTGTCCTTTGTTAGAATGTATTGCGCAGGAGCAGCTGTCACCAGTCGTGTATTGTAATTGCTCCAAAATTATAGTCGCAACAGAGAGCACATATAAAAAGCAGGAGTTCTGCATTATATATGAGGGCAAATGAAATGAAAGTGAGCTAATGCGAATATATGACAAACGGGACACTTTATTTAAAAGTGGTTTTCATGACCATTTAGTCATTTGTCCCACTGACTAATGAGTCGCGTGATTCCTGCCAAATAGAACTCCTTGGGTTGCTGCTTCGAAAAGTCTGTAGCTGACTCTGTCACCTCCTCGTCCAACACGAATCTGGTTACCTTGAGCTGTTTTTTTTAAATGCTCCAAAATTGTACTGCTGTACAATGCCGATTTTTCGCGGATGACTGCATTGTTTATCATGCCATTCAAACTAAAGATGATCAATTACTCTTAAGCAATTCTCTAACATCAATTTCTAACTGGGGCCAGACCTGGAAAATGAGCCTAAGTATCCCTAAGTGCTCCCAAATGACCGTAACAAAAAAGAAGAGTCCACTATCGCATGCATACAAAATTAACAACGTTGGCGTTACTCTTGTCAATACATTTAAATATCTGGGGATTGAAATATCTCGCAATTTAAAATGGAGTGCGCACATTAAAAACATAGTTTCGTCAGCCTCAAAAAGACTATGGTTACTTAGGCAATGTCTGAAGCACTGTATAAGCAAGACAAAACTACATGTAGTTGGTTATACTTCACTGGTGCGTCCTCTACTTGAATATGGTGATGTCGTTTGGGACCCGCACACTAAGACTGATACAGATAGGCTGGAAAAAGTACAAAAAAGAGCACTCAGGTTTATTTTTAATGCCTACGGAAGACAAGTGTCACTATCTGATATCCGTTCAAGGTCTGGTCTTCCAACACTGGAGGAACGCCGTAAGCTACATTGTCTGAAGATGCTTTACACGATAGTCAACGGCCAAACTAAAATGAATTTTGACAAATACTTACAGTTTAACTCGTGTAGAAGTACCCGCAGAAAGCATGAACTTACCCTTATTGTACACCAGGCTAGAACTATCGCTTATCAATTTTCATTTTTCTCCTAGAACGATAGGAACAGGCTTCCACAAGAGGTAACGAACAAGCGTACTGTCGACTCTTTCTTATCGGGTATTTCACAGTTGTGAGCGAAGCACGCAATTCCTTTCGTACCGAATTTTTATTCAACTCGTGTCTTCCGTTTCAGAGATATTGTTCTGCGCAGTAGCGTATAAGTATGATCTGTTTCGCACTGTGTGTGAGCTTGCTGTGTTCGAATTTTATTTAAACATTTTCTTTGCTTGGTACAGTATCCCTTTTTATTTTCTATGTACCACTCCTGCTTTCGCTGCCAAAAAGCAGCTGGCAATATTTTCATATAAATAAATAAATGAGACCGATGGCAGGAATGTGCCTGGAGTGTCCACATAACTGCTGTCACAATAATATCATAAAAGTATCTGGCAACTAATGCGTCCCGTGGCCCATTACTTTCCGCAAAAAAAGTAATAAAATCAAACTTTCACCATGCAACAATTTGTTGCACCGCGACAGTCTTTATTTTTTATTTTGTGGGGCGGCGGGTGCTGAAATGAAATAACGCAAAGGTAACCATGTTGGCTGCAATCGAATGCCTACGTTGAGCACCTAGTGTGGCTACTGATGGAATATCGAAGAAAATGTGAGACGCATGGTCCACAGAGAACCATACGCATACTGCTCGGTATCCTACACCGGTGAGACGAAATTTTCCGGAGAGGTTGTGCTCAAGTGAACATGTTGCAATCCGTCGAGTCACCGTAGTGATGGCGGCGAGCAACCATGCATTGTTTCTTTTTTGCGTCTGCTAGTCAGAGAGCATCCAAAACTCTGCCAGGCGAAAATCCACTCGGTCAGAGAAAAACGAACGCGCATCGAAGTGCGCCGGGCGGGGGTCGATGCAGCCCGAGAAAAACACATGCGCTCTGGCTGGTTCGGCAGCCCGTGGGTAGGGAGAAAAAAAAAGAAAGAGGCTCACTGTGTACTTGCAAATAAAGTCCAAGTAGAAAAATAAATAAGAACACTTTTACATCTGCTGGCTTTAGTGTCTTGACATGGATGCTTTGGCGCAGGTGAAAAGAAAGGTTAATATTCTTTTCTGTGACATGGCGGCACAAGTTAACCACCACAACGCTTTGTCTCATCGGACCTCACTGCGTGCTTTGTCAACTTGTCTGATAGTGTGTTGATTTGGCTTCTCTCATTGTATGGTCCGATGTACTACTTTAGAAAAGTCAATGCACCTTTGGTGTCAAAACATCAATTGAAATTTCAGCCTCTGTTCTATGAATATGTAATGAAAAACTTGAAGGACATCAACTTGCTAGTTCAAAGCCCTCAACCTTCGAGGATGGCCTCGGCGCAGGTGTTCAAGCCCGTGATTCAGGGAGTGATGGAGTTCTTCCAGCCCAGCTGCATCGTGCTGCAGTGTGGAGCCGACTCGCTGGCCGGTGACAGGCTGGGCTGCTTCAACCTGAGCATTCGCGGCCATGGCGAGTGTGTCAAATTCATCCGGGAGCTGGGCCTGCCCCTGCTGGTGCTCGGGGGTGGTGGCTATACAGTGCGCAATGTCGCACGCGCCTGGACTTATGAGACATCTCTGCTGCTGGATGAGCCGGTCAGCGCAGAGATCCCCTACAATGAATACTTTGAGTACTTTGCCCCTGACTTCACCTTGCACCCTGAAGTGGTCACTCGGCAGGTGAGTCATCACTTTGGTAGTGTGATGGTTTCTTAGGCATGCATATCTGTCAATTTTTATGATTTTATCGTAAAATGCTGAATGCTAAAAATCGTAAATGCTTATGTTGCTAATGCTAATGTTTATCGTAAATGCTGAATGCTGAACCTAACAGTGCTCATTTACGACTGCTGTAGTGGCACAAATAACTTTAAATTTTTCATTTGGTTTAGGGCAAAACCACACACAAATACAGGCGCTGAGTAGTTCTTTGACTCAATTTTTCGGACTTATCAATTATACATACCTACCCATGTATGCCTGGCAGGCCACATAGCCTGGTGGGCCACAGAGCTTGGCGGGCCACCGAGCCTGGCGGGCCACCAAACCTGGCGGGCCGCGGAGCCTGGCAGGCCAACGAAGATTATGCCCAGGGGGGTGTCACATGCTCATCACACTCCTTACTTCCAGTTTATTCAATGCAAACAAAATACATCAAGGCTCAATGTAAAAATAATGTAACGGGTTCACATTTAGTCGAGACTATGTCGCTGTCCCAGCAGGGTCAACGGCACCTGTTATCCAGGTGAGTAATGGTCCTGCAGCCTCCGCGGTCAAGTACTCCACCTGGGCACCGGTATGATGGGCCGAGTGTGGCGACGCAGCTGGGTGCTGCCTGAGCCAGCCTCGCTTCATCTGGAGGGTCTGCAGTGTGTAGTGAAGAAGACTGGCGCGCCCTATGGACGCACTATCATCATCGGCCCGCCAACGAAGAGGGGCTCACGCTCTCGGTGTCTGACGCTCGACTGAGACGGTCGTGTTTCTGAGTGCTCAATAAACCGCGTTACATAGTTGGTGGAGCTGTGCTGGGTAGTATTTCCCCAACTACCCTGGAACTACGTAATCGGACACTGCCGGCCATCATGCCTGACGCCGCCAGCCAAACAACACCTCCGGCATCGCCAACATTGATTTGTCCTGGCTCAGTGCGTCAACGCGATCCTCCCATTATCAGTGGTTCTGACGAATACGATGTAGAAGATTGGCTCTCGATATATGTGCGGGTGAGTGCCCACAATA
Organism: Dermacentor andersoni; assembly: GCF_023375885.2. Taxonomy (NCBI): domain Eukaryota; kingdom Metazoa; phylum Arthropoda; class Arachnida; order Ixodida; family Ixodidae; genus Dermacentor; species Dermacentor andersoni. The sequence goes on along the minus strand of NC_092824.1, from coordinate 2,781,630 downwards.
AATGGGACGATGCTGCGAAGCTCAGTTATGTGAACTTCTATCTCATGGGTGTCGCTAGCGTGTGGTACCACAACCACGAATCCGACCTCGGCACCTGGCCAGATTTCAAGGCGTGCATTACACAAGTCTTCGGTCGCCCTAGGGTGCGGAAGCTACGTGCCAAAGAGCACTTGCACAGCCATTCCCAGCAACCCGCTGAAAACTTCACCAAGTACATAGAAGACGTTGTGGACCTTTGCAAGCACGTCGATCCATCGATGACCGAGTCTGACAAAATCCGTCACGTAATGAAGGGCATCGAAGATGACACATTGCAAATGCTCCTCTCGAAAAGCCCGTGGACCGTGGTCGAAGTCGCTGAACTTTGTCAAAGCTACAACGAATTCAGGAGGCAACGTCTACTCACTCGACGTTCTTCGATCCCCGATACTTCCATTGCAAGTTTAGCCGCTGTGACTAACAAAGACCATCTGTTTGGCGAAATGAAGTAATTTATACACTCCGAAGTCGCCCGCCAGCTATCCCTACTCACCGCCGTCCCAGGGCCTACGCCGTCCTTGGCTCCTTCATTGCGTCAGATGCTCCAGGAACAAGTGTCTGAAGCTATTCAGTCCCCTCGTGCAGCGCCACCATTGCCTGTACCTCTAAGCTACGCCGAGGTTGCAGCACGACCACCTCCACCGACTTTTTCAGCACCACCGTTTGCTGCACCGCCACGTACAATCCCTCCAGTGTACACCACCAGATCACCAGCTAACATGAGAACCTGGCGTACACTCGACAATCGCCCCGTGTGCTTCTTCTGTGGAATCCCTCATCACGTAGCACGGCACTGTCGCCGTCGCTTATCGCTTCAAGGTAATGACCAACCTGTCCACTCCTACGTTTTGCCAGCTTCGTCCTTCTTGCCACCAAATGACTCGCACTTGCTGTCTACGAGCAACATCATCCCTTCTGCCCGTGATCGTCACTCGCCATCCCCTCGTCACCGCTCACTTTCCCCCATGTGGCAGAGTCCGGCCCCATCGGAGCAGGAAAACTAGCTACCGCAGTTCAAGAGGCGAGAACTGCGTTCCAGTCGTACCACACAAAGCCTCGCTCTCTTCCGACGAATGTAATTGAAGTGTCTGTACAAGGAGTCGTCACACTGGCATTAGTCGACACAGGTGCCGCCGTTTCAGTAGTTACGGAAGAACTTTGCCGCAAGCTTCGAAAAGTAATGACGCCCTTATCTGTGCTGTTACTCCGGACAGCAAGTTCCCCGTGCATTACCTCTGTTGCCGCATGTACCGCCCGCATCATCATTCAAGGATACACGTATACTGTCGAGTTCGTCCTCTCATTCTGTTCATACGACGTCATCTTGCGGTGGGACTTCCTTTCCGATCATCACGTCATCATTGATTGTTCTCGCGCCGAAGTTGAATTTTTGCCGCTTCCCGATACCCGTTTACATGACCTTGACGATTTTAGTGACAAACTGGCCGTTACAGAAGACACCACGATCCCTCCGCACTCCTCTGGGATTGCGAATGCCTGCTCTACTTTCGCCACTCACACTACTGCCCTGTTTGTCCCATCGGACATTTTTGTTCGCTGACGATGTTCTCTTCCCTTCGCTATCCTGTCAGCGGTGGCTGCACGCGACTGCTCGTTTCCAACGCTAAGCCCACGCCCCTCGTCTTACGTCGTGGTGAGTGCCTTGGACGTCTTCAGCCTGCCAACTCAGTAACCATCTTTGACGCACCTCTTGACAACACCTGTTCAGACGTGAACTCGTCTTATAGCTTGCCTTGTTCCCAGCCTATGCAAGATGTCTTCCATAGCTCAGTAGACGCCCTCCTGAGCCCTACGCAGCGTTCCCAGCTTCTCAGCCTTTTACGGAAATGCCAATCTACGTTCGACTGTCAACAAGCCCCACTAGGCCGCCCATCGACTGTATGTCACGAGATCGACACCAGCACCCACGCACCACTGCACCAGAGGCCTTATCGTGTATCACCCGCCGAGCGCCGTGTTATTGAAAACCAAGTAAGCGAAATGCTTGAGCGTAGAAAGGGTCAACCCTCTAATACCGTATTTACACGATTGTAAGTCGACCCCTTTTTTTTAAATTTGAAAGTCTGAAGTTGGGGGGTCGACTTACAATCGAAACCGAAACATGGCCCCGCCAAAAAAAGCGATACCAACGGGAGCTACAACGTAGTTAGAATTTTATGTTTGCTCTATGGCCCTACCCGTATCTTTTCGCTATCCCGCGTGTTTGTTTGCTTTCGGAAGGGTTTTTCAACATTTTTGAGAGTTTTACAGTGCATGCAACATTCATGGCTGGGGGGGGTGTCGATAGTTGATGGAAGCACCGCTGTTCCCATTTGCGGCGGCGCTTGCGGGGAGTATCGGTAGTTCATGGAAGAGCAGACACCGCTCGCTGGTTTCTCTTTCTCTGTTTGAAGGCATTGGTATTGACATAGTATTGGTTTGGCACGTTCCACTTGACTGCCGGCTACATGCTACTTCTATGCTTCCCCAGTCGTCATGAGTACTCCATGCCCACTAATCGTTCGGCACTCGTTCACAGCAGCGTTCAAGAGGGCTGCCATCCTTTACGCCGAAGAAACAAATCACTGCCTAGCGGGCCGCAATTTCGATGTTTCTAAACGGGTGGTGCGAGAGTGGCGACTGCAGCGAAGCGAAATTTTCACCTGTGACGACAAGTGAGAAATTTCCCACGTGCCAAAGTCTGGACGCTTTCCGGAGCTGTAGGCTAAGCTTGCGGCGTACGTCGCTGAAATGCGTGATCGGTCCCTGCCAGTGAAGTGCGACATGGTCATGAAAAAAGCCCGGACCTCCGCCTTAATTTTAAGATTCTGCTCCGCCATGAGTACAACGAATAGCTGGCGGCAGAAGACTGCGAAATTACGCCAACCGGACCTGTCAAAAGAGCCTCCCTGACGGCTGCGTGTGGTTGGGTGTATTTGGCGTGGGCTGCTGTTCTGCAAGATGTCCTGGTGCGGTCGTTTGCCAAATTTGAAATTTTTCTGGACCATGACGCGCTGTGGGACCGCAGCAACGATGACGATGGCAGCACTAGTGAAGACGAGTAGTCCAGTGACCATGTCAGTTACTAATAAATTTTCGTTATCGAATGCGCCCTCAGGTATGCTCTCTTATTTTTTTTTTCGGTCACGCGATATGGGGGGGTCGACTTACATTCGAGTCGACTTACAATCGTGTAAATACGGTAGTCCCTTTTCTCGTATATGGCCATGAACCTACCTGTACGCTCGTAACTATTCTCCCCTACCGGCCTGACCCATCAGAGGGCACGCCTCTGTCTGAAGCCTCCAAGTATGCCAAGGAATGCCGTCAGCTGGCCCGTTCGTTCATGGCAGAAGACCAGAGTCTCCAAAAATTCCATCGCGATGATGACCAACCTCCCTGCACCTACCAGCCGGACTCACTAGTCTGGCTGTGGATACCTTTAAGCACCCCTGGTCTATCCTCAAAACTCCTCACTCAACACCACGGTCCCTACCGCGTCGTACAACAGACGACACCAATCAACTACGTCGTTGAGCCGCTAACGCCATCCACTGACTTGAGGCATCGCGGACACAAGGCAGTGCACATCCAGAGGCTTAAACCCTATTACGACCCCCTTGTCCTCGCGTCTCCTTGAGTCGCCAGCATGGCTCCTTCTTCTCCAGGGTTCAGTTGTAGCGAAGAAGACTGGGGCGCCCTATGGGCGCGCTATCATCATCAGCCCGCCGACAAAGAGGGGCTCGCACTCTTGGTGTCTGACGCTCGACTGAGACGGTCGCGTTTGGGAGTGCTCAATAAACCGCGTTACAAGTGGCAGGCTTTGAGAGTGGTACCATACTTGACGCCGGCTCAACGGACGCCGCACAGCTGGCAACACTTGCCGCCTCCGACGTGGGCAGTGCTTCATTGGCTGCGACTGGTGTTGCTATTGGTCTCACAGCGGGCTGGACCTCAGAAGTGGCGGCCGAGGATGCAAGCCGGCTCCTGACACGAGGCCTAACATGCTCGGTGTGCTGGTGCCACGTGGTCCCGTGCGGATGAGCAGCGATGAGGCACTAGGACCAGGGTGGGCCAGGACGGAAGTTCCTGGCGAAAACCGGAGCTCCTCACTCCAGCAGAGGCCCAGTACAGCACCCTTGGCCAGCAGCCAGCTTCTGCTTCAGCTGCTTCAGGAGCGCTGAGGATTGGAGGTCTGGATGCAAGACGTCCAAGGGTGTCTTGACCATCCGGCCCAGCAGGAGCTTACAGGGGGCACGTTAAGCGACATCGTGGGGCGTGGTCTGGCACTAGAACAGTACCCGGGCAACCTGCATCCGGAAATCCCCAGCCTGGCTCTTCAGCTTGTCCTTGATGGTCTGTACCACCCGCGCGGCTGCACCATATGAAGCAGAATGGTACAGTGGAACCATTATCCCGTGTAATACATTCTTCGTCAGCCAGGCCAGGTACTCTGTGCTGGCGAAAGCAGGACATTGTCGGACACGATGATGTCCAGCAACCCCTGGGCAGGGAAGACCTGTTGCAGAGCCACAATGGTTGGTTGTGCCTGCTGATGGAGTGGTGATAGGCAGAACCTCCAGCCACTTCGAAAAGGCATACACCACCACCAGGAAGTAATGGCCCTTGAAGGGCCCCCCAAAATTCACATGCAGGCGGGACCAGGGTCTCTGTGGAAATGGCCAGGGGGGTGATCTCCACATGACGTGAGGCCCACTGATGCTCCTTGCACACTTGGAAGCTCTGCACCATGTGAGTGATGTCCTGGACCAGGCCAGGCCACCAAACGTGGGACCGGGCCACCATCTTTGTCTTTCCCACGCTAGGATGACCCACACGGAACAACTGCAGGACCCTGGACTGGAGACATTGTGAGCTCGCCACCCTGGAACCCCAACGTAGGCAGCCCTGCTGCAGGCTCAGTTTGGTGACCTTGTGGCTATGGGCCCACTGAACTAACTTCTCCCCTCGGGACACTGCCTTGACCATCTAAGACAGGACTAGGTCCATCCCGGCTGGTCGCCTGCGACACCGCAGATCTGGAGAGTACGTCTGGGTACGTGTGCTCCAGCATGAACACTTCAGCGGGCTGTGAAACAGCAGCAGGCACCTCTGGCAGTGACGAGCGGCTCTGGGCATCAGCAGGTTCCAGGTCCTTTCCCAGACGGAGACCATCTGGTAGCTGTAGTCTGCCAGCCTCAAGGCCCAGGGGCACCTCTCGAGGGGATGCCTACACAGGAACAGCCTTGTCAAGCCCCAGCAGCCCAACAGCAACTTGCGATCCATGACTGCCTCAAGTTTCTGGCCCCACAGATACTGGTGAAAGCGCTGCAGAGCAACGTTACAGCCAGCTGGACAAGGGCCAGGCCTTCCTTGTCCAGCTGGCTGTAACGTTTCTCTGCAGCATGAAGCTGACGGGAAGCAAACGACACAGGGCATTCCTGGCTGTCCTTGTCCCGATGCACCAGGATGGCTCCCACGCCGTACGGCAATGCATCTGCAGTAAGGACGACAAGCTTGGCCTAGTCGAAATGTACCAGCACTGGAGCCTTGGTGGTCAGCTCCTTGCTGCGTTGGAAGACCACGTCCTGCTCCTGCGTCCACGTCCTGCGGGGGGGTCGGGACCAAACTGGCCTGGGAAATTATTTCATTTCATTTCATTTTATTACCTTAAAGACCCCTTGCGGGGTATTTTTTTTTTATATGTCCTAAATACGCAACACTAGGGGCCAGGAAAACGCACTTCTCTAACTTGAGCTTGAGACCGGTGTCTTGTAATCGTGCCAGAATGTGGTGCTGGTTCTGCAGCTGGTCCTTGTCGTCGGTGCCGGTAACCAGGATGTTGCCCAAGTACACCGCCATGTGCTTCATGCTCCTAAAGAGGTTGTCCATCTTCCTCTAAAGAATGGTTGGGGCTGAGGCCATGCCAAACAGTAAGCGCGTGTGCTTGAAGAGCCCCAAAGTTGTCTATGCTGACACGTGTACTTGGTTTACCTTTATCGAGTGACCACGTTTCAGCGCCTAACAAATGTTATCGCACAGCGCAGAACACACCTGCATGTATTGGAAGTTTCTTGAACGTTATGGATGGTTCTATCTGCTGTCTGTTGTCACCCAACATTGTTTTATCTGAGTTCATGTATGTGCGACGGGAATGGTGTAGAACTTTCTGGAACACGCGCGGGCGCCAGAACTTACTCTGGAACCTTTGATGACTGACTTATAAAAGCCGACGCGCTTGACATGCTGATCAGATTTTCAACTATCGTCAACGGTGTTCGCCGCTAGCATTGTTCTTTGACTGTAGGCTGTTTTTGTGGGCAAAGGTTCGCCCAATAAAACTTAGTTTCATCATTTACAGTTTTGCTACTGTGTGTTTACCATCACTAATACGTGACATCTGGTGAAGGTACTTGGAACGCAAGACCAACTTTACCCCAAGGATATTTAGGCATGGATTGTCTTCATTCACAGACTCCAGAGGTTGACTGGCGATCCTGAACTCTTGTTCCTTTGTGTGGTTATTCATCATTGTCTTTGTCTTCTGCATAATTATTACCTAGGTCAATTAATCACACGAAACACTGATCATGAGAAGGAAATTCATAGAAGAATAAAAATGGGTTGGATCACATACGGCAGACATCGTGAGCTCCTGACTGGAAGCTTACCATTATCATTGAAAAGGAAGGTGTATAATCAGTGCATTTTACCGGTGCTGACATATGGGGCAGAGACTTGGAGATTGACAAAGAAGCTTGAGAACATGTTAAGGACCGAACAAAGGTCAATGAAACAAAGAATGCTAGGCATAACCTTGAGAGACAGAAAGAGAGCGGTTTGGTTCGGAGATCATTCGGGTATAGCCAATATTTTAATTGACATTAAGAGAAAAGATGGTGCTGGGCAGGTCATGCAATGGGCAGGTTTGATAACCGTTGGACTGTTAGGGCTACAGAATGGGTACCAAGAGAAAGGAAGCGCAGTAGAGAAAGGCAGAAGACTAGGTGGTGCGATGAAATTGGGAAATTCGCAGGTGCTAGTTGGAATCGGTTGGCGCAGGACGGGGGTAATTGGAGATCGCAGGGAGAGGCCTTCGTCCTGCAGTGGACATCGAATAGGCTGATGATGATGATGACGTCTTCATTTTTGCGAAATGACGCCCTGGTGAAGAAGAACTTTTTTCCAGCCAGTGCAAACTACCTCCTCGTTGTGCCTGCAGCACTCCGGTCAGAAGTCCTGCACGCTCTGCATGATGATCAGACAGCCGGGAACGTCAGGTTTTCCCATACACTTGCAAGAATACAAGAGAAGTAATACTGACTGCGCCTGACCGCCGACATTGCCTGTTATGTCAAGACTTGCCGTGACTGCCAGCGATGCAGTACACCACCAACGAGGCCTGCGGGATTACTACAGCCGATTGAGCCACCTTTCCGGCCGTTTCAGCAGATCGGGATGGATTTGTTGGGACCCTTTCCAATGCCAGCATCAGGAAACAAGTGGATCATCGTGGCGATAGACTACTTCACCCGATTCGCTGAAGTGAAAGCTCTGCTGATGAAGGGCAGTGCAGCAGAAGTAGCGAAATTCTTTCTCGAGAACATCCTGCTGTGACATAGTGCCCTAGAAGTCCTCATCACCGAAAGGGGAACGGTGTTTACAGCAGAGCTCACCCAAGCCATTTCGCAGTACAGCGAAACAAGCCACAGCAGGACAACTGCCTACCACCCACAAGACGAACGGTCTTACAGAGCACCTGAACAAGACCCTCGTCGACATGCTAGTAATGTACGTCTACGTGAAGCACAAGACGTGGGATGCTGTCCTGCTATATGTAACACGGCAGTGCAAGAAACAACTCAAATGATGCTCTTCAAGCTGGTTTACGGAAGGAACCCGACAACAACTCTTGAGGCCACGCTGCCTCACATCACCGACAAAGAAAATGTCGACGTCACCGCCTATGTCCTGCACACCGAAGAAGTCTGACAGCTTGCCCGCCTGCGCATCAAGAACCAGCAGAGGACCGACAGCCGACGCTACAATCTTCAACGACCCTAGTGGAATACCAGCTCGGTGACCATGTTTGGGTTTGGACCCCGATATGCTGACGAGGACTGAGTGAGAAACTACAGTCGCCGACCGTTTATTCGGACCTCGCGGGGACTGCGAAAATGTCCGAATAAACAGGTGTCCGAAAAAGCAGATTAAGAAAAATAAGTGAGATCTTTTATTTCCACGCACTTATTCGGGCTCGGCAGTAGGCTTGAAATCGTGAGTGCGCCGTTGCACGCTGTTCCGTTTACACGCAATCAGATAAGCCTGAATCTCGGAGAGGGTCGAACGGTCACTATAGGCGGCTGAAAGCACAGTCACTGCTTGTGCACGCTCCGCATGCGACGGCAGCGTAGCACATGGTGCGTCATCTTCCGACTCGGAGTCGTCGTCCGGCGGTGCAGCAAAAACCTGACGAATGATCTCGCCGTCGTCGAGTTCTGCGTATATCAGTACAGCAGTGTCAGCACCTGTGAAACTGTCAAATGAGACGGTGTCCGGAATCGCAATGCAACCACTGCGCAGGTCTCGGCAGAACATTTTCCGCGTCAGTAGGGAGCACATCGGAAGGCGACAAATCTTAGGCCTCCCGGCACCCGCTTGCCGGCATTCCCCAGCGCAGTCTGCGCTGGCACTGTCGGCGCCATTAGACACTTGACGCGATGTTTCCGTACGCCGCGTTGGATCATCGAAATCTCGACACAGCACACAAAGCAAACACCATCGTGCCGACACCAGTCGCACAAACGAAAAACGTGGCCTGCTCGCAGCGTCACGCGCGAAAGAAACAAATCAGCTGCGGGATTGTCTAGACATGGCTTACTAAGCTGAAACCGGAACTGCTGTACGGCCACTCTATCGGACCAGGCAGAAACGATGATGATGAGCGGGGATTTTCAGTAGCGCCACTTTGTGGGGCAGCAAGGAGGCTCCGTTCAAAACAAAAATGGCGTTCAGCAAGTCGAACTATGCGCCGGTCAGAGTCGGTGCATGATGCCCTCGATCGAGTTGGCTCAAGAAGTGTCCGAAAAATCAGACGAGAGGTTGCAAGGTGTCCGAACTTTCGGCAGTTGTTATACATTATGGTCTATGGGGAGAATGGCGGTGCCGCGAAGCTGACCGAATAATCGGGCATGTCCGAATTTTTGGAGTCCGGAAAATCGGTCGGCGACTGTATTGCAATGCTATTTCGAACTCTACAAGATCTTCCGATGTATTGCCACACTAGACTATGAGGTCGTGCCAAACAGCATTTCGCGATCACAGCAGTGCTGCACACGATCTGAAGTGGTCCACATGGTGCGTCTTGAGCCTTTTTACGCACGCTGACGAACTTCGTCATTTTGTTGTTTCTTTGCTGTTGGTGTTTTTGTTTATCTCTTTCATTCAGTTTCAGTTTATTTCTTTAATAAGTAGATGTACACGTACACAAGTATACAGAAGGAGGCCCCAGCACATGTGGCTGAGAGGGGACCTCTGGTCAGAAAATATACACATTAGAGCAAATACACAGCATAAAACAGCAATATAATAGTCACTAAGTGGAAGATTATGCACAGTAAATGTAGTACAAACTGCAAAATAATATAAAGTCAATAGCTATTCTTACAATTAAAACAGTAGTTTAAGGCATTCGCAACAGAACAAACTAAAAATATTTATAAAGGCTACAAATGAAAAAAAAAAAAAAGCTAAAGAAAAATGAAAAATGGAGAGGAAATGAGCAGGAGTGAAGTGAATAGCTTAGATATGTGTATTATTTTGGCTATCTAGCAGAAAGGTGAATAATGTTTTCTTGAAGAAACCTAAAGGTGAAGAGCGCTTGACATCTAGTGGGAGGCTGTTCCAAGTAGATAATGCTGCGAAATATCCAGATTATCTTCCATAATTAGTATGTACCGTATTTACTCGTATAATGATCGCACTTTTTTGACAAAACAATTGACGCAAATTCAGGGGTGCAATCATTACGCGGGTTAAATTTCCCGCAAAAAAATATATATATATTTTTTTTTTCAACCTGTGTTTGCTGCGGGATGACAACAGGACAACAAATAGGCGGCTGCCGCTGTATGTCGTGCGGGACACCAAAACAAAAATGGCAGCCGGCGGAGCAAGCCGAATGCGCTAAGCGCGATTTTTTATTCTCGCGAGTACATTATGTGCATTAAAACAGTTTCTTCCGTATCAGTAATGAATAATATCGTTAATATCGGCAACTTTGCAGCAATAACGTAGCCATGGCCACTTTGAGGGGACAGAAACAGATGGGCGCGCTAAGCTGCCAGTGACAGAAACGCATGGCGAGCATGCTGCTGAAACTGCGGCAGTTGTCTTCACTACTATCCTGATACGGCACGTTTACGCTAAGATTGGGCGAATATCTTAGCTGTATTACAAGCGTCGGCGTATGAATAGGGTACACTTCTAACGTATCAGTGTAAGCGTGGCTGCTATCGTTGCCGCTCGCGGTTTGTTGCGTGCCCACGAGTGCAGACGAGAAGAATCGAAAGGCGCCTTTTTTGTTGTTGTTAACCACAACCGTTATAAAGCCTACACATAATAAAGGCAAGTTTGGTTGCAGCTTTTCTTTTTAGCATGGAAGTGCGGCAAGTGATGAATGGAATGAAATGGTGCATCTGCTTAAGAATGTTTGGTGCATGCAGACCACTTGGTTTGTCTTGAAGAGTCGTTTGCGTAGCATTCGACAGATGGTAAGCGCGATCATTATTAGCTAGACTTGGCACACGAGATATCGCTTCGGCAAGTTCGGGGTGCGATCATTACACAGGAAATTAATAAAAATTGAATTTCGACGACAAAATTCGGGGGTGCGATTATTATGCGAGTAAATACGGCATTAATGGCATTAAGAAATTGTCAGCTGCAAATCTTGTGCGGTTCAAGTTAGCCAAAGTAGCCTCAGAAAATATATTTACTGGGGGACGATTATGTGTTACCTTAAATAACATTACGGCTAATTTATATTTAACAAGATTTTTTACTGAAAGTATTCTTTGGTTGAGAAGCATATCAGAAGTATTGCAGTAGAATGAGCTGAACAACAATATCGGGATGGCTTGATTCTGCAAATGCTGTAGTGGTGCTATATGAGTTGGATATGTGTTACCAGGGTGTCTGAAAACCGGGAATTCTCAGGGATTTTTAGTAGTCTGGAAAAACTCAGGGAACTTGTGCCTCTCTCAGGAAAAATTAGCAGTAATTTTATTGAAAGGGTCGAAAGTCGTGGTAATGCTGGCTCGAGTAACAGACGGGAATCGCAATGAATCGTCTTTGACGCCCTGTCAGCTGGAGAAGTTGCCAGTGTACAGTCAATGACCGACTTTCTTGATGCCCAATAATTTGGACGGCTTCGCGGCACCACCCCATAGATTTTATGTATCAGAACGTCTGAAATTTCAGACTCGAGAACCCTTCGCCGTCCGATTTTCCGGACTTTTTGCCGTGACCGCAGGTCCAAAACAGCATTGATCAAAGCCACCACACTGCCCTTTCGATTACCTCACCACCTCAAACCGGTGCTCTCACACGCAGATCAACTGGCAGCCGTAGCCATCACTGCAGCAACGCTGGGCCTAGCTGCTTCGACTTTCGCTATGAAGCTTCTTGCCATTAGATGCCGTGTTTTTTATTGAAAGAATTCACTGCTGTCAGCAATGGCACCGACTCTGCCATTGTGGTCCTTGCGATTGGCTTAGCAGCTTGGAAAGCACGGTGTTTTGCATAATGCCGGTTCCCGAAAGTCAGCTTTGCTTCTCTACAGAAATGTTATATACAAACTGGGATACATTGTGCAAGAATGACACAGGGACAAGCAGGAACACGGGACGAGCACTCTTCCCGTGTTCCTGCTTGTCCCTGTGTCATTCTCGCACTATGTATCCCAGTTTGTATCTATCCCACCAACACGCCCAAACTTCTTCCCTGCAGAAATGTTACTTGGTGAAGGATACGCAAAAGTATTGCAGTGAAGCATAACAAGCTTGGGGAGGGGCTATTGCCACGGGACACAGTATGTATTCCTTAATTATACGTGCATGCACCCAGTATCTCCTGTCACAGTATGAGTACCGATATGCCTAATACGTGTACCGACAGGCCTTCAGAGCGTTTTCGAATGTGCCTGTGGTGTTTTGAGCCCTTAAGGGCATTAAATAAACATGCATTATTTTTTCCAACTGACCGGTTTCTCGGACGTCTTCGCAGCCCCTAGGAAGTTCGAAAAATCGGACGTGGACTGTGCAACTGACCAAAAGGATGCTTCCAATGCCCCGTGGGGCAAACGAATGGCAGAATCAGGACAAGAACAGAAAGGACCTATGCATTGAGGAATTAACGGGAAAGGAAGCGTGCAGCTGCCTCTTTGAAGGAGCTTGAGCTCAAAAAACAAAGTGTTGGCTGATGCCAAGATGCAGAGATCCCCCCTCATCCAAACCAAAATAAACTCTTTAAAGCAGTGAAACGCAACACTGAGGCGTCGTGCGCGGGCTGAGAGTATGTCAGGACAGTTGAGGTTGACTTACGGGCTGTTGAGAGAGAATCTTAATTGTGACAAAGTTCGGGCTTCATTTTGCTGAGCTGGCTATCAGTTGATAGAAATAGCTTATATTCGAAAATATTTGCTTCTGTATGCATCTCCTTTTTATTCGTATTTGAGAATGTCCGACTCGATTTGCAATTTTTTTCGAAGACATTTTATTTACTCTGCATTTTACTAACCCCTCCCGTCTATTCTCTTTTTGAAGCATAACTGCGAGTCGGCCTAGTTGGAACAGATTCATTGTTAAAAAACTTGTGCGCAAAACAAACAGGCACGAAAAAAAGGAGCAACAAGGACAAGTGCTTTCTAACTGGTTTTGTTTTCGAAAAACCACCTGCTTAAATACCCGCAAATCTGCGCAATCTAATCAACAGAACATGCCTATAGAGCTAATAACAACACTTGTGATAAAATGCCGCGGATCAGTGCTAGCCAGTCAACGTAAAAACAGCAAAGCGCATAAAACTTGCACTTAAAAGATGAAAATGCGTTATAGATATGATGGCAGAAGTGTAGTAGCTTTGACGGGGCGGCTGGACGGAGGACCTACTGCATAAGGCCTAAGTGGCCGGGGTGCGCAACGCCGCGAAGAAGAGCCGGACTGCTCATGTCGGGGACCAGACAAAGAATCACTTTATTCCAGTGAGGGGAAACGCAGAAGGTGTACTTACAGCGTTTGGTGCTGAGTGGCGCCCTGAGGTAACCGATTCGAAACCTAAACTGGAAGCCGACACAAGATATTACAAGAAGCAAATTCTCTTTATCCAACAATGAAACAGGAGCATCGCTGATGCATTTGCCCTTTAGTTTTGCAATCCAGTGAGCTTCCACAATTTCTGTCGCGGTTTGATTTCTATGCCTAAATAATATGTCGGTGTTTCTAAGACAAGGTGAGCAAGCATGTTCTTGACAATGCATTGCCAAATGCGTACTAGGGCGACCTTTCAGACTAGACAAGTGTCCCCTTAGTCTCGTGTTAATGCAGCTCGCAGTCTGCCCCACGTACACATGACCACACATCATAGGAATCTGATACACAACGTTCTTCGCGCAATCGACAAAATGGTTCTTACGCGGATGTTTAATACTGCATTCTTTCTTTGCGTCATCCTTACTTTCAAACTTACTGGCAGTGATCTGGCTGTTCATTGTGCCATGTGTGGCTGTACTCCACTCCTTGACCACACACGTGTGTTGAAAAGGTACAGCAATCAGATGGCCAGAGAAATCTTTGAGGCATTTTCAATGTGTCAGTTAGGAGCCACCTGTGTTAGTTCTCCTTCTACTGCACTTTGTGATAAAGAACTTAAGTTCCTTAGAAGTTAAGCAGTTTGGCCTGTGTCCACCATGTTATGGTTTCTTTTATATTGTTTAATGTCATTGACGCATGCGCAGTAGTAGTTGACCGACGATGACTCGCCTTCCCCTCCCCTTCTTTCACTCTCTTTATGCCTGTTGCAAATTGTATATAGTTGTGCAGGCTCCAATAAAGGTGTTAGCAGTCAGCGCTCGTCCTGTGTCCTCCCTTGCCCGTGTTTTTTGGCGCTGTTTTAAATATGAATGATCCGTACCAACTAGCTCGCACCCAAACCCTTCCGAGGTTTGGTGCACTCATGCATATGGATTGTGGATGAAATAGGCTTGCAAGATGAAATGTACACAGCATAATCGATACAGATAACTTTTCGCACTGCTTTAATTTTTCTGGCAATAAAGCAAGCACTAGCCGTGGTCTCAAAGCTGTAAGGAACAAAGGAAGAACGACAGAATTAATGTGCTGGACACATTAAAAATACATTTCAGTTGCTTTTAAGGACTGCTGGCATATTTACCACTCCTAATTCCTTGTGGTAGATGAAGGTCCAGGTCTTCTAATCCTCAGAAAGAATACCAGCAAGCCTTTGAGTGCATTAAATAATGTAATACAGTCAAACCTTGATATACTGAACATGGATATATCGAAATATTGCGTATATAGAACACTTTCAATATCACCTGGAAAATCGCATTTATTTAAAATTTTTTATTTAGAACGGGGTCGGACATAAAGTGGATATATCGAACTCCGCCACACTAGACCACGTGCACTCTGTTGACAGGCGGTGAGCTTTCCCACAACACGCTTGAATATAGTGGTGTTGCGATGGGCGTTCCCGACTGCAGTGCACTGTAGTTGCACACATTGATCGCGCCGAGGGTGCCATTTGAACGTAGTGACGTACACATGTGGCGGCTTCGCTGGTTCGATAATGTCAATGACGTATTGCATTTGCCGCACTGACTCCTCCTCTGTGCCGTGCCCTGCACCTCCCGCGCCTTGCAAGGAATGGCAGTTTGCATCCGCAAAAATGTGCGACAGCGCGGGCTCACTGGGCTCACTCATAGACGCCTTGGCAGACGTCACTTCATACTGTTATTGAGAGTGTTTCAAAATCCTTCAGTTGACAGACATGGAGATCGCAGCAGAAATAGCAGCCAAATGAAGACACTGCTGAGGTTGATCCTGCAAGCGCTGATGTTGCCCCCTCTCAACTTCAACCAAGGCTGTAGCTGCTTTGGCCTTTCCACGCCGCTACCGGCCATTCGCTTGTGGATCTTTTAAAGGGACACTAAAGAAAGGGACACAAGAAAGAGAGGCCTGTTTCAAGATCCTTGTGTAGCACTGTGTGGACAACATTTCTGTCAACAAAGAGCATAAACTTCTAGGTATTATACTTGACTCCAGGCTTACTTTCATTCCACACATAAAATTTTTAAAAGAAAAATGTCTAAAAACAATGAACTTACTGAAACTTCCGCTGTGCTGCCTTTTGGTAGAGTTTTAGTTTCAGTGAAGCGGGCGAGATAGTCCATCGCCACGATGATCCACTTATTTCCTGATGTTGGCATTGGAAACGGTCTCAACAAATCCCTCCCAATCTGCTGAAATGGTTGGCAAGGAGTTTCGATCAGCTGTAGTAATCCTGCTGGCCTTGTCGGTGGTGTCTTGCGTCACTGACAGTCTTGGCATGTCTTAACGTAACGGGTGACATCGGTGGTCAGGCGCGGCCAGTAATACCTTTCCTGTATCCTTGACAGCGTCCAGGAGAATCCTAGGTGCCCAGTGGTTGGATTGTCATGTAGGGCATGCAGTACTTCCGGATGCAGCGCTGACGGAACAACAACAAGGTAGTTGGCGCGGACTGGTGAGAAGTTCTTCACGAGCAGGTCGTTTTGTAGTGTGAACGAAGACGATCCGCGCTTAAATGCCCTAGGGACAACGTCGGTGCTCCCTTCCAAATACTTGATGAGGCCTTTTAGCTCCGGGTCTGATCATTGCTGTACAGTGAAGTCTTCCACGCTTATTCTTCCAAGGAAGGCGTCATCGTCCTCGTCTTGCGGTGGTGGATAGATGGGGGCGTGTGATAGACAGTCTGTATCAGAGTGTTTTCGTCCGGACTTGTAGATTACCGTGATGTCATATTCTTGCAGTTGAGGCTCCACCGCGCCAGCCGTCCTGAAGGGCCCTTTAAGTAAGCTAGCCAACACAACGCGTGATGGTCGCTGACGACTTTGAATGGCCTGCCAAGGAATTTAGCTGTAGCGCGAATGATGAGGAGACATTCCTTTTCAGTCCTAGAATAATTGCCTTCCGCTTTCGACAGTGACCGGCTAGCATAAAATATAATCTGTTCAAGTCCGTCTTTCTTCTGGACTAGGACGGCACCGAGGCCTAGGCTACTGGTGTCAGTGTGGATTTCAGTATCGGCATCCTCGTCGAAGTGTGCAAGTACCGGCGCCGACTGCATGCGTCATTTGAATTCTTGAAATGCATCGGTCTGTGGCGTTTCCCACTTGAACTCGACATCACACTTGGTTAGATGTGTTAGCAGCTCCGCGTTGTGCGAAAAGTCCTTGACAAAGCGCTTATACTAGGCACACATGCCAAGGAATCTACGCACTGCCTTCTTGTCGATGGGCTGCAGGAACATTACGATGGCAGCTGTCTTTACGGGTCGGGGCAGACTCCATATTTGCTGGTGACGTGGCCAAGGAGCAGAAGCTCATCATAAGTGAAGCGGCACTTTTCCGTCTTCAGAGTGAGCCCTGATGACTTCATGGCCTCTGATACTGTCGCAAGCTGCCTAAGGTGATCATCGAAATTTCCAGCAAAGGCAATGACGTTATCCAAGTAAACAAGTCACGTCTGCCACTTCAATTCTGCTAGCACCGTGTCCATGACGCGCTGAAACGTGTAGGCGTCGAGCACAGTCTGAATGGCATGACCTTGAACTCGTAGAGGCCGTCTGGCGTGATGAAGGCGGTCTTTTCGCGATCTCTCACGTCAACTTATATTTGCCAGTAGCCAGACTTGAGGTCCATCGAGGAGAAGTATTTAGTGTTGCAGAGCCGATCCAATGCGTCGTCTATCCTTGGAAAGGGGTATACGTCCTTCTTCATGATCTTGTTCAGTCGACGATAATCGACGCAGAAACGTAGGGTTCCGTCCTTTTTCTTCACCAAGACTACAGGAGATGCCCACGAGTTTCTCGATGGCTGGATGATGTCGTCGTGCCGCATTTCGTCTACTTGTTGCTCAATAGCGTCACATTCTTGCGTTGAAACTCGGTAAGGGCTCTGGCGTAGTGGTCGAGCGAACTCTTCAGTTATTATGCGATGCTTTGCGACTGGTGTTTGTTGAATCCTCGATGACATCGAAAAACACTCTTTGTATCATTGTAGAAGACTTCTGATCTGTTGCCGCTTACTCATGGGGAGACTTGGATTTATGTCGAAGTCTGGTTCAAGAACTATGGAACTAGGGTAGATGCGGCATAATCAGAGAGGACAAGCGCATTGCTGGTTTCCACAATTTCCTCGATGTACGCGATTGTCGTGCCATTCTTGATGTGCTTGAACTCCTGGCTGAAGTTTGTCAGCAGTACCTTCGTTTTTCCTCCGTGCAGTGCAGCGATCCCTCTTGCGACACAAATTTCACGGTCGAGTAGTAGACGTTAGTCACCCTCGATGATGCCTTCTACGTCAGCGGGTGTTTCGGTGCCGACGGAAATAATGCTGGAGCGTGGTGGGATGCTCATTTGCTCTTTGAGCACACTCAAGGCGTGGTAACTACGAGAGCTCTCCGGCGGTAACGCTTTATCTTCCGACAGCCTTATCAATTTTGACTTCAGGTCGATGACTGCGCCATGTTGCTTCAGGAAGTCCATGCCGAGAATAATGTTTCGTGAACACTGTTGGAGGATAATGAAGGTGGCAGGGTAATTCCGGTCATGAACGGTAATTCTTGCCGTGCAGATTCCAGTCGGCGTAATGAGGTGTCCTCCAGCGGTGCAAATTTGAGGGCCTTCCCATAACTTTCTTCAACTAGGCAGCGATGTGTCCACTCATGACGACTGCCTGGCCGTCGAAAAGCACATCGAGGTCAGTGGTTCTTTGCCTTGAGTTAGAGTTAGGTCTTGGCGTCGGATCACGGCTGTGTCGCGTTGACCTGTGGCTGCTGCGTGGCGTCATCAGGTCATCTTTCGTCGGCATAATCTTTTCTTCTAGACTTCGTCGGGATGGCGGTGTGTTATTACGTCGTCGAGATAGTCTCTTCGGCATCTTGATCGGTGGTGGAGGGTCTTCGTCAGTCGATTAACAGCAACTGCACCTCCATCTGTTGCTGTTTTTAGTTTTCCGGATATGGGCTCGCAGAGCGTCCCCGGGCTGGGCCAGTGTATGGACATCGCTGCGGCGACAGGTAGCGGCCTGGTGATGGCGAATGGGACTGTTGTCGAGAGCTCCACTGAGTAGCGGCGAGGTAGTCAGCGATATCGCCAGGGCGTTCACCTTGCTGCGAGCACGGAGCATTAACGGCGAATCCTCGTAGTTCCATTTCACGGTATGGGCATCGGCGGTAGATATGTACGGCTTCCCCACAGTGATAGCAGAGCCGACAGTAGTCGGGGGCTCGCCACATGTCCGTCTTTCTCGCGTAGCTAATTATTTCGTTATTTAATATGTGTACTGTTTATTGAAGGTAGAGACTTTTTCCCCTAGGAATACTGTGAACAGCTACTGTGCTACATAAAGTCTCGGCAACAATGATTTGCACCGAATACAAACAGAACTATTCATGAAAATTGATAATGAAATTCACTTTATGGCTGTTGGTGATTTGGTTGCTGTTGCACACTGGTACTTTCAGTTGGTCTTACTGCCACCCTGGTACATTTGTATAGTCAATGAGTCCCCAAAAAGTGGGCTAAATAAATCACTCGGTGACTACATTTGTTTATTTTTTAAATTGAGTTTGCCCCTAAACCACATGCAAATAAAAAATTGGTAAATATGTCAATACAGCGATCATAAATGAGTATAAAAATCAGGCATTTTACGATAAAACTGTAAAAGTTGGCAAGTATGTGTGCAGCATTCGTGATAGCCTGATGCCAAGCAGTGGTGTCACGCAGGAGAACGCCAACAGCAAGCAGTACCTGGAGGCCATTGTGCGCGCCGTGGCCGAGAACCTCAAGTGCCTGGTGCATGCACCGAGTGTGCAGATGCATCACGTGCCGCCGGACATGCTGCCGTGCTCACGTAAGCAGCCCGGCTCACCCGGCCCCGAGGATGCCGCCAGCCCGAGTGGCGGCAGCTCCGGCAACACGACGCCACTGGCCGTCGAGGCCTGACTGCTGCTGGCTGGCAGGGCTTCCGCCATGTGACTTCGCAATAAATGTGTCTGCTCCTCCTTTTGTTGATATTGTCATGTTGTGGTGACCATGAAGAATTACACAGTGCCAACACCGAGTCACGAAATTAGCTTTTTATTGGGCAGACTTGTCTCTTGAAAAAAAGAATGATATGTGATGTGCGGGTTAGGAGTGTTGGCTATTTGTACAGGACTCGTACTTTCTAGCATAATCACTGGTGCTCATGTACATTCAGAATGTACACTACTTTTCGTTTCACACAGACAATCTGATTATCGACAAGATTCTTTCACTATAGAATCGGCGACAACATTCGAAAAAGTTCTGATACACCAAGACACATCTTGCTATGAGCGATGACATTGTAACAGTGATTACCTAGTGAAAAATAATCACAAGAAGAAGTAAAACTTTGCATGTCAATATGTTCCCAAGCCACTGGACTGCCGAAAGGCACAAAAACGTAGGTTATGAGGAGTTGTTGAGAGACCTGTAAATTATTTAAAAGAAAAATGCTTTCTGCTGCTGTTATTACTCAAATTTTGCAGCAAGATGTATTCAGTCTAGTAAATGACAGCTGTTACTTGCATGGTTTGTCAAGAAAAAAAAATATATGAATTAGACTTCATTTATCACATCTCAAACGCACCCTCTAGCGACTGACAGACCCATTCCCGAGCCACTGCACTGCTGAAAGGCACAAGAAACAGAGGCATGAAGAGTTGTGGAGATAGTCCTTTTTTTTTGTAAATTATTTTTAAAATAACGCTTTCTCCTGCTGTTATTAGCTCCACTCAGCCACCATGGGAATGATGAGAAGTACGTGGATTTGTCTCATCATTGCACTTGTGGATTCAGATGTTCTTGTGACTTTGTTTATCATGCTTTACCTGTCTTCGTTGTCCTAAATTTCAAGAGCGATCTATATTTTTATAAGTGCAGAATACTCTGTGAACACACACAATTGCTACTAGGTGCAGCGGCTGAACTTGCCCAGTTGGCCAAATTGAAACGCGCCAAGCGTATCAACACGCTGTCTTACTCGTAGGAAATTCACAAGGGCGTTTTATGCCGCTTGTCGATGCATGCGTCCGTGGCGTAATGGATTTCCTCTGCAGACACCGAAGTGAGCAGACCCCGAATATCAGGCTCTTCACGAGCGGTTTTTGCGACCTACTTGGGCTGCGGTGTCAGGTCAACGGAAAAACAAGGCCAGGACTGTCAACTGATTTTACCATCACTGCCAACAGGTGCGTCCGTTCTGCATACAGTTTTTTTACATGGGGGTGTTAAAGCAAGGCCTTACAGAGTGGAACATTTTCAAGACACTGTTACATGACTGTCTCTCATGTAGGAAGTGGTTGTGCTGGGTGCATATCAAATGAACCATATGTGGGCAGTGACTTTCAAGGATGAAGAAGGAAAAAAATAAGATTCTCACTGCAGACGCTTTTGATGCTAAGGACCACTGCTGTGTGGTCGTCGGCCCGTGTGACTGAGGCATCCATATCATGCTCTACTGGCTTCATTACAATGTACCTGACGACGACGTTTGCACTGCTTTGTCGCCTTTTGGAAAGGTGACCGAGATCACCAGGGACAAGTGGCGGGTGCATGGATGCGTTGGCAAAGGGTCAACCACCTGCTCTGTCCCATAAAGCTGCGGGTGGGTGTCGCCGCTGAGCACTTGCCCCACCAGCTGCAAGTAGCGGGAGATGTTGCGCTTGTGAATGTCCCAGGCTGAGCTCCCCTCTGCCTCCAATGCCGTGGCATTGGGCACATATGATGCTAGTGCCATGTACCACGCTGTGGGCTTTGTCGTCGCTTCGGCCACAATGAGACCCAGTGCATCCAAACCTATGCCACAGTGACAAGCCCGGCATTGAAGGAAGATATCACAGATCACTTGGTGGATGTGGCAGTTGCAGTGGAAGGCGCTGGTGAAGGGAAAGATGGCCAGTCCTCGGTGTTAACGCCCCTGAAGAAGGCAACACCTGTTAATGAAGCCGAGTCATTGGATAACTGGAAAGACCCATGGAATGACACGGCAGAACCAACCAACTCGATAGAGGTCAAGGTCATCATCATCATCATCAGCCTGGTTACGCCCACTGCAGGGAAAAGGCCTCTTCCATACTTCTCCAACTACCGCGGTCATGTACTAATTGTGGCCATGTCATTCCTGCAAACTTAATCTCATCCGCCCACCTAACTTTCTGCTGCCCCCTGCTATGCTTCCCTTCCCTTGGAATCCAGTCCGTAACCCTTAATGACCATCGGTTATCTTCCCTCCTCATTACATGTCCTGCCCATGCCCATTTCTTTTTCTTGATTTCAACTAAAATGTCATTAACTCGCGTTTGTTCCCTCACCCAATCTGCTCCTTTCTTATCCCTTAACATTACACCCATCATTCTTTCCATAGCTCGTTGCGTCGTCCTCAATTTAAGTAGAGCCCTTTTCGTAAGCCTCCAGGTTTCCATTCCGTACTCGAGTACTGGTAAGACACAGCTGTTATACACTTTTCTCTTGAGGGATAATGGCAACCTGCTGTTCATGATCTGAGAATGCCTGCCAAACGCACCCCAACCCAATCTTATTCTTCTGATTACAGTAGACTCCCGTTAAGACGAACTTGCTTAAGATGAACAGTGGAACAGTGGAACAGTTTGTTTGGTTTCCCATAGAGTCAACGAAAAAAAAAAAATCCGCTTAATATGAACACTGCACATGCGCTAATCGGTTAAGATGAACTTTCATGGCCAGCCACGCCTTAACCGCGCAGCTTTGGTCGACCATCTGAGCAGCACATAGGGGAAAAAAAGAAAAAGCAAGACAAAAATTAAAGCTTTTCTGCGCCGTCGACCATCTGTGCAACGCGGGGAGATGAGGAGACCTAACCACCTCGGTGTTTCTGCGAAGGTTCCACTGCTCCTCTGCTCCCACCCTTCCTGCACAAAGACCTAGAAGACGTTCTTCTTGCTTGGGTAAACAGAGTGCGTTGTGTGAATTTGCCAGTGAATGGAGTCATATTGAAAGCGAAAGCAGGAGAAATTGCACTGCGACTGAATGTGGATTTTGCATGCAGCGATGGGTGGCTCGAACGTTTCTGCAGAAGGCATGGACTGGCCTTTCGTTGCGTTGTCGGTGAGGCCGCTGCAGTCGACGAAACAGCCTGCAGCGATTGGAGGCAGAACAAACTGAATGACCTCATGGAAGAATATCACCCCCAAGATATATACAACATGGAAGAAACTGCCCTTTTCTACCAGCTGCTTCCAAACAAAATGCTCACATTTTCTGGTGATAACTGTGTGGCGGGCAAGCACAGCAAGCTTCGGGTAACGGTCCTGGGGGCGCAAATATGACTGGGACTGACAAACTAAGGTTGCTGGTGATTGGGAAGTCTAAAGCACCACGCTCCTTTGAAAGCATAAAAGTGCTGCCGGTCACGTACATGGCTAATTCGAAAGCGTGGATGACGCAAGCGCTTTTTGAGCAGTGGCTTCAGGAGATGGATCATCGCTTCCAGAGAGAGAAAAGTTCTCTTTGTTGTTGATAACTGTCTCGGACACAGTCACGTCGCCGTACTGTCTGCCATCTGTCTGGAGTTTCTTCTAGCAAATACAACTGCGAAGCTACAGCCCATGACCAGGGCGTAATAAGCAGCTTGAAGAGGCACTATCGTCACTCTCTGTTGCAGAGGATGCTAATGTGCATGGAGAGCAGTAAAGAGTACACAGTGAACCTGTTTAGTGCTGTCCACTTACTAACAAGTGCCTGGGGGCAGGTTACTGAAGTGACCATTGCCAATGCCTTCCACCATGCGGGGTCTTTGGCGCCTAGTGACAGCTCAGCGCAGAATGACTGCAATACTATGAGTGAGGACTCTACTGTGAACTTGGAGGAGAGCAGCATTGTTTCTACGCTGAGCAGTAAGGGTTCCTCTATTGACATGAGTGCCTATGCACTCATGTCAATGAAGGTGTGCAAACATGTAGGGCTGACACACTGGAAGCTTTAATTGAAGAGGTGCTCGACCTGCCATCAAAAACTGCTGCTGACGATGACAGCATGGATGTTGTGCCTGAATGTGCGCAATTGACCTGCAATGCAGCTGACGCTTGCCTGGCTACATTAGTGCAGTTTTTCTAACCATGCGAGGGAACTGAGGAATATCTTAGAAAATTAAGTGAGATGTCTGTATTTGTAGCAGCCAGGCGATTTCCTCGACTACTACTCGCTACTACTACTACTACTACTACTACTACTACTACTACTACTACTACTACTACTACTACTACTACTACTACTCGCTCGACTCGCTTACTAGGACAAAACAGAAATAACAGACTGGGTAACAGTCAACACTGCCTCATGCCTTACTAGGACAATGTGTAGTATACCACTAGTAGTGCAATAAATGCTCATATTGCAGTTATTTTTTCCCTGAAAGGCCATTTAATTCATTTGTTCTCATATACAAGGTATTTCGACACACACTGCATGCTCAAACATCATATTTAAAAGCACTCCTGATTAGACGAACTTCTGATAAGACGAACACTTTTCATGGTCCCTTGGAGTTCGTCTTAAAGGGAGTCTACTGTATTTCAGTGTCATGATTCGGATCCGCAGTCACTACCTGCCCTAAGTAGATTATTCCCTCACCACTTCCAGTGCCTCGCTACCTATCGTAAAGTGCTGTTTACTTCCGAGACTGTTAAACATTACTTTGGTTTTCTGCAGATTAACATTTAGATCCACCCTTCTGCTTTGCCTCTCCAGGTCAGTGAGCATGCATTGCAAGTGGTTCCCTGAGTTACTAAGCAAGGCAATATGATCAGCAAATCGCAAGTTACTGAGGTATTCTCCATCAACTCTTACCCCCAAATGCAGAGATCTAACTTGGCTCGAACTTGACTTCTGGCAGTCTCAAGACAGCTTCGCCGCGCGTCGTAAATCGTGCTTGATCTTGCGGACGACTTGCGAACGACTTGGCTGCGTCGAAGTCCCCTCAAGTTTCAAGTCTGCTCCCGGGCTAGCTTGAAACTGACTTCGTGTGTTATTCCAACATGGCAGCCTCCTGAACGGACGTCGCGCGTAGGTTAGCTGCTTTCGAGTTTGCTTGCCACGCCATGGATACAGCATTTTCAGAGGCGCAGCCCTTGCCGAAAATTCCGCGACCCACCCTACGTGACCGAGGGAATCCGATGGAGCTGTACGGCGACGAACAATTCCTCGGTCGCTACAGATTCACGAAGAACGCCGTGCGACTTCTCGCTATGCTGCCTATCCGGGTAAGCGGGGACAACAGAAGACCGCCTGTGTGTCTCCAATGCTGCAGTTGCTGATGGCTGTGATGTTTTACGGCGCTGGCACGTTTCAAACAGTCACCGGAGGTCCGGTCCGCATTCCTCAGTCAACAGTGTGCCGCGCAGTTGGATTGTGACTCTGCTCATCGCGAAGCACCCGCGCCCGATGCTGGTGCGCTTCCCGCAGTCGCGGAAAGATTGATTGCGAGCGTATTTTCTCATCTCCTGTGACTACACATGCCATCACCAGTTATTAGCGGTCACGACCATATTTACGCTCAACATGCCGAACTGTCACGTACTCATCCACCGAATACGAAACAAGCGCATTAACATAATAAAAAGTAGCCCAAATAAGTCAGTCATGCAGTACATGTGCGCTTACCAGTCTTGTGGCGCTTTCCCTTTTCGTTCGCAGCTTCCTCTTTCCGCTTTTGCTTCAGGTTCGTCCAGCATTTTTTCCGTTGCAGGTGATCGCGTCGCGTAATCCCGTGGTTGGCATTATAACGTTTTGTTATTTCTTTCCATGTCTGATTCTTCTTGGTCAACGACGCGACATCAGTTTTCTTGCATTCCACAATATGCTTGTAGTCGTTCACGAGTGTCGTCAGCAGGCTCTTTTCGTCTTCTGTAAAACGGGGTGCCGTCTTGCGTTGCGGTGCATTCTCTTGGGAGCAGACCGTACGTGAGTGCGACATTTCAGCGTCAAAGCCTGTTGACAGAACAGCAATTTCGTACCAAATGCGGCGCGCGGCCGTCGCGCGAGCCCCAAAACTTGTTTTCCTAACAGACGACACTTTCCTAGCAGACGACACGCACTGCCAATTTGCAATGTTTACGACTGTGCCACACTCTCCCTCTCGTTGTTCTCGACAAACCCTCCATGCGAAGTAGACAAATCGTTTGCACGTGTCATTTTATTTATTTATTTTGTTTTTTATCGGGTGTTGTCACCCATATGGGTCCGGGCAGGGGGACTCTACGGCGCTCGGTACTTTTCGTTCGCAGCACATGTTGCAGTTTTTCTCTTGCTTGTGCCTCCGGCCTAGTGCGTTCTAATAGGTTGGTCTTTTCTTCAAAGGGTCACGTAGCCCGAACAGAACAAGGGCCGTCGCCTTCCTCTGGAATGCCTATAGGCGAAAAGGGACGCGCGAGCTCCCTCAGAAACCGACCGTGTGCCTTGTCTCGGCCTCTTGTATCTGGTTGCCGGCCCAGACGGCGCATGAACGTCTTGCAGCACTCGAGAACAAAAGCCGTTTAAAGACCACCATACGAACCAACCATTTCGTTCGCTTCTCTACGGCCAGTTATACAAACACGCAACAATACCTCAGAGTTAAAGATAAGCTAAAACCAAAATAAGTGTCACGATAAAATTGATTTGCACTCAAATACACTGTCGCCTAAAAGTGTAGCGGCGACTTGAAAAAATGGTGAAACCTGCAACTCAAAAAGCGCGCCAAAACACCGAAATTTGAATACCACCTAAACCCGCCGGGAACGCGCGCTTTCCGCAAGCAACACTGCCCATCGCAGCGGCGGACGTAGCCAGATGGAATAAGTTTACGCAAACTATACTTCAGCACTTATGCCCTGGTGGAAATTTGGAAAGATACATACTTTTTTGCTGTAAAACGTGCCTTACGCTAATAAATGTATTGTTAACCTCGAACACAGACGAGCAACCTGCTTTTGCGTTGAAGCACAGTCTTGACTTGACGAAGCAAGTCAGCTTGAGCGTCTATGAAACGCGAAAGCCGACTTGGGCGTTTTGAAGTCCGCCTCTTGCTTCGGGCCGACTTCATCAAGTCAAGTCCAAGCCCGATCCAAGTTAGATCTCTGCATTCGGGGGTTATCCCCAATTCTTCCCAATCCAAGTCTCTCAATACCTCCTGTAAACATGTTCTGAATAGCATTGAGAGATCGTGTCTCCCTGTCTGATGCCTTTCTTTATTGGGATTTTGTTGCTTTCTTTATGGAGGACTATGGTGGATGTAGAACTGCTATAGATATCTTCCAATATTTTTACACACAGCTCATCTACACCCTGATTCCATAATGCCTCCATACCCGCCGTGGTTGCTTAGTGGCTATGGTGTTGGGCTGCTGAGCACGAGGTCGCGGGATCGAATCCCGGCCATGGCGGCCGCATTTCGATGGCGGCGAAATGCGAAAACACCCGTGTACTTAGATTTAGGTGCACGTTAAAGAACCCCAGGTGGTCGAAATTTCCGGAGTCCTCCATTACGGCGTGCCTCATAATCAGAAAGTGGTTTTGGCACGTAAAACGCCATAATTTAATTTTAATAATGCCTCCATGACTGCTGAGGTTTCGACTGAATCAAACGCTTTCTCGTAATCAATGAAAGCTATATATAAGGGTTGGTTATATTCCGCACATTTCTCTATCACCTGATTGATAATGTGAATATGGTCTATTGTTGAGTGGCCTTTACGAAATCCTGCCTGGTCCTTTGGTTGACAGAAGCAGAGGAGTGGACAACACGAATGCCGACTATCAACCAAAGGAAGCACTGAGGTGAAAAAAAGAACACAAAACTCATCTGCGCAAGCTTTTTGTGTCTTTCTTTTTTTGCCTCAGTGCTTCCTTCAATAAAGTCGACGCTGGTTGGGTGAAGAGATGGCGTGTTTATGCAGAAATTGGGAACTTGTATTGGTTCAGAGGTTGCCCCTTAGTGATATTTACCTGAGCAAGATTGACAGCTACTTAGAGAATGCCTTAGGCGATTGTGTTATTAAGGTATTTTGTAATATTGATGCTTACCTGATTTTCTGCAACAGGGATGAATTTGATTCCGCTGCTACCTCAGTAAGTGAGCAATTTAAACTTAATGGAGGAGGATTAAAGTTTACCAAGGAATTTCCTCATAAATGCATAATACAGTTTATAGACATTCCTTTGGTCTTAGAACAAAACGACGTGTGTTGGCAGTACGGCCCTAGATCTTCGAAGCCATTGTTAAACTTTCAATCCAAGCATTCCAAAGTAGTAAAGAACGGAATCGCCATGTCGTGCCTTAACTCTTCTGTCACCAGATTGTGCATACACAAAATGAGCGCTAGTTTTAATGCATAGCTCCAGCACCTATTCGAGGAGGTTATCCTAGCGTAGCCGTGGCCACTGTGGCTAGAAGTTGATTTTGAGGAGGACGAATGTGGTTACAGAAAGCAGTAATAGCAAGAAAAGAGTAGTGGCTATTCCTTACATTCATTCAGCAAAAAGAATTGCAAGTAGATATGGTGTTAATGTTTTTACTGCTCCCAATGAGCTAGATAAGATATGCGCTGCTGTGCAGAGAAAAAAGGAGCAGGTAAAGGCAAGAAAAGAACAAATATTTGTCCAGTGAAGCACATCAAGAACAATTTTACTGACTGTCGTATGGGTGTGGTATATAATGTTCCCCTTAGCTGTGGCCATTTTTACATAGGGCAAATGGAGCAGTGTATCAATCAGAGGCTAATGGAACATAAGAGGTTGTTAACCAGTGGATCGCCTTCTAATCTTTCCTTACATTACCAAGACTGCCAAGATTGTAACTGCACGCCTGAGTTAGGTGAATGCGTGATATTGTACAGGCATAGGAATGAAGATACACGTCTTATGATCGAGGCATGGCATATCAATAATGGTGGAAGCGTGTGCGTGAGTCAGCCTTCTATTACCTTTTGTACGGAAAAGATCTAATGCCTTAACAGTTACCTCTCACGTAGACCGGCATGTGTGCCCGAGTGACACGTGGTGCTACCATTCCAGAGCATGTGCAGATGAGTTTTGTGTCTTCTTTCTTTTTTCGCCTCAGTGCTTCCTTCAGTTGACAGTTGGCGTTTGTGTTCTCCGCTTCTCTTTCGTCAGTGTCTGCAGGCCTTACCCCTTCTTTGCATTATGAACTAATACCCCTGTCACACTGGACGTTTTAATGTCATTTAAATCGAATGGCATTCGGTGCAACGAATGTCATTCGCCCACAGAGGTGCTACACTCGAAAAATTAATGTCATTTGGTGGCGATATGAATGGCAATCATTCCGAAAGAACGTAGCTACTGAAGTAGAACAAGGTAGGTATAAAGTGCTGCATAAGTGCATATAAAGTGTTTGCCGATGCCTGATTAACCAAAACGTGCAACCAGGCGCCTGAGTGCTTGCAATATGGCCGACGAGCAGAGTGGCGGCGGCATGGGCGGCCGCCAGACGCTGCTGAGCTGGAGGGTAACAACATTTTGCGGCAGCCTGCCGTACAGATTTTGTCTCTTTAAAGTAGCAAGTTCATTAAAACACGCAAAAGTTATTATTTCTTTACGAGTATGGCTTTCAATTTACAAACGCTCTGTCCCGTTTTGCTTTGTTTCTGGGGTTGAGAGTACACATTCGCTCCAAGTGCGCAGCCGAATTAGTTTCTCGAACTCACTCGACTGCGGAAGTCATTCAGTGCTAATGGCATTAAGTATTGCTGTGCAGCAGCCGAACAATGTCATTCGATGCTAATGCCATTCGATTCGAATGACATCAAAATGCCCAGTGTGACAGGAGTATTAGGCACCTCAGCGTTCCTGAGAGAGCAAAAGTGTTGTTGATGCCTGGGGACTGGGGTTCGTGGGCCGGATGTGCGTTTGCCGTCGTCATTGTGCTTTTAAGTCCAGAAAACCTACTAAACTGTCGAGTCATCCCAGCACATGTGAGACGGACGATGTGTGGTAATTGGTTTAGGTTCTCCTTTCTTTAAATGGCAGCTAACCTTTCGACTGGTCTTTGTGTCACGACCTTGAACGTGTGTGGACTAAGCGGACATAAAAGGCAATGCCAAGTTAGCCATATTCTTGTTGAAAATAATATATTGACTTATTGGCCATTCAAGAAACAATTGTGACTGATGAATACACATAGCGAACGGTTAGCGTTTTCTGCGCCAGATATACTGTATATATATGTCATTGATGCACCACCCCGTGATCAGTCTGATAATTGCTCATGACAAATGGTTACAATTATCCCATATGTGCACCAGGGTGCGCATCGTCTCTAAAGATTGTCAGCAGGGCAGGCGTTAGGTTGCTGTTCACTGCCAGAAATAAGTTGGGTAACCTGTGCCAGCAAGTCAATCGGGTGACTGAGAACAACAAAAGAAGTTGTAAAAAGCAGACAGGCAGAGGTTTGTTGATGACTGTTGTGACTGTGCGGTTTATAAAATTCCTCTTTCATGCAAGCATTTTTATATTGGTCAAATGGGGCGGTGCATCAATGACCGCATGCGCGAAAACTCAAACAAAGTTCAAAAACGAGCCAGAGACAGTCAATTATCACTGCATTGCGATGAATGCAGCTGCAAGTCATTTTTTAAAGATGACCTATCTGTCAAAATACCGCAATGACTGCGCACATCTTATTTCCGAAGCTTTCCACATTCATAATAGCGGCGAAGCATGTGTAAGCCTTCCCTCCATTTCTCTCCTTCCGAAGGAGATTGCCTTCCTATCATATTAATTGCAGTTTTTGCCCTTGCACATGCTGAATTTCGTTGATTCTGTGCTTTGAGATAGCGGTGGAGTATATATATGCTGACTGAAAGAATAAAGACACTTTGTGATTAGTCAGCGCAGTTGTGTGTGTCCCTGTCTTTTTCCTGTTTAGCGCCGTTTACTGCTCGTTATCACTAATGATGTTGGAATGATAGAGCATGCATTTGAGTCTTATTATGAAAGTTTGATGGGGAAAAAGACATGTGATATTGAAAGTTTTAGAACTGACTTCTCGCCATTAATGCCAACATTATTAGATGAGGTCTGTGAAGCGCTTGACAGACCCGACACAGCGTGTCGGAAATTGAGGATGCGATTGACGAACTTAGTCCCGGCAAGTCGCTGGAGAATGGTCTTGGAGGGGCTGTCGATGTTGCATTTACCTCTAATGTTTCTTGTCTTGCATGTTCATACTGTTTCCTTGTTTATCTCGGATTTTGGCGGCTAGCGAATCGCGACTTGCTTGAGCACCTGCTCGCCACAGTTCAAAAGGCACATGTTGAGCAACCCCAATGTAAACTATGAAGACAAATATTGCAGAACGTGGCTCAGCCGCTCACAGTTCTACGCTGGCTCAATTTTGTTGTAAAGCTTGACTGTCTTGAAGACCAAGAAATTTTCTTAAATTTCTTCCAGCTAGTTTGCTAAGCTGCTACCTATTTAGTATTGCTTTTTCTTTTGATGGCCCTATATGACGTACCAGGTTTATGCAAATGTTCCTCGCAACTTGTTTGCGAACACAATGTAGGTTCATTGCAGGAACCTGCATTAGGTTATAGATGTGAGATGCACGCTAATATGACCGGTGTGGGTTTGAAGGTCCATGCATGCCACTCTCAAGCAAATGCCAAGTTTCCATTGTATGAATCTTCTTTGACTTCGCAGGGCTTGCTTGGTTAATCCCTTCATCTGTGCAAAAGAATGCTCACAGGCCTTGAGCCTTACCCTGATCCTCTTGCCCAACGAAAAATATCTTTAAGACATTGCATTAGGGAATATATATATGGGTGATAATGTGACAATTTTTGCCTCATTAACCTTTCTTTTCTCCCATCTTATCAGTGAAGACTTCGTTCGAACAGAGTGTCTTGCAGTGACAGAAATTCTCATCACAATAAGAAAATCCCTGAAGGAGATGTTTGAGTCTGACTAGAACATCGTCTTGGGCAAGTTGGTGAAGTCTGCTGCACATTGTTTTTGTGCACAAAAAGATATTTACAGAGGAAGGACACATGAAAGTGCGAACTACCAACTGATTTAATGGTTCAAAGGATGGAACATAGGGTACAAATTTTGCACACACGCAAGAGGCAAATGTTGTAACAGTGCTAGTTTGTCTAGTAATGCTACAGAGCAGCATTAAACAAGTACACCTCTGAAGAATTGAGGCAATTGAAGTGCTACTAACATGTCCACGATCTTTGTGATAAAATATTCCTTCGTGAGCTCATGTGCTGTTTTGTTGCCACTCCTGCCCAGGATCATAATGTGCGAAAGCACGGCTCACATGAGCAGACCTTGCAATTTGTGCTGCACCATTAGGTTTATTTAAATTGTTTGAATGCTCCCTCAAACAGTCATTCAGACATTGGGCCGTTTGGTCCACATAGAACTTGCCACAGCTGAGAGGTATCTTATAGACCAACCCACAGCACAATGCACAAAATGGTTAGCGTGATTTTTCATACACCCTTTTCTCGTGGTATGAGAACACAATTGGGCTAATTTGACAGGTCTGTAAAGGAACAAATGGGACATTGTATTTAGCAGGCATGGTCTTGAAGCTGTGGGTAAATTTGTGCACATATTTGTACATTGCACATATTTGTACATGAGGTGTACAATTTGGACACCTCAGGTCTAGTGGCGTCCGTTCCACTTACGTCTGATTAGCAAGTCCTTGTCGAGCTGCTCTTCAGCTTTCAGGGAATGGATTCGGCCATGGCACGCATGACCTATAGGATAAACCTGCTTTTAAAAGTCTGTCGATCTGATCCGCCTCATTTTGCCATCAGTGATAAATAATTCACTGCTGTTACTGTAGCACCCAGTTAAATATAGTCCAAGGTGATCCCTTTTTGTTCCCAAAACATGGACGCCATCACCTTACCTGCAAAAATTTGGATTTAGAATTTTTTAGGTTGAGGGGAACTAACGTCTTCATTTTTCTTTGTTTTGACATGGTACAAAAATAACCGCGTGCCAATTCATTAAGAGCAACCTACCAAAAACAGATGCCTCTCTTCACAATAGCATACAAGCTTCTGGCACTGCCCAGGCGGCGCGTCGGAGCAAGAACTATCAGTGCTTCGCACGACAAGTTGAGTCAACGCTGGCACGGTGGGACTGGTCTGCCAGTGTTGTGCTAATATCCAAACTGCATGCACGCTCTTGCTTGGAGCAACAGAAATGGCATGTCTTTTGCTTTGTTACTTGAAGCCAATAGCAAAATTATTTGCTTTCACGTACGACAAATGTTGTACACTGCTGCACACAATTTCGGCGTGAAAGAGGGGGTCTTTTTTTGCTGGAGTGCCAACATTCATAGCAATGGAAACACACAAAAATTGATTTTTTTTTACTTTGCCACACCGTATATGAATTTATGCTTTCAGATAGCAATTAAGAAGTGTCTGCGAGCACGACTTGGCTCGATGTTTGAGTAGCTCGCTCTTTCGTGGCACTGCTTCGATGCTCTAGTGAGCCCTCAATTTTTGCTTACTTTAGCATACTCAAAGTGATTAGCCGCTTCTCAAGCTAGTGCACAGAGGTAATGATGACGTGTGACCATTATGTTCATGCCACTGAAATATCTATGCATTTCGTTGAATCTGCTACTGCGGCCACACTTTGAAGGAAGCGAAATGGAAATTTATTTAGGGGCGTGTTAAGGTAGAAGTCCGGATTTTTGTAATAGGGCTGCCTCACGGTCGACTTCTGCCGCATTATTAGTAAGCATTGCAGTGCTTTCAGAAGTCGGTGCCAAGCCTCATGCTATTTTAAATGTAAAACTTGTCTCTAGTTGCAAATCAGAAAGGGTCTGGTTAGGCAGACACTTCTGCTCCATGTAAACAACACCTCGCAGGCGCTTACCTTCACTGGACGCTGAAGTAACTGGAGCCTGGTTGGCCGCCAGCATGAAACAAGAGGCGATGAAGCCTATGAAGCATTGGATGAAGCCTATGAAGTTTCGTTATCACACTTTGAAGGAAGCGAAATGGAAATTGATTTAGGGGCGTGTTAAGGTAGAAGTCCGGATTTTTGTAATAGGGCTGCCTCACGGTCGACTTCTGCCGCATTATTAGTATACATTGCAGTGCTCTCAGAAGTCGGTGCCAAGCCTCATGCTATTTTAAATGTAAAACTTGTCTCTAGTTGCAAATCAGAAAGGGTCTGGTTAGGCAGACACTTCTGCTCCATCTAAACAACACCTCGCAGGCGCTTACCTTCACTGGACGCTGAAGTAACTGGAGCCTGGTTGGCCGCCAGCATGAAACAAAAGAGGCGATGAAGGCTATGAAGCATTGGGGGGAGTGGGGGAATCAAGTGAGGCACTAGATCACCCAAAGCAACGATCTAAAGAAAACGTGTATTTTATGTTAATCTTTATTTATTAAACAATTTTCTCACCCTAATGTGGCAAAGAGGACATTTTAACCAAGCCTCTACATGGACAGGCAGAAGAATGACACAAATGCCCGGCAATGTCATTGGAAATGTCAACATATGAGCACGGAAAGCACAGTTGCCGGTGATGTGAGGACTGACGACTTAACAAGTACCACAATGTGGAATGGAAAGCGTATGCGTCAGCTCCCGCCTTTAAAAAAGATTCATGCTTTTATTGAACACGCCAATACCATGCTGTGCACCAACCAACTTCAAAGCCGCAAACTGCACCGTTTTGCAGGGTGCCTATTCCCCATCTGACCCCTTGTCGCGCTTCTGCTGTGACAAATGTTGCGGTGCTCGCTGACAAGCTGCAGTGTCAGGAGCATATACTAGATTGAGAAGTTACCTTATTTCTGCATTTCTTGTCAGCATTTGGGGCACATTTAGCTAAAACTTTCATGTTTAGTGCACGAGTATTTACTATAAGCACCTTTATGACAAATCGAGTGTCTGCTATACATTTAGCTCGAAACATTCTATTTCTTTTAAACTGATTCTAAACAGTATCCACAATTGCTGAGCAGGTCACTTCCATAGGCCTCCTGGGACATTCT
The DNA here is from genome assembly GCF_023375885.2 of Dermacentor andersoni. Classification (NCBI taxonomy): domain Eukaryota; kingdom Metazoa; phylum Arthropoda; class Arachnida; order Ixodida; family Ixodidae; genus Dermacentor; species Dermacentor andersoni. The sequence continues at coordinate 2,747,203 of NC_092824.1, read as the reverse complement.
TATCTTCCAAGCTGAAGTAGCCCGTATGGAGCTGAGCCATCATTCTTTGACCAGATGATGAATATAGACAATGAAATTGGAGAAAGCATAAAATAAATTGATTGTGCGTTTTTGGACTTCATAGATAGTATGGAAAGGGAGATGAAAGTGGACGAAAAAATAGCTTGCTGTAGGTAGAAGTTGAATCCACACCACCTTCATTAGGCATGCGATGCCTTACCAATTCAGCTACTGTGGCACTCACCCTCCCATCCCCTTGGCAAAAGCCACTACCGCTCACAGCCGCAGCAGCAGATGTCTTAACTGCAGGCATCATGAAATACATCAGCAGGCAACTGTTTGAGGGCTCTGACTTTGGCTGCCCCTTGACGGCCTAAGGTAGGGTATGATGGTTTATTGGCCATTTGCCCAACTGGGGCAAGTGGCCTATTGATGCGATTTCATCAAATGAACAGGCATTTAAAATTGAGCTTCACTCAATTTGTTGTACATGCTGTTACCAAATCTGTCCTTTGAAAGGTGAAGCGTTGCTCACTAGGACGCACCATCAGACATAAAAAGAACAGATCACTAGACATGACTTTGTGCCATATGTGCTCAGAATTAGCCACAAATTGAAAAACTTGGCTGGTAGATATGGTGCCCCAGTGGTTTCTCCCGCACCCAAGCGGGAGAGCCCAATTGTGTATTTGTACGAGTACTGAGAGACAAGAATGTATGAAGAACCATGCCAAGCACTTTGTGCGTTGTGCTGTGGGGGTTATCAGCGCGATACCTCTCAATTGTGGCAAGTCCTATGCAGGTCAGAGGGACTAGTGTCTAAAGGGACACTAAAGGCAAATAATAAGTCAAGCTAAAGTAATAGATTAGTGCTCGAGAACGTCTAAAGCATCACTATTATTGCGAACAGAGCTTCAGTAATTGCGAAACTGAAGTAAATGCAGGACACAATTAGAGGCTCCCCCGGGACATTCAAGTACTAGCCCGATGACGAAGGCACTCCTCATTGAAGTTCTGTTGCTAGGACTCATCTGCTAGTAATAAAAAGATCGCTGCATTGCATTACAAAATGAAAGAGAATGCTGCTCGTCTAGTTCTATTTGATTTTTCGAAAGAAAGAACCCATCGAGGTTACCCTTGAAAGTATTGCCCGCGCTTTCACGTTTCAGTAGTTTCGTTATCATCTAGTGCTGAGCTGGCTTTTTAGCTCGCGAAACTCGCACAAACGGCAAGTTACAGAGAATTCTATGTTCATGTGATGTTGCGGGATTCCCGAACAGTCCATGCTACTTGATCAAGAGCAGCTGCAGCAGCGAGTCCAACGTTGTGTCTTTGCTCAGTTGCTCCATGGCTGCACATGCGCATTTTGTACAGAAAACTGTAGCACCGTCTGTAGGGTACTGTTTTACTCACCGATGGAAGTGAAGGGCAGTGATGGCACAACGTCGCCACTCTGTCCTCAGGAGCAGGCGATTTGAATTGCTCTCTAGGTATGCGAACCTTTCAGATGCGATTTTCTAGTAAACTAAGTCCTTTTTTGGCACGAAACAAGCACTGTGAGGTTTATGAAATGCTACTTTAATAGGCCACATGTACTTAGTATTTGCTTTTAGTGTCCCATTAAATGACCATATTAGGGAGCACTCAAACAATTCAAATAAATTTCATAGTGTGCATCTTCGCACGCTTTGCAAGGCCTGCTAATGTGAACTGTGCTTTTCGCATGTTATGATCTTGGGCAGTGTATGAGTTCATGGAGGCATATGTTATTGGAATTATCCTGCATGTGTTAGTGAATGTAATTCATTTTAATTGCGTGTGACCTTAGAAGCAGGCTAGTAGCCAATAAACTCTTGTATGCTACCTCAAGGCATCGAGGCAGTGAAAGTCAGGGCCGTCGACCATTTGCCTGCTCCTAAGCCCAATTATTGGCATATCAGTTTTGCGGAAGCCCGCAAGATCAAGGAGGGTTCACGAAAAGGAAAATTCTCATCAACCTGACTTTAGCACAATATCCTCGGTTCCATCCCCGGACCAGGAGAAATTTTCTTTCAAAGAAACCCATATGGGCTTTCAAAAAACTGCTTTCAGCTGAGAAACCTATGAAGCCATCGTCGTTTTAACATACATCACATGACATAGCCATAGGTACATACGATTGTATAACACACAATGAATGAATGCTTTATTTTCAACAGACCTAATACAGAGCCTGCTAGAGGGGCAGAGGCTAAAGGCTTAAAATGCCTGACAAAGGCCTCTGACCCTTTACAGTTTGGCAAGCGGTTTTACGCAAAGATAACAGTCACGCTTTCATCACAAACAAATAAACAAAAAGAAACATGAAAAAACACAGAATATAACCATTTTACATTTCTATAAGAACAGTATCTATGTCTATGCATGTCTGTATTACATACATAATGTATGCAGTACATATATACATTGAACATACATTTCACGTGCGTGCTTTTTTTTATGCAACTATATTCATACAACATACGAAGATGTTTGTATACACACATACATATCGCATGCATTTGCATATTTACACACACCAAAAGAAATCAAATAGTAAATGGATAAACAACCACAGCGAACATTATTTCTGAGAGTAGTTTAATTCTGAAATGATTATTACATTTTTTGTTATCTTTGAAAATATTTATAGTGGTACTGAAATCCAATTTTTCTTTGACCTTATTTAATACATCAGCTACCTGATATTCCATTTTCTGTCATCCGTATTCAGTTCGTATTTTAGGAGTGCGTTGTTTTTGGAATCTTGGGCAATAGCTAGGAATTTTTTCGTCTTTTGTGTAGAGTTTGTTTTTTTGTATTAATTGCAATAGCTTGAAATAGTATAACGGGTCTGCCCGCAGTATACCATGTTTTATAAATAAGGGAGCCGTTCTTAAATCTTGCATTTTACCATTATAATTTTCAAAAAACCGTAAAATCGTTTTTTGGAGTATAACAAGCTTGTTGTAATTTGTTTTTGTGGTGGTACCCAAGACAAGTAAGCCATATGTAAGTTTGGAATAGAAAAGAAAATAATAAAGAGTTCGCTTTAGCCAGAGTGGTATAAGGTGGGTTATCCTGTACAAACATCCAACTGTACGTGCTAAATCTGAAATTGGATAATTTATATGGGTAGTCCAACTTAGTTTGTCTTGAAACCGTACCCCAAAAAAATTTTGTTTTTCAACATGTTTAATTATGCTTTCTTCAAATTTTAGCATTATGTTTCTGTACAATGGTTTGTTGGTAGGACGAAATATCATGTATGTAGTTTTGGAGGTATTTAATCTCAGCTTGTTCTGTTTTAGCCATCTGGATAGATGAAAAAGATATGCATTGGCATCACATTCAACTGTTGCAAGGTTATTGGAAGAAAAAAAATGTATTTGTGTCATCTGCGTACATGATGACGCCAGAGGTACGAGGGATAGAGACAATATCATTTATAAAGATGATGAATAATAGTGGCCCAAGTATGGAGCCCTGAGGGACGCCTTGTTTTATTTTCATTTCCAGTGAAAATGCTCCGTTATTCTGTACAAGTTGAAAACGATCTAATAAGTAGCTTCTGAGAATATCAAGAGCAACGCCTCAGACTCCATACCTGGATAATGTGTTTAGTAATAAATCGAATTGTATAGAGTCAAAGACTTTCCTGAGGTCTAGAAACAGACCAAGCATATATTCCCTATTTTCCATATTTTCGATGATTTTGTCTTTGATGTTTACTAGAGCCTGCTCAGTTGATTTGTGCTTGCAAAAACCATATTGATTTTCTACTATTGGTTGATGTTTTTCAAAGAATACTAGGAGTCTTTCATAAATAACGGCTTCAAAAATTTTGTGATATTGTGGGAAGTACAGATATGGGACGATAGTTAGATAAGTTGTTTACACCACCCCCTTTATAGATCGCAGTAACTTTTGCCATCTTTAACTGCCTCGGAAAAATGCCTTTTTCCAGAGAAAGATGAACGATGTGACTAAGTACCCCAGAAATTAATGGCGCAACCAATTTTATTTCAGCTGGGCATATTTCATCGATCCCTGGTGCTACATTATTCTTTAATTGTTTTATTATATTTGATATTTCTACCGGGTCCGTAGGCTGCATATAGATAGATTGAAAGATTGTATTTGCATTGAGAGTGCCATAATCGCATTCTATTTCACAAGAAGATACATAGGAACCGGCGTTAATAAAGTGAGTATTCATAGCATCAGGCAATCTTTCCCCTCGCAGCGTTTCTCCATCTATGGTAAGCTCCTCACAGACATTAGTAACTTTTTTCGTGGAAGTGAGCGAGTTCACCATGACCCATATCTTTCTTTGGTCGTTGTAAATTCTTTCAAACGTTTTCACGTAGTATTGGTGCTTTGCTTTTGTCAGATCAGATGTGAGGGCGTTTCGGTATTTTTTGTATAGTTCGAATTTATCAAGCGCCCGCGTGCTCACAAAGTCATCATATAACTTATTCTTTACTTTGATACGATAATATAAATCTGAGGTAACCCATGGCTTCCTTTGCGTTTTTTTTTATTTCTAGAAGATATTTTTACTGGGAATGCAGCAACATAGCAAGCGCGAAGCAACTTTATGAATGTATCATACGCATCGTTTACATTTTCTTTGTAATAGACGTCGTGCCAATCAACTTCTTTAACTATATATGAAAAAACTTTTCCCTCGTTTCGTCATTCTTTAGTCGCTCAGTTGTCAGCTGTTTAATTGGTTGGCTCTATTTTTCTGGAGCAAATGAAGCAACAAATACAGGGAGGTGATAGCTTAAGTCATAGGATAGAACCCCAGTTTTTGATTCGCATAGGTTTACATTTCAAGCACATATATCTAGTACTGTTGCACTGTGCATAGTAATCCTGGTTGGTTTTGTGATGTAGTTTGTTAAACCGTAAGTGGAAAAAACAAGTTATAACTTTTTCGCATATGGGTAATCTGAAATGAGATCTATGTTGGTGTCGCCCATAACGACACAAGGAGTATTAGAAGTAGTGGTCTCAAGTAATGTGTCCAGAAATTGTAAGAATTTATTTTTATGTCCCTGGGGTGGTTGATAAAGCGCAATAATTAACACTTTGCTAATGCGCATGCTTAGACACTCAGTGTCTGCGGTCGTAACTGATATGTGTTCAAGGATCTCATAAGACAAAGTAACCCTGAAATAAATGTCTATTCCACCACCTTTTTTTCCATCAGGACAGAGGTATTCTGAACGGTAGCCTGAAAAGTGTGGTGCATGTGCTTTATCTGTTATCCAAGTTTCCATTAAGATTAAAACGTCGATATCAGAAGATATGGACGATAGCAATACTGCTATATTATCTGCTTTTCTCTTTATGCTTCTGCAATTTATGTGTATTATTGTAAGCTCTTTTTCTTTTGTGGATAACGCGCTATTAAATTCATTGACAGTATAATATCTGCAGTTGCTGATCAGTTCAGCCATATGTGATATGGACAGCACAAACGAACAAACAAAAAAGGAAAAAAAAAAGAAGGCAAGACTATTCCTACTCGCTGTGGATTTGCTCCAAATCTGGCGTATCAGCGATGTGGATAACAGGGGATTCCTCATTTTTTCGTGCAAGCACCCTGCCTCCGAACATCCATACAAATTTCCAGTGCGCTTCCTTCTTTTTGTGAATCGCAGCCGCAAGCAAGTTTTTATTTTCAGGTGTCAAGTGCTCATTTACAAAGATTGGTCGTTGTGCTTTCATACCAAACAACGAGCTGTTGAGCCTTTGCTTCTTACTTTTCGACAGCAGAGTATTTCGCTTGCTTCTTCTAACAAAGCGCACAATTATATTCTTGACGCCCACTTTCGGCGTGCGAACCCAGTGACACATGTCAACGTCGTCATCTTCGACACATTCCCCCACTTTCTCGCCTATTTTTTGTATCACGGTTAGTGGGTTGCAGCCAGCGGGGGCTCCTTTCACCTCCAGATTGTTTAAGCGCTGATATTGCTCGAGTTCCTCGCACCTCTGTGTTAGCTTTGCATTTTCAGCCTTTAAATCCATGTTTTGTTTCAGCAGTTGCTGCATTTCAATCCTCAAGTTTTTTATGTCGGCGGCCGTATCTTTTACGTCATTGCAGATATCAGTGCAATAGGACACGCCATCCTTCAGCTCTGAAATACCTTCTTTAATCTCCCACGTTTCCGCTCTAATATCACGCCGAAAAGTCTCAAGTGCTTTAGCTAAGGCACGTAGTTCTTTTTGAAAGTGAAAGTGAAAGTTTATTTTCTTTTCAACGAAAAGAGGGCGCCAAGACAAAAGGCAAGAGCCTGACAAGGTCCCGGTCACCCGTAAAACAGCTGGCATTGTGCATAAGCACTTCACAACAAATACACAACGAATTTCTCAAGCATTGTAAAAGCATGAAGCAGTAAGTTAACATGCAAAGTTTGTACAGGAAAAGAATAAATTGAATACACAACTTATCGTATTAGTGGTGTAAAGACAATATCTTTTTGATACAAACATAAGAATATCAGTCCTAAAACAAAGAAACAATATCACAGCTTACAACATGTGCGTTATAGAAAAAAAAAAAACATTTTGAAAGGTAGTAAATTGAATACAAATAAATACAAAGTATGCAGACTAAATAAATGTATCATTCCGTTTGTTCCAATAGGTATTTTTTAATTGTAGATTTAAAGCGTTTTTGTGGAAGGTAATACTCAGTTTCAAAGGGAAAGTTATTTATTACTGTGGGAATCTGGTAGCATAGTGTTTGCTTGCCATAATTGGTGCGTGTGATAGGAACAAGCTTACGTTTCGTACGAAATGCATAACGGCTGTTGGAATTATCTGGGCATGAAAAGAATAATCTATTATGATGGATGTACTTAAGTAGACAGAAGTTATATACTTCTTTTACTTTAAGGATGCCATATTTCTGAAATAGCGGTAACGTAGGTAAATCTGAAGGTCTGCCATGAAACCCTTCAATGGCACGTATAGCGCGTTTCTGAATTGAAATTAACTTGAGGTAATTGGTGGACGTCGTAGTTCCCCATACGAGGATACAGTAAGATAACCTTGAGTAGAGAAGTGCGTAATACATGGATATCTTTAACCAGGGGGGCAACAAATGAGATATTTTATACAAACAGCCGACTGTTTTACTTAAATCAGACATTAATTTGGTGATATGAAAATTCCAAGAAAGATTCTCATTGAACCAAACACCAAGAAATTTCTGGTTTGAAACACGTTTTAATTCAGTATGTTCGTAGAAAATTTTCAGAGTGATACTTTCTACTGTATTAATAGGCTGAAAAATTATGTAGTTAGTCTTTGATAAATTGAGGCGTAGCCGATTCGTCAATAACCAGTTATGTAACTTTCTTAAATATGCATTCGCCGTAGCCTCCATTTGAGACAAGGAGTGGGATGACAAAAATATATTCGTATCGTCAGCGTACATGACCAGATTAGGCGATTCGGATATGTTAGCGATATCATTTATGTATACTAAAAACAATAACGGTCCTAATATAGATCCTTGAGGAACACCATGCTGAATTGCCAATTTCTCTGAGGGTATGCCATTAACTTGAACATACTGTAATCTGTTATTTAAATAGTTCTTTAGCAAGTCAGATGCAATACCACGTATGCCATAACTGTTGAGCTTGCGTAGTAGGGTGTTGTGATGTACGCAATCGAATGCCTTTCGGAAATCTAAGAAAAGACCAAGAGTGTACTGTTTCATTTCGATATTCTTAATAATTTTTTCTTTTACTGTTAAAAGCGCCTGCTCTGTTGATTTGTTTTTCAGAAATCCATACTGCGAGGAAGTAATAACACTGAACTTATGGAAAAAATTCTCGAGACGAGTATTAATGACACCTTCAAAAACTTTTGATAAGACGGGTAGAACAGAAATGGGTCTATAATTCGATATGTCATTCTTTCCCCCACTTTTGTAAACTGGACATACACGTGCTATCTTCAGCTGATCTGGGTACACTCCGCTTTCTAACATACGATTTGCGATGTAACACAAGACGTCACATATTAAAGAAGATACATGCTTCAAAGGTACCGCTAGTATACCATCATGCCCTGGTGAAACATGATTTTTTACCTTATGTATTAATGAAGCTATTTCATGAGTAGTAGTTGGCATAAGCGCAATAGAATTTTGTAAGGGAGTGATTAGATTAGAATGTGCGTCTGGTACTGATGACGTACATACAGAATCAGCTACATTAATGAAAAAATCATTGAAGGTGGTTGCGAGATTAGAGCCTGTAAGTTCGCCATTGACTGTCATAATAGTAAGGGGCGGGTCCGGATTACATTTATTAGTTAAAAAGGCAATTTCACGCCAAACTTTTCTGCTGTCAGAATGTACTTTGGTAAATCGATCAATATAGTAAGTAGATTTAGCTATCTTAACATCCTGGTTAAGTTTATTTCTGTATTTTTTAAATTCAATGAGGGCATTGGCATCACGGCTCTTGATAAACTTGTGATACAAATGGTTTTTCGTTTTAATTCTTTTGTATAGTTCCCGAGTCATCCAAGGCTTTTTAAACTTTTTGCAAGTTTTAGTTTCCTTTAGTGGAAAGGCAGTGTCGTAGCACCAAAGAAACTCATTAATAAATGCATCATATGCTTTGTTTACGTCAGTTGTATCGTACACATTATTCCAATGTGAACTTTCGACTAATGTTTTGAACATACTCAACGTGTGAGCATTAATTACTCTGTATAACCGTGGGACCTTCACATCTGTGTCGTGAATGACAGGCAGGAAGCAAAAGATTGGCAAATGATCGCTGAGGTCATGGGACAGGACACCAGAGATAATGTTGTTAGACACCAGATTTGTAATACATACGTCTAGTAGACTACTTGTTTCCACAGTTACCCTTGTGGGTAAAGATATGCAATTCCAGCAGGCAAATGATGCAACGGTATCATTGAATTGCGTTGCACATGAATCGTTCGACAATAAGTTAATATTTATGTCACCCATAATAATAAATACGCATCCAAGCTTTCAAGCTTGTATCTTGCTTTCCAGCATCCTTTCCTGCCATGTTCAAAACAATCAAAGCAGTAGAGATACACACAATGTTATGCATGAAGAATACACCTTGGCAGCAGCAGCAGCACTAGGAAGTGCAAAAATTTTTTTTTTTTTCACTGGATGCAAATAAGCACTAACCTGCAATGATACAGGGCAGATTTTTAAAGACGGTGTCTTTCGGTGCCACTGCTGCTGCCGATGTGTCGGTCGCCTACTTCCGTGCTTCTTTTATACGGTTGATCCGTTGACGGCAGCGTCCCCTCGTTGCAACGACGATGTGAACGCTGTGACATGTCTTCAGGCAGGCTTTCTGCACGTGTGTCCAAATCGGCAATATCACCCCCGGCCCGGCAGGATCACGTCGGCTTCTTTGCTACAATGATACAGGGCAGATTTTTAAGGACGGTGTCTTTCGGTGCCACTGCCGCTGCCAATCTGTCGGTTGCCTCCTTCCGTGCTTCTTTTAAAACAGTTGATCCGTTGACAGCAGCGTCCCCTCATTGCAACGACGATGTGAACGCTGCGACGTGTCTTCAGGCAGGCTTTCTGCACGTGTGTCCAAATCGGCAATATCACCCCCGGCCCGGCAGGATCACGTCGGCTTCTTTGCTACAATGATACAGGGCAGATTTTTAAGGACGGTGTCTTTCGGTGCCACTGCCGCTGCCAATCTGTCGGTTGCCTCCTTCCGTGCTTCTTTTAAAACAGTTGATCCGTTGACAGCAGCGTCCCCTCATTGCAACGACGATGTGAACGCTGCGACGTGTCTTCAGGCAGGCTTTCTGCACGTGTGTCCAAATTGGCGATATCACCGCCTGCCCAGCAGGATCACGTCAGCTTCTTTGCTGCAATGATACAGGGCAGATTTTTAAAGATGGTGTCTTTCAGTGCCACTGCCGCTGCCAATGTTACTGATAACTGTTACTGATGCCACTGATAACTTCACAATCCGTGCTTCTCTTTCATATGCTCGTCCAGTACATATGTAGAACGCAACAGTCTGCATATCGTAAGTTGACTTCAAATGGCCGGAGTATAAATCACGCCGTCAGTGTCACATATTCATGATCACTGACGTCTTTTTGCTGTCGTTACACACATAGTTCTTCATTTTACACAAACATGTCGGTCCGCCTAGCAACACTTCACGATAATCATAACAATGCTGGGTTACCAGCAAAATGTTACCATAACATTGGTTCCCATAATGCATGGGAGTTGCTCCATTTTGATTTCTGACTTGTGTAAATGTTTAACCCTTCTGCTGGAATTAAAATTAATAAGTAAGCACTCATGGTTAATTACATGTATGCAATAATGACTTGCAGGCTAAGGCAATGTTTTCTGACTTGCGACGGAAGCACTGTGAGCAGAGGTGTATGTACAAAGAAGTTGGGGGAAGACTGGGTTCAGTCGTCCTGGTCACCAATTTATGGGAGGCAGCATGAAGGGGTAGCCACCGTAGCCACGGCTTATTCAAGCCAGCCAGCCATTGTGTCACGGAATCTCGGGAGTGGACGTTCAGGTAGCGCGCGCTAGCATGTTCTATTCTTGCTCTGCCTGTTTGTGAGCCCATCTACTTTGCCTGTGTTGGAGGTGATAGTCGCGTGGCTACAGGGCCCACCTAGTGCAAAGTGCAATTGAAATAAAGTCCAATGGTAAAGCCCAGGTAAAGTGTGCAGATGGTGTCGTCATTCGTAGTGTCGGGTTCATGCAATCTGAGAGATATATATACCAGGCAACACCGGCAACATAGGTTGTGAGTGAGGCGCAGCCACAATGATACCAGAGTGCAATATCACAACCTGCCGCAGGCACTCGTAGATGCCCGTGCCTGTAAAAGTCGGAGATCCAAAAGTAGACCGTCTGGCAGCTCGGGACTCGCGTGGAGATAGCGCAAGTGTTAGTCGCTCATGTTGTTGATGTAGAAGTCATTCTCGAACTGAAGAAACGAGATGGCACAGTTGCTCCTGCAAAACTTCGGGAGGTCATGCATCCGCGGAAGGTGTGAGCACAACATCGGAAGACTTGCCTGCTGCTGCTTGCAGTGGAATCTCGAATGCCGATAGCATCGAGGTTGCAGTGGTCACTGAATGCATCGTGAAGGTTGTGCTTGTGGCGTCGCCGTGCCAGTGAGAACTAAATTTGTGCCTTTTGGAGCCACTGGCTGAGCCTCTGAATTGGTGATGAGTGAGGTGCCCCGAGTGGTGGAAAGTGGGCAGCAGCTTGTGCGAACGTCCAAGGAAGGAGAGCGATGAGCTGTAGAGTAGCCAAAAGCACTTGCGTTTGGCCCAGTGAATTCCTTGGAAAGAGTCGTTGAGCAGCTAGCTGCCTTTGAGCTGGGGAGGAGGCTTACGGACCGAGTAGAGGTTTGATGCTGGGGGTCAGCGCATGCTGACCACCGGCACGGGTGGACGTAGGTGATGTGGGACGACAAGATGCAGAATGACACGATAGATGGCGAAAGCTGTCGTGATGGAGCACCGGCTGGAGGAGAGTGAACACTCGAGGTGACATAGTGAGCAGGGACAGCTGCTGTCCATGCTGTCCTTGTAGAAGTCGGAGCAGGGGCTGAGAGCCGGAGCCTGGAACCTTGTTGAAAAGGAAATGGCTGTTTAGCTGGATGAACCAGATGTCCGGCATGTCAATGTAGAATTCCCAGGCACTCTACAATCGCAGGGCATCTGCCAAACCGTGCGAGGCCACGTCACTACTCGCCACTGTAAAGTCTGTGCGCTGATGCTGGCTTGGCAGGGCTCGGTCGTCCTGGTCACCAAGTTGTGGGAAGGCTGGGCTCGGTCATCTGTGTCGTCAATTTGTGGGAGGCGGAGCGAAGAGGTGGCCGCCGTAGCCACTGTTTGTTTAAGCCAGCCAGCCAGCCATTGTGCCACGGGATCTCGCGGCCGGCTGACATCGCGGCTGCTGTGGTCAAGTGCACTAGCATGTTCTCTCGTGCTACCTGCATATGAGCTCATCCTTCTCGCCTGCATTAGAGGTGACAGTCTCGTCGCTACGAGGTATTAAACATGTTTACTCTTTGAGCATCTCTGAATTGCATGCACTATTAAATACAACCATCACGCAAGTGCCGAGCCCTTCCGCTAAGTCTATTTGGCAGGGGTCCTTTGTCCTGTAAATGTTCATGTTTTCCCTGTCCATTGTACAGCTGTATCCTGCTACATCTGTTAGATGCCAACGCCAAACTTGGAGGAAGAAGCGAAGAAGCTAGATTCACATTAAATGACTTTATGTGATAACATTTTTAGGATTATCAGCATTCAAAATTAGCTCTCATTACAAACCACATTTAAACGTTTGTGAGAAGCCCTCACTAAAAAACAAAGCTTATGCTTTCTGATGAGCCTACCCTGTGCATTTTCATTCATTACAAATGTGTCTACTTTTATCTTCAGCATTAAGTGAACAGAGTTTTTCAACTCATGGTCAAAATACATTTACACAAGAACTAAAATTCATGCTAGATTGTGATGTCTAGGCGAAATTTCAGCTTTTCTGTGTTGTATGTCATCTTGCTTGTGTGTTCTACTTGACGCTTAAGATACCCGATAGACAATTTACACACAAACAAACCATTTGTATTACAGACTCTTCAACTTTATATGCAAAAAGTACTACCGTTGCAGACAGAAAACACCGAAATATAGTAAGAAATTCTGGGAATTGTCTTCTGCGCAAGTAATTTGATTGACTTTAGGCAAGGGTCTAAAAATGTTACATAATTCAGTTTTCTAAAGTCAGTTTTTCCGTAATACAGCTGTTGTCACAGGACATGTGTGTTCCTTAATTACACATGCATGCACTACTGTCCCCTGTCATAGTACAAATACTGACACATGTAACAACTGTACTGGCAGCCATTCAAAGCTGTTTCTATGGAGATTTAAGGCCCATGTTCTGTGGTGAAAAGTGTGGCCCTAACTGTAAGAAAGTAACATTTTGTTTATCAAGCTAAAGTTTATAGTATTTTTGTCTTTTAAGTGTTTATTATTTCTAGAATATTAGCTACATCCTTGCAAGTTGGTTGAAATAAGCTCACATTGTCACAGCCATGTGCAAAGTAGCTCTGATGGCCTGCTAGTACAATTAATAGGTATATTGGTGCTTTTACTGACAGGAGACGGCTAGTGCACACACATATCATTAAGGAACACATTATATGTCCCGTGACAGTGGCACCTCTCCTCTTTTATAATATGCTTCGCCGCTGTACATTGCGTATGCTTCACTGCATAACAAAACTGTATTGTGGAGAAGCTGATTTTAGGAAATTGAATTATGCAACACTTCTGGGGACCTTACATGGCTTCATTCTGTAGAGGCGCTATGAAAAGACATGCTGTTCTATATTCGCAGTAAACAATCTGTGTCATAGAAAAACAAATCCTTGTGATATTTATTCGCAAGATATTCATCCAATGTCAGCCAAAATATTACCTGCCATTTTACTTGTGGCACTGCTGCCAGTAAGTCTGAATAACTGAGCGGGTCTGAGTAGTCTGGCACTGAAAATTGCCCATTGATAATATTTGCATTCGGTTAAGATCAGTTTTTGCCTTTACTAAGATTCAAATGAAAAAATTTTATTGTGACGTAGCAGTTAGCATGACCTTTATACACCCCAAAGACATGGTGGACCGATCACACTGAAGGCACAGATCAATTTTAAGATGGGTCCCCACAAGACATGAAGATGAAAGACACGATGTGATGATGATCATGTGCAAATGATGAAGTGTCTAAGAAAGGCCACATTATAATTATTTGTGTCAATAGAAGAATTATAAGCAACCTCTAGAAGCCTGACATTTTGTGATGAAATTGTAAAAGTTGGCAGGTATGTATTATGACATTGAAGCAGAAAACATTCATTTTGTCATTAAAGAAAGTCATGTATGCATTCACTTTTTCATCTTCCCTCTTGTGCTTGGGCCTTCATTGGTCTACATTGTGCAACAGGTAAAATGATGAGAAATATAACTTAAGACAAAGAAAATCCTAGCCTGCTAACATACGCCTACTCAGTACACTATTGACACGTCCTGATTTATTAAGCGTGCTCATCTGTCAATTCAGGCACAGAAGCAGGTAACTATAACTTCCGTTCTTGAGCCGAAACATACACAACCATGCTTACATAGAAACAACTCTCAGGAGCCCAATTATTGACACGCATTGCAGATAGTACTATGGATCAAGCATGGAGCTGACCACGATGCCCTCGAACTCTTCCCAACATACATCTATTGTCTAGAATCCTGGACCAACCTTCTGGCCATGCTTTGAAGCTGCTGTCAGGTTTGAAACCAAGCCCAATAGCTTTCTGGCTTTGTTCTCCTCCTCGTCTTGCCATTTCCCCCCCTTATTTAGTTACAAATACAGATTTACAGATACAGATAGAGTTACAGATTTAGAGACAGATATGTGATGATTTTTCATTTGTATGTAGTTTGGGCAAAATCAATTTCAAATAAAACAAGACACTGAGCAATCTTTATGGCCTAATTTTTTTTGCACTCATTGATTATGCAGACCTACCTGCACAGCTATTGCCGGCATGTATACGGCAACTGAATTCTCGTCAGATGTTACATGAATTTATTTAATTAATAAACTTCATATACATTTCTGGATGTCTGCAGCTCAGACCCATTGCGACTGCTACTATATTGATCTGCATGGCTGTTCAAAGCATCATTACGGAATAAAATCTGCCAGTATTTACTTAATAAAAAAGCGACATAATGAATAACCGAATAATTTTTTGTATATTTTTCTAAATTTAAATACTTTCTGGCTTGCACTGTCGTGTTCTTATAAGTTTCGCAGGCCTAAAAATCGCAACAGACCATCTATCTATGTGGAGTTATTTTTTAGCCATTATATATTCACTGCGTTTGCCTGCTTTCCACACGGCTACCAATAATCAGTAGATATGATGCAGGTTCTTTATACTATTTAGAATTGGTGACTTACCCGAAACCTCATAGTACCCAAAAGAAAATAAAGCCATTGCATACATGCAACAAAATTTTAATGCACCCATGGAAGGGGAAGTATTAAGTTAGAAGCTAAGAGTAAGATGGCATTTTGACGTGAACAGCAGATTGCAACAAATAAAGCAGTGGTACAAAACAAAGCAAATGAAAAAAGTATTGTTCAGGCAAACAAAACATTTCACTGTTGCAGCAAGGTGAGACGATGAGGGAAGCAGCACTGCACTCACCCCAGCAGCTACAAGACCATATCGATCGAGAAGCTTGTTTTCTGGCCACAGAAACGGGAGTTCACAGCCCTTGTGTTACGATTCTGTGGCCTAGTGAAGTAACAAAGTGTACTCTTGTAGCGATGTGTTGGCCAGGTATTGACTGGTTGCCCTGGTCCAGTGAAGCCTTGACGGCATGTCTTCAGCAGAATCCACAGGGCCACCTTCCTATGTGGCTTTCCTCCGTGTTCCAGCTATTCCCTTCATTTTTGTCACCTGGGGCTTTGTGGTCCACAGTGAGTAGTCCCTTACATGATGCATACAAATAGGTCCTTTAATCTTCCTGTTTTCTTGCCTTGAATGCCCTCGTACCTATCGCAAACAAAAGAGGAAGATAGCATCACTCTTCTATCATGAATGTTCACACTAGAGTTCCATTAAAGGAGCAAGATCGGGGTACCCATGGCATCTTTCTCGATTCTTTACAATTTGTGGCGTAATAACCAGGACTCATACTGTGACTGCAGGCGTCATCTGTAGGTTTGTGAGGCGGGAGCACCTGCTTGCTTCAGCTCCTCTCTGACCTTGCCCTTCATCACAACGGCCTCAAGTTCACAAAGCCAGGATGCCCCCGGAGGTGAATGACGCAACCTGTCAGCCCAGCCCTCGGAGCAGCCGATGACCTGCCTGTCGATGCGAAGGACAACTGCAATGACAACTGCAAAGCTTGCAAGGTTGGGACGATACATTTTTTCAGTGACATTCATTTTGAAGGCCTAGCCCTTGAAGTGAACAGCACATAGAGTGCAGACTTATCTCGCCACCACAACGATGACTGCTCCATAGCTCGCAAGGCTGGGATAGCAAGTCTCATCGGAAGGCTGAGTGTGCAGGCCTAGCCCTTGAAACTACCAGCTGTGTGCCTGCCAATATTCTGCGCCTTCATCGTGATGGGCACTCCAATGTTTGCAAGGCTGGGATGCTGAGGTCATCCCATCTGAAATTTGGAAGTTTTTCCCTTCAAGCAGCCAGCACCGCCAGGGCAGTATTAAAGATGGGAGGAACTGCGAAGATCACTGATGTTTACCAACAATTATGTAGCATCCTTGGCTGTGAATTCAAAAGTGCCCTAGGGGCCTAAAAGACTGAAATACCGGACATTGAGTGGCTGAGAATTATTGGAACATTCTTGCGCACTGACATCAAAGAAATCGAAGAAAAGTGATAGAATACTTACATCTATGTCACAAATAGTTGTCAAGTTCAACTTGCTTACATCTGCAATTGATGCGACAGGCGTTGAACAAACTAGACCACCAGATTCATAACACTGGTAGTCTGGATCAACAAGAGTGACGTAGAGGCTTTTGAATATTTTGAATTGGACATCTGCTGCAGTAAAGTGAAGCTCGAGGTCCGATTGACCAAATTAGACAAGAAAGTATGTTGCACATCCGCTGTGCCAACAGGGATTTTGATAAGTAGGCCATGAGCTGTGTTTGTTCACATGACGAGAGGCTGCCCGTTGATGAAGCTAAGTAACACAGTCTAAAGAATGCTGCAAGAAATTAACATAACTTGAGTAGCGCTATTGTCACAGCAAATAGATGCATTGCAGAAGCAACAGTCATAGCTCCAAAAGCACAGAAACTCACAGAGGCTAATCTGAATTTGTGCCACAAAAGCCATTATGTTCTTTGTCAGTAGGTCTGCTATGCCGTGTCGGTCAATGGGTGCTGTGTCTGCCCTGAAGACAGCGACAGCTTTCCTTAACAGGGTCTGATAATCCATCTGGTACTACTGCTAAAGAAATGTTAAACATTTGTCATAACGACAAAAACGCAAAACAAAGGGGGGGGGGGGGGGTAATGAAGCTTGCAGAAAAACGAAACAAGGATTCTTTGAGATAAGGTGTGGCAGTGCGGATCAGAACCGGAACGATAAGTGAAAGGAGAGTTTGCACTTTAGTTTGTGATCAAACGGACAGGCATCATACTGAAGGCATCAAGAAGAGCACAAGGATGAAGCGAAGGCACTTGGCAGCTTGGAAAGGCAGAGTCGCGCACTAGAATGCAGAAAATTTGCGGGAAACAACTCAAGCACCCGAATGCAAGAAAAGAGTGAAAATTATACTTTATGTTAAGAAAAAAAGTATTTCCTTTCAAACGCAAGGTTAAAATAATACTGCCCAACTGCAAGATGCATAAAACATTATAAACAGCTTCAAAATTGCATAACTGTGCAAACTCAACCTGAAAGCCTGAAATAAATGGAATAAAATTTGTTCCTTGTGAGCAAATCGGGATGTGAGGCTTGGATAAGCTGAATATGTGCAGTTTCGGCTTGGCAGAAAGGGTATTCATTAGTTAAACTACTATAGTGGTGACTGAAAGAGGAGTTCGGCAATGGGATAGAAAAGAACATTTGTGTGCAGTAGTGTGAGATCGCAGTGCGAGAGTTAACATGGGCAGAAGTGCAATCTGTAAGTAGGGTCCATTTTGGGTAGAATACCGAGATATAAATTGCACTGGTATTGTACTGAGTCAGGTTATCTTGTCAAGAAGCAATAGCCTGCCCTTTAATTTGCATAAATTTTGCCATACAGTTTGCCAACACTTGCATGGCTGTTACATTACTGCATACTTCGGCAAAGCCAGATGGCTGTTACGGTATGTTAAATGGCATGTATAAGGCAGCCATTTATGTCTATCCTCGAGCAGGCATATCTGTATTTTATGACTGTGCAAGTTTATTGTTGACAGATAACGTATTTTGTGCATAACAAAGTGTGTCCTTGCATTCATGCTGGACAGCAATATTTTTCAGTTCTATCCTGCCCCCTCACTCTATGTCTTTGTCCGGAGGAATGCCCACTACTTGAGTGCCCATGACAGAGTCGATGCTGCTTCAAGCTTCAGCAATAATTCTGCCAGTTACAGCTGTGCAAGCCAATATTTGCACCAAGAACATGTTACTTAGCTCCTTCAGGTTTTTCAAATAAAGTACTTTACCAACAAAACTATCTATGCCCGAGGGCGATCCCCCTTGGACTTTTCTTTGGCATTTACCACACATCCTCAGACCATAAATGCTTATTCAAAGCACCCAATACACTTTAGGCCGAACATCTTCTGCAAAGTTCCAATTGAAGAGGTACTGACATGATATCTTCAATTATTCCTTTCTTTGTCGTTAAATTAAGGCTTTAGAGCTCTAAAAATATAGTAAAAAGCCTTGGAGGGCGTGATTTACTATAATAGCTTTCCTAGAGCCGGTTTTGGTTTTGTTTTCCAGGAGGATACTGTGTAGTGACGTCACAACACAATATGTGGTCACATGGGAGAAGGACATTGCGACGTTTTGACTCTCTCTTGGGCCCTCCGGCTAGCTCGGCTGACCTGCGTGCTGCTACTTGTGAAGGCCAATGTAGCAGCATAGCAGACGACTCAATGAGCTAGAGTGAGTGTTGTAACATCGCAATGTCCTACTCCCACATGACCATATACTGTGTTAAGACATAAGGGCATAGTATCCTCCCGGAAAACAAAAGTGGCTGTAAAGAAGCTACGATATTAAAATATATAAGGCATTTTGAGGCTTCACCCCTCTAACGCTGTCGGTCGTCTTCTCTCCACCCATCTTCAGCACTGTTGAATTCAATTATAAACGTGCACTAACCAGCTCAGTTAAGCACACTCTTGCAGTATGTACTACCAAGCGCTATTTTATCCCCTTCCAAGTCGCACTGTTACCCCGATGGGGACAAATGCAGACACCCATGTATTGTGCATTTGGTGCACATTAAGGAAACCCAGATGGTCAGAATTAATGCGGTATCCCCCACTACGGTGTGCCTCATAATCATATGATGGTTTTGGCATGTAAAACCCCACAAACAGTGTATTTTTAAAACCTCAGTTGGCAATGTGTTTTACCTGCTCAGAAAGAATAAATTTGGTTCTTCTTGCGCTGTCCCATGGATTATGCATTGCGTTCGATCAAAAGCCTCCCCGCAGGGGCGTCTGCGTCAGCAGGCGTTTGGTGTGTTGCGACACCACGTACCCCATTGGACCACAAATCTCCAGTGAATGTCCAAAGGACGTCCTACAAAGGATATTTTGATGTCCGTCGGACATCCCTAGAAGTCCCGATGATGTACTATGGATGTCCATAGGATCGTCCGACGCAAGAGAATTGCACATCCCACGAACGTCCATCGTACATCAAAATCAAATATCCGGACGTCCGCAGGACCTTTGAAGATAATCCCATTGGAGCACCAGCGTCCTACAAATGTCCAGCGGAGATCAAAAACGGGACATTCGGACGTCCCTGGGATTGACGTTCATAGAAACGTCCCCCGAACGTCATAATGGGATATTCGGACGTCCAAGAGATGTCTAAATACGGATTATTCTTATTGCATAACCCCGAGTACATCCTAAGGACATTTTTGTCAGGATATAGGACGCTTCTGGGACATTTTACCAATCGTCCTAAGGACGTTTGTGGGACATTTGGTTGGGGATTGAGGATATCCACAGGGCGTCCATATTGATTATAAATTACCATAATTGGGACGTTCCTCAGTATGGACCCTACAGTGCAGCAAGCCTGCTGCAATTTACATACCATTGACAAAGTAAGCTGGTTTTGTGATGACTTGTGGGCAATGATAATGATGAAAAGGAACTGCACAGCTCTTGAAGATCCATCCCAGCGGTCCAATAAGGCGACCAAATATTTTCGTCATGCAAAAGCTGAAGTACCAGTAGACAAGCCAGGAATGCAGCCCACCACATCTCAAAGCACGTTAAATGAAGACTGCAGTGCAACTAAGCATTGTGCACATGGTTCCCTGCTACGCTAAGCAAATACATTACATACAACTTGATAAAAATGCATTAATTCACAACATATAGACATGCAACCTATACTTTTTTGTGCTAACAGGGACGAAGCTACAGAACGAAGTTCTGCAGACTGCTGAATCGTTTGACAATCTCATCAAAAATACAGCATTTATTTCAATAAAACAGTTGCAGGAAGATCACTCGTTGAACTCTAAAATGCACTCAGCAGTTTTCAGTAAAACCCAGGAATGCAAACAAATAAAAGTCGATAATTTCTTCATACAAGCTCAGCTATTGGAGTTATTTATACCGCACCATGGTTAGTAAAAGTGTACATTAATCAAACTCTTTACAAATGCACTTTGGGTAGCAAGAAAATTTCAGAATTCGCAGTGGGCCCACTATGGAACTTATCACGAGGCTTGCAGTGGGCTCACTTCCGTGGTAGCAGGCACATCAATGCAAAATTTGCTGAAAAGTTTAGATATGTTAGCCACTTTAAGTTGCCACAGCCTTTCCCTAGGCCATATTCAGTAGTTACATACACGAACACGAGTTATGCTAAATTAAGATGTCACAACTACATTAGGCATTAACAAAATTACTCGAGGCTAGTTCAGTGGTCATATATAGACAAACAGCTGCTGTATTATCATCCATTTACCCTCTAAAAATAGTTGCACCCTTTGGGGTGTATATTTGCCACAGAACAATAATTGTCATCCGTCTTGCCCACATTTCCTTTCTTTAACGCTGCAAGCCTGGTACTTCCATGTCACGAATGGCATGCGCATTATCAGCATGACAGAGCATTCTCGACAGGAAAGTAACGAGCGCAGGGTTTTCAAGAAAAGAAACACAAGCAAGACAGATGACGATTATCGTTCTGTGGCAAAATTGCACCACAAAGGGTGCAACTGTTCTTAAACTGTAGAGCAAATGCACTGTGCATCCATAACAAGTTCTGGCAATGGTCACCAGAGCAAACATCGACACTTTCGTGTGTAGTGATAAGACCATTTCAGTTGAGCTAATAATACGCAGATGCACCTCGGCCAGTAAAAGAACTTTAAAAGCCCTATGCGAGGGTGGGGGGGGGGGGGGGGTAGGGGGGTACAAAGGAAGTTAGTAGGAGGGCTACTGTGGGCTGGCTCACTTCAACGGTCGCGGGCACATAAATGCAACATTTGCTGGAAAGTTCAGAGGTGTCTTAGCCATGACGGAAGCTACTCCACTTTCTGCAGGCCTCCTTCAGCGTTTGCACACAGTAAAAGTACTAAATATTTTTTAGACACACTGGGCATAAAAAAATTACTAAAGGATCACTTAATAGTTGCAAACACGAACATTACTGGAGAGTTCAGATACAAAGGCAGTTACAAGACACTTGCTTCAACACAATACCAAACTGATGTCACAAGTACTAGAGTTACAAGGCACTCGCTGCACTTGAGTGGTCACAAACACAAATTCACCATAAGTGTTCATAGGCTTGAAGGCCTCTAAGCAAGTCAACAGAAGCAGAATGCGACCTTTCCGTGGTCACAGCCAAATATTGCTGAACAGTCACAGGTACCTTGGCGACTACACAATTAACTAAAAGCTTGCAGCATGCTCGCTTCAGCAGTCATAGACAGAAAAATGCATTATATGAGTTCACCCATATGAAAAGCTAATAGAGGATTTGTGTGGGCTTGCTTCAGCAGCCACACATAAACACAATTTCATCCTAAAAATTCACGGGAATCAGACAGCCTCGATGGAAGTTACCAGAGGCAGAGCATGACTGTTCTTCAATGGCAGCAGTTACAAATACTTCTGAAAATATCACAGGTATCTTGGCGACTAAACATTTCACTAAGGCTCACTGCAGGCTGGCTCAGCGGTCGAAGACGACTACAATTGCAGTTCACGTGTACTACGAAATTTAGTGGGGCATTTCTGTGGACTTGCTTGAACAGTCCCAGAGACCAAAATTAACCGAGTTCACAGGTACATCGGCCCATAAGGAAGCCGCCACACGCTGGGTGAAGCCTTTCGTCCATAGTTTCAGATGCAGAACAGGAGAGGTCACGGGTACGCTACACAATTTACTAGTCATCCTGAAGGATCGGTTCCAGTGGTCGCAGACACGAAATACACTGTTGAGATCAGAGGTACTAAGAAAGCAGATTTCCGCGGGCTTGTTTCTGTGCTGATCCTCAACAAAGAAGGATGTCGACCCAAAGTGACACCAGGCTGATGGCAGGAACACAGCATGACTGTAAAGTATGCAACAAAAATGTGTTAGAAATGTTTATGAAAATTGCTATCGTAACAACGTGCACATTTAACAGCAATCTGCAGGTTCTGACAGGAACTTTGCTTCTTTGTGGCTTAATACAAACTCGTTGAGCCAACAGTTATCAGAAAAGAAGTAATGATTTCATCTCTTTACAAAGATAAAAGGAATTCTCCTAGTTACTACGTCAGCATAGCATAGTTTCGTCCGAAAAGCGAAGCAGCGATTGGGAGAGCAAATTACCAAACGGCTATATTTAAGCAGCTGTACGTGTTTCGCCACTTTAAATTACAGTAAACCTTCGCTTCCTTGTTAAATTAACAAACAGTGTCATGCGCAAAGCCAAACATGAACACACCTCACTGACGGTAAATACGCTACGCTGGCGTGAAGCGGGGCAGCAGCGACACGCGATCGCTTCTTGTTGCTTCCAGCCACAATGCCTTTCCAGAGCCAAATTTACGCGAACTTCGACACTAAGCTGCGCGGGAACAGCGCCCACGAAGCCACTACCCACCGCGGCGCACGCCGACGTCAGCGGAATTTCATCAGGAGTGTCCGTACAATTTCTATCGCAATATAATACAAAAGTTAGGCGATTGTCGACTATATAACTCCAGTAAATATACAATGACAAAATGGGGATGCAACAGTCGCGTAATCTTGTCCAGCGCGTCGCGCACACATGTCAGCACATACGCTGACCCAAATGATAGCAAATGCGAGAAAACTGAAGCAGCACGGTTGGTCAACCGCCCTGTGTGCGAGGTGCTGCCATTGAAATACAAATGCCTATAATATATTTGCGTTATTTGGAACTTCCGCGATTGTATTGGTCTTGCAAATGCGATTACGCAAAGAAAACTCAAAGGGTAGACAAAACTTAGGCGACACGGTAAATCACCTGACAGAGCGAGTGAGTGAATAAACTTTTATTGGGTCCAGCAAAACGCGATAAAACGCGCACGCGACAGAAATTTAGTCAACAGTCAAATTAAATTATGGGGTTTTTACGTGCCAAAACCACTTTCTGATTATGAGGCACGCAGTAGTGGAGGACTCCGGAAATTTCGACCACCTGGGGTTCTTTAACGTGCACCTATATCTAAATACACGGATGTTTCAGCATTTCGCCCCCATCGAAATGCGACCGCCGTGGCCGGGATTCGATCCCGCGACGTCGTGCTCAGCAGCCCAACACCATAGCCACTGAGCTGCCACGGCGGGTAATTAACAGTCAAGAGAGACAAACGTTCACCATTACTAAAAAAAATAAATTATTGGGTTTTTAAGTGCCAAAACCACGATCTGATTATGAAGCACGCCATAGTGGGGGACTCCGAAATAATTTGGACCCCCTGGGGTTCTTAACATGCACTTAAATCTAAGTACACGGGTGTTCTCGCGTATCGCCCTCATCAAAATGCGGGCGCCGTGGCCGAGACTCTATTACTAAAAATACGACAACGTGCGAATTCGGAGCGATAGTCTAATAGGCGCAAACGATTCGATCGTTACAGACATCTGAGACGTAAGCTTGACCTCACCAACATACTAGCATGCACCTGAGAACGTGTAAATGAGCAGCAGTTCACAAGATGTCGCCCGAAATTTTGTTATTCCCAGAAACGAACGTGTAGGGTATTGTATGACAGAAACGCGTGGGAAAATTCCGCAGCGCGGCAGGCCAACCATCACGTGCAACAAGTGCTGCGATCGCGGTACAAATGCCCACAAATGTTTAGTTATTTCAACCGCATGCCATTTTACGATCGCTCTCGCAGTCGCGGTTACGCAAAGAAAACTCAAACGGCAGACGAAGCTCAACTGGCGACACGGTTAATCATGAGGGCGGGAGCGTGACGCAAATTTAGCAGTCAACGAAGATCGACAAACGTTCCCCATTATTAATACGAAACAATACGACCACGTGCGAGCGAGCTATAGTATAAGTAGCGTAAATGTGTCGATCGTTACAGGAAGCTGAGGTCTAAGCTTGATCTTATGACCCTCATAAGAGCATGCATCCGCCCACATGCAAACAGGCAGCAGCCTAACAAGTCGTCCAAAAGTTTCGTTATTTAGAAAAATATGCATGTCACTGTTTGGCACATATATGTATGCTGTACGTAATGGTTCAGGGGCCGGCCGCACTGCTGAACTTTACCACGCTTGTCTTTACGGCTGGTATACCAGCCGTAAAGACAAGCGTGGTAAAGTTCAGCAGTACGGCCGACCAATTCGCCATCACGCGCAGCAAGTGCTCCGATCGTGATACAGATGCCTACATCTGTATTCTACGTCCCAAGTTCACGTACAAACGTGCACGGTTATTCCTTGTTCTAAGGTCAGCGACAACCTGTCCCATCATACTTCAAAACCCCGATTTCCACTTATTGTACAGAATCCCACCCTCCTTGTAACGCTCTGCGTGACATTAAGAGTATTGAAATGAGTAAATTCAGTCAATCTATCCTTACGCAGTTTTTACGATTGCTATCGCGATTGTTAAGCAAACAAAACAGCAATGGCAGACGAAGCTTAAGCGACACGGTTACTCACTACGAGCGTGTGATGGAGTCAACCCTCACAAACTCTTATAATAAAAGAATTGCTACCACGTGCGAACGAGCTCATCAGCGCGCACGTTTCGTCGTTACAGAGCTGAGACGTGAATTTGACCTTAACACCATACTAGCATGCATCCGTTCACGTGTAAATATGCAGAAACCTAACCAGTCGCCCAGATGTCTCGTTATTACGACAACGTGCACGGCACTGTTAGCCAAAAACAATACCAGCCGTAAATACACGATCTGTTTAATTCAGCAGCGCGACCGGCCATCACGGGCAGCAAATTCTCAAATCGCGATACAAACGCTAACAAAGTTCTATTATTCCGAACGTACGCAGTTTTACGATTACTTTGGCAATCGCTGTTACACAAACAAAACGCCAACAGCACACGTAGCGAAGTTTAAGCGACACGGTTATCAGTACGAGCACGCAAAAGAATCAGTCAAGTGAGAAAAAGTTTCATGTTACGTACTAAAAAATACGACCACGTGCGAACGGGCAATTAAGTAGGCGCAAACGTTTCGTTCGTCACAGGGAGCCGAGTAGTAAATTTGTCTTGAAGTCTAACAAGTCGCCCTAAATTTCAGTTATTCCAAGAAACGTGTATGCACTGTTAGTAAGAATATATCAGCCCTAAAGACAGGTGTATTAAAGTTCAGCAGCGTTGCCGGCCATAACGTGCAGCAAGTGCCCCGACCGCGATACAAATGCACACAAACTTTCAGCTATTTCAACCTTACAGTTGTACGATTGATTGCTCTCGCAATCACGGTTACGCAAAGAAAACGCAAACGAAGCTGAAGCAAGGCTATTCTGGACAGTGTGTGTCGGGTAGCTATTATAATTAATATTCATTTTCTTATTATTCGCCACTGTTCAGTAAAGACAACGATAACTCGATCTTGCGGACTCATCCTGTGGGCAACATGCGAGTTAACGGTTCTAAAGTTACGAATTCAGATTTTTTTTTTGCGGATCTCAGCGCTGCGCAGAAATATAGGACAGAGTAAGCTCACAAGTTTGCAAAAAAGTAGTACGATGCGACCAAACGCAACACAACGCATGGTCAATCGCCGATTGATGTTGCCGTCGCTGCAAAAGATGGGGATGTACTACAATGCCCGTCATTCGATTATGCGCAGACACGACACTTGCAGGGCTGCTAATAGAAAAACATTGATTTCATGAACTGTCACTTACCTCTTGATAGGCGTAAGACGTACAGGTGCCGCAGAAATGGAGCTCCAAAGCGCATGACAAAAACGTTCACCTGGAGCTGACCAACACTCACCCTGGAACTCATGAGCACATGGCACAACGATTCAACCACCACGTTCAGAGAAAGCGCGCGAACTGAGCTTGTGAGAGTGCAGAGCACACCAACCCAGCAACCTTCAGGCGTTGGCATTCCGAGCTTACGCAGAAGGGCGAAGAGATCCAATAAGACGGCGTCGTTACGTCATGTGACTGACTACGCGCAAATCAGCACAAAGCGTGCGTGTGAATGCAACAGCCAGTGGTGATTCGACTGGGTAAAGGCAGTCACTGCTCTGTACAACGGCAGGGGTTGCAGGTGTTGTAGAGGTTGCCGTACTCTTCTTTCTCGAAATGTTCGGAGAGCGCAGGAGATGGTAGGAGCATAGAGCACGATTGATTCGGTTACGCCTTGCATAGGTGGTAATGCGCAGTTGTTCCGGCGTTCTGCCTGTTTCTTTGTGACGTTTCCTCCCAATATGCTTGTGCAGTTTCGGTCGTTCATTTCAACTTCTCCGTTTATCGTCTGCATTGGAAGTTTGATTATGAGTGCAGCAACTTCACATTGCTGGCAGACATGTCTTTACGGAGGAGCGTGCGCTGAAGGCAGCCGTGGTAGAGATTTAATATGCCGCGATATGATCACGTAGTACGTGTAGGACTGTGTGTGTTGGTCCCACATATGGCCGGTATGGGACATCCCGTTGAAAACATCCTTCGGACATCCATAGGATTAAAGTTTTGGGATTTTGTTTAGATCCCAGAAGTTCAATCGTGTGGATGTCTGAAGGATGTCTTAAATAGGACATCCCGAATTTAATGTCCACATGGTACCCTCTGGACGTCCTGAGCGGGACTTGGACGTTCGGATCTAATCGGGATGTCCAGAGGATATTCGTGGTCCAATGGGACCCGAGCACATGAGGGTTGGACCCTCCCGCGTGTAGCCGTGCGCGGCTTAGCCGTGTCTGGGGAAAGGGGGATCCTGGAGGTTGAGCTGATGCCGGGTGTTTGGACCTTTAAGGCCCCCCGGCGGAGGCAGCACACCTCTTTGGCCTCTGCTTCACATAGACGGCACCCCCGGACTGACCCACCCAGGGGAAATCGGTAGTTGCCTTTTCCTGTCTCTCTCTCCCTTCAACTTTCGTCTTTTTCTCACTTTCCATCTTTCCTGTCTTCTCCTAGCTTCCCTTACTTCCAAGTTTCCAGGCAGCAAGGGTTAACCTTGTGTGAATAGCCAACCTAGGTTATTTCATATTTGGTTATAGTGATGACGTACAGCTGGCGTTTGCAGGACCTGTTCATACAGTCCCTGTAGCGTCCCCTCGTAGGGCTCCATGGTGGGTGGCTGGCGTTATTGCCAAAAACTACATTTTTCTATGGCAAGTTCCTTTCCTCCAATTCCTGATCGCCCTCAAAAAAGAGGGCGCACCGAAGATGTGTTCCAGTTCTTTGGTCGTCAAAGACCGAACTTCCTATGGTACCATGTCATCCACTCTGAAAAATCCGATAAACAAGTACGATATATCTCCCCTTTTCTAGTTTCCAAGTCCTTAACTGATGTCCTTGGTCCAGGCTACAAGGTATCAAGGCTGGCAAGTGGTGATCTCCTGTTAAAACTGCATGACCAGAAACAATACGAAAAGTTGCCCAGTCTAGTGTCATTTGGGGATGTTCCATTGGCAGTAACTCCTCACCGCACTCTGAACACCACCCGCGGCGTTGTGTCTGATGACGATTTGCTCCAGCTGACAGAAGCTGAGCTCTTGGAGGGCTTCAGTGAGCAGAACGTTGTCAATGTCAGAAGAATTAAGATCAGAAGGGATGGTAAAGAAATTCAAACGAAGCACCTAATACTCACATTCGGTTCAAGTATTCTGCCCGAGTCTGTAGAGGCTGGGTACATCAAGCTCCGTGTCAGACCATATGTGCCGAACCCCCTAAGGTGTTTCAAATGCCAGCGTTTCGGCCACAGCTCGCAGAGCTGCCGAGGCCGCCAAACATGTGCGAAATGTAGTGCCCTTGAACACGCCACTGAAGCATGTAATAACTCTCTCCACTGTGTAAACTGTGACGGGGATCACGCCGCGTGCTCGCGGTCGTGCCCCTCATGGAAGAAGGAAAAAGAAATTGTAACTATAAAAGTAAAAGAGAATATATCGTTCAAAGAGGCACGAAGGCGGGTATCATACCTGCCCAAGAAAACCTTTGCCGATGTGGCGCGTCAGGGGGCAGCGTCACAACGGCCTCTGGCGGCTGTCCGACCTACAAGCAGTGAGTCGGCAGTTACGCCATCTGCCCCCGCGGCGGTTGCAGCTAGCGCTGCTCCGTCAACCGAGGAGAAGGGATCATCGACCCCGAAGGTGGGCGCAGCCGAGGCTGCCTCAACCTCCCAGGTCCCTCCCAGCGCTGGCAATGGCCGGCGCAGCCAAATCCCCCAGGGAGCCCCATCGACCTCCGGGCTGGTGGGCGCAGGGGTCTTGCCCTCCAAGGCGGGACCCTCTCGGGAAACTTCTCGCTCGCAAGAGCACGTGTCCGGCGCCTCACAAGAGGCAATGGACACTACACCTATCCTCAAGGCGCACCAGGTGCCTAAGGAGCGGCGAGGTTCCCTCGAACGCTTCAAAAAGAGCAAAACCCCGGTTACAGGGCCTCGAAAGGGCTCTGTAATCTAAGACATCCCTTCCGTTTCCGTAAACACAGCACCAATTTAATTTAAAATATGGATACACAAATCATTCAATGGAATGTCAGAGGTCTACTTAGGATCTTGATGACGTACAAGAGCTTATCCGAACACACAATCCAAAAGTGCTGTGTCTACAGGAAACACACTTAAAATCCAAACACGCAAACTTTCTCCGTACGTATGTTACGTTTCGCAAAGATCGCAATGATGCCGTCGCATCATCGGGTGGTGTTCCGATTCTCACTCAAAAAAATATAGCATGTCAACTTTTACAGCTACGAACGCCCCTTGAAGCAGTGGCGGTGCGAGTTGTTCTGCTAAACAAACTTATCACTGTCTGCTCGCTCTACATACCCCCACACTACAAATTAACTAAACATGAATTTCAGTCCTTTATAGATGAATTGCCAGAACCTTACGTTGTGCTTGGGGATTTCAATGCGCACAACTGCCTGTGGGGCGACGCTCGTATAAATGCGCGAGGTCGTCTTGTTGAACAGTTCCTTCTCTCTTCTGGTGCGTGTCTGCTGAATAAGAAGGCACCCACGTATTATTCTCTCGCAAACAGAACATTTTCTTCAATTGACCTCAGCCTAGTTTCCCCGTGTATACTGCCCGAACTCGAATGGGAAGTTATCAACAATCCTTACGGAAGTGACCACTTTCCCATACTGCTAAGAACACCTACAGAGAACGAATATCCACCACAGGCTCCTAGGTGGAAGATTGACACAGCTGACTGGGAGAAATTCCGAACCCTAACTAGTATATCATGGGATGATCTGTCCTCGCTAGGAATTAATGCTGCTGTTGAGTATTTTACAGCCTTTATGATAGTAGCCGCATCAAAATGCATATCAGAAGTAAATGGCCTGGCATGCAAACGGCGTGTCCCGTGGTGGAACGACGATTGTAGGACTGCTCGTAAAAAACAGAACAAAGCGTGGGGGTTGCTACGCGCGTCTCCCACTGCGGAGAATCTTATTAACTTTAAGAAAATAAAGTCCCAGGGCAGGAGAACCCGCCGACAGGCTAGAAGAGAAAGTTGGGAGAAGTTTTTATCGAGTATAAATTCCTATAGAGATGAGGCCAAAGCCTGGAACAAGGTTAATAGGATAAGAGGGCGACAAACATATTCACTACCTCTGGTAAACACACAGGGCGATACACTAAAAGACCAGGCAGACTCACTTGGGGAGCACTTTGAGCGAGTGTCGAGCTCAACGCACTATTCCCAATCCTTTCTTAAACATAAAGAAATAGTAGAGCGTAAGCCAATCATACGAAAGTCCGGCAGAATGAACCGTATAACCGGCCTTTCGGTATTGCCGAGTTGAGAGCTGCCTTGAACACATGTGAAAGCACTGCACCGGGACCTGACAGAGTCATGTATGACATGATCAGAAACCTACATACTGACGCACAAGTTACACTTCTTACACTATTCAATACTATTTGGGCTTCGGGATTCCTCCCATCCACATGGAAAGAAGCGATTGTGGTTCCTGTTCTAAAGCAGGGAAAAGACCCTTCCTTGGCGGCAAGTTACCGTCCGATAGCTCTAACTAATTGTCTCTGTAAGCTTTTTGAAAAAATGATAAATCGCAGACTTGTACATTTCCTTGAGCTCAACAATATGCTCGATCCTTATCAGTGTGGATTCCGAGAAGGGCGGTCGACAACCGATCATCTTGTGCGCATGGAAGGAAATATCCGCGATGCCTTTATACATAAACAGTTTTTCCTATCGATATTCCTCGATATGGAGAAGGCATATGACACGGCATGGCGTTACGGGATCTCGTGAGACCTGTCGGAAATTGGCATCCGTGGAAATATGCTGAACACAATTGAAAGCTATTTGTCAAATCGTACCTTCCGAGTAAAAGTCGGCAATGAACTGTCACGTCCCTTTACGCAGGAAACTGGTGTACCCCAGGGAGGCGTGCTCAGCTGCACTCTCTTTATCGTTAAGATGAACACGCTACGTGCTTCACTTCCACCTGCAATTTTTTATTCCGTATACGTAGACGATATACAAATAGGCTTCAAATCCTGCAACCTCACAGTATGCGAAAGACAGGTACAGCAGGGCTTGAACAAGGTTTCCAAGTGGGCAGACGAAAACGGATTTAAGGTCAACCCCCACAAAAGTTCTTGTGTTCTCTTCACAAGAAAGAGAGGCCTGGTCCCAGATCCTTGTGTAGAACTGGGCGGACAACAAATTCCTGTCAGCAAAGAACACAAATTCCTTGGTGTAATTCTTGACTCCAGGCTCACTTTCATTCCTCACATAAAACATCTTAAAGAAAAATGTCTTAGAACAATGAACTTACTTAAAATCCTATCCCACACAACGTGGGGGAGCGACAGACAGTGTTTATTGAATATTTACAGGAGCCTAGTTCGATCACGGTTAGATTACGGTGCCGTAGTATACCACTCTGCCGCACCGAGCGGGCTTAAGATGTTAGACCCCGTTCACCATCTGGGTATCCGTCTGGCCACTGGCGCATTTAGGACAAGCCCTGTTGAAAGTCTATATGTAGAGTCGGATGAGTGGCCACTCCATCTTCAGAGAACAAACATCAGCTTAACGTATTTTCTCAAGGTTCGCTCTAATAAGGAACATCCGTGTTTCACAACCGCTAACGACTTGACGTGTGAAACACTTTTTCATAACAGACCCTCTATGAGACTTCCTTTCTCACTGCGTGCAAGAGAACTTAGCACGGAAATGGACGTCCCAGTTCTCGAACAACGCCTAATGCCTCCAGCTAAGCTAGTACCGCCCTGGGAGTGGCAGCTGATAGAGTGTGACACATCCTTTGTAGAGGTCACTAAACATGCGCCAGAGACACATATCAAAATGCATTTCTTGGAGCTCCAGTACAAGTACTCTTGCACAGAGTTTTACACAGACGCTTCTAAGTCGCATGCCGGGGTGTCCTACGCAGCCATTGGTCCATCCTTCTCGGAATCCGGTGTACTGCACCCTGAAACAAGTATATTTACGGCTGAGGCCCATGCACTATTGTCGGCTGTGAAACATATCAGAAAATCAAATATTCAAAAAACAATTTTATTTACAGACTCCTTAAGTGTCGTAAAAGCCTTGAAGTCACACTGTAAACACAGAAACCCCGTAATAACTGAGCTCTATTCCATTCTCTGTAGAGCATACATGTCTAACCAGCATGTCATTATATGCTGGGTGCCCGGACATAGGGGCATCGAGGGTAACGTTCTAGCAGACCAGATGGCCACATCAATTTCGTTGCATGCAGCTAATCCAACTTCTTCGGTCCCTGTCACAGACCTCAAGCCTTTTTTAAGAAGGAAACTGCGAAACCACTGGCAACGTAAGTGGGACGCAGAAGTACATAACAAACTGCACGTGATAAAGCCACAATTAGGTTCTTGGCCCTGCGTAACAACATCACGGCAAACAGATGTCCTATTCTGTCGCCTCAGAATAGGACACACATTTGGCACACATAACTTTTTACTCACTGGAAACGATCCTCCAACCTGCGGTAGATGCGGGGAGAGGCTGACCGTCCTCCTGGAGTGTCGGGCAGCCGAATCTGAGAGAAAGAAGCATTTTCCCCTAGCATACCGGCAGCAGATCCCCCTTCATCCCGCAATGTTACTCGGCCCAGAACCGCTATTTGATACCAACGCAGTCCTAAGTTTCCTGAAAGATGTTGTCCTGCATGTTGTTAGCCCCACATGTTCATAGCGGGACCTCTCTTCAGAGGATGCCGCTGTGACAGCTCTTTGGTATAGCACATGCCTCTAGGCCCTTGTGTTTTAAGGGCTCCGGTGAGGCAGCAGTGCTCCGGGTAATTTTACTATCTCATATATCTTCTATTCTGCATCATTCATTTACGATGGATTTTAATGTTCATAGTACTCGTCATTAGTCATCGCCATAATTTTATAGCACGTAGATTTTACGCACTTTACAGCGACAATTTTTAGGCCAGTTTACAGCCAAGTCACATCTCCATAATACATCGTCAACATCACCACTTGTCATGGCGCTCTTTGGCCAAACCTGGCCCTTGCGCCATTAAACACCACATATCATAATCATCATCAAAAGCCTGACTAAGCATTGAAACACATCTTGGCTTGTCGTTGGCATTCCTAGAGAAGGCGAAGTACTGCTTATGAGCTGAGCTTGTCTTTGGCAAAAAGCCACAGACAAACCTAGCTCGTCGAAGGCGCGGAAAGTGTTAAACATCCCACACAATGTGTACAAGACAAGTACTTCATATCAGAATCAAGTTAGGGAACACAAGCTGCACACCTGACAAGTATAGTTTGTACAATTGACGGAAAGCTAAGTCTACCAATCTTGACTTTCAGTTGTCCACGGAGTTCACAGTGCAAGCCTTACATTATTTAGCACGTTTCCCTAAAGGGCTGCCACAGTAAATTGACGCCTACTTGTATGTAATGGTTCATTTGAAGTTCTGTGGGTTGTTTTCGTCACCCCACTTGGGAGAACCCTTAGCACAGCCCTTTAACTATCGCAAAGTAATCCTTGCCTTCAAACCTTTCCACTTCCTCTTTCCATAGCCTTCATTTCACTCTTACGCACCTGCTTATCCTCCTCAACCCTTGCGAGCGACGTGCAGTGGCGTAGCTAGGTCGTCTGGAACCCGGGGCCCATAGGTCTTCTGTCACCCCCCTTCCCCCCCCCCGGATGTAGGCGGCAGAAAGAGGGTATGACCCCCCCCCCCGCTGGCCCCTTGCACCCGGGACCCACGGCCCCCCGGCCCCCCCTGTTGCTACGCTACTGGCGGCGTGCTATGTGGAAATCAGTTGTCGCCCTAATGAAGGCAAGTCCCTTTGTCCAAACGTTGACTCCAGGCAGAGATTCTCTTGTTCAGTGTCTGTCGGTCATTTAATTATTGGTGTGGTGCTCTACTTGCTCTACACAAAATCTTGTACAATAAGGTGTAATTTAAAACCACCGTTAATTTCTGGTGAAGTGGTACCTTAGTTGGTCAGGCCATTGCCTGACCAAGTGTGCTGACCAACTCATCATCATCATCATCATCAGCCTGATTACGCCCACTGCAGGGCAAAGGCCTCTCCCATACTTCTCCAACTACCCCGGTCATGTACTAATTGTGGCCATGTTGACCCTCCAAACTTCCTAATCTCATCTGCCCACCTAACTTTCTGTCGCCCCCTGCTACGCTTCCCTTCCCTCGGAATCCAGTCCGTAACCCTTAATGACCATCGGTTATCTTCCCTCCTCATTACATGTCCTGCCCATGCCCATTTCTTTTTCTTGATTTCAACTAAGATGTCATTAACGCGCGTTTGTTCCCTCACCCAATCTGCTCTTTTCTTATCCCTTAACGTTACACCTATCATTTTTCTTTCCATAGCTCGTTGCGTCGTCCTCAATTTAAGTAGAACCCTTTTCGTAAGCCTCCAGGTTTCTGCCCCGTACGTGAGTACTGGTAAGACACAGCTGTTATACACTTTTCTCTTGAGGGATAATGGCAACCTGCTGTTCATGATCTGCGAATGCCTGCCAAACGCACCCCAGCCCATTCTTATTCTTCTGATTATTTCACTCTCATGATCTGGATCAGCAGTCACTACCTGTCCTAAGTAGATGTATTCTCTTACCACTTCCAGTGCCTCGCTACCTATCGTAAACTGCTGTTCCCTTCCGAGACTGTTAAACATTACTTTAGTTTTCTGCAGATTCATTTTTAGTCCCACCCTTCTGCTCTGCCTCTCCAGATCAGTGAGCATGCATTGCAGTTGGTCCCCTGAGTTACTAAGCAAGGCAATATCATCAGCGAAGCGCAAGTTACTAAGGTATTCTCCATTTACTCTTATCCCCAATTCTTCCCAATCCAGGTCTCTGAATACCTCCTGTAAACACGCTGTGAATAGCATTGGAGAGATCGTATCTCCCTGCCTGACGCCTTTCTTTATTGGGATTTTGTTGCTTTCTTTATGGAGGAGTACAGTGGCTGTGGAGCCGCTATAGATATCTTTCAGTATTTTTACATACGGCTCGTCTACACCCTGATTCCGCAATGCCTCCATGACTGCTGAGGTTTCGACTGAATCAAACGCTTTCTCGTAATCAATGAAAGCTATATATAATGGTTGGTTATATTCCGCACATTTCTCTATCACCTGATTGATAGTGTGAATATGATCTATTGTTGAGTAGCCTTTACGGAATCCTGCCTGGTCCTTTGGTTGACGGAAGTCTAAGGTGTTCCGGATTCTATTTGCAATTACCTTAGTAAATACTTTGTAGGCAACGGACAGTAAGCTGATCGGTCTATAATTTTTCAAGTCTTTGGCGTCACCTTTCTTATGGATTAGGATTATGTTAGCGTTCTTCCAAGATTCCGGTACGCTCGAGGTCTTGAGGCATTGCGTATAGAGGCTGGCCAGTTTTTCTAGAACAATCTGCCCACCATCCTTCAGCAAATCTGCTGTTACCTGATCCTCCCCAGCTGCCTTCCCCCTTTGCATAGCTCCCAAGGCTTTCTTTACTTCTTCCGGCGTTACTTCTGGGATATCGAATTCCTCTAGATTATTCTCTCTTCCATTATCATCGTGGGTGCCACTCGTACTGTATAAATCTCTATAGAACTCCTCAGCCACTTGAACTATCTCATCCATATTAGTAATGATATTGCCGGCTTTGTCTCTTAGCGCATACATCTGATTCTTGCCAATTCCTAGTTTCTTCTTCACTGCTTTTAGGCTTCCTCCGTTCCTGAGAGCTTGTTCAATTCTATCCATGTTATACTTCCTTATGTCAGCTGTCTTACGCTTGTTGATTAACTTCGAAAGTTCTGCCAGTTCTATTCTAGCTGTAGGGTTAGAGGCTTTCATACATTGGCGTTTCTTGATCAGATCTTTCGTCTCCTGCGATAGCTTACTGGTATCGTGTCTAACGGAGTTACCACCGACTTCTATTGCACACTCCTTAATGATGCCCACAAGATTGTCGTTCATTGCTTCAACACTAAGATCCTCTTCGTGGCTTAAAGCCGAATACCTGTTCTGTAGCTTGATCTGGAATTCCTCTATTTTCCCTCTTAGCGCTAACTCATTGATCGGCTTCTTATGTACCAGTTTCCTCCGTTCCCTCCTCAGGTCTAGGCTAATTCGAGTTCTTACCATCCTGTGGTCACTGCAGCGCACCTTACCGAGCACGTCCACATCTTGTATGATGCCAGGGTTAGCGCAGAGTATGAAATCTATTTCATTTCTAGTCTCGCCGTTCGGGCTCCTCCATGTCCACTTTCGGTTATTCCGCTTGCGGAAGAAGGTATTCATTATCCTCATATTATTCTGTTCTGACCAACTATCTCTGGTTAAGTCATAAGTACAGTCGCCGACCGTTTATTCGAACCTCACGGGGACTGCGGAAATGTCCGAATAAACAGGTGTCCGAAAAAGCAGATTAAGAAAAAAGAAGAAAGAAATCCTTTATTTCCACGCACTTATTCAGGCTCGGCAGCAGGCTTGAATAAATCGTGAATGCGCCGTTGCACGCTGTTCTGCTTACGCGCAATCGGATGAGCCTGAATCTCGGAGAGGGTCGTAGCATAAAGTAACACAAGGTCTGTTAGATTTACCTTGGGGCGCTATTCTGGACATTCCGCCATTTTCTTCGGTGCGTGACGTAGGCGCGACGCAAACAAAATGGCGCTGGTGGCCCAGTTTTGCTTACGTAACCTGACGCCAACTTGACGTCTTGCCTAAGAAACTGAAATGAAGGCACTGAATGTAGTGTTATCGGTAAAGCAAAACAGTTTTCCTCCGCAGTAAAAATAAAGCAGCTATCTCAAAGCGTATGATTATTCCGTCGAAAACGCTTCTCGCTTCCGTCGTCTGCTGCGTACAAGCCGTCGTCTGCTTCAATAGCTAGATTGCGTGTCCCCGGAAAATGGAATGAGTCATCGCATGTTGGTGCCAACACGCTTGTTTTCTTGCTTGAGACAACATACGCGACCTACTGGTGGTGATGCGCGCACGTTCTAGGCCACGTTATCACTATCTCGTGAAACGCAAGTGACTCAGCCCAACTCGGCTAGCTGAGGAACGGTCGAATATCATCAATAGCGCTGCGCGTCAGAGATATCCACTAGCGTGACGCAAACGCCGGCGCTGCCATCTCTTGTTCATTTCGCTGGTTACTCGCACCGCGGATGGATGGATGGATGTTATGAGCGTCCCCTTTGGAACGGGGCGGTGGGTTGTGCCACCAAGCTCTTGCTACTACACTCTAAGAACAGTTTACACCCTTTGGCTTGCCCCTTCTGCCACACAAAAATAATCGTCATGTGCCTTGATGCGTTTCCTTTGTTTATCGCTGCGAGCCCGGAACTTTCCAGTAACGAACGGCACGCGCGTTATCAGCATAGAACAGTTTACACCCTTTGGAGTGCCCCTTCTGATAACGCGCGTGCCGTTCGTCACTGGAAAGTTCCGGGCTTGCAGCGATAAAGAAAGGAAACGCATCAAGGCAGATGACGATTATTTTTGTGTGGCAGAAGGGGCAAGCCAAAGGGTGTAAACTGTTCTTAGAGTGTATGCTGCCTAATATCCTACCTAGGTTAACCAATGAAAAAGGAAAAAAAAGACACTATGAACTACCACGTCCAAACTTTCTGATCCCCTATTGCGAACTGTGCTTTTGTACGTCTCCGTCTTTTGTCGTTTCCCTACTTTTCTTCCACCAATCCTCCAATCGCCTCTTACTAATGTCTATTGGGGACCTGTTTGCTTTACCACTGCTCCCGCTGAACCCAAGGGCTTCAAGGAGGCCAGTGGTGCCTAAAGCGACCGCTGGGTAGACGTCTTCACATTCTAATAAAACATGCTCCATAGTTTCCCAAGCTTTACCGCAACAAGCACATGCTTTTTCCTTCTTATATCTCGCTTTATAGGTGCGTGTTCTAAGGCATACCGATCTCGCTTCGAAAAGTAATGAGCTTCCCTTTGAGTTATCATAAATTGTTTCTTTCCTGATTTTCTTTTTTCCTCTTAAGTAGTTACTCATGACAGGTTTCTTTTCCATTGCCGCCACCCACGAGAATATTTCAGCCTCTCTGACTTTCCGCTTGACCTTCTTTGTTTCTGTGTTGCCCACCCCACAGGCCACATACTTGCTGGTAAGCTTCCTAGTTCTTTTCCTCCACTGTGAATCAATGTTTTGCCTGTACAGATACCTGAACACTCTCCCAGCCCATTGACTTTCTTCCATATTCCTCAGCCGTTCTTCATACTCAATTTTACGCGGGAGGAAACTTCAAGGCGCCGCCTAGCGTACATTTCTTTTTATAAATTAGAACGAGGCCGTTGTCATAACTTTTGATTGTGCGAAAAGGCATTTATCTTGATTACAATACAAATGCAGCAGTAAAAAGTGGACAACATTGCCGAAAGTTTGCTATGTTCAACCAATATTATTTCGTATAAACGCGTTCTTTAAGAAATGATGGCCCCAAACACAAATGCCAACACTACCCGAGAGCGATGCAAATACTATGAGCACGCGTTATGAACAAAAGATTTTCGTGGCGCCAAACGGCGGGGAAAATGTGGCGATACGCATTCCTCTCAGCTGTCATTGCATATGGCTGCTCATTAGCATAATTTGCGCGGCTCGTCGCACCAAAAATTATGGCGGAAAATCTCAGCAATGGCTGCCCAGCGTAATGTCACGCATCGTCAAAATGACGTTTACGAAACAGCCCTTCCTGTGACGCTCCTCACGAGATATTTCTTCAGCCAATCAGCAAGCTGGCATGGTGCATATCTTGGATCGCCACCACATATTCGCGCAATTGCAGATGCATTGCACTGGCTTCTGCACGCTACCGCTCACATTCTTTTTGAAGCGCTAACATCACAATATATCTGCCAATGACCAAGAGAATGTATTAGTGGATAAAATTTGCAGCTCCACGTCACGTTTCGTCATCTTGATGAAAATACAAAATGACATTTCGCAACACTTCCGTATTCCGGCACAAATTTCAAGGCACGTGAGCTCGCCACAGCCAATCAGAGAGTCAACATGGCGGATAATGGTGGCCGTGCAGCCGCCATGCGTGTTGAGAATAGCACCCTTGCACTGCGTGAACTAGTTCCTGGCAGTTCAGAAAAAGTGCCACACTCATGCAGCGCCAGTTCAGCAGTGCAGGCATAGCGCGACACTAGCGCCAAACTGAAACGCATGCTGAAGTGCAGGTAGTGCAGGCCTTCTGCTGGTCTTGGCGCTTCGCCAGCTGCACGTCGGCTTTTGTTCATGGATTGATCCAGCCTGCCCGCGGTTAGGCGAAAGTGTTTTGAAGGGTGTACAGGCTGGTTGATATGGTGGAAAGCGCTATGGATTGCAGTGCATCATCTGCAGCCATCGCTCAAACAGTTATTGAGCTGATGGACTCTGACAGTGAAGACGAGGACTTCGACGATGTTGTCACAATTCTAGCGCTGAAGCTAACTAGGTTGCAACGCAATAGAATTCCTAAGTACTGTGAAGGAGTCGTGAGTCGCTACTTTGGTTTTGAATTTAAGACTTTTCCGCCTATCGCGCGAGATGTTTAATAGACTTGCTACCGGATACATGGCGTCGCCGTTCTTCCCGAGCGTGACAAGAAGAGGACGTCCAAGGGTTAGTGCCGAAAAGACATGCTCGGTGGTTTTGTGTTACTTGGGTGGACAGTGCAGTATGTACTCTTTGGCTGACCGCTTCGACCTTGCCGTGTCGACTGTACACAGCTGTGTCGTGCGAATGTTGGATTTTCTCAACAGTGTCAGTGAGGAGGTTATTGCGTGGCCTGGCCAGCAGGAGCAGGAGTGCAGCAGGGCGAGCTTCCTTGCGAAAACCGGTGGCAAGGGGCCCCAAAACACAGTAGGCTGTATTGACGGCTTCCACGTCGAGATCAACAAGCCGACGGAATCTCCTCATTCTTACTACAACCGAAAGAAGTGGCCTTCAATTGTGCTGCAAGGCATTGTCAATGACAGAAACAAGTTCCTGGATGTATTTATTGGATTCCCTGGCTCAGCACACGACGCAAGGGTGCTGCGTGAAAGCCCTTTCTTTGAAGAAGCCGTGTTGAAATGCTGCAATGGATATATCCTTGGAGATTCAGCATATCCCCTCCTACCATGGCTGATGACGCCTTACCGAGACAACGAGGCTACTTTCCCGTCGTGGAAGAAAAAGTTCAACGAGGTTCATTCGCAGCAAAGAGTTGCAGTTGAGAATGCTTTCAGATTGCTGAAGCAGCGCCTCAGGCGGCTGTATCTCGTCGATGCTGCAAGCATCAAACAGTGCGTACTTACTGTCATGGGTGCATGTGTTCTGCACAACTTGTGCAATGAAGAGAGAGATTTTTTTGACGAACTTCGGCAGCTGCCAGTGCAAGAAGTTGTCAATGATGAAGACACCGATATCTTCATTGACCCTGGTGTGGCAGGTTTCAGCGAGAGCTTGCGAGAAGATATTGCTCAGAATCAGTGCTGATGGTGTATACATTTGAGTGTACACATCAAGCATTTTTTGTTATGGGCATGTGTGCACAATTTCTAGCAGCAAAGAACAGTGTATTGAATAGAACATCCATTTCTGGTACCTGCAGGGCTGATACACTGCCTTTATAGCTATTCTAACTACTCTTATAGCCACTGCAGCTATGCTCAATATGAGCAGCTATGTACAAGGTGTGGATGCACAGTTTTTGAATTTGAATGTTGCTGAAAGTTAATGCCATTA
Organism: Dermacentor andersoni; assembly: GCF_023375885.2. Classification (NCBI taxonomy): domain Eukaryota; kingdom Metazoa; phylum Arthropoda; class Arachnida; order Ixodida; family Ixodidae; genus Dermacentor; species Dermacentor andersoni. The sequence goes on along the minus strand of NC_092824.1, from coordinate 2,706,447 downwards.
GCTATTGACCCAATAGAGGCATGTTTTGATCATCTTATATCAGTGACTGGTGAGAAAGCAACATGACAATCAATGTTTTTTGGCAATTTATTCGACCTGGGTAGCTTTAGCCTCAACTGCTGTAACAAGCCACTCCAGCAAAGCCATCTTTTTTTTCAAAGTGCTCGGCCCGACCCTTTTTGGCCTCCTGGAAAACATCCAGGAGGGTGTTGATGGAAGTGTCCCTGCGGCACCGCTTGTGGCGTACATCATCCTGGGGCTGTTGCGATGGCCCTGCCTCGTTGTTGCAACTGGCCTCTGTGTCTGGAGGTGTACTGGAACAAGCATTTTAGGTTGAAAACACTTTTTGGAACTGCTCCATAATTAAGCTCAGGCAGTCTTACCATAAATCTTCAGCCTGTATTACTTTACCTGGGGCTAAAAGGAATGGGGGTGCAATGTGATGCTCGCGCTCCAGTACCTCACCTAGCTCGCCTAAAAAAATGTTCAAAACATTCATGAATGGCAGCTCAAGTAAATCCACAGTAGCAAGAACCTTGGAACATTGCATGATGCAGCACAAAAGGCAAAATGAGCAAGGGGTTTTTGGTGAGCCTCTGTCTGCTAACCAACGTTCCAAGAAGTAGACTTGTCTGTCTTGGTGAAAACAAGTCCACTTGTTAAATGTTGGCTATCAGGCCAAGGCTCTCCTCTACCTCTTGTTCAGTTTGCTACGATTTTGACCTCCAGTAAATGTACTTACTCTTAATGGCTGCAGTTGATGCACGAATGGCGTGAGTAGTTGTTCTTCGTCTTTGCTCGTTTGTATGCCCTTTCTAAACTCTTCCATTTATTTTCGGCCTGAATTGGGCTCACATTGCAATCAAAGCGTTTGTTTATTGCATTGGCAAGGGCTTGCCACAGTACCTTCTTCGTCCTGAAAAGATGCAGAGCATAAAAATATATTTTTCCATTTAAAAAAACAAAAGTCAGCAACAGGGGTTTCTCAAAATGTCTGCAGACCAATAAAGACCACTGAGAGCATTTAGAGGCTCCTGCACTGGTGTGATGACCTCTAGCGTGGACTTTCAAGGAGCAAGGAAGATGATCTCGTTCAGCACAGTTTCTGAAATTTCATTACTCTCTATGGCCAAATTGGCATTACATAGGGAAGGAAGCTTCATCAAAACGTAGTCATATCAGCATGTTGTGATGATCATGATGTTACTAACAGGTTAATACCAGTTATTTAAACAGACGAGCCAAACCTACCAGTGCTGGCAGCATGATGAGAGTAAACATACACATGAAGGAATATTTCGACAGCGCTAAAAAAGACACACACATAGACAGAGTCAGGACGGGCACGCCGAACTCCAACTGGCTTTATTTTTTTTTTTAAACAAGCAAAAAGGAGAACTTTCTGTGCATGCTTCACACTGACGGTAGGCATCCGAACCTGTATACATACATACAAATGTGATTATTAGCAGCTAGCTAGCTATATATATATATATATATATATATATATATATATATATATATATATATATATATATATACATTGCATAACATATATGAAAAGAACCTGGGAATGAAGGAGGAAAATCGCTAAAATTGTGGTCAGTAAGCTTGTCTAATCACTCAGTAGCTTGGCCAAGCATGACAGGACCCCACAAAGACCTTTTACACAAAGCTTACCGGAAGCCCCCTTTTTTCCCGAGAAGAGCCTTCTTTTCCTTGTAGTCCGAAATCAGGAAGCGTGTCCTGCTTTCAGACCACAGTTCAGTGGTATCTGATTCCGGCACGCCCCGTGCCACTTCTGCAGGTGCCTCCTGTGCCGCCGTTTCTGCTGCTGCTGGCGACTGGGTGCCGGTAGGCGGCTGCTGATCCGCAAACACTACGGACATAACTGTCCCGTCTGGTTAAGAAGTAGAAAATTACTCAGTGCAACATAATAATCTAGTCTGTGGCTGTACATTGCCGGATGTACAAAAGCTAACAATTTTTGTTTTTGTCAAGCGCAGTATATCCCAACAACGTAAACACAACTGTTTAGACGCAAGCGTACCGCACCCAATAGCTAGAATACCATTGAGTGCACCATGCAGAATCAATATAAGTATAAAAAGTTACCTTTAAACGCTAACCTACGCACCGATATTGCGCCCCGCTAGCACACACAAAGAGGTATTAGTGCTAATACACACAAATAGGTATCAGTTTACTACAGATAGTCGTGTGCCAAGGAAATGTAAGCTGTCATACAGAAACTAACTCGCAGCAGTTAATAATGCGATTAGCGCGCTGACTAGAGCGAAATATTTCTTGCGGGTATGACGTTACAAGCAAAATGCGGTCTTCGTGCACCCATGTGTTTCATGCAACATGGAGCTGTGCCCAAACATACCTTCTGTCCTGTACGCATAGCCGTTCTCTTGCCAAACACGGCTCCCATCTTCATTGACGACCAGCGTCAGCTTCGTTGACACGCGGTCTATTGCAACGCAAATGCTGCCGTCGTCTGCTGCCATGGCTGTTGCGCTTGCGCACGACCGGCACCACCTCCCAACACGGTGCAGGCACAGAACACCTATGGGGAACCAGCGCTGGATAGGCGGCGCGTCGAAAAGTGCGTTGCACGCTGCCCTGGCGACGAAACGCGGCATATCCCAGCCGCTCGTCCAGACGACACGTCCGCGGCCGTTTCATTGTTCGCATGTTTCCATTTTCGCGCCGCTTCAAGTGGACAGTTTTCGTAAAGAAGCTAGCGCCATCAAGTGAAGAAATGACGAAAGAAGCTTTTTAAGCTTTATATATTTTTCAGTGTGGCGCGGCGAGCACGTGCGTTTATTTAACGGTTGCGCCATGTGCCGTTCCCATGCTTGTGTGGCAGCCTGCCTTGCAAATCTAGCATCTACTGCGCCGGTCTTGCTGCGCTATGGTTTCGGAAGTATTAGTTGGCCTGAAGACATTCCATACTTCTCTGGTTAGACATAAGAAATTCTGATGTTACTTCGCCACAGCAGTCAATGGAGAAGAAACCTTTATCGCATCAGCTGACTCGGGCAAGCAAAGGTTTGAGTGCTCCGCTGCTTGATCCGTAACAACCCTGGCTACATTTAGCACTAATTACACAAAATTTACCGGATGCATCTCAGCGCCGAGTCCTCATCCGCATGCGCATTTTTACAAACACATAGGTGGCAGAGTCGCGCGTGCGCCGGCAGTATGCGCACACAACTCGTATTACAAGGCAGCTTCCCTGCCACATAATTCTTGGCAATGAATGGAAACTATTTACTTTTCGTATCGTTCGCTTGGTGTGGTGGCATTGGAAAGAGCTTGGCGGGGATATTGCGAAGGAAAAATGGTTGGTACATATGCCGGATGGTGCATGCTATTGCTCATTTTGTTTCCGACGAAATGCTGACTGCAGATTCTGCTGTTTGGTACTGGCTGCCACAGCTTACCGTCTTCACTATCGAATAAACCAAGCACACACGCGAAATTCGATTTAGAAACCAGCCAGACACCGCTTGACAGGGCGACAAGACGAGAACTTACTCCGCTCGCCTGACTGCTTGGATCCAACGCCGCCTCCGTTCTTGTTCGTAGGGTTTAGATGGAAAGATGCAGGATACATCCTCCCTCATTCCGACGTAGTTGTGACACTTGTATACGCAACAGTACCGTCGGCGTCCTATTGTTTTCCTTCGACTTTCGGCGCACGCAACGCCTCTACCAGTAGCAATTTTCGTCCGCCGGAGCGGCTGCGTTGTGCACGTTCTGACCGCCAGGGTGGCGCTGCAGGCGTCGTGAAAATAAAATCCCTTGATAATTTTAAAGTAGCGACACTCTTTGAACTCTGCCGCCGCCGCGCGGTCTCGCCCCTTGCGCGTTCCCCCGCGGCAACCAGTTTTGCCCCCGTTTTTCTGCACGACGATTGGTCTCCCTGCCGTTGCCCTTGGAAACGCGCGGATCTTGAGTTTTGCTTGTGTTCTTTTTCGTTCGAGCCATTTTCCTCCTGAGCACGGCTGGCTCGGCGCTTTAGCTCGGCGTAGCGAATGTTGTACGCTGTTTCTGGTCTATGTGCTAGCGCTATGCCGGGCTGTTGCGCATATAACTGCAGCAAGAAGCCTGAAGATGGTTATGCCGTTTTTGTGATACCACAATGAAAGCGTGACGGCTTGCGTAGGAAGCAGTGGCTGCATGACATTGGCCGAAAGAACTTTGTTCCGACAAAGAACAGCGTTGTTTGCGAGCTGATGAGTCTTTCTTATAGCTCGTAGCAAAGCATCCCGTAATGCGGCATTATTTTTTCATTCTTCCGGCCTGCTCACCAGCGTTTTTGTTGCGGTTGTCCTCAGTATGCTTAATATTCTGGGGCGGCTCCATCACTTCGCACGTCGCTAACTGTTGTTATTCAGTCGGAAGTGCAGTATTATTGATTCTGCTTTGCGCCCTGAAAAAGTTAGTGGCAAGTATGCCCGTAGTATTGCAGGTGATGAGCGTTAACTAGTCAAATGGAGCTTTTTTTAAGTTTTAAGACGAAAGCCTTTAGATCTTTATGTTTCAAGGTTGCGTTGTAAACTGGAAGCATCACGTGACCCAAGGAAGGCCAGAGGTGATCCAAAGCATGTCCACCCCTGTATAAGAGAATGATTACCCAAGTTAATTAATGAATCATTAGTGGTAGACATAAGGTGGATTAGGGAGGATTAAGGTTGGTTAGAGTGTATTAAAGAAGATTAAGGTGGATTAGAGTGCATTACGAAGGATTAAGATGCATGAATAAAGGTTAAGGTGCGTGGAGGAGGATTAAGTCGGATAATGGTAGATTAAGGTGAAGTGTTGATGAAAGGGGTGGATTAGGGTGCATGGACAAGGATAAAGGTGGATAAAGGAAGATTAAGGTCGATTAAGGTGAATTGCGGTTGATCAAGGAGGATTAAGACCGATTTCGATGGACTAGGGTAGATTAATGTGGATTAGGGACCATGGAGCTGGATTAGGCTTGATATAGGCGGATTAGGGTGTATATGGCAGATTGGGACCATTAAGCAGGATTGAGTGGGAAAAAAGTGCGTGAATAAGGATTAAGGTGGATGAAGGAGGATTAAGGCGGATTATGATGGATAACGGTTGATAAAGGAGGATTAAGACCGCATAGGGTAGGCTAAGTTGCATTGGGGGCGATATAGGTTGATTAACGTGGATTGGGAGTATTAAGACCGCGTAGTCTACCACAATCCTCCTAATGCACATTCATCGACCTCAATCCTCCTTCATTCACTTTAATCCACCGTAATCCATGAAAGTCCTCCTTAATGCACCCTAATCCACTTTCGTCGACCTTAATCTACTCTAACCCTCCTTAATGCACTTTAATCCTCCTTGATCAACCGTAATGCTTCCTCATTAACTTTGATACACCCTAGCCCACCATAATCCTCTTTAATACACCTTAATTCCTCTTAATCCACCCCTATCCTTCTTTGTGCACTTTAATCCACCATAATCCACTATGATCGTCCTCAATGCACATCAACGCACCTTCATCCACCCTAATTAACCTCATCGACCTTAATCCACCTTCATTCACCCTAATGCACCTTCATCGACTTTAATCCACCTTAATCATTCTTAATTCACGCGAATTCATCTTAATCCGATCACTAATCAATCATTACTTTGCTAATCATTAATCATCTCTTATACGCGGCTGCATATGCTTTGGTTCGCTTCCCGCCTTCCTTCGGTCACGTGATATTTTATGTAGCTCACAACGGGACCTTGAAACAGAGGTCTAAGGCTTTCGCTTAATAAGCCACACACAAAGGGATGTGTCACAAGCAATACTAGATCAGACGCACGAAGTAAAGCGTCTGATCGTGTGGCAGAAAAATTGTCTGGAGTATAGAACTCGCCTCAAAACTCCCTTTAAACCAGTATACCCCGCTAATACTGCTTAAAGAAAGAACCAACCTCCTCATGAACGTTGCCTCCAGCATTATCGATGCTGTTATTAGCATTTCTCAAAATTTTCCACCCCACTGGGGCACGCAACTGGCCCAAAATAACACACCTCCATAGAATCCTGCGGCCCGCCCGCTGGAGCCGAGGAGGAATAGCGTGCCGTGCGTAGCCGGCGGGCGAGGAGAATCGAGGAGGAAAGCGCCGTGAGGAGGAGAGTGTCGCTACTTTCAAATTATCAAGGGGCTTTACGTGAAAACTCCAGCGCTGGTTCCCCATACAAACTTGGAGAAGGGAAACTGTACCTTCCACAGTGCAACGAAAATAAGCGTAGCGGTGGCGTCGTGAACTAAAGTGTGCGACCACAGACGGCGCTGTACAACAGGAAACGGAAACAGTATTGCCGCTTTACCAGGTGTTCTGTGGCTTTACTGGGTTTCTGGCTGCTGCGCCTCGATCGTGCTCCCGCCAGTTTGGTTGCTGTGTGGCAAACGTAGCGCCTACATAGAATAAAGAATAACTTTAGAGAAGGGAAACTGTACCTTCCGCAGTGGTACGAAAATAAGCAGCGGCAGCGCATGGAACTTAGCGGGGGGGACGCCAGATGGCGATGCTTAACACGGAAGCGGAAACGCAGTTTTTTTTTAGAGCAATATCCAATATGGCCGCTTCTCGCCGGTAGCGTGCTATGGTACGCGCTGTGCTCGCCCTGCTGGCTATGCATTCTATGGCTCTGCGGCATGCCTTGTTTTGGCTGCCGCGTAGCTGGTGCGCTCTAATTGCCAGGAGACCAAAGGGCCTCTACTGACGCCCATACAAACAAGACAACTGAGTGAACTGAACGTGCGACTTTATTGGCAGAAGAAAAGCAGTGTCCCTGGACATTCTCGTGCAACAACAAAAATAAAATTTGCATGTCGAGATACGCTGGAATAATTAACGCGAGCTCCTACTTCGTTGTCGGACCTAGCGGTCTGGTAACAAGCGACAATCCCCCGCAGGGGCGTCTGCGTCAGCAGGCGTTTGGTGTGTTGCGACACCACGGACCCGAGCACACGAGGGTTGGACCCTCCCGCGTGTAGCCGTGCGCGGCTTAGCCGTGTCTGGGGAAAGGGGGATCCTGGAGGTTGAGCTGATGCCGGGTGTTTGGACCTTTAAGGCCCCCCGGCGGAGGCAACACACCTCTTTGGCCTCTGCTTCGCATAGACGGCACCCCCGGACTGACCCACCCGGGGGAAATCGGCGGACGCCTTTTCCTGTCCCCCTCTCTATCTATAATCTTTCTTCTACAGCTTTCCTTCTCTCCACTCCTTTCCTTATCTTCTTTTTCCACTCTAATTTCCTGGCGGCGAGGGTTAACCTTGTGTGGCTAACCAGCCTTGGTTACACCATGTACGGTTATAGTGGTGGCGTACAGCTGGCGTGCGCAAGTCTTGAGATACAAGCCTTGTAGCGTCCCTATGTTGGGCTCGGTGGTGGGCGGCTGGCGCTGCTGCCGAAGACAAATACTTTTATGGCTACCCCTTCCATTTCTCAAACTGATCGTCCTCTAAAAAGGGGGCGCAACGAAGCAACCACTCGATTTTTCTTCAAGAACTATGACAACTTTACAAAGTACCATGTGATCCATAGTGACGGCAATATAACAGCCAGAAAACTATCTCCTTTCAAAGTTTCGAAGTGCCTAAGAGACGCATTAGGCCCAGGTTTCAAAGCTACAAGGATGGCTAGTGGCGACATCCTTCTGGAACTGAAAGACAAAGAACAACTTAAAAAGCTTTCAGACCTCAAATTCATTGGTGACATAGCAGTAACTGTCACGGCGCACCGTTCGATGAACAGTGTTCGTGGGGTAATCTCTGATGAAGACATGCTTGATCTTAGTGAGGAAGAATTGCTTGAAGGTTTCGCAGAACAGAATGTGACCAAAGTTCAAAGAATCACGATCCGTCGGAATGACACCGAAATTCCCACAAAACATGTAATCCTAACATTTGGCTCCACCACATTACCAGACTCAGTCGAAGCAGGCTATGTGAAAATCCGTGTGAGGCCTTATATCCCCAATCCTAGACGTTGTTTCAAATGCCAGAGGTTCGGGCACAGCTCTCAGACATGCCGAGGAAAATTAACGTGTGCCAAATGCAGTTCTAACGATCATCCATCTGATAATTGCAATGCTGTATCACACTGCACGAACTGTGAAGGGGATCATCCTGCATTCTCACGGTCATGCCCAATCTGGAAAAAAGAGAAAGAAATTATTGCCCTTAAGATCAATGAAAACATTACCTTCTATGAAGCGCGAAAGCGACTTACATTTCCTCGCAACGAAAGTTTTGCCGCTGTGACGAGGCAGGGGGCCCTCTCACAACGGCCTAAAGAGCCCGCCCTGGTCACCCGCAGTGAACCACGGGGGACTTCTTCTGCCCCCACAGAGGCAGCACCCAGTGCTGCGAAATCCAACAACTCGCAGACCTTGCTCTCGCAGGGCTGCATTACTGTGCAAAAACCGAGGCCCGAGACATGTCTCCCAGAGCCTCGTGACCCCGCCTCCACCGCCTCTGAGAAGGAGATGGAGGTTGACGCAAGTACATCGGTGCCAGCGGCACCAAAAGACAAGCGTAGCTTGCTTGAGGGACGTAAAAAAGAAAAAAACCCTCGAATAATTCCACCAAAACCAAAATAATATTATCACTCTACACAGAACACTCCCAAAAACACCTTTGTCATGGGTGTTCAGATATTGCAATGGAATGCCAGAGGGCTTTTGCATAACCTAGATGACATCAAAGAATTGTTATCTACGTATAAGCCTAGAGTGTTCTGTGTTCAGGAGACACACTTAAAATCAAGTGACTCGAACTTTCCAACTCAGTTTGGAATTTTTCGTAAAGACCGTGATGACGGACATGCTGCATCAGGTGGCGTGGCAATAATAATATCAAAGACTGTTGCATGCCAAAATCTCCAACCTAACACGCCTTATGAAGCAGTAGCCGTACGAGCTATTCTGCTTAATAGGCTTGTTACTGTATGCTCTTTGTACATTCCACCAGACAAACGGATCGACATTAATGAGTTTGAAAAACTAATAGACCAGCTTCCTGAGCCGAATATTGTGGTTGGTGATTTTAATGCTCATAGTGAACTCTGGGGGGACTCACGCTGTAATGCAAGAGGCCGCGTAATTGAAAAATTCCTTCTATCCTCTGCAGCAACTCTGTTTAACAAAAAGTTCCCGACTTATTATAGCACTGCACATAACACCTACTCCTCAATAGATCTGGCGGTTGGTTCTGAAACACTTCTGCCATTGTTTGAATGGAGAGCTCTCACAGATTGCTTTGGAAGCGACCATTTTCCAGTTCTCTTAGAGGCGATACAGACGTATGACCCACCTGTGAATCCAAAAAAATGGAAGCTAAATGCTGCAAACTGGGCACAATTCAAAGAACTCGCATGTATATCCCTTGAATCCATAAGGCAGCTTGACATTGAAGAAATGACCACCTATATAACTGAACACATTATTCATGCCGCGAAACAAACTATACCACAAACCTCCGGTAATATAGTGAACCCTAAGCCCTGGTGGAATGAAGAGTGCAAGCAAGCACGAAAAGAACAAAACAAAGCATGGCGTACGTTTTCCAAATATCCAACAGAAGAAAACCTTATAAATTTCAAACGTGCAAAAGCAAATGGAAGACGTATTCGTTGGGAAGCCAAGAGAGCTAGTTGGAGAAATTATATTGGCTCAATAAACTCACACAAAGATAGCCAGAAAGTGTACAGTAGGGTTCGAAGGCTGAAGGGGAATACCACACTACCCTTGGCCGTGGTAAATTACAGTGCTACTACATTAGAAGGGCAAGCAGATTCCTTGGGAGAACACTTTCAGCACATATCGAGTTGCGCGAATTACACAAAAGCATTCCTCACATATAAAAAATTAGCTGAGTCAATACCCTTCTCGTTCCGAAAATCCCATAGCGATGGGTACAATTGCCCATTCACGATGCAAGAATTAAAAATAGCTTTGCGCCACTGCAAAAACTCTGCGCCAGGATTTGACAGTATTAATTATGAGATGGTCAAGCACCTACCCGAGGAGACACTTGAATGCCTCTTATACCTGTTCAATAAAATTTTCTGCAGTGGTCGATTGCCGTCCTGTTGGAAGGAAGCTATAATAGTACCAATATTAAAGCATGGAAAAGACCCCTCCTGTGTACAGAGCTACAGGCCTATCGCTCTAACAAGCTGTGTATGTAAAGTATTTGAAAAAATGACAAACCGCCGTTAATGTACTTTTTGGAATACAATGGAATTCTGCATCCCCACCAAGCCGGTTTTAGACCAGGAAGGTGCACAACAGATAGCCTAGTTCTACTTGAAAGTTATATACGAGACGCATTTGTTCATAAGCAATACTGTCTATCAGTATTTTTTGACCTCGAAAAAGCTTATGACACTACCTGGAGATATGGCATATTGCAAGACCTCGCGTCGTATGGCGTGTCAGGCAACATGTTTAACATAATAAAAAGCTATCTGTCCGAACGAAAGTACAGAGTAAGGGTGGGAACTGCAGTGTCGAGAGTCTTTGTGCAAGAAAACGGTGTACCACAAGGAGGAGTGCTCAGCTGCACACTATTCTTAGTTAAAATGAACACACTACAAAAAACACTCCCACCATATATATCCTACTCAGTCTATGTAGATGATATACAGATAAGCTTTAAATCATGCAATCTGTCCATATGCGAGAGGCAGATTCAGCTGGGAGTGAACAGGCTTTCAAAATGGGCTGACAAGAATGGCTTTCGTTTTAATGAAGAAAAGACGACATGCGTGTTATTTTCTCGGAAAAGAGGCATACATCCTGAACCGAATATTACGATGAACCGGTATGTGCTTAGTGTAAAAAAGGAGCAGAAATTTCTTGGCGTTATATTAGATGATAAGCTCTCGTTTGTGCAACATATAAAAAACATAAAAATGAAATGCTTTAAAACTATGTTATATCCTCAAAATTCTTTCACACCAGTCGTGGGGAACTGACAAGAAATGCTTGCTCTCGCTGTATAACAGTTTGATTAGAACACGTATCGATTACGGGAACATTGTTTACCAATCAGCTTCACGCTCTGTTTTAAAAATCCTGGATCCTGTAGATAACCTTGGCATGCGACTAGCCCTAGGTGCATTCCGTACTAGCCCTGTTCCAAGTTTGCACGTAGAAGCTAATCAGTGGAACCTAGACCGACAACGTAAGTATTGTAGTTTTATGTACGCACTTAAGATTAGTTCCAACCGAGAACACCCGTGTTACAAAATGTTGAAGAGCACAGAAACGCAAACCCTCTTTGCAAAGCGGCCATCATTAGCAAAGCCATTTCCATTGAAAGCACTGTCACTATGTCAAGAAAACAACATATTGCTGTCGGACGTTCAACTACATACCACTAACGAGTTAGTAGCACCATGGGAATCAGTCACCATACATTGTGACATCTCGTTCACAGAAACAAACAAAAAGCATACACCCCAAGAAGCTATAAAACAACACTTCTTATCACTACAGAGTAAGTACAACTGTCCAGAATTTTACACTGATGCTTCAAAAACTGCTGAAGCAACATCATGTGCTGCAATCGGTCCAGATTTTGTAGCCCATTTAAGATTAAATAAATACACAAGTATCTTCACTGCTGAAGCACACGCTATACTCCTCGCAGTTAAAGAAATAACAACAAAACAGATCAATCAATCGATAATATATACAGATGCCTTAAGTGTGGTCCGGTCAATACACCTTGGAAAACAACGAAAGAATCCGGTGATAAACACTCTCATCAGCAGCTTAACCTTAGCCTACAAGAGAGGGCTACATATTATAATCTGCTGGGTACCTGGCCATACTAGTATACCTGGTAATGAAGCGGCAGACGCAAATGCGGCCTTAGCAGGTCTAAGGCCCCAAATAGATGTAAGTTATGTTCCATATACAGATATGAAACCTGTCGTTCGAGGAATACTGCGTGACGCATGGCAAGAAGCTTGGGACACAGAAAATAATAACAAACTTCACATCATCCAACCCTACATTACCCAAACACCTGTACACCGGCATAGACAGGAGGAAGTATCATGTCGAGACTGAGGATAGGACACACACATGCAACACACTCATACTTGCTAGCCGGTACTGAACCACCGGTCTGCATTAGATGTGGAAATCAACTCACAGTCATCCATGTTCTTATACAATGCCCTAGCATGGAAGCCACGCGAAAAAAATACTTTCCTGAACTTTACCGCACCAATTTACCTATGCATCCTGCATTTTTCCTATTGGCTGAGCCGATGTTCCCCCTCGACCGGCTGTTAAGTTATCTTAATGATGTGAATTTTTTGAAGAATATATCTTACCGCTTTTAATCTTACCTTCCCTACGCTACCCGAAATCCGACATAATCATCTTAAATTCTCCCAAGAAATGCAAGCCTTATGCTTTTAATTCCTAGGCCTTTACAGCCACCGCAGTACGTCACAGGCATTGCGACCCATTATACCCACCGAAATGTTTATAACATTCTACCGCACTACTAAACATCGTTGCTGGCGCTCTTTGGCCGTCGTAGCCCTTGCGCCATGAAACACTAATTAATAATAATAGCAAGCGACAACCAGCAGTGCAAACAGGTTGGACAGAGCTGTTTGAACCGACAGTTGCCATTGAAAGTGAGCAGCTTGCATTGCGAAACAATCGGGTGATGCAAGCATCTGCTGCCGCAGCCAACACAGTAACATGGACTACCCGCCACTTTAGAGTTCAAACTCCTTTCCAACCTGCATGTTTCTTTTTGTTCTTTCAGGGGCCGCTAAAGTGTCGCTCGCACTTCGCGCCCCACTTTGTCTCAATGTGTTCATCGCTAGTTTCGTGGGCATCACCTCTGGCAGCCACTTTTGTGGGCCTTTCCACCCACGTGGCTATCAACGTCACGCACTTCAGACCATGCGAGCACATATGCTGGTCTCCATTCATGCCAGATCGCAGCCGCCGAGGAAGGCCGCAAGCACAATTTGCCCACGGTGCATGTGAACTGGGAGTCCATGTCACTGCGAACTGCAGCAGCAGGTGCTTACCTCGAGAGACTGCTAGCCAATGCAACTGACCAGGCCGCCACATCCGAGAACCATGACCGAGAAGGACAGCATCTCAACGAAACTCTGCAATCAATCACTTCAGCGTACCACTCGCATAAGGTTCACTGTATACTCTATACATTGGTTAACATCAACATGGCAGCAGCGAGCATTCGCGTACATGGGTGGCTTGCGGCACATTCAGCCGTTAGAATACAGGTATAGTGCTTGCCTTCCGTCGCACCTGGCGGTCTGGTAACAAGCGACAATCAGCAGTGGAAACAGATTGTTTTGAACCTGTTTTGCTTCAGTACCTGGCAAAAACCCAGTCTTCCCAGCAAGGAGAGCAATTCTGGATGAGACCAGCAATGCAATATGGGGATGAGAAATCTTGCATTTAAGTAGGAAGCCACTACGCTCTGTAGGCAATGGAGGCCAAAAACAAGAAGGCAAATGCTACATAGCAAGAATTGCTTGACCTGTACGTTTGGATGAGGGGGAAGAATTTGCTCGAAGAATAATTGAGAATGAAAAAGCTTTTATACTTGACACAAATGGAATTTGACAAGGCCAGGAAGCTAAGTAAGAAAAGAAAACCAAAATCCACGAGTCATTGAAGTGAAAAAGAAAGGAAGCGTTACCCTTAATTTTGCAAGGCACCCCGACAGTTGCCTACTGCAGCTTCTCCAGTTTTCTTTTCGCCGCAGATTTAGGTGCTTTTGACAAGCTTAACTCCCGGTTTTTCAACCGCAAATGCCAAAGAAGTCTAAGGTAGACATAGAGCTGCAGAAATTGCTGCTTGCAGACTCAACTACAAAATGGCAGATTGCCGGTCTCCTCTGTCACAATGGAAAACAATTCCCTTGTAACACCTTGATGGTGTACAACAGCCTCTACTGCGTGTGTAAATTTGTCCTCAAGCTTCACGACATGCGCATATGCTGCGTCAGTTGGAACAGTTAAAAGGCCGAGGGATTTGCCGCTTATGGGAACAGCTTTAAACATCATAAATAACTGACTAGGTTTTGCAAGGTCCTGGTTACTTTCCTTCAGGAGGTCGTGGCACGAGCTGCACTGACTTTTCTTTAGGAATGCATGTATAAGATATCCACACGCATAGCAAACTATGTTTGACTCAAGCACGTCATCACTTGCTTCTACACTACTTTCAGAGAGCCCTTCTGTAAAAGCAGCGCTTGTGGAGCTAGGGGCCCCTTCAGTCGGGCTGCTAATGTTGGCCAGTTGCAGCGACTTAAGTTGAGTTAAAAGAAACCCCTTGTCCTCCTCACAGTTACTGTTGTCAGAAAGCTTGAAAAGCTTTGACACAACAATGTGCCGTAGACCGGCACAAAACTGGTAGACGTTTGGAGTTTCATTGCAACCATGCTGCTGCCGAATGAGCCCGAACATATTCTCAATTGGGTCCTGATTGAGTCGCCGGGTTAGCAAGAATTGAAAATTAAAAGAGTGGTGCAGATCTTGCCACAGCAACAAGATTGCCTTGATTGTTACCTGCCATCCATATATAGTCGTAGGCCGGCGAGGGCTATCGAACTTCCAGGATTTGATCCAAGGCACGCAAGCCTTTAAAAATTCAATGTGCTCTGTGGACGAGGTCATGGCATGTCTCATTTTTCGCTCCTTTATACGTACTGCGGAGCTGTTCAAAGCATCAAATAGCTTGTCCATCCTTTCTACAAAGCTGCCCGTGTGTGCGGCAGCAGGAGGCAGAACATTAAAAGCAATGAAGGCCTCAATTGCCAAATACACACTGTTGCTGAAGACCTGCGAGGCGAACTTTACTTTCATGTTGCCGAAAGGAGTCTGGTATAAATGTTTGTTAGTGATTTTAGGCAGGTATTTGAGCTTTAAGTGGTGGGTGGGCTCGTATATCTTGGGTATGTGTTTCCATGAAACAACATTCTTGCCAACCTTGAGGTCATACTTCCGCAAGTTGTTCCTAGTACACTTCAATAAGTGTGGCGGATCAAAAATAAAGTATATTTTCGTCCCATCCATTTCAAAAAAAAAGGATCTTGTGGGGTTATTTTGAGGGCTCTCCCAAGTGCACAGTTGTTGGCAGCTTGGTCACAGATCAGTGCCTTTACAAGGAGACCACTGTACTTCAGCTTACTTATTAGTTGTCTCAGCACACCTATCATAAAACCTACAGGTTGGAGCCACTGCTTTGCTATACCAGACACAAGAAACAAGAGTGCTGTGTTTGCTACACGACCAGACCTTTCAGTGCCACTGTCAACATAACCAAGAACAACATCATGCTTAGAGTCATACTGCAGGTTTCGTTTCAGAGAAATTTCATCAAAAATAAGGAAACATGCCCTGTCCATCAAATCCCAATTTTTTGTTTTTTCTTTTACAAAATCCAGAATCTCTGGCATCAATCCTGGTTTGAGCGATATTGCCGACAGCCAGGTTCTTAATGTTTTTACTGTTGGAAGGCTAAGGGTTTTTGCCAGGTACCTGTATGCTTTTGGGCTATTGAAATAGAGGTTAAGTGCAAACTGGCGGAACTCTGTTGGCCAGCGTCGTCCGTGCTTGCTCATGGGTTGCAGGTGCATCTGAACACGAATAATTTCTAAAAAGTCTTTGTTGAGGTACCTGGATGACTCTGCCAATATCCGTGCGGGTGGAATGTAGGCCGAGGCACTTTTCAGTCTTGACACCGTCCTCCTCCATAGGCTTGCTATTTCATCCAAATATTTCTGTATCCGCTTCTTAGTTCGTGGTGTAAAAGCCTTGCGGATTTGGCTCCGGCTTCTTCCAGTTGGCGTAGATGGTAGCTCCTGCGACGAGGACCAAGATGTGCTTGGGACAGGCTCTGTTGGGACAGAACAGCAACACATCAGATACAGCACAGGCAAGAACGTCGGCAATTAGCCACACACTAGCTGTGAACGCACCTTGAACGACAACTGGCGGAGTCGTGCTCACTGGGTAGTGGAGCTGGGTCAACTGACTGGGTTCAGGCGTGCTTGGGACAGGCTCTGTTGGGGCAGAACAGCAACACATCAGATACAGCACAGGCAAGAACGTCGGCAATTAGCCACACACTGCCACACACTAGCTGTTAACGCACCTTGAACGACAACTGGCGGAGTCGTGCTCACTGGGTAGTGGAGCTGGGTCAACTGACTGGGTTCAGGCGTGCTTGGGACAGGCTCTGTTGGGGCAGAACAGCAAGAACGTCAGCAATTAGCCACACACTAGCTGTTAACGCACCTTGAATGACAACTGGCGGAGTCGTGCTCACTGGGTAGTGGAGCTGCGTCAACTGACTGGGTTCAGGCGTGCTTGAGATAGGCTCTGTTGGGGCAGAACAGCAACACATCAGATACAGCACAGGCAAGAACGTCGGCAATTAGCCACACACTGCCACACACTAGCTGTGAACGCACCTTGAACGACAACTGGCGGAGTCGTGCTCACTGGGTAGTGGAGCTGGGTCAACTGACTGGGTTCAGGCGTGCTTGAGATAGGCTCTGTTGGGGCAGAACAGCAACACATCAGATACAGCACAGGCAAGAACGTCAGCAATTAGCCACACACTAGCTGTTAACGCACCTTGAATGACAACTGGCGGAGTCGTGCTCACTGGGTAGTGGAGCTGCGTCAACTGACTGGGTTCAGGCGTGCTTGAGACAGGCTCTGTTGGGGCAGAACAGCAACACATCAGATACAGCACAGGCAAGAACGTCGGCAATTAGCCACACACTAGCTGTTAACGCACCTTGAATGACAACTGGCGGAGTCGTGCTCACTGGGTAGTGGAGCTGCGTCAACTGACTGGGTTCAGGCGTGCTTGAGACAGGCTCTGTTGGGGCAGAACAGCAACACATCAGATACAGCACAGGCATGAACGTCGGCAATTAGCCACACATTGCCACACACTAGCTGTGAACGCACCTTGAACGACCACTGGCGGAGTCGTGCTCACTGGGTAGTGCAGCTGGGTCAACTGACTGGGTTGAGGCGTGCTTGGGACAGGCTCTGTTCCTTTTTACAGCATGTCTGGAAAATAAATTTTGACTCAATCAGAAATTGAAAAAAGATCAATTTTGCTATGTGAAATGCAAGAAACTGTGACACTGTAATGGTTTGTGACTGCAGAACACATGCAAATGCACACTGTCCCATGTCAAAGAAACTTAAAAAAAAAATACTTGCTAACACATATTTCTAGTCACAGAGAGTATATTAGTACGAAGAAAACAGCAAAATTACAATTCAGTAAAATGAATCAGTATGATGATTACCGAATTAGTAATTCATTTGCTGAACTATTCACAACTGAACACTCCCTCCAGAATATCGAAAAGTCTAGTATGGGCTGTACATTGGGTATATAGCACAAAATGAAATTTTTCAGGCATCGAATCAAGCTTATCAAAAATGATATGTTGGGCTTTGTGGGGTTAAATCATATTGCCATCTACCTAACTACAATGTGTGTCAACAGCTTAAGTATTATTATGATCACAAATGAGGACATTTGTGCGCTCATTTTATACAATAGAAGAGATCACACTGCTGGTTTCACAAGCAAATGCATGAAAGACATGAAGCTATTATCAATGATGCATTCTTTTTCTGCATGAACGTGATGAACCGCTTCAGTACTACAAAAATAAATGTCCTCAGGTAAACCAAACTAAACAGCAAGAACATTTCGAACCAGCAGGTACGAAATATGGGTGAATTATCGTGCGTGCAATTGTTTGATACAATAAATTCAATACTTTAGCTTCAGTTTATTAAAGGGTTATTGGGTTCTGCGAACGAAAGAACTTGCAGGCGGACTCGAAAAAAAAAATACATTGATAAGTCTACTCTGTCACCCATGGCTACGGCTGCGAGATAAAAAATGTGACGCGCGTTCCAATATCGCTTTCTCTTCCGTGAATTCGCAACTAAAAGTTTATTTCGGAAACAGCAACGGAGGGTCCTAACTGCCCATATGTAATGCAGCATCTAGTTCGTTAACTTGTCTCCGCCTGTAAATTAACGAGAGCAATATTACTTAAGGATTCAGGCAGCGATATTAAACGACTCACCGGTACTACTGTCCTCAGTCGCAGAATACGGTTCCCATTTCGATGCAGACGCATGGCTTACGACCGAAACGTAGCTTTCGGGCTTATATCATCATCATCATCATCATCAGCCTGATTACGCCCACTGCAGGGCAAAGGCCTCTCCCATACTCCTCCAACTACCCCGGTCATGTACTAATTGTGGCCATGTTGACCCTCCAAACTTCCTAATCTCATCTGCCCACCTAACTTTCTGTCGCCCCCTGCTACGCTTCCCTTCCCTCGGAATCCAGTCGGTAACCCTTAATGACCATCGGTTATCTTCCCTCCTCATTACATGTCCTGCCCATGCCCATTTCTTTTTCTTGATTTCAACTAAGATGTCATTAACGCGCGTTTGTTCCCTCACCCAATCTGCTCTTTTCTTATCCCTTAACGTTACACCTATCATTCTTCTTTCCATAGCTCGTTGCGTCGTCCTCAATTTAAGTAGAACCCTTTTCGTAAGCCTCCAGGTTTCTGCCCCGTACGTGAGTACTGGTAAGACACAGCTGTTATACACTTTTCTCTTGAGGGATAATGGCAACCTGCTGTTCATGATCTGCGAATGCCTGCCAAACGCACCCCAGCCCATTCTTATTCTTCTGATTATTTCACTCTCATGATCTGGATCAGCAGTCACTAACTGTCCTAAGTAGATGTATTCTCTTACCACTTCCAGTGCCTCGCTACCTATCGTAAACTGCTGTTCCCTTCCAAGACTGTTAAACATTACTTTAGTTTTCTGCAGATTCATTTTTAGTCCCACCCTTCTGCTCTGCCTCTCCAGATCAGTGAGCATGCATTGCAGTTGGTCCCCTGAGTTACTAAGCAAAGCAATATCATCAGCGAAGCGCAAGTTACTAAGGTATTCTCCATTTACTCTTATCCCCAATTCTTCCCAATCCAGGTCTCTGAATACCTCCTGTAAACACGCTGTGAATAGCATTGGAGAGATCGTATCTCCCTGCCTGACGCCTTTCTTTATTGGGATTTTGTTGCTTTCTTTATGGAGGAGTACAGTGGCTGTGGAACCGCTATAGATATCTTTCAGTATTTTTACATACGGCTCGTCTACACCCTGATTCCGCAATGCCTCCATGACTGCTGAGGTTTCGACTGAATCAAACGCTTTCTCGTAATCAATGAAAGCTATATATAATGGTTGGTTATATTCCGCACATTTCTCTATCACCTGATTGATAGTGTGAATATGATCTATTGTTGAGAAGCCTTTACGGAATCCTGCCTGGTCCTTTGGTTGACGGAAGTCTAAGGTGTTCCGGATTCTATTTGCAATTACCTTAGTAAATACTTTGTAGGCAACAGACAGTAAGCTGATCGGTCTATAATTTTTCAAGTCTTTGGCGTCGCCTTTCTTATGGATTAGGATTATGTTAGCGTTCTTCCAAGATTCCGGTACGCTCGAGGTCTTGAGGCATTGTGTATACAGGGTGGCCAGTTTTTCTAGGACAATGTGCCCACCATCCTTCAGCAAATCTGCTGTTACCTGATCCTCCCCAGCTGCCTTCCCCCTTTGCATAGCTCCCAAGGCTTGCATAGCTCCCAAGGTCGGGCTTATATGTCCACTTGCAAACACGTCACTTCACCCGAAGTTAAGTAACGCGAGACATCTAATCGCAATAAACTAATTTTAGCAACAAAGAAGCAACCAGTCTAAGTGTACGAACGAATGAATCCGTGCCGCCATGCACCCGAAAAAAATTTTGAATTCAGGCAATGCCTCCTTTACTAGATGCCCGCCGCGTTGCTCGCTTTCCCATTGTAACGGCGGTTCCCTTAGTTGAAGTTAGTTTAGCATACATTCCGTAAGGCGGCGCTCGTTGCCTTTTCAACTTTCGGCGGATGTGGCAGCGACGGCTGAATGCATCCGCCGGCGCGTTATATGCGCGGGCGTCTGTTAGTGGGCGTTATTGCGGGCCTCCGAGACGGTGACAGATGCCATGTTAGTCTCAGAGGCCACAGCACGTGATTGAAAGTTGCAGGCGTTCGCCATGAGAGGCGCTCGTTGCCTTTTCGCGGAGGAGAGAAAAAGAAGAGGGTCCGGAACCGAGCTACCGGACAACGCGGCAGGCATCTAGTAAAGGAGGCGTTGAATTCAGGCAGTGCCTCCATGAATGCCTCCTTTGATTCAGGCATTCAGGCGAGGAGTCACGTGGAAGATCGATGATGCTGAACGCTATTTGCGTTTATAATGACAAAAACAGTAAACTTACTCATGAAAAGTACAGTAGCTAATTAGCAAAGATAATTTTATGGCTTATCTTATGTAATAAACATGCTTCGCTAACTGTAGGAGAAAGTTTGTAAAAAAAATTGCGCTTATTACGGCGCCCCTAGCGGGAGATATTGAAACTAACTCGGAAATTCCTACTATGCTTGTTTAATAGCAGCGGCGCGCGGTCGATTTTTTCGCCCTCTGTGGCCAAAGAACGCAACAACTTGAGAGTGTGCGGGTTGTTGTTCTTTATTCTATGGGGAACCAGCGCTGGATAGGCGGCGCGTCGAAAAGAGTGCGTTGCACGCCGCCCTGGCGACGAAACGCGGCATATTCCAGCCACACACACATACGCAGCCGTATTATAGGTCGTATGTTTCCGTTTTCGCGCCGCTTCAAGTGGACAGTTTTTGTAAAGAAGCTAGCGCCATCAAGTGAAGAAATGACGAAAGAAGCTTTTTTAAGCTTTTTATGTTTTTCACAGTGCGTCGCGGCGAGCACGTGTGTTTCTTTAACGGTTGCGTCATGTATCGATGCCATGCTTGCGTGGCTGCCTGCCTCGCAAATCTAGCAGTTATGGCTCCGGTCGTGCTGCGCTATGGTTTCGTAAGTATTAGTTGGTCTGAAGATATTCCATATTTCTCGGGCAAGACATAAAAAATTCTGATGTTACTTCGCCACAGCAGTCGATGGAGAAGAAAGCTTTATCGCATCGATATCAGCTGACTCGCGCAAGCAAAGGTTTGAGTGCTCCGCTGCTTGATCCGTAACAATCCTGGCTACATTTAGCACAAATTACATAAATTTGCGGATGCATTTCAGCGCCGATTCCTCATCCGCATGCGCATTTTTATAAACACTTAGGTGGCTTAGTCGCGCGTGCGCCGGCACTATGCGCATACAACTCGTATTACAAGGCAGCTTCCTTCCCACATAATTCTTGGCAATGAATTGATAATTTTTACCTTTCGTATCGTTCACTTGGTGCGGTGGCGTTGGAAGAGGCTTGGCGGTGGCATTGCGAAGGAAAAATGGTACATATGCCGGATGGTGCATGCTATTGCTCATTTTGTTTCCGACGAAATACCGACTGCAGATTCTGCTGTTTGGTACTGTCTGCCATGGCTGACCGTCTTCACTATCGAATAAACCAAGGATACACGCGAAATTTGATTTAGAAACCAGCCCGACACCGCTTGCCAGGGCGACAAGACGGGAGCTTACTCCGCTCGCCTGACTGCTTGGATCCAACGCCGCCTCCGTTCTTGTTCGTAGGGTTTAGATGGAAAGACGCAGAAGGATACATCCTCCCTCATCCCGACTTAGTTGTGGCACTTGTATACGCAACAGTATCGTCGGCGCCCTTTTGTTTTCCTTCGACTTTCAGGGCACGCAACGCAATTTTCGTCCGCAGAGGAGGCTGCATTGTGCATGTTCTGACCGCCAGGGCGGCGCTGCAGGCGCCGTCAAAACTCCAGCGCTGGTTCCCCATGGCCTGGCGCCTATGTAGGCGCTACGTTTGCCACGTAGGTCACGTTTGCCTATGTAGGCATATATGTAGCGCTGAGTCATATCTAGTTAAGGCACACTCTGAACTGACTTTTAAGGGCATCCCGAGCGGTTTTCGTTTATTTCGCAGCCGTTACCCCGAGTTCTGCCTCCGCGCTCCAGCTGTTGCATATCGTGTAGGGCTACTGACAGAATGCGGTTTCCAGGTGGCACGATGGCCTCGACTGGAATAAACGCACACGGCACCTAAGATTGAGTAAGCTTGAAAATATTTTGTTTGCATTTTACAAGTACAACAAAAAGCAAACGTCTACGCATCCACAGAAACGCGGTTACATAGTCAAGAACATAGCCAAGAAATGACTCATTAAAGAAGACCCATGCTACAAAACGTACGGTGGGCTGCTAAGTATAATAATTTCCCTGTCACCGCGTGTCACTTTTATACAGCATCTTTACAGCACTACCAGGCCGGGTAGTTTGGCGGAAAGAACGCAACAGCTTACGGCCGTCAGCTGCCTCTTCTTTACGGGTGTCATAATTATCCTAATCTCCGCATCAACGTCGTGTAAGTCCGCATACAGGTATCTGTATCTGAACGATATGTGCCAGCTTAATACATGTGTAGTGGAATTATGATAACCACTGCGTGTTATCAAACATGTATTGGTTTTGCAAATGCGCATTACAGCTGACAAAACGACATACTGTAAATGAAGCACAAGAGAACAAGGACGAAAGGAGGATACAACACTTGAAGAAGAAATGAAGAATTAGTAGGCGTACAGCAAACAAGCGATGACGGAGAACACACAATGATGCTTTCAAAGATTAAGCGCCAAAAGTGACGGCACACAAGAAATACAGACAGGACAAGGAGCCTTGTCCTGTCTGTATTTCTTCTTGTGTGCCGTCACTTTTGGCGCTTAATCTTTGAAAGCTATGCTCCAACTAGCCCCACAACGTGTTTTACACAATGATGCATCGGGTGTTCTGTGACATCGGTTTGCGTACTTACGGTGTTATGGAGATCAACGGCATAAAAACGTACCTTCAAGCGTACTCCCTCAACCTCCGCCGCATTAATTACGGTAATCAACGCCTAAACAAAATGAGGCACTATTTTTTGCCAAGAGTAGACCTCTTTATAGCAAGTCTATGTAATGACTCGCAGACGAAACCAGCATGCTTTTCGAAAATGTTTTATCGCCGTAGTATTCGAACGCCAACGGCCAGGAAACAGGTCGATACGAATAGGCTGTCGGCTGTCGGTGGTTAATCAAGTACAAAAACCTTGACGCTATGACTAAAAAGCAGCTTCAACAATCAAATTTTTAATAAACCAACTGCCTATTTGCCTGAGGTAAAAAAAACATCCTTAAACACCTCGATTGTTTATGTTAATGGTTTGTGTAAAGTAAAAAAAATTCAGCATGTTTAGCGCCCCTAGCAGAGAAAGCACAAACTAAAGTATGCGACCAAATTACAGTAGCTCCACTTGCGCGCTTACGCTGAAACGCCTCGATTGATTTTTCGCCCTCTGTGGCCATTTGTTGAACTTGAGAGTGTGCGGGGCCTGGTGCAGGCATATTGTAGGAAACTTTATGGGTGCAGGCATAGAGTTTCTCAGTATAACACCTAGAGGGTAATCTGGCGCTACCGTCTATAGGAGTTTCTTAAGGGGGCACCGTGCCGTCATGGGAATGACGGGATATGTGTCTGCGAGGCTCGTGTTGGCTGGTGTTGTAAGAGGCTTCGTCTAAAACGTGGATATGGCTACGCAAATAACGCGTTCTCCAAGTAAAATCTTCATAAAATGTTGCCATTCACGCATATCACATCTTTACTCACCCACGATGCATGACCAAGCGAAGAAAAGAAAGAACAGACGACCAACTGTTTCAAAGCGAGCGCGAACCTTGTCGTCTGTCCTCCAACTTTAGCGGCCCGCTGATACTTTTTACGTAACATGTAGTCGTACACACAATAACAAGTTCTCATAGTTAAACAAAACACGTTTTCGCGTAATAATAAAGCTAAAACAGCTTTTCACGTGCTGTTCTAGTAGAAAATGAATCATTGTGACAGACGGAACGGTACTTGCCAAGCGTGTCTTCAAGGTGTCCTGTCTCTACGAGAACGATGCCAATCCGAATCCACAACATACCGGCATTCCCATGCATACCACAGCGCAGCAGCGCCAGATTTCCCTCTAGGTAATGTAGTGAGAAACTCTATGGGTGCAGGCATAGAGTTTCCTACAATGGGTGCAGGGTCTGCTTCAATTAGCCCTGCACGACGCCTGCACTTGTTTAAAACGAACGCCGTAGTTCAGAGGGCGCCACGTTGCACTGCCAAAACGTATGGCCGAGTGTGGCACTACATGAACTAGTCCAGGTAGAGCAGATAAATCGAACGGACCTACAGTAAACGTAAAGAGCGGACACTCCCATAGGCACCTGCGGCCGACTTTGGCTCTCAGTGCACCTAGCGGATTCGGCGAAATGCACCAGCCTCCAAGATAGTCGCGCACGCTGCCGAATCTCGAAGGCTCCGATTTCAGTTTCGTTTCTTGCATTTTTTTTGTGACCCATACTTTTGCTTAAATCGCGTGATTTCATGCAGGTGTTTGTGCCGCTGTTTATATGTTGTGACGACGAGCGCGCAAAGGTGTTTCACTGATGTTAGTTTCATTTAAACTCATATTTGCTGTTTCAAGCTGTAACTTAGCGCAACAATCATGCCAAATGTTGAGGAAGTAGAACTTTATTGCTTATGATATTGTACGTCTAGTAACTCGCGCCAAAAGGCGTATCGTAAAGCAATGTGCCGTGTTCCTTAAATATAAATGAACTTGCTGCACAGTCAAGAACACGAAAATAGCAGACAATTTATTGCAGCAAGATTGCATGAGGCAGTAACATGAAAACGGGAAGAAACAGCGAAATGCAAGTAACACGGGTGTCACACGGCGCACTTTTAAACACGATCAAGCCCAATCCGATTTGAATTTCTCAGCCACGATTGGTTCTTTTGCGCAAGCTACGCGATGGCGCCAATATCAGTCGCGAATTTCAATCCGGATCGGACTTGTTCTCGATCGAATGTGGTCGTGTGACACCTGTATAATGGAGAATAGTCGGAAACGAATGGCGTGATGGCAATAACTTTGCACAAGCAAAACACATAGAAGACGTGTTGCAACTATCCAGATAATGAAACAGAAAACTGCAAATACACAACAGCAAGTAATTTGCCTAACCCTCTTATGCATTAAATAAATCCAGAGGATAAAAAAATATTTTTTGCTGAAAAGTGTTACTAGAGGCCACAAAGATTATGATAAAATTTTATTGCAAGTAATCAAGAGTCTCTGTATCACATTTTCGATCTGTCCCCAAATGAGGACAATATGCTGTAAGCCGACGTTAGTCTCTGGTTCAAGTACACAATAAATATATGTGACTAAACCTTATTGAGCGTTGATACTAGAACACTGAAAGAAACCATTACAATTCAAATTGAAATGCTGACGATCGGTCTTGCACATTCCACTTATGCACTGTGGAAGGACTCGAAGCACTCAGGACAAAGGGGGACGTTGCAGCGACCGCAGAGGTACTTTGTCTTGCTGCGGCGAGATTTCGACAGCGGCTGGCGTACTTTTGGTCGCTCTTCTTTGGGAAATGACGCCCGCCGTCCAACGTCTTTTCCCGGGTGGAGCACTCTCTTTCTTATAGGCGCTGGCGAAGAATCGTTGGCCGGCCTCGTCGCTTCGAGCTCTGTGCTGCTTCGCCGCGAAATATGAGCTCTTTGGCAACGCGACTTCGGAACTCAAGTTGGTCCATATTGTCACGTGGTAGTGACGTTAAAGAACACGGTAGCAATACTGTGAAAGACAAAACTAGCTTTTATTGGGCGAACCTGTGCCCACAAAGACAGGCTACACTTAAAGCACAACGATAGCGGCGAACACAGTTGGCGATCGCCGAAAATCTGATCAGCGGGTCAAGCGCGTCGTCGAATGTTCCAGACTAATCGTTGGGCCCCGCGGGACTTCCACAAAGTTCTACACTATTCGCGTGACGCATATATGCAATCAGATTACACAAGTTGCGGGGAAAGACAGAGAATGGAACCATCGATAACATTCCAGAAACTTCTCTTACATGCAGGCGCGCCCTGCGCTGTGCGCTAACATTTGTTAGGTGGTGAGAAGTGGTCGCCCGATAATGATAAAGTAGACGTGTCATTACCCTCCTCTTAAAAAGCATCGTCCCGATGCTACAAATATAAGAGAGCGAAACACAAAAGGACAATTATTAAACAAAAGTGACAAAACAACGAAAAGAAACAAAGTCCAAAGGTCAGTTACGCGAAGTCCCAAAGTTTATTAACGCTGGTAGTACGGCTTGAGTCGCACAACGTGGACTATTTCAGGTCGTGAGCGGCACCGCTGTGAGAGCGAAATACCGTCTGGCACGACCTCATAGTACAGTGCGCCAATACATCGGATGATCTTGTACGCATAGAGTTACTATACTATCTCTAGAGGACAAGCTACCCATAGGGCCCATGCATTGAAATCGGGAACCGCAAGAGCGCCGCCATGTTGCTACGCGCCGAGGTTGCCAGCTCCTGAGACGCTTGCTAGACTTGGTGACAGTAGTCAGTTTTAATCCGGCAACCGTAGCAGCATGGCGTCTCGCTTGTAGTGTCGTCACTTTATTGTATGGTGTCCTGATGTGGGCGTGCAGCCGTGTGTTTGGGCTTTATAAGTTGGTTCTTTATTCTATGTTGCGGGACGGTGTGGGTGTGGTCCATGTTGGCCGTACATGTGGCAGTTATGCAACCGAGGGATGATCCTGTTGAAGTTTCCGGTGGTATGCGGTTTTCAGCGGTCACGCTTGTTGCAGGAGTGTCACTCGACGAGGTTACGAGCTCAAAGCTGTGGTCAGATTCCTCGTTGGCGTTCCGTAATTCTCTTCGCACGGGCGCGGTATGTTGCAAAAGCCGCTTTTGCGATCTATCGTCGCGACGATAGATCGGGTTTTTTTATTATTATAAGTACTGATCCAGCTGTAGGGCACATGTAACCGACTAACGGAAGTCTCAGGAGAGCACCTGAGATTATAAGGCGGCGCAGGAACTCCAGGGCACCCAAAGGACAGTGGGGGGATCAAAGCTCGAAGCAGTACGGTACGTAGGTTGGGGCCGCCGAGGCAGGTGTGTGCCAGGGAGTGTTCGCACGGACAGCTCCCCTGGCACGCGCAGCAGTGCCTCGCAAGGTCGAGATACTTTAAAGGCACCTGCGCCCATTTCTTACTTTTGCCTCGGTGCATGGGTGCAGTCGCGAATGCGTCATGGCAAATGTAGCTCGCGTCGCCTGGCGTGTGTAGTAATATCAGAGTTGGTTGTATGAACTTTATGCATAATACGCTTTGTTACGGTACCTTAACGAAATGGGTCTAGAGGACGGTGTTGGTACATTTTTTCGTGCCGCCCTAATCCTATACCCCCTCCCCGCTTTTTTTATGTATAAATACAATTCCTTGCCATGACGGATCATAGCCTCCTTTATTTTTGAAAAATAGAGGAGGCTATAGACGGATTGACCAGTTAAAGTTGTCAACTTGTCATCATCATCATCATCATCAGCCTGGTTACGCCCACTGCAGGGCAAAGGCCTCTCCCATACTTCTCCAACTGCCCCGGTCATGTACTAATTGTGGCCATGTTGACCCTCCAAACTTCCTAATCTCATCTGCCCACCTAACTTTCTGTCGCCCCCTGCTACGCTTCCCTTCCCTCGGAATCCAGTCCGTAACCCTTAATGACCATCGGTTATCTTCCCTCCTCGTTACATGTCCTGCCCATGCCCATTTCTTTTTCTTGATTTCAACTAAGATGTCATTTATGCGCGTTTGTTCCCTCACCCAATCTGCTCTTTTCTTATCCCTTAATGTTACACCTATCATTCTTCTTTCCATAGCTCGTTGCGTCGTCCTCAATTTAAGTAGAACCCTTTTCGTAAGCCTCCAGGTTTCTGCCCCGTAAGTGAGTACTGGTAAGACACAGCTGTTATAAACTTTTCTCTTGAGGGATAATGGCAACCTGCTGTTCATGATCTGCGAATGCCTGCCAAACGCACCCCAGCCCATTCTTATTCTTCTGATTATTTCACTCTCATGATCCGGACCAGCAGTCACTACCTGTCCTAAGTAGATGTATTCCCTTACCACTTCCAGTGCATCGCTACCTATCGTAAACTGCTGTTCCCTTCCGAGACTGTTAAACATTACTTTAGTTTTCTGCAGATTAATTTTAGTCCCACCCTTCTGCTCTGCCTCTCCAGGTCAGTGAGTATGCATTGCAGTTGGTCCCCTGAGTTACTAAGCAAGGCAATAATCATCAGCGAAGCGTAAGTTACTAAGGTATTCTCCATTTACTCTTATCCCCAATTCTTCCCAATCCAGGTCTCCGAATACCTCCTGTAAACATGCTGTGAATAGCATTGGAGAGATCGTATCTCCCTGCCTGACGCCTTTCTTTATAGGGATTTTGTTGCTTTCTTTATGGAGGACTACAGTGGCTGTGGAGCCACTATAGATATCTTTCAGTAATTTTACGTACGGCTCGTCTACACCCTGATTCCGCAATGCCTCCATGACTGCTGAGGTTTCGACTGAATCAAATGCTTTGTCATAATCAATGAAAGCTATATATAATGGTTGGTTATATTCCGCACATTTCTCTATCACCTGATTGATAGTGTGAATATGATCTATTGTTGAGTAGCCTTTACGGAATCCTGCCTGGTCCTTTGGTTGACGGAAGTCTAAGGTGTTCCTGATTCTATTTGCAATTACCTTAGTGAATACTTTGTAGGCAACGGACAGTAAGCTGATTGGTCTATAATTTTTCAAGTCTTTGGCGTCCCCTTTCTTATGGATTAGGATTATGTTAGCGTTCTTCCAAGATTCCGGTACGCTCAAGGTCATGAGGCATTGTGTATACAGGGTGGCCAGTTTTTCTAGAACAATCTGCCCACCATCCTTCAACAAATCTGCTGTTACCTGATCCTCCCCAGCTGCCTTCCCCCTTTGCATAGCTCCCAAGGCTTTCCTTACTTCTTCCGGCGTTACTTGTGGGATTTCGAATTCCTCTAGACTATTCTCTCTTCCGTTATCATCGTGGGTTCCACTCGTACTGTATAAATCTCTATAGAACTCCTCAGCCACTTGAACTATCTCATCCATATTAGTAATGATATTGCCGGCTTTGTCTCCTAACGCATACATCTCATTCTTGCCAATTTCCTAGTTTCCTTGCCTAGTTTCTTTTTCTCTGCTTTTAGGCTTCCTCCGTTCCTGAGAGCTTGTTCAATTCTATCCGCATTACACTTCCTTATGTCAGCTGTCTTACGCTTGTTGATTAACTTCGAAAGTTCTGCCAGTTCTATTCTAGCTGTAGGGTTAGAGGCTTTCATACATTGGCGTTTCTTGATCAGATCTTTCGTCTCCTGCGATAGGTTACTGGTATCCTGTCTAACAGAGTTACCGCCGACTTCTATTGCACACTCCTTAATGATGCCCGTAAGATTGTTGTTCATTGCTTCAGCACAAAGGTTCTCTTCCTGAGCTAAGGCCGAATACCTGTTCTGTAGCTTGATCCGGAATTCCTCTATTTTCCCTCGTATCGCTAACTCATTGATCGGCTTCTTATGTACCAGTTTCTTCCGTTCCCTCCTCAAGTCTAGGCTAATTCGTGTTCTTACCATCCTGTGGTCACTGCAGCGCACCTTACTGAGCACGTCCACATCTTGTATGATGCCAGGGTTAGCGCAGAGTATGAGGTCTATTTCATTTCTAGTCTCGCCGTTCGGGCTCCTCCACGTCCACTTTCGGCTATCCCGCTTGCGGAAGAAGGTATTCATTATCCGCATATTATTCTGTTCCGCAAACTCTACTAATAACTCTCCCCTGCTATTCCTAGTGCCTATGCCGTATTCCCCCACTGCCTTGTCTCCAGCCTGCTTCTTGCCTACCTTGGCATTGAAGTCGCCCATCAGTATAGTGTATTTTGTTTTCACTCTACCCATCGCCGATTCCACGTCTTCATAGAAGCTTTCGACTTCCTGGTCATCATGACTAGATGTAGGGGCGTAGACCTGTACAACCTTCATTTTGTACATCTTATTAAGTTTCAGAACAAGACATGCCACCCTCTCGTTAATGCTATAGAGTTCCTGTATGTTACCAGCTATGTTCTTATTAATCAGGAATCCGACTCCTAGTTCTTGTCTCTCCGCTAAGCCCCGGTAGCACAGGACGTGCCCGCTTCTGAGCACTGTATATGCTTCTTTTGGCCTCCTAACTTCACCGAGCCCTATTATATCCCATTTACTGCCCTCTAATTCTTCCAATAGCACTGCTAGACTCGCCTCACTAGATAACGTTCTAGCGTTAAGCGCTGCCAGGTTCATATTCCAATGGCGGCCTGTCCGGAGCCAGGGATTCTTAGCACCCTCTGCAGCGTCGCAGGTCTGACCGCCGCCGTGGTCAGTTGCTTCGCAGCTGCTGGGGACTGAGGGCCGGGGTTTGGTTGTTGTGTTCATATAGGAGGTTGTGGCCAAGTACTGCACCAGGGTGGCCAATCCTCCACTGGTGAGGGAGTGCGTTACCGGTTCTGGTCACCGGGATCAGGCCACACTCCAGGCCTGTTCACGCGGATTTTTTTTTTAATCCGGTGGAAAATTGCGCGGCACCGGGATTCGAACCACGGACCTCTTGCACGCGAGGCGGGTGTTCTACCTCTACGCCACCGCTGCACGTTATAGGAACTGTCATAGGAACTGTCATAGAACTGAACTGTCATAGGAATCACTGTAATAAACATAATTCCACGATCGGATTGTTTACTTTCATTTTTTGTTGTAACACCGAGGACTACATAGAACTTTATTTTGCATATGTCAGAGAAGTATGTGGATGTCACGAGCTTAAGCCAATGTGCGATACACAGACCAAACAGCTGCTACAACATGAACTGCATTGAGGGCCACACAACACATATGTAATTAAAGGTGCAAAACATAGAGGAAAGCTTCAAGATACACTCTGTAGCACTGCAAAGTATAACATACATTGTATGTGTACAAGAAATACTCAAAAAACAATGCATCAATGTCCCATTTGCCTTCAAGTTTATTATCAAGTTCAAGTTTACTGAAGTTTATTATGAGCATATGTACAACAGGAATCTACTGACACACCCGCAGTCAAGGTGGCTGTTCGAGGTGAGCTGGCTGCCTCAATGTAAGAAAAAGAAAGTGGGTGAATGTCGACACCAGTGCCACTGCTTCTTGCCTCGGACCTGCACATGCCTCCGCAGCATCTTTGTGCACAAATGTGCTGGCGTAGCGAGGCATAGGAGTCGTCCGAGAGAAAGAGTATTGTTTACATGGAGAAGTGGCTGTTCACATTGCCTGTCGCTTTCCCTCAAATGTTTCCTTGGCGACTAGGGTGACACACCCGCAGTCAAGGTGGCTGTTCGAGGTGTGCTGGCTGCCTAAACTAAAGAAAAAGAAAGAAATTGGATGAATGTCGATACCAGTGCTATTGCTTCTTGCCTCTTACCTGCATTTGCCTCCACGGCCTCTTGGCTTGCGGAGTCTGTATGAGGGAGCTGCTGTGGCTAGGCGTAGGCATTGTCTAAGCAAAAAAATTACCGACGATTACGTTACTTCCTAATGCGAAATTTGAGCGCAGCAAATAAGCTGTTTCACCTTTTCGATAGATTGAGGCAAAGAAATCGAGCAACACATGTATGCGCTATCACAGAATTTTCTCGACGGCGGCGATGAGCCTCCGCTTCGGCGGCGCGAACGGCAGGGTCTTCTCGGCGGCGGCGCTTAGCCTCTGCTTCGGCGACGCGTACTCGTGGATCATCTCGACGGCGGCGACGGTAAGCTTCTGCTTCGGCGGCACGCACCTCTGGATTCTGACGGCGACGGCGCTGGGCCTCTGCTCTGGCAGCTCGTTTAGCAGCAGCAGCAGCAGCAGCAGCAGCAGACGGAGGACTTCCATCGGTCGTCTCGCTGTTGGCTCAGAAAGAACTGGCAGATAATTTCGCAGTGGCGAACGGCAGCGGCAATTTCGGCTCGGGCGGTGCACATATACAGATCCGCCGCCACCGATCTGGCTCTCTGATTGCCACCGCACAGGGCGAACGGCAGCGGCAATTTCGGCTCGGGCGGTGCACATATACAGATCCGCCGCCACCGATCTGGCTCTCTGATTGCCACCGCACAGGGGTTGCATTGGAGGAGGAGCGAAGAAAGGAATTAAGTTCGAGCCGGCGCTTTGACAACCGGAGACTCGCAGGAAGAGGGGGGAGGGGGGTGGCGTGTACACCCAGCGGCAAACGATGGGGGCAGAAGCGCGCGCAGCAAGCGGACAACACGATAAAGGGAGGAGGGAAGAGATAGCAGCGACTGACTGATGCCGCTGACGCCGATAGTGAGTCAACCCCAGCTGCGGAGTTGGTTTCAGGGACAACGCCGCCGATGCCGACACAAACAATATGATACCCTCGCTTCCGCAGCGCTAAGAACCAGGTCTAGCCGTGGGAAGGTGGTCACGTATTCGTCGACGTGCCGGGGCCTACGTGAAATAACCGGCGCGTCGGCAACTGAAGAGCACCCTATCCGCCACACAAGAACAGGGGGGGGGGACCCTTTCCTCCTCTTTCTGCATGGCGGCGACGGTGTTCTATGCAGTCACGTTATCTTGACTCTCTAGCGGCGTCAGCGGCATCCAGCGGTATCAGTCGGTCGCTGCTAGCGCTGGGGGGATGAAAGGGGGGCGGAGCTGGTTACGAGGCCGACGACAACGCCGACGACGACGCGAAACCCAGGAACGGACGCCAAAGAGCTGCGCTCTAAAAGGAAAGGCCATCAAATGGGGAATTATGGAATTAAATGCAGTTGTTATGCCTGCTTCTTGCACTCTTCTTGCCTAAAGTTTTCAAACATAGTGTCCAGTACACACCAGCACTTTGACTACTTCTGATTTTATACCTCCAGATGTTGCTGCGAGATCCTTAGTATGGTTACGTGCAGCATTGTAACACCTGGTGGAGGCATTTGAAGTGGTAGCCAAAAATATAAAGAATCATCCTTGTCTGCATGAATGCTTTCAATTTCTAAATGCAGTGGTAACTATCACTATTAGTGCAAGGCCCCCCACATCTATGCGGCAAGTGCCATAGCTCGAAACTGAATTTTTTCCTTTAGTGTTTCACAAGGCGTCTGATATGTCCACATTAGATGTGATGTGTTTGTTTTTATTTATCCCAGTGTGGAAAGAGCATCATTATCTTTTTTTGCGTGTCTTGTTTTTTGGTTTATTTCTGAATTTATCAAGCAGCAGTCTCATGATGCTAAAGTGACTTATGTAATGGCAATCAGCTTTTGTTTTGCAGAAAAACAACGCATTTCCTGACCCATTGTTTGACATCCCCTCACTCGCATAATTTTGCAGAGTATTCTACCTATATTGACTTGCTTGACCTCCCCTAAAGAGTCTTGTATTTTCAAATACGCCTCTTTCCTTAAAATCATTCGACACTTCTCATAATTTCTGTACCTTGGGCTTCTGATACTCTGCATTCACCAGTTTTGCTTGTTTCTGACTAGAAATGTCTTCTTTAATTTAGAGCTTAAATTTTACCTTTGGAACACACGGAAGGGCTTGCCATTGCATACCTGCATAAAAGGGAAACATAAACATGTTTCATTAAGCATTTGCAAAATCCAATTGAAGATTGGATTTTGCAGTTGCAGCTTGCAGTGTGATATGACTGAATCAGCCATAAAAGTAACTCATCTCACTTGGTAAATTAGAGCACATATTAGTGTGATGTACATGATACGTTGCACTAATGTGGTGGGTTCTCTTGCTTATACAGCAAAATAATCGGTGTGCGAGAAAAAAATAATTTTTGCATGCCCCTTGTACACACTGATTTAAGGAAAATGAGCTGGAGCTGTCCACATGATCTACTTATTTTACCTGAGAGTATGGTCAACAAAAATGTGTCCCAGCTGCTTAGTGGTATTTGAGATTATGTCAGTATTGCATATGTGCCTGTTGTCTAAAATAATTGAGTTTTGAAAATGCTCGCAGGGATCTGATGTGCATATCTGCAGTTTATGGATACATGTAAAAGACTCAGCATCAAGTGCAAGTGAACGGTCCCACAGGCCCGGAGTCGATCATGCAAATAGATTCGCTGCATAAATTTGTGACCAGAAAAGATATTCCACATGAAATGGCATGCAAGGAAGTGTCGAAAATATTGCATATTTAATAAGATTGGGTGAGGCAACAAACGCGGGTAAACGACATCTTAGTTGAAATCAAGAAAAAGAAATGGGCATGGGCCGGACATGTAATGAGGAGGGAAGATAACCGATGGTCACTAAGAGTTACGGACTGGATTCCAAGGGAAGGGAAGCGTAGGAGGGGGCGGCAGAAAGTTAGGTGGGCGGATGACATTAAGACGTTTGTAGGGACAACATGGCCACAATTAGTACATGACCGGGGTAGTTGGAGAAGTATGGGAGAGGCCTTTGCCCTGCAGTGGGCGTAACTAGGCTGATGATGATGATGATGAATAAAACGCTTACGCTATTAATATGTGGGTTGATGCACTCGTTATGCAAAACGGAAGTGATGCGTGCAGACAGGACACAAGAGTAGAGTATTTACAGGCAAACAACACGAGCGCCGCCCACTTCTCTACTCTTGTGTCCTGTCTGCACGCCTCACCTCTGTATTGCATAATGAATCCTTACCAACTAGCTCAGCTTTCTGTCGTTCTAAGTCTCGATGCACTAGATTTCGTCCGCATTAGGCACTCGCCTCTTGATTACTTCGTGGCACAGACATACTAGGCATCAGGCTGTTTTTCTGCTGTGGCCTTTGTAGAAGCGTAATTGTTTAAAGTGCAACAATTAAACAGATTCTTTGAGTTGCTTGTGGCTTCGCCAGTACAATTCCGGTGCCCTGGTCCGCCTGTCCAACAATTTCCTACTGAAGGGAAACCTGCAAATAAAAACACCGCTCCGCATGTAGAAAAATGCTCTACTGTGACGCTTCTCAAACGATTGTGATGCATCACAAGAGCTGTCTTATTGCATGATGTTCTGAACAAGAAGATATATTTGTTTACTTACATGTGAAGGTATATATGCCAGAGCAGTTCGGGGCTTCGGTGGCCCATAAGGCACGAATGTGCCATAGCGTCCGATGTCGACGCGCGATCGCGTGTCAAACCCAAACTATACGAAACTACTACGCGTCCAAAAAACAGATTCGAAACCGAAATTCGTGTCATCATTTATTGCAGTCACGGACTTATCGATCGCTTTCTGTAAACTTAATATTAACGCACCACCTTCATAAAGTCATCAGGTATGCGTTTTTAGATGACAAAGCATAAGGTGACCTGTACTTGTTTTCAGCTCTTTCAAAAGTAATTGCGCTGGCCACATTGACCAGTAGCAACAGGGCGGCGCACTAGAGGTTCCCACTTTTCCGGCGCAGCTTTTCCTCTAGAGTTGTTCTACTAACTCTATGCTTGTACGGTACGAAATAGCGACGCAAAAGCTCGCTCAGTTTTCGTCGGAGTCATCATCATCATCATCATCAGCAGCAGCAGCCTGGTTACGCCCACTGCAGGGCAAAGACCTCTCCCATACTTCTCCAACTACCCCGGTCATGTACTAATTGTGGCCATGTCGTCCCTGCGAACTTCTTAATCCCATCCGTCCACCTAACTTTCTGTCGCCCACTGCTACGCTTCCCTTCTCTTAGAATCCAGCCCGTAACCCTTAATGACCACCAGTTATCTTCCCTCATCATTACATGTCCTGTCCATGCCCATATCTTTTTCTTGATTTCAACTAAGATGTCATTAACACGTGTTGTTCCCTCACCCAATCTGCTCTTTTCTTAACGCTTTACGGTACATCTATCATTCAACTTTCCATAGCTCGTTGCGTCTTCGTCAATTTAAGTAGAACCCTTTTCGTAAGCCTCCAGGTTTCTGCCCCGTACGTGAGGCACAGCTGTTATACACTTTTCTCTTGAGGGATAATGGCAACCTGCTTTTCATGATCTGAGAATGCCTGCCAAACGCACCCCAGCCCATTCTTATTCTTTTGATTATTTCAGTCTCATGATCCGGATCCGTGGTCACTACCTGCCCTAAGTAGATGTATTCCCTTACCACTTCCAGTGCCTCGCTACCTATCGTAAACTGTTGTTCTCTACCGAGACTGTTAAGCATTACTTTAGTTTTCTGCAGATTAATTTCTATACCCACCCTTCTGCTTTGCCTCTCCAGATCAGTGAGCATGCATTGCAATTGTACCTCTAAGTTACTAAGCAAGGCAATATCATCAGCGAATCGCAAGTTACTATGGCATATTCATTAACTCTCATCCCCAATTCTTCCCAATCCAGGTCTCTGAATACCTCCTGCAAACACGCTCTGAATAGTATTGGAGAGATCGTATCTCCCTGCCTGCTCCTTTCTTTATCGGGATTTTGTTGCTTTCTTTATGGAGGACTACGGTGGCTGTGGAGCCGCTATATATCTTTCAGTATTTTAACGTACGGCTCGTCTACACCCTGATTCCGCAATTCCTCCATGACTGCTGAGGTTTCGACTGAATCAAACGCTTTCTCGTAATCAATGAAAGCTATATATAAAGGTTGGTTATATTCCGCACATTTTTCTATCACCTGATTGATAGGGTGAATATGGTCTATTGTTGAGTAGCCTTTACGGAATCCTGCCTGGTCCTTTGGTTGACAGAAGTCTAAGGGTTCCTGATTCTATTTGCTATTACCTTAGTAAATACTTTGTAGGCAACGGACAGTAAGCTGATTGGTCTATAATTTTCAAGTCTTTGGCGTCCCCTTTCTTATGGATTAGGATTATGTTAGCGTTCTTCCAAGGTCATGAGGCATTGCGTATACAGGGTGGCCAGTTTTCCTAGAACAAACTACCCACCATCCTTCAACAAATCTGCTGTTACCTGATCCTCCCCAGCTGCCTTCCCCGTTTGCATAGCTCCCAAGGCTTTCTTTACTTCTTCCGGTGTTACTTGTGGGATTTCAAATTCCTCTAGACTATTCTCTCTGGACTAGTCGCTGGTGCCACTGGTACTGTATAAATCTCTATAGAACTCCTCAGCTACCTGAACTATCTCATCCATATTAGTAATGATATTGCCGGCTTTGTCTCTTAACGCATACATTTGGGTCATTCCACGCCAAATCAACCAGCGTTTTTTCGACTATCACAGATATAGCTGAAGAAACTTCCACGTGTTTGTGGAATCATCCTCCACGTTTATTTTCCCTAGCAAAGTTTTTTTAGAATTTTGAGGACGATTTGTTTCTCCCGCCAAGCTGAGCTAGACGGCATCAATCAACATTTTTTCTCAAAGACACACTGTATGATACACTCATTGAAATTGAATTTATGGCAACCCAAAGATGCGATGTGACTGGAAAAAATTCATATTTTATAAATATTTGAATACTTCGATTGGTTCTGGCACTAGCAAAAGCGTGTAAAATTGCAAAGTTTGAGTTTTTTTCTCGGAACGTATTAAAACCTGGAAGTCACATATAAAATATATACCGGTGGCCCAGTTAACATAGTAGAGCTGAAAAATATTTAAAGTATCGAAGGTTTAGCAGTTCGCAAGGAAAAAAATTGTAAAGTTCCATATTTTGCAAAAAGCTCCATATTCAAGGTAAGAAAAGGTGCCTTGGTGGTCGGCCTAAAAATATACGCATTACATCATTAGATGGCTCTACGTGTCTACTATGCATGTGGGAAGTTCTAAAAAAGTATTTTTTTTAAACGCAAGAAATGATTGTTTAAAATTTTCACAACGTGGATTACGTAAAAAGCGTACATATATGAAGCGTAGCCGTCTTGCAAAGACATGTTGGCAACAAAGTGAGCCCAAGAAACTATTCAGCAAGGATCTTGTGGTTTTTTTATTGTATGCAAACCAAGACAAGCGATTTGCAACGCCCTATCCCTTACTTTTTTTTTCCGTGGCTATGAAAATTGGATGTCAACCGCATTTGAATACGTGAGCCTGAACATAGCCCGTATCACTTATATAGCCGAGCAGGTGTCGGCTGTCGAACAGCTTTAACACTTCTTGTCATCGACAAAGACGTGAATGCAACTTTTAGCTGAAAATAATGTAAAGACCTGGTTCCGTTAATTCACATAGCATTCGCAAACCTAGACGACAGTTCTACCTCCCGCTTAGATATTGCACTCTCCGGCACCCTAATTGGTTTTATATGTAAAAGGTTTTCACGTGCACAGTCGTACAGCTCAAACGGTGTCAAAATCTGCCTTGAGAAAGGCCTTTGTAAGCTTGCCTTGGCAGCCAACCGTTTCAAGGTGCCATCCACCCCATCACAGGCACTTTTTCCGGGTGATGTAGCAAAAAAAAAATTCCATGTAGCATCCAAAGTAAAATCTTCCTTTTGGTAGCAGAGGTTTGCAAAATTCTTTCTTTTCTTATACTGGGAAGCAGCCCCATCCGAAAAGTAGTGCACATGTTCTACCTGCGGCATGTCTACTTTAAGTTGATCGATCAGCACCTGCTGAAATGTCGAAACAGCGGCAGTCGTATGGTCGAGGCAGTCGGATATCACTACCTGTGATTGCACATGTGGTTCATCAGAAGAGTCCGTCGAGCGAGAGTAGACTACAATCGGGTGTACTGTTGCTTGAGAGTTGTCCCAGTATATTGACAGAGAAATCCATTATAACTATGGCTTCTGCAGGCGTGAGAGCGGTCTACAAATTGCGTAGGTGCCGAGCTTGGAGCTTGCTGACAAAGTGATGCGATATTAAGTCGCTTATCATCTCAAGGAGACGGCCTACGAATTCATTATAGGTAAATAAGATTGTTTGCAATCGGCAGCGCACTCCACTAGCCCACTGACGGACAGAAATACTTGCTGCCAAATCCCGGTTCAGTGCAGGAGAGCTCAATATCAGCAATTTGAGCGACGAATCTCCTGGGAAATTGCTGCATATATCAGTCATACAGCACTCATTCGTTATCTCACACACAGTCATCTGAAGGAGCGAATCGATTGTTTGTAAAATGCCCAAGGACTGCAGCTTCAATTTTACATTTTGGTGGTAAATGCAAACGCCAATGGAGTGCGTTCCCGGAGCACCGGCAAGTAAACAGTGGCGTGGCCTCAGGTAGGCGAACTTAGAAATGCCGCACTTCAGATCTGTGTTACTTTTCTTCCATTCCTCGTGCGCTTCCTTAAGATTCATTAGCAGCAATCTTTCTTGCTTTCCTCGGACGTCGTCTTTCTTGCCTGGAAGACCGGTTGTATGTTCATCCTCATAGAACTTTGTTATGCTTCTTATTGTTCTGTCGTCTAGTGGTCTATTTAACTTTGATGTAGGAGAGCCCAAAATTCCTCCCTGTTGCCTAATTTTCATAGCAATGCGGACTTGACTTTCCGATGCACCAAAATACTCAGCAATTTTTTTCGGGCCAATGCCAGAAGAGAAATTTTTTTCGACCGTTTTCTTTCTCGTGCAAATCGATCTCTCACGTCTTCAAGAAGCTTTTCATAGTCTTCCGCAAGTGCGGTGGTTGGTCCCAGTTCATAGGCTAGGGTACGCCTTGCACTTGAGCATCCTTGCTATCATCAGTGGGCAAGGTGCCACCTGCGACATCCGCTTCTTCCTCATGGCGCTTCCGTTTTCTGCTCGAGGTCCTTCCAGTCCCAGCTCGTGGTGCAGCACAGTTTGTTGAGGTGGATGCATTCCCTTCAAATGTAGGCTCGCATATTGTTTCACAATCTGCCAAGCTCTTATTGGCTGCGTCTAACTGCGACCGCATTTGGAAACACCTGACTTTACATTGTGGACAGAGTCTCGCCAGGAACCAGCCCAGAGAGGGCCAGAGATATGACCCACGTACCCCGACGGTTTGACCCATGGCCAGATAAAGGGTCCGAGCACATCTTTGACGCCGTGAACTTCTTAATATAGACGTAATAATGGTGTGCGTATACTGTTTCTAAACTGTCCTTGTCGTTTTTCGCACGCAATACCAGAAGACTAAGTTCACGTTCATCTAGGCTGTCAGTTCTAATCAGGAAGGTGTTTTTCACTTGTGTCGTCTTATGACAGTCTTTGGGTCCCAGTGAGAAGGGCAAAAGGTGTTCATCTGAAAATAGAAAATAAATTCACCGATTTCAAGGCGAAATTTTATTTATAAAGCTCTGCGTGAACGATGCGAGCGCTCTTTCTGCGTTTAATTTATACCTATGTGTAAATATTTCAATTTATGAATGTATGAAACATACCTTTCAAATGTGCAGGACTCTCTGGGGAAGTTAAGCGGTCGGGAAGTTCCATGTGCAATTGGAGGATGGTTTACCTGGCACACACCAAGCACAAGCCCCATTGCACTGAAGCGTGCGTCTGTTCGCAATGAAATGCAGATGATCACACCGTTTCCCTTTCGTCTGCGTTGCAGACGATGCTAGCTTTGTCGTCTAGACCCCAGGCCGCCAAGCCTGGGCGGCGGAGCACCAGAATCAGTGCTCTACGAAGCTCGACTCGCGTCGGAAAAAGGCCGGTGCTGACACAAAAATTCAAAAAATCATTTCTTGCGTTTAAAGAACAATACCTTTTTATAACTTCCCACATGCTTAGTAGACACGTAGGGCTATCTAATGATGTAATGCATATATATAAGGCACGTTTTCTTACCTTGAATATGGAGCTTTTTGCAAAAAAAATGAAAATTTACAATTTTTTTCCATGTCATCTGCTAAATATTCGATACTTTATATATTTCTCAGCAATACTATGTTAACTGGGCTACCAGTATATATTTTCTATGTGGCTTCCAGGTTTTTCTACGTTCCGAGAAAAAAACTGAAACTTTGCAATTTTACACGCTTTTGCTAGTGCCAGAACTAATCGAAGTATTCAAATGTTTATAAAATTGAAATTCTTGCAGTCACATCGCATCTTTGGGTTGCCATAAACGCAATTTGAAGGAGTGGATCATACAGTGTGTTTTTTGAGAAAAAAATGTTCATTGATTCCGTCTAGCTCAGCTTGGCAGGAAAAACAACACGTCTTCAAAATTCTAAAAAAAAAAAGATTGCAAGAAAAATAAACGTGGAGGATGAGTTTTGAACTCCAACAAACATGTGGAAATTCTTTCTGCTATATCTGTGATGGTCGAAAAAATGCTGGTTGATTTGGCGTGGAAGGAATGACCCATCTGATTCTTGCCAATTCCTAGTTTCTTCTTCACTGCTTTTAGGCTTCCTCCGTTCCTGAGAGGATGTTCATTCTGTCCATATTATACTTCCTTATGTCAGCTGTCTTACGCTTGTTGATTAACTTGGAAAGTTAATCGTCGGCCTATAGGGGTCCAAACCCAAACACGGTCACCGGGCTGTTACTCGACGAAGCGTCGTCGGAGGTTGTGGTGTCGGCTGTCATTTCATTTCATTTCATTTTATTTCCTTAAAGGCCCCATTGAAGGGGTATTACATAAGGGGTGGGTACATACATAAAAAATTGAAGGCCATATTTTTATTACAGGGTAAGATAATTTGTTACGGTGTTTAAAAATGTGCTAGGACAGGTTATGACTGTGATTTCGTTGGAAAGGCCGTTCCAGTCTGTTGCTGCACAAAAAAAGAATGAAGACGAAAAAGTGACAGTGCGTGTACGTGGGCGCGCGACTTGTTGTGGGTGACCGGTGCGGCTGGATATGCGTGCCGGGGGGAGAATGTATGGTGCTTTGCCAAGTGAGCTGTCGGTACGCTGCTGGTTCTTGATCCGTAGGCGGGCGAGCTGTCGGGCTTCTTCGGCACGCTGGAGATAGGTCGCGACGTCAAGATTCTCTTCGTCGGTGACGTGCGGCAGCATGGCGTCGAGCGCCGAGGTCGGGTTCCTGCCGTAAACCAGCTTAAACGACGTGATCTGTGTTGTTTCTTGCACCGCCATTTTGTAAGCAAAGGTTACGTACGGCAGGACTGCGTCCCACGCCTTGTGCTCGACGTCGACGTACATCGCTAGCATGTCGGCGAGGGTCTTGTTCAGGCGCTCCGTGAGAGCATTCGTCTGCGGGTGGTAGGCAGTTGTCCTCCTGTGGCTTGTATGGCTGTACTGCAGCATGGCTTGGGTGAGCTCTGCTGTGAACGCTGCTCCTCTGTCGGTGATGAGGACTTCTGGGGCACCATGTCGCAGCAGAATGTTCTCGACGAAAAATTTAGCCACTTCGGCTGCGCTGCCTTTCGGTAGAGCTTTAGTTTCAGCGAAGCGGGTGAGATAGTCCGTCGCTACGACGATCCACTTATTTCCGGATGTTGACGCCGGTAACGGTCCCAACAAATCCATCCCGATTTGCTGAAATGGTCGGCAAGGAGGTTTGATCGGCTGTAGTAATCCTGCTGGCCTTGTCAGTGGTGTCTTGCGTCGCTGACAGTCTCGGCATGTCTTCACCTATCGGGCGACGTCTGTGGTCAGACGCGGCCAGTAATACGTTTCCTGTATCCTCGACAGCGTTCGGGAGAATCCGAGGTGCCCAGCGGTTGGATCGTCATGTAGGGCGTACAGTACGTCTGGACGCAGCGCTGACGGAACAACAAGAAGGTAGCTGGCGCGGACTGGTGAGAAGTTCTTTACGAGCAGGTTGTTTTGTAATGTGAACGAAGACAATCCGCGCTTGAATGCCCTAGGTGCTACGTCGATGTTCCCTTCCAAATACTCGACGAGGCCTTTTAGCTCCGGGTCTGCTCGTTGCTGTTTAGTGAAGTCTTCTGCGCTTATTCTTCCGAGGAAGGCGTCGTCATCCTCGTCGTCTTCCGGCGGGGGATCGATGGG
The DNA here is from genome assembly GCF_023375885.2 of Dermacentor andersoni. NCBI lineage: Eukaryota > Metazoa > Arthropoda > Arachnida > Ixodida > Ixodidae > Dermacentor > Dermacentor andersoni. Next base: position 2,663,502 of record NC_092824.1, on the reverse strand, counting down.
GGTGCGTGATAGGCAGTCAGCGTCTGAGTGTTTTTGTCCGGACTTGTAGATTACCGTGACGTCATATTCTTGCAGTCTGAGGCTCCACCTCGTCAGCCGTCCTGAAGGGTCCTTTAAGTTAGCTAGCAAACACAACGCGTGATGGTCGCTGACGACTTCGCATGGCCTGCCATATAGGTAAGGGCGGAATTTCGCTGTAGCCGAAATGATGGCGAGGCATTCCTTTTCAGTCGTAGAATAATTGCCTTCCGTTTTTGACAGCGGCCGGCTAGCATACGATATCATCCGTTGAAGTCCTTCTTTCCTCTGGACTAGGACGGCACCGAGGCCTAGGCTACTGGCGTCAGTGTGGATTTCGGTATTGGCGTCCTCGTCGAAGTGTGCAAGTACCGGCGGCGACTGCATGCGTCGTTTGAGTTCTTGAAATGCTTCGGCCTGCGGCGTTTCCCACTTGAACTCGACATCACATTTGGTTAGATGTGTTAGCGGTTCCGCGATGCGTGAAAAGTCCTTGACAAAGCGCCTATAGTAGGCACACATGCCAAGAAATCTGCGCACTGCCTTCTTGTCGGTTGGCTGCGGGAACTTTGCGATGGCAGCTGTTTTCTGCGGGTCGGGGCGTACTCCGTATTTGCTGATGACGTGGCCTAGGAACAGAAGCTCATCGTAAGCGAAGCGGCACTTTTCTGGCTTCAGAGTGAGTCCTGATGATTTGATGGCCTCTAGTACTGTCGCAAGCAGCCTAAGGTGATCGTCGAAATTTCCGGCGATGACGACGACGTCATCCAAGTAAACAAGACAGGTCTGCCACTTCAATCCTGCTAACACCGTGTCCATGACACGCTGGAACGTGGCAGACGCCGAGCGCAGTCCGAATGGCATGACCTTGAACTCGTAGAGGCCGTCTGGCGTGATGAAGGCAGTCTTTTAAAAATTAAATTATGGGTTTTTACGTGCCAAAACCACTTTCTGATTATGAGGCACGCCGTAGTGGAGGACTCCGGAAATTTCGACCACCTGGGGTTCTTTAACGTGCACCTAAATCTAAGTACACGGGTGTTTTCGCATTTCGCCTCCATCGAAATGCGGCCGCCGTGGCCGGGATTCGATCCCGCGACCTTGTGCTCAGCAGCCTAACACCATAGCCACTGAGCAACCACGGCGGGTCGGCAGTCTTTTCGCGATCTCTCTCGTTGATCTATATTTGCCAGTAGCCAGACTTGAGGTCCATCGACGAGAAGTATTTAGCGTTGCAGAGCCGATCCAATGCGTCGTCTATCCGTGGAAGGGGGTATACGTCTTTCTTCGTGATCTTGTTCAGTCGACAATAATCGATTCAGAAACGTAGGGTTCCGTCCTTTTTCTTCACCAGGACAACAGGAGATGCCCACGGGCTTTTCTACGGTTGGATGCTGTCGTCGCGGAGCATTTCGTCGATTTGTTGCCTAATAGCTTCACGTTCTCGCGTCGAAACTCGGTTAGGGCTCTGGCGGAGTGGTTGAACGCATTCTTCGGTTATTATGCAATGCTTTGCAACTGGTGTTCGTCGAATCCTCGATGACGTCGAAAAGCAGTCCTTGTATCGTCGAAAAAGACTTCTGAGCTGTTGCTGCTTGCTCATGGGGAGACGGATTTACGGCGAAGTCTGGTTCGGGAACTATGGTCGTCGGGGTAGATGCGGCAGAACCGGGGATAACAAACGCATTACTGGTGATGGTGGTGACAACTTTATTAACAATCCGGCAAATTCGTGGCCTGGGCCTAGGCCGCCCCCGCGGAGGTCCGGAGATCCTGTCTCCTCGCCGCCTCACGGGCTTGCTGGATGGCCCATAGTTGATTTTCGAGGTTTGAGCTGCGCAACGCGGCCGTCCATTGCGCCGCAGCTTCATCTGGGGAAACTGCATTTTCTTTGCATATAATTTCACATTCCCAGAGAATGTGTCTAAGAAATGCGGGAGCCCTGCTGGATAACTTGCAGTTATCATCTGAGTAGATGTCCGGATATATCCTTCTGAGATGAACGGGGTTGGGGAAGGTCTTTGTTTGTAGCTGCCTCCAGTCTACCGCTTGGGCCCTGTCGAGTTTGGGGTTAGGGGGCGGATAAACCCGCCTTGAGTTTTGATAAAATTTTGTAATATCGCAGTATCTGGTCATTCTGTCCCTCTCTGTCCATGCCTCCGTTGGATTTCCGACCCCAAGAGAGGATCCTTCTTCGCGGGCGTGGAACGTGAGACCTCGCGCTACGCGGTGGACCTCCTCGTTGAGGTTGGGTACGGGGGTGTCGGGGGACGTGTGAGCCGGGAACCATATAATGTGTCGTTCCTCCGTCTCGTCGGAGGTGACATAGTTCGCGTTGGCTTTGAGTATAGCCTCAGCCTTCGGCGAAATTCTGCCTTGTGCATAGTTTCTGACCGCCGTCTGCGAGTCACTGAGTACGTATCTGCAACTGGGGTTAACGATGGCTAGGGCTATTCCGCTACCTCGGGGTTTTTTACACGTATGCTACAAGAACTGACCAATTGTTTTTCGGTATTGAGGACGGCCACTGCAAAAGCACGTCGATCCTCGTATTCTGCCGCGTCTACGTACAGCGCTTCCTTGTCCCTACCGAAGGCTTTGAGTAAAGCCTTGGCTCTACTCTCTCTTCGACCCTGATTGAATTCGGGGCTCATGTTCTTGGGTATATTAGCCACATGCAACTTTTCCCTGATCGCGCTTGGAAGGGATGTCTTGTCGCCGTGCTGCTTGTGATAACTTATACCGAGTTTGTCCAGGATGCTCCTGCCCGTTCGTGTCTTCGCTAGTCTTTCGAGTTGCGAGATTTGGTGTGCCTCAATTAACTCTTCAAGCGTGTTGTGGACGCCCAGCTGTAGCAGAAGTTCCGTGCTGGTGCTGTCTGGAAGGCCCAGTGCCATCTTGTGTGCTCTTCTAATGAGGGTGTTCAGTTTGGCATATTCGGCCGCGTACCAGTTGTGGTAGGCGGCCACATAGGTAATGTGGCTAATAACGAAAGAGTGTATGAGTCTGACGACGTTGGCCTCCCTCATACCCTGATGTCTGTTGGTGATTCTTCTGATGAGCCTCATCGTGTTCGTGATCTAATACCCCTGACACACGGGCAAAACCAAAGTCCTTTCCAGTAAACCCCTTTTGCTACTCTGAAGGACCCTTTGCAGAAAGGAGTTGCGACGATGACACACGGCACCGCACTGAACTTCTTTAGGTAGTTCCTCAGATGAACGCCGCAAGAAAAATAGCGCTGGCTGTTAAAGCCACAAAAGAGAAAACATTCTTAAAAAGCTGCGTATTTAATTACACTTAGCTACTGTAGAACCTGAAAATATATATTTTTTATTGTTGATGGCTAATAATGCTTATAGTCGTTTATTTTATTCGCGTTTTTGCGTTGTTAGCAGCCATTTAACTTGGTCCAGCAACTATGTGCAGCCGGTGTTTTGCTGTGCGTGCTGTTTATTCTGGTGATGCCCACGTTTCTGTCGTCCTTTTTCACGTCTTTGTCGTCCCTTCCTTTGTGCGCGCAGGCGTAGCGCGATTTATTCAATATTTTATTCCAACAATTGTCGTTTCTTCTGGGTATTTCCTGCGGGCGTTGATTGTGCAGTCTCCATCTCGCGACGTGAACACACCACATGCGCGCAGCAAACGACGACGACACTGCCGGTATTCAACATGGCGGCACTAGTGACGTTATGCGAGCGTTTGAGAGTATAGCTCGAGGAAATCTTCACTATTCGACAAATCGTATTACCGCTAACAATTAAAACATTTTCGCAAGGTAAAAAAATATACCTATGGGCACCGTAGTTGTGTGGCAGGTTTCCTTCTATTGACGAGTTGTGCACGCTGTGTGCGAGAGCAACTCCTTTTCCGCTCGAAAAGTAGTTGCGCGATCTCCTTTCCCGAAAAGGAACTTTGCCGTAAAGGAGGTACTCCTTTGTCGTGTGTCACTGCACTTGAATGCCTTTCCGGTAGATGTCCCCTTACCTAAAGGACTTTAGAGTGCCCGTGTGTCAGGGGTATTAATCTCCAAATGCCTGACCATTTCTCCGTTGTTGCCGTTCGATTCTATGATGAGTCCGAGCACCTTAATCTGCTTCACCCTGCTTATTTCTTGTCCGTCTTTGGTGCGTATGCAAATTTCTTCGTGTGCAGCATGCTGGATGTAAGCCTTGGGGGGTCTTCCCCTAAGCGTCGGGCGGTAGAGGAGGAGTTCCGATTTTTCTGGCGAGCAGACGAGACCGGTTCCGACTAGGTACTCTTCCACCACCTCGACCGCGGTCTGTAATCGCTGTTCGATTTCTCCGTCGCTTCCCTCGGACACCCAGATCGTAACGTCATCCGCGTATATTGTGTGATGCAATCCCTCGATGGCGTTGAGGCGCTCGGGTAGGCCGATCATAATGAGATTAAAGAGCATCAGTGAGATGACCGAGCCTTGCGGGGTGCCGACGCTGCCTATGTTCCTGTCTTCGGATGCGAGTTTGCCCATCGTTAAGGAGACTTTCCTGCTTGTGAGGAAATTCTGAACATAGCTGTACGCTCGGTTTCCTAGATTGAGTGCGGCAATGCTGCGTAGTATGGCTGCGTGAGCTGCATTGTCGAAGGCTTTCTTGAGGTCTAATCCTAGAATGGCCGTGGTACCTCTTGTCTTGTTGTCGAGTATCGGGTGCTTGACTTGCAACATTGCATCCTGCGTGGAGAGATGAGCTCGACACCCGAGCATGGTGTCTGGATACGCTTCCACGTCGTCCAAGTGTGCGTTGATCCGGGTGAGGAAGGCGTGCTCCATCAACTTGCCGACGCACGACGTAAGGGATATTGGTCGAAGGTTGGCCAGATCTGGGGGTTTCCCTGGTTTGGGGATGAGCACCATTTTTGCTCTTTTCCACTGGTCGGGGATGCATCCTCGGGTCCAGCAATTGTTAATGTACTTGGTCAGTTCGGAGATGGTCTCGTTGTCCAAGTTACGAAGGGTCTTATTAGTTACGCCGTCCGGTCCCGGGGCCGACTTGGTGTTGAGCTTTTGCAAAGCGGCCCGGATTTCCGCCTCGCCAAAGTCTCTGTCCAGAGAGAAATTGGGATTTCCCGTGTATTCTCCGTCTTGAATAGTCGGGCTGTGCGGGGCGTATCTGTCGCAGAGTTCGGAAAGGATTTCTTCCTCGCCCTTGGTGTGTGTGTGTATTAGCTTGCGCATGGTTTCCCTATGTGTTGCCTTGGTCTTGGTCGGGTCTAGCATGTGTCGGAGCAGACTCCATGTGTGACCGGTGTCAATCCGTCCGTCCATCTCGTTGCAGATCTCATCCCATTGTTGTTTACTAAGAGTTTTGCAGTGTTCTTCTATTTGTTTGTTGAGTAACGCTATGCGTTTCCTCAACTTCCTATTGTGTCTTTGTTTCTGCCACCTGGCTTGAAGCGATCGTTTGGCCTCCCACATGTGCACCAGGCGGCTGTCAATCTTCTCGACGGGAAGTTCTGGCATCACGGTCTTTGTTACTTCATTGACGTCAGCCATCACTTTTTCGGCCCATTGTTGAATGTCTGTGATGGGCTCGTGCGTCATTCCGGCTCGATTCTTGCGGAACTGGTCCCAGTCCGTCCATTTGAAGGTTTTGTTGGGGTCGACCTTTAAATTCTCCAATAATTTCGTTTCGAGAATTCTGTGATCACTACCAAGGTCTTCGAATGTGTTATTACAACTCGCTCCTCTTGCGTTCTTCACTAATGTTAGATCGGGCATGGTGTCTCTTGTCAGCCCTGTTCCCATTCTGGTGGGGGAGCTGGGGTCGGTGATGAGGGTCAGGCCTGTTTCCTGTATATCCTGCCATAAAGCCTTGCCTTTGGCTCTCGTATAGGCATAGCCCCACGCTCCGTGCGGGGCGTTAAAATCTCCCCCGATTAGTAGAGGATGGGAGCCCGCAATGTCGGTGGCCCTCCTAAAAAGGGTTAGAAAGCGCTGTCGTATGTGCGCTGGCTTGCTGTATAGATGGAGTATAAACGTGCTGCATTGGCTCCTGCTTTTAGGTATAATTTCTACGAATACTTGTTCAATCTGCGCTACCTTAATGTCGTGACGAACGACCACTAAGCCTTTCCTGACCAAAGTAGTTACCGCTTGGTTCTCCCCGGATGGGGGACCGATGGCTTGGTAACCGGGTAGTTTTGCTAATTCGTGTGTCTCTTGTAGCATTATCACATCGGGTTTCGATTTGATTTTAAGGTGTTGTAGCAGGGCCGCTTTTCTTGCGGCGTAACTCCTGCAATTCCACTGCCATATCGTCAGCGCGCCTCTTTTACCGTGCTTGCCTATTTTGGTCTGGTCGTGGGGTGGAGGTCTGAACGACCCCAGTTGCTCCTGCGGTGTTTACAGGGGTGTCGTGGAATTGATTAGATGCGACCCACGTTATGGGGGCCGCTGCGGTGGTAACTGGCTGCAGCTTGGCTACTCTAAGACTTAGGTTGCTTTCGAATGTTGCTTTCGAATTTGTCAAGTCTCGACATTATGGTCGAGACCGCCAGCGTGAGGTTGCCGACGGCTTCCGCTTGTTCTTTCAGTACATTTTGCATTTCTGTTAATTTCTGCCCTAGGTCTGCCAGTTGTGACCCGGTTTGTTGCCTAATAGCTTCACGTTCTCGCGTCGAAACTCGGTTAGGGCTCTGGCGGAGTGGTTGAACGCATTCTTCGGTTATTATGCAATGCTTTGCAACTGGTGTTTGTCGAATCCTCGATGACGTCGAAAAGCAGTCCTTGTATCGTCGGAGAAGACTTCTGAGCTGTTGCTGCTTGCTCATGGGGAGACTTGGATTTACGGCGAAGTCTGGTTCGGGAACTATGGTCGTCGAGGTAGATGCGGCAGAACCGGAGATAACAAACGCATTACTGGTTTCCAGAATTTCCTCGGTGTACGCGATCGTAGTGCCCTTGTTGACTTGTTTGAACTCCTGGCTGAAATTTGTCAGCAACACTTTAGTTTTTCCTTCGTGCAGTCGAGCGATCCCTCTTGCGACGCAAACTTCATGGCCTAGGAGTAGACGTTGGTCACCCTGGATCATACCTTCTACGTCGGCAGGTGTTTTGGTGCCGACGGAAATGACAATGCTGGTGCGAGGCGGGATGCTGACTTGACTTTTTAGCACGCTTAAAGCATGGTGACTACGAGAGCTCTCCGGCGGTATCGCTCGATCTTCCGGCAGCGTTATCGACATAGACTTGAGGTCGATGATTGCGCCGTGTTAGTTGAGGAAGTCCATGCCGAGAATGACGTCTCGTGAACACTGTTGGATGATAACGAAGGTGGCAGGGTAAGTCCGGTCATGAACGGTAATTCTTGCCGTGCAGATTCCAATCGGCGTAAAGAGGTGTCTTCCAGCGGTACGAATTTGAGGAGCCTCCCATGCAGTCTTAACCTTCTTCAACTGGGCAGCGATGCGTCCACTCATGACGGAGTAATCGGCCTCTGTGTCGACTGAGGCGGTGACTGCGTGGCCGTCGAGAAGCACGTCGAGAAGCACGTCGAGGTCGGTGGTTCTTTGTCTTCCGTTACAGTTAGGTCTTGGTGTCGGATCACGGCTGTGTCGCATTGACCTGTGGCTGGTATGGGACGTCGTCAGGTCGTCTTTCGTCGGCGTATTCTTTGCTTCCACACTTCGTCGGGACGGCGGCGTGTCGTTATGTCCTCGAGGTAGTGTCGGCGGCGGAGGATCTTCGTCAGTTCGACGAACAGAAACCGAACCTACATCGGTTGCTGCTTTTAGTTTTCCAGATATGGGCTCGCTGACCGGCCCCGGGCTGGGCCAGTGTATGGACGGCGCTGCGGCGACAGGTAGCGGCCTGGTGACGGCGAACGGGACGGCCATCGAGAGCTCCACTAAGTAACGGCGAGGTAGTCGGAGATGTCACGAGGGCGTTCACCTTCCCTCGGGCGCTGTGCGTTGAAGGCGAAGCCTCGCAATCACAGGTCGCGGTATGGGCATCGGCGGTACACATGGCCGGCTTCGCCGCAGAGGTAGCAGAGCGGGCAGTGGTCGGGGGCGCGCCAAATATCCGTCTTCCTCGCGTAGGTGCGCTTGGCGACAGGTGGCCGTGCTGGCGGCGGCGGCGGCGGACGACAGAATTGCGGCGTTACAGGGCCCTGGCGCGGTCGCGGAGGGGGACCTTGACTGCGTGCGGCGGTGGCGTAGGTCATCGCTTCTGGCTGGGGATGCGGTAATTGAGGTTGCACCTCAGGAACTCCCAGCGATTGCTGAACCTCATCTTTCACGATGTCAGCGATCGAAGCTACTTGAGGCTGCGACGAAAGCAAGACCTTGCGCAGTTCTTCGCGCACAATGGCCCTGATGGTCTCTTGGAGATCAACGGAGCCCAGCACTTGGATAGCGCACTGAGGTGTGAGCACTTGGCGGTTATTTTGCCTAGTGCGCATTTCTAAAGTTTTCTCAATCGTCGTAACCTCTGTCAGGAACTCAGCTACGGTCTTCGGTCGGTTTCGGATTAGTCCGGCGAAAAGTTCTTGCTTTACGCCTCGCATCAAGAAATGTACTTTTTTCTCTTCGGACATTTCCGGGTCGGCGTGCCGGAAAATACGGGTCATCTCTTCTGTGAAGATGGCGGTGGTCTCATTGGGTAGTTGGCCTCGGGTTTCCAGCATAACTTCGGCTCTTTCTTTTCGGACAACGCTCGTGAACGTCCTCAGGAAGTTACTGCGGAACAGGTCCCATGTTACAAGGGTGAACTCCCGGTTCTCGAACCAAGTCCTCGCGGCATCTTTCAAGGAGAAGTACACATGTCGTAGCTTATCCTCAGATGTCCAGTTGTTAAAGGTCGAGATCCTTTCGAAGGTTTCGAGCCAGGTTTTCTGATCCTCCGACGTAGCTCCACGGAAGGTAGGGGGCTCTCTGGTTTGTTGAAGTACGGGAGGCGCTCTGTCCCGTCTCCTTCCTTGTGTCGTGTGTGTTTTCGCGCCTAGTACCCAAGATGAATATTGACCAACTCGCCCAACAAGATGTCCTTTTATGTTGGAGTACGATGGGTGACACTGGGGCTGCTATTGTGGTTGGTCAGCACAATGCGTTGGCGGGCTAGTTGGTGCGGATCCATAAATACTTCGTTTAGCGCAAAACAACGGACGCGTTGTCCGTGCCTTAGCGCCTTGTCCTGTCGCCTTTCTTGTGTCCGTTGTTTTGCGCTAAACGAAGTAATTGTGGTTGTCTTGGCCACAATCTTATTGGTCTTCTCAGGTAGAAGTCCTTGCTCCGGGGGCAGCTGTTGTAGATGACGGCTTGCTCGATGGTCCGGGACTACGTTGGTGCTCTCTTTGCGGTCCGGGCTTGGATCACGGCTTGTCGGGGGCGTCCGGTACATGGACGAAAAGCACCTCCACCAGATGTCACGTGGTAGTGACGTTAAAGAACACAGTAGCAATACTGTGAAAGACAAAACTAGCTTTTATTGGGCGAACCTTCGCCCACAAAGACAGGCTACACTTAAAGCACAACGATAGCGGCGAACACAGTCGGTGATCGTCGAAAATCTGATCAGCAGGTCAAGCGCGTCGGCTTTTATACAGCAGTCGTCGAATGTTCCAGACTAATCGTTGGGACGTGCGTGCCTTCCACAACGTTCTACACTATTCGCGCCGCGCATACATGCAATCAGATTACACAAGTTGCGGGGAAAGACAGCGGATGGAACCACCGATAACATTCCAGAAACTTCTTTTACATGCAGGCGCGTCCTGCGCTGTGCGATAACATTTGTTAGGTGGTGAGCAGTGGTCGCCCGATAAAGATAAAGTACACTTGTCAATATAATGCTCCGCACCTTTGTCCCACCGCCACACAATCCAGCGTTCACAACTGCTGCATTTAGTAGGTGGAAGAACATTCTCAAGTAGCCCCTTTTGTTCCGGACGTCATTTCTGTACCTTGCAATCAAGGAATCCATGAGGTCGACACCTCTCATGTGTTTGTTGTAAACTTCCATGGAGTACGGCCTAGTGACATCCATTACTTTGCTCTCTTTTCTGTTGTACCTTGTCGTAGTGCCTTCGGGCTGCCGTCCTGCATAGCTGGAAACAACGTGAACATGTGAGTTGTCCAGCCACCTTGTCGCTCTGATGTTGTCTGCTGAGGTGGAAATTGATGGTCTTCCCCTTCCGTCCGCTTTGAGCTCCTTCAAGTGCTTTAGCTTTTTATCCGCTCCTTGCAGACGGTTTGCACGGCATGTCCCAACAAACATTATTCCATCCTCTCTGAGTTTTCGGACGAGGGCCATAGATGTGAAGTTATCGGCATAAAGTTTATGATTTTTCTCTTCAAGTCCCTCGGACATCCTGATGACAACGTCTCCGTCCATACCAAATTCACTTGAAACTTTGGCTCGCCCACCAGTTGCCCCTTGGTATACCTCAAAGCGATAAATGTAGCCAGACACTCCTGCTCTCACCCACACCTTAAAGCCCCAGCGCTTCGGCTTACTTGGGAGGTATTGCTTTATGAAGGAGCGCCCCTTGAATGGAATCACCATCTCGTCTACGGATTGGTATTCCTCAGAATCAACTGCCGAGCAAAATGCTTCGTTGAGTGCATCAATGACTTGCCTCATCCCAGCCACGCGGTCATTCTGGTAGCGTAGAGTGTTGGTCCTATTTTTGAAGTGAAGGAATCTACGAATATCCTCAAAACGGTTTACAGGCATTGAATCGGCGACAATGTCCATTCCAAGGCCGGATTCTGTGGACCAGTAATTCCTGATTCTTGGGTATTTGATGTAAGTCATTACCAAGCACAGGCCAAGAAAAACTTTCTGCTCTGGCAAAGTGAATTGTAGGTTATCTTTGCCTTTTTGCACTGCATACAAATTTGTTTGAAAAACAATGTGCTCCAGCAATGAGTCTGGAAATTCAGCGAGGAAGTAGTCAATCGGAAGTGTGCCGTGCACGTTGACCCTATGCTCACGAAGAAAATCACGAGGCTTTCCTGCATAGTCGTTGTCTTTGTCGGCTATCCATACTGTGCTGTCCGTTCTCGCGGCAGATGTCTTCGAGGGGGCCCTTGCAGCGCCGTTAGCACGCACAGGCTCACGGTCATCGCTCTCTTCTTCTGAGCTGCTTGAAGTGTCAAGGTCGGTGAGCAGTTGCTCCCAATCATCCACCTTGGAATCGTCATCAGAGTCAGATGAGAGGTGCAAAAGAGCATCGATTTCCTCTCTGGACAGTCCTCGCTTTGAAGACATCTTGAAGAAGTATCGTTTTTCCCACGGTCTATGAAAATGCGGAACTTATACACACCCAAAAACTCCCGCAAAAGCTGCCTCAACCGCGCAGCAAAAGAGCGGGAAAATACACGCGCTTTCAGCCCAGGTGTGGCTTTCTGCGGGTACATTTTTGTTCTCGGTCGCGCTGCAGGTAAGGCTACACTAGAGTTACTGTATATGCTACGAAAGGTAGCAGAGTTGCGCGTCTGTTTTATCACGCCGCTAGCACCTCTATTGGCAGAACGTCATCACGTGGCAGTCAAGCAACCGTGCATTGCGGAGAAGCCGATGCGTGGGCCAATTTTCGTATTTCCCGACGCCGCCGCTTCAGCGAACTGGATTGACACAAGTTATCGCCAGTCAAATTCAAAGCGAATCCGGCCGACCTTGGCGTTCGTTGTTCGCGTGCACGCTAGCTGCGGAGCAACACAACGTGCGCAGCGCATCTCACAGTTGGTTCATCGCAGTGTCCTCGCAGTCCCATCATAATGATATATTGACCGGGTGCTCTGCTCCCAACTGCACGAATCGCTCTGAAAGCGGAAAAGCTTTTTATTCGATCTCATTCAATCACATGCACCACACGGCTTTCACAGAACTGTCATAAAAAAGCCAGCTCACATTTTCATGATAATGCACTGCTTGGGTTGTTGTTTCTGAACATAAAAGAGGTTACACTACCAAGTAAAGATAATTAATCTACTACTGCTTACGTGAAGCAGGATGCAAGAGGAATTAATGTCGCTATTTAGCATACGGTAAGGGCCCAACTGTGTTTTGCATTATTACCCGTAATGTAGCTATGTCAATGCTGTGAGAGAAAAACTTTCACTACACTCCTACACAAGGTTATTTTTGGAATCTCTGCAGTGAAAAGGCACATAACTAAGTGGCACTTGCAGGTGTGGCTGATATCCAGTGCCTGCTAGTAGGTGGGTACGTTTCTACAGCAAATTTAATGGGGTACCAGAGTCGAAATACTAATGGTTGGTCATCGATTCACCAGTAACATCTAAGACTGCCTACACGTTGAGAGCTTTGGCACATAAGCAGGTATGCCTATAGCAAAACCCAGTATCCAGTGTCCGGTGCAGTGCCAGATTATGGGCCCATTGTCGCCCGCTGGATGCTGGGGCGCTGGGCAGGCGTGGCGTACTGGGAGGCGCTGGGTACTGGTGCGAAAAACAGCTCTAGGGTGTTAAATACGCGGTGCCTGGACACCGTATATAATGTTTTTGAGAACAGAAATCAACAGAGAGCGTTTTGGTGCAATAAAAAAAAACGTAAAAATAAACAAGCTCCGACCAGGATTCGATCGTTGGACCTACAAATACCAAGCCCGGTACTTTACCACTACGCCACGCCAATTTTTTTTCTTTATTACCGACATGGCAACATACAAAACGAGATATTTTAACAATACACAACAGTCACGACAAAATCTCTGCCATTGGTTGGCGGTCGCAGGGCTAAAAACGCTTAAAATTCGCTAGCTCAGTCATCGCACTAAGCCATGTTGGTTTTTCTTTTGGCAAATTATACATTTCCTTAACATATTAAGGAAATGCTTTCAATGAAGTATTCTCTAACAGGCCGGGCGTTTATTTCGGCATGTCTCACGACCATTCTAGTTTTCCATAAACTATGTAAGGACACCAGCATGAACATGTCATAGGGTACTTTGTCTTCATTTAGAGTAGGCAAGAAACAAATCCCATATGGTGTAATCGGCAAGTCCTTCTTTAGCGTTCTCTGTAAGATGTCCCAATGGAACACAGCATCCCAGCAGTAAAAAAAAAAAAAATGTGTTCTACTGTTTCGGGTTTCCGGCATAGTAAACAGTTGACGCCCCAAGGCACGGAAAGTTATTTTTCATCTAGCCACGGTTTCACATGTAAAGTATTGGTGTGGAGCTGGAAAAAAAGGACTTTACCGACGGGCGTACTGACATTCGTTTCTCTTTTCAGTACGTCCTTTTCAGGTCCAATGCAGAACATCGAGCGATACAATGGCACCGGCAACATTGTGTCTACCAGGTCCTTATATAAGCGCTTTCGTGGTACCCTACTTAAGTATTCCACGGAAAACCGAACCTTTAACAGCTGAAAAGCGAAGACTACCTCATTTAGGAAACCACGCGCTCTGCCTTGACTGCACCGATGTGACGATACAATGAATTCAGGTATAGCTTCGCTCAGCCTTGTTTCAAACATAGTTAATAAAAATGGGTCATTTTGGTCCCGTAAGTAAACAAACCTCGACACAATCTGCCTAATGAACAAATGTGCCAGACCTAATCCTCCATTTTTAACTGAACGAAAGAGATTAGTGCGACTGGTGCGCTCCCAGCTTGAACCCCTGTTGGAATCTCAGCGCTGACACCCGTTGTTGCAAATGGGTCGCAAGCCCCAAGGGTAGCGTTGGCCTGGCGGCCTGGGGCACAACTGGAAGCATCCGAAGGTCCTGGCAAAGCATGAGTCGACTGCTAACAGAACAACTTGTTTATTCTAGCATCGCAAAAGAGCGGGCGGTCAGGTCGACCGAAGTGGAGAGACGGGAGAGCACGTAACTCAACGGAAGAAATCGGAGCCTCTCTCCTGGCGTCCGGGGGCAGCTGCTTTTATACTCTCGCCGTCGCGGGCAAGAAGGAACGTCTCTGGATGAGGCCACGTGATGGCGGCGCTCGGGCACGTTGAGGCTAGAAGGTGACGCATCCGCCGGGCCGGCGCCGGTCAGACCTCCTCGCTTCACACTTGGGGAGCTCCTCTCCCCGGCTGCCGCGTCTTGACAAGCGTGGGCACCAACATGCACACACACACACACGCACACGCGAATACACGGGGCATTGAAACATGTCTGGACGCCCTTGGCGGGGAGGCGTTGCGGCAGCGCTGAACGGGCCAAAATGTCCGCCGCTTTGAACGAAGCCCCGGCGTCCGTTGCATCCGCGCCGGCTATACCGCGCGTCGTAGGCGAAACGTAACACCCCATACAAACACTGCGAGTACTCTGTGTGAGCGTTGTATGTTAGCCCTTGACATGCACAACGCTTGGAGCACGTAAGAAATTTTGGCACCGGCAAACAGGTTGCACACTGTCGCACGAGCAAACATAGAGAAATTGCGGCCTCCCCATTTAAGTGTACATTCACGAACCCTTTCAGTTTCGGCATTCCAGTAATCAACGGCATCACGGTAATGCTCAAGCGGCACCCCTAGGTACTTTGCCGGCGTGACTGTCCAGCGGATATTTGCAAACGTACTCGGATGGTCTTCCCAGTTGCCGATCCATACCCCTAGGGATTTATCGAAGTTGATAGCACTGTTTGTCATTCTGCAGTATGATAAAGCCTCTGCGACCGTGATTTCGATGCTTTCTTTATCCCGACAAAACAACACCATATCATCCGCGTATACCAGCACTTTCACTTCAGCGGACTGCACTCTGAAACCCGATATTCTATTGTCATTCTTGGTTTTCCTACAAAGCGGCTCTAGGTAAATTGCTAATAAAAGGGGCGACAAACCACAACCCTGGCGCACAAATGACCGGACGCTAAAGCTTTTGGTAGCCTCCTTGTTTATAATGAGGCTGGCGGTACAGTCTTGATAGCACATCTTTACCCCATCTAAGATAAAATCCCCTACCTTTAGGTGTTCTAGAATACTGGAAAGAATTTTATGGGCCACACGGTCGAAACCCTTCTGCATATCTAACTGTAACATGGCACAGTGTTCACCTAGGTCGTTGCAGTATTCTAAAATGCTTCTGGCAATGTTAATGTTTTTGTAGATAGACCTTCCTTTACTGCCGCATGTTCGATGCGACCCTACTATGCTGGTCACCACTCCCTGTAATCGCTTTCCGAGCACTCTTGTAAATATCTTATAGTCTACATTCATTAGTGATATCGGCCGCTAAGCGTCGAGAGCTAACAATTTTTCTGGGTTCTCTGATTTCGGTATTAGAACTACGTGCGATGTCCGAAAAGATGTAGGAACCTGTTTTTGTGCATAGGCCTCCTTAAACAACCGTAACAGGATCTCACTGACATCACTTTTGAAGGCTTTATAAAAGGCCGCTCCGAGTCCATCAGGTCCCGGGGACTTGCCTACTACTAAATCATCTATGGCTCCTTCCACTTCGGTGATGCTCAGAGGCCACTGCAGACGCTTTTGAATGTCTTCCTCTAATTGCGGCATGTTTGACAAAAAGTGGGTCTTGAATTCTTCTGTGACGTCTTTAACAGTGCCGAATAATTTGCTATAATGAGCAAGAAACGCCTCTTCAATTTTTTAAGGTTGGCTCGTGATCTCGTTCTCGTATTGAATCATTCTGATTTCATTTCGCCTCGCGTATGCCTTTTCTTCAGATAAGGCTCGTTTAGTCGGTGTCTCACCTATCCAAACCCTTTCAGCTCGTGCCCTTATAACTGCTCCTTTGAACTTCTCTTCTTCGATAAGCTCAAGCTGGCTTTCCAGTTCTTTTATTTCTTTTGTTCGGCTCCCAGGTCTCTCGCCTTCCACGGTGTACAAGCTCACGTTGCATTTCATTTTCTTCTTTCCTTTTAATAAATTTCTCTTTAGTGCTTCTTCAATAGCACTGATCTTTACTCCTTGTTTAAAGTTCTCCCACAATTCTAGCACTTGCCATCTTCGGCCTCGATCAAATTATCTAACTTTTCTTTCACGCTTTCACAAAAGAATTCGTTCATTAACAGCCCATCGTTAAACTTCCACAACTTCCAGTTAAATCTCGGTTTTCTTTCTTTGGTACCTACACTAAAGGTTACAAGGCTATGATCGCTGAACGAGACGTGTTTCACACTACGGCTGCCGCACATCGGAACAAGCTCGAGTGCGACATACCCTGTATCTAGCCTTGCGTGACTTTGCCCTTGAAAATGTGTGAATGCAGGCGTGCCGGTAGTACACAGGAAATGACCGACGTCATCCAGGTTAGATTCTTGCACTAGCCTGTTTAAAAGTAAAGCACTTTTGTCACGCACTGGAAGGTTTTTCACTCGATCAGCCGCGAAACATGCACAATTAAAATCTCCTAGCAATACGACTTTTCACTACGCCACGCCAGGAACCGAACGGCGGCGTATAATTTTCCACGTCAAGGACTGAGAAGCAGTTTTAGTTTCACAGAGATAAGTCGCTCAGTCATGGTAGATGCGCTATCGCCCAGCAACTAAAACTCACGCCTGTTCCACAAAGAAAATTTTGCTGTCCATATTCAGTAGCATGCTTGGAAGTGCCACAACACCGATTTTCACTTGCGATTGGCATTTTAACTTCGAAAAAAGTCCTAAATGAACCGCCGACCCGGGACGATGTATGGGCTGTTACTACCGATTTGGATAGCTGTTTCTTGTTGTTCACGTGAAGGATATGCAACGTTTTCTTAGTTCAGTGGCGCCTTTCAGTCGACACGTCTGTCTATTCATATAGGTAGTGACTACAGTGACGGGGCCAGGTACTTTAACATCTACACTACAGTGACGGGGCCCGGTACTTTAACATCTGCACTGCAGAGACGGGGTCCGGCTTTTTAACCACATTGACATATGACAAAAATACGAACATATTTATGGACATGTTGATATAAGAACGGTAATCGAGGTCCCATGACCATGATCGTATATGACAAAAGGTGGAGAATAGCGTTTTTGTGGAACAGGGAGATACGAGAATTTAATCACATTGACATATGACAAAATACGAACATATATATGGACATGTTGATATAAGAACGATAATCGAGGTCCCATGACCATGATCGTATATAACAAAAGATGGAGAATAGCGTTTTTGCGATTTCGCTAAGTTTCATATTTGGGGCCCTCTTGCATACACGATACATTTTTGTTGCGCATGAATATTTTCTCAGCGATCAGTGATCGAATCTCCATACATCTTGCTGAAAATTGGGCTGGAAAGTGGCTTCTTTGTAGCGCGTAGCTCGTGCAGAAATGTTTAGGAATTTTTCCCAGAATAAGAAGACAACAAAAGAAATATTTCTTAGTGTTTGAAACAATACAAGTTGTTAGGCTTACATGAGAAAATACTCAAGCATGACAAAAAAAATTTTGCACGCTGGAGGGCCTCAGACTTGGAACTTTGCGAAATCGCAAAAGTAGCATGCTCCATTTCTTGTCATATCAAACGTTTTCCCCCCAAAAAACTAGAGCGTTTCATGCAGAGCTAAGGGTTATCCTTTGTGTCAACATATTCGCCCATCGCATATAAAATTCTATAGAAAAAAATGGCAATGGGGCATTGCTTAGCGTCATCTTAACCCGCCCATAGTGAAAAAACTTTGCATAATTTCGAAAATTTCACACAATTCCGACAAAACCATGCCTTACTTTTTGGCGTAGATGTGACAGACACACATCTAAAGTGCAGCCACTTCAAGCATGCGTCACACCCAATAGCGTAATCATGAACCCTTTGCCGACATGCACTACATGTCCACAAACTATGATTACGCTTCTGAGTAATTGTTGCAGTGAGCGCGGCCCACCCATCATCGGTGAAATAGTTGCGGATTTCACCTATCTCAACTCTGCCGTCCAGAACTGCTGAAGGAGCTTCCTCAGGGGCGACTTCAATTTCTTTTTCACCAATCTTGTGTCCCCTGATAGCCTTTAGAGACATGGAACAACATACCCTCCAAAAAAAGCACAAAATTTCGGCAAAGCACTACAATCATATTTATTAGCTATAAACAACTGATTGGTGCCTGTATTCTTGCTTGGCGTTCTCTTCTTTGCGGTTTGATAATTTATGTAACTGATGATAATTTTTATGCATGCTGTAAAAAATGCTTTTTTTTCTGTTTTTAACGTGCTAATGTGTTGCATTCATTCGCTGCATTGATCCCCGTTTGCTTTTACCGAATGTGTATTATATTTCGCATCCGGACCCGTCCACTAGCCTGCGGCTATTGGGTCCAAAAGCAGTCTTTTACGTATGCACTGTAACACCTATGATGATGATAATAAAGAAAGAAAGAAAGAAGGTTTACTGGAATGGAAAGGGAACGTTAAAAAAGCGCATTAACAAAAAGGCATGGCATATGTTGAGGCCTGTGTAGCACCAGACAATGAATACTGTACTGGATTAAGAAAAAGAAGCAGCGGGTAATTGCTCGCTTAAAAGACCGATAAGCAACCAGTGCGATGCTACTTGAGAAATAATGATATTGAAGCTTCGAAGACTTAGATGAAAAGAAAAAGAAAACACTGAATCATCGCGACGGCACAGCACAAGTCGCCGTATAGACGCCGAAGTCGCTAGCTATAACTAAATATTTTTGAACAGCTCTGATAGTGTACGTGCAACAATGATTGCTTGCGTACGGTCAAATGCTCATATACTGCGCCATAAAGCTCACGGCACGGTGCGAAAACGCTCTCACAGCGAAAGCGAAACATTGTGCGCGGACATGCATGCAGACGCGCAGTCGGTCACAGCGAACCCGTGCGATCGCTACACTGAAGCTTTATTCTGTGATGGTCCATTTGGTTACACAGACGGCCCACTATAAGAACATATTTCACATAGTTTTCTCTCAGTGATTGCTACCTTTAACGCAAGAAACCGGTTCGGGGGAATCGATCGCAGCGACCGCGCGGAGTGTCCCAGCTTACCGTACGTAGTATGGTAAAGAGATAGCGTTTGTAAACCATTTTGTGCCTTCTGTTTGTCCAAGATTATTATTTTAAAGGTAAGATGCTTCTGTCATTTCGAGAGTACTTGCAAAAATGTCCAGGAGAGCTCCCGCGTAGCATGTTTATTTAGCGCTGATAGCCGAACCTATGCGGAGCGCGCCGCGTTATCCCTCAGACTACGCAAGTGAAGCGCTTAATCCTCGCCCCCAATACCGACATCGTTATAGTGACGGCCCCGTCGCTACAGTGATGTTGTTAAAGTGACGGGCCCCGTCACTGTAGTGCTGATGTTAAAGTGCCGGGCCCCGCCACTGTAGTCACTACCATACATATATCTTCGTCAGAGAAACGCAGGCTAGGGCTGTGAGCCTACGGCGACAGCACATATATACCTGCGTTTATGACGCGTCACATCGGCGCTCATCGCTACTTGTGCTGGCACTGTAAACATGAAAAAATGGTTTATTTAAGAACACTGATGCGAAAGCTGAAATATGGTGATTTATCGCTGTTAGACTTCTTGATTCCTGAGCCTAGACGCGCGGAGAGCGCGCAGACGGACTCGGCGGATACGCTTGGCCTAAGCTTCGGTGGGGACCGATCTCGGCGCCTTTGTCTTGACGATCTTATTCAGTTAGCTGTTTCGATGCATTTTGTTTTTGCGATTAGGCGGAAAAGCAGTCCACAAGCGATGCAAAAGCGTCTATGGTCGATCGACGATACGGTAGGCATGTCGCTTGCAAAAACGGAGTGCGGCTTCGCCGCATAGATTTGGTTGCTTCCGAGGCAAGATGGCGGACCTACGCACAACTCTGTTACCTTTGGCAGCATATACAGTAACTCTAGGCAACACTTTTTATGCATAATGTTCCCAATTAAGGACTCCTGTTCTTTTCCTTGTACCGAGCCCATAACAAAAAAAAAAAAAAACCGGCAACAAAAGCAGATAATATGGACCAAAAGTTGTTCTTTGCGCAGATATTTTTTACAGTCCAAGAGCACCATAGCCTGTCGAGCAATTATTTTTTGTTTTCTATGAACATTCAGTGACCTCGAACATGCCTGGCGCTTCCAAAAACATGGACAGCAAGCGCCATCTGTGTAACAGTTTAGAAACCTTGGCATGTCCTCAAATGAGGACACCATGCGGCTAGTGACTTGCTGGAAGCAACTGGACGACTTTTATTAGCGGCGAGGATTAGGAGTGACGTCACGGTCAGGACGCCGCTAGCTCCGGCTCGCTCGGCTGCCGCGCGCGCTCGTTCCCTTCGTGTATGCTTAAGGTATGGGTGGCTCGAGCCGTACGTATTGAAGGATACGTCGGCTTCTTTCAGCTGCCATGCTTTAACCACAGTTTCTTCTTCAAAAGCGCGTGAGTCGAAGAACATTGCGGCTTGGATATCGCAAGCTATGTAGCGTTAAAGGGGTCTACTGGTTTTGCAATGCACATATGCGCCGTGTCTATCCGTAAATTTTGCGTTAAAAGAATGTCCGCAAGTTCAACACGCGAAGTTGTGTATGATGCCTCGCTAAACATTTAACATTCCCTTAGTATTTAGCTATGAGAGACATTGCATTTTACATGGAAGAAAAATCTTGGTAATTGGCGTCACCATGTTATCCGATGTTAGAAACACACTGCCCAGCGAAGCTGTCATCATGATTCTTATTACTCTGGTGTGTTGTTCTATTCAAATATGGCCATTCATTAATGAGTAAAAAAAATAGGCGCGCATTTCTTGTGAAAAAGTTTGCTGCTACTTTCATCCTCCTCTGAAACAGGCCTCCAAAAAACGAATTGCTCATGGCTGCTCACGCGACGGCGCGTCATGTAGAGTATTCACATAGTTAATTCACAAACACCACAGTAACAATCACCTGAGAGAAAAGTTTCTTTGTTAAGATCGAGAGCGAATCAATTGAAGGTGATGAAATGTTTCATAGTGGCCCTCAGTAGCCTTTATCGACAATATGGCACACCCCTGATCACGTAACGGTAGCAATCGACTGTCGGTATGGCGACGCACGCTATGTTCGCGAAACCCATCAGATCACTACAACTTCGAATTGAAACCATAAAGCATTTTTTTACAGCGCCAACTGGAATGGCAAAGGTATTCTGGAGCTACTACAGCGCAGCTTAGATTGCCTAGAAAAGGAAATTCAAGCACCTTATTCTGTCTCACCATGTCTTGATCTAGCGTTCTTTAATTATACAAACGGATAACTACTCGCTTCGTCGGTACATAAAAGAGAACCTTGCCCAACTGCAGGCTAAATAAAGTTTGCTCCAATCCAATCGCAAATATTCATAAAGAAAGCACCACAAGCCTTTCATATACTTTCACTTGATTTCTGACCCTCCACCGGGAAATTTCGATATCTTCAATATGTCCCATACTACTAATGATTGACGCTTCGATTTCTTTCTGGCTGCAGCCATGCGGTCCAACAGGCATACTTCACAAAAAAAATTGGGCCGAGCAGCCTGTGTCAGTTCGCCAAAGAGATTCGTCATATGTATTCCCCAAGCAACAAGCACCAGTAAATTTCTCAAGTGAGTTGAACGTGTATCACGGAAAAGTAAATATATATTGGTACATTCCTATTTGTATTCTGTAAATAACTGCGATCCTTCATTAACTTTACTTCAAATTTCTGCCGCTTAACATAAACACGGGAAGAACCGCCTAATGTTGACAAGCAGTTAAAGAAGCAAGTGGTGCTTGTATAATCTAAACTCCAGTATTACTTAAGTCCCCGTGTTATGCCGAGCGTTTCCATGAAGAAACGCGAAAATTCGATAATATACCATGAACTACTCGTCGTGAGCAAACTTGTTTTAGCGGATTAAAATCAACGTAACTGTTGTAAAAATAATATATGGCCAGCATTTGTGACATACTTGTTGCGCCGCGGCAGGTATGGTATCATAACTGGATTCCTGTATGCTATGTTCTTGCGATTGTCCATCCGCGCATGAAAAACCCGCAATGGGCTCTTTTGCGCTTCTTCGGCTGGCGCTGTAGCGTTGCCTTTGAGCGCTGCATTGTTGTATAAGAAGTTAGCTCTTTGAATAAATGTTCGCAAAGGAAGACGTTGTAAAAATATATTTGAGACGACCACCATAAGTATACAAGCAGAGAGAACGAGGGCAGACAAACGAAAACACCGCAGAAAGCGCCCGGACAACGCCCGAACTGTAGCAGACGACAGGCGCGAGTCCTTGCCCTGACGTCACGCGAGCGGCGCTCGCAGCGCTCCTGTAGTTCGTTCTCGGGGCTAATAGCAGGATAAATATGTGTCCTCATATGAGGCCCGTATGCATGAGAGGGCTAAAATGGGATTGTTTTACAAGGAAAAAAAATATGACGTTTCTTTCTTGTATTCCTGCGAAGGAGGGTGAATTAGGGCAGCAAAATTATGTGAATGGTAGGGTGCCGAAATAAAATTGCTGCAAAAATAATTGAGCACGCACCAACATCTTCATCTCGAATGTGTAAGCCAGGGAGTCCGTCATTAAAGAGCTGCAATTAAGCACTTTCTGTTGGGGGTCTTCACCTGCTGTCCTCGAAGCCTTGCAATCGTTTTCTGATACTTGGAATTTCGCCCTTGAGTATGCGTGATGTCCTTTGGCTGTGCATTGTATTTTAAGGAACTGGTGGAGATTCCTGAAATACGTAGAATGACAGACAGAAGGTAAGCAATACTGGAGGCTTCAAAGCTATTTAATGTAGACGCTACGTTTCTTCGTATAAACAATATTGGAGCGTGCAAAGCTTTATAATGGAGATGCTGCGTTCGTTCATGCAATGCGTATTTTTTTTTTGTTAAGAAAGCACTGTTATAAAGTCTAGGAAACAAGGAATTTTCTACAGTAACGACTCCATACACAATTAAAACATGAAAACACGTATTTTCAACCCAATGCAGAACAGCTAACAACGCTCGAGCGCACATAGCCTGCTACAGAGGTTGGGAGAGAGCACATTATTAGAGTGTTTTAGTTGAGCGTCTTTACGGTACGCTCCGCTCCGAGTGGCCCCGCTAAGCCACAGCGGAGCGGCGGGCGATTTTCACGTTTTAGTTGCACGTTTAGCGTAGCGGTGCGGACCTTTCATAGTTGCAGCGCCCCCTGGCTAAATTCAGGGTAATGAAAGAAAATAAAAACACTTTATGATCACTCTTATGCCGTAAAACGTATATATGTATATATATATATATATAACTTGTTTCTCCATGAAGTATCTAGACGTGCGCTTGTAATGCGTTACCGGTCCACTTTATCCAATGGAAAATAAAGCGCCTTCTTGGGGAACGCCACGTGTTAGCCAGCGCGCTTGCTTTCGGCATCCAATCCAATCTGTTCTGACGCCAACGCTAGCCAAAGTGCTGCGCGGCACGCTCCGCTCAGGCAGCTTCTAAGCGGACCGTGTTCCTCGCTCCGCTATCCCGCTTACGGCTAAGCGGACGGCGCATGCGCATTCGCGCTTCCGCTCCGCTTAACTGCTTTTAACTGCTTTTCCGCTCCGCTTAACTGCTTTTAGTGAGCGTAAACACGCTCAACTAAAACACTCTATTGCCATACCGCAAATGTTGCACGTGTACCGCTTTAGAAATAACTACATTTCTTTTGCAGAAGTAGCGCAGACTTTTTCAGCAGTCGCCGCGTGTATCATAAAGCTCTTTGCCCCAAATGGCATGTGTTCATAGGCCACATTTCTTAACGAACTTCCTTAACGAACGAATTTTATTTTCTAACTTCGTCATTTTATCGAACGTGCATCGCAGCTCGCACGCTGCCGCATCGCTAGCATCACCGCTCATTGCTGCGCATAAAAAAAGAATACGAAATGAAAGTCGGCGTAGGAAATGGGCAGCAGCTGTTCATGGCTGCAAGGCCGCCGTCACTCGTTCATGCGGCTAACAGTGACATAACGAAATGCGAAGAGAATAAGTCGTTAACACGCAAAAGAACTTGCTGTGGCCTTACCATGAAACGGCGACAAAGCTGACGCTGGCAGAAGAACCCAACAACGGTGCTCAGGTGCATTTTACAGAAAGAGCCCGGCGGAGCGGTCTGACAAGGCTTCGCACATGCTAGGTCGTGCCCAGTGGTCGTGCCGCCTGTCAAGCTGCTAGCCGCAGCCGCAGCCACAGCCGCATTTTTCTTGGTGGCGGTAACTGGTGACACGCGCGTGGTAGAAGCGAGATGCCATACTAAAACGCTGCTGCCACGCACGAAAGTGACGTCACAGGAATAATGACGTTGTTTAAACAAGTATGGCGTGTTCCGGTTTTTAGTTTTGCGCGCGCTGCTGGAGCTCCTTTAGCTTTTCAGCTTAGCTAAAGCACAGTTTTACGGTTTCTTACTGTATTGTGTGCTAGAATGTTGTTCTAGTTAGTTGCGCTGGAAGAAACGGATGGTGTTCGAGCGTGCGACCTCTAGCGACACTTGGGCGCAACGTTGGAGCAGCTCGTTTCCTTATGCCTTGCAGTGCGTTTGTGGTTGGTAGTGTGGTCTTGTGCAGCTCCTGTTACGTTTTTCAGTGCTGTTGCTCTTGTTTCTTGAATTTGCTGTTGTGAATGGGGCATATGTGGGCTGTCTGTTTGACAGCACTTTTTTCTCTTATGGTAAAAACGTTTAAACTCGTTCTAAGCACTTGTTGCTGCAGTTGCCGCTTAGTGTTGTGCATCGATCGCGAACAAAAAAAATTGTTTCATCCTTCGTACGATTGCTGTTGCAAATATTGCCTGAGTAAGTGAGCTGT
This sequence comes from Dermacentor andersoni, assembly GCF_023375885.2. Taxonomy (NCBI): domain Eukaryota; kingdom Metazoa; phylum Arthropoda; class Arachnida; order Ixodida; family Ixodidae; genus Dermacentor; species Dermacentor andersoni. The sequence goes on along the minus strand of NC_092824.1, from coordinate 2,638,778 downwards.
TGCAATTTTTATATGGCAATCGATGTCGCATTTACCTCTACTGTTTCTTGTCTTGCATATTCATACTGTTTCCTTGTTTATCTCGGATTTTGGCAGCTAGCGGATCGCGGCTTGCTTGAGCACCTGCTCGCCACAGTTCAAAAGGCACATGTTCAGCAACCCCAATGTAAACTATGAAGACAAATATTGCAGAACGTGGCCTAGCCGCTCATAGTTCTACTTTGGCTCAATTTTGTTGTAAAGCTTGACCGTAGTGAAGACCAAGAAATTTTCTTAAATTTCTTCCAGCTTGTTTGCTAAGCTGCTATTTAGTATTGCTTCTTTTGATGGCGCTATGCGAGGTACCAGGTTAGCGCAAATGTTCCTCGCAACTTGTTCTCAAACACGATGTAGGTTCATTGCAGGAACCTGCATTAGGTTATACATGTGAGATGCACGCTAATATGACCGGTGTGGGTTTGCAGGTCCGTGCATGCCACTCTCAAGCAAATGCCAAGTTTCAATTGTATGAATCTTCCTTGACTTCACAGGGCTTGTTTGGTTAATCCCATCATCTGTGCAAAAGAATGCTCATAGGTCCAACAAAAAAAATATTTTAGGTATTGCATTAGGGAATATATCTGGGTGATAATGTGATAATGTCTGCCTCTATAACCTTTCTTTTCTCCCAACCTATCACTGAAGACTTTGTTCAAACAGAGTGCCATGCAGTGACGAATTCTCATCACAATAAGAAAATATCTGCAGGAGGTCTTTGAGCCTGACTAGGACTTTGTCTTGGAAAGTTGGTGAAGTGTGCTGCACATTGTTCTTGTGCACAAAAAATATTTAGAGGAAGGACACATGAAAGTGCGAACTACCAACTGATTTAATGATTCAAAGCATGGAACATACGGTACAAATTTTCCGCACACGCAAGAGGCGAATGTTGTGACAGTGCTAGCTTGTCTAGTAATGCTACAAATCGGCATTAAGCAAGTGCACCTCTGGGAAATTAAGGCAATTGAAGCGCTACGAACATGTGCACAATCTTTGTGATAAAATATACCTTCGTGAGCTCATGTGCTGTTTTGTTGCTACTCCTGCCCAGGATCATAATGTGCGAAAGCACGAATCACATGGGCAGGCCTTGCAATTTGCGCTGCACCATCCGGTTTATTTAAATTGTTTGAATGCTCCCTCAAATAGTCATTCAGGCATTGGGCCATTTGGTCCACATAGAACTTGCCACAGCTGAGAGGTATCTTATAGACCAACCCACAGTACAATGCACAAAATGGTTGGTGCGATTTTTCATACAACGTTGTCTCATGGTACAAGAACAAAATTGGAATAATTTGACAGGTGTCATCATCATCATCACCAGCCTGGTTTCGCCCACTGCAGGGCAAAGGCCTCTCCCATACTTGTTCAACTACCCCCGTCATGTACTAATTGTGGCCATGTTGTCCCTGCAAACTTCTTAATCTCATCCGCCCACCTAACTTTCTGCTGCCCTCTGCAGCGCTTCCCTTCCCTTGGAATACATTCCGTAAACCTTAATGATCATCGGTTATCTTCACTCCTCATTACATGATCTGCCCATGCCCATTTCTTTTCCTTGATTTCAACTAAGATAACATTAACTCGCGTTTCTTCCCTCACCCAATCTGCTCTTTTCTTATCCCTTAACGTTACACCTATCATTCTTCTTTCCATAGCTCGTTCCGCCGTCCTCAATTTAAGTAGAACCCTTTTCGTAAGCCACCAGCTTTCTGCCCCGTACGTTAGTACTGGTAAGACACAGCTGTTATATATTTTTTCTCTTGAGGGATAATGGGGACCTGCTGTTCATGACCTGAGAATGCCTGCCAAACGCACCCCAGCCCATGTCTTTCTACCAAGCCCAAGTGATAAGCACATGCATGCTGCTTTTGCAGAGCGCCTACGTGGATTTCTGTCACGTACGCGCAGAATGCATGCAACCAAAAGCAGCATGCGCGTGCTTATAGCGTGGTTTGGCTGAAAGCTACGGCCGCAAGCTTCCAAGAGCAGCATGCGCATGGTCGGCACAAGATTTTGGCAGAAAGGCCACTTGCGCACGCTACCAAAAGCTGCATGTGCATGCTTACCAAGTGGTTTAGCAGAAAACAACGTGCGCAGCCAAAAGCAGCTTGCGCGTGCTTAGCACTTGGTTTTGCTGGAAAGACCACGCGCCCTCAACAAAGAGCTGCAAGTGCATGCTTAACACATGCTTTTGCAAAAAACAACGTGCGCGCGCTTACAAAAGATGCTTGTGCATGCTTACAGTGGTTTGGCAGAAAACCACGCGCGCGCGCTGAAAAGAGCAGCTTAGCCTGTTTGGCAGAAACCCACGTACGCGCTCTGCAAAAGCAGCATGCATGTGCCTAGCAGTTGGGCATGGCTGAAAACCACGTACACAACCAAATGCAGCATGCGCGTGCTTATAGCGTGGTTTGGCAGAAAACTAAGTGGGCGAGCTTCCAAGAGCAGCATGCGCATGCTTAGCACATGGTTTTAGGAGAAAGGCCACGAGTGCGCGCTACGAAGAGGTGCAAGTGCATGCTTGGCACATGGTTTGTCATAAGACAACGTGCGCACCCTACCAAAAGCTGCTTGTGCATGCTTAACAAGTGGTTTGGCAGAAAACCACGCGCGCGCGCTGAGGAGAGCAGCACGGACGTGCTTAGCGCGTGGTTTAGCAGAAAACAACGTGCGCGCGCTACCAAAAGCTGCATGTGCATGCTCAACAAGTGGTTTGGCAGAAAGGCCACGCGCCCTCATGCAAGGGCTGCAAGTGCATGCTTAACACGTTGTTTTGCTCAAAACAACGCGCGTGCGCTAACAAAAGCTGTTGTAAGCATGCACAAAAGTTGCTTGTGTATGCTTACAGTGGTTTGGCAGAACCCGCGCGTGCGCGGGAAAGAGCAGCATGGACGCGCTTAGCCTTTTTGGCAGAAATCCGCGTACGCGCTCTGCAAAAGCAGCATTCATGTGGTGCTTAGCACTTGGGCTTCGTAGGAAACCACGTACGCAACCAAAAGCAGCATGCGCGTGCTGAACAAGTGGTTTGTCAGAAAACTACGTGCGCGAGCTTCCAAGAGCAGCATGTGCATGCTTAGCTCATGGATTTGGCGCCACGTGTGCGCGCTGCCAAGAGCAGCATGTGCATGCGTAGCACATGCTTTGGCAGAAGACAACGTGCGCACGCTACCAAAAGCTGCTTGTGCATGCTTAACAAGTGGTTTGGCAGAAAACCACGCGCGCGCGCTGAGGAGAGCAGCACGGACGTGCTTAGCGCGTGGTTTAGCAGAAAACAACGTGCGCGCGCTACCAAAAGCTGCATGTGCATGCTTAACAAGTGTCTCCAGAAGAGGGTTATAGCGCCGAAAAAACACAACACACAGCAAGCGAGACGGGACAGGCGCAACTTCCAACTGTTTATTCACCATGTGAATGAATATAAGGTCAAACAAAGATGGACCCGCCGTGGTTGCTCAGTGGCTATGGTGTTGGGCGGCTGAGCACGAGGTCGCGGGATCGAATCCCGGCCACGGCGGCCGCATTTCGATGGGGGTGAAATGCGAAAACACCCGTGTACTTAGATTTAGGTGCACGTTAAAGAACCCCAGGTGGTCGAAGTTTCCGGAGCCCTCCACTACGGCGTGCCTCATAATCAGAAAGTGGTTTTGGCACGTAAAACCCCATAATTAAAAACAAAGATGGGTAGCAAGAACCACACATGCGCACGAGGTTTTTACAAAAAGCGGATAAAGATAGGTGCTGTCTGCACCGATTTTTCTTTTGAATGTTTGCAAAATAAAATGTTATTTCTCGCACCTGTATCGTCGTGATGTCGCAGCGAAAAGAGGGAGGGGGGGGTCATTCTAGATTTTTCGAGTCAAAGCACCCCCCCTCACTTTGGGCATCGCGATCGTGAAAAAAAGGGGGTGCTTAGAATTGAGTAAATACGGTATCAGATGGGAAGCTGTTGAGGTTTTCGTGACGTCGCGTCCTAGAGAGGCGACATGGGGGTGATCCAGAAAAAGTTTTTTACCATTCGCGTAGAGCTTATTGCAGAAATAGAATAGAAAAGTTTGGAAAGAGGCTATCACACAAAATCGCTTCTGCGTTTTACATGTATTCGAATATTTGGGCCCGAGCTAAAGCTTCCTCTGAAACAATTTGTCTGGGGATCAAATACATGAATAATAACTGCGTTGCCATTGCCAAAGATGCTGCAAACGAATTCTTGAACGTTACGCAGTATAAAAACAAATAAAATATGTATTGTTTCACACAAGAATATACTTGTGTGTGGCAAAAATTGTGCCCAAAATAACTGATATCAATGCTTCCATGTTTTTTAGTATATTTAATAAGTAAATAAAATATCACTCGAACTTTAGAACTATATCAGTTCGAAACCAGCAAAACCGTGCATGCCGCTGATATGAAAAAAATGTAAAGGCCATGAAATTAACAAGTTGAGGATAAAATGGCAACGAAACTTCGTCATTCAAGAACCTTGTTTAGATTCGGGTGCGTATGCAACGGCCAGTGAAAAATCTCAATGACGCTGTCATTTGTTCCAATGTATTACGCAGGAGCAGCTGTCACCGGTCGTGTATCGTGAGTAATTGCACCGAAATTATAGCCGCAACAGAGAGCACGTATAGAAAGCTGGAGTTCTGCAAAATATACGAGGGCGAGGCAAATGAAAGTGAGCCAATGCGATTATGACAACCGGGCTACTGTATTTAAAAGTAGTCGCCATGAGCATTTAGACATTTGTCCCATTGTCTAACGAGTCACGTCATTCCCGTTACATTAAACTCGTTGCGTTACTGCTTCAAAAAGTCTACAACTGACTCGTATCTATGTAAATATACGTATAAGTCTCCAATAAATCTACGTATCTAAAAAACGTCACTGTGTATAATGCGTCAAACAAGGCAAATAAACATGTTGCGCGATCACAGATTCATAGAATCCTAGATACCGCCCCCATTCCATCCACTCACCCCGTCGTATCGCGTGCGACGGAAGGCGGCGCGCTTGCTCCCCACTTTTCCCTTTTGCGTACGCAAAACTGAGCCACCATCGTAGGCTCACCCCTTCCAGCCCCCTAGCCCCCTCCCTACGCTTTCACTCGCACATACAGCATGCGGCGCGTGGTCACGATGTTATCGCCCTTGGACTTTATACGAAACATGAGGGCGACGGCGACGGCCGGAATGCGCTTGGAGTGTGCATATAATTGCTATCGCAGTACTGTATAGTAAGAGTATCCGGTAACTGAAGCGTCCCGTGGCCCATTACTTTCCGCAAAAGAAGTAACAAAATCGAACTTTCACCGTGCGACAATTCGCTGCGCCGCGACAATGTCTTTTTTTTCTTTTGTGGGGCAGGGGTACCGAAACGAAAAAAACGCAAAGTATGTTGGCCGCAATCGAACGCTTACTTTGGGCAAACAATGTGGCTACCGAAAGAATATCGAAGAAAACGTGAGACGCTTGGTCCACCGAGAACCATACGCATATTGCTCAGTTCCTACACAGGCGAGACAAGACTTTCCGGAGAGGTTGCGCTCTAGCAAACGCGGTGCAATTCTTCAAGTCCCCACAGTGATGGCGGCGAGCGACCGTAGTTTCATTTTCTCGTCTGCTAGCCAGAAAGCGTTCAAAACTCTGCGAGGCGAAAATCCACTCGGCCAGAGAAAAGCGAACGCGCACTGAAGTGCGCCGCGCGGTGGTCGGTGCCACACGAGAAAAACGCATCCGCTCTGGCTGGCTCTGGCCGCCCGCGGGTAGGGTAGCAAGGAGAAAAATAAAGCTCAATGTGTCCTCGCGAATAAAAGTCAAAGTAGAAAAATATTAATAAGAACATAGTTATTCCTTGGCTGGCTTTAGTGTATTGACGTGGGTGCTTTGCCGCAGGGGAAGAAAATTTTGATATTTTGTATGTTTTATGACGGCAGAAATGAACCACCACAACGCTTCATCTCATCGGACCTTGCTGCGGGCTTTGTCAACTTGTCTGATAGTGTGTTGATTCGGCTTGTCTCGTTGTATGTTCCGATGTAAGACTTTAGAGAAGTCAATGCACCTGTGGCGTCAAATATTTATAGGAACATTAAACCCACAAAGTTCCGCAATTGAAAATCTAAAGCACAACTTTGGAAATATCAATGCATCTTTCACACCAGAAGTTTATGAGAACTTTATACCCATAAAGTTTCGCAATTGACATCCATGCGCTCCGTAGATACCGCGGCCTCCGCAAGATGCCGCGGCGAGCCCGTTCGCCATCAAAACGCCCTTGAAACTTTGTGCTCGGATGGGGCTGCTTGCGCTATGTGACTCCAGGTGCATGAGCATTGCCACGAAATCCAGCCCGAGTTCGCAATGTTCGCGGTGAAATGTCTTTTCGAGCGGGAAAAAGATATGCTAGACAAAATTCAGAATGATTTCCGGCGCCGGGGGTTGCTTTGGTCAGCGGTGTATGGAAAGTACGAAAAAATTTCGGGGGGGGGGGAGGGCTCAAGCCCCATAAGCCCCCTCCCCTGGCTACGCCCCTGAACCTAACCTAACCTAACCTATTTAATACGTTTCACCGCCTAACACAACTTCTGACACATGCTTGCATGTGTTCCCGCACACTATCTTGGATACAGGAAAGGTATTATTGGCCGCGCCTGACCGTCGACGTCGCCCGTTATGTCAGAACATGCCGAGGCTGTCAGCGACGCAAGACCCCACCGACGAGGCCAGCGGGATGACTACAGCCAATCGAGGCTCCTTGCCGACCATTCCAACAGATCGTGATGGACTTGTGATGACCCTTTCCCACGTCAACAACCGGAAATAAGTGGATCGTCGTTGCGACGGACTGCCTCACCCACTTCGCTGAAGCTAAAGCACCGCTGAGAGGTAGTGAAGCCCAAATGGCGAAATTCTTTGTCGAAAACATCCTGCTGCGACATGGCACCCCAGAAGTCCTCATCACCGACAGAAAAACGGCCTTTACAGAGGAGTTCACCCAAGCTATACTGCAATGCAGTCTGACAAGACACGGGAGGACAACGGCCTACCACCCACAGACGAATGGTCTTACGGAGCGCCTGAATAAGACCTTCGCCGACATGCTAGCAATGTACGTCGACGTCGAACCCAGGACCTGGCATGCCGTCTTGCCGTACGTAACATTCGCTTACAACACGGCGGTGCAAGAAACAACACAGCTGGTTTACGGCAGGAACCCGACGACGACGCTCGACGCCATGCTGTCGCACGTCACTGACGAGGAGAATCTTGATGTGTCTACCTATCTCCAGTGCGCCGAAGAAGCCCGACAGCTCGCGCGACTACGTATCAAGAATCAGCAGCGTACCGACAGCCGACACTGCAATCTCCGACGACGCTTCGTCGAGTACCAGCCCGGCGACCGTGTTTGGGTATGGACCCCGATACGCCGATGAGGACTCAGTGAGAAACTTTTGCGACGCTATTTCAGACCCTACAAGGCCATCCGACGTATTGGCAAACAGGACTATGAGGTCGCGCCTGAGGGCTTATTGCATTCACAGCAGCGCCGCGCACGATCTGAAGTGGTCGACGTGGTGCGTCTTAAACCCTTTTATGGACGCTTATATTGTTGTTTTCGTTGCTACGAGTGCTTTTCTTTATTGCTTTCGTAATAAATACCCAATAGATAGGTATTTGTGCCTGTACATCTCATGTCTGCGTGTTTACCTTATACACCCATTATATTGTTGTTACAGAACTATTGTGTTACGCCTATTATACCTTTAGCATAAATTAAAATGGGAACAGCAAGTAACCGATCAGAACACCTGCTATGCATAATTACTTTGAAATGCAATATGCAATCGTGCTGTAAGCAGTTTCTAAGCGTGAAACGGTACGAAGTGCAGCATCGGGTCGATGCGTCGATGCTTATTTTAGAGGGGGGTATTGACACGTGTACTTGTCTTCATCGGGCAACACGTTTCACCGCCTAACAAATGTTATCGCACGGCGCAGGACGTGCCTGCATGTGTTGGAAGTTTCTGGAATGTTATCGATGGTTCCATCCACTGTCTGTGACCGAACCTTGTGTAATCTGATTGTATGTGTGCGCCACGCGAATAATGTAGAATTTGTGGAAGGCGCGCGGGTCCCAGCGATTAGTTTGGAACAATGGACGATTGATGTATAAAAGCTGACGCACTTGACCCCTTGATGAGATTTCGACGACCGCCGATCGTGTTCGCCGCTACCGTTGTTCTTTGAGTGTAGCCAGTTTTTGAGGGCACAAGCTCGCCCAATAAAACACTCGTTTCGTTGATCACAGTTTTGCTGCCTTCTTAACCGTCGCTACAACGTGACAATATATAGCTGAGAGAGAGAGACAACTTCATGTAGTCGCCTGCAGAACGACACCATGACTAAATGGCGCCGTGACGCGGGCCCTTGCGTCTTCTCAGCGGGTGGTCTCTACTCAATATATAGCTGAGAATTTTTCAAACGCGCGACAAGAAATAACTTCACAATGTTTGTCTTTTGACTTTTTTTGCGTACAAGCTGTTTCCTTTATTTCTCACTAATTGTGAAATGTCAAACTGTTATTGTAATCATTAGCATCTTCATTATCTTGAATATACCTTTATGTCAGTCGATCTCACATTTTTGTCCCAATAGATAGGTATTTGTGCGTGTCATGTGGACATCTCATGTCTGTGTTTACCTTATGCACCTATTATATTATTATTAAAGTACTATTATTTTACGCCTATTATACCATTAGCAGAAATTAAAATGCGAACAGCAAGTAACCGATCAGAACGCCTGCTATGCATAATTACTTTGAAATGCAATATGCAATCGTGCTGTAAGCAGTTTCTAAGCGTGAAAGGTACGAAGTGTTTGTTTAGGAGCCATCATTACACCATCATTCAACTCTCAGCATTCCGAATAGTTAAAAGGATTGTAATTACAGGGATCGCATTTCTTCCGAATCGTGTGGGAATGGAATGAACGACCCCACTCTGCAACTCTGTATGAAACAAGGAACACAGTATGCAGTAGTTAAAAAAGAACATTTATTGCGCCATTGATACAATAAGCCAGCTAGCCGAATTACACGATGGGAACATGCCGGTGGAACACGCTGACGAAGAGAGGAAGTTCTACTCGCTGCGCAAGGATATCGAGTGAGTAGCTTTCGCCCTCGATGTTCGCAAGGTCTATTCTCGTGTACAGGCCCGTGGTTCCGACTTGATCACGCGGTCAGTGCGGCCAAGTTCACCATCCGAAACTAGTTCCCCTCGCGCCACAGTATCCACACCGTCAGATGGTGCTAGCCACACAACACTCGTGCCAGCTCTCATCGTACTGTGCATTTACCCACTACCTAAATAGGCTGAGCATAACAAAGATTATTTGTATCTTTCTCAGAACATCTTTCTTCGATGACCTTTCGTAGCTGTCACACATTTCACGTTTTGTTAGCTAGGACAGTATGATATTTTTTTAACTACTTAATCGAATATTGGGAGCAACTCAAATCAGCTGTGATAAATATGTAGTTAGCTTGCGCAAAATGATCGATCTCTTGGTAAAGCGTGCTGATAATGTGCACCGTATTTCAGGAGACAATGCAAACTTTTTTCCGGATAGAGCTACCAGCACTATAATTTGGCTAAAAAAGATACCAGATAAATGCTTCAAATTTTCGCCCCTAAGTAGTAAATTAGCAGAAGGCTTTGTAGCGTACATTTTCATTCTAGCTATTGTTCTTCTTCTTAGTACATTAGGGCATATTTCTATAAAACAAAAAGACCGAGGCAGGTCAAGGAAGAAATATTGTATGCAAGCTTTCAGTGTCTCTCAATCCGTTCTGGAAAGCGAAGGTACAGTGGTATGAGAGTGTTCATCGTTCTCTAACAGACTTTCTCTAACAGCCAGGTGGATGATCAGAAGTTGTCTGTTCTGCAAAAAGAAATTTCTGTGCATTTTCTATCAGAGCTCCACTATGAGCACTAAGTATTCCAGCTAACCTGTAACTTCGCGGAATTCTAGCAAACATTCTGAAAGCGCATTACTTTAAAAAGACGTTGCTCAAGTGCAAAACAGTTCTTGCAGGCCTGATATGTATCCGATTTGTTTAAGCTGTACGCTTCAGCAGAACATTTCTGATAGTGTGCATCTGCTTTACTTCCCCAAAGCACTACGAGGTTGCTAGAGCGTACTGCAATTTTACCACCTACAATCCTGATATAAAATATGGTGTGATTCATCTAATGCTTCCTAATATTGACACGTGTACTTGCCTTCATCAGGCGATACGTTTCACCACCTAACAAATGTTATCGCACAGCGCAGGATGCGCTTGCATGTGTCAGAAGTTTCTAGAATGTTATCGATGGTTCCATCCACTGTCTGTGACAGAACCTTGTGTAATCTGATTGCATGTGTGCGCGACGCGAGTAATGTAGAACTTTTCACCAGTGCGCGCCCACTACCTTCTTGTCCCGTGAGGAGTGCGTCCAGAAGTATTGCACGCCCTACATGACGATCCGACCGCTGGACACCACAGATTTTCCTGCACACTGTCGAGGATACAGGAAAGGTATTATTGGCCGCGCCTGACCGTCGACGTCGCCCGTTATGTCAGAACATGCCGAGGCTGTCTGCGACGCAAGACCCCACCGACAAGGCCAGCGGGATGACTACAGCCAATCGAGGCTCCTTGCCGACCATTCCAACAGATCGTGATGGACTTGTGATCACCCTTTCCCACGTCAACAACCGGAAATAAGTGGATCGTCGTTGCGACGGACTGCCTCACCCACTTCGCTGAAGCTAAAGCACCGCTGAGAGGTAGTGAAGCCCAAATGGCGAAATTCTTTGTCGAAAACATCCTGCTGCGACATGGCACCCCAGAAGTCCTCATCACCGACAGAAGAACGGCCTTTACAGCGGAGTTAACCGAAGCTATACTGCAATGCAGTCCGACAAGGCACAGGAGGACAGCGGCCTACCACCCACAGACGAATGGTCTTACGGAGCGCCTGAATAAGACCCTCGCCGACATGCTAGCAATGTACGTCGACGTCGAACACAAGACCTGGGATCCCGTCTTGCCGTACGTAACATTCGCTTACAACACGTCGGTGCAAGAAACAACACTGATCACGCCATTTAAGCTGGCTTACGGCAGGAACCCGACGACGACGCTCGACGCCATGCTGCCGCACGTCACGGACGAGGAGAATCTTGATGTCGCTACCTATCTCCAGCGCACCGAAGAAGTCCGACAGCTCGCGCGACTACGGATCACGAACTAGCATCGTACCGACAGCCGACACTACAACCTCCGACGACGCTTCGTCGAGTACCAGCCCGGCGACTGTGTTTGGGTATGGACACCGATACACCGACGAGGACTGAGTGAGAAACTATTGTGACGCTATTTCAGACCCTACAAGGTCATCCGACGTATTGGCAAACTGGACGATGAGGTCATGCCTGAGGGCAGTTTGCTTTCACAGCAGCGCCGCGCACGATCTGAGTGGTCCACGTGGTGCGTCCTAACCCTTTTATGGACGCTTATTTTGTTGTTTTCGTTGCTACGAGTGCTTCCCTTTATTGCTTTCGTAATAAATACCCAATAGATAGGTATTTGTGCCTGTACATCTCATGTCTGCGTGTTTACTTTATACACCTATTATATTATTATTACAGAACTATTGTTTTACGCCTATTATACCTTTAGCAAAAATTAAGATGCGAACAGCAAGTAACCGATCAGAACGCCTGCTATGCATAATTACTTTGAAATGCAATATGCAATCGTGCTGTAAGCAGTTTCTAAGCGTGAAAGGGTACGAAGTGCAGCATCCGGTCGATGCTTATTTTAGAGGGGGTATTGACACGTGTACTTGTCTTCATCGGGCAAGATGTTTCACCGCCTAACAAATGTTATCGCACAGCGCAGGACGTGCCTGCATGTGTTGGAAGTTTCTGGAATGTTATCGATGGTTCCATCCACTGTTTGTGACCGAACCTTGTGTAATCTGATTGTATGTGTGCGCCACGCGAATAATGTAGAATTTGTGGAAGGCGCGCGGGTCCCAGCGATTAGTTTGGAACAATGGACGATTGATGTATAAAAGCTGACGCGCTTGACCCCTTGATGAGATTTCGACGACCGCCGATCGTGTTCGCCGCTATCGTTGTTCTTTGAGTGTAGCCTGTTTTTGAGGGCACAGGTTCGCCCAATAAAATGCTCGTTTCTTGAATCACAGTTTTGCTGCCTTCTTAACCGTCACTACCACGTGACAATATATAGCTGAGAATATATTTTCAAATGCGCGACAAGAAATGACTTCACAATGTTTGTCTTTTGACTTTTTTTGCGTACAAGCCGTTTCCTTTATTTCTCACTAATTGTGAAATGTCAAACTGTTATCGTAATCGTTAGCATCTTCATTATCGTGAATATGCCTTTATGTCAGTCGATCTTATATTTTTGTCCCAATAGATAGGTATTTGTGCCTGTCATGTGGACATCTCATGTCTTTGTGTTTACCTTATACACCTATTATATTATTATTGTTGTACTATTATTTTACACCTATTATACCATTTGCAGAAATTACAATGCGAACAGCAAGTAACCGATCAGAACGCCTGCTATGCATAGTTACATGGAAATGCAATGTGCAATCGTGCTGTAAGCAGTTTCTAAGCGTGAAAGAGTACGAAGTGTGTATTTAGGAGCCGCCATTACAAATGCAGGTGAACCTAGAAATACGGAAGAACGCATTGGATTAGTTACGAAATTGTTGGCACCTGATATTATGCTGATAGTGCTTATTAAATAATTAACACTATCTGCATTATGCATTAATGCAAAGAGCTTAGCAGAAAACACTCTGGGCAGGCTATCCAAATATCGCTAAACAAGGACGCGCACTTGTCTGCTATAATTCGGAAATATATGGTACAGAAATTTATTTTCATTATGTGCAGCCGCAGTTTCCTGAGAGAAATAGTTTTTAGGATTGGAAGTGGAGCTACTACACGAGCTCGCAAAACTCAAAGTATTCAATTGGTGCTTATTCCTTCTTGTTGCAATTCTTTGTCGAGTGTGGCATGCAAGGTCTGTGGGATGCCATGACGATGGTCCCCTCCTGTGACCATATTAAATCATCAGTTCCATGCTCTATCGGCCGGGCGCACAACTTTGGCGGGTGTGTCGCGTTGTCTTCTCACATCGGTGGTGTTGGATGGATGTTATGAATGGATGTTATGAGCGTCCCCTTATAAAGGTGGCGGTGGGTTGTGCCACCAAGCTCTTGCTATTATACTGCCTAATGTCCTACTTAGGTTAAACAAGAAAAGGAACCACTATGAACTCCTACAACCCAATTTTCTGATCCCCTATTGTGATCTTTTCTAGTGTACGCCTCCGCTTTTTGTCGTTTCCCTACTGTTCTTCTACCAATCTTCCAGTCGCCTCTTACTAATCCCTACTGCGGATATGCTTACTTTTCTAATGCTCTCGCTGAACCCAAGGGCTTTAAGGAGGCCAGTTGTGCCTAAATGGACCACTGGGCAGACGTCTTCACATTCTAATAAAACATGCTCCATAGTTTCCCTAGCTTTACTGCAGCAAGCACATGCTTCTTCTGTCTTATATCTCGCTTTATAGGAGCGTGTTCTCAAGCATCCCGATCTCGCTTCGAAAAGTTATGAGCTTCTCTTTGAGTAATCATAAATTGTTTCTTTCCTGATTTCGTTTTTTCCTCTTAAGTAGTTACTCATGCGAGGTTTCTTTTCCATTGCCGCCACCCATGAGATTATTTCAGCCTCTCTGACTTTCCGCTGGACGTTCTTTGTTGCGATGTTGCCCACCCTACAAGCCACTTGCTGGTAAGCTTCCTAGTTCTTTTCCTAGACTGTGAATCAATGTGTTTCTATCATCAACTGCATCAACTCAGCGGTGCCATCTCGCAGACTTTTTGGAAATTAAGGGAAAACTGCGGAGGCGGAGCTTCCACACATGTGTGAAAACTGCCGCACTACTTGGCGTAGTGCGGTAGTTTCACAGTGCCTTTGGCGCCTTTAGATACTTGGAGTACAGTGTACTTGGCTAGGAAGCAGAAAAATAGGTCAAGTTTTGCACTCAGTAGTGTTTGTCTTCTTTTGATGTTGCGAATGAGGTGTTTAAGTTTCCTCTTCGCCAACTAAAAGGGAAGCATATGAATATGCGGACCTTCTGTTCAAAAGCACTCTTATACTTGCATGCTTTGCCTCCTTAGCTGTCCCTTCGTTACGGAGATTTACATTTCGCATACGTAAAGCTAGAGGCCGCTAAGCACAGGACTTACAAAAGAACCCCAAATGAGAACAAAAGAACGCAATTTGGGCGTAGCGCTTTGCGTACGCAAACTACCACAGTAAGATATTGTCGGCTCACGGAGGGTCAACAAAACAGTGTTCCAGCATCGTTGCGAATCCTGGGCACATGTCGAGTACCATCGTCAGCGTTTTCCAAAATTATGTCGCTACGTGTCGTTCTTTTAGAGAGTTCTCAGGTGCAGCCATTACTTGAAGTCCCCAAGGGTGGCGGTTCGGGCGAGATGGTATTCCATGACGTCTTCTTCGATTAGTGCAACTCAGAATGAGTGGAGGAAGCTGTACAAAAAAAAAAAACATGCAAGAAAAAACATAAGACCAAGAAGCGCCCCATCTGGCTTATGTTCTTTCTGACGAGTTCTTTCTTATCTGTTTTGTTTCCTTCACTCATTCTGGGATACGCTAATTCAAGAAGACACCATTACTTGAAGGCCGGGTTGAAGACCTTAAGGCGGTGCGCCGAGGCATCTGGAGTAGCTGACGTGGACATGGGGCTGTTGTTTGGAAAGCTGTTCGTGCTGCTCAAGGTTTCGCGAGACCAGGTCCGCACCGACGAGCCCGGCGGGGAGGACACGTTGGCAACCGCGTTGCTCAGGCCCACCTTGGTCAGCAACCGCCAACGCACCTGCGAAATCACCCGTTGTTGATCACGCTGCTATTTGGCACAATATTGGGCACGTGTTCAATCGCAAGCTGGAGCGAGAGAAATCCTTGAAGCCATTACGAACAAAAAGGTAACGATCCAGTTAGTGTGCCTGCCTCCCCTCTATCAAACATGAAAATTGGTTACACACAAAATTTCGCGTAGTGAAAGCCCAAGAACTTTTTCTCTTTCAAAAATGAGAGTTCAAAATAGCGCTTCGTGTGTTTTCCCCTTTCTTAAATGTGCTTACTGTCAGCATCAAGTAAAGTTCAATGCTAAAAGAATTGTTCTTCAAAGCAGCTGTAATAGCAGTGATCATCTTTTTCGTGTTCATGTGTTTGTGCGTACATTTCAAATATACATGTGGCCGCAGCTTTCTTTGAATGCTAGTGAATGGCTGACCTGCTTTATAGGAGGCCACTTTTGTTAGCTTTCAAAGCGAATAGCATTGCCTACATCGAATGGTTTGTCTTATCTGAGGGAGGAAAAAGAAGTGATCGTAGCGAGCAGCTTCAGCTTCGAGCTCTCTGCATTTTCTATATTATTTTCTGTGATCTGTGCAATCAGTGACAAGAAAACTGGGGGACATCGTCCTCTGCAATGGGGGACGGCCAGTCCTGAACGGCCAGTTCGTTATGCCGGTGACGTGAGTAACCGCTTCGACCCCAGCATGGCCCCGATTGAGTCATCTGATGGCTCCTCTACTGATGATATGGGCTCGGACAGCGATTTTACCGTGGTGTCAAGCCGACGTCTGAAGAGAAAGATACGAAGAATATCACCGACCAGTCGCCAGGCGACGAAAAAGGCAAGTGGCAAACAGTCATACACTATTGCATACGTACCAACCACGACAACAGACAACCTCAACACACTGAACAGGCAGAGCCTGTCGGAATATTTTGAACAAACTGCCCATGGTCAAGTAGAAGAAATACGTATAAACTCCCGAAAGAACATGCTCTCGGTTGAGGTCAATACACCGAGAATACTGGAGACACTGAAAAACGTCATTCACTTGGGAAACATCCCCGTTCGCGCATTCCCCACATACGGCAAGGAAGCGACGACAGGCATCATCTACGACGTGGACATTGATATTACAGACACTGACCTGGAAAAACAACTATCATCGTCGGCTCCTGTGGCCAGTTTTCACCGTTTTGGACGATCCCGATGTGTGAAATTAGTGTTCCAGTCGGAAACTTTGCCAATACACGTCAAGGTTGGATATGTGAGGCATTCGGTACGTCCTTACGTGCCGAGGCTTTTACAATGCCACAAGTGTATGAAACTTGGGCATGTCAGTGCAGTTTGCAAGGGTGCAGTAACATGCAAACGATGTGGTGGACCTCACGGAGACAGCATTTGCAACGTTGCTGCGAAGTGTCCAAATTGTTCTGGTGCTCACGACGCAACGTCAAAAGGGTGCCCAAAGATCAGGAAGGAAACGGGTTCTGAAGAAGATGGCAGAGATCTTTCCACGCACAGGGAAGCGGCAAGGGCTATCCGCCACCGCAGACGCCGTTCACGACACCGACATCAACGGGACCGCAGCCCTCCTCGCGTAGGAGGAACGACAGCTCAAGTGCAGCATCCACCCCCTCCTCGTCTCACGAATGAAGAAGCACGTGCCTCAAAGCCTTTGCATGCTGCGAAAGTACAAGGCGGTTTGTCATCAGCCCCAAACACATCGGAGACTCAGTGGCCCTCGTTACCATCAAGGCCTGCGGGAACGCCCTTATGCACCGCTCCTACACGCACTGAAGAAAATGAAAAGATGGATAACTTCGATGTCACGAGTATGTTAAAAAATTTGATTGGCTCCATGAGCAGGATTCTTTCCGGCCTAAATACCCCGGCTGCCAAGGCTGCCGTGCAGCTACTTGAAGTTTTGGAACCACTGCTAGTGGTTCTTCACTAAGCAAGTATGGCGATGATGTTTGAAGAACGGATGCGTCAATAGCTTGTTATGCAATGGAATGCTCGTGGTCTACGGGGTCGTTTGTCGGATTTCCGACAGCGGGTATTTAAGTACCAATTTCCAGTTGTTATCTATGAACCTAATGTGGATTCTTCTTTCCGTATTTCTGGATATGTTCAGATGTGGTCTCGTAACGACCAAACCTCGAGCAAAGTGTTTGTTTGTATACGTCACGATCTGGTGTGTTTCAGACATGTCGTCCCATCGCATACCACTAATGATTACGTATGCCTTACCATAAAACACAGATGTCGCATGGTTACAGCGATTGGAGGATACCTCCACCCAAGAGCGAGGAACGATTGCTCGCACCTGATGTCTCTGCTGCAAGCATCGCAAGGTCCTCATATTGTCATCGTGACTTCAACGCGCACCATCCCCTTTGGGGTAGCACTTCTATTAATTCTCGTGGCAAATATTTGGCCGACTTTATGTGTAGTCAGGGACTAAATGTGCTCAATGACGGGTCTCTTACATTTATTCGTGGCACGTCCTACAGCAGTTGTCGAGACCTAACGTTTGTATCAAAGAGCCTTCTGTCTTCAGCATGCTGTTCGACGGATCTAGAGACTCATGGTAGTGACCACCTCTCCACTTACGTTCACTTTAGCTGGTTTCGCCGTTCAGCCTCACGTTGCATTCGTCAAACAGACTGGATTTTATTTAAGACTTCTGTGGACACTGCCTGTCAGAGTATGACATCTCCATCCAAAATAGAGGACATCATTGCCTCTAACCTGCGGGACAAAACCACAGAAGTCAGCAAACCGAGGCACAGATCATCGGTTGACATACAATATGAGACCCTTCGTGCAATCCGTCGCCGCGCGGAACGGCGATACAGAAGAACAAAGTCCCCGTCAGATCTTTCAGTCGCCGAGCTCAACGACATGTTCTTCGACATCTGGAGAAGCGAGACAGACAGCGTTGGAGGGCATTCTGTGGATCCCTAGAACCAAGACACCATCTATCTAAGATATGGCGAGTCATACGAAGTCTCCAGGTAACTCCACAACAAAGACAGCCATTCCGTACGGTGGCTCTACATTAACACCGGACCGAATTGGAGGTAGCAGAGGAGTACTGTAAACTCATTGTGGACGCATCTAATGCAGTGTCTTCATCCCTTGTCACCATCGCGCCCTTGTCACCTGATGAGTGACTCGAACTACCGTTTACGATGCAAGAGCTTGACGCTGCCATTCCCGTTTCTCGACGCTCATCGTCACCAGGACCAGACGGAATCACATACGCTGCACTCTGCCATCTTGGCACCGAATCACGACGTCTTCTTCTATCTTATTATAATACGACGTGGGAGACAGGAAATGTTCCAGATTGTTGGAAATGCAGTCGCGTTGTAGCGCTGCTTAAACCGGGAATGTGCCCTAACGAGCTTTCCTCCTACAGACCGATCGCCTTAGCGAGTTGCGTCGGCAAATTAATGGAAATAATGGTCTTGTCAAAGCTGGAATGGTCTCTAGAGAGAAATAATTGCTTTCCTGATTTTATGCACGGATTTAGAAGAGGCCGTTCTGCCATTGACGGTGTTATCGACTTGGTCTCCACTGTTGAACAGGAAAGAAGTCGCCGTCGGTTAGTTGGAGCTGTTTTTCTGGATATTAAGGGTGCATACGACAATGTACTCCATTATGCAATCCTTGATGCACTGGAAGATATAGACGTCGGTGGCCGGCTATATGCATGAATTGTTAGCTACTTCAGTGGCCGCACGGTGTATATGTCGACAAGTGATGGCGACACCAGACAGTACCATATACATCGAGGTGTTCCACAAGGGGGAGTTCTCAGTCCAACTATTTTCAATGTTGCATTGATTGGCCTTGCATCCGAACTTCCTACTGCGGTGAAGATTAGCGCATATGCGGACGACATATGCACATGGACATCTGGAGCCACCCGTCCCCAAATGCGTGCTAGGCTTCAACGTGCAGTGACAATCACAGCTAAGTATCTACGGCGTCAAGGCCTCCAACTCTCAACAGAACAATGTTCCGTGATTACATTCACGCGAAAACAAATGACTAGGTATCCGATAATTGTTAACGGAGTAGCGATACCTACGGTTACACACCGCTTAGTCATAGACCGGGGATTATCTTCGTCAAGACACGTCGCCGGACTGAAGTCAAAGCTGAAGAGTCACGTCCTTCGCGTCGTTGCAGGAACAAGATGGGGTGCCTCGGAGTCGTCATTACTCCAATTGTACCAAGCACTATTTGTAGGGTATATAAGGTACAGCATTCCGGCGCTCTCAAGAATGAAGCTTAGCTGTGTGTGCGCGCAGGAGAGCATTCAAGCTCAAGCACTGCGCACATGTTTAGGCCTCCCACGATGCACGTCAACCAATGGAACAATAGTGGAAGCTCGTGCGTGTCTTATTGGGATGTACCTGCTCTGCGAGCCTCTTCGATTGTACCTTCGCGTGTTGACCCGACACAGATACCATCCTCTGACATCGCTCCCTGCCACCCACCCAGGTTCCAGCTTTTCAAGGGCCATCAGAGTGTTTCGCCGTCAAGATTTTCTCCCGCCTGTATTCCGAGAATACCCCCGTGGGTTCTGCCTAAACCTTTCGTTACACTGCAGATCGCTGGAATTACTAAAAAGTCATCCATTGCATCTATTGGCCCCAGGCAACTCACCCTGTTGCACATTTCTGCAAAGTACGGAAACACTGTACACGTGTATACCGATGGCGCTGTCACACCATATGCCTCCACTGCAGCATTCGTCATTCCACATATGATCATCGCTCGGCGGTTTAAACTAGACCATAGCTCAACATCAACTGCCGCAGAACTTGTTGCTATCTGGGAGGCACTTCGATTTCTCTCCGAGGAGCCTCCTCACGCATGGACAATATTCTGGGATTGCAAGCCAGCTCTTCAAACCATTGACTGTGTCCTCGGACGGGGCCCGTATTATTCCATGGCCATAGAAATTACAGAGCGTCTCGACCACGCAACTAGAAATGGCCACAATGTCACCTTTCAGTGGATATCCCCACACTGTGGCCTGATCGGGAACGAACAGGCAGACGCTGAAGCGAAAACTGCTTTAGATTATGCTTGTGAAGTACGCATTCCGTTCTCACGAACAGACACAAACGCCCTACTTAGTCGCGTAAACCGCAACTCTACGTTGGTACACTGGACCCAACCAGATCGACGACACAAGCGACTACACAAATGGGACCAATAAATGAAATTTCGTATGCCTTACAAGCTCAAAAGAAGCCACACGAGCATGGTGCACCGGATTCGCCTTGGTGTCGCATTCACCAACCGTTATAGACATATGATAGGTGCCAGTGATACTAGCCCAAACTGTGAATGCTGTGAGGTGCCAGAAACACTGGAACATATATTTTGTGTGTGTCCCGCGTACGCGCAAGAACGACAGCAACTTGGCTCTTCCATTGCAAAGATCCATGAGAGACAGCTATCAGACGAGCTTCTTTTAGGTCCTTGGACTAATGCAAACAGCGCAGCCCTGGTAACAAGAGCCGCTATAGCTTTTCTCCAAGCCACTGGGCTGGACGCACGGCTTTAGAGATGCTACAACTCTGTGAATTTGTATATACGCATCTCTTCCTTGTACCATCATCATTCATCAGCCCTTTCCCTCGCCGTCCCTTTTCCCCAGTGTAGAGTAGCAGGCCAGAGCAAGTTATAGCTCAGGGCGACCTCTCTGCCTTTCTGTAAATAAATTTCTCTCTCTCTTGTCTTATATAATTGGCCGATAAAAGCAAGGAGCACGAAGAAGTGGAGAGTTTCGGTGGGGCCGAGGCTAGTAAAGTGGTAAGTAGGTAAACTGATGCGGAATATAGTGCCTGTATCGACGATTGGCCTGCTTCCCGTTACTTAGCTTTCGGTGGCTGGTAGAAAATAGCGGTGGCGTGCAACGGAATGGTAAAAATGTAGCTAAAACGAATCCCCAGCAAAGTTAGCAAAGGAGTATCGAGTAAGCGCCGAAAGGGCTCGACAACATTGTGCTTCGGCGCAGAAATATTTATTATACACAAATTTATTTATTTCATGATTCATTTTTATTTATTTAAATACCTTGAAGGCCCTACTGGGCACTACATAGGGGCGATTTCAGATGAGTACATAAACATCATTTGTACAAAAACTTGGAGGATGCTTAAGCTTCCCCTTCAAGAGTGGAATGCGATAGCGTTATCGCACCCCGTGCGCACCGCCCACTCATTCGCTCGGCATGCTCTTGAGTCACACAAAGACGAAACGCGCGCCTGAGCAAGCGGAACGAACCAAAAACTCGGTGTCTCGGAAAGAGAAACGATCTACGCGAGCCAAACGTCTTGATGACACCCCATGAAGCCGGACGCGATCATGGGGCTGACGCCTCGACGGGATCGTCCTCTATCTCGCTTGGGAGCAGGAGCAAGATGGAGGGGGCGCCATCACAGGGAGAATGCTCCCGTCTTGTGTGGTTGACTCAATGCGCGGTAAACTTGGATCCTGAGATCGCGAGCAGCCGCGTGACGGCGTTCATTGCCCTGCAATGTTGGACGGGCAGACAACGTCGGAAGCCGCCGATCGACCATTGTCTGATGAATGAAGGAATTCGTGGGCCCAGTCTATACTTGCAAAGTTGGGAAAGGTGTTTCCTTGAAGTTGTCGAAAGTGTATTCTTGTGAAAGATTGTGGAGGTGATGTCATTGGGAGAATGCTCCCATCTTGTGTGGTTGTCTCATTGCGCAGCAAGCTCCGATATCGAGTTTGCCAGCAGCAACGTGAAGGCGTTCAATGCGCGGCAATGATGGACGGGCAGACTACGTGTGAAACTGCCAATCGACCTTTGTCTGATGTCAGAAGGAATTCGTGAGCCAAGTCCATTCTTGGAATGTTAGGAAAGGTGTTTCTTTGAAGTTGTGGAAAGTGTGTTCTTGTGAAAAATGGTGGAGGTGATGTCATTGGGAGAATGCTCCCGTTTTGTGTGGTTTTCTCATTGCGAGGTAAGCTCGGATCGTGAGCTCGCGAGCAGCCGCGCGAGGGTGTTCATTGCCCAGCAGTAATGGACGGGCAGACCACGTGGCAAACCACAATCGACCATTGTCTGACGAAACAAGGAATTCGTGAGCCCAGTCGATTCTTGGAAAGTTGGGAAAGGTGTTTCTTAGTTGTCGAAAGGGTGTTCCTGTGAAATATGGTGGAGGTGATGTCATTGGGAGAATGCTTCCGTCTTGTATGGTTGTCTCATTGCGCGGTAAGCTCCGATCTCGAGTTTGAGAACAGCCACGTGAGCGCGTTTATTGCCCGGCAATGATGGACGGGCAGACTACGTGGGAAACCGCCACTCGACCTTTGTCTCATGTCAGAAGGAATTCGTGAGCCAAGTATATTCTTAAAAAGTTAGGAAAGGTGTTTCTTTGGAGTTGTCGAAAGTGTGTTGTTGTGAAAGCTGGTGGGGGTGATGTCATTGGGAGAATTCTCCAGTAATGTGTGGTTGTCTCATTGTGCGATAAGCTCCGGTCGTGAGTTCGCGAGCAGCCGCGTGAGGGCGTTCATTGCCCGGCAGTAAAGGACGGGCAGACCACGTGGGAAACGGCCAATCGACCATTGTCTGATGAGAGAAGGAATTCGTGAGCTCAGTCCATTTTTGGAAAGTTGGGAAATGTGTTTCTTTGGAGATGTAGAAAGTGTGTTCTTGTGAAAGATAGTGTGGGTATTGCCATTGGAAGAATGCTACTGTCTTGTGTGGTTGTCTCATTGCATGGTAAGCTCCGATCGTGAGTTCGCGAGCAGCCGTATGAAGGCGTTCATTGCCCTGCAACGATGGACGGCAAGACCACGTGGGAAACCGCCAATTGACTAGTGTCTGATGACAGAACGAATTCGTGAGCCCAGTATATTCTTGGAAAATTGGGAAAGGTGTTTCTTTGGAGTTGTCGAAAGTGTGTTCTAGTGAAAGTTGATGAGGATGATGTCATTGGGGGAATTCTCCAGTCACGTGTGGTTGTTTCATTGCATGGTAAGCTACGATCGTGAGTTCGCGAGCAGCCACGTGGGGGCGTTCATTGCCCTGCAATGATGGACGGGAAGACCACATGGGAAACCGCCAATCGACCATTGTCTGATGACCGAAGTAATCCCTGAGCATAGTCCATTTTTGTAAAGTTGGGAAAGGTGTTTCTGTGGAGATGTCGAAAGTGTGTTCTTGTGAAAGATGGTGTGGGTGATGCCATTGGGAGAATGCTCCTGTCTTGTGTGGTTGTTTCATTGTGCGGTAAGCTCCGATCTTGAGTTCTCGAGCAGCCGCGTGAGGGCGTTCATTGCCCGGCAATGATGGACGGGCAGACCATGTGGGAAACGGCCACTTGACCATTGTCTGATGAGAGAAGGAATTCGTGAGCCCAGTCCATTCTTGGAAAGTTGGAAAGGTATTTCTCTGGAGTTTTCGAAAGTGTGTTCTTGTGAAGGATGGTGGGGGTGATGTCATTGGGAGAATTCTCCCGTCTTGTGTGGTTCTCTCATTGTGAGGTAAGGTCGGATTGTGAGATAGCGAGCACCCACGTGAGGGCGCGCATTGCCCTGCAATGATGGACGGGAAGACCACGTTGGAAACCGCCAATCGACTATTGTGACGACCGAAGTAATTCCTGAGCCCACTACATTTTTGGAAAGTTGGGAAAGGTGTTTCTTTGGAGTTGTCGAAAGTGTGTTCTTGTGAAAGCTGGTGGGGGTGATGCCATTGGGAGAATTCTCTTGTCTTCTGTGGTTGTCTCAATCCGCGGTAAGCTCCGATCGTGAGTTCGCGAGCAGCCGCGTGAGGGCGTTCATTGCCCGGCAATGATGGACGGGAGACTACGTGGGAAACCGCCAATCGACCTTTGTCTGATGTCGGAAAGAATTCGTGGGCGGAGTTTATTCTTGGAAATTGGGAAAGGTGTTTCTTTGGGGTTGTCGAAAGTATGTTGTTGTGAAAGATAGTGGGGGTGATGTCATTGGGAGGATTCTTCCGTCTTTTGGCAGCAGCGGTTGCGGTCGTGAGAAAGTTACTAATCTACTCCTACTTTTAACACAGGACAGCATATGCGGAATAAAACCACGAGCCGAAGCAAGGAAAGGCTGTCACCTCTGCCCGGGCGGTGCCCAGCTTACTACCTCGTCACGACAGTGATGGTTGGATGGATGGATGTTATAAGCGTCCCCTTTCAAACGGGGCGGTGGGTTGCGCCACCAAGCTCTTGCTATTATACTGCCTAATGTCCTACTTAGGTTAAACAATGAAAAAAGAAACAAAACACTATCAACTACCACGCCCAAATTTTCTGGTCCCCTACTGCGAACTGTGCTTTTGTACGTCTCCGTCTTTTGTCGTTTCCATACTTTTCTTCCACCAATCCTCCAATCGCCTCTTACTAATGCCTATTGCGGACATGTTTGCTTTACCACTGCTCCTGCTGAACCCAAGGACTTCAAGGAGGCCAGTGGTGCCTAAATCGACCACTGGATAGATGTCTTCACATTGTAATAAAACATGGTCCGTCGTTCCCTATTTTTTCCGCAGCAAGCACATGCTGCTTCTTCCTTCTTATATCTCGGTTTATAGGTGCGTGTTCTAAGGCACCCCGATCTCGCTTCGAAAAGTAATGAGCTTCCCTTTGAGTTATCATAAATAGTTTCTTTCCTGATTTCGTTTTTTCCTCTTAAGTAGTTACTCATGGCAGGTTTCCTTTTCATTGCCGCCACCCATGAGATTATTTCAGCCACTCTGACTTTCCGCTTGACCTTCTTTGTTGCTGTGTTGCCCATCCTACAGGCCGCATACTTGCTGGTAAGCTTCCTAGTTCTTTTCCTCCACTGAGAGTCAATGTTTTTTTTCTGTACGGACACCTGAACACTCTCCCAGCCCATTTATTTTCTTCCATATACCTCAGCCGTTCTTGATACTCAATTTTACTGCGAGCTTCCCTCACTTCAGAACTAGTCCAGCCCATATCACCTTGCACAGCTTCATTTCTAGTCTTCTCGTGAGCGCCCAATGCGAAGCGTCCCAGTGACCTTTGATTCCCGTCGGGTCCTGATGGTACCCTTGATTTAAAGCAAACAACCGCATTTCCGAAAGTAAGTCCTGAAACCATTACACCTTTCCACATACCTCGGAGGACCTCGCACCTATTGTATCCCCATAGCGCTCTGTGCTTCATTATGGCTGCGTTTCTCCTCCCCTTTACTGTTATGGTTTTTTCCTGTGCTTCTATATATCTATTTATCCTATTTATATTATTTATCGATATATATCTATATATCGTTTATCCCTATACCAAGGTATTTATATTCTGTTACCCGAGGTATTTCTTGGCCCTGTATCTCCACTGTGTGTTCACTGTTTTCATTGAATACCATAACACCTGATTTTCTAACACTAAATTTCAAACCTAAATTGTCGCCTTCCTGTCCACAGATATTAGCCAGACGTCGCAAGTCACTTTGCTTGTTAGCGAGCAACACAATGTCGTCCGCATAAAATAAACCTGGGAGTTGCTGCTCTATTCCTGTACCTGCCTGTTTGTATGAGAGATTAAACCCGATATTACTTCCTTCCAGCGCCCTCTCCATCCTCACCATGTACATCATAAACAGCAGCGGGGATAAAGGGCACCCCTGCCTCAGTCCCTTGTTGATTTGAACTTTCTCCGCGCTTCTCATCCCTTCCCATTCAACGCAAACGGTATTTTCTAGGTAAATCTCTCTCAAAAGCTGTAGACAATTGTCACCTAAGCCTTCCCCTGCCAGAATATCCAACCAAATATTGCGGTCTACGTTGTCGTAGGCTCCTGTAATGTCTAAAAAGGCTCCATACAACGGTCTGCTTTCTGCTTTTGATATTTCAATACAGTGAGTAAGAACAAACAAGTTATCATCCGAACGCCTACCTGTTCTGAAGCCATTCTGAACCTCTCCCAAAATGCCAATATTTTCTGCCCATTATTGAAGCTTTAATTTGATTGCCTGCATTGCTAGCCTGTATATTACCGTTGTTATGGTCAACGGTCTATACGAGTGAATTCTGTCTTTCGCCCCTTTACCTTTATAAATTAAATTCATTCTACTTTGTCGCCAACTGTCTGGTATTCGTCTATCTTTTAAAAATTTTTTCCACTGCTTTCTTCAGAGCTTCCTAACTTTTGGTCCTAGTTCATTTATCAGCCTAACGGGAACCTCGTCTAGCCCTGTGGCTGTGCGCTGAGGAATTTGTCTTCCGCTTTCTTCCAGTTTAAATTTGTCAGCACCAGCTCCTTTTCCACTTCGGTCTCTTTAATGCTGTTTTTTCCTCAAATACAACCTCATCATTGCCTAGGAAAGATTCGGCTGTTACTTAGTGACTGGTCTGCTGCGTCTGCCCTCTACCAGCCAAGTTCCAACATATTAGCAGGCATCGTTGACGCTGTCGCTCACTTCTGGCTGTAGCAGTTGCGGTCCCGAGCAAGTCGCTAATCTACTCCTACTTCTGCCACAGGTTGGTCATTTTTCGCTTTGCTTTCCGACCATATTTTCTCTGTGTATACCGCTACCGCTGCTGTCAAATTGCGTGCTGTTTACACAATGCCGACCAATGCTGAGTTTGCAAAAGAAATGGACACTTTACGCGCTGAGGTTTCTGTGATGCGTGAGAGTCTTAACATGTTTAATGAACTTTTCGAGACGGTTAAGAAGCAGAATACTGATCTTGCTGTTGAAAAGAGGGCTCTGAAAGATGAAAATGGCGACTTAGCACGCAGGGTTTCTGAACTGGAACAGTACTCCCGACCTTATAACGTAGAATTTCAACCAAAGGTGAAGGCTGTGTTGCGGTTGTTCAGTCTATGGGTGATGCTATAGGATGCAAAATTGCTCCTGAGGATGTCGATACTGCACATCGTGTACCAGCTAAAACGAAACATATATTATTGCACGCTTTTGCTCCCGAGAAAAAGAAATGAGTTCGTGAAAAAGGCACGCAAGGCTCGCTTGACCACTGCGACCCTTGGGTTTCCACAAAAGGATCAGAAGCCCTTATATGGAAACGAACATCTTACGCAAGAAAGAAAGCGGTTGTTCGCACAAGCTCTTGAACTGAAAAAAGCAAGAGGCTGGAAAGACATCTGGACAGACCACTGCGTAATCAAGGCGTGAAAGACAGATGACAGCCGTGTCTACCGTATCTCTAATGCGGGTGATCTTACTGTTTTCACCTAGCTTACTATTGTTTGCGGCTGCGTATCTTAAACCTACCTGCGCAAGAATGTTTTCTCTTCAGGATCTTACAAATATTTCCGGGATGAAACTCCCAAGTTATCGCTGATATATTTTGATATTCGTAGTCTACGAAAACACTATGACAGCCTCATAGCATTTCTTTCTATAATTAATCACAACTTCTCTTTTATTTGTCTATCTGAGACATGGTTGTCACTGGACGATAGAAATTTATATGCACTACCAGAGTACACTGCAGAGTACTGCTATCGTGCTACTCCACGTGGTGGCGGATCTGCCATAGTTATTAAATCGTCATTGCCATACAAACGCGGCAATAATTTTGCCTTTTCTAATTTGCTCTGCGAGTCTATATGGTTAGAATTTGATCAGAGTGTTTTTTTCAATTCATAGCCGGAACACAGTGTTAGTGTGCATTTATCGTTCACCATCATCGTCATACTCTGAGTTTTGTCTTCAGTTTGAAAAGTCGTAGCACACTGTTGCGAGCGAAAACAAAAATCTCATTATCTGCGGAGACGTCAACATAAACATTATCGACCCTAATATTCCATCAGGTTCTGATTATCTCGCATGCTTTTTAGCTATGGCCTTGCTTCTTTAATTACTTCTCCAACTAGATATGACATGACAGGATCTAATACGTTAATTGATCCCACTAACTAACTTTACTACAGATCATATGGCAGGAGTCATCGAGCACAGCATAACCGAGCACTGCCCTACATTTTTTACTTTAGACACAGAAAATTCTAAATCGACTGAAAAAGAAAGTACATGTTGACTCTCAAAAATTTATCTCCATGATACAGTCAAATGACTGGACCGCAGTACTCTTTGAATCTCCCACTGAAGAGGCTTATCAGTTGTTGTTGGCTGATTTTACACGCTGTATTCATGAATGCACGACTAAATCTATCACAACTCGCTTCTTCAGTTCCCCTCGAAAACCTTGGGTCACGAAAGCGCTACTTCAATCTATATTGAAGAAAAATCGGCTCCACAAAAGGGTAATTTGTGAGCCATTTAACCGTGAACTTAAATCTCGCCTAAAAAAATATTCTAACACACTTGCAGCCGCACTTAAATTCGCTAAACGAGATTACTTTCAGAAGAAGGTTTTAAATAATGACAATAATACGAGGCGCAACTGGCAGGTCATCAACGAATTCTTATATAATAAATGCCGTGAGCACTTAACAAAAATAAGAACTGAGACATAAACATACTGCCACCCAGCTGATATCGCGCGTGCCTTCAGTGAGTATTTAGTAGTACTTGCGATTCTCAAACGGATCCCCCATTACCGACACTGCCTCGTCATCTTCATTCTTTCTACTTGCGACCTACGAATGCAAAGGAAGTTCTTCATGTTATATCTTCACTTAGGTCTACTGGACCTGGCCTAGACTCTGTTCACCTATCTCGTACCAAGTTAGTTTCTAATGAACTGTCTCCTATCATAGCAGATATTGTTAACAAAATGTTTAAAGCAGGCATTTTTACCAGTTCTCTGAAAGTTGGTAAAATAACACCTGTTTACAAAAAAAAACGGCAATCGTGAACTTCTGAATAAATACAGGCCATTTGTATTTCATTTATCAGTAAAATCATTGAACGACTATTCATACACGTTTATCATCCTACGTAGCAAAATTTTATCTACTATCACCTAAACAGTGGCTTTCGGCAGGGTTGCTCAACTGATATTGCGCTTCTAACCTTCACTGATAAAGTCAAGAAGGCAATCGACCAAGGCTTGCTGGTTGGAAGTGTATTTATAGATTGAACAAAAGATTTTGACACCATTAATCACAAAATTCTAATACATAAACTTGAATCTTACGGCATAACTGGCCCGCCACTTCAGCTTATTTCTAGCTACCTAACCAACCGTACTCGAGCTATTCAGATTGACGGCAAACTCTCATCTGCTACGAACACATATCAAGGCGTTCCTCAGGGCTCGATCCTTGGCCCGCTGCTGTTTGTGCTATTTATTAACGACCTACATAATGTTCTGACCACTACGGACTGTATATTATATGCAGACGACACGACTACATTTACTTGCGCTAACAATGTCGACGAGCTACAGCGAAATGTTAGCGTTGATCTGCATAAAATAACTTCTCGGTATCAAAAGAACATGTTGTGGATCATTCCGCTCAAAACAATTTTTATGGTTTTTCATTCCTTCCGGACATCAATTTCGAAATCTATATCTGTGTGTGTTGAAAACAACCTAATACCAATATCTGATAGCGCAAAGTTTCTTGGCGTAGTTTTAGACAGGCATGTGAAATTCTATCTTAATGCGCAATCACTTGTCCGTAAGATATCGTTTGGAATACGCACCATAATCAAAACCCGCTCATATGTTCAGCCACACATTATCCATTCCCTTTATCATGCACACATTCCCAGCCATTTATCTTACTGCATATCAGCCTGAGGAAACACATACCTCGCTCACCTCAGCCAACTTCTACGCCTGCAGAATCAGACGATTCGCCTCATGACTAGCAGCCATTTACTATCGAATGCAACGCCTCTTTATTGCAGTTTAAACATTCATCCTCTTCATCAGCTCTTTCAGTTAAAGTTAAAAATCGTGATCTATAAGTTATATCGCAATATAGCACACATAGCGTTGTTATTGAAGCTTTTGTAAATACTAACACTACTAGGTCCTCTAAAATCGATAATCGTCTTTTACCTAAAGCGCACCAACAATGGTAAGTTCACTACCACATTTGCGGGAATAAAACTATGGGATTCTATTACACATACCATTAAAGCATCCCCCACAGAGCATATATTCAAGAATCAAGTTAAGAAATACATTATGCAGCAACCCTCTTCATCCTAACAAATGAGTTTTGTGGTTGTAATAATAATTGACCTAGCTATTATACTGCATGTTATATTACTCCAATTTTTATTGTATTGCAAATTTGCTTTGCTTGTTCACTACAGGAGTTTTCTTCACAATTTTTGTCTTACTAAACAGCTTTATATTTTCTTGTTTTTTCGCGATGTTCCTTATTTTATCAAATTGTCTGTAAAGCCACCGTAGCCAATGCTTGACCTGTATCTCGTTTTTCTTTCATTTTGTTAATGTATGGGACTCATCCTGATACTTTCTAACTTTGGGACTCCCTGTGTACTGCTAATTTTGCACACAATTCTTTGTAAATTTGAGATCGTTGATGAAAAATCTTGAACTTGAACTTGAACTTGTGTGGTTGTCTGTTTTATTGCGCGGTAAGCTCGGATCATCTGTTCGCGAGCAGCCGCGTGAGGGCATTCATTGGCCGGCAGTAATGGACGGGCAGGCCACGAGGGGAACCGCCAATCGTCCATTGTGTGATCACAGAAGGAATTCGTCAGCTCAGTCCATTCTTGAAAAGTTGGGAAAGGTGTTTCTTTGGAGTTGCCAAAAGTGTGTTATTGGGAAAGGTGGTGGTAGTGATGTCATTGTGAGAATGTTCCCGTCATATGTGGTTGTCTCATTGCGCGATAAGCTCCAATCGTCAGTTCGCGAGCCGCCGCGTGAGGGCGTTCATTGCCCGGCAATGATGGATGGGCAGGCCACGTGCGAAACCGTCAATCGACCATTGTCTGATGACAGAAGAAATTAGTGCGGCCAGTACATTCTTGGAACGTTGGGAA
This sequence comes from Dermacentor andersoni, assembly GCF_023375885.2. NCBI lineage: Eukaryota > Metazoa > Arthropoda > Arachnida > Ixodida > Ixodidae > Dermacentor > Dermacentor andersoni. The sequence continues at coordinate 2,607,797 of NC_092824.1, read as the reverse complement.
AGGTGTTTCTTTGGAGTTGTCGAAAGTGTGTTCTTGTGAAAGATGGTGGGGGTGATGTCATTGGGAGAATGCTCCCGTCTTGTGTCGTTGTCTCATTGCGCGGTAAGCTCTGATCGTGAGATCATGAGTGGCCGCGTGAAGGCGTTCATTGCCCTGCAATGATGGACGGGAAACAACGTGGGAAACCGCCAATCGACGATTCTCTGATGACAGAAGTAATTACTGAGCACAGTCCATTCTTGGAAAGCTGGGAAAATTGCTTCTTTGGAGTTGCCGAAAGTGTATTTTTAGAAAGATGGTGGGCGTGATGTCCTTGGGAGAATGATCCCAATTTGTGTGGTTGTCTCATTGCATGGTAATATCGGATCGTGAGTTCACAAGCAGCCGCGTGAGGGCGTTCATTGCCCGGCAATGATGGGCGGGCAGATTACGTGGGGGACCGCCGATAGACTTTGTCTGATGTCAGAGGGAATTCGCGAGGCCAGTCCATGCTTAGAAAGTTGGGAAATGTGTTTCTTTGGAGATGGGGGAGGGGGTGATGTCATTGGGAGAATTCTTATGCTGGTGTGACTGTCTCATTGCGCGGTGAGCTTCGATCGTGACTTCGCGAGCAGGCGCGTGAGGGCGTTCATTGTCCGGCAGTAATGGAAGGGCAGACCACGTGGGAAACCGGCAATCGACCATTGTCTGAGGACAGAAGGAATTCGTGAGCCCAGTCCATTCTTGTAAAGTTGGGAAAGCTGTTTCTTTGGAGTTGTCGAAAGTGTGTTCTTGTGAAAGATGGTGGGGGTGATGTCATTGGGAGAATTCTCCCGTCTTGTGTGGCTGTCTCATTGCGCGATGAGCTCTGATCTTGAGTTAACGAACAGCCACGTGAGGGCATTCATCATCATCATCATCATCCTGGTTATGCCCACTGCAGGGCAAAGGCCTCTCCCATACTTCTCCAACTACCCCGGTCATGTACTGATTGTGGCCATGTTGTCCCTGCAAACTTCTTAATCTCATCCGCCCACCTAACTTTCTGCCGCCCTCTGCTACGCTTTCCTTCCCTTGGAATCCATTCCGTAACTCTTAATGACCATCGGTTATCTTCCCTCCTCATTACGTGTCCTGCCCATGCCCATTTCGTTTTCTTGATTTCAACTAAGATATCATTAACTCGCGTTTGTTCCCTCACCCAATCTGCTGTTTTCTTATCCCTTAACGTTACACCTATCATTCTTCTTTCCATAGCTCGTTGCGTCGTCCTCAATTTAAGTAGAACCCTTTTCGTAAGGCTCCAGGTTTCTGCGCCGTACCTGAGTACTGGTAAGACACAGCTATGATAAACTTTTCTCTTGAGGGATAATGGCAACCTGCTGTTCATGATTTGAGAATGCCTGCCAAACACACTCCAGCCCATTCTTATTCTTCTGATTATTTCAGTCGCATGATCCGGACCCGCAGTCACTACCTGTCCTAAGTAGATGTATTCCCTTACCACTTCCAGTGCCTCACTACCTATTGTAAACTGCTCTTCCCTTCCAAGACTGTTAAACATTACTTTAGTTTTCTGCAGATTAATTTTTAGACCCACCCTTCTGCTTTGCCTCTCCAGGTCAGTGAGCATGCATTGCAATTGGTTCCCTGAGTTACTAAGCAAGGCAATATCGTCAGTGAATCGCAAGTTACTGAGGTATTCTTCATTAACTTTTATCCCCAATTCTTCCTACTCCAGGTCTCTGAATACCTCCTGTAATCACGCTGTGAATAGCGTTGGGGAGATCGTATCTCCCGGCCTGACGCCTTTCTTTATTGCGATTTTGTTGCTTTGTTTATGGAGGACTACGGTGGCTGTGGAGCCGCTATAGATATCTTTCAGTATTTTTACATATGGCTCGTCTACACCCTGATTCCGTAATGCCTGCATGACTGCTGAGGTTTTAACTGAATCAAACGCTTTCTCGTAATCAGCGAAAGCTATACATAAGGGTTGGTTATATTCCGCACATTTCTCTATCACCTGATTGATAATGTGAATATGGTCTATTGTTGAGCGGCCTTTACAAAATCTTGCCTGGTCCTTTGGTTGACAGAAGTCTAAGATGTTCTTGATTCTATTTGCGATTACCTTAGTAAATACTTTGTACGTTCATCAGAACATACCTAACCTCAACGAGCTTGCCCATGACCGTGCGCGAGATCTAACGCGCCGCGGCGGCATGGAGGCCTTATGGGGACAGGATGAAATCCAGCAGAACGATCCGCTACTTACTTTTCACGAGATAACATCTCACTATCGGCTTTGCAGAAGGGCCTATCCTCTTCCACACCCGAAGTTAGACAGGTCTCAGTCAGTTTCACTTCGAATGCTCCAGACGGGCTCATCCCCCTCGCTGGGCCTTCTCAGCCGTATGTACACAAACGTCGATTCGACCTGTCGGGACTGTAATGAGATCTATTGTTCCTTAGCGCACATGCTCTGGCAATGCCCCGCGTTACCTAACGGCCCTCTATCCAGCGAAGCCGACTGGGAAGAGGCACTCCGGAGCCCATCGCTCCAGACACAACTAGAGGCAATGCAGAGGGCCCGAGAAACGGCGGAACATCACGGTATTCCTGCCCCGACTTGGACGCGGCCAGCGGCTTCCGCGGGTCCCCGATAGGGGCCTCCGCTTAAGCTCCTCAGGATCAAATAAAGTTCATTGTCTGTCTGTCTGTCTGTTTGGAGTCTTCTTTGTTCAGGATTAGGATTATGTTAGCGTTCTTCCAAGATTACGGTACGCTCGAAGTCATGAGGCATTGCGTGTACAGGGTGGCCAGTTTATTTAGAACAATCTGCCCACCATCCTTCAACAAATCTGCTGTTACCTGGTCCTCCCCAGCTGCCTTCCTCCTTTGCATAGCTCCCAAAACTTTCTTTACTTCTTCCAGCATTACATGTGCGATTTCGAATTCCTCTAGAGTATTCTCCCTTCCATTATCGTCGTGGGTGCCACTGGTACGGTATAAATCTCTATAGAACTCCTCAGCCACTTGAACTATCTCATCCATATTGGTAATGATATTGCCGGCTTTGTCTCTTAACGCATACATCTGATTCTTGCCAATTCCTAGTTTCTTCTTCATTGCTTTTAGGCATCCTCCGTTCCTGAGAGCATGTTCAATTCTATCCATATTATACTTCCTTATGTCAGCTGTCTTACGCTTGTTGATTAACTTCGAAAGTTCTGCCAGTTCTATTCTAGCTGTAGGGTTAGAGGCTTTCATACATTGGCGTTTCTTGATCAGATCTTCCGTCTCCTGCGATAGCTTACTGGTATCCTGTCTTACGGAGTTACCACCGACTTCTATTGCACGCTCCTTAATGATGCCCACAAGATTGTTGTTCATTGCTTCAGCACTAAGTTCCTCTTCCTGAGTCAAAGCCGAATACCTGTTCTGTAGCTTGATCTGGAATTCCTCTAGTTTCCCTCTTACCGCTAACTCATTGATCGACTTCTTATGTACCAGTTGCTTCCGTTCCCTCCTCAGGTCTAGGCTATTTCGAGTTCTTTCCATCCTATGGTCACTGCAGCACACCTTGCTGAGCACGTCCACATCTTGTATGATGCCAGGCTTAGCGCAGAGTATGAAGTATTTCATTTCTAGTCTCGCCGTTCGGGCTCCTCCACGTCCACTTTCGGCTGTCTCGCTTGCGGAAGAATGTCTGCCCTTCTTGCATTCATTGCCCGGCAATGATGGACGGGCAGATTATGTGGGAAACCACCAATCAACCCTTCATTGTCTGATGACAGAAGGAGTTCCTGAACCCAGTCCATTCTTGGAAAGTTTGGAAAGGTGGTTCTTTGGAGTTGTCGAAAGTGTGTTCTTGTGAAAGATGGTGGGGTGATGTTATTTGGAGAATGCTCGCCCTTGTGTGGTTGTCTCATTGCGCGGTAAGCTCGGATCGTGAGTTCGCGAGCAGGCGCGGGAGGGCGTTCATTGACCGGAAATGATGGACGGGCAGACCACGTGGGAACCCGCCAATCGACCATTGTCTGATGACAGAAGGAATTCGTGATAAGCTCGTGAATGACGAAGAAGGACATCGCAGCATAGGGAGTGACCGTAGACGTATAGTTTCGAAAATGGGATATGCAGTTGTGAAAGAGAGCAAAAAGCGTAGATTGGCCAGTGCAAATTTAAACGATTAACAAATAAGAAACATAGTCACAAGAGTAGAGAAAGAACTTGGCAAATGGCCAAGCAGTCGGAATATAGCGAGCTTCTAAACGTAATCACGAAAAAAATACGGAAGAAGCAACGTGTTGGTTGGAAAGGAAAAATGAAATGCTGGCAGAACAGGGAGATACGAGTAGCCATCGCCGAACGACAGGGAGCATCCCGACAGCACAGTCAGGCAAAAAAAGAACAGTTGTCGTATGATGAAGTAGATAGGAAATAGGAAATATACCGGGAGAAAAAAATCTATTGTTCAAATACTGGTGCAAGCAAAGATAAAACGTGAATGTGAACGTTGGTTATGAGAATACGTGAGAAAAAGAAGGCAGCAATCGGAATATTTTACTGTATTTTACAATGAACGCATTCCCTTCCATCCCACTCTACTTTTAGGAGATAACGCACTTGTAGGAACTTCATCTTTTTTAGTTTTTGAAAGACGCAGCGATCCTAAACGAAATATAATATATCACAGAACTACTAATTCTAAAAATTCTTACCCAGTTTTTTCACGCATGTTATGATGCACCTCACCCATTTTCTCAGTCATGAGAAGAAGGCTGAGGTCTCCATTTGATTTGTTGGGCTCCTCAGAGTCCTTGTCCGGACAAGGACCTGCGCTGAGTATACCCAATTTTTGAAATAATTTATACCATGTGTTTGGGGCATGATAGCCTGAGTTGCTTATGCGCCATAAAACCCAATGCAATACCATACAAATACATAAATTTATAAGGCAGTAAGTCTGAAGCAATACAACGTAACCTACACGAAGATGGAAACAAACTAGAAGGGGACGCAGCATTAAATTACACCCGAGAAACAACAGCCTAATCTTTCCAAAGCAAGGACGATGTTCACGAAAAAAACCTAACTCACAACTTAAACTGGCCTCAAAGATTTCCCTGCCCATCTGATCGCTGTATCTTCTCAGCACACGTGTGGTTTTAGGCCAGGTGAACAGCCACACCTTGCACAATTAACCACTAGGTTACTACCAGTCTTAATCTTGACACAGTACGCATGCTCACGTAAACGTTCATTATGGCAGCGTCCCGTTTGCCCTATGTATGTGCAACCGGAAGAGGTGGCAATTTCATAAACTACAGTAGCAGCGCAATCTACGGGATCGGCGGTATGTCTCTTACTAGACATTCCAGGCGTATGCCGGCTATCGTTGACTTTTTTGGAGAACCTTCTCAACGACTTCGGAATGGCAAACTCCACCTTAACACTGTCCCAGCACACGGCTTTCCTGAAGTGGTGGGACACAATGTACATACGGGATCGCAATAGTCTTGTTATGTCCTTTACCAGATCGTGTGGTTTTATGGAATAACGACCCTCTTGCAAATAAGACTTCCTTAAATAAGAGGGTAGTTAGAACTGAAATTTAACATCAAAATCAGGTTTTATGGCATTCAATGGAAACAGCGAACATACTGTGACAATACAGGGCAGGATATACATCGCGTAACAGAATATAAATACCTTGGTATATAGATAAACACAGTCAATAGATATATTGAAATACAGAAAAAAACAATAACAGTGAAGGGGAAGAGAAATGGCAGCCATAATGAAACACAGAACACTATGGGGATACAATAGGTACGAGATGCTCCGAGGTATGTGGAAAGGTGTAATGGTTCCAGGACTTCTGGAAATGCGGTTGTTTGCTTTAAAACAGGGGTGCAATCAGGACTCGATGGGAACCAAAGGTCAGTGGGTCGCCTCGCATTGGGCGCTCACGGGAAGACTAGAAATGAAGCTGTGCAGGGTGATATTGGCTGCACTAGCTTTGACGTGAGGGAAGCTCGCAGTAAAATTGATTATGAAGAACGACTGAGGAATATGGAAGAAAGTTAATGGGCTAAGAGAGTGTTCAGGTACTTGTACAGGAATAAGATTGATTCACAATGTAGCAAAATAACTAGGAAGCTTACCAGCAGGTATGCGGCCTGTATGGTGAGCAACACAGCAACAAAGAACTCCAAGCGGAAAGTCGGAGAGGCTGAGATAATCTCATGGGTGGCGCCAATGGAAAAGAAGCCTGCCACGAGTAACAACTTAAGATGAAGAAATGGAATTAGTAAAGAAATAATTTATGATAACTCAAATGGAAGCTCCTTACTTTCCGAAGCGATATCAGGATGCCTTAGAACACGCCCTTATAAAGCGAGATATGAGAAGGAAGAAGAAGCATGTGCTTGCTGCGGTAAAGATGCAGATGCAGCGGTAAAGATAGGGAAACGACGGAGCATGTTTTATTAGAATGTGAAGATATCCGCCCAGTGGTCGATTTAGGCATCTCTGGCCTCCTCGAAGCCCTTGGTTCAGCGACAGCAAGGGGAAAGTAAATATGTCTGCAGTAGACATTAGTAAACGGCGATTGAAAGATTCGTGAAAGAAAAATTGGGAAACGACAAACAACGGAGGCGTAGAAAAACAAAGTTCACAAAAGGGGTTCAGAAACTTTGGTTCTGGGAATTCGTCATGGTTTGTTTTCATTTCTTTTTTTTTTCATTTTTAACATAGGTAGGACATTAGGCCATAATATAACAAGAGCTTGGTGGCGCAGCCCACCACCCCGTCCCAAAGGGGGCGCTCATAACATCCATCCATCTATTCATCCATCCATTTATGATCATAGAGCTTCTCCATATCACACCTAGGGAGAAATCTGGCGCCACCGTCTATGGGAGTTTCTGAAGGGGTGCTGTGCAGTCATGGGAATGACGGTATACGTGTCTCCGAGGCTTGTGTTGGCTGGTATCCAACACAATCTGTATACTTCTATCTGTATATTATTTTTATGTAATAATAAAATTGATTGATTGATTGATTTATTTATTGATTGATTGGTGTTGTAAGAGGCTTCGTATAAATCGTGGATAAGGCTACACAAATTACCTGTGCTTAAAGTAAAATCTTCATAAAATGTTTTCATTCACGCAAATTGCATCTTTACTCACCTACAATGCATGACGAAGGGAAGAAAAGCAAGAACAGACGACAAACTGTTTCAAAGCAAGCGCGAATATTGTCGCCTGTTCTCCAACTTGAACGGCCCGCTGATACTTTTTACGTATCATATAATTGTACATGCAATAACAAGTTCTCATAGGTAAACAAAACATGTTTTTGTGTAATAATAAAGCTAGAACAGCTTTTTGCGTGCAGTTTTAGTAGAAAATGAATCATTGTGACAGACGGAACAGTGCTTGCCTGGCTCTCCGAGAACGATGCGAAACCGAAGTCACAAATGCCTGCATTCCCATGCATACCAGAGCGCAGTAGCGCCAGATTTCCCTTTAGGTAATATAGTGAAAAACTCTGTTTGTGATAGAGTCACTGGAAAAAATTTCAGAGTATCGCATTTGTTTTCTTCGCGCCATCCACCTGCCGCGGGCGCTGGTGATTGGGTCACTCCTGTCGCGTGACCTTTTGCCTCATATCCCCTCCAAGCAGTGCTGCCACGTTTGGCTATATATATCCAAATTGGCCTACAAAAGATTTTGTATGTAAAATGCTTTGATATTTATCCAGTCCAAACGAAACTAATCGGATCGAAAACGTACCGACGATTATAAAAAGCGCAAGTGTCTAATAATATCGCAACTGCAGTTTTAAGTAATAATTATGCGGTACTTAATAATAGCCGACTTACGTACAGTAATCTCATTGACTACATCCAAAGTGCCAAGATTTCCCTGCTAGGCCTCCCCACTTGAAACTTTCTTTGCCAATTTAAAATTACAATCCCTACTTCAATCGGGAACACCGTGCTTGACTGCACAACTATAAATCATGGTCATTTCCTTTTAGACAACGTTTCACAAGACATTCTGGCCAGTTGTCCATCTCTTTAAACGTCCTCCAAGTTCTTTCGAGCTTATATTCGGGATTGATTTCGATTCAGCGATTCGCTGAAACTTGAGCTTCCGGGGCCAACCAAACAGTGTTCTGTGTGTAAGCATGAAGCATGACGTCACTATTGTGGATGTCAAGGGTAGACCACAACGGGGTCCCGGACAGTAAGCAGGTGGCTCGTCTGGAAGCAGCGAGTTATCCGAGGCATATCATTATCTCGGTTGCTGAAAGCCTTCAATGGTCGAAAGAAGGTAACTTCACGCCTGAGCGACGAGCAGAGAGCGGATGACGAAAGAAAGAAGAACGAACAAAGGGAGAAACGAAAGGTGGCTGTAATTCCTTACTTCCATAAGGTTTCCCACAACCTAAAAAAGGTAGGGCAACGGTCTGATGTAAACGTTGTTTTTTCAGCACCTAACTAACTTTTGAGGTTGAGCAGGTTGAGCTGTCCCACGAGGAAACTTAAGCCAGGTTGCGCTACCACGCACAAGGATCCTTTTGTAACATGCACTCATAACGTGGTGTATAAAATTCCACTTACGTGTGGGAAGGACTACGTGGGCCTGACGGGCAGATGTTTAAACGTGTGTCTGGCGGAGCGTATTATTAAAGTAAGGAGCATCGCTATAGATGGGCATCTGGCTGCCCATTGTAGAAAATGTGAGGTGAAGGCACCATGCTACCCTCCCTTAAGCAAACTGTTGTTGTCTATCGCCACAGGAATAAGATCACGGGGGAAATTGTCGAAGCATCTGAGATAGCTAGAGCAGGTGAAGATTGTGTTAGCACGCCGTCTATTCTTTTATCTAAAAAAGAGCTTGAATTTTAGGCATAGTAGTCACACGACTGCTTTTCCTTTCTTCTTTCCCTTCAGTGTGTCTGTTGCAGTGACTTCCGTGTGAGTATATATATGCGTACCAGCTGTAATAAATCAATTGTTGAATGTTACGAGCAATGAAGTAGCGCTCATGAACCAACCAGCCCAAATGCGTACTCTTCGGTTGAAAGTTAGCACTCGTCCCGTGTTCCTGCTTCGCCCTTGTGTCGTTCTTGCGCTTGGAAAACCAGTTTACGATTGAACTACCCAACACGCCCATACTTCCTCCATGCTAATGAACCACGGATTCTAGGCTGAGGCTCCCGTTGTTTGCCCTCAGTAATTCTGTTGTTGTAATGTTAAAATAAATACAGCCGGAGGGCTAGATTGTTGTTCTTACAGCCGAATGACTGCTATTTGATGAAAACATGGTGTTACAGTAGAGACTTTCTTCCGTGCTGTATGTTACTGTTGTGAAATAAACATCTGTTGCTTGCCTCCAAGTGATTGTGATTGCACGCTTTTCTTAGGATGCCAACTCTGCTGACAAGGCAAAGCATGTCGGAGACTTCTTTCTTGAAATGTACATTTTGGCGTTAATGATCCGATTGGATTAAGGGGCTGCAATAAAAGGAATACGATCGAAAAGATAGACGGGCTTTGAGAAGAACTGCACCGCTGTTAAGTACTGGCAACGTGAACCTTCCACGAGCCACGCAGAAAAGCCGACACGCAAATCGTAATTTCACCGATCGCCGATTGCCGCTATCATTGCTGCGCTTGAGCGTCACATGTTTTGCTGGGCACGAGTTCAACCATTAAAGAGACAAATTTGTAACGGTTTCTGCACAGAAGCTTAGAACGACAGAAAGCTGAGCTGGTTGGTAAGGATTCTGCACAGTTGTTCATCACTGTCACTACCACGGGACAATATAATCATCATATGAAATAGTGTCAGACAGTTCGTTCTGAATAATGAGCGACGCAACTCATGGAAACGCTTCGTCTGTCGCAGTACAGTAGTAGTAGTAGTAGTAGTAGTAGTAGTAGTAGTAGTAGTAGTAGTAGTAGTACGCTTAATTCTAACAAAATACCGTATTGTGGAGGGATAGTGAGGAAAAAAGGCGCTCGTGGCAGCTTGACCAGCCCCAAATGACATGTATCAATACATCGCGAAATCAAAAGACGCATAGACCTGCGCTCAAAATTCGGATTACAGAGTATACTAATCGTTGGTGAATTGTTTTTGTGAATAAATTGGGTCGCTGTTATCACCAAGTTATTAGACATTTCCCTAATGTACTTTCTGCTTCCACTATTTGGATACTGGGCCGTATAACTTAAAACAATTCACACCTATTTGTATTCTACTCACCAGACGTCAACTTTACGTAACCGTCGACGCAAGCATCGGGCGGTGACCCGCAGCGTTGTCTGAACAGCCCAATCAAACGCTTTCCTCGTTTGTAGGTCACGTCTGTTTGCTTTCAAAGGGAATAAAATTGCCTACATTGAGCAGTTTTTCTAATCTGATTGGCTGAGAAGAAGCGAGGAGCGAGCTCAAGTGTAGAGGGTTTCGAGTGCGCCGGGTTAGCGCAGCGATAATGGATAACTTGACGAGGAGGGTGGTGCCGGCGCCTGAGATTGGTCCGCTTCGCCTTAGCTTGCAGTGGCTGGTCGAAAATGGCGGCTGCGTGCAACAGAAATGTAGGAATATCGCTAAAACGGATCCTCAGCAAGGAGGCATAGGCAGAGTGATGCCGTAATGTGCAGAAAGGGCTCGATAACGTTATACTGCCACGCACAAAAAAGTTTATTGTACGCAAATAAATCCATGCTCTCTGCCAGGTGCGACTAGCCAGTCCCTGAGCGATCGGCAGGAAGCCATCTTCCATTCCTCCCGGAACGGGACAGTCTATAGCTATTCAGAAAAGAAAAATTCAGTTTTATTCGGCATATTATAGCACCTTTAACCCATACATGTCACTTTGACGTCGCTTGACAGACAGGCGACGTGGGCGCAGCCCTAAACTTTTAGACCAATGGGAGAGGGCTAATGGCGAAATGCAAAGGGGGAGAGCAGCTAGGGAAGATAAGGTAACAGCAGATTTGTAGAAGGATGGTGAGCAGATTGCTCTAGAAAAACTGGCCACTCTGTATACGCAATGCCTCATGACCTCAAGCGTACCGGAATCTTCAAAGAACGCCAACATGATCTTAATCCATAAGAAAGGGTACGCCAATGACTTGAAAAATTATGGACCGATCAGCTTACTTGCCGTTGCCTACAAAATATTTACTAAGGTAATCGCAAATAGAACCAAGAACACCTTAGACATCTTTCAACCAAAGGACCAGGCAGGATTCCGTAAAGCCTGTTCAACAATAGACCACATTCACACTATCAATCAGGTGATAGAGAAAAGTGCGGAATATAACCAACCCTTATATAAAGCTTTCATTGATTACGAGAAAGCGCTTGATTCAGTCGAAATCTGAGCAGTCATTGAGGCATTACGGAATCAGGGTGTACACGAGCCGTATGTAAAAATACTGGAATATATCTATAGCAGCTCCACAGACACCGTAGTCTTCCATAAAGAAAGCAACCAAATCCAAATGCAGAAGGGCGTGAGGCAAGGAGACACGATCTCTCCAATGCTATTCACAGCGTGTTTGCAGGATGTATTCAAAGACCTGGATTGGGAAGAATTGGGGATAAGAGTTAATGAAGAATACCTTAGTAGCTTGCGATTCGCTGATGGTATTGCCTGGCTTAGCAACTCAGGGCACCAACTCCAATGCATGCTCACTGACCTGGAGAGGCAAAGCCGAAGGGTGGGTCTAAAAATTAATCTGCAGAAAACTAAAGTAATGTTTAACAGTCTTGGAAGGGAAGAGCAGTTTACAATAGGTAGTGAGGCACTGGAATTGGTAAGGGAATACATCTAGTTAGGGCAGGTAGTGACGGCGGATCCGGATCATGAGACGGAAATAATCAGAAGAATAAGAATTGGCTGGGGTGCGTTTGGCAGGCATTCTAAGATCATGAACAGCAGGTTGCCATTATCCCCCAAGAGAAGAGTCGATAACAGCTGTGTCTTACCAGTACTCATCTACGGGGCAGAACCCTGGAGGCTTACGAAAAGCGTTCTACTAATATTGAGGACGACAAAACGAACTACGGATAGAAGAATGATGGGTGTAACGTTAAGGGATAAGAAAAGAGCAGATTGGGTGAGGGAACAAACGGGAGGTAATGTCACCTTAGTGAAAATCAAGAAAAAGAAATTGGCATGGGCAGGACATGTAATGAGGCGCAACGTGCATGGGAGACAGACCTGAGGATCAAGACCGCGGACAAGTTGTCGGTGAAGCTGCGAACTGCGTCCTAAAGCTCGCACCGTTGGGAAAATCAGGTATGCTTCCCATAAAGAAAATTGTAAAGAACAATCAAGAATGATGCGCTTGAAGTACTACAGGGAGATAAAGAAGGCGGTTTTGTTGTTCTGCCAGAAAACCTTATGAGCCAATAATCCAAGCAAGCTATTATGAAGAAATTCAAAGCTGTTTCTTTCGACCCGAAAAAGCAAAAGAAGGCAGCCCTGGAGGTACTCAAAGACTTGCACCTAGACTAGTTACGGCAGCTTGTGAACAAAGCGGATACGGAGTTCCTTGATGTTTTCTTCACTTGCAAAACCCACAAGACTGAATTCCCTTTTAGGTTTATTGTGTCCAAGAAGACGTCATGGCAATGTGAAGAGTCGGCTAGGCTGCAGCAGCACCGGCACCATGTTTAAACGCTGCTTGTTCTTCATGCAGTTCCTTGGCTTCTTTGCTGTACCCCCCCCCCCCCCCCCCCCCATTTGCGGCATCACATGGCTTGGAACTGCTTCGTCTGACTTAGTTCCCTTTGCGGTCGAGCAGGTGGACGTCACCGAGTGCTTGCCCAGGAACTGCTCTATCGCTTCCATATGCGATTGCCTCGGCGCGTCTCTCTTCAAGCTACAGCATGCCAGTCACCCCGATGTCCTGTCCTTTGATCAGCCAATTATCGACAACTCTCGGTCCGTGACGTCAACAGCCGACGGTATAAATGTCCAGCGCGTGGATCGACTCTTCAGTGGGCTAGGCTGCAGCGGAACCGGCACCATGTTTATTGGCTGCTTGTTCTTCATGCAGGTATGTTACTGTTCTGATGCCTAGTGTATCCGATCTGATGATCGCTTTCTGCTGCTGCTCCCTTGCCAACAAAATCTTGTATCCTGCTGCTCGCATGCATTGTATTGCGCAAGCTGCCCTCATATTGAGCGCTGCTACAAGCTCAGTAGAGCACGCACTGGTTACATTCGTCCCGTCATTCTAAAGCTTTGTAACTTCAACGACACAACCGAGGTTCTTAGGAACATCTCAAAACTCAAGGGCTCAAATTTCGTCATTAAAGAAGATTTCTCTTCTAGGGATCGGTTAATTCGAAAAAAAAATCTGGGACGCATCAGCCTCTTTTCGGGACAGCGGTTCTGTTGTGAAGTTAAGATATGATCATGCTTTCGTTGACAAGGTTCGTTATAACTGGCATGACAGTTCAAACTCATTAGTAATGGCACCCGCTCAACGTGTTTCTTCTGAGCCTGGCCATTTGACTTCCGTTCCATCTACTTCCTGAATTCATCCTGGCCGTTTTGAGAACCTTGTTATCTTGAATATAAACGCTCGTAGTATTGTTAAAAAGTTTCCCGATTTATTGTAACTTGTATCTGTTCACTCCCCCCCATGTTATTGGCATCACAGAGACTTGGCTGCACAATGGTATTTACGAATCTGAGTTCTTTCCACGCGGTTTTGCTGCCGTGCGCTTAGAACGGAATTGTGGTACTGGTGGTGGCGTGGCACTGCTTATCCGGTCGGATCTACGAAACTCAGTCTTGCCTTCTCCTCCAGAAACAGTATCCGTGTGGTGTAAAATATAGCTACATAATCGGCGCATTGTGATTAGTCTTATATATAGTCCCCCCGGCTCTACTCTTGATGTCCTTCATGCTGTTGCAAATTCCATGAGCGAGATTAACATTGCTTCGTCGAGTTTTATCGGTATGGGTGACTTCAACGCCCCTGGCATCCACTGGTCATCACTGCCTGCACTCGGTCGCGACACAGCTATTCGTAAAGAACTGATAAACATTTCCTTGTCCTTTGGTCTCAACCAGGTTGTTCCTAGTGCAACCAGGTTAAATTCCGTCCTTGACTTAGTTTTTCTAAGCGCTAACCTAGCCGAATGTGACTTTTCTTGCGAGGTAATTGATGGTATTTCAGACCATAAAGGCGCTTTAGTGTCACTCTCTTGTCCAATTTCTAAATCCCCCTACACGTTTACTAGTTTCCCTGATTTCACTCGTGCGGATGACAACTTCATTACTGATGTCTTATCTGACCATTTCGATACAATTAGTGCACTTTCAGATAACCAGGACGTCAACTGCCTTGCTAATTACTTTGAGCGTCCTGTCAAATCATGTATCGAACGTTTTGTGCCAATTAAAACTAAGAAAAGAAATTCTAACATTCCATGGATGACTCGTGATATCTTGCATTTGTCCCGTCGCGTTCGAAGGTTAAGGCGTTCCAGAAGAGGCAGTGATCCCTTGGCGTTGGATAGATTTGTTAAGGCAAGAAAAGAACTCAATCTTAAGTTGCAAAAGGCCAAGGATTTCCTTTTTCACGTTGGCCTGCACAATTTGTTAAGAACTAACCCACGAAAATTTTGGTGTTCTATTTTACCTCGCGATGCTTCATCCACTTCTTTCAGAATAGATAATGACGTCATCAACGACCCGGCGGTGATATCCGATGCTTTCAACAAGTATTTCCAGTCCGTGTTTGTTTCCGATAACAACTTTATCCCGACACTTACCAATATAGTTTCTTCTGAAACAATCAGTCACGTTGAGATAAACTGCGAAGGCATCCTCAACCTTCATACCTTGCTGGTGAAGCAGCGCACTGACACGGATACAGTGAAGACACACAAGAAAAGACTACACTCGCTGTTTGTCTTCACTGTGCCGTGTCAGTGCGCTGCTTCACCGGCAAGGTATGATGATTACTCACCAACTAGCCCAACTTTCCACTTTACTGATCCTCAACCTTATATTAAACCTGGTTGTTAAGAAATGCCCCGGTCCGGACGGGATACACAACGCGTTCCTTTTTCGTTATTCGTTGTGGTCAACGACATATCTGTCAGTCATATTCAGAAAGTCTTTATCATCCGCTACTGTACCTTCTTCATGTAAGTTAGCCAAAGTGCTCCCTCTTTATAAATCTGGAGATAAGCAGTGTTTGTCGAACTACAGGCCAATTGCACTGACGTCACAGTCACGCAAAATGCTGGAACGCGTCATTCATAAGCACATCACGCTCTTTCTGGAATAAAATAATTTACTGTCTAACATGCAACGTGGGTTTAGGCGCGGTTTTAGCACGTTAACGCAGCTAGCTGAGTTCACGCATGATATTTCATTTAGCCTTGATGTAGGCAACCAGGTTGATGCCATTTTTATAGATTTCTCGAAAGCATTTGACACCGTTTTACATTGTAAACTGATTGCTAAATTTAATGCTGTACTGAATAATCCTCATTTACGTAACTGGATTTTAAGCTTTCTCTCATTTCGCTCCCAGTTCGTCTTTTACAGTTCTACTGACTCCGCTACTGTTGATGTGACATCAGGTGTGTCCCAAGGCTCCATCCTTGGGCCGCTTCTTATTTTATCATACATAAATGATTTGCTACTTCACTGTTCTTCAAACATGCGTTTTAATGCTGATGACTACGTTCTACATGAAGTGATTAACTGTTCTAATGATCATTATGGCCTTCAAGAGTCGTTTCCTAGGTTTTGCGATTGGTGTAACTCTTGGCAAACGAAGATTAATTTCAATAAAACCGTTCTGATGTCTTTCTGCCACAAATCTTCCCCCTCCCTTTTTAGTTACTCGTTCAATGGCCGTGCTGTAGATAAGGTTTCTGAGTATAAGTATCTTGGTGTCATTTTTACGCATAACATGTCATGGTCTAAACATATTGATTACATATGCGGTAAAGCACTAAAAAAATTAGGTTACTTGAGGCGAACGCTAACCCGATCTCCTAAAGACACAAAGTTACTAATGTATAAATCTCTAATCAGCCCTGTTCTTGATTATGCATGTGTAGTTTGGAGCCCGCATAAGCAGTTAGAGATTAATAAGCTAGAAGCAATACAAAAAAAGCTGTGCGATTTATATGTCATCGTTAAAATCGCGACTTTTCGCCCTCTTCAACACTTTCTTCCTTGAACCTAAACACGCTCACTTCTCGTCGCCGTGTCGAATCATTAAAATTATTGCATTGCATTGTCGATTCTTTGGTTAGGCTCTCAAATGATAATTACATTAACTTCGCGCCAGGATCATCAACGAGAAGACATCATGACCTAAACTTGATACCCTACTACGCACGTACTAACATGTTCAAATTCAGCTTTTTTCCTCGCTCAATCATTACCTGGGTCCATTCGCTCATGCTCATCCCGAATTTTTGCAACCACCATCCTAGATAGTTCAGCACAATGCGTTGGCGGGCTAGTTAGTGCGAATCATCCTAGATGCATAATCGCGCTCACCCATACCCGGCAGCATTTATATAACTTCTTGTGTATTTTCCTTTCATCAGTGCTCTTTTGTAAAAGTGTTCACTTGTGTTTACCGCTGTATACTCCAATGTATTTTCTGTACCTTTTCTCAACCCCCTCCTGCTATAGCGCAAA
Source organism: Dermacentor andersoni (assembly GCF_023375885.2). Lineage (NCBI taxonomy): Eukaryota > Metazoa > Arthropoda > Arachnida > Ixodida > Ixodidae > Dermacentor > Dermacentor andersoni. The sequence continues at coordinate 2,591,093 of NC_092824.1, read as the reverse complement.
TTGCGCTGCAGTATGTATAAATAAACAAATAAAATAAATAAATGTAGGAAAAGTTCTGCAAGGCCATCTCAAGAAATCGCAGATAAATGACCCTTTCCTGGTAAGAAGCTCTGAAGAAGCGATCTTGGCGTTAAATGAAGACCAGTGGACTGCACCACTAAGCGCATTTTCAACAGATGTAGAAGACTTATATTATTCTGTGCCGCGAGATGGTTTGGCGTGCGCTGTGCGCGTTAGGATAGAAGATTTTTGAGAAGTTAACTTTCAGAATTCTGTAGGTGTCAACAGCGACAATTTTTGAATGCTTTTAGATTTTTATCTTTATTCAACTGCTGCTAATTATGATAACGAATTCTACATCCAACGCACTGGCATCTGTACAGGATCAGCCATAGCCCCCATTTTATGCGACATTTATTTATCCTCGGTTGACAATGTAGTTTCTGCTAAGTTGGTGGACACACCTGTAACGTGAGTGTTTAGATATGTTGACGACTACTTAATTGTTATGAAGAAAGATACCTGCATGCATTTTCAAGACGTGGTTGAAGAAATTTTGGACTTGTTCATCAACTCATCGGGAGAGCTTAAGTTCACGTACGAATTGCCAATTAACAACCGTATTCAGTTTCTAGATATTAACCTCTGTTTTCTTCTTTTTTTTGTGACGAGCATGTATGCGGGGGATATCATCCCAGATCTAAGAAAACCTTGTTGCGCCACGACAGCGCACACTCTAAATTGATTAAGAGAGGCATAGCAACCACGTGCATTAAGGCAGCACTTAATAATTGAGGTTCAGATTCCGATTCAGATTTATTGGTTCCAAAATAAAGAAGTAATTACATGACAAATATACAGACGAGGGTCCCAAAGTGAAAGAACTGTAGTGGGACCCTCGGTTAATAATAACAACATTGAGGGTGATATATATAGTCAGCAAATTAGCGTATTATAAACATCTACAGATTAAATACAACATTAGACATGTCATTTAAAATCAAACACGAAAAAGCACGTTATACAAGAAAGTCGGAAGAAAGCATAGGTGAAATACAAGAAATGACATGTGATATAAAAGTCGAAGGTACACTGCCAGATCGTAGTTAAGTTATCGTAGGAAATGATGCTTAAGGTGATTTTTAAAAATTGCAAGAAAAGTACAGGATTTTATGGTTGATGGTAATTCATTCCAAAGAGAAATTGCAGCGAAGGAAGTTGTTTTTTTGCCGTAATTCGTATGAACCATGGGTAACAATAAATTGTTGTTAGCCCCAAATCTGGTCATATTTTTATTCTGCAAAAGGTCAGTTGCAATGAAGGGAAACGTAAGGTTATTATGAAGCAACTTGTGGAGTAAGACGAGTGTGTTAAGCTGGAACAAATTATTAATAGGCAAGATATTATACGCGCGAAGTAACAAAGAGGCATTGGATTGCATGGAGCTAGAAATGATAATGCGTATTGACTGAGTTTGGATATGTTCAATTGATGATAAGGGACAAGCGTACGTGTTGCCCCATGAAACAATGCCGTAATTAATGTGACTATGAATGAATGCATAATACAACGCTAGCAGAGCCTCACGAGAAAAAAAAGGGCGAGCTTTGATTAATGCACGTATACCAAACGCAGTCTTGTGCTTGAGATGTTGGAAGTCAGAGCAAAATGTAAGGTTAGGGTCAAGATGTATGCCAAGAAAAGTGACATCGGTGCTAACGGGAATTGAAGGAATTTCAAGCTTTACTTCAGGAATAGAAGTTAAGGCCCTTTGAGCACTTTTGAATAACATAAATTTAGTTTTTAAAGGATTAAGAACTAAGTAATTGTTGCTACACCATTTTATAATGTTACTTAATGCAATATTTAACTTAGAAGTTAGAGTAGTAACAGATTTGTCAGATGAAGATATGGTTGTGTCATCTGCGTATAAAATGCAATGAACGTAGTTGGTGGAGTTAAGAGAATCCGGAAGATCATTAATATATAAAAGGAAAAACAAAGGGCCCAGAACTGATCCCTGTGCTACACCTTGGTTAATACATTTTGTTACTGAGAAAGTATTTGCTGCATGTACTGTGTATGCCCGGTCAAGTAAATAGCTTTTTAAGAATGTTAGCGCAGGACCGGTTATACCATAAGAGTCAAGTTTATTAAACAGGACTTGATGGTTAACCGTGTCATAAGCTTTACTGAAGTCTAAAAATACAGATCCGACTAAGTTTCCCGAATCAATACATTTTTTTATGTAGTCAGAGATAGAACGGTTAGATTCGTGGAACTTCCTGGGCGGAAACCAAATCGATTGTTCTTTAGCAATTTAAACTTTGATAAGTAGTTATTAAGACGTTTAACAAATAATTTCTCAATGAGTTTACTAAGGCAGGAAAGAATTGCAATTGGTCGGTAATTATTAACTGTGTGTTTGTCGCCTTTTTTAAAAAGAGGAATAATCTTGGCATTTTTTTTAAAAATGAAGGGAATGCACCTTCTTTGAACATAAGGTTGATAATATTACAGTGCGTGTCGCAAACTAAATGCGCAACCAGTTTTAAATGCCTGACACAAATATTGTCTAAGCCAGGCCTGGAATTTTAAGGTTAGCAATCGTGGAGCACACTTAATTTGGTGTAGCTGGTAACAAGAAGAATGATATTGTCGTACGGCTCAAAGTAATATGCAACTGCGCATGTGTGTTGTTATTTGTGTAAACAGAAGAAAAGTAGTCCGAAAAAGCATTAGCAATTTCGTTGGGCTCAGAAAGAGTGAGCCCATTGCAATTTATTTTGGTTATAGAGGCATCAACAGACGATTTGTTAAGAAAAGAGTTCAATAACTGCCATTGCTTTTTGGGGTTATCCTTATTCTGATCAAATTTATTTTCGTAGTACTTTTTTTTCGCCTGTTTATGTAAAACATTCAGTAATTTACAGTACCTACTATAGCGCCTAGCTAGTCTAGTATTAAAGGGCTGACGTTTAGTTTTCTTGTACACTTTTTCCTTCTTTCTTAAACTTTATAGAAGACCGTCCGTCATCCAAGGGTTGCGCGGATATTTATACTTTTTCCCACATTTTACCGTGCGTGTGTTAGTCGAAACGGCCAATAAAAATAAAGTGCAGAATTTGTTTAACGCTTCTGCGGGATCAGACATAGAATTAATCGGCGACCAATCACTTTCACTGATAGCTTCAATAAAGGTATGTGCACTAAATACGGATGTAAAGTAGCTATTATCGTTCTCATGTTTTTCATTGTTAAATGTAAGAAAAACAGGAAAATGATCGGTTATGTCAGTATTAATAACCCCGGAGCAAGGCGATGGTGATATGTGAGATAACACGCGATCAATAAGCGTACTGCTCCCACGAGAGGCAACCCTAGTTGGACAGTCAATGAGTGATTCAAAACCGAATCCAGCAAAACAATCTGTGTAAGTTGTGTACAAGGTAGCTTCAGTGTCAAGTAAGTTAATATTAATATCACCTACAATCACCACATCCTTATTTTCAAAAGCTAGCTTGGACAATACTGCATCAAAAGAAAGCAGGAAATCGTTAAGGGAAGATGATGGTGAGCGATAAATGCGACCGAGGATCTAGTTCTTATTGTTATTAAGGAATGACCGGTCGACTTCTATCCACACTGACTCACAATGATGCACGTTAACTGCCAGATCAAATCTGCGAGCGTAGGTGACAGCTTGTGAAACAAAAATGGCGGCGCCACCATGACTATTAGTTGGACGATGACAATATTCGGGTTGATAAGATGGAAAACCGCTCATGTTGTTGTCAGAATCAGAAAGCCAAGTCTCCGATATGCAGATAAAAGTGAAGACATGGTGAAGTGAGGCAATGAAGTTATTAATTCCATCTATGTTCTTACGAAGGCTACGAGCATTGAAGTGAATGAGTGATCGTTTATTTGCGGTAAGACAAGATTTTATGTCAACGGGGTAAAGCAAGGCCTCGGAAAAAAGGGACAGAAAATTAAAAAAAATATATTTACAGTGAATCACGTGAAGTTTCGATGGTCGGACTCAGCAAAAATGCGATAGACCCTGCTATAATCAGTTTTGCGGGCTTTTATCTGGCAGTTCTCTGTCCATAAATATTTCCACTTATTTTCTTTTTTGAGTGCCAGCGCCTTCGAGAACATCTTCTTGTTATCAATGGTCAAGTGGTCATTTACATAGACAGGCGTGCTAGTGCCACCTGTGAAACCAATGTGGTCAGTGCGAAGCCTAGCTCTTCTTGCCTTCCTGATGAACTCGTTTTTCTTATCGTGAGCAGAAGCGAGCAATGATGCTCTTTTCATTTGACTTAGAGGCAACACGGTGAGCCGTGTCGATATCAGCGGGTAAGAGAGGGTACTCGATAGCATCGCCAATTCGCTTGAGAATGACTCCGCAGTCTTCACCCTGCGATGTAGGGATTCCCTTAAATTCGTGTGAGCTTGAGTGCAATCAAAGTTTTTAAAACCTGATAGCGCGAATACAGAACGCAGGCTTTCCCAGTTCTGTGATTACTTCAGTATGCGAAGCCATCTTGCAGAAAGAGCAAAAAAGTTCCGAAACTTCCCAAAAAGAAAAGAATAAAGGCAAGTGACAAGCGCACGTGTTGCGATACTTACACAAGTTGTCGCACAATCTAAAGAAAGTTTCCAATAGACATAACGTTAATTTGCTTTTCAGTGCCCCGTGTAAGCTGTCCTCGATATGTAATCGTATGAAAAAGCGCGAAAGGCCCCGGTGCACCAGAAATCATAAATCCCGTTTGACTGAGTGCAGGCGCAACGTTATTTATCAGATACCGCTCAGCTCTGGAAAAACTTATATAGGTCAAACGGAACAGTGCTTAAATGAAAGAGCTCGTCAGCACAGCAGTAACCTAAAGAATGCCTATGGGAGTCATTTAGCAAGGCACTGTAACAAGTGTCACTGCACTCCCATATCTAAAAAAAAAAAATTCACAGGGAAAGGAAAAGGTGAGAGGGAAATGGGAAATAGTAGAGGCTTATCACATTAGAAAGGAAGGAGATAAATGTGTAAGCACTCCTTCTCTTGCCTTGTCAGGAAAAGAAATAGCATTTTTGGATGAACTATTTGATGTTGGTGATTTTCAGATGTTATTGCGACTGGGTGTTCGCATGCCTAAGCTGAATAAGGTATAAATGGCTGGTGAATTTCAAATAAACTTCCAGTTGGCAGTCAGCGCTTGTCTGTGGTATTTGTTTCCTTGTTTCCTTATTTTATTCGCGCTGTTTGACCTCAGTTCTGAATATGAAACAACTAGCCCACATTAAGATCTTACTAATGCTTCTATAAGCCCATCCACGCGGGGGCGCCACCTGCCCATGGCACAGCAACCTGCTGTCATGCGACGGAAAGCACGTGGGAAAGTTGCAGTGTTAAAACCTGTGTTTGTTTCAGTAAGCGGGACTTCTTAAGTGAGATTTAGTTTCTGCAGTCACCGCTGGTATCACTGTAAAGTGAACTCACGCTGAGGGTACAAGTTCAAAACCTTGAGTTTGTTATCAAGATTCGTAGAGGCAACTCTGGCATTGAGATCGTTCAGCTAGCATAATTATGGTTAGTAAGTGCATTTGCCTGATCTTCATGCTTATGGATACAGACGTCCAAATTGATCTCTTTATATACTTTATCTGCCTTTATCGGCCTAAATCTCGAGGGCAACGAGACTGCATACATGTGCAATCACTGCATATTGCAGCATTTCTAACTGAGAATTTTGTTGACAATAGTCGGTTCACAAAGTCACAAAGCCCATCGAAGCCACAAGGACGAAGTTTAAACAAATTCAGGCACTATAACCATACTTGCCATGCTGGCTGAACCACCGTGTTTGCAACTCCTACAGACGGCATATAACGCCGTATAGTTAACCTCCGTTAGGAGAAGTGTGTCCGAAAACACAACACTAGAGGGCGTGCCGGTGGCGATACAGCAGTTGACGGCACCTGATCCTCGGTAGTGATCCTGAGAGTGGCGATGAGCACTCCTAGCAGGATGGTGGAGACGGAGAAGCAGACGTACAGGCCTCGGCTACGCTGGTGCTCGGCCGCCACGCCACTGGCCCACGAAAGGACGCTGCTCGCCAGCACCAGCAGCGAGGCCCACCGAGTGGACAGCTGCGTCCTACAGTCATAGCTCACTTCAGTTCATGTTTACCCCAAAAGGTGGCGCTCAGAATGAACTGCGAGAACCACCAATCTTTTTGGTGGAGGTGTGCCTTGAAAACAAAAAATATGCGTGCACAAAAACCGACACAACTCAGGAAGTAATGTGTGCGCCGCGGAAGGTAAAGACGGACAACACTGTACACCTCGACTGATGTCAGTGCTCATCGGGTGTGGTGCGCCTTCTGTGTGTGCTGCAGTGCACAACAGGTTTATGTCTGAAAATTTAGCAACTAGCTCAATGGCACGGCGTTTTGAGGGAAGTTAACACAAGCGTACACTGCACATTAAGCGTGAAAGCAGCGCACACTAACGAGACGGGTAAGGAAACGAGATTTGTCCCGCTCATATTAGTGCTAGGAGACCACGTAGCCAGGTGACGCATTCTACTATAGTTCATTAGCAGTTATTTGGCTGTTTTATTGCAAGTTAGTTGTTACGAACACGACATACCGTACTTTCGGAACTACTGCAGCATTAAAGTAAAAAATCGCTTCCGCAGCCAATGTACTAGTCTGTAAAGTCTAATCTATAGTTTCAAAACTCATGTAATCATCTCTCAACACAGCACCTCATAAAGTAAAACACTTCTGTACGCTTGACAACTTCTCTCGGCTACCTCAAGTTAAAATAAGGAAATAGCCTAGGTTGTCCTTGGGCCATAGTTCTTATAAGGTTAGCCAATAGCTACACGATGTGGTGGCTCAGCGACTTTGTTGTTGCAGTGCAAATCACGAGGATGCGGGATCGAATCCCGGCAACGAAGGCGGCACTTCAAAGGGGTGAAATGCAAAAAAGCCTATGTCCCGTGCATTGGGGGCACGTTAAAGATCCCCATGTGCCCAAAATTAATTTGGAGTCCCCCACTATGGCGTGCCTCATAATCACGTCGTGGTTCTGGCCCGTAAAACACCAGTATTTATTATTTACCCATTAACTGGTTGAGAAGCCTGGCGAAAGGAGACATTTATACAAACAATGTCCTTCTTAAGTGTACACAATCTTCAAGTAAAGGCTTTCAACGAGGGATCCTTTATCACATCTCTCTGGGCACATTACGATACCTGGTTCGATGTTTTTACCTCTAAGAACTTGTCCTGAAAATAAAACACCCGATATTAGGACCAGGATAATGTAACAATTGAATTATTTTCCTTCTCAAGTGGCGCACCGATAGCACACGACGCGCGGCCATATGTTGTGGGTGCGAGCGAAAATGTGCGAGGGCGAGCCGAGGATGGCAAGACAGAAGGCGGGGTGAAAGTCTTCCATTGCGCGCACTGGCGGGAGGCACTCCAGCGATTGCCGCGTGTCGTGAAAGTGATCTGCGATTGATGCAGACTGCGCCGAGGTCTCATACTTTCCCGTGCACTCTGTTCTCGCCACCTAGTTCACGTTGAAGCAAGAGGCAGCACGAAGGTGAACTACCTGGCTGCCGCTCTTCCTCTGCCAGCGTTTTGACAGTGAGTGGTCGCGATCATCAAGTGATGTGTTTATGCTTGCCTGTGCGCGCGTTTCAGCATGCCTGTTAATTCAGTCGAAAGTTTACAACTTTATACGGTCGACAAAAGTACTATCATTACATTATATAACTGTCTAAGTGCCTATCGCAGTCGATGTTTCACGTTTCGGGCGGAGCTGCGACTTCTTATTGCGTAAGTTTCCTTCTCAAGGTCCCAAGCTCCTGGGACCAATCGGTCTAGATAAACGTTCCTTTTCACCAATTCCAGTGGGTGACAGCCAATCATGAATTATCCGTCTTTCGCCAGGCTGCTGAACATTACCTCTATCTTTAATTTTAATGCTAACATTAAGGGTGATTTCTGACACTGCGTGGGCTAAGGTTCTCAGTCGTCTGTTGCCATTCGTCTCTAGTGCTTTTCAGCAGGACAGGGTCGTCCACGAGTCGCACATTGCCAAGACGTTCCATGCTGATCCCCTCACCTGATCCTTCCCTGTCAAATAGCTTGAACACTTTCCCTAAGCAATAGCACTGGCGAGATTGTGTCTCCCCGCCTGAGCCTTCTTGATCGCTGTTTTTTGAACTTCTCTTGTGGAGCGTTAGGAAAAATGCGGAATCTTTATAGATATTTGCTAAGATATTTACGCATGCTTCCTGTACTCCTTGACTACTGTGCCCCTACGTATGCTGGTATTTCTAGTGAACTGAGCGCCTTCTTGCACTTTCATTTATTTAGTTATTTACCCTCAGGGCCGAAGCATTACAGAGGGGAGTGCGTAGAGAATATATATAGTGCACAATAATATGACAAAGCATGGTGAGGCATGGTAACTCCTAATTATACAATGTTAACTACGGCAGAGCGTTACAAGGCCCGTATGCGAGGCAAACTGCGACCGGACCGGAATAGTGGAAGGCTAGCTCTCACATTTTGTACGTATCTTCATAATCCGTACTGTTTGTGCGTTCAATAAAATATTGTTATATGAAACTCTGTGAGTACAAACGCTCATTCAGACAGCGTATATAGTATTCCTCGCAAAAATACGGATGTTCGCAAAACAAAAATACGGCATTATGTCTGTTTTGCGGAAAACAGTGTAGCCAGTGTACAGTGAAAATGTCCGCAAAACATAAAACGGGGAGGATTTCCGTATATGAACGGACGCTTTTCCCCCATTTTCGAAATACTATATACTTTCCATATTTTTACCTGCAATTCCTCCGTGTAATGACAGAAATCCTCCGTATAATGATGGAAATTTTGTACAGTGTACTTTACGCCCACCTCCCATGTTGATGTTCGTTAAAGCGCCCATATAAGTACCAAACTTTTTTTTTTCAGAGCCAAAGCAATTTAAAATGCATGCTGCTGGCACATAGGGATGGAGATAGCGAACTGAACGACGTGGTGATGTTATTCCCCGGTTTATTGCGCGCAGCTTTGGCGATGATTTTGTCTGTCTGAGTGTACGATTTTCTGTGCGTCCGCTGGCTACACTTGCGGCAAACGACCGCAATTGAAAGTCGGCATTTCAGGTTGTTTCTGTTGACATTCCACGTTCGCTTGCGCTAACACCATGCAACCCTTTTAGAAAAAAGAACCAAGTCGTCCAAGTAGCCCTCAAATGTGATCTTGCTCCTTTTTTAAATCGCATGGCGACACATCTGCTGCGCGTTCGTCGTTGCAAATAACGCATCTTTTCATTCTGTGCTCTGCGAAGAAGAGTCACCCTTCTTAATAATGCATCTATGAGCTGCAAACAATTTGTTATGTCGGCACCACGCTTTACATTAAAAATTGAAAAGCGACCCAAAGTGAACGCAACGCACATGCTAGCCTACCGTGCCCTCTACGAAAGCTGCACACCAGCTGCACGTAGCGCCACCTACAACTTTCACAGCTCCTCTGTGCAGCCAGCTGGCTTGCACCTGTCACACTGCCGCCTCCTAGCCGCCATTGTTCTACCAAAAATATCGTACAGCCCGAAGGACAAGGACTGCGAGAGACGACATACACAGCGCTGACTTCCAACAATATTTTATTGCGTTGCCACATCGTAGTGTATACATACAAGAAGGGGCATGCGCAGAAAATGAAAGGAAGTCACAAGGGGTGTTCTAACAGCAAGTCACTGTACTAAGAGCATGGTCACTTGAAAGAAAACGAACATTACGATTTCTGTCTGTTTAGATGCGTTTAGAAACCAACGATGGTACAATACATGAAAACGCTTGCCAATAACAAACTTCCTGTCGTGATTGCCTTGCAAGCACCTTTCGACCGGGCCCAGCTTCCGGGTTATGTGACGTGCGGTCCCCCCTACAAATACATGGGGAGGGACGTCAGGGTGTGCACCCTGGTTAAGCGCGGGACGGCCTTCATCGAACACGAACTCGTGCTCCACGAAGAGTCGGACATAGACCACGTACTGATCGAAGTCGTGCCGAGTATTGGAAGTAGGAAAACCGGCCTTTTCGTGCTCAACGTATATAGTTCCCCTTCGCAAAGATACCGCACTCACATTTTCGACGCCCTCTTTCGCGAAGCGATGGCCAAGGCCGCCTCCAGTCCCTTGCTGATATGCGGAGACTTCAATGCGCCGCACACGCGATGGGGATATGGAGCCGACTCGCCGAAAGGGAAGAGGCTAGCCGGACTGATGGACGAGCTCGGCCTGACTGTACTCAACGAACCGGCTTCGCACACCAGGATCGGACAGGGAGTGTGCCGCGACACATCCCCCGACCTCTCCGTCTGGTCAGGCGCGGGCGTGGTCACTTGGTCGAACTCCTTCGAGGACCTGGGGAGTGACCACAGGATCCTGTGCGTGACTGTGGGAGAGGAAGAAAACGAGGAGGCCGTCTGCCGAAAGGCGAGTATCGTAGACTGGGACAGATTCCGGAAAAATAGAGAGCAAGACAAGGAGGGCCCGATCGAAGACATCAGCGAATGGTGCAGAGTACTACTCGCGGACGTAGAGAAAGTCACCGGTGAGATCGAATGGACGGACTGGCGACAAGAACCACCCAAAGAAGAAACAGCCAGATCCCGCGGAGCCGTGGGCGACGGCGCTCCCCAACCGTCCAGAGTGGACAGCCGGCTGGCACATCTTGTTGCGGCCAAGAAATCCATGCAACGGAGAGCGAGTAGGCAAAAACTCAACAGGAAGATACGCAAGAAGATCGCCGAAATCAACCGGGAGATCGAGGCGCATTGCACCCGCCTGTGCGAGCAAGAATGGCAAGAGCTGTGCGACACGATGAACGGGAACATGAGCGTTGGACGCACCTGAAAGATTCTCAGGCACCTGCTCGACCCGGCAAGCACCAGAACGGCGACCCGTACAGAGATGGCCAAGCTGCGACACAAGTACAATGACGACCCTGAGGCCTTCGCCGAAGAGATCGTGCAGACGCACCTCGCACGCCCGGAAGGGCAGAGTCACCCAGAGTTACACGGGGCTCCCAACGAGGAGCTGGACACGGACTTTTCCGTGCAGGAAATTAGAAAGGTCCTCCAGCTACTGAAGACCAACTCGGCGCCCGGTCCTGACAGGATCACCAACAAGATCCTGAGGAACCTGAACGACGACGCCATCGAGAAGCTCTGCGAGTACATGAACGCGTGATGGAAGGAGGGCCGAATTCCGCAAGAGTGGAAGACCGCGGACGTTATACTGATACCAAAGCCGGGCAAACCGCTGGAGGTCCGAAACATGAGGTCGATCTCCCTCACGTCCTGCGTCGGGAAAGTGATGGAGCATGCCTGCCTTAACAGGGTGACGACGCTGCTCGAGAAGCAGGACGCCTTCGGCACCCACATCATCGGTTTCCGGAAGGGCCTTTCAACGCAGGACGCCATGCTGCAGATCAAGGAACAGGTCGTGAACGCTCCGAGCACGCACGTGCGCGCCCTACTCGGGCTAGACCTCAAGAGCGCCTTCGACACTGTGAAGCACATGGCCATACTGGACAAGATCAGCCGACTCGATCTCGGGGCGAGGTTCCACCGATATGTCAGCAGCTTCCTGAATGGGCGCGAGGCGACAGTCAAGATCGACGGGGCCCCACCACGAACGGTCTGAATGGGTGGTGCGGGAACGCCGCAGGGCTCCGTACTCTCCCCCATGCTTTTCAACCTCGTCATGATCGGCCTGCCGGAACGTCTTGACGCGATAGAGGGCATCAATCATACCTTATACGCAGATGACGTGACGGTGTGGACCACGGAGAACACGAGCGTCGGCGAAATGCAAGACCGACTGCAGCGGGCCGTCCGGGAGGTGGAGCGGCACTTCGAAGACACGGGACTCGTCTGCTCACCCGACAAGTCGGAGATCCTGCTCCACAGGCCGCGCAAGAAAGGACCCCTTCCGCAGGCCGTGCTAGACGCTCGTCGTTTGGGCGTCCGCGTCACGACGAGGGAGGGGACCCGAATACCGACGGTGTCCAAGTTGCGAGTGCTCGGCCTGTGGCTGGAAGAGAACGGTGCCAACCGCGAGCTGGTTGCCCGACTGCAGAAGAAAATGGCCGCCGCCACACACCTCGTGCGGCGGGTCGCGAACAAGAAGAAAGGAATGAAGGAACAGAATGTTACGAGGCTGATACAGGCGTACGCGCTGAGCCATATAGCGTACGTCGCCGCATAGCCGACTGGAACAGGAGCGAAACCGACAAGCTGAACGTGGCGATCCGCAGGGCATTCAAGACCGCCCTGGGAGTACCCCAGTACACGCCAACCCATAGGCTCCTCGAGTTGGGCGTACACAACACGCTCGAGGACATCGCCGAGGCGCAGATAATCGCGCAGCTGGAGATGCTGTCCAGCACCGTAACGGGAAGACAAATCCTGGACTTGCTCGGGTTTCAATATCACGAGGCGCGTGGACTGAAAGAATCACTGCTACCGGAAGTCAGGGACGCCATACAGACGGAAAACATGCCGAAGAATATGCACCCGGTGCATGACGTGCAAAGACGTATACGCAGGGCGGTAGCAATCCTCGAGAAGCATGGAAGACAAGAAGGCGTCCTCTTCGTCGATGCAGCCAGGTACCCGCGGCCAGTCGGTGACTCTGATGGCGACGAGGAACGTCGACCACCACCACCGCAACAAGGGAATGTGCGAGGCGAGCCGCAGTTACCAGCACCACCACCACTGCAGCTACTACGACAACAACGGCAGCAGCAACAACGGCAACATCGACACGGCCGGCCGACGGCGGCGGCGCCCGCCTTCTCCATGGCAGTCGTAGATACAAAGGGAACGATCCGAGTCACGGCATCAGCGAGGCTGCCATCGGCCGAAGCAGCGGAAGAGATGGCCATAGCCCTCGCGGTACTCCATGGAGGTGCGGAGGATAACCTGATTATCAGTGACTCCAAATCAGCGATTCGGAATTACATCAAAGGTTGGGTGTCCGCGGATGTGGCGCGCATGCTCAACGCCCGGGCCGGGGACTTCGGATCCGGCACCATTACAAACAAGTCCCTCAAGTGGTTCCCCGCGCACGTCGGGGAGCTTGGCAGTAACAGCAACAATGACACCAACATTGCTAACGGCCGAAGACGCAACGACACTCCACCCAACCACAACGAGCGCGCCCACCTCGTCGCGAGGCAACTTACCCGCCTCGACGCGGTCACCCAGAGGGCAGCCGCTGCCGTTGTTGTGCGGGACCCCAGCGGAGGAGTGACGGCGACGGCGGCTGCCACTCCGTCTGACGCGGCCGCTGTCGTTACCAATACAACACAAATCGCGGCGGACGGAGCTGGGGATCACGCGGACGCCGACTGCGATGTCAAGGAGTTTCCGGCAACGTACAGAGAGGTGATTGGTCACTACAGGAAAGAAAGAAGGAAATATCCACAACCCCACGGGCGTCTAGACAGGTTCCAGGCGGTCGACCTGAGACGGTTGCAGACGGGCACTTTCACCAACCCCTACCACCTGCACCGCCTGTGGCCCGCGCTGCACCAGTCGCCCGGCTGCCCGTGGTGCGAGCACGAACGGGCCGATGTTAGCCCATGTGCTTTGGGAATGCCAACGCCACGTGGAACAAGGACAAAGAGGAAGGGGGAATACAACAGCGGAACCCTCTGAAGCGGGGCGCCTCGCTGAGAGATGGCAAGCCGCCCTCCTCAGCGAGGCGCCCGAAGACCAGGAGTGGGCCGTCCAGCGGGCCAGGGCCGTTGCCGAGGATCTCGAAAGATATTCCTCCGGCGGTGGACCCCTGGCAGTCTAGCCCCGGGCACCAACATCAACAACCGTTGGACAAATAAAGTTTATTCCTATCCTATCCTAGATGCGTGACTTCACTAGGGGTCAGCGCGATAGAGGGGGCACTAACGCACATACTACCAAGTTTTCTGATGAAATCAGCTTTCACAATTTCCCGGCTGAGCTGTGAGCTGTGTCTGGCTAAAACTTCAGTATCTTCAAAGAGGGGCACGCAGCCGCAGTCCCGGAAATGGATGCCCAAGTGGCCTTGTACATTGCTGTGGACGTAGTTACAGTGCTCTCTTAGACGATGGTTTAAGCACCTGCCTTGTCATGTCAGAAGTAACTTGTCATGCGGAAGTGAATAGTACAGAATGAAAAGGGACTCAGGATGTTCTGGGTCGACGTTACAGATCTGTACTATTCACTTCCGCATGACAAGTTGCTTCTGGTTGTTGAAGAATGCATTGATGACTTTGGATCAGTTGGCTTTCAGAATGCTGCAGGTGTTTCCGTTAGCGGCTTTCTTGAATTTCTGACCTTCTACTTGAAATAAACTTACACCTCATGGAATGAACAAAATTACATGCAAAGGAACTGTGTTTGTATAGGATCATGCCTGGCGCAGGTACTATGTGATATTTATCTAGCTCATCATGATCGCAATATTCATGGTCACCTAGCCGCGTCCCCTGTTGTCAAAGTGTGCAGATTTGTGGATGACTACCTGATATTTATTGATTGCACTGATCACGCTTTTGAGCCTGTTGTTTGTGAAGGCTTGGAGATCTTTAAGAAAGAGCTGGAGCCTCTAGAACTTACGCATGAGTACCCCATTGATGATTCCTTGCGCTTTCTAGATCTCAGGCTGTTCCTTCGTAACAAACATGTGCGCTGGTGCTCCGAACCGAGATGTAAGAAGCCACTCTTGCCCTTTAACTACGCACACTCAAAGCTCAAAGCGCCTACAAGCCCAGTACGAAGTCTGGTGGAGCTGACTCCTGTCACGTACGGACAAGCGGTCGACTTCAAGGACTGCCACCAGAACACGAGCCTCTACCGAAGACAGTCAGAAGGATGAGTACATCGGTTCCGTCTTCTTCCTCAACGGCACCGACCGAGGTCATCCTTAACCAGCCGTGAATCCCCACATCCTTCCATGGGGACACCTTCAAGGACGTTGAGGACTGGCTCGATCACTTTGAGCGTGTCGCAGAATTCAACGGCTGGACTCCAGAGCGCGAGCTACGCAACGCCTACTTTGCCGTCGTGGACTATGCGCGGACATGGTTTGAGAACCATGAGAAGGCCTTATCGACATGGGACGAATTCCAATGGCAGCTAATCAGCCCATATGCCAGCCTCGATCGCAAGGAGTGAGCTGAATCTGCAATTCAGGCGAGAGTACAGCGGCCGAAAGAAATTGTCGCAATGTTTGTCGAAGATATGTGCCGACTTTTTCGACGCGCGGAACCATCCATGCCGGAAGAAAAGAAGGTCAGGAACTTGATGCCCGGTGTCAAGCAAGAGTTATTCGGCGGCCTAATATGAAACCTACCAAAGACCATTGCAGAGTTTCTCGCGGAAGCCATATCAATGGAAAAGGCACTGCAGCAACGAACAAGGCAGTACAACCGCGACGTGTCGACCCTATCGCGTGACCGTCTCGCTATACCCTTGGACAATACCGACGCCTTGCGGGAGCTCATTAGGCTTGTTGTTCGAGAAGAGCTTCAAAAGCGTCAGGTGGCTCCGGTATCGGTACCGCGACTCGCTCTGGCTGAGGTCGTCCGGGAAGAAATCAGGCAGGCAGTACAAGTCCCGGAGCGAAGCCAGACACCACAGCCCGAGGCACGGCAGCCACAGCCTCGCATGTCGTATGCGGAAGCTGCGCGAAGTTCGTTGTCTCCAACTTTTCACGATGCGCGCGACGTCCCGGACTTTCATGGTGTGCGCGCCGTTGAACAAGCAACTGGCGACTTCAGGACTCGCCGCACGCCATTCATGGCTGGAACACGATGTTACGTTTCGCCTACAACGCGCG
Source organism: Dermacentor andersoni (assembly GCF_023375885.2). NCBI lineage: Eukaryota > Metazoa > Arthropoda > Arachnida > Ixodida > Ixodidae > Dermacentor > Dermacentor andersoni. The sequence goes on along the minus strand of NC_092824.1, from coordinate 2,575,163 downwards.
GTAATGCCGGCGCGGATGCAACGGACGCCGGGGCTTCGTTCAAAGCGGCGGACATTTTGGCCCGTTCGACGCCGCCGCAACGCCTCCCCGCCAAGCGTGCCCAGGCGTGTTTCAGTGCCACGTGTCTTCGTATGTGCGTGTGTGTGTGTGTGCCCACGCTTGTCAAAGCGCGGCAGCCGGGGAGCGGAGCTCCCCAAGTGAGGAGCCAGGAGGTCTGTCCGTCGGCGGGTTGGCGATGCGTCACTACACTCGGCTCAACATGTCTCTCGGCTCGACCGTGCGCGCCGTCGTGGGCTCATGCTCCGCCGTCGCGGGGGCTCTTCCCGTGACCTTCCTTCTGGCCCGCGACGCCGAGAGTATAAGAGCAGCTGCCCCCGGACGCCAGGACAGAGGCTCCGATTTCTTCTGTTGAGTTACGTGCTCTCCCGTCTCTCCACTTCGGTCGACCTGACCGGCCGCTCTTTTGCTATGTTAGAATAAACAAGTTGTTCTGTTACCAGTCTTCTCATGCTTTGCCGGGACTTTCGGATGCTTCCAGTGCCCCAGGCCGCCAGGCCAACGCTACCCTTGGGGCTTGCGACCCATTCGCAATAACGGGCGCCAGCACCGAGTCCCCAACAACTGGTTGCCAGCGGTGAGATCGCGACAACGGAGGCCAGCAGCGAAGAGATGCGGTTGACTGTATGCTGAGCAGCACAACGACCATCCGGGAGCAGTGCAACGAGCCCTGTGTGATGACTGGTTGCCTGCAGCGGAACGACTGCGCTGAATTCTTGGCTGCGAGGTTTGGTGAGTGCGGGACTTTCTTCTTCTGAGTTTTGCCAGGCTTTTGTTAGTGTCAGAATCAGAGCTGGTAATTGTGGTTGTCGTTGCTGCCGGGTTAGTTTGCGGCAAGACAATAGTAGGCAGTAGAGAAAGCAGCATTCAGAGCAGCCATGGATTTGAAGTCGTTGCGCAAACCGAAATTGCTGGAGCTTGCAAGAGAGTTGGGTCTGGATGTCTCAGACAAACTCAGAAAACCAGAACTGCTAAGCGCTATTCTTGAGTTAGAAGCTGAGGATGACGAGCTGTCGGAATGCCTTGAGACCATTGAGGAGAGGGAGACGGCAAAAAGACAGGAGCGCGAACTAAAGAACAAAAAGAGAAAGAAAAAGAGCGCGACCGTCAACACGCTTTGGAAATGAAGCGTCTCGAGTTAGAGATGGAACGCGCTCGTAATGGAAGTCAGGCACACGGTGCAGGAGAACGAGTATTGTTCAAAATGACTGACCTGATGCGGCCGTTTAAGCTTGGAGAGGACATTGGTTTGTTCCTGGTTAACTTTGAGCGAACGTGCGAGAAGCAGGGGTTCTCTCGGGAAACGTGGCCACAGCGCTTGCTCACTTTGCTACCCGGCGAGGCGGCCGACGTAGTCGCTCGCTTGGAGAGAGAGGAGGCAGAGGATTTCGACAAAGTGAAATCGAGTCTGCTAAAAAAGTACAGGCTGTCAGCGGAGGCGTTCCGTCGGAAGTTTCGGGAAAATGAGAAAGGCAAAAGTGAGTCATATACAGAGTTTGCCTACAGGCTTATGTCAAACATGCAGGAGTGGCTCAAAGAAGAGAAAGCGTTTGGTGACCACGAGAAAGTTCTGCAGTGTTTCGGGCTAGAACAGTTTTATAGTCGGTTACCTGAGAACGTGCGGTACTGGGTCTTGGATAGACCAGACGTTAGTACGGTGGCTAGAGCCGCTGAGTTAGCCGAGGAGTTTGTGACGCGTCGGGCTCGCGGAGCTAAGGACGGTCAAAAGGGTGAATTTGGCTCCAAGTTTGAGAGGCCGAAGTTCACACCCATGAGAGCAAAGGGGGACACACGTAGTTCGGATGCAAGTGAAAGCAGTCCGACCGAACGTACGGAGACGGCGGCAACCGAAGCCGAATGCAGAAAGCGGTTCAAGACGAGGCAAGCGCGCGTTTGTTATACGTGCCAGAAGCCGGGTCACTTTTCGGCGCAGTGTCCAGAAACAAAAACAAAAGTCGTGTTTTTGTCTTTATGCAGCACTGACGAGAACATGAAGCTTCTCGAGCCTTACATGCGAGACCTCCTCGTGAACGGGAAAGAGTGCCGAGTGCTTCGCGATTCCGCAGCTACAATGGATGTAGTTCACCCCTCTTACGTAGAACCCGATATGTTCACGGGCGAGTGCGCATGGATCAAGCAAGCAGTGGAAGCTCATAGCGTGTGTCTGCCGGTAGCAAAAGTGCTTATTGAAGGACCTTTCGGAGCACTTGAGACGGAGGCCGCAGTGTCATCTATGCTGCCCCCCCAGTACCCGTACCTATTTTCGAATAGGTCCGATCACCTCCTGCGCGAGAAGGGGCTTTTGTTTGGTGAGGCTAGCGTTCAGGCCTTAACCAGATCGAAGGTTCGGGAGCTCGCTGCAAAGGCGGTAGTTGCGGGACCGACGTTGTCAAATAATGAGAAAGGGTCAGAGGTGCAGCAAGCTGATATTCAGAGCACGCCCGAACTGAATAAAATTGCGCCTGTAGCGTTAAAGGCAGCAGATACTGGAGAGGAAATGCCCGACACGGGAAAGTTAGAAGAGCTATCTGCAGATTTGCTCATCGCGCCTACGTCAGATGGACTTAACAGGTTGCTAAAAGTCAGCCGGTCGGCTTTGATAGCCGAGCAAAAGAAGGATGGCAGCCTAGAAAACATACGCTGCATTATCAAGGAAGGTATCGCCAAGAAAAATGCTCGCTTTGTGGAAAGAGGTGGGGTCCTGTACCGGAAGTATCTAGACCGCAGGGGAGTGGAGTTCGATCAGCTGATCGTGCCTCAATGCTATCGTCAGGATCTGTTGCGCTTGTCGCATGGGGGTTCGTGGTCCGGACACCTAGGAGTTAAGAAAACTAAGGACCGTCTCTTGCAAGAGTACTATTGGCCAGGGTGTTTTCGGGACGCAGACCACTTTGTGAAGACATGCGACACCTGTCAGCGGGTGGGCAAGCCAGGGGACAAATCGAGGGCGCCGTTGAAGTTGGTACCTATCATTACGGAGCCTTTTAGACGGCTCGTTATTGATACAGTGGGACCTCTGCCGGTAACAGCCACGGGGTACCGACACATTTTGACTGTGATCTGCCCAGCGACAAAGTTCCCTGAAGCAGTGCCGCTTAAAGAACTCAGCTCAGTTGAGATAGTCAATGCACTACTGTCCATATTTGCGCGAGTTGGTTTTCCTGCAGAAATCCAGTCAGATCAGGGTACAGTGTTTACTAGCGCTTTGACGACAACCTTTCTCGAAAGGTGCGGGGTAAGGCTGTTACACAGCTCAGTGCACCACCCCCAGTCGAATTCCGTTGAGAAGCTCCACTCCGTCATGAAGCGCGTGTTGAGAGCATTGTGTTTTGAACATCAAACTGACTGGGAGCTGTGTCTGCCTGGAGTGATGTTTGCATTAAGAACCGCGCCGCATGCGGCTACGGGGTTTTCGCCAGCTGAGCTGGTGTACGGTCGCTCGCTGCGATCTCCGCTTCGCATGCTTCGAGAATCATGGGAAGGCAGGGGCGACGACCCAGTCGTGGTAGAGTACGTGCTTAAGCTCCTCGAACGCTTAAGAAGGGCACAGGAGTTGTCAGGTGAAGCAATGGCAGAGGCCCAGCAGAGGGCCAAGGTTTATTATGATCGGACAGCCAGGGCCCGTCGTTTTGAGGTGGGCGATGAGGTCATGATATTGCGCACATCGCTAAAGAACAAACTCGACGTGCAGTGGGAGGGCCCAGCACGGATTGTTCAAAAACTGTCGGACGTTAACTACGTGGTGAGTCTGCCAGGAAAGCGGAAAGCACAGCAAGTTTACCACTGTAATCTGCTCAAACCCTATAAGCAACGGGAAGCAGTGGTGTGCATGATGGTAAACGTGCCCGAAGAGCTTCCGGTCGAGCTTCCGGGATTAGGCTCAGTGACGAACAGGAAAGACACCGATCAAGTCATTAGTGACTTAATAAGTAAAGCATCGCTGTCGCCTGAGCAGAAAACCGAACTACACCAGCTCTTACAAGAGTTTCAAGGTCTGTTCTCTGAGAGGCCTGGTAGGACTTCTGTCCTTACTCATGACATAGAACTTACCTCCCCAGAGCCAGTACGATCCAAGGCGTACCGGGTGTCACCCCGCCAGAGCGATATTATGGAGGCTGAGGTAAAGAAAATGCTACAGCTCGGTGTTATTGAGGCGGGTGAGAGTGATTATACCTCCCCTTTGATTTTAGTTGAGGTACCGGGCAAGGAACCTCGTCCTTGCGTCGACTACCGCAGGCTTAATTCCATCACTAAGGATCAAATTTATCCGATCCCTAACATCGAGGAGCGCCTTGAGAGAGTGAGTAGCGCTCAGTTTATTTCCACCCTAGATCTTGTCAGGGGTTATTGGCAGGTTCCACTCACAGAAGAGGCTAGTAGGTATGCGGCGTTCATTTCACCAATGGGGACATTCCGTCCTAAAGTTTTGAGTTTTGGTTTGAAGAACGCGCCATACTGCTTTTCAAGCCTCATGGATAAAGTGTTGCGGGGACAGCAAGAATTCGCTTTACCGTATCTAGACGACGTAGCGATATTCTCCGCATCCTGGCCTAAGCATATGGCTCACTTGCGGGCAGTGCTAACCCGCCTGCGCGATGCGGGCTTGACAGTCAAGGCTCCCAAGTGCCAGTTAGCACAGGCCGAGGTTGTCTACCTCGGACACGTGATTGGTCGGGGTCGTCGCCGCCCCTCTGAAATAAAGGTGGCCGCTGTGCGAGACTTCCCGCAACCGCGCACGAAGACCGATATTCGGTCGTTCTTAGGTGTCGCCGGCTACTATCAGAGGTACATCCCCAGGTACTCTGATATCGCGGCTCCCCTAACGGATGCTCTAAGAAAGACAGAGCCGCAAACAGTCGTCTGGGATGAGACAAAGGAAAGAGCTTTTAGCGCCCTAAAGAGCGCCCTAACAAGCCAGCCTGTGCTACGATCGCCCGACTACACAAAAGGGTTCGTTGTTCAGTGTGATGCTAGTGAGCGAGGCATGGGCGTTGTACTGTGCCAACGGGAAAATGGAGAAGTAGAACACCCCGTCCTGTATGCTAGTCGTAAGCTGACGAGTCGTGAGCAGGCGTACAGCGCCACCGAGAAAGAGTGTGCGTGTATCGTGTGGGCCGTTCAGAAATTGTCATGTTACCTAGCTGGCTCGAGGTTTATCATTGAGACGGATCACTGCCCTCTCCAATGGCTGCAGACCATCTCTCCCAAAAATGGCCGCCTCCTGCGCTGGAGCCTCGCTTTGCAACAATATTCCTTTGAGGTGCGTTACAAAAAGGGGAGTCTCAACGGTAACGCCGATGGCTTAAGTCGAAGCCCCTAACGTGGGAATCAGCCTCAAAATTGCTTGTTACTGATGTTTTTCTTCCTGAGGCAGGATTTTTAACCTATTGCTTTCGTGTAGTGTTTCAAAGTGATGATGTGCCTTCTAGTGCAATTTTCCGATTTGTGGACGCGTTCTGAGTGCTGCTAAACTACTGTAAGGAACTAGGCAGCAGTATAAAAGGGGAAAGAGCCTGGCAGGGCTTAGTGAGGGTTGTGCCGTGCTTGCTGACTGAGCGGTTGACTTTCGGCGTAGTTCTAACGCTTGCCGGAAACGAGAACAAAAATGTCAACTCTCCCGAAGTCACTTTGCAGTGTCCTGTGTGCACCTGAACGTGAGAACGAGGCCTTCTCTGTGCGCTGCGCTCAAGAAACGCCAAAGGACGCCCGACTTCGGTTATGAGCATCATCGAGCGACATCCCTCCGGACAGCGGATGCAGTCCCCTGACCATCGGGATCTCCTTCCCCCGGCGGGGCGGTCTGTTACGTTTCGCCTACAACGCGCGGTAATGCCGGCGCGGATGCAACGGACGCCGGGGCTTCGTTCAAAGCGGCGGACATTTTGGCCCGTTCGACGCCGCCGCAACGCCTCCCCGCCAAGCGTGTCCAGGCGTGTTTCAGTGCCACGTGTCTTCGTATGTGTGTGTGTGTGCCCACGCTTGTCAAAGCGCGGCAGCCGGGGAGCGGAGCTCCCCAAGTGAGGAGCCAGGAGGTCTGTCCGTCGGCGGGTTGGCGATGCGTCACTACACTCGGCTCAACATGTCTCTCGGCTCGACCGTGCGCGCCGTCGTGGGCTCATGCTCCGCCGTCGCGGGGGCTCTTCCCGTGACCTTCCTTCTGGCCCGCGACGCCGAGAGTATAAGAGCAGCTGCCCCCGGACGCCAGGACAGAGGCTCCGATTTCTTCTGTTGAGTTACGTGCTCTCCCGTCTCCACTTCGGTCGACCTGACCGGCCGCTCTTTTGCTATGTTAGAATAAACAAGTTGTTCTGTTACCAGTCTTCTCATGCTTTGCCGGGACCTTCGGATGCTTCCAGTGCCCCAGGCCGCCAGGCCAACGCTACCCTTGGGGCTTGCGACCCATTCGCAATAACGGGCGCCAGCACCGAGTCCCCAACAACGACCACCCCGCAAGAGCGACGTATGGCGCACCGCAGACCGGAAGCCCTTGCGTTTTCATTGCGGTGAAGCCAATCACCTCTACAGGGCGTGTCCTTACCGCCGGGCAGAGCTCCGTAGATTTTCACTGAATGCGCCGTGCCTGCGCAATGGTGAACGCCCCCTGGAGATTGAAGCATACCTCGCAGACGCCAGGACCTCGTTTGCCACACGATGCCGTGAACCCCGGTCACCGTCACCCACCCGAAACAGGTCTTCCAGTCCCTATTCACGCCGAGAGCAAAGAGGCGTCGCTCACCCAGCCCAGCCTCCCGGGAAACCTGAGTCCAGTGACCTGCGGAGGAGAGGTCGCTGACGTTGCGAACGTTGAAGATCCTCCACTACAACGACCACGATATGACGTAATTAAGACGCAGAGAAAGCAGTGTAGTTCCGCCTCAGCATCCTGCGACGTGCAAGTTACCATAGACGACCACGAAGTCACGGCCATGTGGACACGTCTGTTATGAGCCAGAATCTCGCGCGTATACTGAACAAAGTTTCGACGCAATCGACCGGAACTCAAATTCGTATTGCAGAGGGCATCTCATAACTTAAATGGGCCGGTGCACGGCACGAGTCAACATTCGGGGCTTCACGTACATCGGCGACTTCGTCATTCTTCCTTAATGTTCAAAGGACCTTATACTCGGCATGGATTTCCTTCAGGCAAACGGTGCCATCATCGACCTGCAAGTGTCTAGAGTCAGCTTCGCTATGCGCAAGCCATAGCGAACAGTAATGACAAAGACCCTGACATCGCGCTTCGCGTATCTGACGATCACGTCATGTTGCCACCCAAGAGCAGCGTGCTTACCCTTGTCCGATGCGACATGGAGGACGACGCCGAAGGAATTGCTGAGGCAAACATGCCCCTGCTTCTTGAGCGCCACGTTTGTATAGCCAGAGGGCTTCTTCAGGTGCGAAACAAATGTTCAGTAGTTTTGCTAACAAACTTTAGCAATGAGTATCGGCATGTACCGCGAGGAACGACAATCGCATTTCTTCACGAAATCACTGATGTTACTGACATTGCCACGTTGGAAACCGCGTCGTCTCAGCAATCTGAGTTACCCAGCCTAAAAGAACGGATTCACGCTAACGCCGCTCTGGCAGACCATCAGAAAGACCGTCTACTGAGTCTCGTGAATGAATTTGCGGACTGTTTTTGAACGTCATACAAGGTGCGGCGCACGTCCATCACCAAGCACCGCATTATTACGGACGAGTCTGCACGTCCTGTTCGTCAGCATCCTTACAGAGCGTATCCAATGGAAAGGGAAGCGAGAAAGCATAAGGTGAAAGAGATGCTCAAAGGTGACGTGATCCAGCCGTCCACCAGTCCGTGAGCCTCCCGTGTAGCGTTAGTCAGAAAGACAATACACTACGCTTCTGTGTAGATTACAGAAAGTTGAACCGTGTCACCAAGCGCGATGTTTATCCATTGCCAGACATCGACGACGCATTGGATTGTCTACAACATGCCAAGTTTTTTTTTCTTCGTTGGATCCTAAATCAGGCTATTGGCAAATCGAAGTTGATAAACAGGATCGCGAAAAAACAGCGTTTCTGACACCCGACGGGCTTTATGAGTTCGAAGTTCTCCCCTTCGTTCTCTGTTCCACACCTGCCACCTTTCAGCGGATGATAGATACCGTCTTACTCAATTCAAATGGCAAACCTGCCTCGTATGCTTGGATGACGTCGTCATGTTCTCGAGCACGTTTGACGAACATCTCACACGACTCGAGAGGTTCCTCGCTGCGATCCATACTGCCGGCCTCACCATCAAGCCTGAAAAATGCTACTTCGGCTTTCAAGAGCTCAAATTCCTTGGCCATGAGGTTGGTCCTCAAGGCGGCCGACCAGACCCCGACAAGTTAGCTGCCGTCGCCGAGTTTTCACCACCCACAGACAAGAAGGCTGTCCAACGCTTACTTGGTTTGTGCGCATATTATGAGCGCTTCGTCGAGGGAATCTCGAGAATTGCGGAGCCTCTGACACGGCTTACACGCGACGATGCGCCTTTCATTTGGGCGGACGAGCAGCAGCAGCAGTCGTTCAATGAAATGCGCGAGCGTTTGCAAGAGGCCCCAATACTTGCTCATTTCGACGAAGACGCTGACACTGAAATTCATAATGACGCCAGCAATGCGGGTCTTGGCGCAGTTCTTCTGCAGTGGCAAGCTGGTGCGGAACGCACCATTGCTTATGCAAGCCGCAGTCTCACCAAGGCTGAGAAAAACTACTCAACCACTCAAAAAGAATGCTTAGCGGTTGTGTGGGCAATTGGTAAATTCCAACCCTACTTGTACGGTAGACCCTTTAACGCTGTCAGCGATCACCACGCCCTGTGATGGCTTGCCAACCTCAAGGATCCTTCACGCAGACTAGCCCGTTGGAGACTGCGCTTACAAGAGTACGATGTTACAGTTGTCTACCAATCTGGAAGGAAGCACAGTGACGCTGACTGTTTGTCACGAGCACCACTCCCTACGACGTCATCGGACCCTGACTATGACTTGCCATTTGTCGGCGTTATCGCCACCATAAAGATGGCTGAGCACCACCGCGCTGACGCTGAGCTGCTGGCGCTGATCGAGCACCTCCAACGAGTTGAAGATGTTTTACCCCGCTCGCTCTTGCGCGGCTTATCATCATACTACTTGCACAACAACGCCCTTTACAGGAAAAACTGCGGAAGCGGTCCGAATACGTACCTCCTTGTCGTGCCCTCGGCGCTACGCCAAGACATTTTGCAAGCCTGCCATGATGAGCCATGCACGGGACACCCGGGGTTCGCTAAGACATTAGCAAGGATACGACAGAAGTATTACTGGCCCCGGCTTTATTCTTCTGTGCAACGGTACGTGAAGACCTGCCGCGATTATCAGCGCCGCAAGAAACCACCAGTTAAACCAGCTGGCTTTCTCCATCCTGTGGACCCTCCTAAAGCACCGTTCCAACAAATAGGTATGGATCTACTTGGACCATTTCCAGTGACATCTTCGCGCAACAGATCGATAGTCATCGCTACCGACTATTTAACCCCGTACGCCGAAACCGAAGCTATTCCGCAAGCAAATTTGTATGAAGTGGCCAAGTTCTTTGTACGCCACATCGCCCTACGACATGGTGCACCGTCTGTTCTCATCACCGACCGCGGTACAGCATTTACAGTGGAACCTATGCAGGACGCTCTCCAGCTGACGCATAGTTCTCACCGCAAGAGCACTGCGTATCACCCTCAAAGCAATGGATTGATGGAACGTCTGAATATAACGCTGGCTGATATGCTCTCCATGTATGTCGACGTAGAGCACAAGACGTGGGACGAGATCTTACCCTATGGAACTTTCGCGTATAACACTGCTGTACAGGAGACTACACAGTTTACGCCGTTCGAACTTGTATACGGGCGCCACGTCACGTCAACACTTGACGCCATGCTACCTCTGGCTGATAATAGCCCGATCAGCGAAAACTTGGAAGAGTTCGTACAAAGAGCCGAAGAGGCACGCGTAACTTGCTCGGCATCGCATCCGTAGCCAACAGCATACAGGCACCCTTCGATACAACCAGGGTCGACGCGACTACCATTACAATACCGGCGCCTGCGTGTGGTTCTGGACGCCCATCCGTCGCCATGGACTTTCGGAAAAGTTGATCCGCCGGTATTTTGGTCCCTACAAGGTTACACGCCACCTCAGTGACGTGACCTACGAAGTCATCCCCTGCAGTTCTGACCCCGGTTCACTCTGTCGTCGTCCTCGCGCTGAAGTTGTTCATGCAGTGCGCATGAAACCATACTATGCACGTACGTGAAAGCCGAAATGCACCTAAGGAGCTCCATTTCTTATGTCGCTGAAAGAACTTTTTGACGCGACCGAGACGGTCGCTTTTCGCATGGGGGGCAATTGACACAAAGATGTGGGGCTCCCGCCCCGCAGGACGGCGCGCGCCAAAGTCGGCGCCAGGAAAGACGATGAAGTGCGCAAGCTGCACGCTCTTCTTCTGGCCCGCCATTAAAGAAAACATATATTTGGTAAGACTCCGTCTTCAATCTACGTTACAATATGTTGGAGACAGGCAGATGCTTAAACGATCGTCTAAGAGAGCACTGTAACAACGTCCACAGCACTGTACAAGGCCACTTGGGCATCCATTGCCGGGACTGCGGCTACATGCCCCTCTTTGAAGATACTGAAGTTTTAGCCAGACACAGCTCACAGCACAGCCGGGAAATTGTGAACGCTGATTTCATCAGAAAACTTGGTAGTATGTGCGTTAGTGCCCCCTCTATCGCGCTGAACCCTAATGAAGTCACGTATCTAAACAGACAGAAATCGTAATGTTCGTTTTTTTCAAGTGACCATGCTCTTAGTATAGCGACTTGCTGTTAGAACACCCCTTGTGACCGCTTTTCATTTTCTGCGCATGCCCTTTCTTGTATATATACACACAATGTGCAACGCAATAAAATATTGTTGGAAGTCAGCGCTCTGTATGTCGTCTCTCGCAGTCCTTGTCCTTCGCGCTGTACGTTAGTTTTGATCATGAATTGCCAACTAGCTCAAGCAACCACCCTAGTTAAGTTCTACCAACTCGCCTCCGAATTTGTTTGAGGAGGTCAGCTCACGATGAAGTCACGACGACGACCGTCGGCTTGAAGGGGCCAGCAAACCGATTCTCGTGCTTCTAATTGCTGTCACAATAAGGACCTCCATTACTGCGCTCGTTATCACACTGCTTGAAGGCGAGGGCCATTTGTTCGATGTTGGGCCCCATTATTTTTGTAATCATACCTTGTAGAGATATGATTACTTTGTAGATATGATTATTATGATTATATGATTACTATGTAGATATGATTATTATGTAGAGATATGCGCTCGTTATCACACTGCTTGAAGGCGAGGGTCATTTGTTCGATGTTGGCCCTGATTATTTTTGTAATCATATCTTGTAGAGAGGGCATACGCTGCCTCTAGCAGCAGCCTTCACACGCGCTGGGAAGCCGCGCTGCTCAGCCCCGCCCTCGAGGATCAACTATGGGCCGTCCAGCGGGCCGAGGATGCCGCCAGGACCCACGAACTCCTGGCCGTCACCTAGGCGGGGCCTTTGGCCCTCCCCACCAACTCGCAGGGCACACAATAAAGTTCTTTCCTCCTCCTCCATATCTTGTATTGTTGTAATCATCGTTTGTATTGATTGATCTTTTTTAATAAAGATCGCGTAAGCTCTTGGAAACGTCAAATGGCGCACCACTGCCGAAAGGGACACGGCGTGCCTCGGTTTCAGAAGGTCCACCTGCTGGTGTACGCCCTTCACGAGAAGGTCATCATGAAAATCTACAAATTTTTATGCCGCACTATCATGTTACATCGCTTGCTTGAGAATGAGTCGTTGATGAATTACCTGCGCTGATAGGGCTTGGAATCAGTGTGGAGAGGATCGCCACGAGGAACGCCACGTGGTGACTGGCACGTAGCGTTTTGGGCGTGTTGATATAACATGGCGAAGTTTATAGCGTACCCCGTCTTTTTCTGTCTTTTTGTGCCCTATAATGTTCACCCTGTCACGTAAAGCTTTGTGCAAGCATGGTGCAAGAACGCACTCACTGCCTAACATATCTGATTGGTCGATTCCTTCATTCGTTGAGCTTAACGTCCCGAAACAGCTTTTGAGCCGTAGTGTAGGGCTCTGGATTCATTTAGAACCCCTGGCGCTTTCAACACGCCCCTATGTCTAGGTAGACGAGCTCTTTTGTATTTAGCCGTCACCTCAAGTGCTGCCGAGAATCGAACCCAGGTCCTCATGTTCAGCAACAGAACGCTACGGAGCTACCGCGGCAGGTTCAATGCGAAACCAGGCAGAAGACCATTGCCGACCATTGAGAAAACAAATTTTAAAGAATAATGCCCCTGTCACACGGGCGCCAGCGAAGTCCATGTAGCACCTTCGTCTTTACATCAAGGGAGTTTTTACATCAAGGATCTACCTTGCGCCAAGGAAGTTAAATAATGATTTTGGCAAAGGGAGTTCGGCAATGACCGCTACTGCTGGATGGAGCACTCATTCCCAGACTGCTACAGCTGCGAAGAAAATCACGCTAATAAAATGGTTGTAACTGGCTCAATTGCAAATTTAGCATTAATATTGTTTTACCTTTGTTTATACGCCACCTAATTGGAGTTCTTAATTTGTTTTTAAGGACGTAGTGCCTGTGCCCTCTACCCCAATGTTCACCATACCGCGTGGAGAAATGTCGTTCCGCCATTTAGTTTGTTTATCCGCTTCGTCACTCATCTGGAAGCAGTTGAGCCCACCGCGAACGCGCAGATTACACAGAACAGAATCACAACTCGAAGCGCACCAATCGAACGCGACCACACTGACTACGCACGAAAGCAAGAGCATATGTGGCGAGCATTGCTTTCAACTTCACTATACATGGAAAACAAGACTTGCGGTAACATACAGCAAACTTAGTCGCTGTGATTTTATTTTAACGCAGATTACATACTGCGTTAAAAAAACTACCTTAAACGGATTCTGTGCATGTGTGAGCAGTTGCACGCGAAAGTTATCGCAGCAGCGCCGTTCCGTGCGGAGCCCGTCGTGCTACGCGGCATTGAACCGTGTAGCACGGCCGCAACTATATGGCCGTAAATCTCCACTGGGGAGTTTCATGTCAACGGAATTCGCGGGTGCCCGTGTGACAGGGGTATAATAAGCGACGCACTTGAGTGTGTAACGTGCCAAGGGAGACGACGCTTACAGCAGCATGGTCAGTGCAGGAAAGAACGAAGGTTTATTGAGAGCGTGGCTTATAAAGACATGAATGCAGCGCGCTGTACACACTGCGCATCACCGATGCGCATCCGCGCTGATATAATCAGTACACGTGTCCGATACAGAGTGCATAACGAGAACATGTGTAAAATTTTCCCTTTCGACCTTTCATCCTTCGCTCTTTTCGATTGCTCGGTTACGCCGAAGGACGACTCCAGCGATGGCGACACTCAACGCAGGAACAGACGCCTAAGAGCTGCGCTCTAAAACTAATGACCCATTTCCCCGCTCCATTTCTAGTACTTTAGAGCACCCTCGTGGCGCGGTTGACTGGTCTAAATTGAGTGCTCGGAACCCATTCACCTGGTTGGTTCAGGTAGCCACGATCGAGTTAAGAGCGCTTGGAGGCGCTATTAACATCTACCAGGAAGCGCGACTGAGATCCAACTCGATCGCGGGGCCCCTGCGTTTGCGCGGGGATGCTCTAGGAGCAGCTAACACGTTCGGCTCGGAAGGCCTTTCTCTCGCTGATAGGAACCAGTGAAATGTTCCACAGATTTCCCCGTGCTCTTACGTAGAAGACAACAGTGCGCATAAACTGGTGCAGACAGATGTGCATCTGATGCATCATGCGAGTGAAGTGTTGCGACAGCACCTGGCCCGCTGTAAGTGCCCGGGGGACAGATTCCTCCGCGGTCTTGAGCAGCAGAAGGCGGCGCTCAGGAAGAACAACTGCAGCAGCACGCATACGCAAACTGGCACCGTGGTCGCGTATGAGGCCCCCTCGGACAGGTCCAGCCAGCAACTGCGTGCGCCCACGGTCGAGTTAATTGCTGCAGAACATCCAAGGCTGTACTTACGAAGCAGATGGCCTCCTTTAACGGTTAACGAAATATTCGAAATCACACATCTACTCAGTAAGCTGGATTACTCGAAGAGACGGACATTACAAAAAGAAGAAACGAAATACATTATCATTTCAAAGGCGACGCATTTGTTGGGACATGGACTAACGCCAAATCCCACAAACACAAGTGTGCATGAGATACAGAGCTTCTTCGTGTCTTAACAAGTGCATTGCTTTTGAAATGATAGTGGCCTACCAACTAATTAGCCAACCAATATCTCCTGAGCAAACATTCATTATTTACTAAATAACAAAATATCGGTAATCAACATTGTTCACTAATTACCTTAGCGCGCAAATTGCAACTTAGGAAGTGAAGAGGATTATATCGCACGAAAATACGAGGATACAAATACGTGCTACACACAGGCGCTGAATTACAACAGTGTTTATTTCGTGCCAAAGTACCACATGTATAGGCCACATAAGGAATCCTCACAAGTGCAGAGCTTGCAAGGCTCGCCTGTCTTTACGCATACACGCGTAGAGGGCCAGCGCGGCCGCGCGCTCCCGGACCGGCGTATCTTGCAAGACATCTGCGAAGGGGACACGGTCCGCCGCGAGCTGTGTTTTCGCGGCTTAGTTGGCGTTGAGTCCGAGACAAAGCTCGAAGGTCAGTTCGCTCACTGCTGCTGCCGCGCTTCCTCGCTGCAGCCTTCTGACAGCGAGTCTCTGCGGTCATCGTTTGAAAGGTGTTCGCGTTGGCTCGTTAATTTACTTTAGTTTATAGTTTCTGTTTTGCCGTGTGTTGCTGATGTATTGTTATACCTGCATGTACAATCTGTACAACCACCTGCTATGGTCTCGGAAAGACACTGGCAGTATTGAAAATAAATAAATAAACAAATAAACAAACAAACAAACAAATAAATAAAAGTATGCCTATGTTTGCAAGTTTATACGGCAGCTAAAGCTATCGGACATTTGATTTGTACAATGATAGATTTGTCTCCAGTGGCAACGTTTTTGCATTTCTGCGCAGGAAACCTTGAACGCGGCATGCTTTAGTTGTGATATGACCAATGTGACGGCTGCAAGAAAGAACAGGTTTGAAATAAACGTCGAGATGTCTGTGCTAGTGAACCGATAATATCGTGCTTGAATTTAAAGAGTAACAGAAGTCATCAGTTGTTCTTTTCCTCAAAAAACGCACAAGAACTTTTTTTTTTCAATTTAATGAGCATGTGCCACTTGTTGCACCACTAATTTACCTCGTACAGGTCGTTTTGCAAAACATTGTAGTCATGGGTAGTGTGAATATTCCTGCACAAAACACAATCATCGGCAAATAGCCTGATTTGTGATGAAATACCGGAGCAAATATCATTTATATAGATAAGAAACAAAAGCGGTCCTATGATTGATCCTTGGGGCACGCTGAGGACACATCAACTTCACGGGATGTTTTGCCATAAGCAAACCTTTCGGTTTTCTTAAATTTAGATATTCATTTATCCAGTTAACAACCGTTCTGTTTATATTATACATTTCTAACTTTTCTATGAGTAAAGAGTGAGGGACAACATCGAACGCCTTCTTAAAATCTCGAAACAAACAGTCAACAGAAAAACCCTTATCTAGAGCTCCTGCTAAATGATGCGCCAACACAAGCAACTGCGTTGTACAGGAAACTCCACACCGAAATCCACGCTGCTGAAAACTGTTGTTGGAAATCATTGTTGAAATCATTGTTGATTTAGTTAGTAAGCGAATCTTTACAAGTTTAGCACTATTCTGATTTTGTATAGCTACTCCTTAATTTACTGTTGCAATCTGTGCTTCGCCTTCCGGGCGAAAGTTCGACTTTATTTTTTTGAAATGTAGAACAGTATTTCAGCAGTGCCATTTCTGAATATTAGGAGAGTTCGAAAACACCCGAGACTTGGAACGATAGTGCCTGAACAGCCTTTCAGGATTTTGGGGGGAGCTACTAGTCTGGAATCAGACAACTCAGGCTCCACAAAGTATCGCGTGAATAAGTCTTTAGACAGACTGGAAACCGAGGAGCCAGTGTCCACAAATAGGGATAAATGTTTTTCGTTCACCTCAACATCGGCGTAGAATACCAGATTCCGCACAAGTGGTTGTGGCCTAATACTGACATGTTCCCAACGACTAGGTCTGAAGGGACTGGGTGACCCGGAGGCTGACTGGCGCCATGCAGGTGGTGAGCGCGCGAAGGTGGTACTGCGACGCACCGTGTCGAAATGTCCCGTCCCCTCTTGGAACACTGGCAGGAAACCATGCAACGCGCGGGGCATTTCTGAGTAGTAGCAAGCTGGTAGCTATAGTTCGGGCAACCAATTGAAGAATGAGGTGGCGATGTCTAACGCTGCCGCATTGACGAATGTCCGGTCAGCTGACGAGCCTGGGGCTTGGTGGAGGGCGTGAGAAGCCATGGCAAAAGACGGTGGTGCCTTTGACTTTGATGGAGCGATGCGCTTAGGTGTACGAGCGTTTCGGACTCGCATTCCTGAAGGCAACGGTGGACGCACATTGCCTCTTCGGTGATCTTCACGGCTCCTCGAATATGTGTGTGGGCTCTTCGACAAGCAAACGTTCGCTTAGCCGCGTAGAGGACAGACCCGTGAATAACTGTTGGAGATGCAGCTGGTCCTTCAGGCCATCAAAATCACACTGCTTTGTGGTGTCTTACAATTAGAAGAGAAAATCCTGAGGAGCTGTGTCGCCTTGAACTATTTATTTCAATTCAATTCAATTCGAAATCAGTTTATTCAAACGACTAATAAGAAGTACATGTGAATTATCTGGGCCCTTAGCCTTCTCGGCTAGACTTGGGCCCATGCAGGAAGTGCGAAAAAATAACTGTAGTGAGACAACTCAGTATTTTACACAGGATTCATGTAAGAGCAGTTATGCGACAAAGGAAGGCAAAATGCTCAAGAAATTATACAATAGTTTGGAGGACAAAATAAAAGGAAGAATGCATGAAGGAAAAACACAGACTTATAGTGGAGTCGAATATTGCTGGCTCCGGAAAAATTTTTTTATATCGGCGATTGAGAATTGACCTACTTTTAAGTTAGCAGGCAGTCGGTTCCAAATTTTAGCAGTGGCATAGGCGATAGCTCTTTTACCGTACACATTATTAACACCTGGAAGGTTAAAACGACAACTGAAAAAATTTCTAATTGGGCGAGATGGATATACAAAAACAGATGATGATAGTGGGATGTTATGGTTTAGTATATGTATAACCACACGAGCTAGTTTGAAATCACGCATAGCAAAGAAAGGTGTAATGTCTAAGTGACGAAAGAGCGGAGCGGATCTATCTGTGTGTTTACTATGAGTTATTATTCGAAGTGCTCTTTTTTGTAAAATTACTATTTAATTTAAGTACGTGTTATACGTAAGCCCCCAGGAGTCCACACAGTAAGTCATATTGTTTTTATTTATTTATTTATTTATTTATTTATGTAAATGCTCTCAATGCCATTGCGGTGTTACAGAGAGGAGTGGTGTTACATGTTCAAAATGGAAGACTTGAACGATGCATGCTCAGGGTTGCTGGCGATGGAGGCAAGTAGGTGATGCCATTCGGATGATGCCTACGGCACGTAGGCATCATCCGTAGGAAACATGTTGAAAGACATGTTTTTTGCTGCAATTGAACACCCACAAAAGGAAGACACATAAAGACAACACGGGCGGCACTTCCAACTGATTTAATTTTGGCTGTGACCCATGAATATATATACACATACTCCGTGTGTTGATAAAATTGCACAAACAGGCCTGGAGTGTGGCCTGATCCCGGTGACCAGAACCGGTAACGCACTTCCTCACCAGAGCAGGATTGAACACCCTGGTGCAGTACTTGGCCACAACCGCCTATATGAACAAAACAATCAAACCCCGGCCCTCAGTCCCCAGCAGCTGCGAAGCAACTGACCACGGCGGCGGTCAGACCTGCGACGCAGCAGAGGGTGCTAAGAATCCTTGGCTCCGGACAGGCCGCCATTGGAATATGAACCTGGCAACGTTTAACGCTAGAACGTTATCTAGTGAGGCGAGTCTAGCAGTGCTATTGGAGGAATTAGAGGGCAGTAAATGGAATATAATAGGGCTCAGTGAAGTTAGGAAGGAAGGAAGGAAAAAGTGGAGAAGGAAGGCAGGGAGGTGAACCAGTTTAGCCTAACCGGTTTTCTACCCTACACATGGGAGCGGGATGGGGGGGATGAAAGATGGGAAGAGAGAGAGCGCACATAACACAGCAAACACATCGTCAGTTACAGTCCGTCACTCTTGCGCGGTACGCGACATCACTGTCACAGCCGCTTGTCCAAGCCCGTATCCTTCATAAACCGAAGTAGTCCCTTCGTCGCCTTCAGCTGCGATGTCTTCTGTCGGCGATATGTGAAAATGGTTGCAACTGACAATGGTCTATTGTCCAGGTGCGCTAGAACGGACGCCATGGACTGTCTCTGAACATTATATTCAGGACAGTCGCACAGAATGTGTTCCATCGTCTCCTCGCAAAGCCAGGCATTGCAGAGAGCGTTGTCGGCCATTCCAATGCGAAACGAGTAGGATTTCGTGAAGGCCACCCCTAGCCATAAGCGATAAAGCAGGGTGGCCTCACTTCGGCGGAGTCCAGTTGGCATACAGAGATGCATCAATGAGGGCAGGTCGTGTTGATGATTGCTGCGGTTGGTCTGGCTGCTTGGTGTGCACCATAGAGAGAGCGTGATCTCCCGTGCAAGCACTTGAAGCCTGCTGGCTGCGTCGGACCGTGAAAGTGGTATGGCCTCTTCCTGTGCGTCTTCAAGAGCTGTCCGAGCGGCTTTATCGGCGTCTTCATTTCCTCTGACGCCGCAGTGACTTGGCAGCCACTGAAACGTCACGTGATGTCCTTTCTCATGTGATGTATGAAGTAGGCATCTAATATCGAGCACGAGCTGTTCGAATGGCCCGCGACGCAGAGCTGATAGCACAGATTGTAGGGCTGCCTTTGAGTCACTGAAAATTGACCATTGTCGAGGTGGTTCCCGATTGACGAAGCAAAGTGCAGCGCGAAGAGCAGCTAGTTCCGCAGATGTAGATGTCGTTGGGTGGTCAGTCATAAAGCTGATGGTAATACCTCTTGCTGGGACGACCACAGCACCGGACGAACACTGGATGTTTGTGGAACCATCTGTATAAATATGTGCACTGTCCGCGTACCTCTCGTGCAGAAGAAGCCGAGACAGTTGTTTCAGCGCAGGCGACGACAGCTCAGACTTTTTCCCGATTCCTGGTACGCTGAGATGGACTGTGGGGCTGACAAGGCACCAAGGGGGTATCGATGGTTTAGATGCAGCGGTGAAGCCCGAGGGAAGTTTGTCGTTGTACTTGACGATAGTTTTAGAGAATGATGCTTGGTGCCTGTCTGAAGGTAGTGTTGCAAGGTGGTGATAGGGGGCACGTGGAAAATGTCTGATATGTGTTCTCAGGGCTTCCACCGTGATGTGAGTTTGCGTTGGATGGTCCCGAGCAATCGCAATAGTTGCCTCAGTTGACGTGCATCTGGGCAAACCAAGAAAAACTCTGAGTGCTTGAGCTTGTGCTGCCTGCAGAACACGAATATTTGTGTTGCAGGTATTTCTCAGTACAGGTAGACTGTATCTTAAAAAACCGAGGAAGAGAGCTCTGTAGAGTCTCAGCATTGCGTCTACTGACATCCCCCACGTCTTTCCTGTCAAGTATTTAAACAACTGGGAGGTTGCTGTCAGGCGCCGTTTCATGTAGGCCACGTGCGGGCTCCAACTGAGGTCTCGGTCGATAATTACGCCAAGAAATCTGTGCGTTCTGACATAGGAAATGGTCCGCCCATTGATTGAGATGACATAAGGCGTCATTGGTTTGCGAGTAAATGCCACTAGGGCGCATTTTTCTGGCGATATGCTCAGACCTTGTTCGCACAAGTAGCTCGCTGTCAAAGTAGCCGTTCTTTGAAGCCGTGCTCGTATCTGAGGACGTGTGACTGCCGAAGTCCAGACACAGATGTCATCTGCGTATATTGAAATTTTGGTGGTAGTTGGCAAGTGTTCATCAAGCCCAATAAGAGCGAGGTTGAATAGCGTCGGGCTGAGAGCACCGCCTTGAGGAACGCCCCTGCTGGTATAGCGTCGCGTAGTTGGGCCATCGTCAGTTAACACATAGAATGACCTTGCAGAAAGGTAACTTGCAATCCACAAAAGCACTCGACCACCTAGGCTAACCGTCGCAAAAGCGTCGAGAATCGCCTCACGTAATACGTTATCGTATGCCCCTTTGACATCTAAGAATAAAGCTGCAGATAAACGTTTACGGGACCTTTCGTGCTGGACATATGAAACGAGATCAACTACATTGTCGATGGAAGAGCGGTCACGTCGAAAACCAGCCATGGAATTTGGATAAATCTTGTAGTATTCAAAGTACCATTCCAGGCGGCCAAGGATCATCCGTTCCATTATCTTTCCTACACAGCTGGCCAACGCTATTGGGCGGTAAGAGGTGAGCTCTAGCGGGGATTTGCCCTGCTTCAAGATTGGTACCAGGCGGCTCACTTTCCATTCGTCAGGAACATTTCCCTCCTGCCATGAGGTGTTGTATAGACTCAATAGTGCTATCCGCGCGGATTCTCCGAGATAGCACAAGGTTCGGTATGATATACCATCTGGGCCCGGAGATGATGAGCGCCTGCAGAGAGCTAGTGCCGCCTCGAGCTCCAGTGAAGTTAGGAGGCCCGGAGATGATGAGCGCCTGCAAAGAGCTAGTGCCGCCTCGAGCTCCAGTGAAGTTAGGAGGCCCGGAGATGATGAGCGCCTGCAGACAGCTAGTGCCACCTCGAGCTCCAGTGAAGTTAGGAGGCCAAAAGAAGCATATACAGTGCTAAAAAGCGGGCACGTCCTGTGCTACCGGGGCTTAGCGGAGAGACGAGAACTAGGAGTCGGATTCCTGATTAATAAGAATATAGCTGGTAACATAGAGGAATTCTATAGCATTACCGAGAGGGTGGCAGGTCTTGTTGTGAAACTTAATAAGAGGTACAAAATGAAGGTTGTACAGGTCTACGCCCTTACATCCAGTCATGATGACCAGGAAGTCAAAAGCTTCTATGAAGACGTGGAATCGGCGATGGGTAGCGTGAAAACAAAATACACTATACTGATGGGCGACTTGAATGCCAAGGTAGGCAAGAAGCAGGCTGGAGACAAGGCAGTGGGAGAATATGGCATTGGCACTAGGAATAGCAGGGGAGAGTTATTAGTAGAGTTTGGGGAACAGAATAATATGCGGATAATTAATACCTTCTTCCGCAAGCGGGATAGCCGAAAGTGGACGTGAAGGAGCCCGAACGGCGAGACTAGAAATGAAATAGACTTCATACTCTGCGCTAACCCTGGCATCATACAACATGTGGACGTGCTCAGCAAGGTGCGCTGCAGTGACCATAGGATGGTAAGAACTCGAATTAGCCTAGACCTGAGGAGGGAACGGAAGAAACTGGTACATAAGAAGCCGAGCAATGAGTTAGCAGTAAGAGGGAAAATAGAGGAATTCGAGATCAAGCTACAGAACAGGTATTCGGCTTTAACTCAGGAAGAGGACCTGAATGTTGAAGCAATGAACGACAATCTTGTGGGCATCATTAAGGAGTGTGCAATAGAAGTCGGTGGTAACTCCATTAGACAGGATACCAGTAAGATATCGCAGGAGACGAAAGATCTGATCAAGAAACACCAATGTGAGAAAGCCACTAACCCTACAGCTAGAATAGAACTGGTAGACCTTTCGAAGTTAATCAACAAGCGTAAGACAGCTGACATAAGGAAGTATAATACGGATAGAATTGAACAAGCTCTCAGGAACGGAGGAAGCCTAAAAGCAGTGAAGAAACTAGGAATTGGCAAGAATCAAATGTATGCGTTAAGAGAGAAAGCCGGCAATATCATTACTAATATGGATGAGATAGTTCAAGTGGCTGAGGAGTTCTATAGAGATTTGTACAGTACCAGTGGCACCCACGACGATAATGGAAGAGAGAACAGCCCATTTCCGGAATCCACATCAGGAAACAAGTGAGTTGCAGTCGCGGTGGACTACGCGACCCGCTACGCCGTAACACGCGCTCTTCCGACCAGTTGCGCAACTGATGTTGCGGACTTCCTCCTACATGATATCATTTTGATGCATGGTGCTCCGCGTCAATTGCTTACAGACCGCGGCCGCACCTTTTTAGCCAAAGTCATTGACGACATCTTGCGTGCCTGCTCAATACAGCATAAATTTACTACCTCCTACCACCCTCAAACGAACGGCCTCACTGAGGGTTTGACCACACCCTTACAGACATGCTCTCCAAATACGTTTCAGATGACCACCGGGACTGGGAGCTGGCTCTACCTTACATTACCTTTGCATACAACTCTTCCCGTCTCGAAACTGCTGGCTTTTCCCTGTTTTACCTATTCTATGGCCGCGAACCGACGCTACCACTGGACACTGTGCTTCCATCCGCCACAGCTTCAACTAGCGATTATGCCCGTGATGCAATCGCCCATGCTGACCATGCTTGCCAACTTGCGCGTGCTGGTCTACAAGTGTCTCAAGACAAGCAGAAACAACGCTACGACCTCCGTCACCGTGATGTCCATTTTGTGCCCGGCGCCCTCGTGTTGCTTTGGTCACCATCGCGTAAAGTCGGCCTTTGTGAAAGACTGCTTTCCTGTTACACAGGCCCATATCGCGTGCTCCGCAAAGTGACCGATGTCACCTATGAAATCGTTTTAGCCACGCCCACTACGTCCTCCGCTGTGACAACCAGTGACGTTGTGCACGTTGCCCGACTCAAGCCCTACAACACTCCGTGCACCTTGGATATTTAGCAGCACCGTGATGGTGCTTTTGCCGCAGGGGGGTAATATTACGATATCATGGAGCGATGCTCAAGAGACGAGCCGCCGCGAGAACGATGAAGAAGTTGGTCGGTGCCCTTGGCACAAGCGAGTGTCAGCCTGGCTCCAGTGTAAATAGCGTGTAAATAGCATATTTCGTCTGTGTCTTTCCACACGTAACATTTCATTAGTAGGCAGGTTAGAAGAGGTGCGACGGCGGTGACGTCGAGTGAGTCACTAGTGACCTAATCATGTCACTGAAGAATAAGCTATTACTCTCAGAACCATTTCGTTTGATATGCATGTTGGAACCATAGAAGTGCATCCGAGGTACAAGCATAGGGAGTTATAGAGAGTCGCTTAGTGATTATGTCAAGTGCCTGAGTAATGGCGACCAAATTTTACCCTTGCGAACGATAACGAGCATGAGGAAAGGGAAGGAAATCGCATTTCAGTATCGCTACCGAAGTCGCGTAATATCCGTCACGATTCTGACTAACTTATGTGAGTCACTCTCTTGTCTTATCTTCACTCTCTTAACTTATCTTGTCACTCGGAAATGCGACTCGAGAAGGAGGAAATGAGCGAGCGGTATACACCGTTTGTTCTCAAAGGCGCCACCGTATTGCTCTGCAGTGGCGCCATCTATGGGCAGTCGGCATGCTGGCTTGGGCGAGCGCTCCGTCTTGCATGACAGGTATACGCTCGGCCGTAGTTTCTGGCGTTTGTTTTCGCGCTCGTGCGTTCTATTTAGTATGGCGTGCGTGTTCTACGTGGTAAACGGTTCCGTGAGACGTCCTTAAGTGGTTTAAGTCGGCATGGCCGGAGTTTCTGCTGGAGTTGAGGCAGACGGAGTACGCAGCGTGATGGTGTGCACACATATTTGAGCCTACGTTCAGCCTCGGAGATCAATTGTGTATTTCTGAATGTTCCATTCATGAATGTCACCTTATATCAGTATTCTTTGGCTCTAACCTGCGGTATAGTAGCCAGAAAATATACGCGACGATCGTAACAGTGTGGGTAGCGTTCCGCTACGATAAGAGCTGTGCTGTTATACTTTGACAAGCGTTCAAGCTGTTAGCTGCAGATTACATTGCGTTACTACATGGTCTGGCGGATGAGGTTTCCACGCATGAATAAAATTGTTTTGGATAGTAATAACAGCATACCGTACAGTGTGAATTAAGCTTGTCCTACAAAGCGACCCTTTACGAACTGTGCGAACATACTAAGCAGTGGTAGGTGCTAGATTACAGATATCTTTGTTCTATATAGCGCATGCTCCAAGCATACGGCATCAACGTTTATAGATCTATAAAGGCTGTGCGGCGTGACTTTCCGAGGTTGTATTGCACCCGCTGTGGTTGCTCAGTGGCTATGGTGTTAGGCTGCTGAGCACGAGGTCGCGGGATCGAATCCCGGCCATGGCGGCCGCATTTCGATGGAGGCGAAATGCGAAAACACCCGTGTACTTAGATTTAGGTGCACGTTAAAAATCCTCAGGTGGTCGAAATTTCCGGAGTCCTCCACTACGGCGTGCCTCATAATCAGAAAGTGGTTTTGGCACATAAAACCCCATAATTTAATTTTTAAGGTTGTATTGCGGCGTTAGCCCGTTTTCTCTATCTTTTTTCGAGAAAGAGGATGATAACCGATTTTTTTTACATTGTGTTTGTTCCTTTCGCTACGATGCACTCACACGTATTACGACAATGTTGTTCTCAGAAATAGCCATCGCATTCTCTTTATGTGATCCGTTTCATATATAATGGTTTTACTGGGCGAAAAGGCAATGCCGAAGCACATTGCTTATATATGTATCATGCTGGTTGACCAACCGCAGTGATCGCTCTGTTCAGCAGCACCATCGGCCTCATACAGGAAGGCTAGCATAGACATGTCGTGATTCAAGCCTACTAGAATTGAAATGCATGGGAACGACGCCGGTGTATCACAAAAATTTGATAGCGCCTGCCGCTTAGATGTTTCGTAGTTGCCTTAGGTTGGGCGTACACGAGCATGCGCTCTTATGTTTTAGTCCCTACGACAAGCCATCAGATAGTCAGCAGACTTACCATTTCATGCTGGTAATATAGAGACACCGGTTCTCTTCGTTGAATTAAAACAGATATACGCAAAATAGTTCACAACACATACGCACACCGCGGCTGATAATACGCATCACATGTTTGCGCCCCCGAGAGATATTTCCGCGAACTATAGTTACCGATGCACCGAAAGGCTTGCCTGGCGATCTTATATGAACGGACATTGCGTAAATTTCAGAAAGAACGATCTAAAAGATCTCGAAATCGTTCCGCAGCAGGCGACAGCAGTACTTTCAACCAGCGCCACGCAGGATAGTACAAGCCAGGGAGGAGGAAAGGCTCGCCACGCGCTTTTTCCTCCTCGCCTGATGAGAATGTCTATACCACGCGGAAGTGTTTCTGAAGCAGCCATGACGACACTGGTAGCGTGGAAACTGTGCTCCTATGGTGCTGATACCAATACAGTGATCACATCAATGAATAGACGGCATTCACGACGCCTGTTACGACCTCTTCTGCAATAATTATTTGTTTCTCAATCAATTTCCGACAGGATTAAATTGACTGGCACTGGGATTAAAATGTGTGGCACTTGGAGTAAAATGGCTGGCGCAAGGATTAAATGAGTTGGCACGCGGATTAATTCGTATGACGCTGGGATTATGTGTGGGGGCGCCTGGATTAAATTATTGGCACTTCGACTGGAAATGATGGCGCTCAGATTAAATTGGCTGGCGCCTGGATTATCTTCAATGGCGTTTGGATTAAACTGAGCGGGAAAACCTGTAGAGTCTTGTTGTGGTTACTATATCTGGAGGACTGAACTTAGCGTTGTCACCAATAGGGAGAAAGCGACTTTGGCCGACAGCGGCGTTTCCAACGCCACGGCAAACGCAACCCGTGCTTGCCTCTTACCTTCGCTCCCAAGAAGTCTGTTCAACAATGCGGCTTTCCATTCCGCGGAAAAACTTTTGCCACCAGAGGTGATCTGATTTGTTTCAAAAATTGGCAGTGGCTTAGCTCCGTTATGCCAGGATATACATAGCGAAAGCTAAGGCATAGCATGGTTAGCATTGGTTAATCTTGATTGCAAGTCCAGGCCAGTCTGGTTGCGGCGTTTAGCCAGTCGTACGGCGCGCTGTTCGTCTGTTTCCTGGGCGATTCGTTTCCTGTTCATCTCGTTCCGATGTCGATTCGAAGCTTCCTTCTGCTTATCAGAATGGTGGCCGTCCATGCTGCCGCCTCAACTGTGGTTGCGGCGCACGCGAGCTCTCCTTTTCAATCCTCCGACATGTTATCAGGCATGCGACGCCGCTGGCAAAGCGAGCAGAGGCGAGCGCAACGACGAGAAACGTGGTGTGACGTCATACTAAACGGCGGTGGTGGAAAGGCGCGGCGCTGCGCTGCAGAGGAACACCTGTGGCTCGGTGATACTAGTGGCGCATGCGCAGTAGTGACTAGGGAGAGGAGAGAGAGAAACATCCGCGGCGTGGCGCGCGTTGTGACGTCATCTGCCTCCTCATAGCAAGTTCGCGGCCAGTAAAGCTTTCGCTTTAAAATCTTCAAGCCACCGAGACCACGGTACTACTGGTGTTCCCGGACGGTTCCAAAACAAGGTGCGCTCTCCTATCAGGCCGCTCATGTTGGGGCTGTACGGCTGTGCGTCGTTACCCCACCAGGCATCTTGCTGTGCTTCCCGGGGACGGTGGCTGGCGATGTGCGACGCGATAAGCGGCGATGCGCAGTGAGTGAAGGCCTGCTTCGGCAGACTGTGTTCGTTGCGACTGAGACAGGCGGAACCGGTATCGCCGCAGCTGATGTTGATAATGAGATGCTTCCGGAGCACCGTTGGTGGCTCCGGAAGAACGCCAAGCATCGCACCTGGACGCAAAAGTCACGACACAGATATTGAGCAAATTGTCTCTGTGTCGTCGTCTGTGAGCATGCAATGGCCGAAGCTGCTCGCAATATTACGGCACATTTACTGGCCACCAGGCCAGGTACACCCTTGCGTATGACATATACACTACTTGCCGTTAGTTTCCAAGGTAGTCTCACCCGCCGTGGTTGCTCAGTGGCTATGGTGTTAGGCTGATGAGCACGAGGTCGCGGGATCGAATCCCGGCCACGGCGGCCGCATTTCGATGGGGGCGAAATGCGAAAACACCCGTGTAGTTATATTTCGGTGCACGTTAAAGAACCCCAGGTGGTCGAAATTTCCGGAGTCCTCCACTACGGTGTGCCTCATAATCAGAAAGTGGTTTTGGCACGTAAAACCCCATAACTTACCTTAACGTAGTCTCGTATGGCGGTTATCCACGTGTGTGAAGGAATACCGCTATTTAAAATTATTGTGCAGTAATATATGCGGGATTTTTATGCTCTCCATATTGTCTACCATGTTGCCGTTCCGCCTCTATAATATAGCCGCAATGTAGAGTAGCATTTCTCGAATGCCATAAAGGTTACCGACATACTCAAAGACCTCGCGCACAGCTCCTGACAATTACTTGTATTCAAGAGTTGTGCGACTGCCAAGGACATCCTTAACGAATGTTACATAGCACATTATGGGATTTTACGTGCCAAAACTACGATCTCATTATGAGGCACACCGTAGTGGGGAATTCGGGAATAAGTTAGACCACTTGGGGTTCTTTAATAGGCGCCTAACCCTAAGTACACGGGTGTTTTCGCATTTTACACCCATCGAAATACGGCTGCCGTGGCTGGGATTCGATCCGGAGACCTCGTGATTAGCAGCCAAACCCAATAAAAACTAAGCAACTACGGAGGGGAAGGAATGTTGGCAGTTCGAGGAAGGTGACAGTCGGCACGTGAGACAATTTGTTCACATCCTCAGTACACGAAAATCGGTACCAAACGTCGAAGAATGACACCGTAGAATGTACTGTATTTATTGTGACGGAGTCCGTGTCCAATATTTCAGACCCGAATCACCCTGTAACTGACGACCAGGCATCAAGCTTATAAGTGCAGTCGCTTGACAGTTGTCGGGCTCTGGCGTTGGCCACAGGACCTACTTGACCTCTTTTCAACACTTGCCGTCATTCTCTCCTTATTTTGCACCATCGGGTTTCACCTGAACTGCTTCAACAGCCCATTTATTTTTGCCAAAATTTGGCCACCCTGTCAACGTAATAGGTTCTTATTTTTAGGTCATCTTTTATATTTAGGCTAATGCTGTCCTGAGATTTCTATCGGTCTCACCTTTCCCAAAATGCCCGTATTTTTGTCGGCCTCTTTTCCGATTTTGGAAAACTTGTAATAGACGTTGAAACCATTGCATGGCCCCCTGACCACGCTGCTCAAAAAGTCATTTTATTTGCCTGTGGCCTTGTGCAAGCTTCTGCCTTCTTGCCGTTCATCAACCTCCGGGTTTCCCTGTCACTTGCATACCATTTTGACGACTACAATCCCACGGAAGTTGGCAACGATATAATGTATATGGCATTAAAGCCATTTAAATCAATTCTACCGTGGAGACGACAGCCGCTTTTGCTCACTGTGAATGCAGATATTGCATAAATGAGCGCCATTCTTAAGCATATAAATTTATAGTCTAAAAAATGAAGCGGAACTCACGTATGTGCGGATTGATGTAAACGAAGCTTTCTGTGTTCTTTGTTGTCATTGTCGTACGTAATCTCCATAGAGTAGTCAGGCACCCTCTAATGAAGTGCTGTCAATGTTTGCCTGTTTACGCCCGCCATTGTGATGCAAATAAATGTAACTTCAAATCATTTTCTCAGAAATAAACGCTGAATTAAACGCTGACGTCATCCTGAACAAGATCATCAAGTGCCGTAGTGCTCGATCTTATGATGCTCCTATTGACAAGGTTATTTTCGTGTGTCTTCTTTTTTTTTGGGGGGGGGGGGGGGAAGGGGTGATGTGCTCTTGTACCGTAGAAACTTCCTTCGGACGTCTCTAATGTGCTCGTTTTTATTCTGAAGTACCCAATGAAAACAGTCATCGCTGCAACTCAAGATGTGCTGGTGGCAGGCCACCATGGCGTGTCGCGCAAGTATGACCACGCTGATTCATTTGGGTTGGCATATACGATTTTATGCATCATACTTCGCCACATTCATTTTTCAATCTATGCCAGAGCTCGAAAAGGCCGACCAACTCGCTAGGTCCCTTTCCTCTGTTTACTTCCGCGAAGTGTGCATCTATCGCTGTGGTCACCAAATATGCCCAGCGGTACGCAATTACTCAAGCCTTTCTGGCGACCTAAGCAACTGAAGCCGCAGGCTTTCTTCAACCTGGTCCGACGTTCAATATGGCTATCCTCAAGTACTTTTCGCGGACTTCGCCTCACCGCCTTCTCTCCAGTGTCATATCTTACACTACTCGCTCCTGCTAGACACAACACAGACACTCAACGACCTTAACGAAGTATGAATTACACGCTAGCTGACATGCTGTCGATGTACAGGCTCGTCCACTCTTTTACGGTGAACACGGCACACCGTGGCCACGTTCCGCGGGGCGCCAGTGTGTCCGGCGCGGCGGCGCATCGAAGCGAAGCGGCGCAGGCGCACACGGACCTCGGGGAGGCGCTTCGCGTCGTCTGCTACAGCGCTGGAGCGCGCCGCTCTGGCTTTGCTGCAAAGTACACTTCGCTAAACCCAGGTGACTGAGGGACCGAGGCGGCGTTGCGGGAAGGCGCACTTCACTAACTGGAGCCTATTCCAGCTGGTTCGGTCTACAGCTTGTGAACAGCATGCTTAATCAATATACATTAACAGAAACGAGCTTCTCATCACATAAATCACTTAGCATGTTTTTAATAAGTGATGAGGGTAAAAATACAGTCATTTTTTCGCGCTCTTTATTACGCTCGGTCCATTTTATTTCACTCTCACAGCACTTGGTGTAGTCCATACCGAGAAACCTATCAGGCGCGCTCTTCTTCGTTGGAGACATCATGTGATGAGCCTAGCGCGCCGTTTCGCGCATGTCTTGATGCTAGAACGAATTTGCTTAATTGACCTAACAAAGAGACCGAAACCCGCAATAAATTCCACAGAAAGTTATAGAGCGATTGTTCAATCATGCATCATCATGTTTGCCATCGATGTTACCATTAAGGAGGGCGATAATATTGCTTCAACAGCAACTAAGAAGTGACATCCGCTACTACGCGACTCTGTTATTGACGCGTTAATGTCGCTGGTAGGGGTGCGTGGAGGGCTTTACGCGATGTAGGAAAGTGCTCTCCCCGGCATAGCAACTGATATGGCGGCAATTTTACTCCCCCTTTTCATATTTCTACATCCTATAAAAAAACAAAATTCATTTTTGTTGTCACAGTTTGGGTAAAATCACCGAAGCGGTGCCAGTCCTTTAACGGCTACTTGACGCGAGAAGTAACATTCTCATTTAGAGGAATCGTCGGTCAATTATTTGATGACATTGATTAGGTGAAGTAAAACATGTGGCGCCGTCGTTGTTTGGTTTTCTTTTTCTCCTTGGAGTCAATGCACGCCGCATGCGAATGCTGTTTCCGTCCGATTCCAAGAGGTAATTGGAGTGGAACATCTATAATCTACATGTCTGTTTTCTAGCTTAAATTACGTCTTCCCGGGTAATTAAGTCGTTATTCGCTTCTATTTCATTTCAGCACTTCCTCGGAATAGATCATATTGACACGTGTACTTATATTTATCGTACGACCACGTTTCGCCGCCTAAACCTTATCGCACAGCGCGGGACGCGCTCGCATGTACCCGAAGTTTCAGGAAAGTTTTCGATGCTTCTATCCGCAGTCTGTTGTCGCCGAACCTTGTGTTATCTGATTTATTCGCCTGACGCGAATGCTGTAGAACTTTGTGGAAGGCACGCGGGTCCCAACGATTAGTCTGGAACATCCGACGATTCTGTATAAAAGCCGACGCGCTTGACCCGCTGATCAGATTTTCGACGATCGCCGACCTTGTTCGCCGCTATCGTTGTGCTATAAGTGTAGCCTGTTCTTGTGGGCACAGGTTCGCCCAATAAAAGTTAGTTTTTGCCTTTCACAGTATCGCTACTGTGTTCTTAACGTAACCACCACGTGACAATATGCATATTCTCACTAGCATATAATTTGTTAATTGTGCGGTATACGTCCCGAAGCGACACATGGCCTCTGCATTGCGCCATATAGGTGGGCATCCGGTAAATTTGGAGAAAAGGAGGAATTGATTTCTCTTTTTTTTAGGGGTTAGGGGGGGGGGGGGGCGAGGCTGAGTGGGTAAAACCGAAATATGAATACGGCACAGGAACCCTTGCCGCGAACAAGCGATGCTGTTGCCGTCGTGGGGAAGTGGCCGGTCCGTGTGTTGGACGAACGCGGCCATGATCATTAAACTGGCGGTCATGAGGCCGGCCCGGTGTCGTCTGCCGACAGCATGCCGGTGGTCGGCCAACGGGCTCGACATTTGTAAAAGCCAAGCCCGGCCCAAGAAAGATTGCTGTGGTCGGGCCAGTCTACTTTTTAACTGACCATGGGCGTCAGCCGGATCTACCGCCTAGCCCCCCCCCCCCCCCCTTCTCTTTTTTTTGCTTAGGTCATGCTACCCCGTCCTAGCTTAATATGCCGATGCGGTGCAGCCAACCGCTGCTCAAGTGAGTGACTGGCCGCTCACGAGTCAAAGATTCTGGGATGACTCGTCAAATCGAAAGACACCAGAGGTGTTTCCATTAAACCCATTTCTGTCAACTTGCATGATGAATTGCATTTTGTTTGCTTGCTGGTTGCCATGGCACTACGGCGATAAAAACGCTGTAACAGTGCAGGATAATTTTATTTCCCCGGTGAACTTTCGGGAACTAGCCATGTCGCGGGTACCGGAAAAAGAAAGACGACGCATTGCAGATATGTGCCTAAAAAACTATTCTCAACGCGTTATATCGGAGATAACAAAAAGGCCACTGAAAACTGTGAATCGAATCGTCCAGGCTTACAAGAAGATGGCGGATGCTCCCCGTAAAGCCCGGCAAAGAGTGACCACTGAAGCTGAATGCATGACCATTGTTGCGGCGGCTGCTGCATACCCGACCTCCACCGTTTGGTAACTAAAAAACAGCCTCAGGCTGGGTTCTCTGACACGACTATCATGCGTCGACTCTACGCCCCAGCGTAATAAAGAGCGCGAAAAAACGACTGTATTTTTACCCTCATCACTTATTAAAAACATGCTAAGTATTTATGTGGGGAGAAGCTCGTTTCTGTTAATGTATATTGATTAAGCATGCTGTTCACAAGCTGTAGACCGAACCAGCTGGAAAAGGCTCCAGTTAGTGAAGTGCGCCTTCCCGCAACGCCGCCGCCGTCCCTCAGTCACCTGGGTCTAGCTAAGTGTCATCATCATCATCATCATCATCATCATCATCATCATCATCATCATCATCAGCCTAGTTACGCCCACTGCAGGCCAAAGGCCTGTCCCATACTTCTCAAACTACCCCGGTCATGTACTAATTGTGGCCATGTTGTCCCTGCAAACGTATTAATGTCATCCGCCCACCTAACTTTCTGCCGCCCCCTACTACGCTTCCCTTCCCTTGGAATCCAGTCCGTAACCCTTAATGACCATCGGTTATCTTCCCTCCTCATTACATGTCCCGCCCATGCCCATTTCTTTTTCTTGATTTCAACTAAGATGTCATTTACCCGCGTTTTTTCCCTCACCCAATCTGCTCTTTCCTTATCCCTTAACGTTACACCTATCATTCTTCTTTCCATAGCTCGTTGCGTCGTCCTCAATTTCAGCAGAACCCTTTTCGTAAGCCTCCAGGTTTCTGCCCCGTAGGTGAGTACTGGTAAGACACAGCTGTTATACACTTTCCTCTTGAGGGATAGTGGCAACCTGCTGTTCATGATTTGAGAATGCCTGCCAAACGCACCCCAGCCCATTCTTATTCTTCTGGTTATTTCAGTCTCATGATCCGGATCCGTGGTCACTACCTGCCCTAAGTAGATGTATTCCCTTACCACTTCCAGTGCCTCGCTACCTATCGTAAACTGCTGTTCTCCTCCGAGACTGTTAAACATTACTTTAGTTTTCTGTAGAAGAATTTTCAGACCCATCCTTCTGCTTTGCCTCTCCAGGTCAGTGAGCATGCATTGCAGTTGGTCTCCTGAGTTACTAAGCAAGGCAATATCATCAGCGAATCGCAAGTTGCTAAGGTATTCTCCATCAACTTTTATCCCCAATTCTTCCCACTCCAGGTCTCTGAATGCCTCCTGTAAACATGCTGTGAATAGCATTGGAGATATCGCATCTCCCTGTCTGACGCCTTTCTTTATTGGGATTTTGTTGCTTTCTTTGTGGAGGATTACGGTGGCTGTGGAACCGCTATAGATATCTTCCAGTATTTTTACATATGGCTCATCTACACCCGGATTCCGTAGTGCCTTCGTGACTGCTGAGGTTTCGACTGAATCAAACGCTTTCTCGTAATCAATGAAAGCTATATATAATGGTTGGTTATATTCCGCACATGTCTCTATCACCTGATTGATAGTGTGAATATGGTCTATTGTTGAGTAGCCTTTACGGAATCCTGCCTGGTCCTTTGGTTGACATAAGTCTAAGGTATTCTTGATTCTATTTGCGATTACCTTAGTAAATACTTTGTAGGCAACGGACAGTAAGCGGATCGGTCTATAATTTTTCAAGTCCTCGGCGTCCCCTTTCTTATGGATTAGGATCATGTTAGCGTTCTTCCAAGATTTCGGTACGTTCGAGGTCATGAGGCATTGTGTATATACGCCTGCCAATCTTTCTAGGACAGTGTTCCCACCATCCTTCAACAAATCTGCTGTTACCTGATCCTCCCCAGCTGCCTTCCCCCTTTGCATAGCTCCCAAGGCGTTCTTTACCTCTTCCGGTGTTACTTGTGGGATTTCAAGTTCCTCTAGACTATTCTCTCTCACCTTATCGTCGTGGGTGTTACTGGTACTGTATAAATCTCTATAAAACTCCTCAGCCACTTGAACTATCTCATCCATATTAGTAACGATATTGCCGGCTTTGTCTCTTAACGCACACATCTGATTCTTGCCTATTCCTAGTTTCTTCTTTACTGCTTTTAGGCTTCCTCCGTTCCTGAGAGCCTGTTCAATTCTATCCATATTACAGTTCCTTATGTCCGCTGTCTTACGCTTGTTGATTAACTCAGAAAGTTCTGCCAGTTCTATTCTAGCTGTAGGGTTAGAGGCTTTCATACATTGGCGTTTCTTGATCAGATCTTTCGTCTCCCGCGATAGCTTACTGGTTTCCTGTTTAACGGCGTTACCACCGACTTCTATTGCGCACTCCTTAATGATGTCCATAAGATTGTCGTTCATTGCTTCAACAGTATGGTCCTCTTCCTGGGTTAAAGCCGAATACCTGTTCTGTAGCTTGATCCGGAATTCCTCTAGTTTCCCTCTTACCGCTAACTCATTGATTGGCTTCTTATGTACCAGTTTCTTCCGTTCCCTCCTCAAGTCAAGGCTAATTCGAGTTCTTACCATCCTATGGTCACTGCAGCGCACCTTGCCGAGCACGTCTACATCTTGTATGATGCCAGGGTTCGCGCAGAGTATGAAGTCGATTTCATTTCTAGTCTCACCATTCGGGCTCCTCCACGTCCACTTTCGGCTAACCCGCTTGCGGAAAAAGGTATTCATTATCCCCATATTATTCTGTTCTGCAAACTCTACTAATAACTCTCCGCTGCTATTCCTAGAGCCTATGCCATATTCCCCCACTGACTTGTCTCCGGCCTGCTTCTTGCCTACCCTGGCATTGAAATCGCCCATCAGTATACTGTATTTTGTTTTGACTTTACCCATCGCCGTTTCCACGTCTTCATAGAAGCTTTCGACTTCCTGGTCATCATGACTAGATGTAGGGGCGTAGACCTGTACAACCTTCATTTTGTACCTCTTATTAAGTTTCACAACAAGACATGCCACCCTCTCGTTAATGCTATAGAATTCCTATATGTTACCAGCTATATTCTTATTAATCAGGAATCCGACTCCTAGTTCTCGTCTCTCTGCTAAGCCCCGGTAGCACAGGACGTGCCCGCTTTTTAGCTCTGTATATGCTTCTTTTGGCCTCCTAACTTCACTGAGCGCTATTATATCCCATTTACTGCCCTCTAATTCCTCCAATAGCACTGCTAGACTCGCCTCTCTAGATAACGTTCTAGCGTTAAACGTTGCCAGGTTCATATTCCAATGGCGGCCTGTCCGGAGCCAGGGATTCTTAGCACGCTCTGCAGCGTCGCAGGTCTGACCGCCGCCGTGGTCAGTTGCTTCGCAGCTGCTGGGGACTGAGGGCCGGGGTTTGATTGTTGTGTTCATATAGGAGGTTGTGGCCAAGTGCTGCACCAGGGTGGCCAATCCTGCTCTGGTGAGAGAGTGCGTTACTGGTTCTGGTCACCGAGATCAGGCCGCACTCCAGGCCTGTTTGTGCAATTTTCTCAACACACGGTTTCTTTTTTTGTATTTTCCGGTGGAGAATTGTGCGGCCCGGGATTTGAATTACGGTCCTCTTGCACGGGAGGCGGATACTCTACCGTCCCCGCAGCAGCTAAATTAAAAATTAAATTATGGGATTTTACGTGACAAAACCACTTTCTGATTATGAGGCACGCCGTAGTGGAGGACTCCGGAAATTTCGACCACCTGGGGTTCTTTAACGTGCACCTAAATCTAAGTACACAGGTGTTTTCGCATTTCGCCCCCATCGAAATGCGGCCGCCGTGGCCGGGATCCGATCCCGCGACCTCGTGCTCAGCAGTCTAACACCATAGCCACTGAGTAACCACGGCGGGCCCCGCAGGAGTTGTACGCCTCATTTAACCTACAGTGGTGCCCTATTTGATCAGTCAAGGTGGACCAATCTGAGCTCGGTTATACCGCACGGATGGCACTCGGCTAGAGAACCTGGTATTTATGACCTGCACATGTGTGGTCATACATAATTGAAGATATATATCTTTCTTTTTTTATTTTAGGAGGGTTCCCGTACAGTGATAAAATAAAGGAAAAGACATTAAACAGAGAGAAAAAAAAGAAAGAAAAAGGGGAAAAAAGGAACATAACAGGTGATTTGAACTCGTGACCCTTGGATGTTGCCTGGAAAGATAGCTCAGTCGGTTGGTTCGTCTGGCCCCAGGCTACTTTCAAGCGCCACAGCTCCAGCTCCGAGCCTCACACTTACGTGGAAAGGGACTGATATTGTCCGCGATAGTCGGTCCGCGATAGTCGGTCCGAGTGGTTGAAAGGCATACTTTCTTGGAAAAATGGCTGGCCGAGGAGAAGAGCGAACTCGAGCGGCTTTAGAGACTAGGAAAACTGCCTTAAAATATTTAGACTTGAGGGAAAGCTTCGTTAACAAACTATAACACGGCAATTAGCACTCGAATACGACGAGAGAAATTATTGAGACGTGGAAAATTCCCTCGCAATAAATATGGTTTGCGAGACAAATGCTTGTAAGTATTGAACCTCTTAAAAGATGAGGGGGAATATGCGCTCACCGAGAGGGCATCGTCCGCACGAGGCCACCACCAGGCACCTTACTGAGACGTGGAGGGCTCTGCGGCCGGAACAAAGCTTCCCGTCTCCGCCGGAGAAGAGGGGAAAACGCGCTTTCCGATCGCTCAAGGTTGCGCGGACATAGTATAACTCTAGCGTCTAGGAAAAGCTTAACCAGGTGCGATGGCGGCCCGCATAGCGTGGGAAGCTAGCCGCCAGAATAACAATCTCAAGGACTGCTGCTGACGAGGGCGAAATACCTTCGTGTAATTATAATAACCCTAATAGGACTACTCTCGAAAGAAAAAAAGGAAACGGCCCAGAGGGCTATACTACGAGAGCTATGACTGATAGTTTCCTATATATAGATATATATATATATATATATATATATATATATATATATATATATATATATATATATATATATATATATATATATATATAATCTATGAGATCGCATGTGCGCGCTGTTGCTTTGTCTCTGCGTGTTGTAGTCAAGAGAGCCAGTTTAAGGGCGGAGAAGAAGGAAGGAAAGGAAAGTCTCTGAAGCAAAATTGCAGCGCCGTGGTTTTAAAGCGCAACCGTGGTAGAGAAACGGAAGGCGATATAAGCGTGCGTGGCCATGATACGCACACGACAAACTGCCTTAAAATATTTAGACTTGAGGGAAAGCTTCGTTGACAAACGATAGCACAGCAATCAGCACTAGAATATAATTATAACCCTAATAATAATTGTAAATATTCATCTCATCTATGGGATCTAATGCGCGCGCTGTTGCTTTGTCTCTGCGTGTAGTAGTTAAGAGAGCCAGTTTAAGGGCGGAGAAGACGGAAGGAAAGGAAAGTCCCTGAAGCAAAATTGCAGCGCCGTGGTTTTAAAGCGCAACCGTGGTAGAGAAACGGAAGGCGATATAAGCGTGCGTGGCCATGATACGCACACGACGAAGTGTACTTTACAGCAAAGCAAGAGCGGCGCGCTCTAGCGCTGTAGCAGGCGATGCGAAGCGCCTCCCCGAGGTCCGTGTGCGCCTGCGCCGCTTCGCTTCGATGCGCCGCCGCGCCGGTCGCACTGGCGACCCGCGGAGCGCGGCCACGTTGAGCCGTGTTCACCCTAAAAGAGTGGACGAGTCTGTACCTTTCCGCTGAGCACCGGGATTGGAGCGTGGTCCTGTCTATGCGGACATTATCGGTCTACCTCGCTCAACAACACTGCTCGTTACTCATCACTTTTTTTTTGTCGACAGCAGCATACTGTATTTCCTCTGACTATACCTTCGGCTTTAGGTGTGACCTTGCACACCCGCTTATTCTATTATGTTGACGGCGACCGTTTTCATCAGGCTGCGCCTCATTCAGAGCTTCGCCCTCACCAGAGAGCACGAAAAGTTGTTTTCACGAACAAACCACCGGCATTCGAGCCCATGTATTCGCAGCACCCTCCATTTGGGAGCTGGGCGCACTAATCATTACGCTACTACCACCTTCCACAATTTTCTGTTTATCTGCCTTCCCACTTCTCGTTTTCGTCGCAGACGCAGACAGAGCTAACGCAGAAATGAAAAAAAAAAGTAAAGATTGCTTGGGCCGCCAGCTCACACATGACCTTAACTTCGGCAGGTTACTCTCATTGGAGCGCATGTGCTTCCGGCTAAGTGCAGATCGTGGGTCGCATTAGCTTTATTGTAAATTTGCTTTCACCCACTCTTTTCGGATAAAACTGAAACGCTGGACAAAAATGACACCAATCGTTGTATTTGTTTCTTGTTTTCTAAGTTTAAACCAATAACACTCATTCGCACAAACAGTGATTTTTTAAAGAAATGGCATAAGCATGACATATTTTGAGGCCATGTCCCTGGTAATACGGGCCAGCACCCCGTATTGATGAAAGGGCATCACGCTGCTGATGCATGCGGCAGGTTACTGAACGATGAAAACAGGAAACACGACTGTTTTTCAGTCCACGCAACTTATTAGTTTTTGTACAACAGCGACACACAACGGCGGACTGATATACTTCTTAAAGGGGTTTAATGTTATTTTTCCTGGCAGAACCGCAAGCACAGGGAGCGCCGCGCCGTATTGGCGGCGAGGAGTTACAGAGTCGCCATCTATCGGAAGCGCGTCGCTGGCGTAGTATGAGGGATCACGCGGCGCGCTCCTCATAGGTTTTGCTGTCAGCGCTCACTGAAAACACCACGTGCGAGCTCTCCCGGACATTTCTGTAAGTACTTTTATGCGAAGCATATTACTAGAGCTTAACCCAGCTCCTCAGGCGCGGCGGTGTCGCCTTCAATACCATGTGACACCGTGACATCACGACAGAGGAGAAACGGGGCTCCAACTCGCGCCGTCGCTCGCGGCGTCGCGGCAACTCTTGCAAGATGGGCTGGGTGGGAATCGAACCAGGGTCTCCGGAGTGTGAGACGGAGACGCTACCACTGAGCCACGAGTACGATGCTTCGAAGCGGTACAAAAGCGTGAATGCGGTGTTGCCTTAGAAACGAGCTGTTTCTAAGGCTCAGGCGTGCGTCGCTTGCTCAGGCGCACATTTCGTTGCCGCGCCGAACGCTACGTTGCTCGACGCTCACCGCGTCCAATGCGGGGCGCGTAGTCGCTGCGCCGTAGCCCATTGTCTTACGACCCTCGTCGGGTCAACGGGAACGCTGTCGCGTTCCACTCTTGAAGGCGAAGCAGAGTAACGCATGAGTTGTTTCTTCTACTAGCCGAACCAAATATAGCCAAGCAACAGCAGTTCACCAGGCTAAACAGTGGTTCAACAACTAAAATAAAGGCTAGTATGCTTCGCATCCTGGGCTTAACCTTGGCTAAGCCACAGCCATTTTTTCAATCTGTAAGTAGACTCAATCTTCTTTTTTTCTTCGAAATTCTTGGACGTTTCCATATTATTTCTCGAGTTGCGTCGCACTGTATGTTTATCGGTGTTCTCAGCGTGCGATTCCCGCTGCTTCTTTTTTGTGATCCAGTGCATTAATTCATAACACGTACAAACATGACCATATGCCATGCCTTTTTTAAATGTGCGTCTTACCGCTCCCTTTCCATTCCACTGAACTTGCCAGTATCTATAGCATCGACAAGTTCATAGACCAAACCGTCATGACATTAGTCGGGCAGCGGACTCGGGCGAGCGTCTCAGTGCGCGCTTTCCGAACATCGCAGACCCGGCGCCGTGGCAGAAATCTTCCTCGCGTCTGTGCTTGCTGCATACCCGAGTCGTAGCCGATGACTGTTTGCCGGTTTTATGTTTCGCGAGCCAAGTTTCACGCAGCTTCTTGTCCTGCGGCTACGTGTGAATAAGGCTGACACCGGGCTCCGTTGCGTACGTGCGGCACTGCGGCACCGAGCAGTAACCATGTTGCGCCCCTTCAAAGGCAGCCACTACCTATTCTAGTGCTTTCAAACGTTGTAAAGGAGACACTCGAAGAGGGAAAATCTCGCCACTAAATGAGGACCGTAGCGTACGAGGGAATTTAAACTCTCGTTTTCAGCTCGCTTCGGCGCTGCCGAAGCAGCCGACGCGGCCGCTATGTCCACGTGATCTCTAATAGCACGTCACGCCGACAGTGGCGCCAGCATTACCAGTGGTGGAGCTCGAGGCCAATACCGCGGCCACGCACTCTAGCTGCCCTCCTTTTAACGCGACAGCGTTAAAAGGAGGGCAGCTAGCTTGTGTCGCAGACGAGCTTGTGTCGCAGACAAGCCGGTGTCGTCGGTGTCGGCATCGGCGGCGTTGGCCGTGAGCGATTAATACCGTAAGGTGCGATTAATACGTAAGGTGCGTAGGCTTCTCACGTTTGCATACGTGAAGTCCCTACGTAC
Organism: Dermacentor andersoni; assembly: GCF_023375885.2. NCBI lineage: Eukaryota > Metazoa > Arthropoda > Arachnida > Ixodida > Ixodidae > Dermacentor > Dermacentor andersoni. The sequence goes on along the minus strand of NC_092824.1, from coordinate 2,534,595 downwards.
GTGTAACTAAAACTGTCTAATATCCTTGAACGTATGCTCACATGTTGCCCTGGTAGCTTAAAGAGCGTTACCACACTACGCGGTCTTAGCGGTCATGCTTCTCAACTTAAACTTACAGCGCAAAGACCTAAGACGGACCAAAAAAGGAAGATACGACACACGCTGGCGCTGAGTAACAACATTTTTTTTTCTTCATCGTCAACTTCTGGCAGCTGCGTTCTCTATGTCGCTTTTCACTGCCGTGGCTGAAACTCTGATTCAGAGAAAGGGCGGCCACCAAACGTGAAACGCGAAGGCCTGCGGTGGTACCTTATATACATAAGGTCACCCATCAACTCAAGAAAGTTCCTCGCAGATATGGTGGTCCTTTGGTGTTTTCTGCGCCGAACAAGCTTTCAACGTTATGCTCCCGCACCTGCGGAGAGAGCAGAGGAGGCTGCCAATTTCGGCATAGTGCTTCATGCGTGTCGTGCGCTGTCGGCGTGGTTTATGACGTTCCACTCTCATGTGGTAACGCGTACGTTGGCCAGACAGGGCGTTGCGTCAACGGGCGACTCAGGGAACATGTCCAAAAAGTAAACAAAAATGTAGACAGAGGAGCGCACCTTGTTGCGCGTATAAACTCTCGCAACAATTGTGAGGCGCGACTTCATGAGACGTCGATTCTCGGTAAAATTAAGAATAAGCATGCGCGGCTTGCCTTAGTGGCCTACCACATAAAAAGTCAAGGCGATAATTGCATCAGTGACACATCTTAGTCCCAGCACCCATCTGAATTTGACTTCCTACGTTTGCGTACGTGGTAATTTGGCAGATCTCTGTAATGTAACCTGTCTGCGCTGTTGTGTGACCTAGAGTTTATATATGCATCGACGACGAATAAATAAAGGAGTTTTAGTCAGCGCCAGTGTGTGTCGTATCTTCCTTTTGTGGTCTGTCTTAGGTGTTAGCGGTCATAACCTCATTCATATCTGCATGACAATACCGCTTCAAAAATAAGTCACCTACAAATAAAGAGGGCAGACTTTGACGCCATAAATAACGAACTGCTAATTTAAAAAAATGTTTTCAGCCGTCTTACTCAACAAGAAGTGTTTAGAGCAACTGGGAGGCTTTAAAAGTATGTATTGCTCAAATTGCAAGCTAAATACATACCAACAGTTCTCGTGAAATCTGACTCTAATAATCAATGGTTTAATAAACGGCTAAAAGTATTCCTTACTAAAAAGAAAAGGCTTTACAGAAAAGCCAAACTTACAAATAACTCGGAAAGTTAGGGAAATTACGAACTCTGTACAAACCAATGTATTCAGCAGCTGACTAAAGCGAAAGATAGCCTTTTTATACTTTTTTTAACTTCTTTAATCATGACCTTCTGACTATTCTACGATCAAATCCCAATAAATTCTGGCGCTTACTTTCAGTAAAGGAACATACTAGGCAGATCGAACTCACAGATTCGGATGGTAATCTCAATAAATCTGAGAAATGCGCGTCAGCTATTACCCACTACCTCGCCTCTGTTTTTTGCAACAGTAATCGCGTTCCCATTGAACCAATACCACCACTTTCAGTAAAATTAATTTCAGACATCAAGATCAACCCTGATCGCATATTTAGCATCATTAATTCACTAAAATTAGCCATCTCAGCTGGGTGTGATGATATTAATGCCGAAATACTTAACACCGGTAAGATTTATAGCCAGGTACTACACCTAATATTTACGCAATCCTTAAAGACAGAGAACTTGCCCGACAACTGGAAGAAGACCCATGTCGTACCAATCTTTAAAACTGGGTACCGCTCCCACGCTATAAATTATCGCCCAATTTTTCTGACCAGCATTCTTTCCAAACTACTAGAACAAATAATCTCATCCAACCTAATGGCTCAACTGGAATCTATCCGCTTCTTTTACCCTCACCCGCATGGCTTCAGAAATCTATTTTCATGCGAGACCCAACTCGCCAGCTTCAACCACGACATCTTGCAATTCATGGACCTTTATTTGCAGATTGATGCAATTTTCATGGATTACTCCAAGGCATTCGACCGCGTTTCCCACAATCACCTACTTAAAAAACTCGCGTCTATCGGAATCCCAAGTAGCTCGCTTACCTGGCTCGAACACTTCTTAAAAAGGCGTACGCAGTTTACCTAACAAATAACCACGATTCGTTCCTTAGCAGCGTAACATCGGGTGTGCCACAAGGCGCTGGTTTATCGCCTCTACATTCTCACATCTACATCAATGACTTACACCGGCTAACATTAAGATAAATTATCTATTTTCGCAGACGTCTGTGTGTTATATTCCGCTATCGAAAGCTCGAATGACATCACTGCATTACAACAGGATCTCGATTCCGACGCAGTATGCTGCGAGAAATGGTTCATGCCGCTTCACATTACTAAATGCAAAGCTCTGTCATTCACCCGCAAGCACGGCTTCACCAGTCACACCTACACAATAAATTCAGCTCCTGTCAACCATGCCCCGTCTTACAAATACCTCGGCGTTCACATGACAACGACACATGGCCAACTCATATTGACACAATCTGTTCTAATGCTTCACGTACGCTTAGATATTTAAAACATAACCTGAAAACCGCATCACCAGAAATAAAAACTTACCATATCCAACATTCGTACGTCCGCAGTTAGAATATGTGTCGTCTGTCTGGCACCTTTCCAAATCATATCTTAGCTATGGCATAGAAGCAATACAATATCGCACTTCTCGGTTTATAACTTCCAATTATTCTCGTAAAACCAGCATGACCGCAGTGAAAAGTGCAATTGAACTACCATCACTTACTTCCACCCGGATAATCTCTCCTCTCTGCTTGCTTCATAGCTTTTATTATCATCCACACTCCAGGCATTCGCTGTTAAATGCAACCTTACGTGCATCCTTTATTTTGAAAAAAATGTTCCAAAAGCCAGGGGAACTCATACTACAACGTGTTGTTTTCACTGGTTTTACTCAACACAAAAATAACAAAAACATAGACGTTTCGCCACCTAGGCGAGTGGCATCGTCAGTACACAAATGACAACAAATTAGATACACATCCTATTTATGTACGATACTGCCGTAAACATCCGGCAGGAGGCCACGGTTAGAATTGCATGAAGATTGATTACGATGGATGAACCATGATTCTACAAATTTTCTTGCGCCCCATCGGTGTTCCCGTGCTAAAGTGGTTACATTATCAAAATCGAACATGTGTCCCTTTGTTAAACAATGATCCACCAATTCCGTCTTGGCACGTGTGGCATGGGTGGCTTTTGTAGCATCCCTTAAGTGTTCCTTGAGTCGAGTGCGACGTCGCC